>NW_026916158.1:8690000-9969166 GCF_034315485.1 Pezoporus occidentalis
AGTCTTATTTCTTAAACCCAGAAAAAGCATAAGATACACACGCAATCGTGGTCAAAATTCCATGGAAGCTACATGCCGCAGCAGGATGCCTGCCGGATAGACAATTAAAGTGGCCCACGAATGACATATCCCCTCTTGCCAACATAATTAAGGTGTATTATTTGTCAGCGAGGTCAACGGTGAACAAATGTCCTAGCAAAGTGAGACTGAAAGACAGGGAAGGAGCAGATAATGAAATTCAGGGATGACAAATGGCTTTGAGCCTGACACTGTGGCATCTGACAGAAAGAGACATCCAGAGAGTCTGAAACTTCTGCTTGTGCTGTACTTTGTGCCGTTTCATACCAGCCTTTCCATAAAGAAGCCCTTAGCATAACATTTATAAGCTTTCCCTTAGACACAGTAAAAATGGAGATAACAGGTGAGAAAAAGGGATGTTGCAAACGCAGTTTAGCCTGCTGTGTGTATTTTTATTTCCCAACCTGAAAAGCCTTCTCTTCATGCACTGAACTAATCTTCATTAATCCTGTATTTTTGGGTGCCTCTCCCCGAGCTCCCTGCCCAGGGAGAGGTTCTGGGTGGACCAAGTGGCGCCTGTGGAGAAGCAGGAGCAGCAAAGATGGCTTTGTTCCAGCCTGCAAAGAGAAAGCCGCATCCTCAGCTCACATCCTCAGAATCACCCTGCTTGCCTTGAAGTTGGTTTGTGCTAGGTGATGTAGGCCCTGGAGTCTTTTCCCTGGCATTTTTTTTCTGTTTCTCCTTTGTCTACACAAAAGTAAAAGCTGACAACCATTTTTTTCTCCTGAAAAAAACACACTTATGGATGAACATGAGTGCTTTTTTTTGCCTAACAATGGCTGCAATTTTTGGCTTCTTCATCCCCTCTAAAACTGATTTCTAGCAGTATGCAAGCTTAGATGCACTTGCACACATTGCTAGTTGTTATCTTTGCAATAAAATGTTCATAAGAGGTTGAAGACTGATGCAATTAAATTCCTTGTTCTTACCAAGCTATTATCTTGAAATATTTTACACAGATGTATTAGAGATCGATGAGTACAGCAAAAAAAAAACACTCAAATGTTACTTTTGCCTTTCAATTGGCTGTTAATAATTGGTGTTAGTTGTTTTTACCAGATTTCCAACCCTGGCATGCTCCCTACATACATTTCAGGGTTGACAATTTAAAAAAAACCACTTTAATGTCAGTTCTGAAAGAGACATTAGATCTGAGCCCTTCACTTCAGAGAAATTAAGGTCTTTTAAGGTCACTGATTCTAGTTTGGTCAAGGAAATACCCACACATGTGTTTTACAGGTTGGCTATGTATTGGCTCAGTGCTGCACGTATGTTACACTTCCCATGTGTAATCCTGAACTGACATGCAAGGTCTAGGGGCAAAATACTGTCAGAGGAAAAAGAACCCATTCTAGCTGTCCCAACGCCTGTTAAATAGACATACCCTATAATACATTTGGCAAAATTAATATAACCCGATTACTACTTTTATGACATTTAGAGATGAAATTACTTCAGTCCATTTTATCATACAATAGAAAATCATAAACAGTATTACAGGAGGCTGAAAATCTCCATATTTATGAATGAGGGATGGATGATTAAGATAAAAGCATCCCTGCGATTGATCACAAGCCTCTCTCATCTATTAAAATAATAAAACTACACAATGCTGCAATACTTAAAACTCAGCACTTGAAGAAGGTGACCGAATGCAAACACTGGTGTTCATGTCTCCCTGCATGGCAGAGAACTCCAGCTGCTATCTATCCCTTGGTACCAAAACCTGTCAGAAAACACAGCCACCAGCACTCAGCTTGCACCTGGTTTAGCCCAAACCACAATCTGGCTATCCTTGCTATTACCTACTGAAGCTCAGTGCTAGGCTCAGGAGACCTCAGGAGGTCTTCACCACACCAAACCCTGCATAAAGCTTGCTGCATGAAGGTAACTCAACACCATAATCATCTGGATTTCCATGGGAATAGATTTCGGTGCAGCAAAATGTGTTCTGTAACATATTTCCTTCAGCAGGATGCCTCAATGGGTGTTTAGGGTCATGACCTTCCTTGGTACCAAGTACCCTAGTCCCACATAGGAGATAGTGCTCACCTACCAGTCCTGGTTTTATAAGCTTTATGAGCCTCTCTTAGCCAATTTTGCAGCACTAATGTGGGACCAACACCATAGTCCCATGGCATCAAGAGCTCCTACTAAAATCTTCCAGCACTGAGCTCCACACACGGCTGGTGGGTTTTTGCACAGAGCTGTTAGCACCCCCAAAACCTACCAGTGACCAGAAACTGGTCTAGCAAAGCACCATTCACAAACTATCAAAATACAACCCTGTATAAAATATTTTTATTACGCATATTATTCTGTTTTTCTTAAGGAAAAAGAAAAAAGGCATTTTTTTCCAAGTAAAAATCACAGGGGTTTTAAGGCAAAAAGTATGTCTTTTTGCTTGGCAGATAGATGGTGGAATATCCCAGTCACGCTAGAAAACCACTGCATGCTGGCCTGATATTAGCCTGGATCCAATTGGAAACACTTTTCAGTTTTAACCCAGGTGGAATTGCATGATTATAACAGCAAAATTCTGTGCTTGAGAGGAAATGGAGAAAGTTGTTCTTGCTGAAGAAAGGAATAAAAGTCTTTTCAGTGCTCCACAAAATCTCACACAAAGCCAGAGAGCCAAGCAGAGCTCTCAAACTGAAGATCAGTACCAATTCTGTGCTTGATGGTTAGTACCAGGCACTGAGGAGCCATTTGTCCCTCCAGGAGGGGAGAAAGCACACTGGTTTTCCATCAGGGAGAAAGTCAGCTTCTCTAGACCATGATGGACACCATCTCCACAAAACTGCTCCACTTAAGCACCTCCCTTTCTCAATGCTTGCCTGTACCCAAGCCAACCTTTCAAGAGAAGCTTTCCAGTTTGACATGGTTCCTTCCAAGAACTCAGCCAGTTTGCAACAGTTTAAGGGAAATACAAGCAGTTGCTCAAAGCCACCCTCTATCACACCAAAAAGAGTGCAGCCATGGACATTGTGCAACACCCAAGCTCAGAAGCAGCACACACAGCCAACATTCTGCGTGTGTATATAGAGCACCAACAGCTCCAGGTCCCCAGGTGGGTCCCAGAGGACCCTGACAGTGCCAGTGATTAGATGGTAATGACTTTCCTCAGCAGGTGCCTAAATCTTGCTGTCCTTAAATGCTTTCAACAGAGATGTTTTCACAAACTGGGGTAAAAAGCCTAAAACTCCACCCTGGACATTATTTCTTCTGAATTAAAAAAAATTAATGCACTCACATATGCATAATTACGCTGTAAATTTTCTTTAAATTTGAGAGCCAAGAGACAAATAGATTGCGTTCATCCCCATGTGTATGCAAGACATCTACAAAAAGAAAAGGTGCACTGCTCTAGAACCTTTCTCTCTTTTGCTTTCAAGACACAAAGATGCTTTCAAGAACTTTCCCAAGCATAAGCTTTCTTTATTAAATGAAAATTATGATACTAACAACCATGGAATATATGAAGCAACAACAGAGGTACCAAGTAAGGTGATATTTGTGATAAAATTAAGGAAGTTGGCAGGAAAATTCTCTATTCTGCCATTTGATTCCTAGTTCCTATTTTGCTCATATAGTATTAAAGAAGAAAAATACTTTAATTTTTCTGCATCAGAATCCTGCCATGTCCACGTCTAAAACTGTCATATAGTTACAGGATTCGATCTGTAGAATCTGAATTAACAGATAAGTATATTAAGACATTATTACATAGCATAAACTATAAACTAAACCAAGTTATTAAGGGTCAACAGCTAAGGGATAAGGACAGCTTATATTTAATTACTTGGTGCAAACTTTTTTAATTCTTTTCCTGGCTGCCTTTTACAGGTCATACTCAGAAGCAGATATACCAAAGTACATGTGTCTGATCCAAACACGAGGAGGACAGGAACCTTCACAAAAGAAAAGGAAAGGAAAAGATAAAAAGAAAAATCAAAACTTGCAAATTTATCCTCAGAACATATGCAGACCTATATTAGAAATGCAGGAGTTTGAGATAGTTTGGATAAGTGCCCAAACTTCTGAGAGTTTAATCAACACTAAACCAACCAATCCTCTTCCCCTTTTGAGATTTGCCCAGCAACAATTACAATCAGTTTTAAAAACCACAAGTACTTAATAAAAACTAGAATATTATAAATCTTCTGCCACATGAAGCTAATAAAAATAAATAATAATAATAAATTTTAATGTTTAAGGCACCCAGACCCAGAGGCACTAACCTGTATTTGTGCCTCAAGTCAATGATATTAATAGTTCTAGAAATATTTTAATAAATGTAGTTTTTGCAAAAAAGGGGGTTTTTTCGTTCTATATACTTGCCAGGTTTTAAACTGATTATATTGACTACACTAGGACTTGTAATAAGATTAAGACATTATTCCATTTACATGTTCATTTGACATTATTAAATCTCTATTTGTTTCTATCACAGAGGATTTAGGAATATGTTCCAGAGAGGATACTGTTGGCCATAGGGGCCATCATCAACCTTATTCTTTCCAGTTCTATATTAAAGTTAACAGCAACGATGCTGGCTAGCCCCAACTGTTCAGCCTGTGATGCCTATGGCCAAACAGCCCCAGACATCTCTTTTGGATCATGAGAGGTCATTTATTTTGCTAGCCCTGGAAGTAGTACTTTTAGTTTCTCACTGCCTCATCCCATTTATTTTTCCATGTTCATTGAAACGCAGCCTATTCCATAACACTGTGGTTGCTACTATCCCAAATCTAGTGGGTGTATAACATTTCTACATCACTATAGAAAACATTCATTTTTAAGGGAAAGTGTTTGGTTTAGCTGGCCTGGTTCTAGCAGGAGGGGCAGAGGTAAAATGTCAGTCATCACTGAAAGATTTGGAGATGATGGCTAATTGCCCTGTGATTTCAGCGCTATAATCCCACAGGTAGCAGATTGTCCCTGAGCCCCAAATCTGACTTTTTTCCTACATCTATTCCAGAAAAATTCCCATATAAATCTTCCAGTGGCTTTTGCAAGTAGTGGGGATAAGTAAAAGCTTAGCAAAGATATTTTAATTGCTCCAGTTAATAAAAATAATGCACTACTGAGTGGTGTTTATTAATGTTCAGGAAATGCACTGCTGTGCTTTTCATCCTTGGGCTGGGTCATGGAATCCTAGTGAAAGTGGCAGATAGTGTATTTTCACTCAGCATCATTCATTTCTAAAAACAAAAAGCAAAGGCAAACACACATGCAAAAAAAAAGAAAGTCCTATTTTGGGAATATGTTGGAGCATTTCTAGAAATCACTGAAACTGTTTTCATAATGTTTCCACTTGTAAGGCCAAATGCCTTAATTACCATGAGACCAACTAGCTACAGAGGGCTCAGAAAGATCCATAAAGACATTTTAGAGTGCCTTAAAATAGCTTTTCCTCCTCCTAAAAATAGAACAATGTACAGAGAAAATACTTAGACCCCTTTTCAAGGCAACTGAGAAGTGTGAGGCCAGCCCCAGGGAGGAGGCAGGAATCTCCCAGCCCCACAGCATTCTCCACCACTATTCTCTCAGGCCAGGACACTCTGCCAAAAGCATGATGCTGTCTTGTATCAAAACCCATTTCTAGCCTGTACTGAGTCTGACCAGCCTTGGGTCTTGAGCCAAAATGATTTTTTGGGAGGAAATTCCACGTTTGGGAGGGAAAGGATGAAGCATTTAAAAAGGTCAGCCTGCCAGCAAAAAAAAAAGCTGTTATAGGAATAAAGGGGAGGAAAACATTTCCTGGGTCACTGAGTTTTGTCCAGCGCTACCAAAAGGAACTAATTCATATTATCGTCTTTCACAAACCAACCCAGCTCTTGCAACAGGCGGAAACATTGGGATCCACCTTGGAAACAGAGCGTGAGCCCCTGCAATGGCCAGCGGTGCTTCTGCAGCTCCCATTCCCCACTGCTGCAACCTTTGCAAAGGTGCAAAGAGCAATGTAACAAAATATGTGCTTAACCCAGAAGTCACACTCTCTTTTTTTTTCTTTTATTCCCACACAGCATCTGCTGCTGGGGAGGCCCTTCTACAGCACCATTTCATTAGTTCAAAAGCAGAGGCAAGACCTAGGAAAAAAAACCAAAGTCTCCTGTCCAACAGGGGTTCAACTCTGGGGTTGAGGACCCAGAAACTGCCACCATAAAAGGAGACTTGAATCTTCTCCTGCAAAAAGACAGGCTTTGGCATAATCTCAACACTGATGACTTACTGAGATTGGGCAAGTCCCTCAACTTCCTGCCTCAGTTTTCCAGTCTGTGGTATAAACATTATTATCTACCCATCCTTGTAAAAGGCTTTGTCATCTGTAGATGTACACACCCACTGGGACAGTTCTGACACTAATTTCTGCTTCGTATCAGATTATGCGATCGTTATTAACCTCCCAGCTTTCAGTACTACAGGGTCAAATCCATCTCAGCTTAGCAGACAAAGCTCTACTGACTTCACTTATGTCACAACTGCTCACTCCAGGACTGGATTTAGTCGTGGGCATTTTTCAATTTAAAATACACTGGCAAAGCAAAGCCACTGCTCCTTCCAGGGGTGGTCTGATTTCATTTACAAGTATTTGTGCTGGCAAGTCCTACATAATGTTCAGATGCAATTGTGCCTGAGTATTAAATATAATGGGTTAGATGTTATGAATAGGAAAATGAGATAACTTGGTAAAGGAGGCTTGACAGCAAGAGTGAAAGAATGAAGATTCAACTTAAGCTGCTGAAAGCCTAACAAGATAAAGACAGGCAGGGGAGAGTTCCCTTAAATGTGATGAAAATAAGGCCTGAAGGGGTGGAATGATAGAGAGGCTGAGGAGTACATGCTTCAAGACAGAAGATGAATGTGCCCAACATGACAGTAACATGTAGCTAAATTAATCAAAGCACCCACAGCACTAAATAGAGCCAAAACATACAGATTTATGCAGAAATCCCAGAACAGCAGAAGTGAGACATACAGAAAGGATGCGTCTTTTCCATTTAAATTAATTTTCCATATTTTTCATTGTTTGCTTTAATCATTCTGTTTCACCAGAAAAATTATAAAACTCTCTTTTATATTAAATGCATTCTGCCTGCTTCAGCATTGATCCCACGGTTCCCACAGCACACGCTATTACATCTCCCCATTAAAGACATCACGGCATATGCTATATATCCTGAAGCTAAATTACCAGGAAAAGTTTCCTAAAAATCACAGCGGCTCATGACCATGTGACAAAAAAAAAAACTGTTACAACCACTAATATTTCACCCTGAAAGCATAATTTTAAGTTAATTCCATTTCCATGATTCACATTGGATTTACAGCTTTTCTAGAGCCCTGAGTTTTTGCTGGGCAGACACAGCCTGGCTCACAGCCTCTCTGCTCACCCTCCACTGACTCCCCATGCTGCTGCAGTGCCCCCAGCTTCTCCAGGGACTTCTCCAAAGGATTCTTTGCTCCCACAGCCTTTACAGAGGTTGGGACTTTGACTTCTAGACCCTCTCAACTGTGAAAGGGCAAGCTGTAAATTTGGGATCATTGCCCCCTGACTTGTGTTTTAATCAGTGGCTGGCTAGCTTGCTCAGAAGGTAAACTCCCAATCAAGGCAGCTGCTAGAGATTAAGTTCAGACCAGATCCTGATCTCACTTGCACTTAAGAGTGCAAATTTCAGTGTCAGAGCTGGAGAGGGCGATGCTCTGATGCATCCCACCTTCCCAGAGAACAGCTGAGTGATATGGGGCTTGGAGTAGAGGGGCTCTCCTGGTTCATAGCCCAGCTGCTGCTCCTGGATGAGCAATGCCTTCCCAGGCTTTGTCTGACATGCAAGGGGCTTAGATCAGTTTTGTTCTAAGAGCCAGGCTGCACTCCTCCTCCCTACCCCCTTCTAACCCCAGACCTCTCAGTGGAAGGTGATGGGGATTAGAGGTTTGAATTCTTTTATTTTTTACTTTTTTTTAAAAAAGAGCTTCTGGATGCCAACATTATTTTTTTGTCTGCAAGGGATCAAGCAAGTGAATACGAAGGGTGACAGGAAGAAGGACTCAGTCCTACCATCCGGAAGCAGGTTTCTAGGGGGACCAACTTTTACCTCACTCTGCTGTTATGAACAGATTGAACTTTTTCTGTGTCCCTTAGCTCAGAGAAGTCAGTTAGCTAATGCAGAGCGGGAAGCAAACTCAGCCCAAATAACATCAAACCACCAACACACACTTTATTTGCTTATAGGAAGGTTTACAAGATGCAAAGTGAGCGAGAAAGGACATTGCCTGGCACTAACACTCCCTCTATTGGAAAAAGAGTATTTTCCTAGGAATGCGCATTAAATTCCCTAAAACAATGCAAAATAAAGTGACCAGCATGCAAACAAAAAAGCCTCTTAACTTAGTGGAAAAGGGGCTGGGCAACCAGGGTATTATTTCTACTTCATGGAGAGAAAGGTAAAGGAGTACACTACAAAAGTAATACATGCTTTAAAAGCCGCCATGCTGGATAGAATTTAAACTTGCAAAAAACAGATGCCATTATACAAATATTCAATTTATTTACAGTCCACTGCATGGTCTTCATTATCCATGCCCTGAAATGACACTCAGCAGCTCCCTGGACAATTAGCACAAGTAGCTCCTGCAGCTTACCAAATACATGATTTTCTAAACAGATGGGCTCCTTTAGCCTTCTGCTGCCCCTAATGGAAAACAAGGCCATGGTGACACAGCACAAACGTCCTCCACCAGACATCATTTCTATGCTCCCAAAATAGATTGGCATCACTTTTTTTCACCAGCCAGCTCCAAAGACAGTCTTGGTTGGGAATATAGTGTCTGAGTTGGCTAAAAGTGAAGGCTCCCAAAGCTGGGAATTGCTTTGTCTCAGACATTTTTCTCACAGAGATAAGAGAAACTTTACAAGCAGCCTGGATCTAGTAGAGGAGGCCATGTTCCTTTTCACCTTGTGTTCCCCTCCACGTTTTGAGGCACATTTAAAGCAATCTGCCAGGAGAGATGGCATTAGCAGGTAACTTTGAGAGCCAGAGTCTTCAAACATGCAGCTAAACTCAGGAAAATGATTCATGCCTGGTCACACTCTGCATCGCTACTGGCATTGGGAAAGCTTCAGGATGCACTTCCCACCTTTGGATGCTGACAGCTGTAAAAGCCAACTCTGAGCATTTAACATGAGTTTAACAGGTTTAATCCTGTTTCCCCACATTAAGCATGGATGCATACACTGGAAGAACAAGAGATTAGCACATGGTGCTCACTGGAGGAGAGACATCCACAAGGCAGAAGTACTAAGTGGGGATTATTAACTATTAGCTCCATCCAGAAAAAGCAATCCATTGAAGGTTTTCCAGCATGGACTATGAAGATCTCAGCCCCTCTTTATATGGCACCCATATCAGAGAGAGAGTTGGAGGAACCTGATCATGGAGAGAATGTTCAAAACCTGAAGTGAATTTAAGTTAAAATGCAATTAAAAAAAAATAAATTTAGTAATACAGGGTTGGATTTCTAAAAAAAAGAATACAAAACAAGAATTTTGTCAAAGGTAGGACTCGAAAGCTACCTAGAAGATCTTTGCAAATATTTTTTTACACATCTAATAAAAATCAAGGTGGATCACAAAACATGTGAAGGATACTACAGCTCTTTAAAGATAATTTTTCATTTTCTTTTGAGAGACTGAACTTTTCAAAAACATTGGAAGAAAATTCCTTGGTTTCTATTGAGAACAAAATTAGATTCTTGAAGGAACAACATTGCCATTTTTCAGTTATCTCTGTAAACAATTTTTAAATACCTTTGTACTGAGAAACATCAGGCTTAACCCAGGTATTGCCATATCTGAGCAGGATGGCCATGAGAAGGAGAGCTGCCTGGCTCTTGCAAATAGAACCAGACAAAGCTCTAGAGAAAATTAAGGTAAAATTTTGCACAGGAGAACAGGCCAGCTGAACTCAAGTAGAGCTCTTCTCTCTAAAATCTACAGATTGCAATTTATAATTTAAAACCATATTACTTTGTTCTTTAGCAATATGATTTGTGCCTCAATTCTCTTCAAGTCCCTCATGAAGCCTTGCTCTGTTCAGCCTATGAGATGTGATAGTAACATAGGACAAGGCAGAAAAGATGAAAGTTAAATTGATCACACCTTTTTTTTTTGGTGAATATATATTCTTTCACTCCAGGCCTCACATAAAGCAGCACTGCTACTATTGGGTTTTTCTGAGGCTCCAAAATAAATATACATCCAGAAGAGTTATTCTCATATTTCCAGCTACAGCAGAGGCATCCAGGGTTTTGCTTCTTCCACCTTGGATGTACTTGCCTGTGTTGATTCAGAAGCAGACTAACGTATAGGACCTTAAATTCTGTATGACTCTGTGTAATGTAATGAACACCAACAGACTTTAAATCTCCTGTATCTCATGGGTGCATTTTATTGCATTACATGGCAAAAATCCAAGAAAAAATTCATAGGGAGAAAAAAAAAATCAAAAAATGAAAAATACATTGCTACTGAATTTTCCAACAGTATCACAGGAATGTGATCTCCCCTCAGTATACATACTGATGATCTATTTGGAATTTTTATCCACAGTTATGAAGTAAAAGAAAATGTTATTCCCTCAGAGACCAATTTTCATCTTACTCTGGAATTCTCATTTAAACATCTCAGAGAACACTTTGCCTTCTCTAGATATTAACTACTGTTTGTCTCTGGCTCGAGGCTCATGTCTGTTACTGTATGAGGTACATGGAAACAAATTCCCAATCATATTTCTGACAAGAGTCCTCACAATCTAGTTGGCTGCCATCATCCCATTTCCAGTATTTCACTAGTAAAAACTTAGGAAAGGTTGAGTCTCCTTTTACCCAGCATGTGTAACTCCCATTAATGGCAGTTACCACATGTGTGCAGATCAAGAAAATATATTGTTTAAGGAGGTGAACCACACAGCAAGTGCTGCTGCCATGGCTCACTTTCAGATTCCAGAATGTAGATATATGGTGAAGAGTTGGTAACAGTTGAAGCAAATGCCTGTATTCTCCTCTTATGCCAATATCCATCAGGATAAGCTAGGCTGAAGTCAGGCTGGGGATCCAGGGGCAATGCACAAGTGAGGCAAAGGCCTGGAAAGCATCACCTGGTTTTACAAAACAAATAGTTCTGACGCTAATAGCCACAATTCAGAAATCCTCAGAGCCTTTCACTGCTATGAAGAGCAGCACTGCCAATGATGAAGCCTTTAACCCATTTATTCCTACTTAACGTGGTACCTAAGCACACTGGTGTTTCAGGTTTGGTTTTCTATTGCCTTCTACCCTGCATAGGCAATTATGTCTGTGCACACTGGGTGACATCCTGATCTGGCAGCATTTAATATATGCACCTTTTCCTTGTGAACTTATGTACAAATGACCACAGTCAAGTCCATATTTATTCTGAATTAGATATTACAAATGTCCAGGATCAAGCCACAGCAATTATCTTAATGATTTTATCAGTTCCTTTTACCTACATTTTCATGAATTCCCCACAGGATGTTTTCAGATACAGAACTATATCAAATCAGTGACATGGTGCAGGTGACAAATTAGATAATAGACAGCTACCAGGAAATGATCACCTGGTGTTTAGTGTAAGAATAGCTAAATCAATGAATGTGGAGAAATTTAAATCCAGATCATCTTGTTTCAGCTAACCATAGAATGAGTATTATGTTCTATTCATCACACTGAAGATGCCTACTTTTTTTCACAAAATCTGTAATCTGTTAAATGGGGCCCATGCTTTTGCTAAATTGTACAGACGCGTGTAATCCAGATTTGCAGAGCAAAACTAAAGTGCCAAATTCTTAATCTACTCAGGAGTTATCAAAGTACTACAGTTGTTGGCTTTTAAAAAAGGAGTCAGGGTAGCTGAGACTAGAGCAAACCTTGTCTGTATTTGTACACAAAATAGTAACACCAGAGCAACAGCTTAAAAAAATCAACTGCAAAGACCACAACTGCTGTAAGTCAGCACAGCACCACTTAGCCGACGGCAGCAGCTCCAATCAAAAGAGCAGAGATCTTCTCTAATAACAGTATTATTGATCTTTTCTTTAAAACACACACTCCTATATACACAAGATATTCAACATGTCTATCCTCTAGGATTATTATAGAGCCATAAGCAACAGCAATAATTATAGTTTCTATTTAAGAGATGCAAATCAATATTAATTAAAATTAGACAACTGTTTGTGAGGTAAGGGGGCCTTGTGCTCAAAGGACACAGTGGCCATTAAGTATATTAAGACTTATTACTTAGAAGATTTTAGGAAAAGTCAATGCATCATGTGTCCTAAGGGACAGT
The DNA here is from genome assembly GCF_034315485.1 of Pezoporus occidentalis. NCBI lineage: Eukaryota > Metazoa > Chordata > Aves > Psittaciformes > Psittacidae > Pezoporus > Pezoporus occidentalis. The sequence continues at coordinate 8,702,452 of NW_026916158.1, forward strand.
TCAATGCCTCAGTAATGTTGTACAACATTTAACTATAGGTGCCACAATCAAAGGCAAACACAATTAAGTATCAAACGGTTAAATGTTATGTGTCACTCTCTAAAGAATCTATATTGAAATGCTTAATTAAACTTTTCCAAAAAAAAGGGGGAAAAAAAAGGAAAAAAAGAATTCCATAGCACGGCCCAGCACCAAACGAGCATTTATTTACTTCATATTAAATAACCTGCATATTAAGTTGCCTGTGTTTCCGCTGTTCATTATCATGAAGGCAGCATTTGCATTTCTTGATAGACTATTCCTGTTTCCTTCCCCTTTTTTTCTTGTCTTATATCAGTCAGTGGAAAGAGTGCCACCACAGGCCATCATTAACCTTCCAAATCTGCCTCAAAACAAATAGTACAAGAGCTCACTAATTTGAAGATCAAAAAGCCACTTGTCCATTATATAATTGGAATGAAAGGCAAAATGTTGCAGTTCTGAAGAGCACAGTAATTACTAGCTGTTAATTGCTCTCTCGTGGTGGCTCACTTTTAATTAAAAAGAACAGCTCGTCGCAGGCCGATAAGCAATGGTGGAGACCACTGGTTTAATCAACAAAGCAGAAAAATTTGTTTCTGCTGCAGCCAACAACAGCTTGAGAAATCTTCAGATGTCCAATTGAGATTAAAAACTGTCTATTTAGTGCAGTCAGATTTTATTTTAACCGAGGAAATTACTATTTGAAGTCTTCCAATGTGAGTGTCCCCACCACATCCCTGCTGGTGCTGCAGGGACTAATCACTGGCTTGTGGTTGTGATCATTCAAGTAAAGAAATTTAGCTACTTTCCTCTTGACTCCATCATTCTTGGGTAATTGGCCTGTCTGAGGTGAGCAGTCATGTTGGGAGTTTTTTTCAAGAAAATGCTTTAAAGTATGGAAGGCCCACAGACTGTGCATTTAATTACTGTTCATATTTCATGCAGTCAAACAGAATTTCATTTAAAAAGAAAATGATTTAGCTACCAAAACCAAAACCCAACACAGTCTCCCCCCCCCAAAAAAAAAAAACCTTATGCTGGGTATTTTGCTCCTTCTTCTTTTGGCAGTTGTATTTACATGCCAAAAATGTATCCAAACTTCAGAGTTAATTCTTTCAGAGCTTTCTGCCTTTAACTCTTTCATCTAATGACAGCCATCTTTAAGGGAAACCCTGCTGTATGTTGCAGTAAAGGCTTATTTAGTTAAGCAGGTTGGGTAGGTTAAGTAGAACTGTTTTGCCCTGGTTTGCCTCATCTCTCTCTAGCCATGAGCCAGTTTGTATCTCTCAGGAGCTTTTGTCCATCCTCCCGTTCTCTCCTGCCCTATTCTGCTCCCAGAGGCGCTGTACTTAGCCCTTTGCTTTCTTGTATTTATTTGCTCCTGTTGAGTGAAGGGCTCTGCTTCATATTGCGCTCTGCAGACGAGACACATGTATATAAAACCAAACCTGGCAAACCTTCTAACACCGCCAAGCTCCCTGCCTGTCTTACTAGCACTGGGATATGGATGTCTGACAACTATGTACAATCTAATACAGGAAAAAAAGGTATTTCCATTCAACGGGCTCCAGGCATTATTGTTCTTTTCTACCTTATTCCCATTAACATCTGGAAATAAATGTCACTATCTGCAGCTATAAGCAGCTTTGGATTACTGGTCAACTTAAGGTTGAACTTTTGAGACATGTCTGAGCTGTGACTCTCCAGGCTGCCAAAGAAAGAATATTTTTCTGTTTTCCTTCTCATATTGAGGAAAAAAAAAAATCATTTGTCTCTTTACATGCACACTCAGGGAAATATATATCTATTCAATTATTTTTTTTAGTCTCTGTAGTCTGCTGGGAACCACTTCTTTCCCCAGAGAACAGGTGGATTTCTGGTTAGTATTTCTTTTATTTTAAGGCTTCCTTCTTGGACAAACCAAAAAAATGAGGGAAAATGTTACCAGAGCCTTTTTTTCTCCTAGTTCCCCTAAAAGTTGCTGTTACTTGGATGTACAGCCACTCTCAACACAGTGTCAACCTTCTCATCTTCCTCCCAACAGAGAAGAGGTCTTGGGCTGGAGGTACCAGGAATCCCACTCCTATTGTTCACTGCTCCTTGGAGCAAAGTAGAACAAGAATTTGACTATCAATTTTAATAGCAGCATGATCTGGCCCCTCCAGCCCTAAATTACAGGGTTTAAATGAAAGTTTTGTGCTTGGATGTTGTGAAGGATGTTACCTTGGGAAACTGCCATAGTGTTATTTGAATTTCCAAAGCATCTGCTCTATATATCTAAGGCAGACCTTGTCATATGCCTTTTGATACATTCACTGATTCATGTTCATGGGCACCTTTTTATTTCTCATATAAAAATGGCAATTTTGAAATTACTAATGAATATGGAATCCAGTGTGTTGCATGAAATTCTAAGGGAATAAACCTGAAGTATTAGTGTCCTTTAGCTAATTTAAAACCTACAAGAAAAACATACCAGAATGTTTTCAAGCACATGTAGGCCAAAAAAATTAGAATGCTATACATTTTTTTTAAATCAGTGTCACCCACAAATAGTTATCTAACTTTAAGGTAAAAATGGACAAACATTTGTCAGTCTGTAAAAATGGAAAATACAAGGTATATACTTGGAAACACACTTTCTTGGTTTCGGTAATGAAATATAAAAACACTTCAAAGTCAAACTTCTTCCTCATCCATGGATAACCAACCAGTGGGCAAGCAAAACTGGATACTCGGTTTCAGTCTTACTTTCAGTGAGTTCTACTCTCAGTTATTTATGCACCAGTTAAGGGCTAAAAAATGAGCTATAAATCTTGATCATGTTATTAAAAAAAAATAATAATTTAAAAAATTAAAAATATCTTTATTTCAGTTATGAGGTTTAGTTTTCATATATGCGTGTGCATATACATACAGTTTATGCATATAAATGTATACATACGTGTATATATATTCATATGCATTTTAAACTCTATCCAGGGTCAAACGTGGGATTAAACTGCTGCTCTAACTCTGCTGCAGGAGCCTGCTTCTGCAACCCCCAGGCAGCTCTGCCTGCCCCACAGACGGCATTTATCCACAGCCCTTCTGCATGTTCATCTTCCTGAGCTCGCTCCAGCTGCCCCAAAACGCGATAAGCCTGCGAGCCCTCCCACTCGCACAGCCGATAAGGCGAGTTGTGAAGACGTCTTGTCTTTGCCAGCTTTTCTCTCCACACACACCTTTCCTGTTCCCAGTTTTTGGTGGGCACCTGTCACCACTGTCTCAATTCTCACAGCTTTCTCCCAGCTCCCTCCGCCCCACTCCGAGGGGCCGCAGGGGTTTATCGGAGGAAACACTTGCGCTCACGGGGATGGCCTCCGCACTGCAGCAGATTAATCCGAGTTGAGTGCACTTCCTTCAGCCAGAGGACACCAATTACCAGGACGGCACCGGCAGCACAATGCGGGCGGACATCTGACAGCCCGGGTCCCGCCAGCTCCGCATTGTCCTCCCATCAGGCGCTGTCAGTTCCCAGCCTTAATTACATCCTGTTTACAAACACTCGGCCGGACTTCAGATGGAGCCTTAACAAAGGTTGACAAAGGTCAGGGCCACGTCACGAGGATGTTATCTGTCTGTGTGCTCTGGCTGATAAACGAGGAGGAGTAGGCGGTGTGGGGCTGATTTTGGAGATAGCACAGAAAAACGCTCACCGGGGCCATGTGAAATACCTAAACTCCAGCCCCTTGGTCCAAGAAGAACTCAGCAGCACTGAGGGATGTGATCGTACCCAGAATCACACACGACTTACATGTACACATACAAAGGGAGGACAGAAAGCAGCCATCATCAACCTGAAATGGCAGCAGCTGGAGCTCACCAATAAATTGATTGAAATAATAATTTAAAAAAAAAGCAACTTCTAAATGTATTTTCTGTCTCAAACTCTGTGTTATAAGAGCAGAAACTGCTGCTCAGAAAATAAATTCTTCCATTTTGCCCAGAGATATCACCAAGACCATCCATGCTGCTTCCCAGAGCATGTGCAGGGATGAGGACAACCTTCAGGTTTCCTCCAGCCACAAGGAAACAAGGGCTGAGATTGGTCAAGCCAAGGTTGACCCAAATCGTATGTCCCCATGCTTTACTCTCTCATATTGTCCTTGTCTTATGGACATGGGTTTTCATGCTCTCTTTGGTGCCAGGAAGAAAGACTTTTTTTGTGGGAAGCTTTATAGCTTTCTAGGTACACAATTATATTAACTGAGGCTAGGAGCTTACCTTACATTTTTACAGTTTGCACAAATACTTTGTTCACTGCAACTTCTCAATGTTCAGTGTGGATAAGACCCAAAGGGTAAAACACTGGAAGTATTTGACATTTACAGCTCAGTCTGTGCATATGGGAGCAAGGAAACCAGGCATCTCTATAAACCGGGGTTGCCCATTTGACATCTCATCCCTCCTCCAGGATCTTCTTTCTCCATATGAAGAAAGATGAGCACAGACATGAATCCAATTTTGTCTATAACAAGGAGTGTGTACAGGAGTCTAGCAGCTGGATCATTATCAATATTGATATTACAAAGTTAACAATGTAAGAGCTTGTCAGCCTGACCCATCCCCTTATCTGTTTTCAGTTATTCCCACATCCTAATTAATGCACCTAAAGTGCACAGGATAACACATTAATAGCCATTAAAATTAAAATCCCCATCTGTTATCATACTACACCACTCAGAAGAAATACTGGATTAACCACATAATAGTAGACAATAAATGGTGACTGCTATTGTAGCTTCATATTTCTGCAGCATTACACTCATGAACTCTGTGAAACAGTGGGCAGAAGTTTCTGTGTCAGTGGCTGAGTAGCACCAAGCATCGGGGAACCAGCCCAGCATCCTCTGTCTGAACAGCAAAACGTCTCTGACAAAAGTGCCCTCTGCCTGCCCAAGGGAGAACAGGGCCTTATCTGTTTTCTTTTTTTTTTTGGGGGGGGGAACAAACTTTTGATATGGGGGTCAGATTTGATTGTGCTTGGTGAAAAAAAAAATTAAATGCAAGATAATGGCAAAACTTACCATTACCAGCACAGAGCCATTGCCATGAGTTCTTTGGGATGACATTGCAGTTTTGAACCTGCCCTCAGTTACCCAGAAAACCTACTTAAACAGAAACAATTTAAGCATTTAATTCTATAAATAAATGGCAAACCCAAGGACAAATGGGTATCTGTTTTGGTATCTCTTATCTCTCACCAATTGCTAACAATTTATGGTAAAAATTTGGTACTTCACTTAAAAAGGTTCAGAGCTAGGGACTGAATGCTACAAAAATGCAATCCAACCCAAAGTCAGTACATTCACACTTACTAATCGAAATGATCACATTCAGGAAAAGGAAATTCAAAATAAAATTCTACAAAACTAAAAAGAGGAGTGGAAGGGATGACTTGGTGGATAAGCCTAAAATATTTGACAATCTAAGTGTAGAAAAGTTGAATATTTAAATAAAGTCTGCAAACTCCCTACTAATTATGTATGCTCAGAAACCTTCCTGGCTGGTCCTAATCATTTCTGCTTTGCATGGATTGAGGGTTTTGCACAGAGCAGCAGAGCATCACAACTTCTTGGGTGCAGAGATAAACCTGTCACCCTATGCAGGGACACAGCTTATGCCCTCAGTGATAAATCAGTAGATAACAGAATTACAAGTGGCACTATGTGGTATTAATTATTTATCTATTTACTAAATAGGCAAAGTAGAGAGGAAAATTATCTCAAAAGTTTGAGCTAGCATTTCTGAACCATTTCTAAATAGGTGACTAAAGACATTTTCTTTCCCCTTATCTCGGCGCCAGAGGAAGCAGTCTGATTTTCAACAATGCAGAGCAGGACAGCAAGTCTCTTGACTTGGCGCTTAACAGTTTTAAAACTAAGCACTTGTTCAAGCCTATCCAGAGCTGCTTAGGAGACTAACCATTACTGCATATTTCTGACAACATAACTCTATTTATGAAAAAAGCAGGGTCAGTGAAAGCCTGGGGATGACCTTCAGTGGTCTCTGTGGGCACCCACTCCACCTTCCCAGAAAATTAGGCTACTTTGCTCCATGAAAGCATCACTATGCAATCAAACATGATTTTGCAGTTAATAAAACAACAGTCTCTTCCTTTCTCTGCTTCATGAGAGTCAGCCTCTATATGCCTCTTGTTCCAGACAACACGCCAGTCAGCTGCTGTTACTGCAGAGCTGTGTTTAACATCATCTTAATTAGCCCAAATCCCTACAAGTTGGCCAAGTTTTCAAGTGAGAAACAGCCTCAGGAGTTGTACACCTCTGCATGTGGGAAAAACCCAGACATTAATGCACATACCCAGTCCAGCACATCTTGTTTTCTCTACAACTGACCAACACGATATATGAATTGTATTTGGGCTAGATAACACCATGCTCAAAATCACCTGCAGAAACTGCCAGCAGCTATAGAGCCAAAACAGCAATCCTGCAACTTTCTGTAACTTAATGCTCTGAGTTCACCATCAGCTCCAGTCTGAAGGACAACTCTGCTCCTCTGACTGGAGCCTCTTTGCCTCCATGTACCAGACATGAGTCAGAAAACAAATAGAACTGATTACATAGCTTGTAATTTGCTTAAATTCATGAGCTTTGGATGTATGTAAACCTTTAGCTGCTGTACTGGTATAAATGCAGCCCAACATTACTGGTTTCACTTGAATTTATCATAACTTAAACCAGAAAGAGATCTGCCTATTATTGTTGTTGTTACACTGCTATGCTCACCTTTTTTTTCTATTTTCTGCTCTCCTTTTTTCTTTTTCCTTTAAAGTCTACCAAACATTTTATAGACACCTTCCTCACAGCTTCCGGAAAGGTGCTGCATCTTAAACTGGACGGCAACACTGACAGACGGGATTGATATTTTCTTTTCATTTGCAAGTCATAAAAAAGGAACATTTCACTTCACATGAAACCAGAGTACTACCTTAAAAGAAAAGTGTTTGCTTGACTATAAAAACAGTTACTCTTTTGCCAGACCCAGAATCAAAGCATTTGTATTTATGTGTTTCCTTTTTTCATCAGTAAATCCAATATTTTTAAGGTCTACAAGTTTTAAATTATTATTGTTGTAAGGATTGTTTTCCTCCAAATCCTCTGAATGGTACAGCTGTGCCTAGTCTGCTGGGCAAATTCTTGACAGCATTGCAAGTTCCACAGCTTATGTTATCATCTGTGCTTCCACAGGGAACACTAATACGGCTGCAAAGGATTAAACCTGGAGCTAGCTGCAACATTTTTAAGTGTTTTCCTTTGCCATGGAGTTTCTTCCATGCCAGAGCATCATTCAAAGGTGTATCAGAGGTTCGATAGCTTTTTTAGGTAGGAGTCTCTGAAATCCATGACCCCCTTGTTATTTCTAATCAGAAAGAGAGATTGAATTGAAAACTGTGCTCAGGTGCAGATGCTGTCATTGCCACAGAATATGATTTTACAAACTTTATGGCAACATTTTGGGCTGTTCCAACACAGAACAAGACTAAACTTTAAATCATTGAACTTGTAAATTAAAACAACTGCCCTCCGTTTGGCAACAGATAATGCCTTTTTAATCAGCCAAAGTTGCCAATGCAATAAAGCACTCATAGATCCAGAAAATATCAAGAATGCAATATCACATTACAGCCTGGGAACAACTAAAGGATTTATTTTTGCACCAAAGGGTACTGGTAGCCCTCAAATATATTTTGGGGTAACATTTTCATTTGGGTCACAAAATAAAGATTAAACACAACAACCCACCATTGCAGAAAACTTCCTTTGTGCTTTCCCCCACTTCCTGTATTCTGCACATTTGAAATGTAAGTTGGTTGATCCAACCTCGTTACAGTCATAGCCTGCTCCAATTTCATCTCTAAAAGCTGCTTCCCCAGGTGGAAGATAAGAGGTGCCCTCCAAAGCAGCTATGGGCCTCTAGGAACCAGGCCACCTACACATGGGCTGCAGGTTGTTCACTGCCACAGCCCAGTATCCTGCTCAGAAGCCAGTCCTCCATTTCAATTCATCTACGTCCATTTACAAAGCACCTCTGACCGAGATACCCATATTAAAAAAAAAAAAGTTAGAAGACAAATTCAATGAAAAACTATTACAGGGGTCTCTCCAACAGCTGGAAGAGCACATTTGTTTTTCAGCTGTTTGCTCCCAAGCCATGGATTGGCTTCTTTGGAAAAAGTGGGAAAATGCAAGGGGTAATCCTTTCTCCCTCTGATAAAGATGCTCTGCCAAAGGACCTCTCAGCTCTTTTCCATGCATGTCTCTGTCATGTCAGAGCCCTTATTTTGGCAGCACTATTTCCTTTTCTTCATCCACTGGCTTCAAGAGCATGGGGTTGCTCCAAGGGGTGGGAGCCTGGCTCTCAGCAGCTGGCAGCTTCCCATTTGGAAGGAGGCGACATTCATAACCCAGATTTGAAATATTAAAGTCACAGGCGAGTCAGAGGCCCGTTATGTTGCAAAGGACATGATAACATAGCAGAATTGCAATACTGAAACTATCACTAGAGGATGACATCGGAGATAAGAAAGTACAGTATTACAGGGCTGCGTTAGCATAGGAGGAAATTGATTCAGGCAGACAAGCTAAATTTATTTACTTTATTGATTTTAAATTTTACATGAACTGCAATATAAGTAAATCTTTCACAGTAATTCTAAATCTTGAAACCTATTGTAAATAACTAAAAAAAGTCCAATGTTCAGAATAACCATATCTTTGTACAGAAAGTGCATTATTCTTAAAGCCCAGGACAAAATATTTTGTAATGAATGCCTTAAATCTACCTTGGCAAGTCAGCATTGATATTTTTGCTAAAATAAGAACCTGCTTTTGGTGTACCTGGTGATTCAATATAACACAGACTTTTCTTTTGAATTTTTTTTTTTTGGTGGCTGGGAAGAGAAGAATGGAAATTATTCCTGTTGTTTTAAGTGACATAATATGCATACAGGTTTTTGATCCCACATTTCATTGTAGAAAAGCAGGTGAGCACTAAAGAGCACAGGTAGAGCTTTGTGCTCAAAGAGCTAGCTGCAAACATTGGAAAGACATGTGATGGAGGGCCAGGGCAGTGAATCCCAGCACATGGATTAAGGCACCAAGTGCCACAACTCAGCCTGAAGAGAGAACAGATGATGAGGATAAACAGGGAACAAAATCTCCTTCCTTTATTTACCTAAGAGGTCCAAGTCCAGGCACCAGGATGACAGAGGCTAGAGGCAAAAGGTTTTACTTTGGATTTTTCTCCCATCCCCATCCAAAGCAGCGGCTCACACCTGTGCCCAACCCCACTGGGGACAAATTCAAAAGCATCCTGACACATGTGAAAAAGATGTGCCATCTCCTCCAATGCTCAACCTGGTCGATGCAGAAGAAGATTGCCTGAAACTCCTGAACTGGAGATCTCTCCATGCAGGCAGGTGGTACAGATCCCAGCAGCAATAAGGAATGCTGGGAGGTGGCTAGCCCATGAGGGCAGGGCACGTCCTGAGGGCAGCCCATAGCCCTCACAGAAGGAGGGATCAGTGCAGTGCCATGGAGAAGGGAGGTGGAACAAGCAGCCTTACAGCCCAGCTTTCCCAAACTAACCCTCTCTGCACCAACAACTCCACACTTCAGATATGCTTATTAAATAAAGAAACTCTTTCTAGCTATTCCAGCCAGCTGAACCAGGAGATGCAGATTCACGGCAGCACTTTTTGCCAGAGCTGTTCAAGACTGCACAGCCATGGGCAATCTTCCAGAAACTCAAAACAGAAAAGACTTCCCTACTCAAAAAAAATGTAAAGCATCATGTGTTTGTTGCACTTATACAAATATTATGGATATACAGCCACAACACAATATCCCAGACAGACAAGGATACCTATGAACAGAAACCGCTCCCTCATCCTTTAACAACAGGGAGAAAGTACAGTTATGTTGACAAAAGCACTCATCCAGTGAAGTTTTTTTCCCCTTGAGTCTTTTTTTTCCCCTTCGTTGTTGTTTTCTAAACTAATCCATATTACCTGTGCTTTTTGATTTCATTATGTTAGATGCTATTAATCTGGATATATGATTTCAACAGTGAAGAGATGGAATTTGTCATCAACAAAAGGAAAACATTATTTTTAAAGGAGTGAAAGATTAATGTTCCACCACGGACTACTTAAACCCACTACAGCAACAGCACTATAATATTAATCCAACATTGATGGGTTTTGCATAAGGCCCATAATTAAACATTTTCTTTTCAATACTTTATAGAATCCCCATCTGTTTTTAATGGCATCATTTTGATGTTTTTCTTAATAATTTTGGCAGCCTGTTCTTGAAGCTTCAAGTTCGTTGTTTGTTGGGTTTTTTTTTCTTCCTGATGTCTTCTTCTACAGTGGCTGTATTGTGCCAACGCTGAATGCAGCTTTGGAAACCCTTCAGTTCTGCCGTGTGTTGCTGTCTCTCCCTGCATTCCTGGGCAGCATTAAGGCACAGCAGTGCTCTGTGCTATTGCTTTGCATGCTGGCTTTCGTTAGCACTTATAGCAGACGTAGGATACTGCCCCTGGATAATGGAAATATTTGCTCCTTCCAGTCTTTGTCTGGGCAGCTAGTCTGCCTCTGCAATCCCATCCCTCCCCACACTGAGGTTTTTCCTCAGCACAGTGAGCCCTGACTCAAGGCACCGTCGTAGTACCTGTAAATAAAGAAAAAAATAAGCTCCATAGAGTCATAGAATCCCAGGTTGGAAGGGACCTCAAGGATCATCTGGTCCAACCTTTTTAGGCAAAGCATGACCTAAACTAGATGTCCCAGCATCCTGTCCTGTCAAATCTTAAAAGTGTCCAGTGTTAGGGAATCCACTATTTCCCTGGGGAGATTGCTCCAGTGTCTGATTGTTCTCATGGTGAAAACTTTTCCTATTGTCTCCAGTCAGAATCTCCCCAGGAGCAACTTGCACCCATTAACTCTCTTCTTTTCCTTATGACTCTTTGCAAAAAGGGTCTCCATCTTCTGCATAGCCACCTTTTAAATACTGGAATATGGTGATAAGGTCTCCCCTGAGCATTTTTTCCTCAAGGCTGAACAAACCATGTTCTCTCAGCTTTTCCTCACATTAGATAAATCATAGAGATGCAGCTTAGCCATACTGGCTTTCCTCTCTACACCAACCCACAAAATGTCCTGTGAAGGTTGGGAAACGCATTTCCTCTCACACCCCTCTCACCTTCAGGTATTGAAATGGGGGGTAATATCACCCTATGGCACAAAACCCAATAGTGTGAGGGGTTTAAAACATCCACCAAATTACCTGATGGAAACATGGAATGTTAACCTGGCAATGGCTTCTGCTAGAAGCCATTCTTTCTATGAGCAATGTAGGGATTTTATCAAAATAAACAAAATAAAGAATGTTCCTATCCAGCAGTATCCTAAAAAAAAATAAAAATAAAAACAAAATCAAGAAATAAAACCAATTTACATCTTAGGTATTTTTTATTAACTAATGTTAAATATGTTTTGAATTTCTGCCCAAAATGTAATGATTTTCCAACAGAACATTATGAAACTGTTTTCACTTTTAGCAAAATTTCAGCTTGAAATCTTTTTGCTCTTAACATTTGTAGCTCTTAGACTATGTTATTTTTCCTTCCAATATTTTTCATTCTTTTATATTAAATGCATATTTGGTGACCTCCTGTGGTTCCCATGGATTAGAACGGAGAGGCAGGATGATTAATGGCTTCAGTTTAAATATTTTATACTCTCTGTAAAAACAGTACAAACTGATGGATGTGTACACTGCTATTTTCATTTCAGTGTCAGAGTCTCCTTGATTACATTTTCCTTATTTTTACCCCACCACCAACATTATTACCATCTTTTCCCATAGAAAAGGAACTCAAGGACTACTGACTCCAAGGTTTTGTGCAGACAGGACTCCCACACATGAACAGATACTGCCCTAATCGGGGCTTTCAACCTTGAGGAGCTTTTAAGTGCTTTAAGTGTATTATAATGGTCTCCTGGTCTCAGGACAGACAGATGTGAACCACAAAACTGAAATGTTTCATCTTTTGGCGCCTTTCAGTATGTTCCATGCTGTGCTTCAAGTTTGCTGAAAGATCAGAATTACTTCAGTTCTAGGTAATATAAACAGAGTGATCAAAAACATTTAATTATTCAGGGTCAGCAAATCTGGAGAATCTAATAGCAACAGACAGAAATAACCCTTCCAACCACTCTCATTTTCATTAACTGTTATAAAACAGAGAACTGTTTAATTACCAGAAAATATCACAGTAAAAAGACCCAGCATCTTCCCAAGAGTCTTTCCCAGTCCACTTAAGTGTATTTGGCACTACCACAGACTTTAATTTTCTGTAGATATAAGCATACAATTGTACACACAGAGACAAACACACAAATAGTTCAAATCCTTATCTTACGCCTGTTTCAGATCGACTACTTGAACACAGGAGCAGCCTTTCAAAATGCACCATATAAAGAGACTTTCATGCATTATTTCTGTACCTGTCACCCTGAAATGTGATGATGAGGATGATCCAAATGGAAATGACAACAGAAATGGTTTCCCTATTATTTCCCCTCTTTAGCTTCACATTAAGTACAGGTGTCTGGACAGCACGCTTCACAGCGCAGGGGCACAAATTTCCCCCATCGGTTTTCTTTCCCCCCATCGGTTTTCTTTCCCCCGAGGACAGGGATGACGCAGAGACATCTCCCAACACACTGATCTTTCTGTGGAGGTGGCTTTGTGTAAACAAATACAGAGCTGGTAGAAGTACACAATCTACTGTGACTGACTACGTGTGCCTCAGCAACAAAATATGCATTCAGAAAGACCCCATTATATTTAGAAACTAATACAGGGGAGCAGGTAAATGCAATTCCAACTGGGATTCACACACTGTGATGATAGAGAGACCTGGATTACAGCAGCATGTTGATGACACCCAGTTCTCATAAAATCACATTAATTACATTCATTATGTGTAATAAGAATAAAAGTCCTGCCAGTTAACACACTTAATGTGACGTTTTTACAGGGATGGTTTTACAAAGCTGAAAACAATTATCAAACCATTCAGTGGAAAAGAAGAAATTAAATACAAGTATGGGAATGATACTTGGGATCAGATAGCATTTAACAAGATGGTTACAAGCCCTTAGATGTAGCTGAGAAAGTAAGTTGCCATGAAAATTTAAAAAAAAGAAAAAGGAAAAAACACAACAGAAAACCTATAAAACAGTGTCACTTAGAGGGGAAGTGGAAACTGATATAAATATAATAGAAAAGAGGGAAGCTAACAGTCATAAATGTTAATTTGAAGCTATAAATTATGGAAATTTGCCAGAGGAAAATAACGACACAAGAAAAGCTCAACTACAGTAGGAACAAACGTGATCTGAATTATGGTGCTAGTTAATGGTCACAATTAAGGTACAAAACCAAGGAGCGCTCAGATACATCTGCAAAATATTTGGGGAAAAATGTCATATCACACATATACTTGATGGTGAACCAATCTCAAAATAACCCAGAAGGGAATTCAATTGCAGCTATGAAAGCCAGATTATTTTTTATATATATATATACTTATCCAAACAATTTGGAATGTGGGTTTCTAAGAAGAAAGTGGCAGTTTCAGAGGACTGAAGGAAACCCAGCCTGGTTCTGGTACCTGTGGTGGGCCAGAGGGAGCATTCAGGTAAAGACAGATTGATTTGATATCAGAGGAGACAAATTACACTGCTATTATTTCCCTAATCAACAGTGTTTTCTTCCTTAGGAATTAAAGTAATATATTTATAGTTAATGCTAACTGATGTGTCTTTAAAGATAATAGTTTCTATCAAAGTAAATGAAATCTTTTTTTACATGATTATAAGTTTATCTGACAAAGGTAGTTCAAGTCACATAATAAACTACTGAAAAGATTTGGCTGGATAATAGTTAAGCATTTATATTACAGCATAAATCTTTGGACGGCATTTTAGAGATTGAGATATGGAGACGGTTTTATGAGCAAGTTATTATATTTTATCTGATAATGGAATTAAATAGAATGATACAAAATATACACAAATAAAAAGCTATTTTAAATGCAACTGCAAATAGGAAATCATCATTAAGTAACTGTAATTCCCCAACACTACTACAAGAATCATTTTCTGGCATTATCACAGAGTTTTTAATCAATGATAATGACGAAAAGCCTGACTAATACTTAGAACAGTACATAGAAAATACAAAACTTGGAGTTGCGAGTAGGGAAGACACCAAGGGTGTAGAGGAATTGGGCTCCCCTGAAAGATGGGCAGCAGCAGACTGACCTGCCTGTGATACAGCAATGATAACGCCATGGTAGCACCTATGCAAACACTCCTGGAAAACTGCCAAGAGGTTTGGCACCTCCACTATGAGAAAGAGTGTGGAATCTTAGAGAGGATACAAAAGAAAATCAGTAAAAATGAGTAACATATCAGAAAGTGTGCCTTTATAGTGAAAAGCATGGGGAGCAATTTCTTTAGCTGGGGGGGGGGGGGGGAAGAACACAGTGGTCTGCTTATGGAGCTGAAGTAAGCAGATGCATAATGAGAGCACTGGCTGGAAGCTGGGGATGCTGCAGTGAGGAATACAACCAAGAATAATGGTTAGAAAAGTTCACTAGATGCTGTGCTCGCTCAGCAGCAGGATACACTGCTTTCCTTGGGGAAATGTTCTAGTTCAAGCAAGTATTAAAGTAAGGAAACTATTGCCTGCATGACGCCAAAGGTCAGGCTGGAAGAGCACTGGTCCCTTCCAACGTCAGGACAGATGTGACCTCAGGATCGCTATCTGGGGTCTTACCTCATGTCTACTAAAAGAAACTGGAGGAAGGACATAGCATTATTAGTAAGCAATTATATAAATCTGCCTGATAATGGAACCAGCTTTCTTTGTCTGATTAAGATCTGGAACTGTGGCTGTGATTTATCATTTTTATACTATTCTCTTCCCCCAGGCTCCAGGTCACAATGGTGGCATTGCCACAATTTATAGCACAGGCTGCTCAGTAGAGACATAGAGCCTTCCTGACATTTTCGTATTTGGAACACCTGACTCGCCTTGTTTTCACTCTGCTTTCTGCAGCGGTGAGGATTCCTTGCCATTCTCTGATATGAACACGTTTCATTTTGTAATAAGCTGAATAAGAAGAAAAGAGAATTTTCATGTTTTTGATTTTCCTATTAATCTGCAATACAGTGCGGACAGGAATCGGCAGCTTTTGTGAAACCCTTCACTCTGGTTACCAGATTTCTGACAGAGGGTAAAACCCCTTACAGCTAGGGGAGGAATGCACCCCTCCAGCCACAGCCCTGTAATCCCTCCTGAACCACTTAAACTGTATTGAATTTATCACAGTTTCATGGTGGAGGGGTTAAATCACAAAAAGAGTCCCAGACAGGAGTACTTGCACAGAGCATCCCTCTCTTCCCGCGATCAAGACAGCGCTGCTAACCTCCATCATTCAAATTCACTCGGCAAGGAATACAGCTTGTTTTTTAGTTCAGATTTTTTTGTTGTTGTTGTTATAAATGCATGCTGGATTCTAATTTTTTTTTCCTTCTTATTTGGGAATGTTTTGGGCTCACACTTCCCAGCTTATCTCTGCTACCACAAAGGCTGGAAGCCTTTTTATTTTTTTCTTTCAAAAAAGACGACATTGTCACTTAATCACAATACTGAAGGAAATGGGCTTTGAGAAAACCACCAAATATGGCAAGACTCATCACCAAGGCTCTGGTGGAGGATCTGCTCACTCCCTGGGGCACCCGTATTTTCAGATTGGCCCTGGCATTGTGCACCACCATTACCTCTGCGGCATCTCCAAGGTCCAACCCAGCCATGGGTGCAGGACCAACAACCTCAGCTCTGCACCAGCCACCACCCTTGCCTACCAAGCACAACACTGTTCCTGCAGCCCAGTCTGCAGCTGCTCAGCCTGTCTGCATGACACCAGAAAGCTGAGGCTCACTGTAAACAGAAAGGTTTAAATCACTGTCTTCTGGTTTCTGGAAGAGGACAGTGAAACTTGGAAAGTTACTCTTATCGTAGGACCACAGCTAGGATCATTCCCTTTGGATGGTGTCCTATTTCCAGGATATCAGCCATAAGAAAGCATAAACACTGTTGTGCTCAGTACATGGTGAGGGGAAATGCAAGGTACTATTTTCTAACCTTAAAGATTCTGATCCCCAAATTGACATTCAAATTAACATTCATTTGACTTTTTTTTTTTTTTTTTTGCACTGGTACTTCATTGTGAGCAGAACAACATCACCTTCCAGCAAGACAGTCCGTGATGTGGTAGAACTTATAATACGAACAAAGAGAATGAAAGAGAGCAGAAGCTTTGTCTTCTCCTCCCAGGCAGGGAGCGGAAATGAAGAGGCATCCGGGACAGCTATCATGGAGACCAAGGCACTGTAATCCCACCATCATCCAAAAGCTAGTTGCCTAATTTCAGGTTAAGAGCCTGGAAAACACCTCTGGTGCTGTAATTTCTGAATTATCAATTACTGCCTACACCAAAGCTGTCCTTTGTCAAGAGAACAGGATAAAAAAAAAACACAAACAAACACAAACCACCACCATTTCTCCTCTCCCATTCCACTCAAGGGCTGTTGCTTGTCCTGGCAGGATTGCCGCATTACTTGGAGGGTTCAAGCCCTACACTGGCCAGGGGAAACTCTAATGTTATGCCCACGGAAAAAGGGTACTTTTCAGGGTACAATTAGAATTATCCAGTGATATTATCTGGGGTTGATGTTTGATGGGATTTTGGTTCAGTTCATTTCACCTGGTTGTAAATTCATTTTGCAATTCAGTTGTCAGCAGCTGACACCCATGGCTGGGTGCTGTTAAAAAAAAAGAACAATAAAATAAATATTCCTTCAGATGTTTCTCATGACTTAATTTTATCACTTAAGCAAATTGTTCCTGCGCACCAGGCACACTGTAGGGAAAATCCACCCTCTGACTTCCGAGGGGATTAACTTTGTTCCAAGACTTCAGTTTTGCAAAACACTTAAGCACTGCTTAACTTTAAGCACATGCCTAAGTCTATCCATCTTTATTTTTTTCCTTCAAGAAAAACCCTGAAAGCACACAATTAACCATGAACAGGTGCTTAAGTCCTATTAAAGTCAACAGTGCTTTCAAATGTCAATGGAATTTAAGAGCATGCTTAAGTGTACCATTGAATAGGAGTCCTAATGCAAGAAAAAAGAACAGGTTTTGTCATTGTCTTGGCAAAAGCCGTAAGAACACACTTGCAATTCAGAGGATTTTGTCTGTGGCACTCTGCCTACTCTGTTACTAAAGAATTCATAAAGAATGTTCCTGCATTACTCAACCCTCTCACATTTATTGACCATATTTCCCATATTAATAATCCTTAGTGTAATTACACTTCCCCTCCTCCCCCCTGCCACTCAAAAAATCTCAAACATTTGTTTAGTATCACAGTGTTCCAGGCTGGAAGGAGTGGACACAGAAGAATTAGGATTAAAAGGTGGCAGCTGAGGTATGCTGAGGTCTGAGGTTTGCACAAAGTCACAGGAAGATTTGGGAGGAGTTGGGGAGATGATGCATTTGCCCCTACACCACAGAGTCATCTTTTTCCCCTGTTACAGCAAAGTAGCACAGGCTGAACTTAGAGGAATCAGTAAAGTTAGATAGCTGTTGGTTCTATTTGCATCTTTACCTCCACCTTTTTCTTCAGGTTACTGCAATGGCTTCTTTGTTAAGCTGCGAAGCAATTCCTAAACACACACATATAGTCCAAACTGTGGCTGTGAGAGTGCTGTACCAGATGAGGCTGTGCTTGAGCACTGTGCCCTGTTTTAAATCAATTGCTTTGGCTTGCAGTTAAGCAGCATGTTACTTTTAGAAACTGTACTGTTTGTTTTTAAGATGGCTCCAGCTTCACAATTAACCAGAGAAACCTTCACTGATACCGCAGTACTTTATGTTAGTCTCATGGTAACCTGCTACAGATCTCATGCGCTACAGGAAACATTCCCAAAAGACATTTCCTTGGAAAAGACTCTGATCTTCTTTCCAGCCAAATGCATTGTCTGCTAAGAAGCTACTGTATGGGTAAGTTGGCTGCAACATCTTGTCAGAAGACTTGTCTTCAGTTCTTTTCAGTACTTATATATGGAGATATGTGATGTACTTCAGAAAACAGTGCCTTTTATATTACTGCCAGTGATACACCATATAAAAAGATATTAAGTTCTGACCAACTGGTGGTAGATTCAGTAACAGACTATAATGTACCCATTGTAAAGAATTCCACTTTCTATTATAAAGTACTCTACACTGTAAAGTGGAGAGCATGGAAATCTTACATTGATTGAGTCGCACTGGACTTGAGATCCATTGAAAAACTTCCAAATGGTAAAATATTAGAAATACTATTTTGAAATATTTACCAGTTAAACACTAAAATTACTAAAGTACTGTTACTGGCTGACCTTCTCACAGCAGTTGTTTCTGTTGTACTTTTGTAAAAGCAGCCAAGAGTTTAATGGAAAGAAAGAAAAAAAAAGAAAAAAAGGAAAAAAAAAAGCTTATTTTCAGTCTAGCTACCACCCCTGACCTGTGCAATAACACCATAATGGAAGAATAATCATTGTAAACAATACTCATGGGAGTTTGCTGGCTACAGCAAGGGACAACTGCAGCCAACTTCACTGCTTTTCTTTGCTACATCATTGCATTTTTGTCTGCATGTGGATAAGAAGGTTCCACTCAATGCTGGTTGATGGAAAGTGCTAATTGTTGACACATTACCTAATTGTTATGATTGCTTCTTAACAGTTTGTGTCTAGGAGTCCAGATTTCATCCACCAAAGTGTGAAGATTCTTTATAGCAACAAGTGCTGTGAAAACATTCACACAATGAGGTCCTAATCTTGTGGATCTCTCAACGAAGTGACAGCCTGGCAAAAGTGCTGTCAAAGTGCAGACACTGAGGGGAAAAAAAAAAAAAAAAAAAAAGGAAGAAAAACTAACTCCCTTGTCCACCCCATATTTCAGACACATGTCATCTGTTGTTATCATTAATGATCTGTTTTTACAAATAGAGTACCACTATGGAAAACTGAGAGCAAGCCAATCAAAATAAACCCAGCAAACCCCATAATTGTCTACTGACAATCTGGGCTGCTTGGGATGTAAGATAATGTGGGTGTATTTAATGCAGAAATGCATTATGAGCCATGCTTTGCAACTGCCTTGTTAACTCCAGACCTTGATATAACACAGGAAGGCTGGGCTAATTGCAACTGCATTCTCCTGAGCCCTACCTAAGCTCAGGTGCTAAAGAACCACATGGACAGAAATCCTGGCACCATAAAAGTCCATGACAAAATTCCCGTGATTTGAAAAGGAGCAAGATTTCACCAATTATGTTGCCTTGGGGGGGGTGGGAGAATACTTTAAAAAGCAAAGAAACAAAAAGTCTACAATTCTGAGCAAACACAGGGCTCATGCGCGAACGCTTGCTCCCCCCCCAGCATGGCGCTTCTGCCTAAAGCAGTGTCTTCACTCATCCATACACCAGCAAGGGCAAAAGAGACCAGCTATGTTTCTACTTTTTATACTAGAGTCACACCTCCAGGCTTTATTTGAGGAGACACTGTTGCAGCAAGGGCTGCAGATAAATAGCAAAAAGGCAGCCTTTGCCCACATCTTGAGAACCTGTGGTGCTTCTGCTCTGCATTTCTTTGGTGGTTTACATCATGCTGTGGGAGATGGCTCAGACTCCAGCATGCTTCCTGCACTCTCACCGTCTGGCCTTGCATACAGGTCTTTCACATCCAGGAGCTTCTACCAAACTCATTTAAATTACATGCACCAGAAGTAGAAATGTCCCTTCCACCCCACACTTCAGCAGAAACAGTTTCTGCAGACACAAGAGAAACTCTTGATACAAAAGCTTTTTGAACTGACAAAGAAATAAATCAAGTGGTAGCTCTAGGTACACTCAAACTGCAGATAGAGCAAAAGCACAAGATGAAACCTTAAGATGTCACCTCATTTAACTGGAAGACTCTTCAGATGGCACGTTAATATCACATCAAACTGTACAGAACAAGTGGCCAAAATTCACTCAGCAGGTGTCCAAAGTTCTAGAAGTTGTAAGGTTTTGTCCTATATAACTCATTTTTACAGACTTTCACTATATTCCAGCATTAAATATGCAATATCCCTTGCAAAAGGGAGTAAGAAAATCCTTTCTATCTCCCTGAGCCTCTTGAACTTTTGGGCCTGGCAAAGAAAGAGCAAGCAGGGCCACTTGTCTGCTTCCTCCATCCCTGGGGCAGGGCGGCAGGAAGCAAGCTGGGAGCAGATTACGCTTTGGCCCGACTTTTCCCACTCGTTGGCGAGAGCTGCTGAGTGAGAATGGGGGCAGATGCATAGTGCTGATAAAAGCCTTCAGCAAATTCCCATCCTCTCCTTTCGAGGAGAGAGGAGGAAGTCACAGGGCAATTGTAACTCCCAGCCGCCCTGAGAGATAGCGCCGAGCCACTGGGACCGACTGATGGTATGCCCAAAGGAGAGCTTGCAAGGTCCCTGAACTGGGATTGCTGCTGTTCATTGGGTTGCAAAATCAGATCCTATATTTAATCATCAGCCTTTTTGCATCAAATTCTCAAGCCATTCCACCCTAAAACTGGGTCAGTCCCCTCAGCGAAAGCTATAAACACTGAATGTTGCATGTGCAACACTGCCAAAAGAAAAGAATTACCCCTTTACATTGGTAATGTGAGAAGCAAAAAGTTTTTAAAGAACCACATTTTGGAACAGAAACAGAAATTTGGAAATTATGAAATTATCTTGATCTGAATAATTTTACCAGTTCTAATAAGAAACATAGATAAGGGTTTGCAAATAGTCATAAAAACTTGAGTCTAGCATAAGAATCTGTGACTCTTTACTGTCCTTCATAATCTGTATTGCAGGCAAGCTGAAAGACTTCAGATTCCTATAGTGTGTTTCCTAAAGAAGGCTCTCACCTGTAAACACATATTGGGGCGAGGGGAACAAAACAAAGAAATTATGTTGGCTACAGAAAAAGACAGCTGAGAAATCATGCATTCTCACTGGGAAGCATTCTGTGTGATGCTGTGCAAAAGGACCCATGGGCCACAGACAACTGTGCAGATACCTTCCAAAGGTGGAGAAACCACACCGACTTTCAGATCCAAAAAACTTGTACTTCAATGTAAGGAAGCCACACATCTTTGCAAAATTAATTAATTTTTTACTTTTTTTTTTTTCTAGCAAAAACTAGAGTTAACTGCTGGAGTAAAAAACATTGACCTTAAAAAGAAGAGAAATGAACCCATAGAAGCCCTAACTCTATTTGTAGCTACTCTTCAACCTTCAGCACATCACATGGTGCCCAGGCACTAGAGCCTGTGGATCACCCGACAGACTGCAATGCTCAGTCCCAGGTGTGTTGCTATCCCATGCCTAGACATGGCAAGGCAATCCAAGGACAACCTATCAATCTGCAGTTTGGATTTCCTGACTTTTGTTAGCTTAGTCATAGTTTTAACATGACTAAAATATAGACTTCTCTATATTCATCTGAAATGTCTTGCAGATGGCAGCCAATGCTCTGGTTCAAATGCTAGTGAAAACATCACAGCAGGACCAGTACTCCGTGGGACAACTGACTCATGCAACAGCCATGACACTATCTGGGTCAGGAACAGCAAACAAGGTGAATGAGGTAAGAGAGGTCATTCTTCATAGCAATGGTCTCAGGAGAACAGAAGAATCCAAAAATAAGACATTTGTTGACTGGATGCCCTTGAGCTGGCAACAAAGCTGACTTGGTAACAGAGCCAGCATTAGGCATCAAACTGGGCTTGCTGCTGCCAAGCAATCCCAGTAACTAGCAACAGTTAGCAAGAGAGAGACCGTATGATTTAATAAATTAACAAGCAGGCTAGAAGCCAGTTACTCCTGAGTTTTAATTCTGGCTCTGACATCCGTTGGACTTGTAACCTCTGAGTGAAATTTGTGTTTTCAAACACAGGTGGGTGTAAGGGTGCGCTAACTGGAAGGTGAACTGGCTTTTGCCCTACACATGCTGCCATTCCCTGCCACTAACACCACCACCTCCAGTACATGTGTCAACACACACGACAGCCCAAAACACAGCCCTCATGCTCCTCACCCACCCGAACGGGACCTGAGAAGCAAGTCTGAATTTCAGACTTATTCTACAACTAGCCAATGCATCTGTGTCCTGACAGGGAAAGCCTGGCTTTGAGAAGTTTAAGTCACTTCAACTCTGTTGATCTTAAAGGAATTATTTTGGTCTTACAGGCAGACAGCCTGGTTTTCTACCATTGCCTCTTTTAAATCCTGCTCTTGAAAGTCGTACTACTGACATTTATATGGAAACCCTTCCTCCAGCCCTGACCCAGGAGATTAATAGTCCTGGGTGAAGCTCTTTAGTTGTGCACATCTGGATGTTGCTACAAGGTGCCAGCTGACAACACTATTACTCTGATCTGTAAAAGTCTATACTGGCAATTTACTGGAGGTTGGTGATGTTTGCAAATTGTATTTCTGAAAGAGAAAACTTTTCTGGACTCTGACTTCTCTGAAATAAACAACAGCGAAAAAAGTTTCCTTTTTTTTTAATATATGGAAAATCCTAGTAAGAAATTTCATTAAAAAAATAAAATCTGTTGATTTGTATCATGATAATCTGTTTTCACTTACTGATTTAGTAAATACAGAATTTTTGGCAGAGATTTGACTTTTGAAAGTGTCCATTTAACTCAAGCTCAATAGCTCCTCTCTTGCTGTACCTGCCTGGCTTCTGTATGTTCAGCAATTAGAATAAAAGCCAATTTATTTTAGTTTATAATTATCCTGCAACCTTGGAGGTGCGCTGAGAGGAAAAAAACTCCAGCACCCTCTGCTGTCTGCACACAACCTACGCCGAGATCCACCACCACTAATTCTGGGTATTTGCAATATACGCATCAGCTTCAAACAGGCTGCAGAAAAGTGAACGCTGAAAGCGACTGTTCATTTTACATGCCCAGTTCAAGGTAAGATGACCTCAAAATTCTACAAGCTCTCTGTCATGTATAAAGGAAATCTAAACAATTTGCTCACAGGTAAGCATGCTTGTAGACACCTACAGCAGATAAATCCCACCCTGACAGTCTTGTGAGCAAGAAGAAATGGACAGCTTTTGCATGAAGAGGCATCACAGCAGATGGTCTTGTCAGATGTTGTGCCCATGTACATGCAGGCCAAGTTTGGTAGTGCAGAGTGAGACTTTGTGTTGCAAGGAACAGATTCTGCTCCTTGGCAGCCAGAGAAAAGTATGAAACTCCAAGGAACAGCGTGACCAGGAGAAGCCAGAGGGGCAAGAACTCCTGTGCTGAAGAAGCACCTATTTGCTATTAAATCTGGAGTCCAAAAGCTTTACTCCCACCTAGCTTGCTAGGTCAGCCCAAATAACTGAATCTTAGGAGCTTTTTTTTTGGGGGGGCGGGGGAGAAGACCTGCTCAAAGTTACACTATGGAAATGTGACTTTCAGATCCTGTATAGTACCTTTAACATCCCTAAACCTCACAGGTACCCTGCTGACTCTGAAAGTCCATGCTAAGGAGATCCTCATAGAAAAACAAAATAAATTAATAAATAAATAAAGGATAAATTAATGTCTTCACCCAGGAGGCAGAAGGAGCAGATTTCTTTCCAAAATCCATGTTCATGTCAGGGAGAAGAATCAGATGCCTTCACCAGCAGCAGTTTCAGTTGCTGAAGAGATGCAACTCATTCCTCATCTTGCCATTTTGGCTATTGGAGATGGGAGTGAGTGTATTTCTTCCTCATCCCTGATGGGGTTTTCTAATGAAAATTATGTAACTCCCCATAGAAAACAGAGACGCTCTTAAATATCATCTGTCAGAAAATAAGATCATTTCTTGGCCCTACAAATGCACAAGTGAAATCACAGATAAAGAAAATTTGTACTTTCAAACAAACTGAACTAACATCTTTGTTTATTCCATGCATGCTGGCAGCAATTTAACTTCAGAATGCAGTAATTTCAAGCAGCTCTAACTGCCACGATTCACCGTTGTGAATGATTTTACCTCTCACAGCAAACCGGGAAGTGGTGTGAATGGCTTATTTTCCTGCTGCAATGAACTCCGGCTCGTCATTTTGCAGATTTGTCTTTGTTTCTTATTTGCCTCCAACATAAAAATAATCTGAAGAAACAAAGGAAAAGACCTGAACAGGAACGATGATCTCAAAACATATTTAGTCGTCTGCATCTGTGTTGGAGCAGCCGCTCTCACTTCCTGCCAGTCACCTGTCTGCTACGTTGTTCCATGCCTAAGTACGTTCCTGCAAGACGAAGTTTTATCGTTTCAACGATTATTTAAACATAGCAGAATTTAGCTGCCAAATTAAATTGGAAAGCTCTGTTTTGGACAAACTCCCACCTTGCTTTTTTGTTTCAAAACAGAAGTGTAAAGTAAGAGAGACATGATTTTTTCCAGCAAAGTGAAAATCGGTACATCTTAACACCCAGTTAGCACATCTGGGGTTTGACCCAACTCATTTTTTTGATGTGACCCCCAAAGGCTGCCAGCAAGGCTGTCTGTGAGCATCCAGGGCCTGGAGAAGAGCTTCATCTTCAGCTGACATTGAATGCCGCTTCACATGGGCAGTACTTCTGCAAATCTGCCCAGGCTGTTTGTCAAAGGTTTTATTTTCCACAACCTGCATGGCCAAAAGGCTCACACGTGGTGATAAACATACATCACCATGAACACATTCCGAGTGCTCTCTGTCTTCTAAATGCACCAAAAGATTTTCAGCCCTACCTGAAAGAAAATACGGTTTTGCTGCAAGTACCTACATAGCTCTTTAACTGCTTTCTGAAATGGTTTCCTTTTTGTACTGGCTGCAAAAGGATTTCCTGGAGTAAGCCACTAACCAGGGTTTGCGTGAGACTGCTCAGCTGGCTTTTTCCAGTAGGTCCATCTGGATGTAGACTGGGCTTTATTGCTATAGTTTACTACTAAATTCAACAGCTAGTGTCAGCAAGCTCAAAGCTTGCACTGGTTGGGAAAGAGACTGCAACATGCCTTCAAAGCATGCTCTTGCCCAGCACAGAATGCCCTGGGAGATGCTCTGGGATGAGCTGCTGTTGTGCTTGCTCGCTGCTGCAGCAGCCCAGCCGGCACTGCCATCCTGGCTGACAAGCCAGGAGTTTGCAAGCACCTTTTACACCCCTTGCACTTCTGAACCTCTCTGCAGACCAGCTTTTTGTCTAGGAAATGTTAATCATTCCTTTTGCACCCATTTTGTTAGCATTTACCACCCATACCTAGCCAAAAGAGACATTTGCAAACTACAAACATCCCCCTGGCTACCCCGCTGCCGAGGTCAGCTGGACACTGCTCAGTACAGATGAAAAACATATTTGGGGACCTCACAGTCTCCCCAGATGATGATGTTTCCTACCCTTGTTGCACTATGTCCCAACACCAAACAAGCACCTGCTTAACCTGAGCCTCACTGCAGTGGCTTTCAAAGGGGAAAATTACTACAGCTCAGCCTTTTCCAACTGGAAATGATTATGCTTTTGTTGCTACTGAGGGTGCCCCTTGGCATGCAGCCCAGGCACCACAGGTAATGACCGCAATAGGAGGTGCTGCAGAGACATTGGCATTTCATCCCGGGGAAGAAAAAGGGGGAAAACACACTACCTACAAGCCCACGACAAACAGCTCAGGGTAAACCCATTTGTCAGAATGGCAAGTGACCTTTTCCATTCACCTGTGAATAAGGAAACAGATTTCTTCATTAAGTCAAATAAACCAAATTAAGACAGCTGGGTGCAGGAGATTCACGCAGCTTTTGCCATCCCACTCCTTGAACTCATCTTATTAGAGCAGCTTGGGAAGTGGAAGGAGTAACTCTGGCAGGTCAGGGCAAAGCAGTGCTAAATCTGTGTTTCTCGACCCGTTGTTAATCATCTATTCTCTTTCTATAAATGAATTTGGAATGTGAAGCAAATCATACTAAAAGATTTCTCCTCCTTACTGAATACTTCAGGAGCTTTAAGGAATTCAGCTCAGGAGCAATGCTTCATTCAGGGCTGTTGATTAGTTCCACTGTGGAGTGCACTAGACAAGACAATAAGTGGACGACAGACACAGTGATTCATAGATTACTCTGCTGAGAGTTGCAGGTGTTTTGGGATCGAATGAAAGGAAAGGAGGTTGGGCCAGATCTCAAACTGCCTTCCTGTTAAAGGATTAGCAGAGGGGAGTCAAAGTTATTAGAATCACTCTCATAAATGTAAAAGTTTGAGGTTTTCCTCAAAATTCCCTTCTCCCCCTGCCTGTTCTTAGCAGAAACAGAAAATATCTCAAGTTTAGAGTTCGCTGCATCTCCAAACACAGCAAAGAAGTGGATCGGATTCTCACCTGGTGTAAACAGGAAGAGTTTCCTGAAAAATATGTGTAGAAAAACTTAACCAAAGCTCTGAAACTTTTCTCACTTCCCAGAGCTAGCTGGATGTTATAAAACACAAGCAATTACTTAAGATACAGGTATATGACTTTAAGACCCTTTTCCTTTATCAGTACAAAGTGTAAATACCACAGAATAAAAGGATTTTAGTGAAGTTGAAGGAAAGGAGAGAGAATTCCACACTTCAGTGAAGCAAACAGGAGAGACTTTCTATCTTAGCCTGGGGAGAGCAGGAGCAGAGGAGTGGTGAGGCTGGGACACTGGGGGTGCCTCTGCCAGGTGCCATGGCTACCTTTCACCCCAACAGCAGGCAAAGGGGTTTTGCTCTCCAAGATTGTAGCCAGGGGGATAACTATAATCTAGCCACATGCCCTTCTTAGATAAAACAGGGAGCTGATGCTGTTGTAAGCACTCAGCCACCAGCCCTTTCTTTTGCTTGCATGGCCAGGGAAATGAAGCCACCTTTTCCTAAGATAAACCAAAATGCAGTATTTCTCCACCACTTTCCACAGGATCTGACACTGAGGCTGCCCCTCCACACTGCTCTGCCAAGCCTTGCAGAACCTTGCATTTACATACACAGACCCTCGAGGAACCAGTCACCAACATACTTTTGAATTTGATGCTTCAAATGGGTATGCAAATCCCACATTTCATGCATCACAGGGTGTGTTACGCTTTGGCTAGAAATGAAAGTCACCTAAGAAGCAATTGCCATAATAGGGTGATGAGCACAATAGAAAAACATTTACAGGGCTAAACATATTATTGTCGTGTCTGGTTTGATACAGTTTAGGTACAGCAAGACACATAATTCACATATCAAAAATATGTTTTCAGCAACTACAACATACACATCCAGCAGTGCAGTAGTGTGCTGTTCTACAGATGCTGCCTAAAATATGAATTAGGGAGTGTTATTAATTAAAAAGCTATGTGTATATGCTGTATATTATGAGTGAGGCTTTGCATTCCTCTGGGATTTGGACTCGATGAGATTTAAAAAAAAAAAATAAAACAGAAAAGAAAAAAAAAACCACCACCTCCAGACCAAAATTCAGTGAATTTTTGCCTTATCTCAAAAGATACACTAACCAGAGTAGGCAGTAAGCAGTAGCAAGTGGTATAATGATCATATTTGTCTTTTTTTTCACTTTTAGAAACATATATAAAATGGATGTCTGGCTTTTTTTTTTATTTTGGGGGGATTATTAATTTTTCAATCCATATTCCAGTTCTAAGGTATGCTATATGGTAGCATTCATGTTGACGTCCACGTTTATTAAAGTGCATTGTATCAAATAATCTTTACTTGCAAGTAAAACTATCTTTTTCCTTCTGAATTTCTTTCTTTCTGACCTGCAAGCATGAAAGTAGATTTGGGCTGCTAAGAGCAGCTTCCAGCCTACATAGTTCTGCAGGGGGCATCGGCAGCTCCCCCCTTCTGCCCATGTTACCTTCCCACCATTGTTTTCCCCAAGGCTGGGCTCTGGGCATCAGGTGAGCAATCACTGGCTTGCATTTCTTGCAACCCAGTTAACAAAATCTGCCAAGTGATGGAGGGTGAGCTAAACCAGGGAGATCTGGAAGGAGACCAAAAGCTGAAAGAGATGCTCCATATCCAGTCAAGGTCAAGCCTGGAACAAAGACCACAGTTGCTCCTCTGTCAGCCAGGGCTATGGGGTAGCTCTTGCACACTGGATAGTAAGAATATTCATTTAGCAACTGGACTCAGTCTTTTCATTTACCCTGGAGGGAAAATTCACGCCTTCAAACAGCAGCCAGGAAGAGCTGGGTGGGAAGGTCTCAGCCACACCATCTATATCTAGGGCATGCTCCTGACTGGAAAAGAGCAGTGCTCCCCAAGATACCTGCCTGCTGCACCAGAAGGCAGGGTGAGGGGAGAGAGTGCGAGGGTGTCCTCATGTGTCTCACCCCAAAGTCCAACATAACAGCTTTTCAGTGGAGGGTTAAATAAAACTCAAAACCAATCCAAAAAGCACCTTGATATCTTCTGGGACAGAAGGCTCTGTATTGTGCATAGCAGGATGAGCTAATATTGCTGGAAAGAAAAGCACTAAAATTATTAAAAGGTGCAAGACCATTCAGTGCCGAAGTTACTCCAGGCTGACCCAAGATATAAATTATTTGCTAAACAGAGGATCTATACACATCTCAAACAGTCTGGGCAGGAGAGCATTGTGAAGCTGACACCTGGTCCTGGCTAGGCATGGTATGGAAAAAAACAGCCCCTGGAAGCATCCTGCCAGACCTCAGCTTTCTCACATGTCAAACCCTGAAAAAATACCACTTGTTTGTAGTTTGTCATGTCATGTTAAGTTGAAATCTTTCATTGCCTGGCTGGGAAATGATAATAGAAAGCAACACTTCAAGGTGATCAACCCTTCCAAACATAATCTTTAGCAAATTAATTATTAACGAACTATGTATTGGTCAGCTAATACTGCTCAAGATATGAAGTTCCAGGCAATGCACCAGTGATATCTCACACTGGCATATTTCTCTTAATTAAGCACAGGTGAAAGGATATTTCAGCTAACCCTATTAATCTAGAGGACCTTTGGGGCAGGAGCAGCATAAGCACGATGCAGCTCTGCATCCCAACTGATCCCTGCACGAGTCCTCTTCCTCTCCACTTTCCACAGCTAACCCTGTAAAAGAGCCACTGGTCACACCTTCAGAAAAAGCTATGCATAGGCACTGCTCTGACTTCAGGAACCATTTCCCTTCAGACTTGGCCACACTCCTGCACCTCTGCATGGGATCAGGCATCCTTTCTCCCAGGTACTCCCCAGTCTGCGAACGGCTAAAATTTCCAGCGTGCCTGCAGCCCCCTTGTGGAATGAGGTTTCAAAAACTACGCCAAAAAAAAAAAAAAAAAAAAAAGGCTCTGTTTTAATTTAAGAGCACAGAGGCATTATTTTTAGCTACCACTGGGCTGATCCTGCAGGTGCTGCAGGCTCCTGGCGCGGCAGCAGCTTCTGGCACCTCTCAGGATGTGCTGGAACCACCAGCAACCTAAGGGAACAGTCCACTCAATATCATATATAAACACCAGCAAAATGTTTGCCTTGTTTCTCTATAATCCCTCAGGATGGGTTTTGGTTGAGATTGGTTGGTTGCTTGTTTGTTTTGGTTAAGCCCAGAATTGGGATTTTGTTTCGCAGCAGTATTTCTAATCCTCAGGTCCAATTCTCTGCTCACTCTGGCACCAGAGGTGCTTCCCAGCTTGCACCGCAGCTGCAGGCTGTTCAAGCACTGTTCTCACTTTCAGTTTCCCCTTTCCCCACTTGTGCCTGATAAAATAAATTGCAAGAGATATCAAGTTGCTGTTAATTTCACTTTCACAGAAAACATCTTGCATCAAAATCCCAAGAGGGATGCAGGACCCAGCAAGTGGTTCAGGAGCAGAGATGTGGGTTCATAAGGCACTCAGGGAGCAGCACAATTAACATGCATCTCTTTCTCAGCACACATCTAGCAGAGCATATTGGGGGGGGGGGGGGGGGGGGAACACACTACAATGTTTCTAATAAACTAAGAAACTTTTTTGACTTTCATGATGTACATATGGCCGTTAATTTCAATGTCATGTTATGATTTTTGGCTGAGCCAACAGTATGCATGTATGGATGGAAGCAAGAAAAACAAATGCATTTGGTATTCAAATTTATACAACTCCATACATTTTTATGCTGTTTATTTGAAAATTAATTTTGGCTTAGGCCTTAGAGACAGCAAATGTTGTCAAGATTTGAGGGCTACCTGAAAAGCCTTGGGGACAGCATTACCCTTATGCATAAGAAACAGCAAAATAAAATAAAAATAAATGAATTTCCAAATACGTCATGGCTAATCCCTTGAGCTGACCTACAAATGAATTATAGAGGGTTTGCTACAGGACTGAGTAGATCTTGTGATTTCACTGAGAGATTTATCTTACTTTCCAACTTATTTTCATATCTTATTTCCTTTTCTTTTAGAATTAGACTGTAAATAAAAGAGCTAAGACCGAATGAAGCTCCCTTTCACTGCACTCATATTGGATTGATAAATTAAAATGGTGAGATGAGTTTTGTATGACCCATCCTCGAGGATTTGGGAAATTTAGCCGATGCAAAACAAGGCATTAATTTGGAGAGGCCTAGCTACTTACAATGCTTAGTATTCTGACAATGATGAATGGCATCATTCCAAGCAAATGGTAATTTCACTTTTTGTGACAGTACTTTAGAGCAAAACCGACTTTCTTCACACAAAGAATTTGCAATCCTATTGAGCAGAGGCTGTACCTGAATATCAGAAATCCTTCATTGTTTAAGTATCATCTGATATTCTTGATTGGCTCCAGACTGAAGGTTGCAGTTGAATTAGGGAGAACGGAGGTTAAGTCCTAACCTTGAAAGATTTAGCAGCCATTGAAACACTGCCTTTGGGCACTTATTGGCCTGTATTTATCAAAAAACTTTTCAATTCAATGAGGGGAGGGAGAAAACACAAAACTTGTCACATTCATCAAGTGAAGCCACTGGAAAGACATCTACAGAAGAACACCCAAAAAGCATAATCTTTCAGAAGAGCTGATAGAAATGGTAATTGGATGGACTGAAGAATAATACTTCTAAAGCAGGGGTATAGGGAATATAGCTAAAAAAATCAAGGTCAGGAGAAGAGAATGTATCCTTTTCAACTTAATAAAACTTACATTTGCCTTTTGTATCATGGAAAATATTCCAGGTACCACCTCTAATTTATTTCTGAACAAACACTTCTGAGTGAAAAACAGGATTGCAGATAAACTGGAAGCGTGTTTTCTTTTAGCATACGTGCAGCAAACATAAAAGCATTGTTAGCAGATACAATTAGAAAAAAAAAAGAAACAAAAAAGAAACACAACACAAAACAAACTCCAGGACTTCCCTATTATTTAGAAATGTGTCTCAGCCTTCAGAAACACAGAAAGCATCTTTAAAAAAAGCATCTCCCTAAGGCACTCAAGAGCCACCTTCTATGATTGGCAAAGAGTACTGACATTGTCTCCCAAATAGGGAACAGAAATGATGAATCATAGAAACTTGATTACACTTCTTCCTGCCTCCTTACTAACAAGCTAATCAGAGACCGTGAAGCAAGCATCATGTGTAAACGGATGAGTTGTACGGGGATGCTATATTGTCCCATTTTTATCTTGTACAAACACCTCCGGCCTGAACTTTGAGGACTTTTGGCACATTTCTCAGGATTTGTATCAGGGGTCCTATCCAGCTGGTGAAGAAGGGGAAATACTGAAGTGCTGTGTCGCTCTGCTCGCCTGAGTTGCACGGATGCAGGTGTCTCCTTACTGACGAAGACATCAGCTAAGGGGGGAAAAATCTTCAAAAGGTCAGTATCTGCAGAAACCAAGCTTCCAGCCAGCTCCCTAAACAGTTAACAGAAACAGCACCTAGTACCAAAACATCCCCATAAATAAGTCCTGTAATGAAAGTAGAGATGAAAGCATTTGTTAATTTTCCTTAGTCCAGGGAATTTGGCTATCGATGCCTATTAATCCAGGAAATATAGCATTATATTTGTCAAGAGCTTCTCAGGATGTAGGGCTGGAGGAATAACCTATGATTTGTGCTGACAACATTTTCTTCAACCAGACCAGGTACTGTATTTTACGGTTAGAGAGCATTTAGAGATAGCATTGACTGATCTGTTCAGGGCACTATTGCTCATCAGCAAGGCTCTCCCACTCTGAGGTATCTGAAAAAAAAAACAGTCAGTCTTTGCCAAACAGAACTGCAGGTCATCCCCATCTCAAAAACCATTAGCCTCAACACATGGTGGGGATAGGTCAGTGAAGACACACTGGTGTGAGGAAAATGACAACAAAGGACAAAAAAACATAACAGCAGCCTGCAAATCTGTAATTTGGGTCAAACCTACCATCTGTTCTTCAACACCTTGACATAAAGAAAGCAGTTACAGGGGTGCCCTGGTATGCCTACGCACTTGTGGACATATGGCATGTTTTACCATCGATTGCAAATTTCTTTACTTTGTTTTCTGTCACAAGCATAATGTTTTCTTTAGTGTGGATGTGTTGTGTGAACATATTTATTACATAGTTCATATACTTTTCCCCAGCTGCTCCCCACTTGTCCTTGACTTTCTTGGTCTGCACACTGGCCCAGGCTCTGCTGTGCCAAGAACCCATCCTAGGAATACTGACTGCCCTGAGGGACCACATGTACCCATTTCAGCATTAGAAATTCTCCATTCCACAACAGGGGTCTGCACTCAAGGCTTTTAGTTCTCCTCCATGCTACCCAAGAACCCCTTTAAATCACCATCCAACAGGTGTCTCATTTCTCTTCCTTTATACTTCTCCCTAACATGGGGACTTGCCAAACCTCCCCAAGCCAACCACCAACCTTCAGATGGCCAATGTCCTCAAGTACTTTCTTGGGCTTTTTAATTTCTCATCCAAGCTAGACTGAACATGTCTGGCCACGTTTAGCTCTGGCATGGGCAGACCCTGCATTGCCCCCACTGCATGCACCACGCTAGGACTTCTCCTTTGTCCCACCATAACCCCAGGAAGAAAACCAGCAGCTCAAGGGAAGAGTCAGATGTACTCCTGAGTAACTCATTGTCACATAACTCCTACATGGTCACAACTGAGGTAAACCCACATCCATTGCAGTGTCTCTGAAGGAGACAGGAAATGGCCCCTAATCAGAGAGGCACAAACTGGACAGCCACAGTCCACATGGTGATGGTAAGACTGGAAAGGTCACACTATTAGTGATGAGAGAAAGAGGTATTTACAGGGTCAGTGCTTTTAGGTAAAATTTGACTGCAAGTGTCTAGAAAATGAACTATATGTAAGTGATAAAACGCAAGAAACTAACTTCTTACACCCACTGCAAATTCCTGTATCACCAGCAATTATTCAGAGTCATATTTTGCATCCCATGTCAGCAATCCTGAGAGCTGCCCTTTAATATCAGTATACGTTTTGACTGAGCACAAGTTGAGTAAACACCTCAGGATTTGGCTCTCTAAAGTCGAGGAACCAATCTTAATTTAGAGCATGCATTTCCCCAAACAAGGTAAAAGTGTGAGCTAAGTATTTACTGCAGTTCGCTCCAGGAAAGCAAAGTGAACAGGTCATTATTCGTGGCAATGGTGGTGTGAGTGAGTTTAAAAAGAAAAAGGTCAGTTTGTGGGAATCACTGAACTAATCGCCACCCTGCATAAAAGGGGTATATTCCACAATGACTTCAGCACACTTCTATGAATTTATTTACCCGCCTAATGCCACCTGTTTCACTGTCGATTCCTCCAGCCACATACCGAGGCATCGCTGTGAAAATTCCTGGGGACCACCTGCTTATTCATAACCCCCAAACCTATATTTCCATCTCAGCATCATATCCGCCCTTATCACAGGGCATTGTGCGCTAACGACCATTATTTAATTAACAGATGAAGAAGCCCTGAAAGCCAAGCTGGCAGATTTTGAACTTGATCTTCTCTCATTTGCTGTCATGCAAGACCAGATAAATGACAAGTATTTTGAGAGTCTGCAAAGGCCCTTTAGAACAGCTGCACAGGCTTCACCCCTTCTTTGCAGCAGGTTTCTCACTTAAGAAAAAAACACGCTTCATTACATCGCCTCTTACTTGAGCTGCAAGGGTCTATTCAAGGAAGATAAGCCTCTTAGAAATGAAGTAGCGTTGAATTTAGGTTTTGAGTGACAGGAGGAAGGTTTATCCATTCAGCAGACAATACTGCTTTCTCTGCATTAATCTAGGAGGCGGACAATGATCTGTTTTTTAGGCAGCATCTCATCTCTTTTCCCACAGCAGAAGGTGATTAGAGTTCGGAAGCAGGGACTGTGAAAGAAAGGCGAGCACTATCTCCCCAGCCCTCCTGTTTCCTGAGCAGGCAGGAGGGAAGTTCTCGGCCAAGTGCATTAATCACAGGGATGGCGCTCAGGATGTGCCACTTGGTTGGTGGCTGACCGGGGGCTGGCAGGTGAGGGTACTGGCACCCAGGCAAGCCCCAGCCCTGTTATCTCCACAGATAAACACATGGACTTGATGGAGGGAGTTCCATAACCCCATGTCTTGCATTTGGGACAGGGAGGAATAATTCCCTGGTGTGAGCCCAGGGTGGGTAATAGGTGTGAGAAAATGCTTTTCATTAAGTGGGTCCAGACAAGGGATTGCTTATCAGTGGACAAGTGTCAGCATTCTCAGCTTGCCCCTCAGAGTAGCGCTGTGTGCTCAGCAGCAGCTCCATCCAGGAAATCTCCCAGTACTCACAAAGAAGGCCACAGCGCTTCTGCTTCACAAAGAGGGGAACTGAGCAGATTTGCCTGAGACCACAGCAGTAGAATGATTGAACCCAGAAATTCTGGCTCTCCCCTTCTTCCCCCTGGGATCTCCCAGCAGATTACACACAAACCAAAGCGCACAGGAGCTGGCTCAAGGAGCCCACTCACCCTGTACAAGCTCCTGTAATGATGGTCAGAAACAGCTAAAACTTTTTTGTGTCTCCCACTTGTCTCCTCAGTGTTCAAGGAGCAACCTAGACTTTCAGCTAACTCTCTAGCAGAAGAAGCGAGCTGCCAGGAGCCG
Organism: Pezoporus occidentalis; assembly: GCF_034315485.1. Lineage (NCBI taxonomy): Eukaryota > Metazoa > Chordata > Aves > Psittaciformes > Psittacidae > Pezoporus > Pezoporus occidentalis. The sequence goes on from NW_026916158.1 coordinate 8,737,782, forward strand.
CACAAGAGTAGTGCAGCTGCAACCTGCTCAGCAGCACTGGCATTTCTCTGTTTTTCCCAGCTCTGTGCCCCCATCTGTCAGGCTGGAGGGGCTTCAAGCACTTCAGCTTTTCAAGCACACATGCATAGGCATGAACAAGCAAGGTAGAGAGAGAGGCAAATACACTGACGTGTGAATAAATACTGCATGAATGCCATAGTTTATGCTGGTACATAAGACACCAAGCTTTCCAAAAAGAATTATTTTAACTATTCATACATGCATCTTCCCATATGCAAAATAACTTGCAACTTCAATCATTTTCATTAGGTAATCACTATAGCACCCAAATATTCACAAGTTAATGTTACAAATGCTCACTAACCCACAGAAATCGGGTTTCTTGTCCCCAGTTGACAGGGAACACGGCAGAGGTTATACTCATAACTGAAGGTTGTCACAACCCACCAGGGAACATCAGGACTCAAAAAGCCAAGATTAAGGCATGTTGGAGACCCCATCCCCAGATGCCCAGGGACCTGTCTGGGACACAGCAAGCAAATCAAAGTCTACATGAGGTGAGAGGTTAAAAAATAATAATCAAAATAAAATAAATAAATTAAAAAAAAACACAACAAACCTTCCTAAAAACATTTCTGCCATTTTATATAATAACCCATGGACACTATTTTTAAATAAGCAAACCCTCTGCAAGACAAACATTTTCTATGTCAGAAGGACCTTGTTGTGTCCACAGTAAAGCAGCTAAAGGGAATCCTTTTTCGTCGTCAGGATGCTCCAAATAACTTTTAAGAGGCAACATAGCAACTCTCACTCCTGTTAGCGACAGCCCACAGATCAAAATGCAGCACGTTACAGCAACATGGCAAACCTTCCACAAATAAGGAGCGTATTGACACATTTTCTCTTTGCCCCTTTGTGCTAAGCCTGTGTAACTGTGCTCCAGTGAATGGCTTTTTGTTATTCTTATCTCCGCGCCTCAAAATTCCTCAAAACACATCTGTCACTACACAGCTTGAGAGCCAGTCCCGAACAACTCCAGTGTCACAGCTGTCCTATCTTCCCTCCAACCTCCCAGGTGGGAAGAAGTTTGCACAGACATTTCTTTTGCTCGTCGGTGCATGGCTGGCGTGCCGAGTCAGCACCGCACAGACCCACGTCCTCCCCTTTTTTCCTTCTCTCCTTCTCCACACCCCCCCCTTTTTTTTTTCTAAAGGGACTTAATTGCTTCATTTCAGATGTTATGTTTAACCTCAGGAAATGGTACTATAGACATGGCAAACAACTTTCTGGTTGTTTCCAATCAGTACCATATTATAAAGTACAGCCAGTTAAGAATCCTATTCATTTTCTTGCCCTGTCATCTTGATCTTATTTGAATGTCTGGGGAGCAGGAGGTGCTCGCTCAGCCCCAGGTTTCAGAAGTGGGGGCAGGAGCGTCTGTGCAATGTGTTAGAGACACTGAAAGTTTTCATTTTTGACTCCTTAATGAGAGCGACCTTTGCCACGGGCTGATGAGTTCCATACCTGTCCTGGTGTGCTTTCTGAAAACATTTGACACTGCTCACAGGTTTGACGGGGATATGACTAATGAAGTCTTGGTATAAAAATAATGGGCTGCAATTGCAAGTCATTTGTGTGAAACCAAACTCCTTAAAAACTTGTCTCTGCTCACTTTCTGTTTTCTAAATGAGTCAATAATACGAATCAGATGGCTTGAAGGAATAGACCCCCAAATATTTCCTCTCTCCCTTCTATAAATTAGCTGCCATTTTGTGCAATTTTTGTTGCCTCCAGGCACAGTTTAAATTGGACTGTAGTTACTAGATTGCTGGAGCTATTGCAAAATGTGTAGGCTAATACATAATACCTTGTTTTTGTTAAATGTATAGTAACAGCTCTTCTTGTGAGGTCAAGAGGCCCAGGCTGCTACTACTTAGAATGCATAAAAATTTTATGTAAAGTAACGGGGAGACAGGCAGGAGCTTGTGTTTCTGCTGCAAGTTTTAAATAATAATAATAAGAAGAAAGTATTGTTTTCAAGTTTTGGTTTTTTTTTGTTAGATCTGCAGTGAGGGCTGAGTGATACCTGTTGCAAGCCATGCCTTGCCTTTAGTCCTCTGCTGTGGGACTCACCTGTGGGTTGGGCAAATGAAGCAACCCAGCCACAATAAAGGCAGCCACTTTTAGAAACACAGCATTGTGGCTCACCCTTCACCATCAAAGTTTTAACCATCATGAATCTAAACCCCTAGGTAGTCAACTTAGAATATTAGAAAACTTCCTTGGGAAGTGTTCAAGGGCAGGTTGGATGGGCTTTTGAGTAACCTGGACTAGTGGAAGATGTCCCTGCCAACGCTGGGGATTGGAGCTAGATGATCTTTAAGGTCCCTTCCAAGCCAAACCATTCTATGATATAAAATCCTGCAATGACAGTAACAAAAATATTCTGAAAACTCATAAGCCATGCTGCATTCACAGCACATCTGGATGTGCCACTGACTATTCCAATTTTAGCACCAGTACCGATAATACGTGCTTTTCTTTAAGCCTCAGCTCTTGGAGTAACATGAATATCTGAGGATTTTAACTCTCTATTGGGCTTAACAGCTTGCAACATGACAGAGCACCACCTGAAATTCCCACCCAAGCTATCTTAGGACCACAAAAGCTTGAAGAAAAAAAATTCCGTACTTCCGAGGTACCTGATTCATGATTTTTTGATTTCCAGGAACTGTAAAACTTGTTGCAATGACTATGAAAGCTTCCATCAAACCACTGTTTGATGACAACAGGTCCATACAGGTCCTAGCTTTCCCTAATACATATATATTCCCACATAAATTATTTTAACTCCCCCCTCCAAAAAAAAAACACACCAGCATTCCACTACATACAATAAATGAAAAATAAATATATGATGGCCGTATAGTCACACCTTTTAGTGCACTAGTGGGAAAGGATTCATATTGTATGGTTTTAGAGCCCACACAGACTAGAAGGGGCCACTGCTGCAGGAACTGCTAGCCACCACCGGGAGCTTTGTTTGATGTTGAAACACACAATCAAGTTACTTTATGTGAGATACTATTTTAGCCACATTTGGATAGGCAATTGAAAGGCAAAGGTCAACATTTTTCTTTCGGCTCAGGGATGTCTATATATACACCACACAAGTACAAACACACGTTGTAGTCATGTACGTGCATACATATGTGAGTGTTATGAATGTGTGGAAGAAATAAGCTGCAACAGGTTACAGACATTTCCCATTGCAACCTGTGAGTGGTCTCATTATATCAAAGCTCATTTACACTCAAAACATGCAAAGTTAGAAACACACATAAGCCTTTGCAGGACCAGGGCTTCAGTACGCACTCAACCTCAGGCTCCAGGTTTGGACATGCTGTTCTTCAGCCCTAGAACAAACACAAAGCTTTGTACAACTAAATATAGCCAGTATACAAGAGATTTTGTTTTGTTTTGTTTTATTTAGCAGCTCTCCTGTGACCCAACTGAAGTTACGAAACCAAATGAATGTAATAGAGCGTTCGTTCCGTGCTTATTGATGTTGCCTCACCCTTGGGTATATTTGCAAAATTTCCTTCTACGTAATAAAAAATGGCATGTCACTTGGTGTAGCCAGCCGGACTGCAGACCCACACTAGTCAAACACAGAGGCTATTCGCTCTTAAATGCCTACTGCTCCTTCTGGACAAAGGCATTCCTGGACTCAGATAAAGGTGATATCCTTCTACAGCAACTATTGGCAAGGATGCTACAACAGTTTGTTGGTGGTGTTGACCAGAGTTAGGCTAGTGTCTTTGCGGGAAGTTTGCTCACAAAGCAAACCCACTCTGTTAAACGGATTCACAGCTACCCTCAGAAGAGCTACGCATCCCATTTCATCATCTTTTTTCCTGCATGAACACTGATGTTTCACTGCCTCCAGCCCCAGGCGGCTGCCATTGAAGAGACACATGAGAAATCCTCCCATAGGCAGCTCGGCAGTGACAGCAAGAGAACAGAATCCACAGAGCCCACTTTTTGCTGTCTCCATTCAAGGATTCACTAATAAATTCCCACTAGCCAGACTGAGCTGCTTTGGTGCTCCCCTCATATATCCTGCACAAATGCAGCCGAGCCCTGGAATGAGAGGATTCCAACACCCAGGTACTCCAACAGCCCACATCTGCTCTCAAGCAGCATCCACCTCACCCTCAGAAAGGGGACCTGGCAGATGTCAAGTGCTTCTCCAGGTCCCAGTACCACACAAAATGAACAAAAAACAAACTATGGTATTTGTACCTCTACAGCTGCCAACTTTCATGGTCAGAGAGCATTTTGCTTTGCTTTAAGGAAAGCACATCTCAGCAAGTCATCACCTAGCCTCTTGCTGTAGTCCACGGAGGAACACATGTCAGAGACCTTATCCCAGATGGATGAGCTCACTGTGGTTTTGTCACTGCCATCGACCAAAGGGGCTTTGAGTGCCACATCAAGCTGGGTACCAAACATTCAGACAGCTCAAATGAGCAAAGATGAATCACACCCTGTGTGGCAATCTACAGGAAAGTTCTCATCCTTGCCCGTTTCACAACCTCTCATATTTTCCTTTAAAATACATGGTATCAGCTACTGCAGAAAGAGGGTTCTTGGCCAAATTGTCCCACTCACTGCGGGATTTTCTGCTTTCTGAACCCTGTCTGTTTTTGCTGGCTCAGGCTCATTTATAGGTAACCCTGCACATATTTTCACCCTCCCTGTGAACCACAGTGCACATTGTAGCTAAACCTAATTTGCAGTTTGGGTACAAACGGGTAATTAGACATTCACTCCTTTCAACATTTGTGCCAGCAGTTTAAAGAGGCTACAGAATTACTAGGTTAAAATTGCACCTTACACCTTGACACCAGCTCTGAAAAGGCTGGTCCTGGGACACTGAACATTACATAAATATATGCACAGCCAGGAAGAAAATGGTGCAAGCCAGCCAGGATTCTTTTTAATATATCTCCTTAATTCAAGAGGCCCATTATACATAGTGCTCAGGACGGGAAAAAGAAGACTTGTACCCACTTGGGGGGGCGGGTTATGGTTTAGCCACCAACTTTCCTTTTTGCTCACACAAGGGCTAATTCATAGGTTAAGTGGAGGATTATAGATGATGGAAATGCAACAGCCCTTTTCCTTTCCTCCTCATGCTTTTCATGTAAAGAGAAAGAAGGCTTCTCTCATCCCTTCTGCAAAAGTGTTGACACATTTCCATAGCTCTGTGAGAGGACCTGACATTTCTGTCACTCTGCTATCCCTTGTCCCTTTGTCCACACAGCATCTTATTTCTGCTTGGAGAATGATTCACAGCTTCAGAAGATAAGGGCAGATTTCCTACAAAATATTTCTGTAAGAAAAGCCTGGACTGTAACCTTGTCTGGGATAACATAAGTCCAGTCCTCTTTTTCACCACTTTCTAACAGTTTTGCCACCAACTTTAACAGAAGCAAAATCAGCCCTTTACAAGATGTCTCTTTTCAAAGCAGCATTTCACTTAGCAAAAAGTATCTGCAAAGTCACCAGGCACCTTTGAGCCCATTCTGTCAGAGGGAATGACTGTGTAGAAATTCAAGATACTGGCCAAATACAAGCCTGCCTTCTAGTACTCAGCTGTAGTGCCCTGTCAGAATAATTGTTTGTCTTTGCCTGGCAAAACTATAACTAAATACCAAGCAAATGCTTAGAGAAATTAAATAAATTGGTACAAGGGCCTAAGAATATAGAGACTCACACTGAAACAAATGTGTGCATGAGCAGACAGACCCATCGGGCTGCTGGTGACCCAAAGTTACTGGATGGAGCAAAATTGCAATCATAGGCTTGCTTAAAACAAACTTCTGCGGCTTTTTGTTGCCCTGAAAACATAGGAAAAGCTGCAGGAAGATCCCTTATGTATTTGTGCATACATTGCAACTCAGGGACAAGGTATACAGGCTGCAGATTGCTGCATTTTCCATAGTAAGTGATCATATGCAGTTGAACACAACACTAAATAAAGCTCTGATATAAAACTCAGGTTTCTGCTGGCATTAAAATTAAGGCTTCCCCTAGCCTTTCAGTAACTTACACACTTCTCTATGATAGTTTCTCTTTTGCTTCTTTCAGTTTTGTTTGGTTTAAAGAAATACTTGGAATTTTGGCACAGGGTCTGCAAGTTGCCTTTTTATTTCCCCCCTCGACTCCTCCCTGTTAAAACCTTGACTCCTTTTTTAGTGCACAACAGAGACATTTGCTGGGCTCCCAGAGGGAAAGAGGAAACAGAAAAAAAGTTAATTTGAAAAATGTATTTTTTTCGTGAGGGATAAATGCACATTCCACCCTTGTTCTGGGTAAGACAGATGGGAATCTAACATAAAACAAGCTCTTCAGGTTTGAAGAGTGAAGTGGGGAACCAAAAACATCTTTTCATAAAAAAAGTTTAGGATCATCTATACATGTTTTTTCATGCATTTTCTATGGAAACATGGCCAGAGCTCACAGTTTCCACCTAAGGTACATTTTCCCTAGTTAATTAAACCCTCTTTCCCCACAGGACAAATGGACCCTTCTCAGGAAAGAGCACAATTGCAGGCACAGGTGAAGTCTAAGAGGGCATTCTTAGTGATCAGACATGAAATACAGACTTTGAAAACACTGAGATTTTTAATGTAAAGAGGGAATAACTTACTGCATCCTCAGGGTAAAGATAATTTATGCATCCTCTGCCTAAGCGAGTTTTCTCTATCTGTTTATTTTGGGCTTAAAAAGTCTATTTATCTGGTTGGATGTACCTTTAAAAATGTACTTCCCACGGTCCTCCTCTTCTGTATAGGGCTCACATGTTTACTAAGTCAAATTCATTAGAAATATTGCCTCAATGACATGCGAGCTTTCAAACATGGCATGCTTGCAGAGAAAGCACGGGCACTGATGGGCTAAGTTTAGGGCCAGTGTCTCTGACTGACTCCAAAAGTACCACTGAAAACTGCCAACGTGCAAGACACAAAAAAAAAAAAAACATGAAGGGAGTGGGGCATAAAATCGTGAGATATGGAATATTTAATGAATTACTGGACCTGGTGCTCCAGGCCATGCTTTCAAGCACTGTTTTTCCACAAGCAGTGCTAGAAACCCACTGTATCGTAAATGAAAACTGGGATTGTCACAGTTGCTTTCCCTATAAAGGTTTAGTTAGGAAGGTGTCACCATCTGAAGCTTGCAGCCTACAGGAAAATTTGGGAGGTTTCTTCCTTTTGTCAGAGAGGCACATTGCACATGAGGGAAACAACCAGAATTGAGCTGAGGAGCTGGGGCAAAACACAGGATGGTGATACACACACTGGTTCTGACTATATTTGTGAGGTACAAAATATATCCAATTATTCCCACATCCTAGAGCTCAAGGACCACGTATTTCCTTAACAGTGTTGTTTCTCCTTAGTTTCTCCTCAGTGTCTCTAGCTTAAAAAGGGAAGTAGTACGAGCACAAGGGGAAATTAAAAAAAAAAAAACAACCAAAAATAATAATAATTAAAAAACTATTTCGCTGTAGTCCAAGTAATTACCAAGTGACTTGCTTGGCTTGCATGGACTTACGGGCTTCAGAGAGCACTTGCCTAAAAGAAAAACCAAACCAAGAAAGTTCACAATCCAGCAGAAATGGTGACCAACCCATGGTCTTAGTCAAGTTCCCTGTTTCCCCATTTTGCAATGCGAGACTTTTATAAAGAAGTCTTCTAAAACATTGTGGAAAGATCTGTATCAGCTAGAAACAAAAATGCTATCTACCTAGAGAGTGCAGTTTCTAAATTCTGCACCTTTCATTTTCTACCAGGCATTAAACTGTGCATTAAAGTGTCTGGTCCACTCTTAAATAGTAAAGCAATCCCTCACTGGTTCAGATCTCCCTCCTACTGAATTCACACGATCTCTGTCAATCAGGTGCTTGTACTCCAGAAAGGCAGCGATTTCTGGTCATGTGTGCATGGGTGGAAAGCAACCATTTAAAAAAGATTGTTCATAGAATCATAGAATGTTTTGGGTTGGAAGAGACCTTAGATATCATTTAGTTACACACACACACACCCTGCCAAGGGCAGGGACACCTTCCCCTAGATCAGGTTGCTCAAAGCCCCATCCAAACTGGCTTTGAACACTGCCAGGGATGGGGCAGCCGCAGCTTCTCTGGCAACCTGTTCTAGTGCCTCACCACCCTCACAGCAAAGAATTTTTTCCTAATGCCTAATCTAAATCTACCCTCTCAGTTTAAAGCCATTCCCTCTTGTCCTGTCACTGCACATTCTTGTAAAAAGTCCCTCTCCAGATTTCTCGTAGGCCGCATTTAGGTACTGGTATGATTTTAAACTGAGAACATATTTGGAAATAAAGGACTCATGGCTGTTACTCTTCCTCCAGTTCTACAGAGACACAAGGGTGCAGAAGGAATATTGGGATTGGCCATGAGCAGAGCCAAGATGCGCTCTTCACCTGTGGTTTCATTTAAAAAAAAACTAAAAAATGCCAAGGTCATCACACAACACATGAGAAAAGTTTGTATCATGGACATACAAAGAGTTCTGACCCAATCCCATTTTCTGAGTGGTTTCTAGCATGTGGCTGTCAGTGCAGCACACACGCTGCCACAGCACACAGCGTGGCTTTTCCAAGAGCATCCTGCACTGTCTTCTGATGCTCAGTTAAGTTTTCCAGACAGAAAAGCAGTCCTGCTTGCTCCTCACTCCAGCTTATCACCAAACAGCCTTGCTTGCACCTCCCTCTGTAGTGATAAGGGCTCCTTGGAGCTGACCTACCACTGGCAAGAGTCACCAAGGGGGATGCTAATTGCTTTGTTCTGGTGAATACTACATAGCAAGTATTAGGAATAGGAAAAAAAATAATCCCAAACCAGGCCTAAAACCAGGCGTAAGCCTGGCATACATACGTAGGTCTTTTCTGCCATACCTTAGGGACTGCAAAACAGGCCCTGTTCCCTCAGCTCTCGTTCACATGCCACCAGGACTACTTGCATGATTTGGCAGCGACTTACACAGCCAAAGAGCTGCAGGATTGGGCTCTTAATTGCTTAAAAATACACTACCCACCAATAGTTACCTAATTTAGCAGAATACATTACCTCTCTGCTTCATAAATCTTAATTAAAGCTGTTAGTTTTCCTATTACATGATCAAGAAACGCCCCATTAAAGTTAAGCAGTTTCTCCAGGTAATTATATACATTATGTGGTGTGAGTGTAAAGATGCATATAACATTCCACTTCCAATTATTTTGCATACCCTGAAAAGCACTATCTATTAAATAAAAAACTTGCGGAATTTCATTAATGCATGATTCTTTAATCTCCCAAAAGCCAAAGCTGTCCCACAGGAGCATATATACTCAGTGTTGGCTCCTTATAATACAATTTAATGCTCACAAACACAACTAAAGTATTTAAGCATTTACAGAGGTTGTCATAAGTGCTTTTCTTATTTTTGATCAAATTCAAGTCTACACTTAATACAGTTAACTGCAGTTATTTAATTTCAAAACTCAAGGATCCAACCTCAAAAATTTATAACAATATAAATTTAGTTACATTGATATAGGATATGTACGCTACTGGGAAATCATTTTTCAGTAAGAAGTGTAGAATTGTAAGATCTAAAAGGAGTTATTTTTTAAAGTAAGCATTATTTCAAATAAACCTTGTCAGATTTCAAATAATATTTTCCTATTCGTCTGCAAAATGATTTTATAATTTTTAGTGGTATATTTCAAACCAGTGCTAAATGCTACCAAAAACTAAATGTATCTTTATGTTTTCTCTTTTGATGAGAATTTCATGTAAATAGAGAACAAATATTAAACTGAGACCTTGCAAATATCTTAAGTACATTATTAACCAAAGCACTCTATTTCCCAGCAAATGGCTAGAGAGAATGAAATTTGGAAAATTATTCTTAGTTCTCCTAAGACACTAAATTTATTGCCTGACCACATTAACAATGAAAAGGTATACACAAGATGTTACGTGTTAAAATAAGGGAAGGAGCTTACCTCTACTTATATAAGGCAAGGAACCAAATCCTGCCCTTAGAAGTAACCTAATCAGGCTTGCTAGACTCTAATATTTTACTTTTAAGTAAATAAAGTAAATAAAATAAAGTAAATTTAAGTAAAATATTATTCTCTAAAAACTGCAGAGAGTTGATCAGACACATGAAAAAGAAAGAAAAAGAAAAGCACAGAGAGCAGCCTTAGATGATGCTGATTATCTTTGATCCAATAGAGTTCCATATCATCCCTCAGAGTTGACAGTATATTATTAATTGAAACACTGGGGCTGAACTATGTCCTCTTCTGTAGTAATCATAATATAATTATATCCCATATGCAGAAATACTATTTCCACCTCTGCCCCTGAAAAAGTAATCTACAAAACTGCCTTAAAAATGTGCGAAACAAAATAGTACACTACCACTCTATTTATGGTATCAGTACTCAGGGTCCATTAATCATGATGCATATTGTGAGGAAACAAATAAAAGAAACTATTAAACATGATTTTTATATAACATACATGAAAACATCTTTGATAACTTGATTTCAAACTATCTGGCTGGGTTTCTTTTTATAATTTTTTTTTTTTTGAGTTTTTAATCTTTACACAGATGTAGCTATATAAAGAGCAGTATTTCCTGGAATCTCTGAAACATCAAACCAAACATATTTTCCCGTATTAAAAGACTGCATTCCATTATATCATTACCACTTAGAATAGGCTATAAATTCATTGACTAAAGAGTTTAATAGCAATGCTTGATCTTTTATATACCATACTTTCACTAATAGAATATCAGCCTCTTCTGAAACATTAGCACGTTACCCTTTCTAGTAAAGTACATCAAATCACATTAGTGAAAAAGTTGCCAAGTCAAATGGAAGTTTGGTGCCAATTTTCTTCCCTTTCTTTTTTTACCCCCCTTTCTTTCTTTCTCAAGAGACAGAGAGAGAGAGGAGTGAGCAAGAGAGGGGGGATTAAATTTCTTACTAAAGTTGTGGCAGTGAACATAAAATATAATAATACTCCTTTAACATTCCTATCATGATTTTGGTCCTGGCACTTAAATCAGCTGAGGACTGAAGGAGTTAATGCTTTAAAACATGCAATAATTCAGAGGGCTAGCTTGCAAGATCTGCAATATGCTATTTTTTTCCTTTGCAAGACAGACTCTGGAGTAGACAGATCAACTTTGCAAAAAAGTTGGGGGGGGGGAAGGAACTCTATAACCAATCAAACCAAATGCCAGAGCAGAGGGCAAAGGGATATGGAAACTGAGAAGATAGACTTCCAAGTCCTTTCCTGAAAGTGCTTGGATTTTGAGGAGAGTCCAACATTGCCTGACAAAAGTGTCTTTGTGCAGCGACACTGGGGAGAAGGGAGGAGAGCTTGGGAAACCTAATGAAAACAGGCCAAGCCTTGTACATTAGACCCCATGGAGAACTTTGAATCATACGAGCTGCAGACAAGAACCGAGTATGTAATGCTAAATTAAAGACCACCAAATATGGGGAGCATCAGAGCAGCACTGGAGCAGATGTGCTTGTGGTGCCGGCCAGCACATCACTTGATGCTTCCCTCCATCCCTCGTCCTGTCCGCGGCAGAAAGCCAAGCTCCCTGGGACAGCACAGTTTGCCTCCCTGCAGGGACCTGCAGCTCACTTACCCATTAAGGAAAATAAAATGTATTTTTTTAAACCTTCTTCTGCAATTTGGTTGAATGCTAGCCATTTAACATGCTAGCGAAGAGTATGCTAAACTGCAGCTCCCACTGCCATGTCCTGGTGTGGGACTGAGATTTCACCTCCTCACCTGCCCAGTACCCCAGCCTACCTGGCTTTTCAGCATTATTCTTGCTTTGTATTTTGTGACTGGCAGTGCATTTATTCTTGCCTTTGGAAAAAAATGAATAAATCCAGCCTCATGCTACTGTTCATGGGGCTTATTAGCAAGATGCAATCTTTACAGCAAGTTCTCTTCCATCCAAAGCATGTGCTTAACATCAAGGCAAGAACAAGCCAACACCTTGTGCCCAACCACCAGGATGTTTCAGCATCAAGATGTTTGCCATCTTCCTCCCACCTGCTTGTCCTTCCTTTCCCACTAGTAATATCACAGCACAGCATCTCCATCTTTCAAATCAGGCAGGCTCTGCTTTGCACAGCACTGGTCCCAAACCTTACCATCTGCCCTCCTAGGCTCCCTGCAGCATCCTTTCTGTACTACCCACTCATACGAAAAACATCCCAATTCCATTATGCTTACACTGCCACCCACTCCCTCCATGGAATAGCTGCTGAGGCCTGCATGGCCCTGCATGGAGGAGATGGTATAAGATGACATGCCTGAGATGTGCTCAATTCATTATAACAATGTTTAATAATGTCACAGTGAAAGCGGTCTTAATTTTATGTAAATCAGCAGAAAAATACGTAATCCATTTGAATGAGAGCAAAGGAAGGTCTTGCATGTGTTTTCCTGTTTGAGAGCCAGTGCTCCTCGATTCTTTCCCATCTTCCCAACCTCTGTCCCCATGAACCACCACCAACGGTGATGAGCCCCCTGCAGGGGAAAAGCAAGCAAAGTCAACCATCCTCACCACCCCATTCCACAGCACACAGACAGGCAACCACCTATCCCCAACCCTTTAGTCCTATGCAAAGATAAGTGAATTTTGCCAAAAAAAAATTGGGAAAAATCTGCTTTTAAAAAACCTATGCACTCTGTCCAGCACTCCTTTGCCAAGGAAAGCTCCTGATAAAAGGGTGAGTTTTGTCCCCAGCAATGTTGCAAGAAACTCTTCATTTCAAAACTTTGGAATTTTATTATTTTTATTTAATTGCTAAAAAATTTTAAATCTCTCCATTTGAGGAGCAATGCAAAACAGGGAAACCACCTCCCCCAGCAGTGAGGCAGGGTGAGAACCAGCAGAAAAGAAACCAAAAGATAAGTACCTGCCACGCAGGTGTGGAGATCAAGGGTGCCATTTATCCCTCTCTGTCACTGCCACGTTTTACATGAGATTTGAAAACCCTGGGCCAATTTCTTGACTGGTGTCAACTGGCACTGCTCCTTAGCAGTCAACAAAGCTAAACCTACTTGCAAAAGGGCACAGAACTTGTCCCTATTAAATCCAAAAAGTTTGTAGGAAATGAAGAAGTGGCTACACTGGGGTAGAGAAGAAAAAGGAGAGATAAAAACAAACACAAAAGCAATATTTTGATGTAGCTAGAAAAGACCAGCCACTTTTTAGCTCTCAATAACAAATGTGGAAAGAAAAACCTCTATATTTAAAGTAAATCTTGGAAAAATGACCACTGTGTTTCCTTAGCAGCAACTGAGCCAACTTCTTCTCTCAATAACCTCCAGTGTAAAACACCACCAACTGCTGTGAGGTCATGCTCATATAAGCAACCTCCACTAGACAAATCCAAGCACCCATACCCAGCAGAAAGCTGGGGCAACCTCCAGTTTTGGTAGGATTGTGCTGAATTTGCACTTGTGTCACAAGGGGAAACGTATAGCCAAATAATTATTTAAAACCTCAAGGTAGCTGGGATGTGTGTGTGTTATCCCCCACTCACCCTCCACCACTGACTGTAAAAACTCAGTTAAGTCATTAGCATTGCACAGACCACAGATAACTACAGGCTTAGGTGCTTTCTTTCCTGATATTGTGTATTTCTGGCAAAAATTGCCCTTATATAGGCAAGGGCAAGCACACTGGATGCTCACCAGTACCTATATGTGCAGGCTGGACACACACAGTCAGAAAACACTGTTTTTTTTCCAAAATCTGATAAGAATAGACCTTTTTATTATTATTACTATTTAAAATTACTATTAAATTACTATTTAAATTTTAGAGTTCACTTTCTCTAACTTGGCCCAATAGTGCCCCAGAATACTAGTGCTCATAGCCTAGAACTTCCTCCATCTCTCAAAGTACTTTTTCTTTCATTCTCCCATTACAGCCCTCTCATACGTTTGTATCATGTTGGATCCTCGCAACATTATCTTTTAACTGGGGTAGAAAGGGCTGTTCCTCTCTTCCTTTCTCCTCCCAGTTCCCCTTGTTCTCCTGTCTGTGCCCACATTTCCTCCCATCTGTGGTGCCACCACATTTAAATGGTTTGCTGACCTGCTCCTCTTCACCTCCAGCATGTGGCTATTCAGATATATAGATCTATATACAGTGAGAGGTTTCATATCTATTGACTTCAAGACAATGTAAAGTGTGCTTGTAGGGTACTGTATGAAGACAGCCCTACTGGACCATTCTTCATCCCACTAAAGTTGATGGGATTGTCCCAGTAAACATCAGGACCCTTTGGGATCATAAGCCAGAGACTTGTTTTTGCTTTGCCTTGAGTATTCCTTTTTTAGGAAATGAAATTCGCAGCCAGTCCAGCCCCAACAAGCAAATTTGATTATTAACAGTTGCTATACCTGTTGGGCCACCAAGATATACCAAATTTATCCATCAGACATGAACTTTCATCATGGATGACCCTGTTCCAAGTTTTCAGGAGGTAACTTTCTCTGAAGAGATAGCAATGGATATGGCAAGGAAACTTCTCAATGTTATTTGTGCACAGTTACAAGCAAAAAAAAACAATAATGAAAATCTTATTTCCCTATTTGAACACTGATAGGTTGGCTTGAAGCTGAAATCAGGCTCATCTGTCTAATCCCTATAACAGTCCATACTGCTAGCATTTTATGAGTATCATTTTATCACTAGAAGCATTAACAGTATAACCCTAAAACTTCCCTTTCTACCATCTAGAGTTAAAATAAATATTAGAAAGCATTGAATAAGAAAAAATGACCATAATAATCCCAGACTTCATAATAAACCCAGATTTGTCTCAATATTTCAGGAATATCTGAATCAAGAATTTTAACCCAAGTCCTTCGCTATGATTTATAAGAAGTTTTTTCCATCCCTAATATGAGGACCATTAATTTCCATTATCATTTACTAAAGACTAGAAATACCTTGGGGCTAAACAAAGAGTGAAGACGAAGGTGCCTTCAGCTTCACAGGGAAGAGGTGGGAGAGGGACCTCTTTGCCTGCACACTTAGCACTGCAAGGACTTTCCGGCAATGTTATTAAATCAATACAAAACACCAGCAGAGAGCATGCATCTCATTTTTTAAGCCGTATGCTTGCTTTGCTGCTTATTCAATCATTTTAACAATTTCTAAACCCGCGACTCACACCGCACGTGTCCTTTCAGTGGGAAACATAGGTGATATGATCAAAGTTAGCCTACACCTAATCAGCATGCGAGAAATAATCAAGAATCTTTTTTTAAGACGTGTTCAATTCAGTGAAGGGCAGACTATTAGTCTTTTCCTTATTTACTACAGTTTGGGTGAAATTCACATTATTTCCATTAATATCACTCCAGCCATATCAATTATTATAAGGTGCACTCAATAATGCGGCTACATTATACCTTGAGCAAAGTATCTTTCAGTGCGGTTTCTCAAGCAAACAAGATTTACATCCTAATGCAAGATACACGGCTCTACCAAACTAATGCCATATGTCTCGGTTTTTTTTCAGTCATCACCCCAGTGACATAATCCGCCGGGTACATTCGATGTGGAAAAGAATCTTAGAAACTCCACAAAGGAAAACAATCACCAAAACAGAAAGTTGGATGGGATTGATTAAAGCACCACTTTTAAGTGTGTTGAAACAACAATTTTTTCCCTACAGTGGCTGAAGAAATCTGTCACAGCAGATTTAGTCATAAATCCTCCTATTGATACATGGAAAGAAGGAATCTCATGTGGTAAGATTTGGTTATATATTGAATGTCCCTAACCCTCATCTGCTGGGCTACCTATACCAGCAGCAACATGCATGTATCTCTCTGTAAAATAGCACCTATACTTCCCTTTAATACAAAATTCCTGAACACCTGGATGCTCCCATGTCATGAAATAAATGCTTGTAGAATAAAAATTTACAGTCCCCCCCATGCATTAAATTTGTTTAAACACTTCTTCAAAGCAAGAGCCTTTTTTTTCCTTTTTCATTTTTTTCCCCTCCTTTCTTAAATGGTGAGTTGTATTTTATAATGGAGCACCAGCTCTCCAGCGAGCCTCCATTCTTCCAGCCCTGACAGACTGTTTGTCAGCTAAACTCCCCTTGTCATGTATCCCCACCACTGCCAACTCATGCACGGAGACCTTCACTTTTACTGCTACCACTTGCACCCTGCGCAACCTTTGTCATTGATCACTGATCCAACCCAGTGCCCACATGTTCTTCAAGTGCCTACACAAGTAATGAGGTACTTGTGGTGTAAAATTAAACTGTCAACTGTCAGCGATTGATAACCACAGTGAGAGCTGACCTAGAACACCTGCACCCGTGGCCAAGACAGGTGTGACACGTTTGATCGCTGAGCCCTACTAGTCAGCGTGACCCGACAGTGTCCCTCCATGGATTTCGCCCCTGACAGAGACACCATATTTCAGCCCCAGGTTTCCATCGCTAGTGTGGGAGCAGCCCCCTCCCCGATTGCCACAGACCTTCTCCTCCATCTTTTCCATTGCAGTGGCTGCAATGTGAGCAGCACCAGGTTTTGATGGTGACAGATCTTTATGGCATCTTTTACCTCCCATCTCCTTGCTCTCCCTTCTGATTCCTCTTCACCCCCAACTTGGGAACAGCTCCCACATTTATCAGCACTGTCACCCCCTTTCTCAAGGTTTTTGTGAGTGCTCCAGGGCTCAGGGTCTCTCTCCAGTTCCATACATGTGTTGATTTAATAACAGCATATATGGCTACTTCTGTAGTGTAAAGCCTCCAGTTCTGCTTCTGCATTACTCCGTGTGGCAGAAGCACAGAGCCGAATGCTGCTTTGGCACCATTTAAGTAAACTCAGTCTGATGCCTTTGGAAGCACCAAATAGAAAATCTCCATTCCCCCTTATCCTTTCCATTGCCACCATGGAGAAATGCCTCTCTCTTCACCATGCTGTAATTAGTGTTAGCTGTGGTTACTACACAATATTTACCCTTCAGTTTATATTTGTATATTTTATTAATATTTTTGAACTACTGATATTCACTCTAAGCAAAAAGGGGTTTTTAAGACACACACTGTCTTTTAAAAACCCCTGAAACACATCAGAAAATAATGGCAGGAAGGTTTCTCCCCTCCCCTCCAACAGTTGCACTATATTAAGTTCATGTGATGAGAAGATAAAAATCTATTAACTTGCTGCTGACCTTATCGACACAAGGATCTCTGCAGACATTACAGGAACCATATCTCTTCTGACTTTTACATCCAGAACCTCATGCACCAGTGTCCCAAACCGAATATAAAATCTTCATGATGAGTGAAACAGTGACACATACTCTGACTCTGGTCCTGCCGGCTGGCAGGAGACATGGGGTCCTCTGGGGCCCAGGACCAACCTCTACTTTCAATTTGACTTCAGGAGCGTTTTTTTCACCATATGCTGCTGGGGGTTCTGAATCAAAACAGTTTCTGTAGGACCATATGCTATGAGGTAAATGTGCTGGATACAGACTGGCTTTCTGCTCCCCCATATCACCATGATGTATTGCAAACATAATTAAAGGTGAGTAACACAAGCGCTCCTGTTTGGGTTAATCATTCCTTTTTGCAACTGGCAAAAAAAAACAAGCCAATTTTCAAATTAGACCAAAAGGCCATCTAAATATACATTGCTCACAAACACCTACAGCTCCCACATTTCCACATATGTACCAGGCTCCTCCTCTGTGCAGAGAGTAGCTCTGGAAAGGCAAATGATTTAGGATTTTTTATTTTTGTTGTTATTAAATAAGAGCTCTTTTGTGCAGAGCAAGAACTCGTGCCTCCCTCTGATGTTGCTCCCATTTCAGCAACCAGTGAGACAGACTGCTGAAATGGGACCACCTATTACAAGCACCATCATGCTCCAGGTGCTAGAAGGCAGAGATCAGACAATCACACAGTGGTCTCCAAAAGGCAGCAAAGGAGTTCGTGGCAGGGGGTAGGTGCCACCAGAAGGACAGCAGCAGCATTTGTTGCTATCAGCTCTGCATGCCTGGAGGCAATGGGTTCCCATGTGGTTAGAAATAAGCCTGCACAAGATGCCACCCCAAACAGCCCACAGCTGGATTACATCAAATGAAACTTTGGTGTTGTAACACCATCAACCATCATCCATGTGGTTTGCTAACGTCACTGATACCTAAATTCCAGGGGAGTTTGCTCAATAGCATATTTTAAGGGGATATTTCTTGGACTGGCCAACTCCTGGGCTAATTCAGGTATCAGGTCAGGAGACGAGGTGTCACGTACCCTTATCACATACTAGAGGCAATAGGCTCTGCGTCAGCAAAGTTCATCATCTCCCAGCCTACAAACATGCCCAATACACCACCCAGCTCTTGCATGCTTCAATTAAAAGATAAACTCCAGCAACATATCATGCAATAGCCAAGTGTTTTCAGAAGGTAGTTGGAACTCCAGCTAGCTGTTCTCAAAGCTACACAAACACAGGGATGAGCCTGCAGAGCAGCTTCCTGTTGGCTAGTCAGTGTATGCGGTTGTCACCTCCTCACCGTGGAGGTTTTGGTGCCAACCACAGGAGTTTTATGGGACATCCCATGACTCACATCTCCTGCCGTTATGCCCTGCTCGGCCACCCACTGCAGGAGACAGGACTCTGAGCTGGAGAGACCTGTGGTCTGACACAGCACATCTGGTTCTGCATTTGGGAACTTGTTCATGTAATTTTCTAGCAGTACCTGGAAAATCCTCAAATGTGCTATTAGTTTGAAAGGCCAGTGTCCCTCTGAAGCTCCTAGAATGCCAATGCAAACTGCTTGAGGAGCTCCAAGCTGGAGCAGTGCCTGTGCCCCATGCCTCCCTATGGCTCCAACCCCTTACACATTTCACTCCAAAGAGCACAGAGGAGCTCATGATTAGGACAAGGACTGGCCAAGCCACAAGCTGTATCCTTGTTTCAGCCCCCCACATTCCTCTGGGATCTGTAGTAAAATGGCTTTGTTTCTGTGTACCCTAGTTTACTCTTATTTTACAAAATCTAGTAGCAACACCACCCCTCAGAGGTGCTGGGAAGCAAGCTGCAGCGGTTAAACATGCCTAAGCCACATTCTGATCTCAAGTAATAAAAATATATTTCAAATGCCTAACAATAAAGAAATAACATGGCTCAAGCCACTGCTGGTTGTGGTTGTGGTTTTGTGAAACAAAAAATCTTACTGATGGGGAAAATTGCTGATGATTTGCTTCAACGAAAGAAAAAATAAACAAGTACGATGTAACACGGAACAAAGTTACAGTTTGATCAATGATGCCCTTTATATTGGCAACCAACGCAGGCTGAAAAATTCGTATGCCAATTCAAATGTTTTCAGGGCTCAGAGATGTAGCGTAGAGCTCTGGGTGCTGAATGCGGCAAACCTGATGGGAGGATTGCAAACAGCTACTTTTCATCATCTAGTCCGGACACTAACATCTGATAGTGAAACTGGGACTCTCTGCATTTGCAAGCAAACCCTAGTGTTTTTATTGCTTATACAGCCTTTCTGTTGCTTTACTGCAAACAGGTTCTGCAATTTGTACGCTAGAAGGAGACTAGAATGGTGCTTCTCACCGCTTCTCACCAATGCTCCCTGCAAGACACACTGAGATTAGAGACTGCAAACCAGCCCAAGGAGAGATCAGTATGTAAAGTATGCCTAGAGCACCACATACAGCTCACTCCAGCATGCGCCATTGAGAAGAAATTAATGATACATGGAAAGCTCATTCCAGATGATCACAGACCAAAATTCCTGGACCTAGAGCTTCTTATTCCGGTCCCCCCTCCCCCAGGCCCCTGCATGCAGAGAGAATCCCTCTTGTTTTTGCACTAATCACAGGGCTGACTGAAAAAACAGAACTTCCCCAACCACCCAAGTGGAAGCAAAAGAACTGATTTCAGTGCAATAAGGACAAAACAGAGTCGAGATTATGGGCCTCCCATCCCAGCTTTTTGAAATCAAGAACAGTGCACACCTTCTGGCATCGTAAACAGGTAAGTAAAATTAAACAGATAAACTCTTGGGCATTCCTTGGGACAGAAAAAAAAAAAAATCTCAGCAAGAAGTGACATCAAAGATAGGTTGTTTACATATTGGTAGACCTGTCGGCCTGTCTCTTCACATTGATTTTTACGGTACAAAAATATTATTTCAGTGACAAGGATGTAAACCTTATTCAAAACAGGATTTAAACCATATCCTGCAAGTGAGGCATCTCTTCAGATAGCCTGCCTGCACTTACAGCATACCGAAGGCATGCTGATTTTCATCCGCGGTGTTTGTTAAGAGGGTCACAATATCAGGAAGCAGGAGAAGGCTCATCAAAGCCTCGTTGCTCGCCTTCACCACTCATCAGCTAGACAGTACCTTGTTTTTTAAAGCGGAGCGGAAATGCATCTCCAGTGACCCATTGTTAGAAACTTCCTTTTGTCTTTAAGTTTGCTGGAAGGAGTATGGGGGCCCCTTTTAACTTTTTTCCAATAGGTAATTTCCCTTAATTAGGGCTCTCATTACAAGTGAGACTTTATCAGACGTGATTAAAGAAGCATCTTGTCTCTTTCCTATCGCCTCAAAAAGGGCATATTTTGATCTCCCAGCATGTCTTGCAAACACAGATAAGCACAGGCACCGAGCTGAGAGATCACAGCAGAAATGTGGCCTGTGCAGAAAGTTCATGTTTGGATCTCAGCATCCTCAGAGCTTCCCTCTGAATTGCAGGGTGTCAAAGCCACTGCTGACAGGGAGCAGTGGGGCTCCTGGAGCAGGCAGGAAGCCAGGAAGATGCAACCACAAAGCTGAGCTCCAGGGCTTTGGGCAAGTCACAGGTCCTTGAAAGCCCTGCGTGCACAGTGCAAATCACCCTCCTGCACGTCCCTGGACTTAATTCCTTCAAAGCACCCATTTCAAACAGACCATGCCCTCAATGTGGAAAGGCAACTCCCACCCATGCTCATGGGACTTTCATTAAAAAAAAAAATATAGCGCTTTTGGAGCACCCCTAAATGTATTCCCCCATGCTGCAAGCATGAGCTGTACCAGAGTCCTGCACTCACATAATGAATTCACTTTACAGGTGCAGCCCTCTCTGCAATCAATATCCCAAACACTGGCTGTGCTCCTCATGCCTTCTCAGTGTCCAATCCAACTTGCCTTGACAACAAGGGAAAAAAATTCCCATTGACTTCAAAGGCAGTTGGATCAGCACGGTATGTGAAAAATGCAGTTGTGCTCTCAAAAATATGTTTACTTTTAATAAGTATGAGTGATAAACTCATGGGTAAATGTACTATTTTATAGAGTAACTATACAGGTGCAAGTTATTGCTTATTTCTGTGAACCAGGCAAAAGCAGCAAAAAAACAGATTACAAGAAGAATATTCATTTGCACCAAAAAAAGCTTTCGCACCTGCAAATTACGGCATTTACTCTCATTAATGATCTAGAATTTACAGTCACATGGAACACAGTGAACATTAATCTGACAATAAAGAAGCAATGAGGAATTATCTAAAGAGTAAAAACATTCATAATCTGTGAATCACCTTCAATCGAGGTGTTGCGAACATTCAACTCCGTATGTGTCACCCATGAACATCTGTCCCCTCTTCCCCTCGCACGAACATGCATTCCATTCACCCACAGATACAATCAGGCTTTAATTTTATTTTTCTCACATAATGTTAATCAAGAGCTAAAAAGATAATTTCCTTCTACCACAAAGCAATTCCACTGTGGTGGAACAAACTGTTATCTTAAGTTTCACAGAGCAATTGTTCAATAATTCCTGTTTGTGGCTCTTTTCCAAATCCTTGAGAACAGCTCAGGCTGCCAACCCTTCTTAAAAAAGAAGGGGGGGGGGGGGGGGGGGAGGAGAAGAAAAAAAATCACAACAGAAGCCGAAAAGCACTTTCTGTCACTCAGGGGTTCAGCAGTGGCAGGCTTGGCCATTTCTCAGAAGAAACTCCAGCCCTAAGACTCCGACATGCAGAAATGCACTGTCTGTTTGAAGACAATTGCCTAGAAAGATATAAGCCTCCAGACTATAAATTTGTAGCAGCGCTGGCCCTCCGAGATGGTGTTATTTTGGCCTGGTGGATTCAGTGAATTGGAACCTCCAGGAGGAAAAAAAAAATAAAAAGGATACTTGGCATTTCTGCAGTTTTCTACATGCAAAGTGCAGAAAGAGCTTTAAGCAATTAATGTTTATTAAAGAAGAATGGGAGGGTGTTTTGTTGCATGAAAGGAAACTGATAACGTGGATTTCTTCAGCAAAAGTAATAAAGTGTCCTGTTTCTATGGAAAAAAATTAGAAATAACAATGGCAGCACTTACTCAGAAAGCACCCTGCATTTCAAAATCGTTATTAATTTTAGCCTGTGAGCTCACTGAGGAAGGGACAGTCATTTACTACAGCTTGTACAATGAGCAGCACTGCAGGGCGCTGCCCTGCCCGTCGGTGGGAGTTACCATCAGACAAATATTAGAGCAGTATTAATCATCATAAGTGAAAGTGCAGCATTAAGCTGCCATTTCAAAGTCCCTGGGTCTGAGCCGAGTGAGGAGCAGGGCAGGGAGGAAGGTCCAAGGGCTCAGCCCGGCCAGCACAGGACACTGTGCATGGATGTGAGCTGCAGTCCAACCTCCTCCAAAGCATCCCAGCATAACCCTATATGGCATCCGGGCTGGGATTATCCCATGAGTTTGGCCAGGGCTTGCAGGAGGCAGAGCTTGCTTGCTTGGGGCAGACCCAAGTGCTGGGTGAGTCTGGTGTTGGCGACACCACACTCACATCATGTTCAATCCCAATGCTAAAAAGAGAGGAAACAAGATGTTTTTAACTCCAAAAAGTAGGTGTCTGCAGAAATAACCTGTGTAGGTAGATTGACCACAATTTTTTACTTCCTTTAAATTTTCTACATCGCTACCACTTTGGTGTAAATGCATGTATCCCAATGAAGTTATTCTCATTCTACAGCACAGTAAAATTGAAGACTCAAGCCGAGATCCTCTTCTCCAGCCAAGAAGAAAAAAGCCACCACCCTCTTCTTAGAGTAATACAACAGGCTTTGGGGGCTCCAATACACCATCTAACCCAGTCTAAAATTTCTGGACTCTGAGAACAATTTGACTTGCTCTGGAAAGATGCTCTCCAGGCAGAAGAGAGAAAATAACCACCAGCTGCAGGAGAGTTTGGCTGCATTCAGACTTGCACACTGTACAAAGGCAGTGAGATTTAGATGAAGTAGAGCTAAACTGAAAACACTGCTGCGGAGCTAAGCAGGACCAGACATGATTTCCCCACTAGCCCAGTGCACTGGTGTTATCCCCAAACCCTCTTCCCCACCCCACCACCCCCCCAAAAAAAAAACAACAAACATATTACCCTGAAAAGATAGGCTTCACATTAGCCTTTTGACTTATTTCAGCTCACAATTCAGATAAAGGATATAGAGCTGCTCCAACAGTGAGCATCAGCAGAAGCCCCTTGCTGTGGGTTTGAAAACCCATGAAAGGAAAACTGGCTCAGCTTCCCTGCTTGGAGTGGATCAGGCTTCAGTCAGTGTAGCTTAGTGTCTCTGCTGTGGAACAAGGGGCTTCTCCTGCTGCCCATCTGCTCAGGATGGAACTCAAGAAAAGCAAAGCCAATAAGGACAGGGAGAGGAGAGAATCCAGATCACAAGGTATTTGCCAACACACAAATCGCATATTGCATTTTGGATGCTTCTGCTCGCACCAGTGGAGGTACCCCACTGAAGTAATTGTCAGGAACAAAGATATTTGTTAATTCCTGTTCTACCCCATGGCTTACCAGACAAGCAGTATTTACAAGGCCAGGGTCTTTCTACAAATTCTCACCCATAAATCCTACCAAGACCAGCTGAGGTTCTGTACAAGCCTCTTAGACCATAACATGAACTGAAAATCATACTTCCCTTTCATCCCAAATTCAGGTCCCCACATTCAGTACTCCACTTATTACACTCCAACAAACCCTCCTGATTTAATGTCCCTGAACTTACAGGGCCCTTCCCTTTAAGTTTCTCCTGGCTCAGAGATGCAGACAGGAGAATGGCCACCCTGGGCTAGAACACACATACACCCACATGCCTTAACACCCTGATCCTCAGGGATAAGCTATGAGCCTATAAATCACCACACTTCCAGAAAACAATAGCTACCTCTTGTTTAAATAAAACTGCACCTGCTATATTAACATACCACTGAACAATCGCTTTGTTTTTTTCTAGGCATCCACGCTGAAGACATGCTGCTTCCTGACCCATATACTGGAAGATTTGTTCTTAGAAGGGTATAGGGGTTTCATGCCATGCAGCAGCGCTTCAGAGTGGTCACCTTCCTTCCTTCCTTTGTACTGGGGCTGTACAAGGTTTTGTTTAGCTTTCCACAGGTTTATTTCCATCACAGCCCTCCAAGACCTTGCAGTCCTTCTTTGGCAAGTGTTCCTTGCTTTTGTTTCCTATCTTGGACTATTACAAGCTCTGAACTGTGATTTGGGCCATTTCAAGGCATTTTTCAGGAGATTCTTCTCCCTTTGAAACAGCTTGGGCAAAGTAGGCACCAGATGAAAATTTCTTTGCCAAATGTCCAATCATTGCTAAATCATTTTGTTTTCCCCCAAGAAGGTTAATTATAATCCTTATTTCAAGTTTATTTATCTCTACTCAATACTTCTTTATTGATTGCATTTGAACCCTTTTCTAATGGAGTTTTTTTGCTCAAATAAGGTGTTCAGTGGTTGTGTAAAAATGAACTGCTTGAAGAGGTTGGGTCATGGATGTAACGAAGCAGTCAGAGTTTTGTAGAAGTACACAGTGGATACAAGAGCCAGCTTCGCTTTGCTGAGAAACACAGTGTTTCCAGCAAGGAGCATAGACAGGGCATTGCTAAGCCAAAAATGTTTTATTCCTGAATCTGAGCCCAAAGCAAACCCAAATCCAGCCCAGCCAGCATGTTTCTGCTTAGAAACATATTGTGTCCTGCCGGCTACTGCGCTCAAAACAAGCACCCTGCCTTCACTCACAACCTCCATTTGCAGCCAGAACACTTCCTCACAACCAGCTTTCCAGGAACAAGGTGCCCACTCCTGCTTGCATCCTCTTCCTGGACGTCTGCCCCATACTGCACTTCCTGCTCATCCCTCACAGCTCTTGGCTGGATCCGGCACCTCCTGTTTCACGCAGCCATTTACATTCCCTGCTGCCTGAAGCCAAAAAACTTTGTGGGGAGCTGTGCTCCATGGCCTCATTCAACAATAACATCAAGACTTCAGCCATTTAAAACTACAGCTGAACTTAAAAAACACCACCTGGATGCAGACCATCCTACCCAATTATTTTAGCAATTGTAAGAATATTCGCCCTGCTCCTGCAGGCACTACTGGTTACTCCTCTTCTTTTTAACCTCATTATGGCACTGCAGCCTGCAAAATGGGCAACTGTTAGTGCAGCAATTCAATTAAAGAGAATGTTATCAGACTGCATTTCAAGGCACTATTTGGAGTTTCTGGTGAATCCTGAAAGCCAGGTTGAAAAGACCATCGTAGAGTCATAGAATTGTTTATGTTGGAGATCCTGACCATGAGGGCAGGTGGATTTTCCTCTTGCACAAACCAAGAAACACACAAGCCGACACCAGCATCCTACAGTTTTACTCCATAAAAGCAACAATTTCTGCGTGCTTCAACTACAGTCTCCATCCAGTTCACTCTCATGATTGTCCCCTTCCAATCAATATATCAAATTACTTTTTAAAAGCTTCTACATGCAAGCCATGACATTTCTTAAAGTCCCATATAGAGGAAGAAATTATCCTGAAAGCCAGGTTAACCTCCTGGTTCCTCTATCAGCAAGATGTGCAACCATATAACAGGGGAAACATATGCTAGCTCTTCTGAAGACCTGCCTTGGCAAGCACCTGCTCCACTACATCCTTCACCTGTGATGCTCCCTCCTCAACATCCCTGCCAATGTCTTGGCCAAAACCACCAACAGCACCAGGTGATTTGGCTGACTCCAACCCAGAGGGCCCAAACTGGGTAAGAAGCACAGCAGAAAGCACCTGCTGTGCCTCTTACCAGGTCCAGTACCAAGACCAGTGGAAATCACCAGTGCATGCAGAGCTGCACCTCTGCAAGTCTCAGCAGTGCTGCAAGTCTCAGTACTGACCACAGCCACCCATGAGTGCTGTCACTGTGCCATGAGAGAGATCCCGTGTGGGACATCTGGGTGCTGGGAAGCTTTTGCAGCCCAGCAGCAGCTTAGGGTCACAAGGAACCAGCATGTCTTACAACGAAAGGAAGCTGAGCCAACCTCTGGACAAGCCCTTCCCCAACACAAGCACATTTGAAACATGGATCAAGAACAAAGCTCCCTGTTAATAACAGCTTGTTTCACACAGTGAAAAATATGCTATATTGGGTTCACAAGCTGAATTCCAAACTGCCTGGCCATTTTCCCTTCAACTTCACAAATTTATTAAAGTGTGAAAGCTTAGCTCTCTTTATAGTGTTCAAGGGACTGGCACATCACTCAGTCATGGAGACTTGTATCCCTCATCACATCTGTGTCCAAGGGCAGAGTCAGCTCTTGCATTTGGACATGCTGGCCAAATTCAACATCCATTTGCGCATCCACAGGACAGCTAATATCCATACAGCCCTCACTTAGCAGTGTCCCTTTATTTTGATGTACTGGGGGCTTCTTTCCTATCTTGCTCTTTCCAAAAGCCAGTCAGCTCCATCACCAGTCCTCCCAAACACAGTGATAGATCCTACATGTATCTCTGGAATATGGATGGGAGGAAAACACTACTCACAGCATCTCACAAACTCGCAAGGGTCAGAGGCACAGAGGGAGGTCATTCCCATCACCACTGAAGGCAGCAAAGATACCTCCATCCTCATAGCAGATGGTTGTCTGCTGACTGTGTATATGCACAGCATCTGCCGAGCAGAGGGACTAGCTTGTGTTCCAAAGAGGTAAAGAGAACAGCAAAGGGGGTTCATTTGGCCTTGAAACAAAGCCCAGGTGAAGCATGACCATGCACCCCACATGGATCTTTTGCCCCCACACCAATCTTTTGCCCCCACACCCTTCTCCTGCTCTAGCCACTAGAGAGCACTTCTTCTCTTCCTTTTTATCAGTCAGGCTCACAGATTGAATGTTATCAATTGACAGCTTTAAAGCTAAGGAATTGCATAAATTAAATACAGTCTGCAGCAAATATACTGAGGAGCTAGAATTTATATACACACTAGATATGGGAGCTCTTAGTTATTACCCACTTAAGGCTATGGCACTGATGAATGGTAAGGCCACCCTATCCCTGAAGGCACTTTTCATTACCCACAGTATAGGAATATTGAGAGAGTGTGTGTATGTATCCAGCATGACTGCTCATTTCCATAGTTCTCCATCAGGTTTGCATTCAGTTTATAAAATAAAAAATTACTCCAGGGACATATTTCACTCATTCCAGAACCCTTTCTCTCTCTCTCCCCCACAGCTCATATTCTGGCTGCCTTTCCCCTCCTCCCAGCCCCAGTACTGTAACAATGCCTTTAAATCTGATGATGCTTATTAAACGAAACAACTTAATTACTATCAATATATAATGCTGTGTACTTCAGTCTCAACAGAGACGTCTGATCCCATTCTGCTCCTGACCTTTAATGGCCATCAAACCAAAGTAATTCTGGTCAGCTCAGTGCAGCTCTGACACATGCCCAGGTCAGAAAGATGAAGGGACACTAATCTACCATGTTACCCGGCCCATTGTTTAATACCTTTTTCAACAGAATTTAATAACTGGAGAAATGCCAGTTTTCTGTCTAGTTTGGGTTAAAACCTCTTTCGTTGAAAATAAATAATTACGGAACATTCTGAGTGGCCCAGGGTTTACATAATTGGTGCCTCTTAGACAGAGCAATATACTTGCCTTTGAAGTTTGCAAGGAGAGGAATTTAGGAATTCAAATCAGCAGCAGTGCTCCTGAGTGCGTTCTGCTCTCCACCTTGGAGGGGCCAGTGCCAAAGGAGGCTTAATTAAGGGAAGTGAAAACCACTTTCGATTCACCAAGGTAACACAACAAGTGCATTGCTTCCTCTGAATTGAGGAGAAAATAGCAGGAATGCTTCCACTCAACAGCAGCTATTCTGCAGGCTGGGACTCAAATCCTTCAGGGGGGGCAGGAGAAGAAAAAGAAAATCTATCATAAAATAACCAGCAACACAGTATCCCGTGCATGAAGATAACAGGAGCGTTTAGATTCAAGTATTACTATTTAGACATATTTTTTCCCTAATGCTAAACAAAACAAGTTTTCCCATGCCAAAGCGAGGGACGCTGCCAGGAGAGCTAGACACCCTGTCTGGATCGGACAAATAGCTTGATCTATTGACAGGGCAGTTGAATGCAGCAATATTTTATAGTGGGCTCACTTTGCTAATGCACTTGCACCAGGCCACTCTCAAAGCAACCCCATGCTCAGGGAAGAAAACCTAACTGCAGCATGAAAACGCCATGTCAAGGCAGATACTGGCGACTCTGAAAAACCAGCCCTGGCTGCATCGAACACAAGAGAAGGAAACTAGGGAAGTGTTCAGGGATTGCTATGTTTCAAATCAGCCCTGCCTTCGTGTTTGTGAAAGAGGGAGGCTACAAATCATATCTGCCTGGCTTTTGAAAACGCCAGTCACGGAAGCTGAGCAGAAAACACAGAAGGATGTTTTTGTTAATTACCCGTTTCTCCAATACCCATTCTTTACCTCAAGTCATTAGTCATGTAACAGAGCAGGCAGGTAACAAAAACCAGCAACCAAGATTTATAGGGCATCTCTCAACCCGAGGGTCCCGCAGCAGCTTACAGTGTTGGGATTACATCATGCCAGAGCTCTTCAAAGGCTGAAGGGCCAAAACCGCTCCCAGTGCAGCCTCCATCACACCGCAGGTGCTGCTCCAGGTCACAAGGATCTTTGCAGATCCACAAGGACAGGCTCCATCCTTCCCAGCTCCTGTCCAAGGTGAGCAGAAGTGGGATGCAATGGGCACCATATGGCTCAGCTTTCCTGTGCAAGAGGAGCAGGGAGGAATGCCATCAGCTCCCAGGGAGCTATTCGGGTGTAGTGTAGAGCAGAATTTGTAATCAGTCCTCACCCAGACACTTACTTGAGAAGGAATTCAGGGTTTGGCTGTATGTACACCAGAATCACTTCACAACCACTGAATACATTTATGGTGTAATTGAATCCTTTAGCGATTTTTCTTACAGGGAAACTTTATCCATTTAAGGTCAATCCCAAATCTTTAAAGTTAATGGGAGTTTTGCCACTTACTTCGGTGACAGAGCTGAGGAGGGATCAGGGCAGGGCAGATTGCTCTACACAATGCATCAGCAGCATCTCTGGCTGTCAGCCTTCAAGAGTCATGAAAGGAGTGTTTTTCCTTTATTTCAGAGGCAAGTTTACTTTTAAATGTAAAAAGTACTGAGCCTTGATCAGAGGTCTGTGACCAAGCTCTGTTCTGATCCAGGCTGAAGTAAATCCAGAGGGAAGCTGCTGAACTCTATGGGGAGCCAGTCTCAGGCTCTGCAGCAGTCGGCATTGAACATGGAGGGGTTTCAGCATTGACATTACATGCTTTCCCCACGCTGGTTTTGCAACAAAATAGTATCCACTCTCCAGATGCAGGAAGCTGAAGTCCAAAATATTCTTTTTATTCAGAAGTAAGCACAGAAAAGCATTTTTTCCTCATAAACTGCCACGCAAACCTTTTCCCTTTTCCCAGCCAGCCGTCCCCTGCATCTGATCCCACATCTGGTTGCCCTAAGTGGAAAACACTGGTGAGTTTAAATGGCATGAGTCAACTCCCATAACCAAGAAGGGCACAGCCTAGACCACCAAATCACAGGTTATGAGTCTTTCTTAGAGCATTTTGAGATAAAAGATCTCAGTTTTATTCAAACAGAGCCAAACCCTGCTGATACCTAATTTCGCTTCTATTACCTCATTAATAACCTACAGACATTTGCAGATTACACTTCTTTATGTCTGTATTGTGGTCGTCATGCACAGGCACGAGGGCTATTTCTTCTTGTATTTGTTTTGGGTTTAATTCCCAGTTCTTGTCTATGCCTCTGCCACCTTTACGGGGCTGGGCTCAATTAACTCTTCTGTGTTCTCCTTGCAACGAGTGGCAGCAGTCAACAAGCAATACACAATTTTTTAACACGTATTAATGTATTCACATGCAAATATTCATTGACAGCTTTATGTAGCGTGGCAATCACTAAATGTGGGATTTAAAATGCAAAAGTAGCATTCAGCAGTTAATTGTAAAGGCTCATTCACATGTCACTTCACTGCGAACCTGTTCAACATGTATCTGCAGCTAAAAACAAACCTGTATCTTTAACAAATATTTTTCGTAATAGTCAGACTGGCAAAACTGAAAATTAGTTGAAGCAATTTGACCATGTCAGGTAAATTCTTGGGGGGAAAAAAGAATGTTTTAAGTGACAGATAAAACTGTTTACAAGCTTTTAACCATAAAAATATTTCTTTTCTTCTTGTATCTTGCCAATACCAATAAAAAAACAACATGTATAAATATATATAAACAGACACTTGGCATAAGAACACATTTCATGAAATATGAGTAATAGAGCAGGAAAATTCAAAGTATATTTCTTTTTTACTGTATTGAATGGACAGGTTACTGTAAAGAATACATTATGTGCAGATGGATGAAAATACAAAGTTCATGCAGGATACATAGGATATGAACAGGGTGTTAATTTCCAGGTAGAAACACAAACATTTTGGTTCATTTCATATCTCACTTACACTGCAATATTTGGTGTCGTTTCATTGACCCCCATGTATTTGGACTTCAGTCCAGCAAAGCACTTAAATGCGTGCTTAGCTTTAAGCTCACAATAGTCCCCTTGAAGTCAAATTAAGCACATATTTACATGCTTTGCTGGATCAGGGCCATACTACAGATTTACACAGATGTAAGTGAGCTCAGATGAGCTCAAGCCACAATGTTTGTGTCCAGATTCAAATCCAATTGGCAAATGCTTTCAAAAGCCGGAGGTATTTGGATTAGGGGTTTATGGTCCAAGCCAATCTGTAACTTTAGTACCTGAACCCACATTTCTTGTGTGCCCAAGACTCCCATAGGCATTAATGGAAGCTTTGGAGGCACAAGAAGAATGAGAGCAAGACCTCTGGGACTAAAGAGCCAATTTACTTAAACCCAAATTATAACATTTTTTAACCTTGAGATTAAACCAAACTCCCACCAGAGTTCAGCCCTCGCTCCATTACATTTCTCACCCAACATTCGGATTTTTTGTTTATCATATTACTATTGCTTTTGGCTAGCATTCGCTTTATTAAAAAACATTAACCTAGAAAAAATTAATGGGCACCATCAAATAGCTGTTAACATAAAGCACTTATAAACAAGTGCCATTAGTGAACCAGCAGAGAGCACAGGAACTCATTTACATTACATCTGCTAGTGCTGGATAAACACAGATTTACAAGTTTAAATGGCAAATGATGCCTCAGCCTGGTCAGAAATTAATTTCCAGGTTTTTCACAGACTTCACCAGTCCAGCAAATGGATGCCACATGCTGAACCTCCGGCTATGGATAAATCAGATAAGAGGTGTTAGAGCCCATAGCAACTCACATTCACCTGTATACATGCACTATCATACTCCTCTAACATCACCTGTTTGTTCCACCTGAGGCATCAGACATCTAAGTCCCCTTCCACATGCGCATGGGGGGAGGAAAAAAAGCCATCTTCAACTCATCAGGAGCAGAAGTTATCACCTACCACTCCAGAGCTCTAGCATGCGCTACACAACTCAACAGGTTCCTGTTCCTGGTATTGCTCAGACCAGAGGTGGCTGCTGGTTCTGCAAAGCCTGTGGCTCCCATAAATGTGGGAAACACCAGCACCAACATGGGAGTTACCCCCATGCCGGCACTGAGGGCAGCACAAGCAGCTGGAGAGCCCTTTCAGCAGTTCCTGCCCTCTCCAGAGGATGCTCCTCAAACAGTAACAGCCTCCAGCACACACCTCACCCTACCATGGTCAGCAAAGCTGCTGTGGAACTAACCGTCTATGCTGGTTTTATCAGACACTCTTATAGGATTAGCACATCTTTTCATACACATTAAGCAAAACCAGAGTAGATGGTCCAATTTGATCACTTCCACTGCTTCAAATAAAACAGGCAAAGCTCTCTCCTTCTGCAGAGCACACTGAGCTTTCAAGAGACAGTCGATAAGCATCCTCAAACCCATTTCTCTTCTCACAGACTACTGACCAGGGCAGCATGAAGCTAAAGAGACGCATTGGCTTCTGCAGCTGACTCATGGTGGTCTAAACCGGCAGCCAGAGATTAATTTTCTTTTCCTTTTCATTTTTGCATGTATTCCTATACAATGAGAGGGGAGCACACAGAATATAGGAGAATCATGAGGCTGCAAGAAGAAACAATGGAGGCACTGGTACCCAAGGCTGTGACAGAAAGTAAAAGAAGACCTGACATCCAACACATATTCCCATAACATTTTAGCTGTGGATGGGGAGATTGTGCTTGCAACAGAGCGGTTTGTTGTTCCCCCAAGCTGATCTCCAATAAAGCACATAGGGGAAGGAAAAATGCACACCTCCTATTGCTTTGGGATTTTATAACCAATACTGAAAAAAAAATCAATGCCAGTAGACACAGCACTAAAGAAGTGAAAACTTTGCAGAAGAAGAAGGAAAATTAGGTATTTCTGAAGAAAACATCAGACCATTTCCTGTAGCTTCTGCCCAAATTCCAGAAGGAATCACATTTTGTTGATACCAGTTCTAGGATGACAACTTGAGACTGATGTTACAATACACAATTACACTGAGGAGTTAGAAACACACACAGCTTCAACTGCAGGCAGCACTAGGGGAAACTAAGGCAGCAAAGAGGCAGTTTTACACTGTGCTAAAGCCCAAAAGTCAAATTACATCCCTGACCCCAACCCACCACTAGCTGAGCAGTACCTGAAATCACAGCTCTATACACAACTACTCCTGTACCAGGGTGTAAAACACCAACAATAATTTCCATGGTGTCTTACAGAACAAACAGCAAAATACCTAGCAGAGAGAAACTTGCCTTCAACCCAAGACAAAGCCAGCCTTCGTATTCAGTAATTATCTTGCAAACAAGCCCAAAACAGAGGGACCAATTTCACCATGATGCGGCACAGCTGAGCAGCTCCCCGACCAGCTGCACGGAGGTGAAGCTCAGGAGAAGCAGGATGTACCTTTGTACCCTTTGTACTGTATCTCCACTCCTGTATCTTCCTATACCCCTGTGTCCCACCATAGCTTAGGCCATCTGGCATGTAAGGTCCACAAACATACCAGGTGAGCTTCTGAAAACTTGAGAAATCCTGATGCACCCACAGGAAGAAATCAGCTGGGCAGCCCAAGTACATGAAAGGCTGCAGAGGTGGTGCACAGTCCCAGCTCGTTAGCTCATAATTATAAAAGCACATGCCCTGCTCTTCCACACAGCTTTTGGTTTTTCTTTTCTCTTTTTTTTCCTTAAAAAACTCACAACTCAGTTAACTGCCTTTCCTCACTGGAGCACTCAGGAAGCCGGTAATGATGTATCTCAAGTCTAATCTTTTGCTTCTCTTCAGCTGATGTTGCACATCCCAACAGAGTTTTTGAAAGACATTATA
The DNA here is from genome assembly GCF_034315485.1 of Pezoporus occidentalis. Lineage (NCBI taxonomy): Eukaryota > Metazoa > Chordata > Aves > Psittaciformes > Psittacidae > Pezoporus > Pezoporus occidentalis. Next base: position 8,771,739 of record NW_026916158.1, read on the forward strand.
GGATTTTTTAAAAGCTACCAAGATCAGTGGAGCTGCAATACTGGAAAGATATCCTAAAAACTGATAATCATATCAAGGGCTAGAAAACACAGGAGTGACTGATGGGTAGTCTTGATAATTCTGTATATCAGGAAGTGGATGAGAGATGGATAGATAAAATAATGTTGTTATATAGCCATGAAAATAAGCCTATAAAGATATTCCCAGAAATAAAAGCCCAAGCTGTCTCACTGTGATCTTATGCTCTGAAACAAATGATGCTTATGGAATTATGCAATCCCCAGGAACATCCAGAAATCCAAAAGGTATAGAAAACCCTTTATCTTAAAGAACCATAGATATTTTCCACTTCTAAGCACTGGAGGCCAGGGAAGGCCTTGACAGAGTGAAGATTGCCCTACATCTGCTTTCTTCCCACCCTGTACGGATCCCAGGGCGAACAGCCAGCAGAGCCACATCAAGCTCATCCCCTGCCAAAGTGAGTTCTGTTCTTACACCGATTTTACACCAGTTTAGCTCCATGTGCTTTAGGGCCATTACTTTAGTGTGCTAAGGGGGAAAGAAGCCCTCCAAGCCAGCTCTATCTGTGTGGTTCCTGTGGCTGACAGGACGTATGGCTGGGCAGGCCACATCTGATCGGCAGGGGAAAGGCCTGTCTGCTTCTGCTCCTCCAATGGTAGGAGTAAAGGTATCTTGGAGAAGAACAGGGATAAGAAACTCCAAGAGTGAGAGAGTTTGGCTGAAACCCCCACCAGTAAAACTTACTTTCTCCTGCTAGCCTCCTGCAGAAGCTGTCTTCAAGCTACTTGCAGATTTGAAATGTCTTGTGCTAAAATATTTTCTGTGTCTCAACGATCTAGATAATTTCTGCAATTAAGTACTTTCTTCCAACTCTGCCATGTACTTCTATTAATTCAGTCCAGTGTCAAAATAACAGCAGCAGAGGTTAATATTTGGACACAGCTGTTTTTCTAGCCGTTCATATCACTTTTATTTCCTTTCCTTTTTGTTCTTTCCTTACCCTCTTTTTTACTGCTGCTAAATTCCTTGCTTTCATTTTTGCAGAAGTTCAGCCTTCCAGCCCGTTCTCCGATGCTGTTAGACATCAGCTCAGGCTCAGACTTATTAATTCTGATATGTCTCTCTGCAGGCAGGGAGCCTAAAGCAACACTGCTTCCTCCAGCCCTCTCAAGCTTCAGCTGGATCTTCACCGACCTGCAGAGCACAGCTATTTCTGCAGAGCAGGAACCAGGGGGAAATATGTAGACCTCAAGAGTAAGCCCAGCACCTTATTTCACACCAAGCCTCTGAAACAGGAGACTAAGCAGGAAGTCAGGATGCACAGAGGTGATTTAGCTGTGTCAGCTTGCTGAGATCATGTATGTATATATATTAAAAAAAAAAAAAAAAAACAAAAACCAAAACAACAGTATAGCACTGGGGAGAGGAAAGCATGGAGAACAGCATATTCAGGGCCTATTTAGTATTTGAAAAACACCAGTCAAGTCTTAAATCGGATGTCCTGAATTACTTTGATATTCCTATACAGAAAGGTGCCAACAGAGGTGATTTGTTTCCCTCCTTTTGCTCAGGGGTCTGATAGCAATCCATCAGGCATGTCCCATCTCCCAGTCCCCCAACCATCCCTGCCCATTGTGTGATCACTTCCACCTGATTTCCAGTGCTACCTTTGCTCCTGCCAGCAAGAGAGAGCCCTTTCTTGCAGTGAAATACCGAAGGCTGGCAGGACAAGTTTGATGGTTACTGGCTGACATATGCACAAGATGCATAAACAAAGTGGGTAAAAAGACATTTCTCATTCCTTCTGCTCTGTGGCACCAGGAAGGGAAACCTTTTGAAAAGGAAATACAGCCATCTGGATGAATACTCCTTTTTTCTCTGGTTTCTTCTCTTTTTTTGTTTTTTCCTTCCCACATTGATCTCTGCATTCCCTTTTCTCATTCAAGCTGCATAAATAATACTGAGCACAAAGGATGTCTAAATTCTGTTTAAAACCCAAGAAAGGACTTTTTGAGGTTATATCTGAGTCCTTACACCAGTTATAACTGGGAGAAAAAATGTCCATGATTTAGTGTCTAATAAACAAACCGCCAAGGTCAAGACGGCATCTTCTCCCATACCCATAATCACTTCCCTCAACATTTTGAGTTGTTGCATGTATCAGCAGTACTCCCTCTAATGCCCGGACACATTTAATCTTCCTTCTATAAATGACTTCCCAAAGAGAAGTGGGTGTGAATTATTACATTGTAAAATAATTTTTAAAAGATGAACCATGATGAGTATAAAATAAATATTTGTGTGAGCAGCAAACGTAGTGGAGGTTTATCTTGTAAATCCCATCGAAGGGATTCTGGATCTGGATTTACACACACACATTTTGGTCAAAAAGTTAAGGGGCAAATAATTTTAATATCCTCTGGTTTGGAAAGTGAGCCTTCAGATTGCGATGATCACCTCATTGGTAAAAATCAGGGCTCTTAAATGTATTTCAATTTAAAAACCCTTCACTCTCCAAAAATAAGTATATGTTGCTCATCCTTGAACCCATGTCAAACTATACAGTTGGCTTTAAAAGGACTATTCCTTCCACGGGCTACCCAGCCATGCTGGGCTTTTCACAGCGGAGCTGAGTGCTGCTGCTGCCATGTCCTGCCCTGGTCTGATCCAAAGATCAAACATTTGGCAAACCAGGAGTGCATGGCACTGCTTCCTGTGGCAGGTCCAGGTGCTGTGCACAAAGCCATAGCACCCTGGTTTCCAACATTCCTTCCTATTTACAAAACACTATATCTAAACTGGTTGCATTGGTAACAAAATTGCAATCAGAAGTTAAGAAATGGCTAAATTCAAGCCCATTTTACTGCCTAGCTTCAAGGAAAGCCATAAAATTATCAGCCTTCTCTTTCCCCAATATATTTTCTTTGCAGTTTGTGATGCTCCATGAGGTATTTCTCTATGTGAACTCCGTGACGGTTTGGCTCTAAATTATCCAAACATAAAAATGAGTTTATGAAGCCTCACTCAGAGGTTGCATGGACCCTTTTTATTGGCACAGACTTTAAAAGAATCCTAATAACCCTTACAGGCTTGGGGGACTTTTTGGTTGCTGGCATTTGCCAACCACACTGCTCATGTCCTTCTTGCAGCGCCTGGGTGGAAAGCAGGCTGGAACCACAACCCAGGGATTTTATAGGGCTGGATTATCTGCCGGTATTGCCCTCTTCCTTCAGAGCTGTTTTCTTTGAAAGCAAGTGGGTGATGCTGCAAGGATACTCATATCTTAATGTGGCTTGATCACCCAAGGTTACAGACACAGCCAAAAATAATAGGGTTGTCTAAAATGGAGCCAGGGGGACCATTTGCTGGCAGAGGGAGAGGACTGATGGGATTAAAGCTGAAGCACATCCACCCATGTGTTAGCGGAAAGCCTAGCACTCCACAGTCCCTACTACATGAATTTTCCTTAAAGCATCCATTTCTCCTCAGGATTTTATTACTGCCTCCAATGATGCTGCAATTTCATACATAGGGCAGCAGGCTTCATGTTTAATCTGCATTTCTTAGGGACTAAGCTCTGTGTGAACTGCCCATGTTTGCACAAAGCTCAGCACAACAGGCATCCACTCCTGGCTGGGTTCTGCAGTTGCTGCTTTAATTCAAGTCATAATAAATAATAATGTCAGGTTGGAAATAAATCATCTGGTTTTGGTCCACGGCTGATCCTTCAGCACGTTGCATGGTGAAAGCCCCAGTTGGGAAGCTTTGCTGCATCCTCCCATCCTGATTCTAACTTTGTTTCACCCCTTCTGGCACAGTCTTGCTTCTGTTTTCACTCACGACTTTGGTTCAGTACAGATAATGTCACCTTTTCTCTCATTCTGAGCCTGGTCACTGATACTAAAGACACCACATGGTTTTATTCCCCCAGATCTCTCTGATCTGCATCTGAAGTGACCTAGTGCATCATTTCTTCATTTCTCAGTTACCTTGGCTTTATCTGGTATCTTCCATCACACCAGGTACCATAAACTCCAGGATGGTGATTATCCAGGCAGAGCATAAATGATTAATAGCTCTTACTCAGGCAGCCAGTGACTACTGGGGTATTGCTTACTATAGGAACTGAAAGAATCAGGACAAATACATAGTACTGTTTACCTTTTACAATTAACGAGTCTTCATTACCACTGTGAATTACCATTATCATGATACAGTAACAAGGAAAAAGTATAAAGTAGTGCTGTTAATTCAGATACAGCCGATATCCCTTTGCTTTTTGATGCTGTGTATTCTTAGACCAATACTTCATGCCAGTCCCTGCAGCCAAAAATACATCAAGAGCTTAAAAAAAAGTAAAATAGAAACATCACTTCAAAATTCTTTCAGACAACATTTCCTTTTCTTCCTTTATAGGGAGCCACAAAGAGAATGGGAAAAATTAAAACTCACAAAAAGCATTGCTTAATTCCTCACCAAGGTGCAAGTAAATAAAACATGCCACAGTAAGTTCAAATCACAAAGAGTTTTCAGGAGGGAAAGGTTAATCATTTCTGTCAAATGTTGGAAATGTTAAATGGTTTTTAAATCAAAAATATAAGCACCACCAGTGACTCAAGCTGCATTTTAGGCATGTTTGGGGTGATTTTTTTCCAGCAGTCAGTGCTTGTCTCTCACATACCTTCTGTTAGTCTGAGATGAAATGGGGAGGCATTAAATGGTACTACAGGCATCAGGCACTTTCAACAGAAAAGCTATTTGTTTAGAAGGCATAAACTCAGGCTATTTGGAGAAGTACAGCCCTTGAGACTCAGCTCTGCAGTGGAAGTCAGGGGTGCTGGACCCCTTGCATACCCCCTGAGAGCCTGCCACAGCCCCCAGCAGTCCTCGACCCATGGGAGAGACAGAGAGCACAGGGAATGGATGGGGCACAGCAGAAAACAAGTATGCAAAGTCACCGCAGTTCCCCCATCAGCAGTGTTCGTATTTCATCATAATGGCTAAAATGACTCTTAAATGAGGCCAGATTATAGGCCCAACCTAATTCACTTACACTGATGTAAATCTAGGTATCTGTTACAATATTGCATGTTGGGACACACCAGAGAGCAAAAGCTGCTGATAACCACACACATCCGCACCCCCCCGAGAATGAAGGGAAGAGGATTCCTCCCGTCCAGACCTGATCCAAAGCCCACTGAAGTCGGTACGAGCTTCTTCAGCTCTGGTGGGTTTGGGATAAGGCCCGCAGCAAGCACTGAGCCAGCTCTGCTGCCAGAATGCAAAATTCTTTTCCATTGGCTTTGCCAGTTTGGTGTTAATACATGTGTGAAGGAGCCTGGGGGAGGGAGGATTTGAGGAGACTTTTTCAAATTGAGAAACGGTTTCACCCTTGCCAGCACACAGACTTTGTGCAAAAGAACAGGAGAGGGGGCAGGAGATGTTTCTCTGAAACCATCAGCTCCCTGTCACAGCATCCCAGAGGAGGGTGGATGTGTCTGTCACAGGGACCCCCAGGTCCCTAGGGCTAGGGTAGTCCCCTCTCTGCTGCAGAAGGGCAAATCTGGAGTCATGGGTGGATATGAATACAGAGACCCACTCACCAAACCCAGCTGAAATAAGAGAAGGCTTGAATAACACGGGATGTGGAAGGCAAAATATTCCTTGGCCACAGGTGAGCCCCCATCCCAGTATAACAGGACCACCTGGGAGCCAGTATCATTTTAATCCCATTTTCCCTAGTAAACAACATTGCCATGAACCATCCTTCAGTTTTCTCTACCATTCATCTCCTCCCCCACTGCGAAGTTTTTCTGTTGCACATGTCCCATACAAGTTGCTGTTGCCCCTTTGGCTTTCCAGGGGAAGGGCTCTGCCTTCCTGTGGCTTTCGAAGCGTGTAGCCCAGCCAGTCTCAGAATTAGGCTGGGGCCTTTGCAGGCTGCTGCAGTATAAACAGATTCAGTAGGGCACATGTTATACAGTAAGATCATCCGAAACCAAACATTTTCCCACTGCACACAATAAACATCCATAATAAATTGCATTATACAAAATATATTTATGGCTAATTTTTTAATTTAAACCACCTGGGAAATTTTTGTTAGATTGGTTGATATGAAGGTTTCAGTATTCTGGTAATCTAATGATATCTAATAGACAAAATAGTATGATGTTACAGCAGTCTCAAAGCTTTCATTTTCTGTAGCCCTCTCAGAGATCAAACTGGCAGAACTCATATTTTTTTGAAATTTTATACATAATTGGTGATGCAATTGCCAAAAATAACCTATTCATAGAAGTCTTGCTCTTCTGGTTTCTAACTTACTGTAATCACGAAACAGAGCAGTGCACTGCTTTGCAATGGAATATGGGTTTGGGTCAGGGAGCAAGGGCTACGGTTGTGTGGCAGTTTCCATTCTGCAGATTATTTTACAGGCAATTTAAATTTAGTTGAAACAGGGCTAAAAAGTAGTGCACCCATTCAGACATATGAGCAGTTCCTCAGGAAAGGAACAGAACTGTAACTTGGGTATATCTCTTTTCTGAACCAAAATTTTGCTCCAATATAAGATTTTCTAAACAAAAGCTGTTGGTGCCGAAGGGGACGGAGTGTTTCTATTGTATAAATTAAGCCCAGACCTGTAATCCTTCCACTGCAAAACTCATGCTCATCACTGATCAGCCAGGATTTCCAAAAAGACTCAAGATCGCTGCAGATCTTGTTAAGCCAGCCTTTCTCTAGTTAGTACAAATTCCAGCTCAAACCGTGTTGTGTGTCTGCAACAAGCACTGGCAGCTTCATAGTTGCTGGACTCGTTTTAAAGTGCAGCCTGTACCTTTAGCTACTTCCTTGCCTCCTGTTGTTCCTAGGACTTGGAGGCCATGTGGTACATTTCAGCCTTAACTTTGAATTTCCTTTATTTGGAGATCAAACTTTGATATTCCCTTAAGGTAGTGGGGTTTTATGTCATTGCATATATCCTAGTTTAAAAGATAATGCTTCACTGAAACAGACCACAATATTAAACCCTGAAATAAAATGAATTGTATTTCACTTCCCAACTCCTATTGCTGGATTAGCTCACATTTCTTTCTCTTTGTTACATATTTAGCACCAAATACAATATTATACTCAGGCTAGTTTCTCTCCTCCCAGATGGCTCTGTGCCTGCCTTTTCTTCCAGCAGCACTGGAGAAGGCAATGCCTCGCTATAGCCTGGAAATGCAAACAAGGGGGAGGGAACATAAAGTCAAAGAATTATTATACCCTGAGCACTTTTTTTGGTATAAAATGCCAATGCAAAGAGATGAAGTCCTGGCCATTACAACATGCACTTCTCTTTAGCTTCTCCATCCTCTTCCCCACCTCACTGTTTCCTAGCTGAGCTTATCTACCAGCAAACACCTCCCTCCATCAGGCCCTGAAGCTAAGGAGGCCTGGAGGTGCTTTCTGATGCGTAGTGGTTCATATTATGATCTATACTGGTCTTGTCTGGCTCCTAGTCTGTGTATTAAGAGCTGCAGCAGTAACCAGTTGCGCATGAACACGGCAGCAACCCAGTGAAAAGCCACCAGAGCAGCAATCAAACTTCTGTGACCCCAGGCCCCCTTCTTTGTATCCTAATCTCAGTGTGCGCACCCTACTCCTGCTTCCCATCTTCACAGTTTGCCGGCTTTCCTTTGCCCTTAAACACAGGGACAGGGCACCCCTGAGCTCAGCAGGGACACCTGTGATACAAATTTGCCCAGTTCTAGCTCTGTCTACTGGGTAACACTGTATCTGCTAGTTTTAAAACCATGTGGGATTAAACCTCCTGCTCTTCATAAACCACTCCTTGTCTGATTAGACTGAAGTGATGCAAAACTGATTGTATTAAATTACGGCAAAAGAGCACCAAGTTGCTCCAAAAATGACCGCAAACCTAGTTAGATTTTAAATAAACAAATATCATGAATTCTTGGTCAGAAATCTAAGTGTCTGAACAAACCCTTCCAGAGTTAAAGTACGTTTGTTGAGAAAGTGGTTTACTGCAAAGCAAGGCAATTTCTGTGGGCAAGGCTTCATTACCTGAGATCTATAAAACTCCACCTACTTCCTACTGCCCTTTCCTCATCCAGCCTGAGTTGGAGCTGTCACGATTGCTTTCCTTTATCCTTCTGCATCATGTAACTGTCCTAGCAGAAAATTCATCCCACTTTCTTCCTCAGCAACTGAGGCAGCTTTATCAGGGAGCTGTTCTCCCCAGGACAGCCAGAAATTCCTTCTCTGGCCAAATACCTTTACTTACATGTGGAGCCAATAAACATTTTACAACGAATACTCCCAGCACAGAAGTACACAGAGCTACAATATACAGGCTCCTGTTTACCAATTCTGTGTTGTCTGTATGCGCCCACAACATGTAAGAGCCTGTGCAAATGCTCAAACATAGGTGCACAGGCTGCAAGCACCCCAGGAGCCTACACATATCACAACCCCACTCTAAACCAGCACATATATTAATTGTGATTGCAGGCATCAAATGTAGTTACCTGCGTTTCTCTCTGTGTGTGCACACACATATATCATTATTTTATACATATACATATATACACACACGCATACAAGTATATGTATCTCCAGGGCATAAACAGAAAGCTATGTTACAAATGCACACATATGTACACACATACAGAAGCACAGACACATGCACACTTACGTGCACTCAAATAACTCCATGAATAGGTGAATATGAACACTAATAGCCATTTATGGCAACAACAATGAAAGCTGTCCCTGGAGCCTGCCTGTGGTACAGCAGCCAAAATGATTGAGTATGTACAGGGCACCGCCACAGCAATGGCACTCACAGGGGCCTCCTTTTAGAAATGATTAATATTTAACCGAGTTGGTGAACCTGGCTTTGGTTTTAGTTCTGATTAGATAGCAGGGTGCACAGAGCCATCCCAATGACATCATGGGATGTGCAGGCAGCTTCCACTCGTGCTTCCCAAGAAGACAGAGAGTGAAAAGGGGAGAGAAGGAGAGATTTGAGGCAGGGGAAAGAAAAAATTAGTGCTCAGCTACGTTTGTGTTTGTTAGGACAGAAAAGGGGGAAAAGCAGCCGGAGAGGCCGGTGTAATGAGATGCTGTAGCTTTCATGACAGAGGTGAAATAATTTTAAACACAGACACACAATGAGTTTATTTATTTAGAAAGTTGTTAAATAGAGTCTGGGAATTCAAATATTCAATGTTGACATTGTACAGAGCTGGCGGAGAGCCAGCCCCAGCTCTCTGGAGGGACCCAATGGCCACGGCGCCCAGGCCCTCGCCCCTCCCAGCCCACTAACTAGGTAAAAGCCATTAGTTATACCCACAAGCAATATCTGAATCCGAGTCAAATAATGTTGCCTCAGCCAGCCAACTTCAAAGGCGTGTAAGTGTGTTTGGCTTTTTAGTGCTGGAACTGCAGCAATATGTCACACTTTTGAAAGAGTTTTGTAAACAGTTCCTTCCCCTTTGTAGAAACATTTCTTAAGTTTCTTGTAACCCATGTAAACAGCATTAATTAACAAGGGTTACATTTTTCATTTACAAGCAGGTCTGTATTAATAACGAGCTCGCCGTTCGGACCATCCCTTTCCTTTGTGTCCTTTCTCTGCCCCGCACCGTGGCCAGCCCCGGGGTGGCCGAGGAGCAGCCCAGAGTCACAGCAGGCTCAGACCTGGGTTCAGCCCCACGTGGCATCGCCTGCGCAGTGCCATAAAGGTGGCCCCGAGTAAGAGATGGTGGGAGACGAGGAGAACCAGAGACAGAGAGACAAGAAAGAGGTGGAAGAAAAGAAAGGGAACCAGGATGGAAGGAAGGGGAAGAAGAAAGAAAAGACATAAAAGGAAGGGAGGGAAGGGAGGGAAAGGAGGAAAGGAAAGGAAAGGAAAAGGAAAGGAAGGAAGGAAGGAAGGAAGGAAGGAAGGAAGGAAGGAAGGAAGGAAGGAAGGAAGGAAGGAAGGAAGGAAGGAAGGAAGGAAGGAAGGAAGGAAGGAAGGAAGGAAGGAAGGAAGGAAGGAAGGAAGGAAGGAAGGAAGGAAGGAAGGAAGGAAGGAAGGAAGGAAGGAAGGAAGGAAGGAAGGAAGGAAGGAAGGAAGGAAGGAAGGAAGGAAGGAAGGAAGGAAGGAAGGAAGGAAGGAAGGAAGGAAGGAAGGAAGGAAGGAAGGAAGGAAAAGAAAAAAAAAAAAGAAAAAAGAGAGAGAAAGAGAAAGCAGAAGGAAAGAAGCGAGAAGCCACACGCGCGCTCTCCCCCCTAAGAAGGGTTAATGAGCAGCGGGGTGAAAATGTGCCCGGCGTATAATGGGATTGTCTCGCCCGACCACGCAGCCCCTGTGCCCGCACCCGCCACGCAGGAGCCACCCGGGGACGGCGCTGCGCGACGGGTGCCGCCAGGCCGGGCCGGGCCGGGCCGGTGTTGGTGTCCCGGGGCTGGCTGCGCGCCGCCGCCGGCAGCCCCGCTGCCCCCCGGCGGGGGGTGTTACGGACCCGCGGTGCCGGCGGCGAGAGGCAGAGGCGAGGGTAAAGCGGTGGCAAAGAAACCGCCTCGCGGAGAGGGCCGGGAGCCCGGACACGGCAAACATTTCCCGGCTCGAAAACAAATTCCCGCACAGAGTCTTAAACAGGCAAATAAACTTGCCAGCTCTGTTTTTCAATCAAGCCTTTTAAGTACTAGACTGAAGCAAATTACAGGCTCAGGAAAACCTGCTGAAACTTAGGAAAGTGTTATTTTACTATCTCAGATGGTTGGAGGGATCTGGATCTACCTTGGCTGCACTAAATTGCCTGTAAAAAAGTGGTGATAAAGTGTAAAAGTAACAAGTGCCTCCTTCTTCCCGTGTGTTCCCCTAATCTGATCACCTCCTGGCTCTTTATGAGGCTGCTGGGTGGCTGGGGTCTGCCCCAGCCCAGGGGTTATTCGGGGATACGGTTCCACCAGGCGGGCACAAACCTACCCGAGTGGAAAAGCAGCTGCCCCGGGGCCGAGGCGCTGAGCAAGCGCGGAGCGGGGATGCCCGCGCAGGTGCAGAGCGATGTGGGCGGCCGGGCCCGCACCCCAGGCCTGCACCCCGTCAGGGTCCGCACCCCACCAGCTGCCACCCGAAAGCGTGGCGGGGACAAAGCCTTCAGCGTGGTTTTTCCTCTTATTTTTACAGTTTGACATTTGAAAATTCACCAGCTACTCCCCGCGTGGCTTTGCTTGTTTCTTCTTCTATTATTTTTATTTTTCCTTTTTATTTTTTTCTTGGGGGGGGGGGCAAAGCCTCCAAATTGTTTTTTATCAATTTTACACTGAGGTCAAGAACATGCACGCTTCACGGATTCTCCCTCAATGAAGAGTAAAAAACCTTCCCCGCGTATCAGCGACAGCCGCGCCATCGGGACGATTTTTGTTTCACGCACGAAGCAGTAAAAGCGAAATTACACCAGAAGCGCGCTTGGTCCCGACCTACCCTGCTCTCCACGGAGGAGGGTGAAGGCTACAAACTCTTTTCTATTCCCAACCCAGCCAGAAAGAACTGAAAAGCTAAAAACTTTTCCTCTCGAACAACTAAATTACAAGGATCGCCTCCAACCCTCCTTCCACTTGCCGTGGAAGTGAGACGCTCTTCGGGGGGGGGAAAGAATCACACAGGAGAAAAAAATATCCCGGCTTTTTAAATATGATTTCCTTTATGAGCGGATTGTAACCGAAGGATTATTTAATGTAACGCATCTGTCTGGGACGGGGGGGTTGGGGGGGTGGAAGTGCTGCTGCTGCACCAAGAGCCCAGAGCAGAAACTTTGCAGACGGTGGGATCTCGCCCGCGGAGGAGGAGCAGCAGCTGGAGCGGGATCAGGAGCGGGAACAGGAGCAGGAGTAGCCCTGCATCGCTGCACAGCGAGAAAAGCAAGGCAGAGGCAAAGAAACCTGACGGATTTTGTCGGGGATGTGAGAATTACTAATTTTTTTCCCCGTAATTACCTCCAAAGAAGGGCTGGCAACCTGGAGATCTAACAATATATTTGGTTTTAAATTGTGGGCGCTGGATTATCCGCTTTAAAATCCCCTCATCAAATGCAGGTTGCTGCTGTTATTGTTGAGGTTCACAGAAAAGCTGATGATGATCCGGAGACATCTTTCGCTTCCCCTTTTCCAGGCTCCTCTACGTTTTTTCCCCTTCACAAATAAAGAGTAAATAAGTATCTGCTTTTTACCTCACGTAACTTATGCAACATTTCATCTGACCTTTTGGGGGGGGGGGGGGGGGGGGGTTGTTTTTATTTTTTCCGCCTGCCCACATTTTTTTTTCACTCGGGAATGTGAGTTGCCATCGCCATGGATATCAAATGAAACTTGCCCAGATGTGTCAAAGAAAATAAAGACATCAGCTGCTTTTAAAATAGGACGCGAAAGCTGGCGAAGTTTTGTTGCTGATTCCCTTTTTAAAATATATATATATATACCAAAAAAAAAGAAAGGAAAATAACAATATAAGCCCCAAGAGTGCTGCAGTTAAAAGCAAAGCTCCCCATCATAAAGGGGAAACAGATGGGGAAGCATAATAATAATTAAATCAGTCGGACTTTGCGTGTGGACGGCCGAGCCCTCGCCTCGCGGAGCACAGACCTTCGGGCGGCCAAACTGTATAAAAAGTGCTGGAAAAGCGCCTGAAATGACAGCATTTACCTCGCCTCAGAGCGGGGACCCCAGCGTGCTGCGAGCCGCTCCGACAGTCCCCCCTGCCCCCCCCTCCCGAGGAGGGCATCCCCGGCCACGCGTGGTGCCCCCCGCCCCGCTCCCACGCACGGCCCGCTCCCACGCGCGGTTTGGGGGTGGATTTTGGCACAAGCACGCGGCCGGGGTGGTGTCTCCGGTAGCTCCGCATCGGCTACCTGCGCCCCGGGCTCGCCGCCTGCCCCGCGGGCTGCCGCTGCCCCTCCGCGCACACGCACACTCACACACACTCACACTCACGCACCCACCCACCCCGGTCCTGCCGACAGCCGACAGCGCCCACTATAGGGCCCGGAGCCACTCGCAGCCCCCTTTTCCCGACCACCCCCCCCACACACACTCCAGCCCCCGGCAGCGGCAGCAACTTCCAGCGCTCGCCACTGAACTTCTCCTCAACTCCTTCCCCACCTCCCGCTGGCCGCCCGCAGCCCCCACCCCGGCTGCCCCCTCCCGGTCCCCGCCGAGCCGAGCCGAGCCGGGCCGGGCCGGGCCGGGCCGGGCCAGGCAGTGGGGAAGGGGGGATGCTGCAGGTTGTCTGCGAGCTCAGCGCCGCATCAGACATGTCTGTGCAACATGGCAGAGAGGGAGGGTGAAAAGCCAAGAGAAAGGGGTATTGCACCTACTTGCGGCCAGCTTCCTCGCCCGGCCCTTGGATCGCATGCTGCCCGTCCCGCGGCCGATGCTGGCGTGCGGTTGGGGGGGGCTTTATTTTTTTTTCTCCTCCCGGAGCTTTTCCTCCGTTTTCGCTCCCCTCTCCCGCTCTCCTCTCCCTCTCCCGCACACACACTCTCCCTTTCTCTCAATCCCGGCTCGCTATCTCTCCAGCATTGTCAGTTCGGACACCTTCGCACATGCGCACGGGCGGCTCCCCCCCGCTCTTCAACATTTCAGCGCCGCCAAAAAAAAGTTTGCAGCGATCCATCACCGCCGGGGGAGACCCGACAGCGGGCCCGGGACGGGCCGGGCCGGGCCGGGCCGGGCGGGCAGGGGCCCAGGGGCTGCCGCTGCGCTGCCTGCGCAGCCGGACACAGCGGGGCAGGGGCTGGGGGGCGAGGAGGGACACCTCTCCTTCACCTCTTCCGCCTGTGGTTTACCTTTCTCCTTTACCTTATTTTTCCTTTTTTTTTTTCCTATTTTTTCCATTTTTTACTCTTTTACCTTTTTCTGTTTTCTATTTTTTACTTTGGTTTAATCCTTTTTATATTTTTTTCCTTTTTATTTTTACTTTTTTTAAAATACTTTTACTTATTTTCTTATTTTTATCTTTTCTTTTTTCTTTATCTTTTGCTCTTTTTTTACCTTTTCCTTCTTTTTTAGCTTTTCCTGCATTGTTTTTTTTTTTTTTTTACTTTTATATACATATATATATGTGTGTGTGTGACCTTAACGTTCTCCTGGCGTCTTCGCAACGTTTAAATGGTTTATTCTCACCCTGCCGCAATTAGCGTAGGTCTCTGCGTATATAGCGAGAGACACAACTTACTGACATGTTTTACTACGTATGCCCCCTTGCCCAGTGCACACACTTTTTCCTCACCTTGAACTCCTTTCAGCCGCCACCATTTGGGCAGAAGAAAGAAAAAAGGCGCTTTTAAAACAGTGAACCCACAGCTCTAATCTGTTTTAATTACAGGGTTTGCCAATCAAAGAGGGAGCGCGAAGAAATTGGGAGCTCCTTTAGGGGATGGCTGTGTCCGAGATATGAATCAATCCAAACTACATATAGATTTTCCTCTGGTACAACCTCCTTGCATTAAACAGTTTTGTTCAATACCTTCCATGCGCTATTTATGTTCCCATTAATATCTGTTGCAAATCCTGCCAGACACCATAAAAGAAAATTACAATCTTTCAGACTCGGGGCTGCGCCAGTACATACACACTGCTCAACTTTTTGTTTTAATAAAATCCTCAGCATCGCCCCTTCCCCCTTCACACTCCCCACCCCAACAAACACTCCCCCCCCCCCGGCTGCCGGTGCTGCTGATCGGGGCAGCCCGCGGCGCCCCCCCTCGCCCAGCGTCCCCCGCACCCCACCGGTGACAGTGCCCGCACTGGAGGGGTGAAGCGGGGGCACGGCGGCTGCCGGCTGCTCCCCCATCGCCCGGCAGACAGGCGCAAGCACTTGAACCGGCTCTGCGGAGCCGTCCTTGATCCCCATCGTTATGTTTCAGTTGCACATTGGGTTTCTTATTTTTTTCGAGGCCCAGCAGCTGCCCCGCGCCCACCCCGCAGCTCCCCGCCGCCGGGCAGGGGTACACCTCACCCCCCACACCCCCCCCCCGAGCAGGAGGGGCAGGCTGGCAGGGCGCTGCGCGGCCTTGCACACGCGTGGAGCTGGGCCTCCCCCGGCCGCAGACCGTCCGCACCCCTCAGGGTGCGCAGCAGGGGCTGTCCCGGGCGGACGCAGGGCCGGAGCTGCCCTCGGGGAACGGGCACTACAGACCCCAGCCCTTGCTCGCAGGCAGCGTCTCTCTCCTTGCGGGGCTGCATCGGGGTGTCCCCAAATCACCCCTCCTCGTTAACCCGCGGCGCCGGTTCGCTTGGGGGGAGAACAGAAAACAACCGTGAACTGGGCAAAACTCCCCCCGCTCCCCGGTTTAAACGGAGACCTCGACAAAGCCGCCGCCCGGGTGCGAGTCCTCCCCCGTGGGCAGCCGCGACCGGCGCGGCGGGGAACACGCGTGGGAACCCCGCTGCCGGGCCGGGCTCGCAGATATGGGTTTCCCGGGCGGGCAGCACTGACCCCGGCGGCGCCCGCCCGTCACGGCCACCTGCCCGCCCGCCCCGGGAGCCCGGCAGGTGCCGCGGCCCCGCCGGCTCTCCCCCCTGCGCGAAAGGTCCCCGCGAGCATCCCAGGATATCCGTTTCGTTTGAGCGGGGAGGCTCCTCTACGCCGGCGACCCCCGCTGCCTCCCGGGCGGGACACGGCCGGCCGCGGGGCTGTGGGGCTGCGCGGCTGCGGGCGCGCCTGAAGCACATCCGCGGCCCGAAAGAAATATTTAAATCTGGGGGTTTGCTTCGTTGTGGGTTTTTTTTGTTGTTGTTCGTTTGTTTTGTTTTCCTTTTCTGGACGGAGGGGCGGAATTAAACCTACTTCTAACATAAGCTGGGAGACCAAACGCCCCCCCTTCACACACAGGTTTCAGTGCATTCCCCGTAACAGGAAATTTTCCCTTCCTTACATTATAATCGAATGAGCCCAGCAGCCTACTTGGAGAAAAGTTGGAATTCTTCATCGAGGTATTTGTTGTGCTATTGTCTTTGTGCAGTGAACTTTACATCGTGCTATTCAACCTCAATCTATATTCTCCTAGCTACCAGTAAGATTAATTTAATCATTGTAATGCAATTATTAATACTGTTTACCCAACGCTTGATTTCAGGTTCACTGTTAAGAAATTAAGCTCCTTGCTGGGTGACCAAAAAGCCAGGCAGGGATTCCCAGTCCCCCTCGAAATGAAACAGTTCTCTTTATTTAGTCTCAGAACTCCAGCTTTCAGCCACGGGCTCAATTAGCCAAAATGGAAACAATTTTCATTCACTGCAATAACTCACTGTTCTGCTGATCACTCTCCAAATATACACTTTATTATGATATGCTGACCTCGGTGCCGCGGAGTGGCGAGGCTGGAAGGAGGCAGAGGGATCTCTCCAGCCCCCTTGGGCTGTAATTATTAGAAATTAATTGGGTTCAGGACCCTGGGTAGCATGGGTAAATTAATAGCTTGTCTGGTTGTTTAAATCCGAATTCTGAGCCCGCGGGAGAGCAGGGGAGGGCGGCTCTGCCTCCCCGACCCGCCCCGAGAGCGCGGTGAGGGCTGGGGCAGCGCGGCCCCGCCGGCTGATTCCCCTCCCGCTTCTCACCAACGCATTGTTTTCGGGGAGCTCTTTAGGGGTTAAAAATCAAAAAATAAAGATCCTGTATACTCGGAGCTGTCGTGCGGGAGTAAAAGTGAAAAGGGAGCCTTAGGCAAAAGGAAATTACTGCAAGCCCGCGTGACCTTTCCGAGAGGTAATCAATCAAGTGATCAACAGGGATATTTATCATTGCTAGATGGGGCTACTTTACAAATGCACGGAAAGGGGGGCGGGGGCGATACACACACAAGCATGAAAGTTTGGATAAACCCGAGAAGTCTGAGGACAAATGCAGAGACTTTAATGACAGGGAAGATGCATATTTTCTTTTCCGAGCTCTCGAAAGGAAAGGAAAGGAGAAAACTGCTCCCAAGTTTCCCAGCAGAAAATTCCTCCTGTGCTAGGTGGTCACATGGAAGCTGTCGCTTTGCTCAGCACTCCTGGGAAAGGCTGGGAACGACAGATGTGATTAAAGAAAAAAAAAAGAAAAAGAAAAAAGGCACCAAGTACAAGGGAAAATAATAGAGAGACTGAGGCTTTAATAACCGGGCTCAGTGTTTGTGTTTATGTAATGTGTTTTTATTTGCTGGCTCGAAACTTGGAGGCTGCGGAGCTCTGTCCTGCCTGCCTCTAGTCCCCGAAACGGTTAACTCCGAAAACAAAACAACCCCCCCACCTCATGCCCCCTGCTATATGAAATCAGCGATCTGGTTCAATTAAACTTGCTCTCCGTAGCATAAAGCATCCACCACAATACAGGCAATGAAAACCAATAATAAAAGCCCATGCATTTTCTGCACAGTTTCCTTCTCCCTTGTAAAACATGCCGTCGTGTAAGCACCAGACATTTAATTTTGCTTCCTATAACTTACCGGATTCCTTAACAAACCTGGTTTGACCACTTGGGGTTTGGCTGGGGGGAAGGGGGGGGGGGTGGTGTGTGTTTCTTTTGCACGGTGCTCCGCGCACACGCCTGCACAAAGCCTCCGTTTGCGTCCCGTGCCGGTGCTTTTAAACGACTTCAGAGGTGAGGGAGCAAATGTTACCCCCCCCCCGGCTCCCCACCGCCCCCTTTAACCCAGTAACGCTACTCGACCCATCTTTGGAGAGAAATCCGCAGCGAACGACTGCGCGCCCGCGCAGGCCGGCTTTGCCTGCCACAAGAGCCGTGATGCCTGGCGGAACCGCGCGGTCGCAGCCGCCGCCAAGGCTGAGTCTCGCCCCGACCCCTGCGCGCCCCTGCGCCCGCGCCCTGCGGTCTGCGGCGCCCCCTCGTGGCAGCGACGGGACACTACAGCATGTGGGCCGGTCCAGGGTGAGAGCGCGGGTGAACGCCCCACACCGGGAGCTGTCAGGAGCCAGGAATAAAATTAGCCCACAGTGGGATTTCGTGGGACACACGTCTGTGGCCTCGTACAGACACCCTCCCGAAGCAAAGCTGGCTCCAAATTTCCACAGGCCTGGAATTATCCTATCCCTGGTGAAGGTACCACTGAAAACACAAGTGCTAGGAAGAATTAAATGCATTCATAGGTTTGAGAGCCACAAAGAGAATACCAGTAAGACCTGCAAAATACTCTATTGGAAGCATTTCCCCATGAAAACGGTATGGGATGCCAGCTATGAAGTACATCTTGTTGGTGCCTGTAGGAAAGACTTGGATTTCCACCACAATGAGACTGAAACAAAAACTGGGAGGAATTACCAGGCTAGAGGCTATATTGGAAGACCAGGGTGGAGGTTGGTTTGACAAACAGGGACGTCAGAGAGGTGAATCTGCTTTTCTACCTCACTGCAGATGTTCTGGCCTCCTTTGCCCTGGTCCCTCGGTCTTGGCATTCCTCCGTTCCCTACCTGCAACAGAGAGAAGCTCCACCACAGCCAAGAGCTGGAGGTCTCTGGTTTGAGGTCCCACAGCCAGCTTGGTTTGCCATGGCCTCTGTTCCCACTAGACAATGGCAGTGCAGGAGAATCACCAAGCACACAGGACCTGAAAATCAACTAACTGCAACCAAAACACTTGTCAAGGATTGACCAAAGAGAGGTACAACTGATACCCACAACCCCAGCTCTGGCCAAAAAAGTCACATCCTCAAGAGGCTACCCCCAGTATGTCTTGCTCTTAAAGGAGAATCAGTGGACAAGTAATTGAAAAAATTAAGGGGGGGGGGGGAGTAATTACAGGCCATTAGAGAAAACCAAACATGTGCTGAATGTAGACAAAACATTGAAGAGGGGAATTAATAGTACTGCAAATGAAAAGGGAAAAATGTCAGCAGAGATCAGCAGAAAGTGAAGAGCCTATTAAAACCAAAAATAGAAACAATCAAAATCACAGAGAAACACATAAGGGGGGAGGAATTTGAAGAGCAACCTGAAATCCAAATGAAGGAATGCAGTAAATTTTACTCAGTACTCAGCAATAGTTAAAGGTGATGTATGAAAAGAACTGAAGGCACACCAGACCGGTGGGTCAGCTGGTGAGAGAAAACCTTGGTTGATTAGACTCAAGGGCGTTGTGATTCCTGCCAGCAGGGTCAGGCTGTCTCCCATTACACAAAGTGAGCAGGGAAAGGCTAAAAAATCCTTGCAGAAGGTGAAATGGGGCTTTCTGGATTCTGCCATGATGTTCCCCTTCCTTTCTGGCAAAACCCAGTGGCTTCCCAGAAGGAAGGACTGGTGAGACATGGGCTTTGAGGAGCCACTTCTCCCTGTGGGCAGCACAATGTGAATGAGCTGTGCTCAGCTCGGCCGGGTCAGTAACACATGAAGGATGTTTTCTTTCGCCAAAGTCACAGGCTGAAACAGGCCTGTTCAATGCCATGGAGGCTGGGGTGGTTATTAAGCTGTTTAAAGAAGGCGAAGGAGGTGGTATGTAATGGGGCAATGGCAGAAAGGCTTCCACTAGCAGTGCTGAAATAGATGAAATTTTGAGAAAGAACTGAAATCATCTGCTTGTGTCATGAGAGCAGTATTGTGACCAAGGAGTGTTAGGATGGACAAACGTGGATTTTCCCTTTGTTGGTGCTTTACTTACTTCCATTCACAGCTGGGCAGAGAATGGGCTTCTTGCTTTCTTGCTGCTTGTCTTTAAAGGAACCGCAAAGGCAGGTTAACACATCAGCCTTTATCAAATCCACAAACCCATTTTTCCCTTTACAGCATAAGGAACACATTCATATTTCACTCCCATTTCTCTCCAATACAAAAGCACAGGGTCAGAATTAATGAGTAAAGTATTTGTGTGACGTTTTATATTGTATTGGCATTTATATAGTGCTTTTCACAGGCTTCATGTCAAAACCCTTTACAGGGCAATAAATCATATACCTTTCCTGATGAAATCGTGTGTAGGCAATTGGGCACCTATCCCGCCCTCAGCAACATCCCGCGGGCGAGACACGGAAAGTGTGCTGAAACCTGCAGAAGTGGGTCTGAAAAAAAGGGATGTAAGTCAGACCTTCTCCCCTTAATATCCTGCTACATGTTAAAAAGTCTTTAGAGCCCACTTGAACAGCCACAGGAAAGACCTCACCTTAACATGACAAAGCTTCTGTTACAGTCTGAATTCCCCAACATGCAAATTGAGTTGTGGGTCTTACACTTAACCCCAGGGTTTTTTTGCCTCTGAATTTAAACAAGATGTCCATTTGCATGGAAAATAAGGATTTTTCAATTTAGTTCGTTTCTAAAAATAGCATCCATTCACAAGAATGAACCCACACACCAAATTTTGGATCCTAGGCTTTCTGTTAGCATTCACAAATATCTCTCCTAACACAAAATTCGCAATGTGACAATGCATCTCTGCCCTGCTGGCGTTTGCTTTCTTATTTGCAGTTTTTCAGATAACGAAGAGTAATGAAGTTCTGAGAACTGTACACCCGATTAGACTGACTCTTTTATACATTTATTTGCATTCCTGACATGTTTCCAAAGCCACTTTGGGGTAAGAAGAAAAAAAAATAGAAAGTCATTTAAAGTCTTTTTGGAGAAAGATGGCTGGGGTTGGCAAGCAGGAGCCGCGGTTATGCTCCTTTGTCAGTCTGGGGGAATAATAGCACTTTGCCCATTTCAGAGCTTTTTGGGTTCCATCAGTGTCAAAGGAAGCTTTGCAGTGTCCCTCCTGGCAGAGTGTACCCTCTACCACTTGAGTGCAATAGTCCTGAGATTGCACAACAGCAATGGCTGAGAAGCAAGTGGAAAATCTTTGCAGTAGCTCAACACCATTTTAAAACCACTTTTCCACCTCCCCTATCTGTAGCACATGAAAACTGATAACATTCTGCACATACTGGCTGGTAGCTCAAATGCATTAGAAACCAACCTAGTTATGATTTATCAGCCGGAAGAGCTGTTAGAATAATTTCTAAGTGTGAAAGAATAAAAAAATAAAAAAAAATACTGTTGTCCACCAAACAGCCATTCAGATTACTTCATCTAAAATCAAAGTCATTCAGAAGTAAAACAAAAGTAAACAGGTAAAACCACATCGCTTACATAAGCTTATTAACTACCTATCTACTACTTAATGGTTCCATTAACTGCCACAGGCTACATTAGAAGTGGAGGGTTCTCACATCTTTTCGGAGGTCATTAATATCCTGTGAGATGGGAGCTGTACCTGTGCAGACACACTGCCATGTAGCAAACTAACTCGGCCTCTGCTTTTTTCGGAGAGTTGTATCACAAGCTCTTAACTCACAAGAGCTCAAATTCACACCCTATTGTCGTGCTCTGCTGGCAATGTAGCATAATTTTATCTCTTGTTCCCGTCTCAGTGCACAACTTATTTAGTAGTTTAAAACATGATCTGTAAATAATACACAAGCAAAGACTTCACTGAGATGGATAACAGTGATAATTAAAATGGTCTTTTCAGTGGGAGACACCATCAGCATCAATAGTTACAGCAGGATTTTAAGAGTAACCAACACATTAGTGCCTGTAAATTCTACTGTTTCTGGCAGTAATACATTCAAAGATCAAATTAGACTAAATGTTTGTTACAACGAACAAATTTATGTTAGCATTCAGGATTACACTCCCAGTCAATGTTTATTGTGCTTTTGATTATATATATTCTAAAGGTCTCATTTTCTTCTTTCCATCATTTTTTGATCAGTTTTGTTTAAACTGAAAGCCTTTTACTTTTCACTTTTAAAATTACTGTTTCTTCTTAAAACTTCCATCAGGTTACGGTCTCTGGAATGAGTACTAAGAAAAAGGAAACAAGCTATAATAAATTACTATCTAATCTAACCCATCTGACTGTTTCTAAGGTACCCATTATTGTGGTATCAAGGTTCTGGATCTCTGATAGCATGTCATCTTTGATCTTAAATTGGATCTCCGTCAACATTTTTAATTAAACATCTTATTTGATGCCTGCTGTAGCTGAGATGCAAATAGCATCACATAAAGAACAAGAGTTATGAGAGCAGGGAACCAAAAGTAATGGCTAGTTAGAGCATGTTTACTGCACCAAGCCAAAGACCCCCATCCTCCAGTCCCTGCTGAATCGTAACGATAAGGTTCACAGTTCAAAGACACAGTAAAAACTATGTAGAAATGAAAAATGCTTTCAATTTCTTAAAATAAAAAGTGAAATTAAAAGTTTGTCAGAAGCAAATTTGAGGTACCCACAAAAAAAAAGCCTGAAATTTCTTTTTGCTGCTTTTGCCCTCCAGTGCCCAGCAAGTATCCTGCTCTCTTGCAGTCCTCCACTGGGAGTTCTGTTTAAGGCTTCCACCTTCGCTGAGAACAAACCACATTTGCTCTCTTTGGAAGGCATTTTCAAATTACTTTTTGCACAGGATCCATTAGTATTAAAGAGGGAATGCACGGACACATTTTATACAACTGTATTAGTAGCTGATTTGATAGCTATTGCTAAGCGACTTTAGAAGGAAGAATCTGTTAGAGCACTGCTATTTCAATTTGTGGAGCCTTCTATGAAAGTGCATATCATCCAACACCTTTCATCAATGCAGGGCATCTACAGACAGCACTTACAGCTGACAGAAGTCGAGTGTGTTCAATTCCTTCCACATCAGATAGGAATTACTCCCTTGTTTTTTTTTATGTTGAGACTTCTGCTCAGAACGCAAGTACAGATACCATTGCTTAGAACTTTCTGCTAGATATGGAAACCCAAAAGATTTCAATCACACTTAAACACAACATATATTAAAGCCCTGAGGTTCTAGACAAGAGCCATCAAGCACAGTGTCATGATACTTTGACTACCAAACAGTCCTTTTCCAAAACATTGTTGTAAAACTTTCTGAAATATTCCTGTTTGCTTTTCTATATTGTTTCTTTCATTCTGCACTCATCACCAGAATATATGCACAGTCTAATAGCACACTAAACAGATGTTCAACCATTGCCCCCCCCAGCATCTTCCCAGAGGAAGATGCGCATATTGAGTAGTGATTTGTAAGATTTTTTCACTTTGATACATCACCATGTAAACATATCACCACGAGTTCTCTGACAGCAATGCAACCTAGAGGAGCAGCCTTTTGATATCTGCTGCCTGGAAGAAGGCAGAGTACAAACAGTAGTCATCTCACATTTATCCAAAGTCAAAATTCAGCTCTTTCAGTTGTTACAAAGATAATGACCAAAGCAAACCAAACAAATTACAGCCACAACTGCAGCAAGCATTAAATAACAATAGACATCAGGTTCCAGAAAGAACAGATGAAATTTCCATTTGTTTATTTTACACCGTAGCTGGCATTTCTAACTGTAGTAACCAAAAAAGCCCATTAAGGTGACAAGCTAAGTCAATCTGCAGTTTCCCTTAGTGCGGCAGACACAGCATCCATAAAGGGATCGGTTACAGCAGAGCCATCAGAGCCTGCCAGTGCCTCGAGATGCCACAGCCCAGGGCAGCTCTGAATCCAGAAGACCCTCCCTGATAACACAATGATGCTCTACCCCCATCTCATGTCTGAGAAAGAGCAGTCAGCACCTGAAGTAGGAGACTGGCTGAAGAATGAACACAAAACCCTAAAGCAGAGGCAGGAGAGCAAAGATACCATTTTTCTCCTTTCTCACATTTCCTAAGGTAACTGTGGTTTAGCCTTTTGGTTTTTATTTTTCAGGAAAGTCCTTGAGTCTAGCTCACAGCAGTCTTTATGGCTGAGAGCTCATTCATCAAGAGGAAAATCTCAGATGCAAAGTTCATGATGGACTGGTGAGGTGCAAAGTTGAAAGAGAAGAGAAAGAATTTTTCCCATCCCAGAAATAATTTCAAAAGCCTTCCCAATTGCAACAAGATGAACTTAGAAGTAGGATTTGTTTGTTGTTTGGGGTTTGTTGTTTGTTTTTACAAAAGCACAGGAAAAGTCTAACAACATCGTAAGCCATAACCAGGGCTCTCCTGGAATGTGAAGACAGGCGGATTAGGGTTAGAGCACAATCCCTCTACATTCTAGCCTGAACACAAACTTTTTATTACAGAAGTTTCACTGAAACTGGCATGTTCCCACAAAATGTTTCAGTGATGAGAAATAGTGAGTTTCCAAGTATTAAGCACTGCTGAACAATTCCCAATCATTTCTAGCCAGTGAGCAAGGCAAATGCTTTATTTTGCCATGAGTGGAAGTGGTGCTGTAAGGTCATGCAACTTGTTTGTGCATCCTCACTGCTAGGTGCCTAAAATAACACAGGGTTATTTTCCAATGCATTTCAGCAGTTTGAACTGCAAATGCTGCATTAAAGCAATGAGCATGGCTACAGAACACAGAGAGAAAGCTACCATGACAGCCTTTCACAACAGTCTCTATTCCCTGCATATACACACACACTTGTTCATGATGTGTGAAGACATTTTGGAAATAAATCTTTCACAAGTATTTACTATTTAAACCTATATGCTTTTAAAAGTGGGGTGGAATACAGCTTTCACCTGTGGCACTTAGCACTTGCTTCTTGTTCACATGTTGGGAAAGGAAAAGAGAGGTTCTTACGTTGGCTGAAATTAAGTACAAGATGCTAACTCCCTGATTTGTCAAAACTCAGTCTGTCTGCAGGAGAAATCCTGAAAAGGCACTGGCTAACACAGCACAAATGCAGTCATGCCTGTCATGGAAAGTTTGGTGGACACCAAACCAAAGGATAACGTGAGTCACCCTGTCAGTTTGGTGCAGCTGGGTATTCTGGAGAGCATTTACTTTGCTTAACCAAACTTAGAAGTGTGGCTGTTTCAGAAGTCAGGGGTGCTGAGTCAGCACTTTCAGATATCACTCTTTATCAATTGTGAGTACTGGATGCATTTAAATGTTTCATATTAACATCCCCATGCTAAGTTTACACATGCTTCGCCTTATTATACTCAGTCTGTAATAACAGCTATGCTTTGCAGTTAGAATGCATCTGTCAATCCATGCTAACTCCCATCTTTTTCCAAATTAATTTGCTGTCCCCAAACAGGCAACACAACACCTGCGATTATCCCAACAAAGCACGTACTGCTAGAGTAGAATAGCAGGAACCTTCATTGGTTGCTCTCAAAGAAAACCCAGCTGAGCAAGAGAAATCCTGCTTTCTCTCTGAAGAAGACCTTGTGTACTTAAAACAAACTGGAAAGAACTTGAATACTTCACATAATTTTTAATCAATTCTACCTAGACACACAGCAGTCTGAGAAGCTATATATATATAACCTCCTTACGTTTCACTATTTACATTGCGTTATTCTCTGGCTATTTCCCAACCTTATTCATTCACCCTAGAGATCAATTTATGCACCAAAATAAAGTGTGATCTTATCTTTGGACTGTACAGAAAACCTAAACAAAATTTCTCATGGGAGGCAGGGGTTAAGGCACTGGACTGGGTGTCAGAGAAGTGGTGTTCTATTCTTGGCTCTACTGCTCACTTGCTGTGGGAGCTTGTAGAGCAAGATATAGAGCAGGAATGGAGACTCCAGCCAATAAATTCCTCCTCTGTAACTTCTCCTCTTTCATTATGCATGAGAGTGAGTTTTTCCAGCATTCAAGCATACATCTGAAAGCTGGGGAAACATGACTCAACCAAAATACAGAACCAGCAGAGAAAGAAAATGAGTGGAAAACATCAATTACAAAGTTTTCTCTGGCGCCTCTGAAGTACTGAAACAGAATCTCTACTCACAAGTGAAGATAGAGGACCAAATCAGCCCTGGTTTCAGTAGGCACACCTCCAACTCTTGCACCAGATGGGCACAGGGGCTGACTTTGGCCTGCTGTACTGCTACTCCCTGATCCATTTTCTGCTTCAGGCAAGTTTTCTGAGATAGCAAACAATAAAGACTCAGGTCAGGGGGGAAGAGACTTGGGTTTGTTTTTCAAAAAATAGGAACCAACGCTTTGGTTTTTAAATAAGCAATCTGACTTTTAAAAAAGAATAATAAAAATAGAATTTATTAGGGCAACTTTGATTCAAAAGCCGTAACTAAGACTACATCCAGATCTGGAATAGCTAACAAACTGCCTAAATTAAGAATGACAAACTCTGAGTTAACTCCTACTGGAAGCAGTATTTTCATGCTTTTCAATAGGAACAGACTAGGCAGCACTTCTTCCTTTAGGTAAGAGCTGTGACCTAATGCACAAAAGTTGCTACATTTCTTATCTGTTTGGGAGAACTGCAGAAAAAATAAGCTTGGAATTCCCCATTTAGGCATGGCTGGGGCCAGGCTCTTGTACCACTGTGCCAGCTAATGATTGAAGAGCTAGATTTTTGCAACTGTGATGTTCTGTGTGTATAACACATTGTCATGAAACTGATTCAACCTGGCCTTATTTATTTTTAACTGGTTTACCACCTACTCAGAGAATCTGCACCACATTCTGCTCTTAACCATGTTCTAGATGTTTGGTGTATTCTCGACTCAGTTGCTGACAGCTTTACAGCCTGGTCTTGGACCCTTCAGGCTCACAGAAACAAAGCACTAACCTAGTGGTAGAATATTGTTCAATATTAATTTTTTTTCTAAATTTTGCATATGATACATGGGAATAGCATATACCTTGTTTTAAAACTCAAAGACTGACAAATAACCTCACAAAGCAGCTGCTGTACGGTGTCAGTTCTCAGACACAGGGAACACAGGTTCTACTATATAATAAAACATACTCCCTTGGACAATACAGGGGAAAAAAAAATCTTATTCTGACAATTCCTGAAAATGCCAAGTTTTCAGAAACTTTTGGTCTGAAAGTCAGACCCAGTAGGGCTCCTTTAAGGTGACCCAATACATGATATATCCAGTGATAGATAAGTGATTTATCAGAAGTGTTAGCAGTGAACTCTGGTCTCCTTAGGTAAAAAGTGTTTTTTCCTTCCTCCTTTTTCATGTCAAACCCCTATTTTTTGTTTTCCAGAGCCTGTAACAATCTCAGTCAGTTGCTCAGGAAGGAGAAGTAGCTTCTTGATATGTAAGAGCAACCCCTCCAATTTCATACTTTCTAAGATTGTCTATATTTTAATTGATGAAATATTAGGTAACCAAAGTCTTTAATCTTTAATCTAAGTGCAATGCACACTTGCTATGTTAACAATTATTTCTTAATAAAATGTAACTATGTAAAATTCAAGGCAGTCTCAGAGAATGTGCAACTGAAACCCTTTAATATACCTGAGGGATTATTTCCATGCTTATGTATATTAGGCATTATATAAAACACAGGATTTCCTGGGACATTATCAACAAATGAGATTTTTTTTTTTTTTAAACCTGCTTTTTACTGATTGCATTATTGAATTTAATTTTGTTAGTTTGAATCTTCTGGGAAAGATATGATTTTAATAAAGCATAAAAGGTTTGCCTAGTAGCTGGCTGTTGGCTTTTACTTGATACTTAATGTAATCCGTAATTACTATAGCAGCTCCTATGTTGGCTGGTGTGTTAAGGTCACTGGAAAGCTATACTGTGTTGTACTTGCTGTATGAGAACATCCTTCTGGTGACTGATGGCTACACCCTATGGAAATGTTTTAATTTTGCCCTTGAAGCATGCCTTTAAGGAACACTGTCAATATGTGTATTTCCTTGGCAAGCCGTACATGGTCTTCAGGAATCTGTAGACAGCCTGATACCTGTCTTTCTACCAATGAGTGTTCAACTACATCTCCTTTGAATTACAAATCTGGTTCTCAAGTCTTCAACCAATGAATTTACATACCTCTTATTTATTACAAAGTTCTCATTTAAAAGGCACATTTTACCTTGCACACATGTTAAGATGGAGAACACTTGAAGCCCTCACTAAAAAAAAAAAAAAAAAAAGGAAAAATGTGTTGCAGGACTTGGCTTCACGAAGGTAGGTTCTCACCTTTTTAAGTATACTTCCTTCTTGCAATGATTTTTTCTTTAAACTGTATTCCTGAACTATCTGAAACACTTGGCCAGAACTTACAGTTGAGAAACACACTTAAAGCATGATTTGAACTGTCTTATATTACAAGACTGAACTATATTTTGAAGGAGTTTAACATTACTGTGCTGTAACCAAGCCCTGTGACACAGCAGGCTTGCAAGCAAGTCATCCGCAGCTTCACATGCCATCTGTTTCAGGGGTACTGCTGAGATAAATTTGAAAATAGAAGCAAAATGCTGGAAATATTCCAGAACTGCAGTATCCCTATATTAAACTTGGACTTTATACCTATAAGATTTCCACGAAAAAGACTGACAACTAAAACTATGGTCAATATTAATCACAGAATCAACAATTTAACTATTAGTCTAGTCCACATGTGTTTATGATTCCCACTGGATGTAAACCAACTTTGTGTCCTGGTGATACAAGTCTGCTACATTAAAAATGGCAATCCCAAGAAATAAAAAAATCAGTATGGAAAATCCTTTGATTGGGGAATGATAAATCAACTTGGTAGAAAAATGGATGATTCTGAAAAACTGATTAATGGGTAATTTTTTTCTGTACTGCATAACAGTTTCTGTACTAGATAACATCACATGTAGATTCTATACCTTTAGTTCAGGCAAATTGCTCACGGAAAGGTTCTTGTGCTTTCACAAGGAAAATCAGGAGCACAGGCCCACTTGTCATTTACCAGGATTTCCCATCCATTTGGATATTTTCAGATTCACAGTTGCTGCTCTCTGAATGCAGTCAGAACACTGATTTATAAGCCATACAAACAGAAATTTGTAAAATATTTCATCATACTATTTTGGTATTAAAAACAAAAATCATCTTTACCTCTAATAAACAAAACAGAAAAGGCTCCCTGAAATAGGTTTTAAAGATTTTTTTTCAGTACAGAACTTCATGGTTAAGCTAGTTGGTTACCTATTTTCTCAGTGAAATTCATTCACCTCATGTTCACTAAACAAACTGCTGTTCTGTGGAGATGGGTCTCCCCATCTCCAGTCCTAGCTTGGAGTGACTGTGGTTTACTCTATCGTCCAGCTTGCATTAACAGCGATGTAGATTCTTCTCAGGACCAGATGCATTTAAACTGTCAACAAGAGTCAAGAGGAATTTTTGTAATACCAATTCGACTTAGCTGTTATCACAAGTTTAAACCTGCTGCAAGACCAACACAGATGGAAACTAAACATATTGTCATTCATGTCTAATGAAAAAACACTGCTCGCTGTAACTGCTAAATGACTAGCACAGACAAATGAACCTCTGCCTTTGAACAAGCCTCCAATAAAATTAATTTTGTTGTACTCATCAGCCGTGTTGTATCTTTCTCGTTGTCAGAAAAAAAACACAGAGACACACATGAGAAGCTGAGTAAAAAAAAAACACCTAATATTTCTATAGCTGGTAAGGCCAAGTCTGTGGGTTTACTTTTTGCTATAAATAAACCCAATCTAAAACCAGCATTAATACAGAAGTGCTATTGAACACATCAGTGAGAACCCCCCATTACCTGTAAGGCCACTACTGTAATCCCCAATAATCTCTTGGGAGCAGAATCAAAGGAGCAGCATGCAACTTCAGTAAAAAAAATCCAGGCAGAATAAACAGAGAAAACATGAAAACAGTGATTTACTGGCACTCTGTTTGAAAGGAAGAGTTAAATTAATACATGAAAAGATCCTATTGGCTCTGACTTGTCTGGGTTATTAATTGAACACCTTCTTGGAAATGTGTAGATAAAGACGTGTATCTTAGAGAATATGAGATAAGAGCAAAAGGAAAGGGAGAGAAATTAGAAGTTTTGCCAGCTCCCCCTTAATTGACAAGCTAAGGTTGTTCAAAGCTGCCTGGAGGAGCATAGTATGAAATGCTAACTAGAGTGTGGGCTAAAGATGCAGAAGATTACAACTTCAGGATTATACTTAAACATAGATATCTTTAGACACAGAAGAGGCTGTAAAGCCAGCTGAACGATATAAAGCTGCTCTAAAACAAGACAAATGTGTACTCCATGTGTTATAAGCAGTTCAAGCTGCTTCCTGTGATGAAAAACATGGACTATATGGCAGACATACTATAGCTAAGTACAATAGATCCCATGATACAGTTGTTTAAAGGAATATTAAAGTGATGAAAGAAGTGATGGAATTCTGCTCTTTAGGAGGCTCAGAGGATGAACCAGATAGAAAAGGTTTAAGCATGTGGGCTTGGTAAATTTTCCCCAAAGTTGCGACCTAGAAGACAAGTTTTATGTATGAAGAACCTGGCCCCTCCAAAAACAATACAGGTCCATGGGTCTATTGCCCAGGGCAACAGGAGCAGGGGATGATATGGCTTAGCACTGCTTACCCACAACATCAACAGGAGGTCAATATCGTTATTGCCATTTCACAGATGAAGAACACAAGAAGCTCAGAATAGCACATCTGGAGTCAGCAGCAGTCTTGGGACCAAATCCCCTTCATCACTTTGTTTCAGTCTGTTTCTATCCTTTCTGCCTTATTTTGTCCCCCATAGAGCACAGTGAAGTGTCCAACTGTACAATTCAGATAATACCAATACAGTAACAAGAAACAACCTTATTAAAATACTAATTGCAGCACTAAAAAATTTTCTATGAAATTATCACAACTGCCAACATTCCATCATTAATGTACAAAAGTCTGATTATCTTTTCAATAAAAACAGAGAAATTCTAGCCTTTAAACTTGTTATCACTGCAAAACAGAATGCCATGATAATGCATAAGAACTTTGGTTTGCAGCTGTAAAATTCCCAAAAGTCTTGTGACTCTGTTATAATTTTGTTATAGATGATTACCTTCCTCACACATAACTCTCAAGTTCACTTTTGGGAAACAAAATATATATCCCACAAAAGCAAACAATCAGTTCTTTAATAAATGAGAAACATGGAAAGCAATTTTTCCTACAACACACTGCTGAATACTAGAATGGGTGACATTTGCACATCTGCTTTCAAATTATACAACGCATTTTTAGAGGCAAAAGTGAAATCGAAGATCTTCAAATGCTAATCTCTGACACTATTTTCAAGTGGTCAAGGTGAAAAAAATATTTGTCAAGCTGAATCCTAAAGCTTATAGATAGGAAATAAAACTCATTGTGTAAAGATGCTTTAATTAGTTTCTCAACCAAACATAAGCTGAAAATGCTACCATTTTAAGCAAACTTGAAAAGGCGTAAGAAAACCTAATGCTAACCACCATTCCTTAATCACTTGAAAAAATGCATTTCGAAAAACCTTTTCACATAGGAATGACAATTCATTACAGTACTTTCCTGGGAAGCTTAAATAGCATCTTTCAAAATTTTTGCTTTAAACTGGCTTCTAAAAAAATATAAATTTATTTAAATCACAAAGTTTTCTATTCAATGGCAGTTTATCTGTACTCAAAAAAAGGAAAAGTTTTTACAAATAGTTTCAATTACATTCCTACCCAGGAATGATTTTACTTGCATATCAAACCCTGTAATATGCGCTGAGTTCCACTCTCCCGTTTTACAAATGAATGGCTACTGCCATCTACCGTTAGAAAAGATATTATCAACAGCAAAAGCACATCCAACAGCCCTTCAGAGCACAGATAGGCGTAGAAAACAAAGACTCCACCAAGCACAGGGAAGCAGCTTACCCTGTTGAAATCTCTGAAACACACCATTCGACTGACCAAAGAGAGTTAGAAAAAAAGGCTCTTCTCCTCTTGAACCACTATCATTTTTATGTCTGAAACAACTGGAAACTACACATGAAGCCAAACATTCTGACAACTGGGTTTTTTTTATGGATTTGAGGGTTTGTAAGACTGTCCCAATGACTGTGGCTACACATGAATACACACAGATTAAAATATTAATTAATAAAGAATAATTTCAAGATACTATTATGCCCAAGTTACAAACACTCCTCTGCAATCTGAAAGCTATAAATGCATAAGGTAAAAGTCACCTTCCAGTTCTCTATGCAAAGGCCACACAACATAGAATTCTTGCTTGAAGAGGGACCTGATCTGACCCACTGAGCAGGTCAAAGTCACCAAGCATGGGACCAAGACCCAGAGCTGTTCTTTCAGGCTCTCACATAAGTTTAGCATTGCCTGGGGTTGGTTTTTCCAAACTTCTTTTGCATAAAATTACTTCCCCCCTTGGGTGTGTTAAGCTGAATACAGGGAGCTGGGCAAAGGAAAGCATGGTAATTTATTAATATGCTTAAACCATCTTTAGTCTATACTCTCAGTATTTACAAAGATTTAATTGTGTGACTTCAATTTACCATTGAATTATTATATAAAAATTATTGAGATATATGCTTCTTCCATTCTCTCTGCTGATGAATATCCTTAGATATAATATCCAACCACATTTTGAAAGTACCCCTTGTTGAGGCAATCTACAAACAGAATTAAGGTAGGGTTCTATTAATGTTTGTCAGAACTATCAGAGGTTAAACAGCCTTTGAATTAAACCATTCTTTACTCTTTGATAATTATTATTTCTCCTTAAGACACTTTTTGTTGTCTCATGACCAAGGTCAGCTTGAACTGTTTTGTTAGACTCAATACAGTACTTCAATTTAACTCTGCTTGTACTGTTCTTTTACAAAGTCTGCACGCACTGTCACCTCTGCAAACAATTTTTGGAAACATTTAGCAGAACTTTCAGTAAGTGAGAAGGCTCCAGCTTTTCTGTTGGTGATTCCAAGTACATAGCAAATTGTACTTTAAACAGAAAGTCATACCAGCATGTGAATCTATACTAATTTACTTCAGTTTGTCTATCTTTGCATATAATCCTCATGAAGTAATATAAATATGCCTTATTTTGGTTTGTTGTGCACTGGCACATCCCATACAACCCGAACAATTGTGCCTGTTTTTAAAACAATGCAAGAAAGCTAAAATGCAAACTGGAAACAGCTCAATGAAAGCAATGCAAGATAAAGTACTGCTGCTGTCGTATACAACAAGCTCTTCAGATAGTGGAAACACATTCTTGTTGAGATCAGGAAAGGTAATGACCCTGAGAGATGACTGAAGGCAGAGACCAAGGTAGAGGCAAGAGTGGAACACAGCTCAAAACCTCTGCACACCACATAGTGCCACAGCTGGAATAAACTGCAGCTGAGATTTCATGCTTGGAAATGTGCACTTGAAAAATGTGGTAATGGGGGTCATACCACTCATCCCCTTCATCTCCCCAGGGACCCTAAATCTGCTGGTTCTTGAAATACCCTCAGAAGATGGCTACTTGCAGAAGCACAGCGAGATTATACCATCTGCTACCCCACCAAGTCTAGCAGACCTCCCAAGGGATTTTATCCACATTGTGCTGGGTGTTTTTCCCTAGGTTCTCCACAGAAAGGGAGCAATTTCCCACAGAGACAGAAAACTCTAGGGTTTGG
This sequence comes from Pezoporus occidentalis, assembly GCF_034315485.1. NCBI lineage: Eukaryota > Metazoa > Chordata > Aves > Psittaciformes > Psittacidae > Pezoporus > Pezoporus occidentalis. The sequence goes on from NW_026916158.1 coordinate 8,805,184, forward strand.
TTAGAAATAGCACACTTCAAAGATGACCATGCAAAAGGAAGACGTCCCCATGCATACATTAGCAGAGTGCAGTGAGGGCATTTCATCCTGCCAGGGCAGTCCCAGTGCTTTGTCACCTTTGGCCAAGGCACTTCCCATGTACACAAGCTGAAATGATACATGGCATATGACTGACGTCAAACAGCAAAAACATCCTCAAGCAGATGTGAGCATAACACCCTGCAAAGTCCACCAGCTAAACATTTGTTACAGAACCTCCCGACAACTTGATGTTAATTTCTGAGCATCTGACACCTGACTACAAGTCACCCAGCATGCACAATCCTCATTCCCAAACCACCTGAACAGCAGCCCAGAATATGAACTTCAACAACAGGCTTTCATAATTTTTTTGAGAACAAGTGCTCCTCTTCTCCCAAACATCATCACCTCCCTCTGTGTCACTTTGTGCACTGCTAGCATTGAGAATAACATTCTTGGTGCACACAAGCTTCAAACCAACCATCAGATATTTAAAATCAAACAAATCTGTAGATGTTAACAAGAGCACTTACGCTCTGCAGGGAAGAAAAACCACTTCAAGTGATTGAAGCATGGCACTGAGGTGGACCTGCTGACTCTCACAGATCACTGCGGCTTACTGCCAGTTGAGTTCTGCTTAGAAAAGAGCCTTCAAATACTATTACTTTGACGCACCAAGGCTGCAGCCACTTGCAAATGGTTTTAAACTCTTCAGGGAAGAAAATGCTGAGAGCTTCAGATTCCTAAAAAGTCAAAGTAGCTTTTTTTTTTTTTATTTGACAGCTTCACTGGAGCCAGAAGGCAGCTGCAGGCTGTTCAGAAACAGTAGAAAGCTGTAGCAGCAACAGCTATGTTTATTGTAGTCTCCATGACAATACCACATCGCACAAAGTTTTCCTTCCTACCATCAATAAACAGAAGGAAAAGTAGATCAAGTCCTCCATTTCTAAACAGTTTTTCTATGACACGTGGATCTGCAGAGCACACACTTCCTCATGCATGCAGAAAATTGGCAGCTTAAGCTTACAGCCTCTTTCAGAAGTGACTATGAAAGAAGAAAAATCATGGTAAATGCCACAAAATCAGATATATTAGGAAACAAGAACTTTTCTCAGGGAAACAAGACTTGAGAGACAAGGAGAGTTTTCTTTTGAAAAGTAATGTACTAAGCACATGAAATATTTCAGCTTTGCATGTTTAGTTGCAAGACTGAAATAATTATTTGATGCTAAGTGAAAGCTGTTGCTAAGAAACAAGAGAAAACAATGAAAATGCATTGGTTTCAAATGAGAAAGAACACTACTGCTGGCAGAGCCAGTGTTAAGTTTTAGCTAAATTGGGTTTATTAAGTGACATTCAGATTCCATTACCAGAAAGGAGCTATACATCTTCAGGCGTGTGATGTCGGACTCTCCCACTTCTACTTACTCTGGCAACAGAAGGTTTCCGTGGAACAGAAGTGCAAAAAATTTAAGTGCCCAAGTGCACTTTGTGATAAGAATGAAAAACACCCAAACCCCACAAGGCCACAAGATGGCACTGGTCAAACGCCCAGGAAAGAATTTAAAGGTTGGTAAAATATGAGCACTGCGGCATGACCAAACCCAGCTTCTAGGGCCATGTCTGCTCCCTGCCAAGCCGAGGCCTGCGGTGGGTGCAGGAACGCACGCATGCCGACTTTTCTGATAAACTTTCTCTAAGTGGTTGATGGTGGCTGCAGAAGCACTGAAACAGTTTGGCCTATGGCAAGCAATCCCAGCAGAGGCAACCAAACAGCCTGCTCCCATGGTGGCAAGCAGCCCAGCCCGCGCTCCCTGCACTGCTCCGTGAGGGAGGCAGTGCTGTGGCTGGGCATTCCACAGGAGCCCCCTGCTACACGGCAGGGCCGAAGCCTCCGCACTGGGAGGAGCGGCGGGGGGGGCAAGCCCCAGCACTGCTCCCTGCACAACCCGTTCTTCTGCACTGCAGCAAAATGCTTGTCGCCAGCTCCCCGTACCCGGGGGCTTGCGTCCTTTTGCAAATTCAGCTCCACACTTCTAAACCGGAGGAGTAAAATAAAATACAACGCTTCTTGAGCTACATAGGTTAAATTCAACAATCCCAGCTTTCCACAACCGCAGGGCCCTCCCAAACAAGATGGCAGCGCCAGCGGTGCGCACGGCCCCTCCATCGCCCGTCCACCCGAGAAGGACGGGACACAACAAAAATCCCGGCAGGGAAGTGACACTCTGGGGCCTCCGGGCAGCCCCCTTCGCCCCGGGGGCACCCCTTCCCCGCCGGGCGGAGCGGCCGGGCCCCACCAAGCCGGGGCCACCCGGACTGCGATCTCTACCCGCCCGCCTCAGCGGGGCAAGGCCGCCTCACGGCGAGGTGACGGGGGGGGCGGCCCCAACAGTCGGGCCCAAGGCGGTGGTCGCACGCTGCTACCCCGACACCCTCCCCGCCCCCCCCCTCCCATCCTCAGCCCCCATCGGAGAGGCTGCTGCGGGTGTCGGAGCAGCGCCATCCGCGAATCCCACGGTTGAGGGAAGCGCGGCGGCAGTGCCGAAGACGCTGCTCCGTTTTGTTCTGCTGGGGCACCCGGCGGGGACGCGCCCTTTCGCTCCCGACCGCCGGCGAGGCTAACAGAGACGAACTCTTCGCGGCGGCAGTGGCGCGAACCGGCCGACCGCGGCCTCCTTAAAGTGCGGCGGCGGGAGCATCCGTGGCACACCCCCGGCTGCGTGGGGGACGGAGACCCCAGGGCGGGCTAGGCTGGGGAGACCCGTGGCTGACGTTTTTTGATAGCAAATCCCATTCCCCCCCAGACGGCTCCCCCCGTCCGCTGAAAGTCAGCGAACAAAACAGCGGACGGGTGCAAGGGGAGCACGGCGGCAGCCATTAGGGTTAGTGAGGCTGGAGCCCCCCCACACCGCCACGCGACGTGCGGCACTTCTTAAACCCTCCGCGGTCACGCCCACCGCGCCTCCATTGGTCAGAAGTGGCATCCACCTCTGCCGCCATTGGCTACGGCGGGGGCAGGGGGCGGGAGGGAGAGAGTGGCGGGAGTTTGGGACGCTCGGGCCATTCGCCCGGCGGTAGTACCACGTGCTCCTGGGAGTGCGCTCCGGACTGCGCCCTCCCCTTTCCCTCCCCTCCCCTCCCCTTCCCGCCCCTCCTCGCCCCTCCACCCCCCTTCCCTTCCCTGGGAACTGGGCCTGGATCTGGATCTGAATCTGGGACCTGGAGCCGGATCCGGGGCATGGCGGCGGTGTGTAGGGGCTGGTGCCTGCGATTTAGGGCAGGGACTTGAGCCTGGGGGCTGCACCTAGGGCCCGGACCCATGTCTGTGCCCTGTTGGAGAGGGTATTTATCTCTTCCATGCTCTCTCTTTGTGCAAGGCATATTCTCCCTGCACTGTACGTGCACACCTCACTGTGACACTGTGACAGTGGCGAGACACTCGCTGTGGACACAGAGCTACCCCTAGACACTAGCTTCCAGAAAGCGGCCACTTCAGGTTCTTCTCTATGAAATGTTAAGCAAAACCTGTAATAAAATCACTGGTATTTTAGAAATGTCTTCTGTGCACCATGTTGGGCTCAGCTTTCTGTGTACTCTGTCACAGTAATCTGTGTAGGCTGTAAGGCACCTAAGGAAGGAAGGAGCCTCCTGTCCAAACAGAAAACTTCCTATTAGGAAGAGCACCGGCATTCACCTTAACACCACCTAACACCACCATACAATCTCCTTGTTTAAGCATTTCTTTTAGTTTCAGGGAAGAGGCTAAAACTGCCAGAAAGGACTGAAGTCCTTATGCCAACATCATGATTTGTTCATCATGATTTGTTCATGATAGAACTGGAGCAGAGCTTGTCAATCCCCGGTGATTCTATGCCAATGATAGGAAGGTAAAAAAGGTGATTCTATGCCAATGATAGGAAGGTAAAAAAGGGCTTCAGGACAGTGAATCTTTTAATTCTGAACCATAATCTCGTGGCCACTAGGAATGTGGTAAGATTTTTCCGCTTTAGCAGGATTCTTAGTTACGTGTTTCTCGAAGCTCAGGCACACATAATATAATTTTTCTTGTATGCCTGGTACAAGCAACTGCTGATCTATGGTGACATTTAATCTCTAGGGACTGCTGAAGACCTCGCAGGAACAGAATGGGTGTTATTAGTACTGGGGCAACGTGCCGCTGGACAGAGCTGTGGCTGCAGCGTGAGCATTTTCACATCAGGCACTGCAGTTGTGCCGAAGGGATTTTTACGTGTTCCGTTTGCACTGGTGCTGTTATTCTCGGCGCGTGTGTGGAAGGGACCGTGGGCGACGTCCCTGGAACACCACGCACCTCAGGGAGACCTGCTGGCCCTGCAGCGGGGTGGAAGGCAAGGGGCAGGGGAAGGCTGTGGGGAGTGTTTGGGGAGTTCCGGCACGGACAGGCCGCAGTTCTGCGGAGATGCAGTTCCTTGGGCAAGCCCCTTGCTTCGGCGCCGGGCTGAGGCAGGAAGAGGCCAGGAGGGAAGGTGGCGGCGAAGCCGTGACGGGTGCCATTAGCAGTGCTGCCGGAAATCATATCTGCGCGGTTGTTTCCGTAGTGTAGTGGTTATCACGTTCGCCTAACACGCGAAAGGTCCCCGGTTCGAAACCGGGCGGAAACAACAACGGGTGCTACATTTTTAATCTTTTCACACTAGAAAATGACTGGATCCGGTCCCCTCCGGCTGCTCAGCCGCCCCTATCGCAAACGCTAAAACACCCTTCTTGGTGGGACGCACAGGCATGGGCAAGGCTCTTCAGCACTGAGGCACTAACAGTAACAAATACGTCAAAACCAGTCTGTTTATCAAGCCGGGGTACAGGAAGAGGAGCTGAACCCAGGGAGTCGCGTTAATTACCCGTACCTGCCCTCAGGTAATGGTGACTACAACTCCCGGTGTGCACCGCTTCCTGTCGCTGTAATGGCGGGCCCTGCCACGGCGCGCTGCATGATGGGAGTTGTAGTTCGAATCCCCTGACCCTCACGGGCAGCCGTTCGCAGCCCGGCGCTACCCTTTCCCCTCGGCGGGACGGGTCGCGGCCGGTCAAGGTTCGCCAGTTCGTCACGGGTGGAACCGCTGCCCCTCAGGAACTGGACGCCGGAAACCCCATCCCGGAAGCTCCGGGCTCGGCGTCATCAGAATATGGCGGCCTGAGGCGGAGGCGTCCCTTCCTTTCCCGTCCCCTCCGCAGGTGCGTGGGGTGCTGATGGGCTGGGGTGGCTTCGCCGGCGTTGCAGCGGCCCTCGGGTCGGGCGGGCAGTGCTAGGAGCAGACAGTGCTTGGTCAGCCGCGGGGGGCACGTTGTGGCGGGGCCGGGTGAGGGCCGCGGTGCGGGAGGGTGCTGCGCGCTCTGTCCCGTCCAGCGACGAAGCCAGCCCGGGAGTTCGCGGCTGCCGTGGCTCGCCGGCACCCCCCTTGCTGCCTTGGCGCCGAGGTGGCCCTTCCCTCTGGGCCCCGGTGCCTGCTCGAGACCCGTTGCTCCCGGGGTCTGTTGGTACCCGGTCTGTGCGTCGGGGAGCAGGGCTGCTCCCCGGAGAGCGGCAGCCCCCGCCGCCTGAGCGCGGTTCAGGCCGAGCCACGGATGTCTCGTGTCTGCGGAAGCTCCTCGGAGCCCCGTTTCGACATGACAGTTCACAGGCTTAAACAAACTAATCTCCGATCGCGGCGTGAGGGAATTATACACGTCTGTGCCCTCTCCCTCTCCTGTCTCTAAATTAGCAGCTCCCCAAGTGAAGAAAGACCTGCCCGTCTCGTTATGTCTCATACAAAAGCACTACTACAAGAATTACCCTGCGGTAGTCCTGAATGGATTCGAACACTGACTCACTTGTAATCATTAACTTACTCTGTTAAGGGAAAACCAAAGTTAAATCTTGAATGTAATTTTTTTGCTTTCCTAGGTCAGAAAATACCAAAATGCAGTATTCCCATCACTGTGAGCACCTTCTAGAGAGACTGAACAAGCAGCGAGAAGCTGGGTTTCTATGCGACTGCACTGTTGTTATTGGTGAATTCCAGTTCAAAGCACACAGAAACGTGCTTGCCTCCTTCAGCGAGTACTTCGGCGCCTTTTACAGAGATGCGTCTGACAATAACGTTGTTTTGGATCAGACTCAAGTGAAAGCTGACGGATTCCAGAAACTCCTGGAATTTATTTATACAGGAATCTTAAACCTTGACAGGTAACATGTTCTACTAAATAGAGAAAGAGAACAGGGAAATAAACTTTGTGTTATGGCAGTACTGTTTTTTTTTTGTCCTTTGTAATACCTTCTGGAGGAACACATGGTAGTGGCTATGATAAATATTACAAGTTGGAGATAATCTGTTTGTATGTTTTAAAATTAGACAGGACATGCCAGTGCCAAAACAAAGGTTTGTTGTCTGATACTCCACTGATTGTTAGTTTCAGTTTCCCTGTCTGGATTGGGAGGGATTAAACATCTTGCATGATTACCAGGAGAGGGAAGGATACGTTTTTTCTTTCTTAGGTTGGATGACAGGAGTCCATTTTTCCAGAGAACACACAGAAACTGTGTACATGGTAGAAGGTAAAGTCCGAAGAATGGGTGAGGATAGGCACCACTTTAAAAGATTGCATTGGTTAGAATTTGCATGATCAGTTACTTAAAATTTTTCATTACAGTGCCCAAAAGGAGTCACAGAAAAAGCATTTCCCCCCTTACTGCACTGATCTTATGCTTGTCATGTTGCTTTATGTACAGTGAGATTCTTTGCAGTGCTTTCTTCTTGGCAAACAAGACATTATCCCTCACAAGGGAAGTATGACTTCTTAGAAAGTATGTAGTCCAGGATTTTCCTTCCTTTCCCAATGCCTGGTGCCAAATGCAGGTTTAAAAACCTGTCTGAAATCTCACAGTCATTAATTTAAGTACACAGATGCAGGGTGGTATGGTGGTGTTTGGGGTTTTGTTGTTTTGGTTTTATTTTGGTTTTAATTAGCTACAAGCATTAATAGCAACAAAGCAGGTAATGCAGCTGTGTGGTGAAGTTAGTGACCACTGCTTTGCAGATTAGTGTGAGCAGTATCATGCAGCATTCTTGATGTCTGTCTGGGACCACAGTGGGAGAGTTTCTGGACTCATTCTGAAGCAGCTGAAATCTTTGAAGGAAGAGGAGGGTGCAAGTACCATTGTCATCTATTGCTGTTGCAGAGCTATTTGGCTAAAAATGATGCTCACAGGTCTGCCCACATGCACCCATCCTCTTCCCCTGCGTCCCTTTAGGCTGCAAATTCTGTTGTCTTCTCTGATGGTGGGTTCACAAGAGACACGGGGAGGGTGCCCTTTGAACTCTGCTATTGTAAGGCAAGATACTGAGACAGTTGTATTCATGTACAGAGAGTAACTGTGGCTAGTTACTTACTGTTTAATTACATTTACTGTGTAATAGATGGCTAAAATGATGTTGTTTACCATGAATCTCTCTTTAAAGTGCTGTAAATCCATAAATGCATTGATGGTACATGTTGCCACCTTCCCCAGATCAATTTTTTCTAAACCATCAGGGCCTGTGTTGCAGCAACTGAGAAGCAGAATGTAGTAGCTGAAATGAGGACTTCTGTGGTGTTAACATTGTCTGTGCACAGCTGACACAGAATTAAGACTGTTTGCAAATCGTTTTATAAAACAAGATTAATACCTGCCTCACAGCAGTGCTGAGGTGAATGTGCCACTTGCAAATTAAGACTTGCTAGAAGGCTTATAGAATTGTAATTTATGCATTTTATTCTCCAGTATTTTATCCTTGTGGTTTCTGAGCTTTTTGGACCACCAGCCCCATGTCTATCCTCACCACCTTACAATTTGCCTTTTAATTGAAAATTCTACAAAAGGCACATAACTGAAACTAAAATTCTCGCTTCTGTGGATGTGCAGAGATGGGCTGTCGGTTCGGGAGTAACTGTTGTACTGGGGTCTCACAGCACCAAGAGATCAGATCTTGCTGTATGTGCTCTCAGAGTTGCATTTTCTAACAGTGTAACTTTCCTGTAGTTCTGCCCTCTGTATTTGATACAGTTGGTGCAGAACAAATGCTTGCTTTGTCCAGAATATTGTCACCCAAATCTTATTTTCTTGCAGCTGGAATGTTAAAGAAATTCACCAGGCCGCAGACTATCTCAAAGTGGAAGAAGTGGTCGCTAAATGCAAAATTAAGATGGAGGACTTTGCTTTTATTGCTAATCCTTCTTCTACAGAGACATCTAGTATCACTGGAAACATCGAGATGAATCAACAGACTTGCCTTCTGACTCTCCGAGATTACAGTAACCAGGAGAAAGCAGACACTGCTTCTGCAGAGTTGGTTCAACCACAGGCAAAGAAAGCAGCTTTGGAAAAGAAATCTCCTCAGACCAAAAAGCGAAAGAAGAATTTCAGCTCTCCCAAAAGCATACAAAATAAATCTGTACAGTATCAGAATGATGTGACTGAGAACACATCCATTGAGATGTTTTTAGATGCCAATAAGCTGGCCACCCAGATAACAGAACAGGCTGCCCAGGGCAGTGATAACTCTGAGCTACAGCTGGCATCAGTGGTGGAAAGTGAAACGCTGGCAGCGCAGGATATCCTAGTTCAGACTATTGCTGCAAAACAGAAGCGGGGAAAGTCTCAGCAAGGGTGCGCATTGAAGGAGCACTGTATGTCTAACGTAGCCAGCGAAAAGACCACTTACCAGCTGGAGAGCACAGCAGAAGAGCTCGACCAGAAGTATTCCAAAGCTAAACCAGTGTGTAACACCTGTGGAAAAGTCTTTTCAGAAGCTAGTAGCCTCCGTCGCCACATGAGAATACACAAAGGAGTGAAACCATATGTGTGTCAGCTCTGTGGGAAGGCATTCACTCAGTGCAATCAGTTGAAAACACATGTAAGGACTCACACAGGTAAGCCATTGGCCTTGTCTCTGAGACCTGGAATCACAGCCTGTGAACAAAGGACTATAAAAATCTTCGTGATCTTTTTCCTCTAGGAATTATGTCTGCTGCTGGTATGCATATGGAGGTAGTACCAATATCCTGGTAGCATGAAATGCTGCAGCATTTTTCAGAACAAAATCGTAGTTTCTGCTTTAAATAGCTACAGGGGACTTTACTAGTCTGAGCATCTTGATTTCTGGAAAGACTCGGAAGAGCTGGGTGCCCTTTAATTTTGCAGAGTGAGGGAGTGCCAAAACCTCCAGTTTTCCAGTGCAAGTAGAGCGTGGAAAACTCATTGTACTAGATACCAGGATTTCTGTTGCTTTTTTAAAACTTCAAATTCTAATGCACATTTGATAACAAAAGTGGGGGAAAATGCAATCTTGTGACAAGTAGGTAACTTCTCCTGCAAGGCCTTCATATGAGGTAGGGGAGGTGGCTGAAGTACTACAGCACTTGCGGGTTTATTTAGTAAAACATGCAGCTGAAATGTGTGATGGTGTTACAATCTCTGCATTCAATAAAGAATTCCCAGAAGTTTGTGTTGTATCAAGAGCTACTGAACAAAGCATCAAAGCAAAATCAATTGTGAACACTTGAAAGTCAGACATGTTGTCTTAATGTTTAAAGAGTATGAGCAACAAGTTGCTGGAGCCTGGGACATGTGGGAGAAGTGCTGTGCCTGTATTCTTCCGTGAAGATGGAAGACTTGATTCTGGGTCAGTTTGTTCTTCAGGCCATTGCTGCCATGCTTAGCCCAGTGAGCAATGGAGGGACCTGTTTTGTGGAGTTTTCTTCCTTCTGTGGCCAGCACTGAGAATTCTGAAGTAACAGTGAATCAGATAAAAACTTACTTACTTTTGCTCTTTTTCCCCTTTGGAAAACTCTGAGCCAAGGCCAGCAGTGGAGCTCTTTCCACAAAGCCATGAAGTTGTAAAGAGGTGATGTAGGATGTATTGAGGTGCAGCTGCAGAACGCTGTGCTCTTTCTGTAACCAAGGGAGGGAATTTCAGATATTGTCAGCCAGTAACTAATCAAAGATTCATATGGGAGACAGAGCTTGTGAGCAGTATTCAGGGCCAGTCGTGGTAGGAATGTCAGATGCGTTTTCTGCTTTTGGGAGTATTGTACTGGGAATTTTTGCCTGAGTAGGTAGGGAATTTCACAGTGTGAGTTGCTAGATGGCAGGCTAGATGTCTAATACTTTTATTTTTGAAGTTCTTGTGTACACAGTATATTTAAGAATAGTTGAGTTCTTGATTTGATTGTGTACTGCCACAGTAATGCAGGGATAGGCTCTTTTATACTGTCATCTATGACTCTGCAGCATTGTGCAATCCATTTTGTGAGACTCTTGAGAACAAAGAGAACACGAGTAGTCAGAGAAGTACCTGCAGCACTCTACAGCAGATACCAATGAGAAATTATGGAGCACTAGACTGTACTATTAGGACCATTGCTGTTTGACAGGCAAGAAAAGGCAGATGATTCACTTGGCAGATGGTTCATCTTGAATATTCAGAATCATGAGTAGACAGAACTAGTGAAAAGCCTGAAAATGCAGTAGCAGCATCCAAAAATAATGTGGGAGAAATGGCACTATTAAAAAATAGTATTACCTTTTTTCCCAAAAGGTAATGTGTTAAAAAATAGCCTGTTATCCACTGTATTCCTGGCATATTCCGCTTCAGTGGACTGATTATGGGATGTTCCAAGGTGTTACTTGTATGAAGTATTAGAACAGACACCTGAGCTTTGGTCAGGTAATGGGCTGGAAAGCTTTCTTACGCAAATGCGGAGAGCACAAGGGTTTTATTTTTCACCAGGGGAGAAGCCATACAAATGTGAACTCTGCGACAAAGGCTTTGCTCAGAAGTGCCAGTTAGTGTTCCACAGTCGGATGCACCACGGAGAAGAGAAACCATACAAATGTGATGTGTGCAACCTGCAGTTTGCGACTTCAAGCAATCTGAAGATTCATGCCAGGTGGGCAAAAGTGAAATCTTGCAAATGCTTATCCATGTGTTTATTTGAACAGAACAATTTACTCCAGTGCGAGCAAGAGGTACACTTTCACATAATTTGGTCATTTCCGTTTCTTTTCTCATGGGTCTTCTCTCGTGTTGTGGAACAGAATAATTACACCTATGTACATGCTCCTGAGGGAAGCAGTTTGTGATTTATGAATCTGACATTCTGTGTACTGGTATCCTAATGGCAGCGATGTGGGTTTGTTTTAAATTGCTTGTAGCACCAGAGAGGAATGTTCCTGGGTGGGAAGCAGAACAGAACAGTTCTTGCAGCTCACTGCTATTTTCATGTGGCTTTTTGCATTTTTGGCAGGAGCAGGAATTACATTTCTGTGTTAGGAATCATCGTTTTATCTTTCAGTACACTATCATGCAAAACATGCTGAGTGCTCATGGTGCATGTCATGTGTGCAGGGCCTGTACTTTTTTGTAGTTCAGAGAATTTTGGGGTAAAGTGCTAATGGAGGAGAGTGAGTTGGTCGCAGGTGTTGCTTCCTTCCTGCCCAGGATCACTGATGTTCATTTTCATTCATTCGCAGGAAGCACAGTGGTGAGAAGCCGTATGTGTGCGATCGCTGCGGCCAGCGGTTTGCTCAAGCCAGCACACTCACCTACCACGTGCGCCGCCATACAGGGGAGAAACCCTATGTGTGTGACAGCTGTGGAAAAGCCTTTGCTGTCTCCAGTTCTCTCATCACCCATTCCCGAAAACACACAGGTAAGGGGAAACGAGTCCTGTGGCACCACAGCAGGCCTGGTAAGGGAGCGCATCTGGCAGAGGGGCTGGATATAGGTAATGACCTGGAAATCTGTAGGTTGGAGTTACCTCCAGAGTTGTCATCCAGCTCTTTACTCATGTTTTTTCCCTTTGATTCCAGTTTAGGGAGCTCTTTCTCCCATTAGACGTTCCCTCTGCTTTATTCTGGTTTGTTCTTTTGGCTATCCTGGCTTATATATTGGAGTAATAAACTACTTGTGTTTTCTTTAGGAGAGAAGCCATATATCTGCGGCATTTGTGAAAAAAGTTTTATTTCCTCTGGAGAGCTCAATAAACATTTTCGGTCCCATACAGGTTAGTTGCCGGACAGGCTGCTTCCTGCACTATAAATAATATCTTACTTTTACCATTTTGCCTTTAAAATACACCATATTGTGCTGTACTTGAAAGTAGCAGTTTCTTAATTTATGGATCTCTGTGTTAGCGTAATTTAAAGAAAATATTTGTGCATTTTTTAATTGCCTTTTTCAGACTAAGATCTGCATAACAGTGTGGTTGATGAATGATCATGGCTTTACTTCTGACATTTGGGATTTTTTGCTTTGTTTTAATCTATTCTGGAAACAGTTTTCTTCTGAAGAGACACAGTCAGAATAACAGACTTGTTTAAAATACAAGCTTGAAATCCATTGTCCTACATCTCTCGCTGTGTTTGTTTTCAATTTCTGATTGTTCTAACTACCAAACCACTTGTTATTTTTCAGGTGAAAGACCATTTATCTGTGAAATGTGTGGGAATTCTTACACAGATATAAAAAATCTTAAGAAGCACAAAACAAAAGTTCACACAGGTATGTTCCTTGCAAGGAAACATTAAGAAGTGACATCAACTGTCTTGTCTTCAGGGGTTAATAACTATTCTTTTTTTTTTTTTTTTGGTTCATGCAGGCCCGAAATCAGAACATAAATTATTTTTGGAATAATTTTTGGATAGTAGCTCTCCTTAGAGCCAAAAGCATCCACTTTAGAGGTACCCAAACCTTTTAAAGCATAGATCGCCTGCTTTCAAGTAGATTCAAGACACATTTTCAAGCATTTGCATTGCTGTAACACATGTTGAGCAACATAGAAGTGGATTGCTGCTGACAGGAATTTCTATACGTGAATATTTACTTTCTTGTCCTAGTAACTTGTGAGAACTTTCCACCTCAAGGCTAAGTCTGAATTGTAGGAAATGGTTTACCCCTTCTGAACATGTCAGAGGAGTGTGTCTTTACAAGGGCAGTGACTGAGGTGAACAAGGCGTAGTAGTTACAGGAATTACTTTACATCTTGAAGGCACAAATTATTATAAGGGTGATTTTTTATATATGCAATGTTAATCCAAGTCTGAGCTGGATTAGCAAGCACACAAAATGACAGACAGCTGGCAAAATGTTTCCACCTGCAAATTCTGCCCTAGAAAGTCTTCCCAAATACGTTCCATTCCTATTCTAGAGACAAGATTTTGATTAGGAAGAAACTTGACATAATACTTGCCTATGGAGACGTTGAGCCAGCTGCATTCAGCACTGGCTCCATACACCTTGTTATCTGTCCATCCCCAAGTGCATTAACCATAATTCCCTTGGCTCTGTGATGGGGAAAAAGGAGTAATGGATGTCTGTGTAGATCTGGATTGGGAGGAGTAGAGGATGAGAAAACAGGAGTTATTTGCAGAGGTAGCTTTGAATGTCAAAAGCTTGAGAAGCCCCATTTAGGAAGGCCCCAGTGCAGCAGGAAGCCAGTGGAAGCAAGGGTGAGATGAGAGCAGTGGTGAGCCTGGCAGAGCCTCAGGGTGTGAGCTGGGGGAGTTGACAAGGCATGTCTGCTCTCATGGAGACAGTGCAGACGGAAGTGCTTCATTGCTGAAATAACAGGCTTCAGGGTGCACTTTGGTAGAGGACAGGTCAAATAGCCAATGCCTTCAAACAGGAAGGCAGCGAGGAATTCTTTCACAGTGATTTCAGTTAGGAACAGAAAATCCTTTCTCAAGTGACTGGATAAAAACTACCATGGGTCTGGCAGGAAGGGCTTTAATAAACACTTTCTTCTGAAGAAGTTTATGGATAAGTGATGGTATTGTACATTGCTATCTCACATTAAGAGGCTGTTTGGATGTGGCTGCATTTCTTAGATTTTCTGGGATGGAAAGTCTCAAGGAAGTCTTCATAATTACATTTTTTTTCCAAAGCTCCTTTGTGGTGTTAAGGATTTGTTATCTTCTGTACCATGTTAAGTAGAAATGAAGTTGGAATGCACCATTCCTCTAGTTGTCATGCTAAAAGCAGCAAAGGTGGTGATTCTCAGTGCTTACATTGTATTTACGGCTCATTCTGGCTTGGCAGCACATCGAAGCACTGATAGCCCAGCTGCCCTGGCAGTCTTTGACATACCACGTGTTTGTTTTGATGGTCATTTGAAAGGGAATTTGCAGCAGGAGCTTTTGAACGTTTCTTTTGTTTTCTTTTTTTTCCCCAGGATCAGAAACTCCCCCTGATTCTAATGCACTTGATAACTCTTTCAATGAACAAGAATCCATTCAGAGTCAGAAAAGTCCCTTATCAGAGTCCATAGATGTGAAACCCTCTGAGATGTCTTTAGCACTTCCTCTTCCCATTGGGAGTGAAGACCATCAGATGCTGCTTCCTGTGACGGGTAGTCAGTCTCCTTCATCAGAAACATTACTAAGATCTGCTGTGACTGGATATTCAGAACCTCAGTTTATTTTCTTGCAGCAGTTGTACTGACAGTGCAGTACAGAGGCAACAAGGTAATTTGATAGTGAACTTGCGCACGTTTGGTGAGATGAACATAATCGAGCAAGCAGTCACGCTTTTTGAATTGGACTTGTTTTTTTTTCCCTCTGTGTAAAGACACTTGTAAGGCATTTCCATTGTGCAGTACTGTCTGACATTTTTGTTGAATTGTGCTAACCTACAATCAGTTTTCTATTTGCAATTAACACCAATTTCCACAAGACAATTCGTTTCCAGCAACATCTGCCTTAAAAATTCTCTGTTAAATATGCTGATGTATTTTGGAGAACTCCACCCATGTTCCTGCTGATCTGATGTGTCACGGTGTCACTTGAGAGCAGATGTTTAAGCCATATTTGATAATTTAGGAATATTAACCCAGAGGTGTAAGGGGAAAATCATGATTCAGATGCACTAGCAAGCTTGTACTCCTGCATTCCAAGTGATACAGTGGTGCATGCTGGAAGGCAGGCTGGTGCAGTGCTCCCAAAGAATTACAACTGTCAGCTGAAGTCTGAGCAGAGGGAAAGCAAGCTTCGTGTATATTTTCCTGACAAGGCAAGTAAAGGAGGGTTATTTTTTTTTCTCAAGTGCGGTAAGTCAGGGGGCTCTCATGGCACAGACACTGCTGGGTATTGGGTACTCTTTCCAACAGGTCACTTGTTTTTTTTCTTCTGAGTGAATCCAGTGTTGGTGTATCTTGTCCTGGGTTTCTTTTTCACATCCCTGACACATGCTGGGTTTGGCACAAGTGACCACATTTGCTCAAACGGAGAGTTTGGAACATGCATGTTACAGATGAGACAAAAAGGTGCATCGACTTAATTGGTGTGGCATGAATCATAGCCTCACAATCCTTTTTTTTTTTTACAGTAGTGCTGCTTCTTGTGCTAGACACTAGGTATAAAAGAGGAAAGAAACAAATCCTGTCCTTCACTGTGAAAACAAGAAGTCAATGCTACATGAAGGGGTATTAAGGAAGAATACAAAAAAGCAGATGGCTATTCTTGTAGGCAAGGCTTTGTTAAGAGTATGACTGATTTGGTTTAATTGAAGTACTTATGTATGGCTTTATCTCTCATATCACTTGTCCACAATAACTACACAAAACTGGTATCCAGCAAGACCTGTATGAAGGTATGTTTGATTACTAGCAACATACATTTCTAAAAAGCAACATTTCTAGTGTCTTGCTAGGGTCATTAGATACACACTGGTTGACAAACGGGATTCTTTTATACTCCTTTTTGCCAGTTTGTGCCATTAACAGAATGTGAGCATTATTTAAGTAATCAATCAGATAGTAAGAAAACAGTCATAATACTGTACCAACAATGCATTTACAGATACTGTTTGTTGGTTATTTACTTGGTGCTAGCATTTTATTTCCACTGATGCCTTGTGTCCAGACACTGATAAATAGAAGAGCACAGGAGATACCTCTTAACTGTTCTACATGGAGTATTAATCTGCACCTTAATTAAACAGACTTGTGAAAAATTTCTTTGAGGATTTCATTTAAATATTCTGTAAATGGTTCCCTGACTCCTGAGCATCACTATAGAATTCTTTTTTCTCTTCCTACATGTTTGTACCTGTAAAGTAATAGACTTTTTGCTTCTTTCTGTTGATCATTTTAGTATGTGGCAAATTTAAACCTCTGCTTCTTGGTCATATTTTATGCTTTATACATGGCAAATTTGCTGATAAGGTCCCCCATGGACAGCAGGGAGTACAGCCGTGTTCACTGGGAACATTCTTAATGCAGGCATCTCTGGTTCTGTCCACTGGAGCCAATTACTGCTGTACCTGCCTGACCTTTTTTCTTTGCTTATCTGCACTACATCATGTCTGAACAGCCAATGTCCTTCAGAATGCTGGCAAAGGACAATGGGTGAAGCTCAGTGATATTTTTTTTCCTGTTTGTTGGCATTTCCCCTTTTCCTCCCCGTTTTTTAGCTTCTGTTGTTGATGTAGCACCTGAAGGATTCCTTAGCCTTGCCATTTGAAACTGAAGAATCTCAAAGATTGGGATCTTGACTCAGTATAAAAAGCAAACTGTGTAGCTTGTCCTAAGGTTCTTCTTTACTTTTGCTCTCCAAGAGCCGAAGCCTTGGGATACGCATAAATACTGAAAACGAACAATACCATACAACTGACAGCTTTCATATTTAAACAGCTTTGGAAGATAAACTAATGATAGGCTGCTGTTACCTGAGGAAAAGTATCTGAAGATTAAGATATCCAGGATAAATAACCATAAGAGAGAACTAGCTCTGGAAAAGAAAAATATGTTAAAAATATTTACATTCCTCCATAGTAAATGCATTCCATAACAATGTTTGTTTGGACTGTTTTTATATTTCTAAAATTGTATCTTATTACTGTATTCTTAGAGTTCAGACTTTTTTAAAAAAATACAGTGCTTAGATTTATACAGGATTTGTTTAGATACTTATAACAGTAACGCTTTATTAGTCATTTAGTTTTCTTTATAGACAAGTAGATAATCATTATTTTTTACAAGACAACAATTTTAACCTTTCTTAATAGAATACACGGGCTTGTAGTTTTGTCTTGGAGCAATAATTTAAGACCTGCACTCTTGAGTCCCCATCTGAGAGTCTTGATTTTTATCCTCATCTTTCATGAAGATATCTCAGCTACTGAGGTATGATATCTATGAACTGTATTCATTTACTAGAATATAGATTTTAAATATATATATAAATATTTATATATATTTTAAATATTATATATAAATATTTAAATATATAACACACCTACAGACAAATTTTGTATATATATAAAATATATATATTTTATATATATATAAACAGGCCCAACCTTTGTTCAGGTTGGGCCTGAGGAAGCAGGTCTGTGCTGTACCTTTTGCCAACAGATGCATGGAAATCAGCTGCACATCTAATTCCTAGGCTCAAGGATTCCGAGTTAATTTTGGAGGCACAAGGTTTATAACAGTATTGATAATTTCTCTAAGGGATTAATGGGGGAAGGCATGGAATCTTTTTAGGCAGACATCTTGAGACCTACCTGCAAAAGGAAAGAGGAAATTGGAATAATTTAGAGAAAATTGCATGATTTGCCCCACTGTTTCAGTACTGTTTCAGTCAATTTTGCATTGAAATCAGTGCAAGTTTTGTCTGAGTAGGTTATCTGCATCTTGAAGTCTCCAAATTGGCTGTTTGGAAATACGTGTGTGAGAATGGCTCTCTGTACAACACTGAACTTCCAAAGTTTTGCTGATCTGTGGCCACAAAGTGTGACAACTTTTTCTGAAACCATGTGTTTCAAAAAACTGTTCCAAGTATGGATGGACAAGTCCCATGTTAAGGATTTCAGGGCTGTGATCTTGGAGAAGCTGTTGATAAGCCTTGCAGAATTAAGTTCACATAAGGACTAATAACTGATTTTTTGGTTAAATTATTTTTAAAGTATCTTTCCTGTATATACAGTTTTTCCTCTGTTATTTGTATATATCTCAACTCTCAATTTTATAATCCCCTGGGAAGGGAGGGAGTTGTACATATTTAGCCTGAAGTGTTTTATGTTAGACTTTAATAAACTTGTTTTGTAATTTTCCCTCACCTGGTGTCTCCTGTTTGTAACTGCAGGGGGTAGCACAAAAGGAGGAGGGAAGCAGTCTAACATAACCACCCTCAAACACCCTGTCAGAAGGATACGTGCTGCAGCACACTTAACACAGCAAGGATTGTTACATTACGCACCAAATTCTCATAATAGAAGATAGTTTGGGTTCTATTCAAACTGAATTAAACACAAAAATTATTCTAAA
Organism: Pezoporus occidentalis; assembly: GCF_034315485.1. Lineage (NCBI taxonomy): Eukaryota > Metazoa > Chordata > Aves > Psittaciformes > Psittacidae > Pezoporus > Pezoporus occidentalis. The sequence continues at coordinate 8,823,529 of NW_026916158.1, forward strand.
TACAATCCAATATAATGACTTTTAGGTTAATTTTTTTCCACTTGTTTTGAGGTGTCTGGGGGGGTGGGTTTTTACAGAGTGCTTTGAAGATGTACTTTTTTTTTTCTAAACTACATATTCAGTGAATTTATCAGAATTTGTATCTTAACATATTTTTACTAGATGGTTTCATTTTACAGAAGGTGGTGTGGTGACTGGAGCACACAGCAGGACTTAGGGGACCTGCACTGTACCACTGGTTTACTGGGTCAGCCGTTTTCCTTCCTTTTAAACTAGGGCAAAAATGCTGCCTTTCCACAAGCTGTGGAAGCTAAAGCAATGGTTAACTGAGCAGGATTACGCTTGCTAGAATAACTTGCTCAGAATAACATGGCAAAAAATTCTCTACGTCCAAAGAACACAAGAGACATCTTTTAAGAATTTCAAGGTTTGGTTTCCACAGAAAGGAAAGCAGTAAGTAAATGTCGCTGGCATAGGCCTCTAAGCAATACAGGGTTTTGCACAAATAATTATTTTAGTGTGCAGGAAGCTGCTTATACAAGATTCAGTGGGAATTATTCTGCAGCCCTTTGTTGCAAAGGACTATCAAAGTAAACTATAACGTGAGCTAGTTTTATGGATGTCAATAGTGCAGAGTGCTCTTACACATCTTGCTATTAAACAATGGTTCAGAGACAGTACAAATACTTGCATAAATACAAGAGAAAGAAAGATGTGTGGAAAAAAGTTACCTTGATCTGAATGTTGTAGTGGCCTTTCTGGCAGAAAATTGTATCATCAGTGTCTCAGTATGGAAAGTACTCTATCGGAATGTAACCTGCAGAGCTCCAGTGCAGCAATGCCCATGAAAACACCAACTTTGATATTTGATAATACAGTCTCATCTAATTATTTTTAAACTTAGAAGTTTTTGTAGCATGTAGCTTGTTCTCAAACAATCACATTCAGTGTACCCTTAATTTTTGTTCTCATTGCTGTTTTTCCTGTTTAACCACTATAAGCTTCCTGTTAAACTATAAGCTTCTCTCTAGAACAGGGTTTTCAGTGTGATGTGTGGGCTTTCTGCTTAACAAGACAAGTACAAGTTAGGAGGACCCTGTACAGGTACATGGAACAAACATACCTGCTCTGTGGATTTACCTCTTAAGTCCTCTTATGACAGTAAGTGCTTTTTGGAGCAACAGAGCCTGGTTCATTTGTGATTGGGGTGGGAGGAATGAAAAAAACCCAACCAAACAACAGAACACCTCCACATCTAGTGACTTCTACAGGTATGAGCAGAGTGGGTGGAAGAAGGAAACAAGCTGAGTGGTTCCCAAAATTCTACAAAGTCTGTACCCAAATCATTAAACAATGTTTAACTACCATTGTGTGTATATGTTGTCTTATTTGTGCAGAAGAGTTGCCACGTAGCTACTTCTTAATTTTTAAGAGACAGGAAGAAAAGACACCAAGGTTGGTGGGTGTGTATCATTTGTTGTACAAGGAACAAGTACAAGTTGCAAGCTAATCAAAATACCAGCTTTAAAGTCCCAGCATTATAGTGGCTTAATGATTAGGTTAATTTAACTTGGGTTTAAAAAAAGGTTATTCTTGAAAAGAGATCAAAAGCACCATTACTAAGTAAAAGGAGAGTGTATGTAGAGCACAGTAGCAACAAACAGATTTACCCAAACCTCCCCGTTTCAGCAGGAATCTTCTTCTGCAGTATATCTGATTTGCTATCAAGTAAAGTTGCTGCCCAGCAGTAGTCCTGGGTGTAAGATTTTGTCAGCTTGATCTGCCTGGCTGTACTCCAACCTGCAGAGATGCAGTAACATTGCATATGGGCTCTCCCAGCTATATGGAAACCCAACGGCAGAGATCACAGCCCAGGAAGGGCAACAACAGCTCTTCACCTGCAGCAGTCCGGTGGTCAGGACACTCCACTCAGATGCTCTGCAACTGCTCTAATCCAGCCTCTGCATCTTTTCTAAATAAGAAGCATTTGGTCTGAGAAGGTCGTCTAAATAGAGCAGGGTAGTTAGCTGCTGAGAGTTCACTTCATGCCTCTGCACTGCTGCAGTCTAAACCCTTCATATGCCTCTGGGCAGTGACTGGTTTACTCATTACTGTTAACGATACCTAATGTCACTCTTCATGCACTTCTGTGGTGAAAATGTTTTCCTCTGAGCATGTCATTTCACTAAATTTCTCACCTAGGAACTCTGGAACTACAGCTAGTCATGGTAAGGCAAAGAAGACAGTGTGCAATAGAAATGACTGCAGCAGAAATAACGCATTTTCATATTAGTAGGCTCTTAATATATTGGCTGTTACTTATCAACAAATTTTAAAGTCATTGGTTCAATACTTTAATGCCATTTCGAGCAGGTTTAGATTCTTTCCAGACTAAAGACCCTGAAGAAACAACATGCAGCAAGTATGATATTGATACAATCTTGTTTTCTAGAAACCTGACAGGAAAAGCTCAAGCATACCGAATGCTTCAAGCTGCTACCTCACTCACAAGTATTCTGAAACAGCTGCAATTGCCAGACTGGCATTAGCATCCTTTTTTGTCACTGCCCAATAACTTGGCGTCCAGTAGTAATGCTTCTGCAGGCCATGGGAGAGCTCTGCAAGGTAAATGTGCCCATCCACTTCATAAGGCTCCACGTCTGTGCAGTTAAGTTTCAGGCGGCCCATCTGAATTAATTCTGAAAGTGCCTGAAATGAGTAAAACCAAGAATGAGACACAGAATATTCTCTTGATTGCAGTGAAGTCTTTAGAAGATAACACACGACAGGAGAGTATTTGATTATTTCAGTATGCTGATGTCCAGTGAGTCTCATTACAGCACCACCATATTATAATTATTTAAATAAACCCCATAGTTAATCAAGTATCTTGCTAATTATTGTCATTTTTACAATGACTGTAAACATGAACTAGGATAAACAAACTCCAACCCTCTTAGAGGAGTTCAGAAGCAAGCACTTACCATACAGGTGGCTTCATCAAATTTGTTCCCCCAGATGTAAATACAGGAAAGTTCTGTGTTTGTTTTCATTGCCTCTGAAAGAGCTACAAGTCCTTTGCCACTTATATTGTTGCTTACTACTGACAACCTAAACCAGAGAAAATAGTTGTGCAAATGTGTGCTAAACCACAGAATTCCCATCTCTTGGTCAAAACCAAGAGTTTAACTATGATTTACTCTTATTTTATATTTTATTATTACATATTATTATATATCTGATAAGTATATTGAAATTCTACATATGTTATTAATAAATATTTATTTGTATCAAGGCCAGTCCTACTATAAAATCTTTCCCATGTTGCTAAAGGCAGTTTGGACTATGGACTTGTACCATTTCTCAAGTCATTTCCATGACTGGTGCAGCCATAACAGGTTGTTCACTACTTAGTTCTTCAATCTCAGTGGCTGACTGCCTGGTGGCCAGGTCTCATCTCTCCTCTGCCTTGAAGCCCAAGCCCTGGCATTTCTCCAAGCTAAGCTTTGATCTTTGTGCAGTGGCAGTTATTTTTATATGAGTGAACCTGGAAGGCTTTCAGAGGCACCTAGCAGCCACCACCTCCTCAGTCTGCTACTTAAAACTAATGGCTTCAGGTAACGCCTTTGATCAGCTTTTACATCCTGCCAGGGCATGGTTTAATGCCGGCTACAAAATACACCCTGATGGAGAGATTACAGCTCTTTTGGGTTCACTCAGAAGCTAACTTAGAGGATTTTCTTAAGTATGGAACATAAGAATCAACAAATATAGTGCCTTATCCCTGCATGGAGTCTTATTATCTTAAAATTCTGAAAGCTGTACAGCTCCTGCTTGGTTTTGGTTGTGTACCACAGGGACCTATGCTTTAAAGATGCAAAAAGAACTAACAAGATCTAATTTCCTCCCCCGCCACACGTCCCTCAGAACAACTGTAAAAACTGTGAATCACATATAAGATGAACTACTACAAAGCTGAGCCAAACATCAGCCCCAAAAAGCCCTAAAGAGAAGAAAAGGTGTATGTCAGGCCACACAGCAGTGGATACAAGATATAAAAAAAAAAAAGTACACGGAAAGATAAAGTGAGTAGAGAGCAATCCTGGAAGTGCAGGAATGTAAACACAAGGTGTTAGCATGTGGGGCTGAACGGCATGTCTTGGCCTTGTGTTTTACTCCTTTAGCTCATTCAGTTACCAAACACAGGCTTCTTGTACTGCACAAAATACATTAGTATCTCGGGCCTGGCCTCCAGCTGCAGGGCTCTAAGAGGACCTGTGGCTCACTTCCAGCACAGGTCTCAGGGCACCTCTCATAGGAGGAAAAACCTATGCTTAGCAAAACAATCCTACCCAATCCATCACGTTTTTTTCACCCCAAGAAGGAAAAACGGACCAAAAAGTTCAGAACTTCCTGACTTTTCCATTTTGATCAACATCAAAGCACACAGTTTTGATGTCAGCTCAGACACTGCAAAGCCCAAGTTCCTTACACCTGCAGATTCTGGGGAAACTGTGTAAATACTAACGCCTGAAGAGTCCTGTTGTACAAAGCCAAGGCCTCACTCAGGTAGACGGCTCCATCATCTTCTATTTGGTTTGCATTAAGATCTAGGATTTGCAGGGTCTGGTTCCATTTTAGTAGTTTTCCCAGAAATTTTACACCGTCACTGGTTATTTTATTACTGAAAGAGAGAGATGCACACATTTTTTCTTAAAAAGGTGGTAAGAAAATGAGTTTCTAATGTTAGTCAGGGCTGTGTCACTTAAAAACTCTTACCAGGCAAGATTAAGGTATCTCACGCTGGAGTTTTCATACAAAGCCTCACACAGTCTCTCCACACCAAAGTTTTTCATTCCATGCTTGCACAAGTGTAGTTCCACAAGAGAAGAGTTATTTTTCAACATCAGAGCTAGATGAACTGTGGTCTCTTCCTAAGAACATACACTGAGTCTTATTAAGCTATACTTTAAGAAAAAAATATAGTCTTGTTTCAGTAAAAGGGAGATTCACAACCACCAGAAAGATTTCATAGAATCATAGAATGGTTGGAAGCAACCTTAAAGCTCATCCAGTTCCATCCCCCCTGCCATGGGCAGGGACACCTTCCACTGCAACAGGTTTTTCCAAGCTCTGTCCAACCTGGCCTTGAACACTGCCAGGGATGGGGCAGCCACAGCTTCTCTGGGCAGCCTGTGCCAGTGACTCAGCACTCTTACAGTGAAGAACTTCTGAATATCTAAATCTCCCCTCTGTCAGTTTAAAGCCAGCTCCAACTGTCATATTCCTATATGCCTTGTAAAAAGCCCTTCTCCAGATTTCTTCGTAAGTTCCCTTTAGGAACTGGAAGGCTGTTGTAAGGTTTCCCCCAAGATTTCTATTCTCTGAACAAGCCCAACTCTCTCAGCCTGTCGGTTTGGTCATCAGTAATGTTCTATTGTTGTGTATTGTATTAAAAATAGCTGGGAAACAATATATAAGGATTATACTGAAATAAATAAATAAAATACTGGAAAGATATATGCACATTGATAGTGCTATGTACATCCCTGCAGATACCAAAAGCATCAGTGTTTGAATCATTATGTCTAATTAGTTTTCCTTCCAGTCATTGCTCTTAAACTGAATGTTTGAGTTAGTCCTCACTAACATTAAAAGTACTTTGTTATGATGCTAGTCTATTATTTCATCAAAAGAAATAGGGTTGCTACAGGAAAAAATATACCTTCTGTCATTGTAAGACTCAGTTCATTTTGAAGTTTTGATAAGAAAATAATGAGTGAATACTTAGAGCCAAAAATGAGGGAACAACCTAGAGGCCTCAGAAAATTAGAAAGTTGAAGGTAGGAACAGTGGCTAGTAGAATCTCACAGGTACAGACCGTGCCCTTACTGGTATTTATTTTCAATAGCAGTATTTTAAATTGACTTCTAAAACTGGGGTTAGGTAGATCAAGCCCTGTCTTAGTAGAAAAGAAACAACTAAAATCTGCTTAAACTGTGGGAATTTAGGAAGATCTGGCCTTCACAACAGTTTAATTTCATTATCCTGCCAGCAGGAAAATACTGTCCATAGCACAGACACCCGAGAATTGCTGCCAGTCTGGTGAAACCACCGCTACAAGCAGCTTTACAGCCAAGACTTCAGCAGGAAAAGCAAGGTGCAGAAGCTGCATGCCTGCAAGCAAAAGCCCCACAGCTCTGTGTATCTGTACTTGTAGATTCTCTTTTCAGCGCTTGATTGTTCCGGAAGGATTGCGTCTTCCTTTTGGGTAACAAATTCATAGTAGGGTTTACATTGATGAGGTGCGTTCATTTGTTAAATTTGTGCTTCAAGTTCACGCAGTAAAACAACCACACATTCCAGTGATTATGGCATATTGTTAAAGCGTGCCTTTCTTCTTTAAGCTGCGGGTATTGCACTGCTGAGATAAATAGCAGTCTTTTGTTCTTCCTCTCATTTCCTGCTGAACACCATTTCTCCCCATTTGCTGAACTATGCATGAAACTCTCCACACTGTAACAGCAGAAGGAATACTTGGTTCTCCAATATCAAGCCCTTTCCATTAGCTTATGATTTAACAAAAGTGTATGTACCAAGAAAGCAATTTTTAAACAATTAACCTTCTAGTTAAACCACGGCAGCCTGTGATGGCACAAAACTTGGCACAGAAAGAGAGAAAGAGTATTTCTGCAACAATTTACTTCACTTTGTAAGGAAACACAGAGAGCCATGCAGTTCAGATGTACATAAAGGCATAAGTACTGACTTTACTATGCTTCCCTCAGCTAAAACTACAGTCTGCTTACATACCTCTTGGCTGAACAGTAAAGGACGATTTAGGTTTATTGCCTTGACTGATTTGTTCTGATTCAGGGCTGATGCTGTTGCTATTAGACATTGCACACCCTGGAAATAAAAATAAACTCTTTAGAAAAAAACCTATTTGATGTATAAATCAAGCTAACAAATTACCGCAACTTCCTAGAATTGATTGTCAGAAGATCAAAAACATCAAATGGGCTCAGATTAGAAATACTGTTATTTCTGCCCCCATGCACTCTGGAGAGATACAAATGCAGCTGGCAAGTGCTTACAGACACACAATGTATTTTCTGATAATACCAGTGCCAGCTCCCCGTGGAATAATAGAGTGGAATTCATCTCAGTAGTACAAATGACTAGGAAATTTGGCAACTCGGAAAATAAAAACCAAGAATAATGCATCTCAAAGATACTCATCCATTTAATTGATCCTCTATTTTGGTTTTCCTAATTTATGAAGCAAAACCAGCTTGTGTGTTTTCCCTGAAGTCTATGATAAAAGTCTTAGCTAACATTTATCTACTAGGTAAATTCACACTAAATGTGAATAATGTGGTACAAAGAATACAGTCTAGAATACAGGCCAATTTGGATTTTTTTTATTTCCTTCTAGTTTGCTCACTGATTTATATTTGTGCTATTTTCCAGTTAGGCTGGTCTGCACCCAAAGCCCCTTCATTCTAAACCAACTCTCTACGAACTCCCTACCAAGCATAAACACATTAAGCTTTCAAATAAATCCTACACTGGCTACACTTCCCTTGTTTATGTATTTGTAACACCCTGCACACTTCCTGAGGTATTCCCCTTTCTAGTTTAGGAGCAAATTCTGCAATTCCAGGAAACGAATATAGGATTTAAAAGCTATCCACAGGTTTTTATACTGGCTAGAGTAGGAAGCACCCTTTTAGTCCATGGAGGCATTCCTATCCTCACGGTCTCCCTGCTCATGACTCCAGGAGACACCAGGTTATTTAGGATCAAATCAGGCTCATTTTGAGCAGCCTTTCTGCTCAATTCAGCACTGTTGTGCTTATGTCCTTTAGGGACTGAAGCCTGATAGGAGCAACAGAGCTATGGGACTGGGCTACTTTCAGGTGCACTGGATACTTCAGAAGGAAAAGAGCCTCCAGGGAATAAGAAGTCCTTCCTTCAACATGACTTACACAGGACTTAGGCAGCACAACAAAAATGAACAGCAGAAACAAATCTCAGAAAATGTGAAAGCCAAGCAGTTGAATTCCCAGGGACATAGTGGCTCATACACATCATCAGTTGTGACTTCTCAGGTGTATGCAACATGCTTGTCCAAGTACACACTGCAATATTATATACTGCTACCACAAAATGTAAAATCAATGTCAACAGATGGCATTTTCCCCTAATTAAGTAGTGCAGAACCTTTGTAATATCCTTGAAAGACTTAGGTCATTGCTGATTATTTCACTGGGTTACTCACTATATCACAGTCTCCAAGATCCAACTTCTCCAAGGTTGAATTAATTTGTAGCATTGAAGCAAAGAACATCCCACCTTTCTCTCCTATTTTGTTCCCAGTCATTCTCATATGCAGAAGAGTTTCATTCCCCTAAACAAAATAAAAATAGGAGACAAAAAAATCAATGCCTTTGAAGCGGCCTGAAAAACAACACTGTCCTTTCCCCTGTGAATCCTGCTGGCTGTCACACAAAGACAAAACAACCCTCCAGAAGAATCGTGTTTAAGTGATAACACTGACTAAGCTGTTGGCTCAGGCTTTCCTCAGTGGAATGAAATGCATGAGAGTCTGGAAGCAAAACTCAAATATTTGAGAACTTTTGTTTCTCCCAAGTCGACAAATCTCACACGCACAAAAATAATCCTGCCTAAATAAATCTGCCTGAATTGGCATCTGAAATGTAAATTATAACAAAACTGATTTAAATCTAGTAAGTGTTTTAAGCAAGAATATAGTTTGCTTTATTTTTCATCGGCTTTTAAAGCACACGACCAGTCGAAGCTCAGTGAAGCCGGTCACCTTCAGTAGGACTACTTAGTAGAGTCAAACCAATGTGTAAGTCTTTGCAGGAGTGGAGGCATCACTGGCAATATAAAGTTCTGATCAGAGGTCTAGAAAAGTCAGCATCTTTCCCCTCACCCTCCATAGAATTTCAATGGATATAAAACAGCTATTCAACTGTTAAAGCCCAAAATGAAATGCAGAGTAGCTTCATATTTTTATTTCCTTTATAATCACTAATTACCAGAGATCACAGTTGAGGAAGAGATTACAAACCAAGTAGTTCTGTTAGCAGCAGAACTAATGAAGCCCAGTTTCATACAGGTTTGAGGTCTTCCACATGTCCCCAGCACACCTTCACCTGATGCAGTACCTCACTCCAGCCATCTTCTTCCCTCTCCCTCCCTCAATAACAACCTACCTTCACCCCCAGACTTCCCTGCCTGGCCCAATGGCAGCAGGAACCCATGCAGCCCAGGGGTCCTGCCATCTGCCTGCTCAGCAAACCCAGCAAATGCTGCTGGGGCTGTACAAAGAGCTTTGGGGGCTGCTTGCAAGCCCAGAATGATCTACTGTACAACCTTAGTGCTTTGGTGGCTGCTTGCAAGCCCGGTATGATCTACTGTACAACCTTAGTGCTCTGGGGGCCTGTCAAATTTAGCTGAAATCGGTTCAGAATCCAAAGACTGTGAAGGAGGAAGAGCGAGCTCACATGAGTCTCATTTCACAAACACTACAAATCATGCACACAAGCCTCATTTCCTTGGGAAGCCACATTAAAAATAACAGACTTTTTTTTATGATTCTGCTGCGAGCCAGAGTTTTGAAAACATGTCTGAGACATCTTGAATCCAGACAAATACTGACATCGAGGTACAGGTAAAAATAATACAATTCTTTTCTTTTAAAAGAAGAAATTGATGGCACTGCATATCCCACAGCAGAGCATTTTTCACTTGGAAAAATCCAGCTGTGATAGTTGTGATAATTAAGTGTTAATGGCAGCACAGTACAACGTTTTCTTGTGTGAAACCTGATTTCTGAAGTTTGCTTTGAGAAAACAAGCAGTCCCTGTGATACAGTAAACCACTGAATGGACCGAAGAGAGAGGGCCCCTTCAGCCAGCTCTGATGTTGGCAGGACAGCTAGTACAGTTCCTCAAAAGCAAAAATACCAAACGAGATACCATTGTTTAAATCTGCCAGGCAAATACTCACATGGAGCGCTTTTGCTATCAGCTCTGCTCCACTTGTGCCAATATTATTAAACATCAGGTTCAGGTACCTCAGAGAGGAGCTTTCCTGAGGAACAAACAAATCAGAAAGCAATCAGACTCCTTTCCAGAGCAAGCCTGCAGTTTTCAAAGAGGATATGCATCACACTTGTACTTAAAACCTCTGACCTTTACTGCATTTCAGACAGCCCTTGATTTGGAGAAGTAGTTAAAGAACGCCAGTGTGTCAGATGATGAGGAAAAGGCAGAAAAACATGCAGCACGTAAAAACATGTCCTCAGGGTGCTTACAGAAACCACTTGCGAACCCAAGTGCTCAGCATGACCAAACGAGGCAGGTGGTCAAGCTCAGATGCAGACCTTCAGGCACTTTGCAAACCTCATGGCACACCCTGAGCTCCAGGAACACAGGCACCAAGTGGTAACTCACCATTTTCCATCTCTATTCCAGTGCTTATAATGACAAAAAGGCAGCATTAAAGTTTCCTATGTTTAGACCTACAAAAAGTCTAACAGAGGTGATAAGTATCTAAAACAAACGCCCTGGGACATTTGACACTTCCATGACCTCCTTCGTTAAACTGAACGGTAAGCCTGAAAGCCCCACAATTTATTCAACCGTTCTTTCTTTTGGACACCTTAGCCAGATGTCCAAGGGTGTTCTACTAGAAATGAAAGATCTTCCCAGAGAATACAGTCTGAGATTTTAGTAGGATGGATTTGGATGTGAAAGTAAAAAGTACTGAAATTTTGCCAAACAATTGCACTCTTGTCTCCAATACAGCACATACAAATATTATCACTGACAAATAAATTACAAGTTGCTGAAAGAGAAACATCACTGTGGCACCTGGAGGAATGTTGCCATGGTCTTTGCTCCAGCATCAGTCAATACATTATACCTAAGATCCAAACCTGAAAAAGATGAACGAAGAATGTGACAGATGCATATCAACAATGAACTGATCTCTGAAAAAGAAACCAAAACAAACCCTGCTTAAGTTTTCTTATATTAACACAGCAATGTTTAAATGTATATTAAAAAAAGCTTACCTGTGACAAATGCAGCCGTACGTAAGACAGAGACAAGAACTTGAAGATTGTCATCTGTAACTCTCTGCACAGGCACTAGATGACTATTTCCAGCTATTTTTAATGTGAACCCTTTTGTCCATATGCTGAAACATAAAAATGTAAGCACATGGGGAGAAGTAAAATGCTACAGATAAATGAATTCTCTCTCCAGATAGGAAGTGTATCCAGGCTTGCCCTCGCTGATGTGTTTCATGCAGTTAGCTGCTGCTGTGACCTTTGGTAATGCCATGGCAGACAATGTGATTCAAACTGTACTTCAGCACTGTCCTTTCTGATAATCTGGACACTGCACAGCTGCTTAGCACACATGCACAAAAAGCAGGAAGAAGCAAGATGAGGGGAAGGCAGATGGAAATATAGACTATCCTGGAGATTACCTCATTATCTCCTATTTTCTTGTTCCTTTTCATTTATTTACCCTAACCTGCCCTCAAGATCAAAACCTAACACAACCCATTTCACCATGCTGTATTTTCTCAGGTTTTCTCTAGAAAGGATAATTAACTTTGACCCCAGGAGCATACATGGGAGGAAGCCCTATCTAGACACATAATGAGAGAGAATTTGGGTAGTTAATAACTTGGCAGGATTCAGAGACATTTTAGGGAAGCTAACTGTATGCAGCTGAGGCTTTTTTAAACAGGAGACAAAAGGAAGGGAGTTAGAATTTGGGTTTGGCTTTTTTAAGGGACACAAAGGCACCATCCTGTACATTTTTCACTTTTTTGATTTCACTGCTTGTAAAGCTGCCCAGAAGGGATATATAGCTACAAACTTCTGCCAAGATGATGTCAAGATGAGTCAAACCAGAACTTCAGCAGTAAATGCTAAATATGATTTGTGTTTCAGCCTGAAACTGCATGAACTTTCGCACTGTTCAACTCCTTGTCCTGCTATCTTAAGACTTTCAGAAGCATCTGAAACACATCGTTCGTTATTTCCTTACATTTCATCATTTTTATCAGCTTCTCGAAGCACATGAGCAATGAAAGGGTTTTCAGGTTGGCCCAAGTTTTGGCAGACCTGCACATAGTGCTGGTGAAGATCTGGGCAAACTGACATGACCTGCTGGAAAACAAAACAAAGCGTTATTGCATCGTTATTGCAGCCTAGCAACATCACCATAGACCCAAGCGCTGTCGTGCTGCGCTTTGCATAACAATAAAACTGGGCTTGGTCTGAAAAGGGTTACAACTGCCGGTATGCAGCACATGAATAACAGATACAAACAGACAAGAAAAGAATCGGGAAAAATGTGGATTTGTGGATGTGTTCCTGAAGCCATCCCAAGGAACCTGAGCTAACAGAATTAGTATTCATACAGGCAGGACCTTTGCTCCCTCTAAAAGCGGCGAGCCCCGACCTCCGCAGGCCTACCTGAGCGATTCACACCGGCGCCCTCTCCCTGCGCCAGCCCGCGGGCGAGCCAGGCTGCCCCAACCTTAACAACGGTTGGTAATGAAGCCTGTTTCCAAGGAGGGTGTGACAGGCCCTCCAGGAGGGAGCTGGCAAAGGCAGCCAGACTCAGCCCATGGCCCTGGCATGACGCCCCACCGCCACCCTTCCCCTCCTCACTGTGGAGAGTGGCCGCATGCGTGGTGCCCGACCCCTGTATGGAGGGGTGCTTCATCAGCTCACCCCCAGAGTATTTACTCAGCCGTCTGCCCTCAGTCTCCAAGGAGGCTTTGCAAAAGTTTCCGTGGTTGCATGGGTTAGCAGTTACTTCAAAGGTGTCTGTGCTGGTCCTTTCCACCAAATGGCTTCACTATTGCCTTTGTACGCAGCAGCGAGTAAGCTAGGATCGCACACTCTCCTGTCCCACAGCGTCTGGGGCTCACTCCCAAGTACTGAACTTGGAGGCAATAAAGAAGAAAATACCCTTGTGCAACATCTGAATTGGACTGGGAAGCCCAGCATGCGTCTCCCCCATGGTGGTTGCTCAGTTCTTCCTCTCATCTTGGTGGCACCTGGAAACCATTCATCTCTGAAAACATGATGTCATCCCAGAATGGCTACAGCAGGAGAGAAAAGGGTATTTAGTAGGAGATGACTGTCAGCTACCTCTTGACCTCTATTTTCTCCTATCATTCCTTAAATGCCAGCGACAGATTTCTTCTATCCAGACATCGGGTCTCTCCCTTCCCACCCCTTGCTCTTTTGCTACTGGCAACAGTACAACTTTGAGGATTGTCAAATACCAGATTCACTGGCATCTCTCTGGCTCAGAAACCACTGTCACAGAAGAAGGTGCCACCTTTCTCCAGCAGGACTCTCCCAGTTTTACCATCAGCATAGCTGAAGAAATGTCAGGGTTTGTAAATAGGGCCCTTCAAGACACAAGGAGATTGCTTTATCCAGCTCCCTTGACTTCACAAGTTCACCCTCTGAATTTGGCTGTTGGGACACTTCCGAATGCACTTGTAAGAAATACCCCTGTGTTGCTTTTACAGCCTTTTAAGTATAGCTTGCGTGCTAATAAAAGACAGAGGGGAAGCTGGCACATAGACGGGAAATTTCAGCCGAAACTCATTGTAGTCAGAGCGATAAAAGGGCTAGAACAAGGTTTGATACTTGAAACCAAGCTCAAGGGGGGAGGGATGGGGAGGGACGGAGGAAGTAGGCCACTATACCGTAAGAGCACACGTGTAAGTAAGAAGAGCCGCCTGAACTAGAGTAGTGGGAAATGTAAACAGGGGCAGGACTTCACGTTAGTAACTTAGGCGCTTCGGATAAGGCTGTAAACCTCTGAGTACCTAACCAGCAGGGAAACAAGGGAGGGACTTTGCGGTTCGGAGTAGGGATTAAAAGAAGGCTGTAAGCAGGGTGAGCTCTCCTCACTGGGGCACCTGTTTTTGCGAAAACGTTTAATGGATTTCTGCTTTGCTGTTGAGTCTGACCTCAGTCTTTGAGGACATTTCCTACATTCCTCACATGAATGGATTCAAAGATACGGTCCTGCTGTATGTACTGCGAGATTTGATCAAAGAACACAAATAGCTTATTGCAGGGGCACAGCTTGAGACTAGAACCAGTCCCTAAATGTTGAATTCTGTCAGTACTTAACTTAGCACAGGAAGGTCCCTGAGTACTGGTGATTTTTCATCGTTTTAATCTTCTGGAATTAGAAATACGGAGCTGAGACAAGGGGGCACAAAAGCACAATGTAGTCAGTTCCAAGTAACATTAAGTTTGATGGCTTTGTAATGGAAAATAACTGCGGTGCTTGAAGGTAGTTGACATAGTTTCAGGTCCTTAGGACCTTAGTACAAAAAGTGTATGAAAAGCAGAATAGAAAAACCGGACCTGGGGATGGGGAGAATCTGGGACTAGCAGATATCCAGGATGGGCACAGTTAAAGTAACTGATAAGTAGAAGGACAGGATGATTGCTGTGTTTGTGGTGTTCGTGAACCCACTAAACTGGTGTAAACATCTACTGGGGAGTGTCCCGGGACTAGCAGATGTCCAGGATGGGAGCAGTTAAACTTAAATGATGAGTAGAAGGACAGGACGATTGCTATGCCTGTAATGTTAATCAAGCTGGTGCTGCAAAGACTGCCAGAAGATTGTTGGGAGAAGTAAACAACCCTTAAAGACCACCATCACATTTTTTGTATGCATGTGGGAAACTTTCTGTAAAATGATGTAATTCATGTGTAGCCTCATATATAAGGATAGCCTGTATCCTGTATATGGGCACGCACGTTAGGAGGAGCTATCTCCCGGCGCCGCAATAAAGAATACCTGCTTGTCAACTTGAAACTCTGTGGGCGAGTTTGTTCCTGGAGTTTTCTCCGAATCAGAGCAGAGATGGCTGAGTCTCAGTAGAGCCAAGAGGCCAGTGCAGGGGGCAGTCACTGGCCCAAAGCTGATTCTGTTGGTTTTGAGTATGATACACAAGAAATACCACTGAATAAAGCGCCAGAGAATGAAGCTCTTTCTCCCACACGTGTCACACAGAGGATATTTTTCATAATGATTTATCCAACAAGTAACTGAACAGTCTTGCCAGGGGTCTTGAGTCTAGAATATCTGGAAGAGCCGCATACAGGGTAGAACCTGATTGTAAGCATCCCCAGAGACATAAATTGCCTGAGGCATATGAAGGTCCCCTACTTGGATCAGGATCACATACAAGATATATGCAAAGAACTGGGGGAGATGAAATCTCCTCTGAGCTTAGATGTAACAATCCCCTCTCTTGTAGTTTGCAGCAAGCTGTAGTCCCTTTGTCAGCTCAGGCTTAACAAAGCAAACTGTCATGAAATTCCAGTGCAGATCTGTGGATACCTCTATCACATTGAACTGCTTGGCCTTCTGACAATCATCTCAAGTGTCTGCCTAAAGAAAGAGTTAACCTAAAAAAAAAAAAAAATCAAGGAAATTTACCTCCAGAAAAAGATTTGAAAGTTTTCCCAAGGAGCTTTGTCATATTGCTAATTCAGAAATAATAGATCTAAAGTACAAAATATAATCAGTGTCATCACAGAAGAGGGAGGCTTTTTGACAAACCCAGTTAAGCCACTTTTAGCTTTTAATAACTTACCCCCATTCCTCCTTCACTGCAGCACTGCCAGAAGCTTGCTATGCTGGATCTGTCTCATAATCTCCTGCACAAGCTTCCCCCAGGTTTGAAGAATCTCACTGAAATGAGACTGCTCAAACTGCTTGCAGCCTGAAGAAGTTCCCACCAGATCTGCTGCTGCTTGTCCCTTTCTGTGTTTATATAAATGACAACTCCCTTGATGGTATTCCTAAAGGAATATGCACTATGAAAAACGTGGAAGTATTGGCCCTGGATGACAATCAGATACAGGAGTTGTTTGGTCCTTTGTTTTAATTTATATTTTATTGATACCTCCCTTTTGCAAATTCTAAGTTCTTCATTACAGCTGTGTGCCATCTTTCTTTACTACAGTGAGAAGGCATGTACCACCCGGTATGCACCTGAACCTGGGTTATTCATCACTGTATTCAGGCAGGGAGAAGAAAGCAAGAATGTGGAAACACTGACCTTTGTGTTGAATTACAAAGATGAAATCCCAATTGGCTAGCCTGCTTCCATTGTTTTGAGTCTTTATTTTTTTTTTTGTGTACACTGGAAAGTAAGAACTGCATTTGCTTAGACTCAATACTGTGAAGGTAGTGAGGCACTGGCACAGGTTGCCCAGAGAAGTTGTGGCTGCCATCCCTGGAAGTGTTCAAAACCAGGTTGGAGGAGGTTTTGAGCAACCTGGTCTAGTGGAAGGTGTCCCTGCCTGTGGCAGGGGGGTTGGAGCGGGACTGTCTTTAAGGTCCCTTCCAACCCAAACCATTCTGTGATTCTACCACAAACTGAAACAGAGCAGATGGCAATTTAAAAATGGATGTAGTATTATTAATGCCTTTAACACCACTAACATTTGCAGTTCATTTGATTTGTTTGGAAATACGGAGGATGATTCCAGGCAGGCAGAACACATGCATTTCTACTGGAACCTGCCTTTTCATCCTGTCTTAACTGAGGTGTAAAAAGCTGTTTTGAGAGTATCCCTACACTTCTGCAAAACTCTTATCTGATGTTTTGACAGTCTTTAGTTAACAGTATTTTGAATGACTGCAAGCTGTCAAATCCTTAGTGTCACAGCTCATCTCTGAGGTAGCTTGGTGACAGTTTGTAAAACACCCATGTACAACAGGCTTATTTTAAAGCAGGGAGTCTGCAGAATGCAATATTCAGCAATGATTCTGGGTCCTGCCATGTCATAACGCCTTTGTTATTCAAAATAACCATGACAAATACCCCTTATTAAATTCTAGTATGCCAAATTTATATGCAGCCATGTCTTCCCACAGCACTTTACAGCTGTTTGGCCTACACATCTGATGTCCTTTTCTGGTTTTTATTCTGTATTGCTCGATGACTCCTTAAACCCCTCCAGAATTTCATTTGCAGCATACATAAAGCACAGAGAAGCACCGGGATCCGCCACCGTGATTTAAAATGCACAAGTGGGTGGGAGCAGACCTCTTTATTCAGTTTAACTGGTGGTCAGAGCTGCAGTCCTGCTGTCCCTCCCCTTGAAGGTGTTGCCCTAGAGAAGGTGCTGCCATCTGGAACGAGGTGGTGAAGGAAGGCTGAGACCCAGCTCTTCCTAGAGCGCCACCTCCAGGTAGTGCTCTCTAAATGCTGCACCCAGGATATGGACCTTATTTCTGTTTGGTTCTTGAATCAGTGGATACTGAAATATCATTAACACGCCTGCTGGCAGGGGAGAGCTGGGCGTGCAGAAAAGTGGGATGGTTCAGTTTTGATTTTCCATTTTATTAGGTAACTGATGCTGGTTTGATTGTTTGGAGGTGTCTTACAAAATTTTTTCATCCTAAGTGAAGGCAAAGAGAAAGAGAAGAAGGATTTTGAGGCTGCGGAGGAGGAAATCATGGGAAGAAAGAGATTTCCAGGAAGACTGGCAGATAGACAGGACATTTAATAGAAGTGCTTTAATAAAACCTTTTTAATGGCACAGTAGATATGACAGACTAATGAGAAGGCAAAGGACTGAGAAAGGGATCATGAACAGCAAGTGGTGAGGTTGTGAACAGTCCATATTGTGCTTTGGAGCTGAGAATGAGGACCCAACTATGTCACAGCAAGAAACCCCAATGCTGAAGTCCAGTCAGTAAGATTACAAGAAATCTCAGATATTAAACATGGGTCAGCTGCTTTACTGAATTAGAGAGAGAGGTTCAAGTGGGAAAGCCGTGATTCAGAGATTCTCACAGAGCAGGTAAAGCATCAATTTCCCAGTTGGCCTAAAGGCAGATTTGGGGAGGAAAGGTATAGAAAAGGAAAGGCATAGAAAAGCAAGTGATCAAGGAAAGAGGCTGGTGTCCTGCTGTTAAACAGAAACGATGGTACTTCCACATTAGAGTAACTCTCCTGGCTTAAGTTTCTGATTGACAGAAACTGGGGCTCTTTGCTTTATTTCAGAAGTTGAGGATCTCTGTAGAAAATAACTGATCCCATACTGCAGCAATTCCCTGCTGCCTCTGACCAAGATATTCCAGTTCACCTCATGTTTCTGAGAGCTGCGGGAGCCAAGCACACTTTTCATGTAGAACTGAAACCAGAACCAGGAAGTCCGTGGAGACCCTCACACGAAATTATGGCTTAAACAATCAACAGGTATCATCACAGCATGGTCAGCTGCTGGTTATAACCCCGACCAGCCAGAAGTTGATGTCAGAAGGGTCGTCCAGACTGAATATTGATGTACATCTGCATGAGAGGGGTCCTAGCAAGTTAGGAAAGTGCAACTTTGTGCCTCTCCTTCACAAGATCGCTGCAGCATGTAGATATACTCAGAGCTAATTCAGCAGTACTTTATCCCTCAAGCTGCCTTGGGATTTCTCTAAGACTCCTCACCCAGTGGGCAGATCTTATATCTTTACTGCCTAAAATACCTTTCCAATGAATAATCCCACTGCAGTCTTTGAGCTCACCTGTGGGTTAACATGCGCCATGACATGAGTGACTGTGCCAGAGTTTGTCTCTGTTTAAGCAAATACAGTAAAACGCCAAATAAATTATCAAATAAAAAAAAAGGAGGAGCCACTTACACATCCCAAGTTGGTGCTTTTTCTGACAGTTCTTGGTCACAGAGCAGGGCGCTCTGCTCTTAGCTAGAAGATGCCCTGTGGCTTTCAGTAATAGACTTTGCGTATTTCCTTCATCTTTAGGGTAAGTATAAGAACATTGTCTATGTCACAAGGTGTTCTGAAGGTTAATGGATTAATCCTGAATGTGGGAAGCATGAAGGCACTGTGGGAACTCCCACTGGCTTTCATATGCTGTAGATCAGACTCTTATATCTGGAAGTTTGTTTTTTTGTTGTTGTTGGGTTTGGTTTGGTTTTTGTTTTGTTTTTTTTTTTTTTTTTTTTGTGCTGCATGTCATAAAAGGGTCTGTACAGAAAGTGCAGTCTGAAACAGCTCAGGATGAGAAGGAGCATCTCTGAAGTTTCCTGAAGTCTTTGCATAGCCTTACCCAGAATGCTTTTGGATTGCTCTGTATACAAACTTCCTTGCTAAGGTAGCAGGACATCTCTCTTACTTAACCTACCACAGCATTTCCCTTGTCCCTGAGACCTGCAAAGACACCAATCAACTTGATTTTATGTTGATTCTGTACACAGGACTCATCTACACTATGAGATGGCATCAAGGGCTGAGCAGAGGAAGATCAGCTCCTTATGTATTTTCCTTACTGGACTAATACATAATCCTGAATTGTTGGGATGCTGTCCAAATCTCACAATTTTATAGATTCACAAAGAGGCAAAAGTTTTGGGGGAGAAGAGACTAAAATTTAAAACATAGAGGTTTCAAGTATTTCCAGACATTTTTCTTACATAAATGAGGCCACATTCACACTGCCCAGCCACCTGCATTAGCAAACACCCCAGCCACTTCCTGCTCTTGGCAAACCTGCAGTGTGTCCATCTGAAATCATTGTTGCTCATTTGACAGTAGTCACTGCAGTATTCACAACACAAAGATTAAGCATATATAGTAGTGTGAGCATGGCCCAGAGAATCTGAGAGAGTATGTTATTAAATGGAATGATCTGTGCATGCGGAAGGTTAAATGAGTTTTTTGTAATTGTGGAACTATTC
Source organism: Pezoporus occidentalis (assembly GCF_034315485.1). Taxonomy (NCBI): domain Eukaryota; kingdom Metazoa; phylum Chordata; class Aves; order Psittaciformes; family Psittacidae; genus Pezoporus; species Pezoporus occidentalis. The sequence continues at coordinate 8,843,334 of NW_026916158.1, forward strand.
CAGTAGTTCTTATGAGACGAGATTACTAAAACCTGGGATGTCTGCTAAGTCAGAGACACATAATACTTGGTTCATGTGCTGCTTGTGAAAGGCCTTCCAGAAGCCTTCAACCTCCATCAACAGTTAAAATGAATGTTTCTTTTGTTGTCTTGATTAAAGCTTTCCAGTTGTTCCCGTTGTAATTCTGAAAGGACCCATCTTTGCGTCCCCAGCTCTGCCAAGGCAGGTAGCTTTGTCAGTGCTGCTAACAACTCACTGAACCACATCCCACAGTCACGGCAGGACAATGGGCGAAGACTGACATCCAGCTCTGAGAGTTCGTTGAATACTGTTAAGCCTCAACAGAATATGACCTATCCTTCGTCAGATACGTTGTTATTATAACTCAAATCCAGCTTCTGTAATCTGGCTAGGTGACCATCCTGCGTCAGCAATGCTGCAAGAAATTACAGGCACAAACACAACTAATACATCCTCACAATTGCCTTAAAAGCTTGTAAGTAAGAATAGTAGTATTTTAATACCATATTATTTAAGACTTTTCAGCAAACAGCAAGATTCAACTCCTCAGCAACATTAAATCACATGCTGTTGATATCAGAAAAACTGTTTTATCACAGCTGAAGGAGTGTACAACATTTAAAACACAGGCAATTCAAAAGGAACAGAAGTATAGGGTTAAAATTGCATGACAACCTGAAAACCTTTGAGTCAGTTGGATAGAAACTGTAGGCAGTGCTAATTAAAATAGGCAGACAGGCTTTACAGGGAGACAACTACAGGCTGGGCAGAGATGGATCAAGAGCAGCCCTGAGGAGAGGGACTTGGGGGTGTTGGTTAATGAGAAGCTCAACATGACCCAGCAGTGTGTACTTGCAGGCCAGGAAGCCAACCATATGCTGGGCTGCATCACCAGCAGCAGGACCACCATGTTGATGGAGGGGATTTTCCCACTCTACTCAACTCTCATGAGACACCCCCCAGAGTACTGTGTTCAGCTGTGGAGCCCCCAACACAAGAGGAACATGGACCTGTTGGAGTGAGTCCAGAGGAGAGCCATGAAGATGCTCAGAGAGCTGTAGTAGCTCTTCTATGGAGACAGGCTGAGAGAGTTTGGCTCAGGGGAGACCTTATAACAGTCTTTCAATACCTAAAGGGGGCCTACAAGAAATCTGAAGAAGGACTTCTTACAAGGGCATGTATGATAGGACAAAAGGGACTGTTTTTAAACTTAAAGAGGGTAGATTTAGGTTAGACATGAGAAATTCTTTACTGTGAGGGGGGTGAGATACTGGAACAGGTTGCCCACAGCCATTTTGGATGCCCCATGCCTGGGCAAGTGTTCAAGGCCAGGTTGGATGGGGCTTTGAGCAACTTGCTGTAGTTGCTAGTGGAAGGTGTCCCTGTCTGTGTCTGGAGGGGTGGAACCAGATGATCATTAAGGCCCCTTCAAACCCAAACCATTATATGATTCTAAGATTTAGAAAGAGGAAAGCAAAACTAGATGAGGCTGTGTGATTACAACAGCCGTTTCTCACTGTGGGAGGGTAATGGTCCCAATATACCCTAAAGGGAACTGGGATCCCTAATGTACATTGGCAAAGGAGAAACCCATCAAGGGTAGTGTTTATAAAGTCACAAATATTCAGGCTTCATCTCACTAGCCTTCAGATTACAGGGCCTTAATAACTGCCACGCAGCTATTGCCAGTCTTAGACACTCAAACCCCATGAGTCAGGCCCACAGAATCACAAAGATGATTATAAAATAAATAGGTTTTTAAGGGATCCCAGAATTGATCCCATCATCAGGTTTCCATTTTCCAGTATTTTTCAGCAGCTGCTAAGAGATGGGCAAAAGTATTTCTGATTTGATTCTTCCACAATAGTGTGACATCCTGAAACACACCTAATGGACTGAGAGCTAATAGTGCGCGTATTACTGCCTGTGAGCATGTACATTTTCTATAAATTACTGGACACAAAGCCAGCAACTGAACAAAATAAAACTCCTCAGAGGCAGTTTAAATATCTGATATAAAAACCAGATGCAAACCCTACATTTTCCAACTGCTGCCTTTTTGTATTAAAACTACTAAAAGATTCTTTGTATTTTGCACTGTGAATGTACAGGACAGCCAGACTTCAGTAAAATGAAAACCCTTTCTGGGTAAAATACTGCTTAATTTTCCATCTTTTCATTTGATTTATGCAAAAACATGCTCAGCCCATAGAACAAGTCCCTTCTGAATTGTGGTCTAAATGCCCTGGCTCCGTGACTGCTAGTAAATACCACGTTATAGGTACTTAGAAGTGCCAAATCTTCATCCACCAAGTTACAGCTGCTCAGTCTTAACACTTGAATCTCCATTGCAAGCTTTAGTGCTCCCAAAAGCAGCTTTAGGTTCCCACCAACGCACTTATTCCAGGAAAGGTCTAATATCTCCAGTTCAGGAAGGTGAAGGGCAGCCTCAGCTGACAAGATTAAGACCAGCAACTTCTGCTTACTGAGAGAAAACAACACAGCTTCAATAGACAACTCACCAACAATTCACCTGTAAATAGGCTTCTAACAGGCTGCCTACTTGTGCTAAGAATGACTTATTTCATCCCAATAAAAGTCAGAATAAAGAATATAAAAAGGGCCTGCCTACAGAATCTATAAGAACTCTGTGGAGGGGTTTCTTGTCTTTATGTTATTGGCTTGACCTTGTCCCACTGAAGCCAATTTAACTTAACAGCTTGTTTTTAAACCATTTTATATCAATTTAAAGACAGCAAATTCTTGCTGTGAACTCACCATGCAAGGTGAAATGCTCTGTATCTTTTGACAACACCAATTTCCATGATGTCACTCTTACATAATTGTAATGATATAAATATAGTACTTTTCCTGCAGGGACCTCAGACCAATTTAGCTTGCTACTGCTTCTGCTGAAGGCAGTCAAGTTTTACTACAGGTTTCAATGTCACTAGTAAACAGTACAAAATGTAAGTGCATTTTGTGGTAACTAACTGATCGCTCTTAGGGGTACTTAGATTTCATGTGCCATATGGAACACCTATCAAAAGTACAGTAGCCACTAATCCACTGGGATTTGCAGTAAGTAGGCAAAAGAGGCTGAATTTACATGTCCCATGTTAGACTGGACTTTTCTTCATAGCTATGCAGTCTCTTTTCTACTAATGCAGCCATTGCTTCAGTTCCTCCACTGCCCCATCCTTAACTCTATTCCAGAGAGTTTCTGCTGCAACTTTCACCAGCAGTGAGGTGAAAAACCTTCAGTCAGAACTTTACCCCATTAAACTGCAAATGCAGTATTACAATCAAACTATAATTACAGCATAATATAAAATCATGTTTTCCTTTCTCTTCCCAAATTAGGAAGTAATACAAAAGCTCACTATCAGACAAAAGACTAAAAGCACTTCATCCAGTCAGGTATCATGGGGGAAGACACACAATGGCCTTCCCTTGCAGCTGGGTCCCATGAAGCACTGGTTTCATCACAGGCTTTTTCAGCTGGGACCTGTGGTATAATGTAGCCATGATCTCTGGAGTTCAGCCAGCGGAGAATGAAGTACTTATCTCACAAGGATACACAGAGAATAGACACTCCTTAAAAAAACATTCCTACCTAGTGATGAAAACGAGTCTTCACCTAAACCACAATTGCTGATGGCCACAGACTTCAACTTCGGTAAAAACCTGAGCCTGCCCAGAAGAGGTCCTGATGAGACGCCTACATTTTTATTTGAGGATAAATTCAGCTCTTGAAGACTGGAGAGTAAAGGTATCACCTGGGCTGTGAAAACATGAAATATTTATTAGACAGTCTCCAATCCAAACCAAATATGTAGTTGTATACTTGCTTGACATAATTTCTCTTCTTTATAAATCAATCCAAAGTCAAGGCCAAATTCTGACACAAAGTTATGGTGAGTAATGTTTTATTCCATAAAAAGCCTTTTTATTTTCAGTAGGAATGTTTAAGAAATTAGGTATTACATACTGTGTGGAAGGTTGTCAGAACACAGCTTCCTTTGAAATTTTGTAGGTGAAGTAGGGAATTTAACATTAAATGAGATGGGGGTTATTTCTAAATGTCTTTGCTGCTAACTGAAACTCCTTTGTATTAATGCTATTATTTTCTATTAGTCAATAGATTAAAAATAAATTATGATTGCTATTACTAATAGTATTTCCCAGTGCTTCAGCAGTAGCTTTTCAAATTATCTTCTTTATCATGGAAAATAAGATGTAGGCAATATAGGCTTTGAGTCATGGGATTTTATTGTTCTAAAGAGTAAAAAAAACAATGTCAAGATATTGTGATAATGCACACAGAAAAATTAACTGGCTCACTAGGTTAGGCAGAATCTCTTACACCTTTGAGGGCTTTCAGAAGTCAAACCCTAGATTCTTAATGGATTTCCTCAATACGTTCTTACACAAAATGATCATGTCCTCTTCTGCTACACAGCACTGGTGGAGATCAAGGACTTCGAGATTTTTCAAGCTGGCCAAATGAGCTGTTGAGTCTTTAAAGCCACCACCAATCTCTTTGTTACATGATATGTCTAATTTCCTTAGGTCTGCAAGGTGCTGTAAGGCAGAGTCTGAAATGGAAAAGGGAGCATCCTGGTCACCGGCTGCCACAGTAGCACAGGTCACAGCTTTAGCATTTATTTATTTACTTCAATGTCAAAGTTTGCACAAGGTATTGCAGGCAAAGCTCTTAGACTAAGCTTCAGTGTATAATCACAGGAGACATACAGCAATACCACAAAGCTTCCCCATCTCTGCAACTCCATTCCTCTCTGAAAGAGCAGGTGAAGGTGAGGCCAGCTCATCCCCAGATCCAGTCAATCCTCAGCATTTTGCTGAAATTACTACTGGATGTGCTAATTAGTGGCAGTTGGTTTGTCTTCTGGATAAAACCTCCACTAGGGAGAGACATAATAAGCCCATTTCATCTGGCTTCACTGGACACTCATTAAGTGATAATGGTGAATTTGGATTTCCCCCTGAGAGGACGGATTAGCTTGTTAAAAGTTAGCTAGAGTGTCTGGGCCTTGTCTGAGTTCTGTCTGGGGAGAGAGGAAGCATGTCCACAGAGCCACTAATCGACCCTAAGATCTGTCTCAGATAAATGGTGTGGAGGGTGACTCTCCCCACTGACTTTCACATGCTTGAGCTCAGGGAAGATAAATGCTACTCCTTCTGAAAGTCTCTGTAGTCTTTTATCAATCCTCAAACAGCAAATAACGATTGCCCATTAATACTGCCAAACCATCAGCAAAATCCCACCTCATTGCCTTTCTTAAATGGTTTTCAGATGTACAATTTATTCAGAATGAAAGTCTTTCTGAGCATAAAGTCTAACCTAAACCCTGGAGGCTGTCTTGCTTTAATCCACACATGTGCAAGTTTAACTCCTTCAAGCCTGGCACATTTTTCAGAGCCTGAGCAATAACCTTCATCCTGCAGCTGATGAGTTTGTTGATAGAGAGATCTAATACTTCAAGGTTTGGGATCACATTTAGAATTTCAGCTGGGAAAAAAAAGAAAAGAAGAACAGAATTGGGAATTGTCTGGAATACATACAGATGAACCCTAGAAAAATACAGCACCATGGCAAACAAGATGAGGTAGGTAGGTTTGCCTATATGTGTGGTTTAGACTTAGTAAGTTCCTGTTCTACCTAAAAATACAGCAAAACAAAGATTGGATAGGAATAAAGAAAACAACTGAAAAAATCTGCCTCAAAATAAAGGTGAAAAAAATACAAGGATAGCTAGGAAAATACAGGGGAATAAAAATCAGAAGTACGAGAAAGAAAAAATTATAATGAAAATATATAGGACTTTATGTTGCAAAAGGACCATCTGCTACAGTGCAGATGAGAGCATAGAGGCTTCTCTTTAGGGAGTAAGTATCTTTTGAAACAGAATCATATCAAAAGATGACACAGGATTAAGCTATGGTGAAAGAGAGGAGGGATGGTCAGTGGTTGCTGACTCAGCCTAAATTCTCATTGCTCAGGCCTTCTTTCCCATCCCACAGCTAACTACCTAATTTTAAGCAGTCAGTGTTGGAAATCCTGGCATATATGATTTGCTCAGGGTCTCAAAGGATCAAGCAACCCTGGACCACCAAGGCAGCCAGACTGTGGATTAGATCTAGCTATTTTTCTTCTCAACCATACCTCCTGTGATTAGGGAGAACAACTTTCTTCCTTGAAAGAAAGTCCATTAAAATGCAACACTGTTATAATGCAGAACCTGAAATAAATTAACTTTCTACTAATACTGAGCTCAATACAGCCATGATCTAAGTCGAACAGGTTGTATCTCTGTGAAGCCACCCTCAGTCCAGCTAGATCGATACACATACCAAGGGATTCTCCATCTTTTGTCATTAGGTTACAGTCTTTTCAGAAGTTTTAACTTGCATCCTTTCTGGATTTTTTTTTGTCAGGAGTGATAGTTTTCCACCTATGTTACTGTTCCATGATAAATCCAGTTCTTCAAGTTGAGAAACAATTTCAAATGCCTCTCCTGTAACAGATGTTTAAGATGACTCATTCTAGGTATCAATTTCAGTGCAAGATGAAAACAAAGGTTTGGAATATATTAAAGAGGAAGGTTAGTCACTTCATTCTCAAATTATTGTATTTCAAATGGCTTGCCACAAAAATTGGCATATGAGTGAATTGTTGCTACTGCAGCAATGTTGCATAAACTCTCGCCTTGTCTAAGGAGCAATACAGGTCACAAGTCATTGTCACTGTACACACAGGCCTGGAGTTTATTCAGGTTGCCAAATCCCCATCAGACTGGCCATAATTGCAGACCTTTCCAGGACCCAGAAAATCTAGTCTATAGGAAAATCAATACAAGTGACAAGTCTGAATTTATTGCCCGGTGTAGTTCTGCTCTATTTTATTTGGCAAGCTTCCAATGTCCTCTGTACTGTTCCCACAGGTCATTTTGGAGGGGATGAAAGAAGGCCCTCTCCCAACTATTTCTGAATATGTAAAAGTTTCATTTCTGACAGGAATATCTGACTCACTTCATAAGAAATCAAGATAAGCATGGTTTTGACCAAAACCAACTTTCCCATGATTTCAAGGCAGATGGCACTGATTTTGCTTACACTCAGAAAAAACAGCCTTTTGCAGTCTTGATATACAGTGTGAACTGTGTTAGTGCTTCCTTGCAATACTAACATGCCACTGCAAAATCCAGCTTCCTAACTTCCTTTGTAGAGGAGGAAGGCAGGTGTATATTTGCATAAACTCATTCCCAAAGAAGATTAATTAATCAGACCATATGCAAATACCATTTCAAAGTGTCACACACAAATTTTTATATGAAGTCTTGTCATCAACCTAGCAATTAAGAATTGCATATTAACAATAATAAAACACACATCTGTGTGTTTTCCAAATTAATTCTTCACAAAAGTTTTATAATAGAAAACTAATTATTTCTGCTATTGAAAGGGAATATCTAGGTCTGAGAGAAAAGGACATGTTGCAGTTTCTGTTTCTGCACTTATTCAAAATTATTGCCTCATTCTTGAACACTACGCAATGCTCTGCAGCTGAGAAATGGTTTTGCCTCTACAGCATAGGCTGTTTCTGTTTGACATGGGGAGTACCATTCCAGACACATTTTCCACCCAGAAGATAAATAAAGGACTACAACTCCAGGAATGCTTTCCTATCACTTCTCACAGCTCTAAGCAATCACATAGGAGAGGCCGATATTATGGTTATGTGATTTCTAAGCGAAATGCACTGAGTCCACAAGTGGCCACATTTCCACGGATAAATATGAACATAGTCAAACAGGCAGTAGTGGCCTGAATGCACATGCTGTTTTCAAAATCGCAGGCAAAATCAACGCAAACTGAGTGTTGCTATTCCACATGTCAAGGGCATCGCATTTTGGCTGGAAATTCAAGTCCTATGACCAGTTTTGTATCTGTCTCAGCAGAGACCAAGCCAGAAGAGGGAAGGAAACTGCAGAGAAGAACCAGGCAGAATAAATCAATTGGAAATATAACCAGTAACTAATAAAACTCAAGGGCTTGATAAAGGATAAAAATAAATTTGGAAAATAAAAACCAAACACAAAACAAAACAAAGATCAGAAATGGACCAATAATTATTTTCACCAGCTTTTGTAGAGATGAGAGATACAGTTTTCGTCCCCAGCAGATAGCGTGACCCACTTGTGTGCTACCACCACATATTTTATTGCCAAACCTTTCCTGGAAAAAGCCTAGATATGAATGACATAAACCCCAGATTTATAACTCAGACTGGCTTTTAGGACTCGCAAAATAAGCAGTAGTTTTTGAATTCCCAGTTGATTGAGTCTGTCCTCCTTTTTGATATGTATCAGAGACACATCCCACAGTAAACTCCAGGCCCCGAGGTGACTCAGTGTCAGAACACGAGTACGTAACACTACCTTTAAAACTTTTAAATCTCATGCTTTGCAGAAAGCAGGGTTGCAGGCACTCCAAGCAAAGAAGTAATCAAGGGAATAAGCTTCTCCCAGGCCTGCAAAAACAAGTCATAAGCTTCAAGCAGCAGTTCTGGTTTTAAGTCTCTTCCAAAAGATCAACATTTTTTTGTGATGAGCACTCATCTGTCCTGCCTCATGAAGACCTAAGGTGACCCTATTATGACTGACTCTGTTTCAGTTCTTCTATCATTAGATATCAAAGATAGAAAAACAAAACAAAACACTAATTGGAATTGAAAACATGCTTTCCTGCAAACAGGACTGAATTCTGTTCCCTTCTGAATATGAAATCTTCATACCCTGAGGAATGAACTTGGCAGAGCGACCCGTAAACTCAAGTTCTTTCTACTGTTTCAGAGCAGGAGTTTACATTGTCCTTTGTGGAAGCAGCAAGAGTGGGATGTAGGAAGAGATGAGATGGATTATGTTAGGCCCAAGATGTCTTGAAGTGAATATAAATGAAATCCTGTACCTAAGGAGGTGACATCCTCAGCTGTTAGTCTGCAGTTGTTAAGTTGAAGGACTTTTAACAGGTTTACATGATGAAGATGAACAGTGAGAGCTTTCAAAGTCCCACCAACACCACCATTCCAGGACAGCCGGATTTCTTCCAGCTCTGGGAGAAAGGGCAGTAAAGAAGCTGTAAAAAAAAAAAAAAAAAAAGAAAAAGGAATTCTCTTTGCATGTTCTCCGCACACTCTGGATGTTTATACATCTTAATACAAAGATGCTTTCTACAACAAATACAGCATTTTTAAGCCATGACAATTTGTATCTCAGTTTTCTTATCTGTAGTTCGAGTGTTAAAGACATGAGTCTGCTTCACAGACTTGTTTGATTTTTATATTTATATATATATTACATAATTTGTGTAACTTATTAATTAACATTTCTCAGGGACCTGGGACCACCAGATAAATTGTTAAATAAAGCCAGACCTGTGTAAAAGAAAGGGAATGGAAAAGAGGAAAGTGAATAACTGAATAGGCAAATAAGAATTAAAGAAATGTATGAAGTGACTAGTTGAATAAAATGTGTATTTACCCAGCTCTGTTACATCTGCTGCACTTAATGCACAATTATTTAGATCCAGATTCTTGCTGTTGGGTTTCTTCCCCAGTTTCTGCATGAATTGGTTAAATATCTGGTCATCAGATGGTGACCCTGCTTCAGAAATGAGATGTGAAATTCCATCTGAGTAACAAAGAAATAGGGTCCTGGTTATTTCTGCTACTAACAGTGTGTGTAAAACCTACCTGTGACTGTCAGGTAAGGACTTTAGGAAATGAACTAAATCTGTCAGTAAAACAGGATCTGTTTTTGATCAATGTGGACCAATATTCTGAGCGATAAGGTCACTCTAGGTCAGATCACTACAAAGCTCCTGATGCAGAGTGGGAAAAGAATGTCCTGTTGCACGTCCCCACGCTACCTTTATGCCAGTGACTTTGGATGGTCACACCCCCAGTTCAAGGACATGAAATCCATGCAAAAGTCTGCACTGCAGCTACTCTGGATGCACAAGTCATACAACCACCTCTGTGTGCCTGCACTGTAGCCCCACTGCTGCAATACGCCCTGATAAGTTAGCACCAAGTGGCCCTGCAATTGTGTGGTGAACCTGCTGCTGCCTTGATGACAGCCTGTGTTAATTTTCATCATGTGTGTAAGGCATTTACTGCTTTTCTTGGCTTTGCAAAGCATCCCTTGCTTACCTTCTTCTTTCATGCAGGTTGTATAGCAAGGAAAATTGCCTTTGCATTCATTGATAAACTCTTTAACAAATCAGTAATTTCATCTAATGCCTATAACTGGAAAAAAGCAAAAATTTATACAAAATAGCAATCCCACTCCCAGTAGCCATCCTCTCATTGGTTGCCCAAACCTACCCAAAACTCTTAGGACAAAGGATGGGGTTCTAAGCATCACCTTCCAGCTCCTTTTTAAAAACAGCCTCATTTTCTCTAGTGTGGATATAAAGACTATTCTTGTGTGCCCAAAATCACATACACAATGAATTTCCATTCCCTCCCCCTCCCCCTTACCAATGTCAAGTGGTAGAAAACATCTGCTCTTGTTGTCTTCAGATTACTTTAGCAGCAGGGCGGACAGAGAGTGATCCCACATACAAGTCAAGCTACTGCTCAACTCTTGGCTTTGAAACCAAGTAAGTTCTCTAACTAATGAGCCGACTCCAGCACTGATCTTTCACATTGGAAATCAAGAGAGAGGTCACCCAAAAGCTTTATTCCTCCTCAGCAACATGGGTCTCGCTCCTTGCTTGGCATCTATCAAATTTGAGGGTATATCCTTGATAATACTCCAATCAGAAGGAAATCCTAGCTGAAGGATAAACTGTAGACAGCAAAATACAGGATTCTGGCTTGCAAGAAAAACAACTGATTTTCTATGAAATTGAAATATGTATTTCATAAAACATGTATTCCATTATTGTACTGGCATTACCTTCTGCAGAGAGATCTTCCTTCTCACTCTGATCATTAGCTCCAGAATTATTTCTGTTTCTTCAATTTCCCTTCTGTCCTTGCCTTCAGATTTCCCAAAGTCAAAGCCCCTGAAGAATTTTTTCATGGCTGAAGGCTGCTCTTTTCTTTTTCCAGGAGATGACCTTTTTCTTTGAAGCTGTTTCATAACAAAGTCAAACGGGGAACTCTCTGGGATATCCTCTTCATGCTTATCCTGGCAGCTATGCATGTCATCTTTCAGGGGATCAGCAGACACAGAAAGTATTAGTTTTAGGAACATTTACTCTTGCTTACCTTCTTTCACAGCGGCAGATGCAGTGAGAATTTCCTACGATTCCCTCCCTGCTAATATCAAAAAAGCACTATTTAGTAGACCAGACTCTGAACTCCCCCTCCAAAAGGAACAGGTAATACTCAGTATTAATACAGCAGACTCGGTGGTCCCAGTTCTCAGTGGTATCACTCTCTGCTGCTTGGTTAGTGCCAACAAGCCCCTTAAGGCCACCCCACCTGGCCACCAGGCACTGAAGGGTGAACTTGCTGCTTCTCCTACCACTGAATCCCCATGTTTAGTTCACAGTCTTGGGCCACATTAAAGAAGCAAGGCTGAGATGTCTCTGTTGTAAGAGGATGCCAGGTGAAGTTTTACACCAAAGTGATTCTCCTTGCCAAAGGCAGTTACAAAGGTGGGAGGAGGAGGAGGTGTGCAAGAGGGAGTACAAGGACATCCTTGCCTGAATCATGTCAAATGCTCCCAAGCTCAGGGTGGAACATGCAAACAAAACCCCATTAACCTTAGAGCAAAGCTGAAGCGATAGTGCTGAAAACAACCAGATGTCATAGCTATGAACATTCAGAGTGTGACACTGCTAGAAGAAAACAGGCCCCCCTGATAGCTTGTTTGAAACAGTTCAGTACTATAGCAACCTCTGTTTCAGTGACTAATATAAAGTTTGATTTTATAATTTATGCACATTCTTATTTCTGATCATACTACACAAGCATCATCCAGTGATTCTGAAACTGTTTTGTTTTTCTTTGAACATTCATTTAATGCTCTTTTGTTAGTTTTAGTTCTAGCATTCACACACAAACTCATGCTTTTAACGGAGCAGTCTTAAAAATTAGGTAGGCATTCACTGACTTCTCCTTTGGAAGGACCACATGGAAGAGGCATGTATCAAGCCCTGCTGTGTGCCACTGACTGCAAGAGAGATGATCTCTGCTCAGAACTCAATTCTGTGATTCATCAGAGCTCACGAATGGATTTCTGTGCTCACAGATTCCCCCTTTCCCAGTACAGATCTGCACACAGAACTCATTCCACAATTTGCTGTCATTCATAGAGTACATTAACTCAATCATTTTAATAAGTCAGTTATATAGAATGTTACTGGCACAAACTTTCCCAAAAGAGAAACATATGAAGTAGTATCAGAAACCCCACAACTTGCACAAGTAATTTCATGTTATTATAGCAAAGAGTTGGGTCAATGTCAAAAGAGTTGGCAAATGTCAAAATAAAGCAAATGTAGTTTTTATATACACATACTTTGTGTGTGTGTATATAAATGTGGGGTTATATACTGATGTATATGTATTTAGGTAAATTTTCTAAGTGTGTTGGGAGTTCTCTACCACAATATGAGTGTTCAAGGGCAGGGTACTTACAAAAAGCTGATGCATTGTTTAAAGTCTTGCTCTTAATAGCCTTTTACAGCTCTAGTTCTTCTAAGTAAAAAATTATACAAAGCAGTCTGCATAGCTGTACATGCACGTTTACAGAGCTGTAAAACAATTCTGGTTACCCTGCTGTGTTTTCATGCTGTAGAACAGTATTATTTTAAACAAAGAAACATACCTGTCTTTTCCATTGGTACACTTAAGGATCTCTCACGTTTTACAGTACTGTCAGGGCTTGCAGGAGAAGTGAGCTATGATACGCAAACAAAACTTCACTTCTTTCCCTCATAGGACTCTCCATGTAGTTTTCTTTCAAGAGCTTCTGTCTTCATCAGTTTGATAGCAGCAGCTCTGCACAAGTGGTTTGTGGGCTCTTTCCTGATGCCTCTATTCCTTTGCACTGTCTCTCAGTGTTAGCCTGCTCTCTCTGGTCTCTCTTTTTGGGGGGGGAGTGTGAGAAGTCCATTTAAATGCTGTGATCATGCCGCAGTTCAGATCATTCACCAGGCAGAAACCAGGAAGAGGCAGCACAGACTTTAACACTGTGTGCTAACCACTGCATGTCCCCGAAACAGCTGTTGTTCGAAGAGGCTGAGTCACCTTACAGATCGGGTTACCAGACTACCTGAAGAAAAGTTCTTTGTTTTCCCACCCCTTTCGTCCATACTGGTCAGAAATACTGCTGGAGGGTGAGGAAAGCTGTGCTGTCAGTAGGATGTTGAATAGTTCTGTAACAAAAAGGAATACAGGGGATACAGCGCACTCTGTTTTATGTTAACAGGAGACATTGGAGGAGGGGGTCACACTGCATCATCAGGCACAATTTACTTGTAGGCAACAGCATATACAACATTACAATGTAATCATTTCATACAATGTATACATACATCATATTTCACTGTACACTTTTTGTCACTATACCTTTTGTCTATCTGCTCTAAAATCTGATTTCCATGATGACAAATGTTACAATTTCCATATTAAACATACTCACGGACATTTATGTTAAATCTCTTTAGTTTTGATGATTCTTTTTAATCCACAAGGTCTTCACTTTTGTAGGCTAAACAACCTAAACTCTTCTAGTCTCCTCTCATGTGGCAAACTCTCCATTTCCCTTATCATTTCCTGCTCACCTTTGCACCTGCTGCAGTATAGTTTTTGCTTCCTTAAATACGAGGGACCATCCACTGATATGTATACACTAAAGACATATGCAAACTGGAGAGCTTTTGCTGGGGAATGATAAAGCTGGTCAACAAAACTAATGATTCCTTTGAAAGCAGCTGAGCAGACACGATTCTTGAGGACAGGCTTTCTGTGTAAGGCAGTTCCTGTTTTTCTTGGCTTTGCAAAGCATCCCTTATGTGTCAATGTACAAATGACTCAGAGTGAAATGAAGCACTGAGTGCTGCTAGGAGCCAACAGGATAAGATTAAGGGAAGTAAATCTTACAGTGAATATGAGGCGAATCCTCCCACCCATGACTAGTACTATGCTGGCAAACATTTACAGTAGGAAAAAATGCACAAAACTAGTGTGATGAACAATCTTTCCTTGCAGGAATGTAGGGCACATTTCTATTCCCAAACAGAAAGGATCTCCAAGCTGGTTTTAAGGTTTTCTGACACCCAGGAGTGGCTGCCCTGTCCCAGTTCTTGAAACTAGCATCTCACTACAGACTTGTATCCACTGGGAAAGATCACCTCCCTGTGTGCTAATTCACTTCATGTGTTCTGGTGTTTCCGCTATGCAGACTATCAAAATCCCAAGCATTTCTGTTGGTAAGGAACTCACTGAATTTGACAGCTCTTTTCCACTTTACTTGTGCTTAACAACAGAACCACAGTCGTAGTTCACAACCCATGCTGTGAGTATGTACCAGGCTCTGCTGGCCCAAGACACTCAAAGCCTGCTGCAATTCAATGAGAATGTGGAATGGGAATATCTGATAATCTCCACTTCCTGGAACTGGGGAAATCCCTAAGCATGTTAAGCACCAGTTACAGTGTCTCAGGTGGGCTAATTTGGATGCTCTGACACCAGTATGTTAGGTGATGTGCTGCCCATTCAGAAATTCTTTCACCATTTTAAACTGTTGAATGGTAGTGAAAATACCTCATGGCACCACGGCACCACCCCTGTAATCTGGTGAGAAGGAAAATGTAGTTTTGCAGGGACTTAATTTCCTCTTTCTAGAAAGCGTATCTTCACCTCTTTTTACAGCAGCTATGAAGGAGAAGCAGGGATATCCCAAAACAAAGCAGGATAACCAGAGAGAGGTGGCTGCACTGGGCTGTAAACACGAGCATTACTTTGCAATAGGCCCAGGCTGTGCTGTGAACATGCAATATATCAGCCATGCCATCATGAGCTGCTAGACTGGGCCTTGATGTGTTGGTTGCTGTCTCCTCCATGGCATACTTATGAACATGTGCCCTGCTCGTGCCTTGCTGACCTGTGAGCCTGCTTCTTGCAGTATGTCATGGACAACACGGGGCAGGTTTAGCTTCTGGAGTTTAAAAGCAATAAATGCCTTCCCTTTTCTATCCGATTGTATGGTTTGTGACCATCTGCCAAGTACTCTGTGTCACACATGTTTATATCTGCTCTTCCTTCTGTGTAGACCTGCAGCAAGGTCAGGAACAGAACCAATTCTGGAACAAAATAGTTGAAGTTGCATCCCACCCGGTATCCACTGGTGAGAGATTAATGTGGATTTTTGTACTTTGCCTCATTGTGACTTCTTAATCCGGCATATATTCCGAAGAAATAATGCCATTAGAGGATTAGTGCTACAAGTTCATTTGAAAAAAAGGATTTGCAAACACTGAAATCCTATATTCTAGGTACTTAATCACTGAGTATCATTTTGGGGATTTTCTCTCCCTTTAGTAGTGTCCTTTTCAATGAAACCCAAGCAAAGCAGCAGCTCTGTTTTGGATGGCCCTTATTATCCATTAAAGAAAAACAAAATCCAAAGCATCTGGTTAAAACAGTACAGAATCTAAACCCACTGGACTAAACCCATCCTTGCTGTCATAGTCACTACAGTTACACCAGGCAGTCACTTGGCCCAATATATATATATAATTTAATGATTTTGAGTATTTATCTGCTAGGGATTGTTAATATTCTGTAGCATGTAGTATCACAGTGACCCTTGTTTGCTTCTAAGACAGTTCCCTTCCCCAGCTTTGCTCACACCTAGTAAAGCTACTGTTTTCCTCTGTGGGAGAAGGAGACTGAATCACTGCCTTGTTATTCTTTCTTCGTTTCCTTAGAATGCATCTCAGCTGCACTGTTTCCCCTTTCTGCATGGCTGTCACTGCCTGCAGCAGCCTCCATGGGCTTCTCCTGCTTGGCCTGATTTGTTGCAGGCTGCCTAGATGAAGTGGGCAGTTTCTTGGCCCATACCAATACCAAACCATATCATAGCAGGGGTGGTAAAATGCTTACTGCCCCATTGCCCTCTTTGCCAGTGCCAGGGGGCTTGCTCTGGGGCTGCACTGACTCAGAACACGTGCCAGGAACTGCTGCCAAATGAGGGTAGGGGAAGAGCAAGTGGCCTGTTCCAGTACCAGGTTCACTGTCCTTATCTTTCCCAGCCATGTACATCAAACCATACACTCCACAGCTCTCTCTGTCCTTTTTCTCCTGCTTTGTCCTGTCCCTTCATCCTTCAACTCTGACCCAGTTCTGACCCCTTATAGCTGAGGTAGCAGAATTCAGTCTTGCCTACATAGCTGAGAAGCCTTCAGCTGGCACAGATGGCACATTGCTAGTACCACAGTATCTGTGTCGTCCACTAATTTGATGATGACTCTACACCTGGGCAATTCACAGACCAGCAGGGATCAGCTTTAGGGCCAGACAAAAACCTTCAGAAAAGACTTCACACACAATGGGCTGGAAGGACCATTCTCTGAGGATGAATGAAGGGATGCAGCTGCAGTCACTAGTGGGAAGTGCTCTGCAGAGCCCAGGTGAGGAAACACAGCCTGGGCTTCCAGGTAGAGCTCAGCAGTGTGTTGCCATCTGGATAAATGCTTATTTTCCGTATATTCTTATACTCTCAGAAATACAGTGCAACACTGACACTTCCCCAGAGCAAGCTCATCTCAGACTTCCCTACTCTGAGATCAGTGTTCATGCCTGAGGATTCAATTTGGTCCATAAATATTCTTGTCATTTCCCACAAAATAAGTATTTAACTTTCTGATTTGAAGAGGCCATCGGCCTACAGTAGCTCCTAAGGCAGCTGTTTAAAATACATTTCACTGGGTTATGAAAGCCAAATCAAATTCTTTTATTCCATATTTATGTACAACCATAGACTGACCACAGGAGGGGTTTGAAGAGGCAATGAGAACATACAAAACCAGCTGAAACCTTGGATTCAGAAACACACCTGTCTCTGAATCATAGAATCATAGAATAGTTAGGGTTGGAAAAGACCTTAAGATCATCTAGTTCCACCCCCCCTGCCATGGGCAGGGACACCTTGCACTAAACCATGTCACCCAAGACTCTGTCCAGCCTGGCCTTGAACACTGCCAGGGATGGAGCATTCACAACTTCCCTGGGCAACCCATTCCAGTGCTTCATCACCCTTAGAGTAAAGAACTTCCTCTTTATATCCAATCTAAACTTCCCCTGGTTAAGTTTTAACCCATTACCCTGTGTCCTATCACTACAGTCCCTAATGAAGAGTCTATCCCCAGTATCCTTATAGGCCCCTTTCAGATACTGGAAGGCTGAATACCCTTAAGCAGCCCCCTGAACTCAGTGAGGCTTTTCATGGATCAAAAGGTTGAGGAAGATTTTGACATTTCACTCAATTTTTGCACTTTAAAACATAACAAAAAGTAAAGTTATGAAACTCTGGTGCTAGCATGTAAACGTGCGCTCTGCCTGACCTGAAGGGGCTGCACACTTCACAGGACCATCTTGCAAGTGCATGTGCTAGGTGAACTGGTCATGCACAGAGGTGTGTGACAGCCCGTTGCCACTGATTTATTGAAGCTATAAGAATTTCAACCTTGCATATACCAGCACAAGTTGCTAAACATGAACTATAGAATTTTAAAACATACACTTTTTTACAAAGCCAGAATTTACCTTACCTACTATAAAATAATAGATAAGGAGATTTTTCCAACTCTCATACTGAATATACATTTTGATTTCCATAAAAAGCATGACTAAAAAGTCTGTCACAGCAAATGTATATTTACAGCCACAATGCTGATATTTAAAACACTCTGATATTTTGAGTTACTCTTTTCTTAAATTCAACAACACAAACACATACTTAATGTTTCATTCTCTGTTACAATATACAGGTCTGGTAGAGAAGATTTTCAGGCTGGAAAATTCTTTTTAGTTGAATTTATGCCAGGATTAATCCCCTTTCAGTTAATCATTTACATGAAAAGGTAATCTGCAGAGGTCACGCAAGGCCTGCAAACTATATTAATTACTAGAAACCTAATTAGAAATCAACACAGTCAAAGGATCAGTATTATTTCCATACAGTGCCATCTGGTACAATGAGCTGGATAGCTCAGCAAAACTCCCCATTGCAGTCTGTGGAACTTCAACCTGGATATGTGTTGCCAGGACAGCAAGTTTATGCTGATATTATATAAGCCGGATGTAAAACATTTTTTAGGGTCATTCTAAGTGACAGCATCTGAGATCCTGTATTTCTTGTTATTTTGAAAGTTAGTTCAAAAAAATAGTTCAAAAATAGTCAACAGTTTCCTTTTTGAATGTGATTAACAATCACAGATTACCAATACAACACAAATTTGACCTTCCATATCCAAAAATACCCTAAATTCATATATAGGCTAATGAAAAAAAAATCACCAAGCAAGCAAATATGGAAACATGCTTGCTATAAAATGGTTTAATTAGATATGTGTGTTTAATTAGAGATAAGTGTGAGATAATTTGCTTTGTTAATTATTACTGTAAAAAGGCACATCCAGAGTGAAAACACTGAAATTCTATAGATGACACAAACATGGCAGAGTGCGGCTTCCATTACCTCTGGTGTGTGTGCATGCAAGTGGTAATACCATTTTATAAATTGATTTGCTCTTTCTGCATGTGTCCAGTCTGAAAGCTTTGACCAACACATTTCAGTCCTGTTAGACACTGTGTTAGCCAATCAAAAAACCCCCACGTCTTTGAAAACTCAATTTGTATGGTTTCAAATCCAAACCTTTAAAATGATTTTGATTCAGTGACACATAAAATCCAGTCTTCTTCCAATATACAATGTTTGGACAATGTAATTTTCAAAAGAACTTAATGGTTAGCCATATTTCATCACTTAGACTCACTCATTCACTTTTGGACTTGAGATCAGCCATGCTGAGTAAATTACCGTAGTTTCAGTTTTGTCCCTATTTTGGTCCAGTTCTGATTAATTCCCAGATTTCCACTGGGAACGAGACAGCTGTGTAATCCACCTAGTCTCTCTAAACATCTCTGAAGAACTCTGATAAATGTAATTCTTTTCCACTTAAAGCCAATTGTTACCTTTCCAATTAGTATTTGCCGATCTTGTCAGTGTGTATGTAATACAGGTGAACTCTGAAGTTGGGCACTTCTCTGTTCAGAGTATCCTACTAGAGCATCTGCCCTGCAAACCAAGCAAAGAACTAGGACTGAAAAAAAATTAACGCCCAAGGACTGCTATAGTTTAAAGTACATTCTGCACACCAGCACAGCAGGTGACACACAGCTTTGCCCATTCCCTTCTCTGGTTATTTTTCAAGTTGTTGTGAGTGAACCCAAAGGCAAGATCCCGTGTGATTCCAAGCCAGCTGTGCCACTGTAGAGTTAGATGATTGTTTCTAATCCCAGGATTCTAGGACACCACTTCTTGTTCAAGCTCATTCTTGTTATTCCTAACCTACCAGTTCCAGACTTCCTAACCCATTCATCAGGACCACCCTTTCCCCTGCCTATGCCTGTGGGCACTTTTCTAGTTTATACCTTTTGCAGGAAACACAGAAGGAAGAGAGGTTTAGCTAAAGAATTTGGTATGTTTGAACACAGATTTCATTTTGGGAAAAGACAGGGTAATCTGTGATAAATAAGCCAGTTATCGAGTTCTGTATCAATCCAGTTCATTTCATTATACAGAAATCAGTCTCCACTGAAGTGTATCTTGCTTCAGCAAACTGCATAGGAGGAGAAATAAAGATTACTGCTCTTTCACAGATTCCCCACTTATGACAGACAGTGTTTAGAAACAGGTTTAAAACCTGCTTAGACTCTAGTTTAGCAGGTTCTCTACTCATACAAGTCCATTTCAGCATTGCATTCTATTGAACAACGTAATTCCTGAACTGGCAATAAAATTGCCTAATATAATTTTTTGCCTTCCATTTTTGAAGACCATAAATCCCATCAGTTGAGCCATGTCTGTCATCATTTTTGTCTAAAGGGAAGAAAGAAGTTTCTGACCCAAATCAGTGCTGACAATGATTAAGACAATATCCACCTTAGTACATGGAGCTGATTCCATGCTTACAACCCATTCTGGTACTTCAGGAATTGAGAAAGATGTGAAGTAGTTGACATTTATTTTTAAATTAATTGAGAGAGTCTCTTTATTCTTAATTCAGCTCTCGAATAGTACATAAATTGCCAAACTCTGTTGGTTTTTTTGGTACTGTTCTTCCAATTCCTTGTGGTCCATGACAAAGCAATACTCTTTCAGGGCACTCTATACCAGATGGGTCAAATCTCTGTGTTGAGACTTCTTCACTGCTTATTGTAAAGGTCACTCCAGGCAATAAGCCTGGGTAAGAATGTACACAAGGCTGTGTTGACTCCAGCTCCGTCTTTTACATTAGTGTATATCTGGTGTCAGCAGCTCAGGCTACAAACACTAGATACTGGGTGGGAACTGACAGGCTACTTTCACATTCCTCTCTGCAAAGGGGATAAAGTGGGACTACATTGCCCTAAACCATCTTAGCCAACAGTGATACTAATTGACAGACCAAGGCCCAAATCAATTTGACATACTCTACATCACTTTGTTCTATTGGTAACTCATTCCCATGTCCCTCTCTCTCCCTCCTTTGCTGCTTTGCTATTTTTCCCTGTTGGTGACTATGACTGGCAGAATCAGGACTGCAGAGAGACACACAGGCCACTGCCCGCACCCCTGCCTGGTGTACTTCTGTGAAGCCAGTCAAGAACAACTAGATCTTCCTTGGAGAGGGACCATTAAAGCATCTTTATCACCACAGCACACAGCAATCCTCCTTTCATGCCAGAAACCAAAAGCTAGATGCCAGGGGTCTTGCAAATTAGTGCACTCCTTACAAATTTCCCTCACTAGGTAAACAAGGTAAAAATACATGTATGTCCTTATTATATTGCTGGGTTTGTTTCTACCTCAGGAAGTTTAAACTTTTTGTGTTTTTCCTGAAATGTGATTCACATGGACTAGAACATCTGATGAAAAATAGATGCTGATGCAAGACTTGTAATTTATTTGGGCAATACCGTATCTTACATTTACTTCAGCCTCACCCAGAGAAGCTTGAAAAATCCCAGCAGAGGAACTTTGTTCCAGACTCTATCTACTCATTAGATTTCCCGTCACAGGCTTTGGTATGCAGTTACAGACTGAGTGGATTGAACACAAGCTGAAAGTTATCTTCAAGCCTAGAATACTCCTTCTCCTTTGATTCCGTGTCTGCCTGCATGTGCAAAGATTTGGACAACCACATAAAAACTAGTCTCAGGTTATTTTAACTGGTATCTATACTTTTAAAGGAAGTCTTAAAATTATTTTTAAAACTTAGTATTTTTTTTCTTTTAACAATGATTCTGGGTGTGATTTTCTTGTTTATAAAGAAGATCCAGAAAGCAACAAAATAACCACTATAGCATTTACAACATAAATATTCAGTGTTGCAGACACTTTTAAAAAAAAAAATAAAATCCCACATTTAAAAGCTGTCACACTATATATGCATTTTGTGTTACATTAAAAAAAGTTTGTTTTCTGTACAGATATGCTGAACTATAGCAGAATTGCTATATCCCTTTACTAACAATAACATTGCCCTGAGAGCGATTCTCAATAGGAATGAGTCTATTCACTCCAGGTTTAGGCATTGTATTAGCATTTGTGAGATGACTTTGGGCAATTTTTTTTTGCTGCAGCAAGCACCTGATGAACTTTAGTCAGGTGAATAAGGGATTATCAAACATCAACCCTGACATCCCATCAGCTGACATGGATATTAGAAGAAACTAACCACTCCCTGACATTTTAAAGTTTGCCATTTACAAGGCATTCGATCTGAGAGCTCACTCACTGACAGTGAGAATTAAAGAGTAAACTGCCGGCTTGAGCAGTATAACCAACTGATCCCTGTGTTAGCCTCACAATATGCTTAACAGGATTTCCATCTTCTAGTTCCCCCCAATCCAATCGGATACACAGTACTGGGATAACACAATTCTGGGGTAACTGCTTGCCAACAGTCAGAAGTATACTCTTTCGAAAAACCAGCATGAGTATATAACACAATGTGTGAGAACTGGGCAATTGTTAACCTTCTCTCCTATTTCTTGTTGGAACAGGAAGATTTTTAGTGAATACATCAAGCATCTTAAAAGCTAACAACAGCTTAGCAGGTTAAATGTGAAATAGGTTTATCAGATCAGTGTAGTGCTCTTCTTGTAATTATGTTTTTACAGCCTGGTTAGGGGACGGTATTGGAGAAGAGCTTGTGATGTCAGAGTGGGAAGGGCTTAGAAGCAGGGATGAGGGCTAATCAAGATAAGTTCAATTTGTATTTAAAGTAAAGTCAGCGTTAGTTAAGGCAGTTTTTGACATGTTAATCTTGATGTGTTTTAAAGGCTGCCAATCGCGTTACTGAAGCAGCTTGAAATGAAGACTTATAGAGAAAGCACACACTCTTGGATGTTCATGGTGTCTTCGTTTTACCCAAAACTAAGGTCTTCACAATAGATGTAAGTATACATGAAATAAAAATCAAGTGTGCTAGTTTTCAATGTAAATGGTGATGCAATATCAGGCAGGCAATACCAAGAGGTGTATGATTTTTCTGATTTTGATAGGAAGTACTTATCTCATGTTAGAAACAAGGCAGCTTTTCATTAAGAGCAGCACTGGACTGCAGAGAGTAAAGTTAGGAATAGGCAGAGGTGATACAGGAAAAGCAAAGTATGTGATTAACTATGTTCTGATTTTTCAGCAGATGTACTCTTACAGGTAAAGAATCCAGCATATTCTGGAGCAAATATTTTAATTTTTATGACATAAATGTGACCATTTTAGAAACATTTAAAGATCTATGAAGGATTTTACTTTGGGAAAGCTTGTCATTACATAGTATTTTTCTAGAAGACTTTTAATACAGATGAGTTGTTTAATGTCTATGCACAAATATTTCATTGGCTTGTAACTGGTTGTTAATACACACAGCTTAATCTTTCTGCTAATTATCTTTTCAAAGTACAACAGAAAACCTTCAATATTTACAGATACTTCTTGGGTGGTGGATTTCCTGAAACAGCGTGCAATCAGAATTAATTGAGGCTGTCATCACACAGATATATCTGACTGGTTCAGTCTGATGTAGATTTACCTAACCAAAATTTTGCTGGTGTGCTTAGCCACTGTAATAAACCCCAGTGCTGGCAGCTTTGTGGGACACCAATGCACGCAGTGTGGTATATTTTGTAAAACTATTGTCATACCGTGATGAGGGTTCCTTACATCTTGTTATTATCTGAATATGTGGGTGGAATCAACTGTAGACTGACAAAGGCTTGGGCACTATTATATTGCCTTCAGAGCTAAAATGTCAAGTTCCTCAGCTACAGGATATGTGAATTTCCATGTCTCCCTGGTGCCCCAGAGATACGGAAATAGAGAGAGAGGTGAGCAATCCTAACTCAAGTAGGTCTGATCCTTCAAACTGGAGGTGAAAATGTTCAGTCTGTTCTAAGAGTGATGAGATGCCGATTTCCAAGACTGTTTACAGGATCAGGTGTGCAATTTCACATGTTAATCTCAGGGGGAAGAAGTTTGTATTAAAACTTGTGACTTCATATATGAGTTTGGAAAATAAGAGTGGGTTTAGTATCTCACATCTGTGCCATATTTTAACATACCTGCAAATATTTTTTAAGATGAATGTGTAATGTCTTTTGCTTTGTAATAAAGAAAGCTAACCTGAAATTATTAATGATAAAACCCCTCACCATCTGGTTTTACTTTAGCGGCATAAGACACAGAGGATTTTGAGAAGTCCAAGGGATACTGCCGCAACATTTAACATCCTTACTGAAGAGGGTAAGCACTGAGGATTCACTACATATTTTCTAGATTCAAACTCTTAGCCAGTGAAGTTAAAGAGTTGTTAAATCAAAATAGTTTTAGGTAGCCCTCCTAAAACCTGTTCCTCTTTCCACTACCTGGTTTATTTTGGCACTGGGAGTGCTGTCATTTGCACTAGTATTTCATGTTAAAGTGACACATGAATCTCACTAAAATTCAACTGCATTTTTCATCTGCAAATACGAGCTTTGCTCTCCAATTGCCAGAGCGCTTTCCATCCCAAGAATTGTATCTCCAGTATTTGAGAAGACCAACAAACTTTTTTAAGCTTTAAAATAAAAAAATACTAAAAAGTTAAAAATACAGAGTTTAGTTTTCCTTTTACTGATTCCACTTAGGCTACATTTTGCAATCTTTGTACTTCTAGAAGAATCAAAGATAAGAGGATAACATTTCCAATGTCAGCCATAATTATGAAATAAATCCACAAGGAAAACAAATTACATCATGCTTTTCTCTCTCTGTATATAACCAATATAACAGAGACCCATCCCTTGTAAACAGCTTCTCCATGCACCAGTTTGCCAGGACACAGTGGTGTACAATGTTATACACAGGTATGTATGCATGCACACACTTTCTCTGCTACAAGCACTATTTTCATTAGGGTTTGCTTAGTTATTTTACTCAGTTTTTGAAAAGGCACAGTTAAAGCATTCACTGTGATCTCAGCTGGAGTCTTTGGATGCTGCCACAAATATGAATGAATAGTATTAGCAGTGTGGTTCTGCAGAAACCAGTCCTGGGTGCCTGAGACCAAGAACTGCTAAGCACAGTTCCCACCTCAGCTGCTTACTGTCCTGTATCTATATGTCTCCAATGCCATATCAAATGGCAGGACTGCTACTTTTTCCTTCACCATCTGTCTGTTTCACCTCTTGCTGTGCATTTGTGCTCAGCACAATGCAGCTCCACCTTTGGTTATACACTGACTGTTGCCTTAGTGGCACACAGGCATAACAGCTTCCCCTTCCCCCAGCCATTCCAGTGGGAACAAGAGAAATTATTATGAACCTAATTTTATTCCTGAAGGTTTGACTTGATTTCTTCTTGAGGCCAGTCTGTTTAAAAAAACACAAGTGACTTGCTGCTTGCCATCTTACCAATTAACTAGCTCAGAAATGGTGAAACATCCATGTCTTCATGTCAGTGTAAAGGCACGCAATGCAAATGCGACTGGCTGACACACACAGTATAAATATAGTTATTTTCCTTTCCTTAAGGAACATATCGTTCTCAATCCAGTTTTAGGATTACACTCTAATCTCAGTCTCTGAGCAGTCTGTGCCCACGTATCTAGGATTAGAATTTAGCCCTACAGCCTCTCCTGTGGTACCTTACCCCAATTAAGAAGACATATTTCATTCCCTCCTTATGACATAATGTTGGTATTACTGCCTTCTTGCTTTCCAAAGTCATTTATTTTGCTGACTGTGGGTTCTTGAATAAGTACAATATCTAGCTCTATGACTCTTAGCACAGATTTAGGCCAAACCCCTTTAATACTACACTTAATAACATTAGATTATTCATAATATTGGAATATTTATTGAATTTTTAAAACAGCATCTCATTTCTCAGGTAATCAGGAGAGGTTTTCTAAAAAGGGAGCCAATGGAAATGAAAATGAGACGATGTACGAGTTTATTTACATAGTTCACTCATAAGCATGTATACATGTTTGTATTAAATATTTAATTGATTTCTCTGACACAGATTTAACTGAACATTTTCAACAATACTCAGCTTCTCTCAAAGAGTCTGTGGAGCCACTACAAAGGTATGCTAAAGATTGCTTTTAAAAAAGGCTAATTCTGTGTGTTTGATGTAAATAAAAGTATTAGCTAATGAAATCTTAATGTATTTAACTAAAAAAAAAAACCAAAACCAAAACAACAAAAAAACCTCAAAAAAAGTCTTCCAAGTCTGTATTATACACAGGACTATACTATATTTTGCCAATGAAATTAATAATGTAGGTATACAGACTGTAGATGCAGACATTTTGAAACCACATATAGCATGATTAGATTTGCAAATGCTTCTGGTTCATGAAGTTCGTGTCTTGTCCTTTCTCATCTAATAAATTGAGACAGAATTAGTACTGGGTGAGTGGTTCTGCCTGCTGCCAAGTAGGGTTTGCTAAGGGTAAGACTCTAAAGGTAGAGATTAACTTGTCTTCATCCCTGTAATGTGCTGTACAGCCAGGATTTGTGCAATAGGATCAGAGAAGAGCCATATATGAATGTAACACTAGACAGCTGGTGTGTATGAATTTATATGAAGCCTGATGCCAGATTTTGAGCTACTCACAAATCCCAGCTAATATATGTATCAGAAGTGTACTTTCCCTGTTCCCTCAGAGATTTTTTTTTTTTGCTGATATTGGTTTCTAATATACTAGTTATGAAAATAATATGAACCTTAAGCACCCTAAATTTCACCTGCAAGTCAGAACCCCAGCTAAGTGACCAAAAAGGGTGGTTTTCCAAATGGAGTAACATAGATCCATCAAGTTCAGTATCTCCTGACACAGGGTGACATACAAGTCTGTATATTAGCTTATTAAGCTAACTATTTATCCTACCTGATCAATTCAACACTTCCCTGAACAGAAGACTCAGGGAAATAAGTAATTTAATACAGATAACCAACATACAACATGTGTCCTTCAAGTTAAATTTAAACTATACTGATATTTTGCCATTCAGCTTACAAAAGCAGACTAGAATTCTAGTGGAAACAGCATCTCAACATTTTTACCACAAATACCAGAGTTATTTTTATGTATCTGAGAAGAAATCCAGCATAAGTGAGATAGGATTGACTGGCATATAAATGAAAAAAACAGAATGATGTCACAAAGCAATTCAGTGAAAACCTCATTAAGGAATCAAACCTTCCTTCTGGCTCGCAAGGGTTCAAAAAACTGGGTCAGTGGAAGCAGTAAGCTACAGCTTTAGTGGAAGAAGACACCAGTGAACTTCCACGATGTATTGTTCCATGATTTGTTCAATACTTTATCTTCCCTGTGTCAAACTAAAAGAGCACCTAGACTACTTTCGTAAAGATAAGTTGCTTACATGATGCATGTTGCCTGAGGTGATGCTCTGTGAATCTTGGTCACCTAATGGACAATAATTTGTCAATAAATATGGCTCAGCTTCAGGGGATGCTGCCGTATTCAGTACACTACATTAAGTGAAAATGCCAGCATTTAAAATAAAACCCCGCTTTTTGAAAGAAAAATTTTAAGACGGTTTTTAAATAGTTGCCCCTTCAGCTATAAAAAGAGGCTATGTGAGAGACTACCTATCAACAGACAGTATAGCATGACATCCAACACAAAATCCAGACTTGGTTTGGGAACTGCATGAAGTATACAGTGATGCTGGTGCCACTGGTTTCTAACTGCAGTTACTGCTGCTTGGTTAGCAGCAGTATCTATTGATAGATACCTGCCAGAACAGGTAGTGTATAAAAGATCCCACGTGGAGGTTGTGGTTTTGGGTCAGAATAGATAGGTCTTTTCCCACAAGGTTTTCCATGATTCTATACTTTAAAGTTGTATCAAATAATTTGACTCACAGGTGTGATTTCAGGGTGGACTGTAGAAGTTCTAAGTAGGCCTAATAAAGACGAGTATCTTTTACTTGTGTGTCTTTTTCCCTCACACAGGGACAGCTTCCCCAGAATAAAGTGCATTCACAACTGTGATTAAACAGGGGATTGAAGCATTCTAGCAGTTTCTAAAAAGCAAAAGTGGTACAGCTTGTCAGGCATCTGACAGACAAAATTTTGTTAGTGTTAATACAGCCTTTCAAATTATTATTATTACTATTATTATTTATTTATATTATAATTTACTAGAATAAAATGGCTAAAACCTGGGTTTTTTTTTTCCTCATAATGTCTATCTGGACCTCTGCCGGTTGCTTTGCACCTTAATATTCTGTAGTCAGGAGCACCAGGAAAGACGAGGCTGTAAGGTGGTTAGCATGAAGTTTTTAAATTGTAGCTTTGCTTTCCAAAGGATTTAATACACAGCCAAACCACCTAAATGGCTCAGTGGACCAATATGGTAGGTCAAGTACTATCATCCCAATTGCTATCTATTTTTTGAGCTGCTGTAAAGTTTAGTTCAGCACTAAATCGCTTTAGTACTGAGCTTTAAAATGCTTTAGCAGCTCAGAAGCACTTTGGCAGCTCAAATGCTCTTCATGAAGCACCCAGCATCCTAAACCGCTTTAAGTCTAAAGCATCCTAAAAAAAAAAAGCAAATGGAAACACACCCAGCAGCACATGTTCAGGTACATATGTCAAGAACAAAGTACACAGTGCTGTTCTTGGACTTGACGGGCGCATCTGCTTCCAGGAAGACCTGAATCTTGGTCAACATATAATCTAGCACTTACAAATGTAAAGAATTTTTTATTTTGAGGGAACACCAGTAATGTGGTCCAAGTATAGCCTTTGCTCTCAGTCAGAACAGCTGAAATTACTAACTTGTCTGCCTTTTGAAAAACTCATTTTGAGACTGAGAGCAAATAGCCACACCATACCAAGGAAATGGCAAATTCCTGAAGCATGTGAATTAGACTGATAGCTTTCCCATAAAATATTTAGTAACTCATCCATAGGTCAAAGGCAATAAAAGGAGATATAATGATTATTCTAATCTATAAATGGCTTGGGTAACAAAATGCAGGACTTGGCTTACATCACATTTTGGATAATAAACAGTTTTTAAAGTTCAGGTCTGTTTTGGAGAAGGACTGGCTGTTAAAAAGGAAATCCTCGTTATTCCTGCTTACTATTTCTAAGGAACTTCTGCATACTAGGCAGCTGGTTGAAAGGCAAACAAACTGCTTGGCAATTGAATCTGTCTTGTACTCATAACAGTGTTAACATCTCAAGCTGTGTTTAATCTTATTGGTACTTGTACAATACCACTGACTCTTCAGTAGTCACATACATACAACTGGTGCCACAGCTGGATTTTATCAGCCAAAGCCATTAATCAAGGCATTGAATTAGTAAGCCTAGAAGCAGGACAGGATAGTGTAAAAAATAAATATGTTTTGGCCTGAAAAGTAAGCAAGTTTGGCATAAATGTGAAAATACATAAGAAAGACCTGAGCAAAAGGTAGTCAGAGCTCTCAGGGAGGGCTGGCATTTTACTGCAATAGTGCCATCATGACATGCTAAAGACAGGCTAGGCAAGTAAACCATGAAAAGCCAAACCATCCAAAGCTCTGGGTGATTTTAGCCTTTTGTGCTTCAGAGATCACATCTTTGTGGAGTAATTATTAAACGTGAATTCACCAGTTGTCAGCACTCAGCTGAAATGGAAGGTAGATGCTATCAGGGAATTTGTCAGTGGCTTTGGTAGTGTCTGGACTTCTCTTAGCATTCCTAAGGTGTCCCTCACTTATCTATACCATATGCCAGATGAATTTATGAGCTGTAACTCCCTACCTGCAAGATGAGAACACTTAAGCATTACATCTTCCTTGTTTCAGAAGACAGAATTCATTTCATTAGATCTACTGTGGGAGAAAATTCACTCCCTTAATTTCAATTTAATTTGAAGGAAAAAAAAATATAAAATTAATCAATCATTTGCTGTGCAAATCCAATTTGAAAGCAATGTACAGATGCCTATTACCTTTACAGCTAGCCTGCTCCCTCTGCCAACCCCCTCAAAGCATCCTTCACAGGATAGCTTTTTAACATCCAGGCTGAGTGTTACAGGACTTACTTCCTCTATCTGCAGAAATAATCCTGCTGTAGGTCAAAATCCCGAGTAGGGTGGTTATACTGTGGTTATTCATTACCCTGGTATCAGGATCATTTGTAATCTAGTCACCTTCCTCTCTGGACAAACTTAGAATCCACCTTAATGATAGCATAGCTATTCAGTTCTGCATCTGTAGTGTATTAATTTTTAGTCTAGATTTCTACTCTTCATCTGGCTTTATTTACCTGTACAAATATGGATAATTAATCTGAGCCTACCAGTCTTAAGGGGCTGATGTCATTTAGAACAGCTTATTTCTACCATTTCTTTCCAGCTGTTTCATTTAGTTTATAGTAGATAGGGATACCAAGTATCACAATTCCTAAATTAAAACTGAAGATACCTGCCTTCCTAAGTGTAATACCTGCCACTGTTCTCAGGGCTGCTGGGATACACCAGGGGCTGCAGGCAAAACTCTGTCTTACTCATGTCCTTTTGAGCAGCTGGTATTTCACAACATCCTGACTTTTCTTACATAGTAAGACTCAAGGACACTGAACAACTCAGCATAAATAAGGGCAACATTTGCATTGTCCCAAAAATAGAAAGTTTCTATATGGTATCCATACAATCCACAAGCATTAAAGGGTACAGCTGTGACTGGTAGGACTGCCTGCTCCTCTGAGAAATAACTTACATAATCTGTTCTGTTTCTTACATTTTCTAATGTTTTATTCTTTTCTTTGGACCTGCTGATTCAGTTCTCTACAACAGAAAAGCTGCTGCTGTCTCCTTGCAGAATGACTCCACGAGATCACATGAGAAAAATGTCTATCTTGGGAGAACAAGGAACACTAGAAGAAAAGCACTTATACCGGTTAGCAAGTGGCATGGCGGCAGGAGGTAGGCAGGAAGAAACCTCGCTGCACACTGGTTTATAGGATTGCTAATATCTGTACAATGCACAAGAAACAGCCAGCAACAAGTTTAATGCCTTTAAAAGGTATTTCAAATTTCTCTTAGGAGTAACTGGAGAAACATTTCTCTTAAAGGTAATTAAAAGCTAACATGGGGGATTCTTGGCATTCAGAATTTGATCATGTGATGCTAAGCATCTGGAAGAGGAGTCAAGGTCACACAGGAACTCAGAAACAAAAGCCATAGCTGGATGTTATGATGCTCTTGGTCACCACTGTGGGCTCCTTTTTCTTAGAGATGCTGAACAAGGCAGGTTCCAGCTAATAATTTTTTTCTAAAACTGTTTTAGAAACGAAAACTCTCCAGCAGGGAAATTAACATTCATGGCTATTCTCTTCTGTATCATATCATTAATGAATTGTTAATTGTAAATTGTCCTTTTGAACACTTGGCTGCGCACATCCTGTTATTTTTACTGCAGCTTGATTGTATAAATATACATTAGTTAAACAAAGTGGTTACAATGGCAGTGGAAACATAGGTTTTTAGTTGCTGTTATTTAAAAAAAGAGTGTGATTTGCTAACTCGCACTAAAATGCTTGAGGAAACACCCGTATTTTTTCAAGTACAGTTATACTGCAGACAGAATCACTTTCACTACACTGACAACAGAACGGTATGTGCTTTCTGTCAGAACTGCGGCAGCGACAGGAGATGCTCATGCGCAACCAGCTGATGGCGGTAAACCCTCAGCTGATGGGTGCAGGGCAGCCGAGAATGCAGGCGATTCCCTCCCAGTTTGAGCCTCGGCTCGTTGACAGGTACTTTGCAACATTTCCCTATTGTAATACTGCAGTTAAAGAATAACCGTGCTGCATCTGAGTATATAAACATGCTAGATTATTCTTAACTAAACCATCTCCATTGTGTATCTGAATGCATTTGGTTTTTTTCCTCTCAGAGATCTGTTACCTTCAGCTGAAATGATGGCATCGGCTGACCCAAGACAAATCCATATAGCATCCCACCTCGGGCCCACGGTCCCACAGCATGCAAACATGCCAAACATACTGTCCAACCGGGTTTACCCACCCCCAGGTAACGAAGCATTGTCTGCACCCTGAAAAGCGATAGCCTGTAAATGAGAAAGCAAACTCCACCTACTGTTTTTTCAGAGGTTTGTTGGTAGTGTCAATAACAGTTTGTTTTCTTTGGGAAAAACAGTCTCACTGAGAAGAGGCAGTCTGCCTACCAGAGATTCTAAACTGTGCCAGTTTAAGTCTAAACACATCCATTTTAACTTTTGTTAAATGCACTGTTTTCAAAAGCATTTGCACATTTTTGTTCTCCCATTTTCTTTTTGTATTTTCCAAGCATTCTCACACTCAAACAGAACACTGTCACTAAATAAATTAGTCCAATCAACACTTTTTTTTTGCTACATTTAACTCTTGCTCATGAATGAGCATTAGCTGCTTTAAGACTACCTTACTTTAATCATATTGTAACATGGCATTTTACTCGTGTAGGGCAACTACAGGTCCTTTTAATAAAGGCTCAAAATTACAGGGCACAGCTCTAAGGGAAAGACTGATACCACAGTGTGGCAACACAATGGTGGCACATATGTTGTGCATAAATTTATGTATCACTTTATACAAAGGTGAACCTTACTATCTTAAGATTCCTTCTTTGAGATAAGGGAATAAACTCTCAATGCCACATAGATCCATAAACAAGAAATTCAGGCTTCAGCTTCCCCCCCCCCCATACTGTGAATCTCAAATAAGAGATTCCCTCAAGAGGAAGTATAATGTAAAATTACATGGCACCTAGACTGAAAACAGTTTTGAAGAGCAGGTTTGCTAAACTGTTGCTTATTATTTTCTGAGTAGCTAATGTACTTCAAAGACATAAGGCACCAAATAAAGTCACCCTGCTGTCCTCTTTCCTTCATGGATAATGGCAAGTAACTACAGGTCTGATCCTGCAGACAGCTGATGCTGGACTATGTGTTTTTACTACATATTCCAAAGCAATGAACACAAATAGAACTTAGCCTGAAGTCATATCAGCTTCCTAGTGAAGCACACAGTTAAGAGTCTCGGTATTGCTTTGGGATTTGTGCATTTGCTTTAAGAAACAAATGAATTTTACAGATTTCTTTTTTTCTTCTCTTCCCTTTAAGGATATAGCTTTCTGCAACCAGAATCCATGGAAGCTGTGGCCAGGAGACAGGAACTGGTTCAAAAGCAAAATATTGCCAGGTAATCAATAGTAAACTTTGTTTTGAGGTACATGCCAGGATTAGGGCAGCAAAGGCAGGTGGAAATTGTTATTTCACAGACTTTTTGTGTTTTTTTTTATTTACAGTGATTGAGATACTTTTTCCAAGTCACCCAGGGAAGCAGAGGAACCTTGATTACCTCTTAACATATGAAGCTACTTAACTTTTTGCTTGCCCCCATTCTGCTTTTAGCCTTAAAATTATATAGGAAACAAACCCCCCAGCTTAATTAAAGACACAAAGAAGACACAAAGAAGCTACGAACTTCAGCCCTAGTCCTCTAGGAACTCTGGATCCAAACAATCTGAAGTTACAAAAAGTCACAAAAAATTAAAACATCACAGCTGTGTGTGACAGCACACAACATTTTAAGCCTTTCCAGCTGGGCCCTTGGCATGATTAGCTATGTCTCCACCATACCAGGGTGGACAGCTTTCCAAGTTCAACCAGTCTGAATGTCAGGTTGACTATAAAGTCCAATTATTTGTACCAGTTTTGGGGTAATCAGTAACTGGCTAAGTAACCACCACTGCTGCCCTCACAGCCACACCATTTTCATAGCCAAACTCTAACCTCAACCACTCCTGCACTAGGCTTCAGCACAGGACTGAGTGGCAGTGCCCCTGACACACTAAGATCAAAGAACAGATAAATTCTCAGCAGGCATCTCCAGAGAATTGTGACAGAAGTGTTTTGAGATCTTCAGTCAGCAAAGCTCAGTTACTTTCAAGCACAAGATCTGCATCGATGATGCATTTCATACAGCTCTTGTCATATGGCAAAACCCTCAGAAACACAAGTAAAATAGCTAGCAGCAAGCATGGTCATCACATACACCCTCAGCCACATCAGAGCTAATCCTACCTCTTCAGGCTCTTCCTGCAGTCCACCAAACCCAAGAGAACCCAACAGAAAAAAGCTTAGCCTATATCCATAAGATAACCCTTAACCCCAGCCTTTTGTTGTCCTGACAACTGCATTAGCTTCATGCTGCTTTCTACTGCACACACTACTTTTACAGCTGCACTTGCTCCTCTCATGCTTTCTAGAAATCAGGTGTTGGCAAACAATCTGCTGTACTTGTGGCAGCTGTACTGCTGAGCACCTGGTCCCAAATCCTTGTTCTCCAAGGGACTCTGCCTCATACCGATGCTCAGTGATCCCCCATCTACCAGTCCTCAGAGAAGCAAACTATCTTATCTGGAGGAGTAGTCACGAATGTAAGGCTTTTTGCTGTTTATCTCCACCTCAAGAGCTGTGTGTAAGTAACAACAATTGGGCAAGATGTACAAGGACATGGTACATAGACAAAATACTTCCATTGCATCTCTGAAAGCAGAAAAATAATAATATGGAGGTTGTTGTAAAGATGAAAAGAGGGCAGAGAAAACCCCCCAAGTGTTATGGAGTGATCAACTAACTCCTTTTTGTCACAACAGTCTGAATAGATACCTTTTGACCCAACTATTTTCCTGACAATTTTACATTAATGAGAAGTCTCCTAAAAGTCAGATTCTCTCTGACCTATTACCCTCATTGCAGTTAAGAGTTACAGTAGGAGCTACAGCTTTCTGTTTGCTCACTAGGTTGGCTCCCGAGAAAGCTGATGACAGCAAAGGTTGGTACAACAGAGGCACATACTACTCCTTGTATTCTCCGTGTCCCACTGGTAAGCCCTCCTAACCACAATGCCAGGGGCAGGAAGCTGTCACAGGCCATGGAGCACTGGCTTTATCCACCAGAACGGAAAGCAGTTGAACACTTACCACCAGGACCTCACTCTTTCATGCTCTCAGAGCCATGCTCAGGTGCCATGCGCTATTGAGAGTTACTCAAAGAGATTTACATTAGCTTACTCTGAATGCATGCACAGGTTCCATAGATAATGTAATTCTAGTTCTTTATCACAGTATCACTGCTGTTTTGCAGTTTTCTGTACACTTTTGATTGGTAATGTAAATAACTTATTTTCTTTAGTCTTATGACCCTGGAGACAATTTTCCAAATCCCAATTGAGCATAATCACTGTAATAATGCCTGGATTGCCAATATACAAACTACTTTTTTTTTTTTGTCTGAACTATTACCTAGAGGCATCACATGGAAGATGTATTTTCTCTTCCTTTTAGTTTATGTATCTGTCAGCACAATAAATATAGCCAGGTTTGCATTCCATCTGCAGTTTGTGTTCTCTCACACATAGCGACATAGGGGAGAGAGAGAAGACAAGCAGTACTCTTGCCTATTCAATTATCTGAGTTTTAATCTGTTACTGTAAACAGAGGTGATGAAGGAACTGAGCTGCCCTAACTGCTTGTGCTCTGTGTGTCTCTTAGAATGGAAATGGAGATGAGTGCTATTTTTCAGCAAAAAGAAATGGAGAAAGCTCATCGGAAAGGACTACTGGGCCTGGAAGCACCTTTCCTTTACCATGGGATGCCAGCTAGTCCCATTGCTTTCCGTGGCAGGCACAGACTGCCTGAAGGCCATCTCCCCAGTGACCTATATGTTCATCGTACCACCCTTGATGAAATTCACGGCAACACTATGCTAATGGCAACCAGCCCATACCCTCCAGTCACCACTTTGCAAAGGGAGAGGGGACGTCGACCAGGGAGAAGAGCTGGAAATCACAAAACTGCAGAGTGTAGTGCCAATGGCACAAAGAACCAAGCTGATGACAAAACTACAGACCCTGCTGCAGCTGCAGTGGATGATGAGAAAGAAGACAAGAAAGAAGCAGAGGTGGAGACACCAAACAAACATGAACAAAACAAAACCCAGACTGAGCCATCTGCAGCTGCTAAAAACTGTAAAGAGTTTGAACAAAGCTTGAGAAAAAACTCTGCTACTCATGAAATTTCTACTGAAACCAACAGCTGCAACAATACAAATGAGAAAGAATCTAATAGCTCCTGTACTACTTTTGATGACAAGTTCATGTACCCTTCTGCAATCCCATTCTCAGCATTACCATATGGATTTCCAGTACCAAGCAATGCACTGCTACCCTCAGGTTTGTCAAGTGTGCAGAGTACAGTTAGGGTGGCATGCTGATATAATTTATTTTTATTGATTTGCTCTCTTATTTCCTCCCTCTGTTTTAAGCGAAGTTTTTGTATGATAGAGTCATAGCAACTGAATGTAGAGTTCATATGCAGCAAATAGGAATAACTTGGTAAATCCGAGTCAGCAAAGGTGGTCTTCCCTGCTGCTTGCTGGCACAATGGAGGTTTCAGTATTCTAGGTAGCAGTGCTTTTCCTTCCAGGATAATGCAGTTGCACAGCAAAAGTCACAAAGCAGCCTCCTAACTGTTTCAGTTCTCTGTGCCACACACTATATAGCTGCAGGATGTCATCCTGAGTTTATCTCAGTCCCTGGGACAACACACTTGCAACCCCTAAGCCATTAAATTAGCAGCACTTCAAGGTTCTCTGCAATTCTGTTTAGCATGTTACATTCTTTCTTCTTCTGGTAATCACGGAGAAATGTAGCAGCACAAAATATACTAATCATAATCCCTGTGTTTGTCAAACAGGACAAGGAATCCCTTAGAAATCACACTCATTTAGGAACAAATTTAGCTCCGAGATTTAGACCTTCCCAAGA
The DNA here is from genome assembly GCF_034315485.1 of Pezoporus occidentalis. Classification (NCBI taxonomy): domain Eukaryota; kingdom Metazoa; phylum Chordata; class Aves; order Psittaciformes; family Psittacidae; genus Pezoporus; species Pezoporus occidentalis. The sequence goes on from NW_026916158.1 coordinate 8,880,011, forward strand.
ACAGCATAAGACAGGGGCCTCTCAGCCACTACGTAAGAAACATTGTTTCTAAAGCTTTGCAGCTCTTGTTAAATACACCAGTGCCTTGCAAAACTCCGTATTACCTAAAATGACAACAGGCTGAGCTGTTTGTCCAGGATGATCTGCCAAAGACATACTGTATCACTGAAAAATATAGAATCATAGAATCATTTAGGTTGGTAAAGACCTTTAAGATCATTGAGTCCAACCATAAACCTCATACTGCCAAGCCCAACTCTATAAACTGTTATCTGTCTGTGACTACACACTGCAGTTAATTCATCAGGTTCTGGAGAAGTGTAAAAAAATTCTCACCTTAACAGTTGTTTCCTATTGATTTGCCAGCAAAGTTCCAGAAACATAACGTTTTTGTTCCCCCCTCAAAGGAGCACATGGCCTGATCCTGAATGGAGAAGACATTTCTTCAACTGAAGACATTCGCAAGTGGACTGTTGATGATGTTTACAACTTCATCATTAGCCTCCCTGGCTGTTCAGATTATGCCCAGGTGATTATAAACATTCATCTCATTTTCAGGTCTTTAGGAGCTTCTAGATTTAAAGGTCATCAAACAAATGTAAATGCTAGAGGTTAACTAGTTCTCACAGACTTACAAACATTAATAGTTTTCACTGTGCTTCAGCATATGAAGTTACTTCTTAAAGGGGAAACCAGTCCATGATCTGAGGTTATATGCACTTCTGCTGCACTTGGGAGTCATTGGTCATGACAGATACCAGGAGGACCAGCAGCAAACCAGTAGTATAAGAAAATATCTTAATTTTTTCACTCCACATGCCCTGCACAATTTTTATGCAGATTAAGGCAATTTTGCATTCTTGGATATTGGTATAACCCACCTACCACCCCTGCGTTCTTATAAGCATCATTCCATTTGAAAAATGAAATATCATTAGAAATGCAAGCACAGAGACTGAAATCTTGCATGTTCTAAAGCCTCAACAGGATCAACACTATTCTTTCATCAGTAATAGGCTGCTTACATAAAAACCCACAAAAAAAGAACAAACAAAACTAAGTAACACTGAAATATTACAAAGTTCTCACTTGCCAAGAACAAGTAGATAAACTACAGGCAAATGTGCTGATACCCACATGCCTGAACAAGACACCTCATGCTGCAGCTAGGAGATAAATACAAAGACAAAACAGTAAAATTATTATTTCCTCCTTTTATTGCCTGTGCCTCAGGAATAAGCATAAAAACTAACCAGTGAAGTCTGTTTTAGCACACCATGATGTGTTTTATCATTTCACAAGATATTTAAAGACCACGCTATTGATGGAGAAACCCTCCCACTGCTAACAGAGGAACATCTCCTGGATACAATGGGATTAAAACTTGGACCAGCATTAAAAATCCGCTCTCAGGTATGATCATTGAATGTGTGCCAAGGTGGCAGGTCACAGAGATGTGAGAGTCAGAAGCCAGCAGGAGGAAGCTCTTCCAAACTAAAACACTTTTTTTTTCTGACAAGGTAACCACCATATTAGAAGCAAAATCACTCCAGCATAGTGCTTTTGCTTCTCTGTGTGTTACAACAGCATGCAGGATCAGGGGAGGTTAGGACTGTGAGTTTGAGAGACACTTCAAGTAGAGTCAGGATACACCACCAGTGGACACTAGGCTGAGGTTTGAAATGGAAAAGATGTTTTTGATGAATTAATTCAGTTTCACTACATTTTCCCCTTCCCAGTTGGTAAGAAGTGCTCTGACACACACATGCTTTTGTTCCAACCTGACTTTTAAAATATAGCAAGTAGAGGTTTCTACAGCCCTTCTGGGAATATAATTGTACATGTTTCATGGACAGGCTGTCCCTCTGTGTTTAAAGTCTTCAGCTCTTAATTTCATCATCAACTCTCAGCGTGTTTCTCTTGTTGCCTGGTTCTTTTCTTTAATTCTTTGCTCACTCTCACTCTTCTCACTAAAACCAGCTTCTCCACTACTGGCTGGCAGTTTACCTCCCCTCTGTCCCACGGGTGCTACAGCACATAGGGAGCAAGAGAAGCTGGCTGCCAGGCCCAGCACACTGGGCCATTTCCAAGCTGAGTATTGCCAAGATTATCCTTCCACAAGAACCTGGGCCTAGAAAAACACAAAAGACGGAAAATGGAAGATTTTTTTTCCACTTTTGCTAACAACTAATAATCATTTGAGATGGGTTTGAGAGGGGATCTCCTGGATGTCCCTAGCATTGCTACACGAGTCAGCCTTGATGTTTAATGTTTTTAATGCTATCTCAAGAAACAATTGCTGCAATTGGTCTTTTTTTCTCTAAAGGTGTCTCAACGTTTGGGCAATGCGCTCTACATGATGAATCTTCCTCTGCCAGTGCCATTGCCACCTGCTTCAGGCAAACCCTCAGATCAGCCTCCTGACATAACCTCCCCTCTTCACTGTAACAGCACTGGAGATGCGCTGGATAGTCCAGGCTCTCAGGACCCAGAAACTTCACAAGCAGTGGAACAGATCATTTCAGAAAGCAGGGAAAATCCGTGCAGCACAGCTGGATCTCAGGCTGACTTCCAGATGATCACTTTCCAGAAAAGTTGAGCTAAGTCCAGGACATAACATTTTTTAATAGTACAGGAACCTCTAGTTACAAAGCATTTGAGAAGATAGCTACAGTGTGAAACCTCTGTGTGATGGGGGCCGAATAAAATAAACTGCAAGTGCAGCATGAGGAAGTGTGGTATCTGAAAGGCATCACAAAAATGCAACTACATACTGGTGCAATTACTTTCAAGTGCAACACATTGGAAAGAAACCAGTACGGTTAACAAATACTTTTCATTTTTCATTGAAGTCCAGTGTCATCACTGAAATCTGTCAGAGATTCAGAGTGCGCTGTCTTACAGTGTGTTCCTGCAGGCTGCTAAGAAACTACAATGAAAAGTTACAGCTTCCACATATAGCTTGCTGCTGCTCCTGTTAAGCAAAATTTACACAGGAAATTTGTAAGGGATTCATTGGGAGAGTATGGAATTACCTGCAGAATATAGAGAAATAGACCCTAGACTCAGCAATTTGGGTTAATTCCATTGCTATTTGAGAACTAAGTCTAAGTGCCTGGGAAGGGTATAGACAGGAAACATGGATTAAACCCTGGACAAGGAAAAAACAGGTGTTAACAAATTTTAATTATTCTGAGGCATTCTTATCACTGAGGTTTCAACTTGCTGTGACTGCACCACTGAGATGAGTTTAGAAAGAAGCATCAGCAGACTCCACCATGAAGACCAGTAACTGTGACAGTAATGTTCCTGCAGGCAGCAGGCTCAAAGTCACACATTTCCACCCCCAACCACTGCCACAGCTCACCTTTCCCCTCTGCTCACATCAGCAAGCCACGGAAAACTCTTCACTTGGTGGCACACTCAAGTGCTCTTCATTTTGGAAGAGGCCATCAATTTTAGCCTGAAAGCTCCCTCTTCTCTGCAAAAATATGGTTTCTCCTCATGTCTGGCTAGTGATTCATTACCTCATAGCAAACAAGAACACAAAATAGAGTTTTTAGCTAGGAATAAATCCCCAGCATTTTATCGTGATTCCTGTGTGAATTATCTTGGTTCCCTCTTTAGGGGCTTGGTCATACAGTGGTCTTCCACTTAGGTTTTGGAAGTCATTATACTTCCACTCTTCTCCTTTCAAGAACACTTCTTTACTCCAAAGGATATACAAATAGTTCTGATAAAATTAAGTTCTGTAAATTGAGGGTTGATGATAGGCTGTGCTTCTGCTGTATATTGCTACTTTAGATTCTCTCCCCTTAGTTTAGTTTGTGTGGCCTCAAGCACTTAAAAACCAAGAGGTACTCTGCTGTTTAGACGGGGAGTGTGTAAGCATACAAGGAGGTAGAGTACTCTCATATTTTAGACTGTGAGCACGTGTTCTTTTTCTTTAGCCTGAGATAAATGATTTTATGTCTTTGATATATTTGTGCACTAGATAATGTGTGATTAGATCCTTGCAACAGCAACTTAAGATGCTCATTTTAGCATACTGTCCAAACCTTGCAGCCTTCAGAGGAAGGGCAAACATCTGTTGCACTCCTTTTCTGAACTAGCAAAGTCTGTAAAAAGAGTAGAGCCTAATTCTGCCTTTACTGAAAACTGCCCCTGGACACCAGTTATGACAGTTTTGGACTCTGTACATCTATCTCCACATACTGTTACTGGGGGTTAAGTTTAAGGGTTAACTGATGTAATCCAGGAAGACCCAGTGCAAAAATGTGGGATGCTGTGCAGCAAAATATTCTGAAGTTGTAGACAGACACCGAAGTAATCCCTTCCTAAGTGAAGTGCTGACCTTTACATCTGTGATCTGGTGAAATATGAGAGTTTTCCCAAGAATCTGGATTATGTTTTATGCCTCATCTGTGGGTATTTGTCATATAAAGAACTACTTACTGAATACTCAGCAGTCTTCAAAATCAGCAAAATTATAACCTGAAGCTGGAAGTCTTCAATATAAATCCATAAGATTTTCTAAAAGAAGTACAACAGCAATATTAATCCTGGACTATCAGGATTGCTGTTCACTTCAGTTTGCTGTTCACTTTGTCTCAATTAAATTCAGCAAGTATTAACCTCAGTTCTCTTCATTAACTTTTCTACATCTTTTCATGGCTTTAAAACTTAGTGAGGCAGCTTGGAGAGTTTTATGTTGAATTTGGTAATGTAAATATTTACTTTTCAGATTTTGGATGAAACACAAGTTTCACTGTAAAAACTCATATTCTGTTTGAAATGCTTTTACCTGCTATTTTAATACAGAACATCTTGGATTAATTGTACCAGAAAAAAATGTTTTTACAGTAGATTTAACTATTGTGGTTTTTTTAAATGTAGATCGTCCATATACCATGAGGGGAAAAGAATGTATTTTTATATAGTACAATTGTTTGTTAAAATGTAAAAAAAAAATAAAAATAAAATAAATACGGACAGCTTTCTGTTTAGCTCTGAAACGATTTCTAACTTGCTTTTTTGTTTTGTACAATGGACAATCATGTTGACAATGCCATTTACCTAATTATACACAGTTAAAGAACTGGTTTTCAAATGGCATCCTACTTCCTCACTGGATGAAACTTTTGACTTAACCCACATGAGAACTTCACCCTAGAAGAGCATCTCTGATAGGTTCCCAGGTCAAATAGCCCACGAGATGTCGCTGCAAAGCTGAAAGATGTTACCCACTATCTCTCCAAATGCGAAAGGCAGCACACTTAAAGCACAGGTGGTCTGTTAAGACCAAGGATGAAGAAACTGAATTTGTTTTTCTAAAGTAACAGCAGAGGAGCTTTACCTGAAATTCCATATGCTAGGGAAGAAAGACTAAAATTTGGTTTTGAAGAATGTGACTACTTTTGAAAATGGCTCAGACATGAACAAAGCCAAAAGCAGAGAAAGCTGGGATACAAAATTTGCATGCTGGTACTACTTCTACAATTAAAAAACCCCAAACAAAACAACATGTCCTTTGCACATGCTGGGGTCTCCTTCCCAAAATGACAAACAGAATGAGTTCATAGCTTCCTGCACTGGGGGGGGTGTGTGCATGCCAAAATGCAGTGAGGCCAGGACCACATACAGCCATAGAGTGAAATAGGAAGGAAAGTGATTTATCTAAATGGACATAATCAATTCTATTTGTAATGATGGAAATGCCACTGGTAATTAATGTTTCCTCTCCTACAAACGCTTTACAGAGAGAAATAAAAAAAAGCTAAAAATTGAAATTGATATAGAATCAGAAGACAGACCCGTATTTTCAGATTTTAATACGTTTTCAGGAATTATGTTTATATGTAAACAACGAGGCCTTACTGATTCTCAGCAGCTACATGGTCTTTTTTGACTTTTAATGCTTACTCCAGCTGCAAAGGGGTGTAGCCAGCACACACAAGTACATAAGAGAGCTGGCAGAACCGCACTGCTTGATGACTTTCTGGTGCCTGTGACACCACTGCATTCAATTTTTCTACTATGCCACTAAAATCACAACAGGATGCAGATGATATATTTTAATATGTGTGGTACCATTAGAAATGTATCATTTGATGTCTATTGCTGTATTAGTCTGTAACAGTGATGCAGTTAATGAAGAAGAGAATGTTTTTTATGAGATGTTGTAGAAGTGCCTCATTTTGTCTGTATCCACATTAAACGTGTAGGCTCCTAGGGACAGGGACTTCCATTTCTTTTCTTTTTTTTTAATAGGGCCGAGGTTAAAGACAACATAAATAAAAAAATACAGCAAACATAAAAGAATGGTTCTGTACTATAACTAACAAAACTAGGAAAGTCCTGAAAAGGAAGAAACATCTTGTCCTTCCACAACCTGTGTTTCTGACCTCGTGATTGCTGCATACGATGATGATGTAGAGTACACATTCATACAAACCTAAACAGATAATTCTCCAGTCAGTTCCCCAGGTGAAAAATCTCTTAAAAAATGCTATAAATAGACAAGTTAGGCAGAATTCCTACCTGTCCAAGTCAGGCAGCCATTCTAATCAAGCATACAAATGCAAGAACCAGCAGCTTCAAATACCAAGGCGATGATATTTGAAACTGACTCATATCCATGCCACCAGCTGCTTTACAAAACTTAGCATTCTAAGACCTTATACAATTGTGAATCCTCCACGAAACAGTTTTCAGAATGTTAATTTATCCTTTGAGTGTGAAACTGAAAAAATAATCACCCCCCTCCAATTTTAAAAATCACTTTTCATATTTTAGACTCTCCAAATACCATAAATCAATGTTGATTGGGTATGCAGAGTTCTGAGTCACCTCCAACATTGGAAATACTACAGTAAAGCACCCAAAACTAGATACACCCCTTGTTTTGGTATCTTGCTCCTGGTAAAGGCATAATCAATGATGTCCTATCTAAGCCCTTTATCATTCACTGGAAAATAATAAGGCAGTTTTATAAGGCTGGGTGTTCATCAGGGTTCTGCTACCCGTGATGCTTGGTTTTGACTGAGCCATTCACACTAGAGTAAACAGCTATAGCTCTACTGCTCTATAGCTATCTATATGGCAATGATTCTATAGCAAGAGAAAACCTCACCTCTCCTTTTTTGTTTTGTTAGGGTTTGGTTTTGATTTGTTTTGTTTTTTTCATTTTTCTGGGGGGAGGTTACTTTCTGCCTTTGCAGTTGCAAAGCTCTTTCCTTTCTTCAGGAAGGCTTTGTTCCTACTATCACCTATACTGAGGCCACAAGAATTATTCTGTTGACTTGGCCTTTACATAGCCCTTTCCTTACTCCATTGCCAAGTGTACCTAAGTCTATATTCTTCCAGACAGACAATAGTTCTGCTACTACCCATGTGTTCTTCTTGAAACAACAATTTCCATGTTGGTGAGGATACAAAACCTTTTACTTAGACCATAGAAAAGAGACACCTATTGTCTGTGTTGCACAGAGAACAATATAGTATTTTTTCCTATAGTACAGGAAAGACATGAATAGATGTTTTGCTTTATCAAAATTTAAAAACATATAAACGTGGCATCTGTGTGTGTGAATTACTGCAATAAAAATCAACCAACCAAAATAGCACTGCCAAGAGAGCATCAAGCCAGCCTGGTTTTCTCATTACCTTTCAATTACAGGGTTCAAACAACTCTGTTAGAGGACTGCTGCTCAGTCTGGGACTCCAGCATTCATGGGACTCCAGCAGTTTGTAAACATGCATTGAAAGATGGTCTGTAAAGTAATCACTGGCTTCTGGTTGAATCTGTTAATTGGAGAGACGTAAACTCAAGAATCACATTTTTATATAACAAATATTTTTAACTCAAATACTTGTAGTCATAACAACAAATTTATGATTTTATAAAAAAGTAACTATTTGTTTTTCTTAATGCTCTATCCTTAAATATCACCATTTTTCTCTTCCCCTCCTGCCACTGCCAAAAAACAGAGATACAAGCAAGCAAGCCAGTCTTTTTAGCTTTTTTTTTTTTTTTACTTAAAACCTTAGCTGGCTCCTCTGAAAAATGCACAGATACATTTTCTATTTAACATTCTTATGTGTCCAGGTACATCCCCACCAACTCCATCATGGTCCCCTAGACCAGAAGTCTTTAGGAAGAATATATGCCACTCCACATCAGGAGAAGCATGTCCTTCTTAAGGTTCATCAGTTATTGCTAAAATGAAAGTATATTCTTGCAATGAACAAAGCTGGTATTTGAAATAGCTGCAATTAGTTACAGAAGGACCAGAATCGGGAGAAATTCACTCTTAGCTCAACTATGGGTTTTCTAAGTTATATGTATCAAATAATTCTGAGTTGTATAGAAATGAAAAGAACTTTCAAGAGTGGAAGCACTTAAGACACATCTTAGCAAAAGATAATTCTGGGGATTTGTCTAATGAACCCTTGTCACTCTGCTAAATTAAAAGCTAAGTGGCTAACTAAATATTTATAAGCTTCTGAGGTGGAAGTGACTCAGGATATGTCTACACTGGAGTGTGCTTCTGAATTATGACTCATGTATTTGTGGGTGGATTTTAGCTGAACCTGCCTTGAAAGTATGTGATGCTGTACGGCACAAGGCTCATACTATCATAGAATCATAGAATAGTTAGGGTTGGAAAGGGCCTTAAGATCATCTAGTTCAAACCCCCCTGCCATGGGCAGGGACACCTCACACTAAAACATCTTACCCAAGGCTTCGTCCAACCTGGCCTTGAACACTGCCAGGGATGGAGCATTCACAACCGCCCTGAGCATTCACAACCCCAGCATCCCTATAGGCCCCCTTCAGAGCCTTCTCTTCTCCAGGCTGAACTGCCCCAACTTTCTCAGCGTGTCTTCATACGGGAGGCGCTCCAGTCCCCTGATCATCCTCATGGCCCTCCTCCGGACTTGTTCCAACAGTTCCATGTCCTTTTCATGTTGAGGACATCAGAACTGCACACAATACTCCAGGTGAGGTCCCACAAGAGCAGAGTAGAGGGGCAGGATCACCTCCTTCGACCTGCTGGTCACGCTCCTTTTGATGCAGCCCAGGAGACAGCTGGCTTTCTGGGCTTAAGCGCACACTGCCTGCTCATGTTCATTTTCTCATCGACCAGCACCCCCAAGTCCTTCTCCACAGGGCTGCTCTGAATCTCTTCTCTGCCCAACCTGTAGCTGTGCCTGAGATTGCTCCGACCCAGGTGTAGGACCTTGCACTTGTCATGGTTAAACTTCATGAGGCTGGCATCAGCCCACCTCACAAGTGTATTGAGGAATATTCCTTATATTTTTAACCCATATTCAGTGCTGAAGCTGACCGGATGAAAAGGGTCGTCACTCCAGAGCCTACAGCATGCTACCATCGGTAGATGATCTAGGAAATAGCTCCTAGCATATTGCTGGGGAATTTGTCTGATTTCCTTGGATTCCTCTATGGAAGCTCTTTTCTTTCTTCCTGCCTGCTTGCCTGCCTTTCATCCTGCCTGTCAACAGGTAATTTTGACTTGTGTTCTCCCCTCTCCTCCCCCCAAAGTTTTAAGGATTAAACTTGGAGCCAGTGGGAAGCTTTCTGTAAATGAATGGTTTGTTTAGCAGAACAGACACTTGCTCAGACTTCCAGTGTCACTTCTATTCCTCTACTGCAGAATGCAGTGTGACTGTACAGAGAGTTTGTGACATGCTTGTCAGTAATTCAATTGCCAATGTGTATGTAGCCTTGCACTTCTGGTGCATATTCACACCCTCTTACGGATCCAGGATGACTGGCACTGAGCCCAAAACAATGAGATTACCAATAGCACAATAATTTGTCAGGAATAAGTGAATATAAGGCTGCAAGAAAACATGTACCAGAAAGAGCAGAACACCACCCAACTCGCTGTCCTGCCTCAGAGGCCAAGACAGGATACCTAAAGCAGAGTGTAAGAACAAAGCAGCCACTTCAGACTACTTCCAGGGACCTACCTCACAGACAACCAGAGATGATTTTATATTTAATAGCTCATGATGTATTTTTGTTCCATGAATGTATCCACCTGTGTTTTGTACTAAATATCCAGCATCCATACTGCTATATTAGATCACACATCTGGGGTAAAGAGGAGAGGGAGGAGCGAAAAGGGGATAATTAAATGCTGTCCGTTTGGCTTCAGTTGAAAAAGGAAACCACTCCACTTGCATGCAATATCCTTCACAACAGTAATGTAAGTGGTCATGATCCTGAAACCCTACTCTAATCAAAATGGCAGCAGGTACTTAAGGGGCTGACTTCCCTACATGGTTCTGAAATGCTTCTTTTTGCGGCCTGTCCTACAGTTGACACAGACACTGACCTTAAACGCAAGCCTTTTGAACCTTCACTTTCACTGGCTTTCTTGAGATTCAGCCACTTGCTTCTCTCTTGTTCTCCCGCCATACCAATGACTACAAACAAACCTGTCCCATGTAATATTCAGCCTTGATAGGCTCTGTGCTCCATAGTGGCACAAAGTTCACCGTTCATGCCTTGCACTGAAGAGCACATTCCCTGGTCCACTTTCCATCCCTTGGTCCTTTCTTACAGATCTGCTGGAAATGATCAGTTTGCTCCCTGTGCTGCACACCAATCTGGTGCTGCATGCCCAACTGTCCTGGGAAGAACTCATTCAAGTTACTGTTTCTTGAACTTCAGATGAATTAAAAGTTCTGTGGAAAAAAAAAAGAAAAAGAAAAAAAGAGATTAAGCAGAAATCCAAGGTGCTTTTCTGGCAACAAGCAGCTTGATCTACTGCAGTTAGATACTTTTAAAAAAGCAAAATTAAGAGCTAATCATTAAAGGTGGGTTTGAATCTGCAGTAGAGGCTAAGACATAGAAGGCATATGCAAAATAAGACCTTAAAAGAGCCTGAAAGTAGAGGTATGACAGATGATGATCTGCAATGAGACCCATCATGAAGCAGCTGCACTCTTCACAAGGAGGGCAGCAAGCAGATAACAGCATGGTTCTGAACAGCCTCTCCCATAGAGCAGGAGGCGTTTCACAGCTTCAGTTCAGTTTGTGCCTGTGCAGGGAGAGGAGAGGGCTTTGAGCTACACCATACTAAAACCCTCACTGCAGGCATTGTGTATTATTAGCAAGCTGTAAGTTACAGATGGCTAAAACGTCTTCCACAAAACAGCCCCGTTTCAGATGTGCTTTTATGTTACTGTAAGTACATGAAGTAACTGTTAAAACGATTGCTAACTTAAAAATGTATTTTTTGACTAAATGCAGCTTGCCTACCTTTTACAAGGCATTGTTTTATTGTAACCATAAAAACTTTAATTCCCTATACCCACAATCTTTTCTCTTGAATTACATTTTATAGTTTGTTCGCTCTGCAGCCTGTCAGCTTAATTTGTAACTTGTATAGATTTTCTGCCCAGCAACAGCAAGAGGAAAATATTCAAAAGGAAAAGGTGTCGTACCAGAAAAAAACAAAACAAAACAAAAAACCCCAAACAAAACAAAAACCCCACAAAAAATGTCACAGTGACTTGGGGCAAATATACTGCTGGAAACAATTTTATGTTTTTAATTACCTACTTTTCAATCTGAGAGGTTCCAAAATCACAGGAACAGGAAGGGACAAGACTTGAAAGGGCTTAAGGGCTTGACAAGACAACACAGCACTGCACATACTTTTCCACCCCAAAGTGCCAGGGTGTGGTTTGGAAACATGGAGCCAGGATAAACGATTATATGCTTTGCTAACTGAGTGACCTCATAGCAAAAGCATGCGGGGCAACTACTGACAAAAGACCTTTTTACTGTATATAGGTTGCTTTCTGAATCTAATTATGTAAGTATATGAGGTCTGAGCAACCAGACTGTTTAAACAGGTAAGAATTAACAAAGGCCTGTTGCATCGAGCATCTTTAAGGCCGAACCTTCTATTTAGAAGTAACAAAACTAAACGTGTACATTTTTACCGCCAATGAGCTGGAGCAGCTCTTTTCCAGTAGGATGGGCTCGCTCTCCAGATCCCAAGTGACACCTCTAAGTGCAGACCGACTCCCCAGCTTGTCCAGCATGTGGTCACACCACTATCTCCTGCCCCCCCGGCTGTCTGCGAGGGAGCCAGGCGGCAAGAGGCACCACTCCCAGTTTAGGAGTTCGATTTCAGACGCGAGAGTGAGGCCCAGGCACCGGGGACGCAGCATCTCCCCGCGGGGGAGTTTCTGATGAACCAGACTACTTCAGGGATGCTGACAGTCAGAAAAGAGCCCGACCCCTCGGCCCGCAGCAATGTCTAAACCGGGGCAGCCCAGGGGTGAGCAGCCCCCGCGCACGGATGCTGTGACCCGGCACACAGGGCTGCACCACCAGAAACCCTCACCCGGAGCACCCGCGGAACAGCCGAGGGCACGCGGCCTTCCCGCCCCTCCGCAGGCTCCCGCCGCCTCTCGCGAGGCAGCCGCCCCCCTCCCCCCCCCGCGCTCGCTCACGTCACCGGCGGAGCAGACGGGGACAACATGGCGGAGCGGCGGAGGCACAGGAAGCGGATCCAGGTAGCTGGCCCTCTCCCTACCAGCCTGCCCTGCCCTTGCCTCCCCCCCGGGCGGCAGCTCCCTCTCTCCGTCCTCAGGGAGGCCCGGCTGGGCTGCGCCGGGCGGCCCGGCCGCACCTCAAGGGGGCTTCCCTCCCTTTTCCACGGCCTCCCCGCCACGACGCCGTGCCGTTGTGAGGTGGTGGCGGCGGCGGGCGGTGGGGGAAGCACCATCGTCTCGCCCGCCGCCGAGGTAGCGGGATCCCGCAGGCGCCGGGAGCGCCGCACCAGAGCTCGGTAGAAGCCCGGGCTGGCAGCGGGAGACAGGCTTTCCTCAGAATTTTCCAGCAAATTCATAAATCCTCGTAAATACTGAGGGAAGCAGGGGCCCCTGCGGGGCGGAGGAGTGCCTGTAGGAGCGGTTTAGGGGTGCTGCAAGCATTGCTTTCCTGCCGCGGCTGGAGGCTGAGGGGCGGCCGGCACGGCAGGGAGCCCGTCCCGGCCTCACCCTTAGCGGCGGGCCTGCCCTCAGAGGGTCTGCGCCCTCGAAAGTACGTCGTCTTCTTCGAAGACCAGCGGGTGAAATGTCGAATGTTCCCTGTTTTTAATGGTCCTATTATACTTAGGATCTCACCCGTTACCAGTGTTGGACAGTAGCTTGATGTGATATAACAACACTCAGAATAGGCGAGCAGCCACCTTAGCCGAGAGCTGACCCATCATCTGTCTGTTCCAGCGATCATAAGGAAAAAGGCATGGGGCAGATGGTGTAAGTATCTTAAAAAAAAACGTGCCCAGCCAGGAAATTATTTGGTGAGGAAAACAGATTTGTTTTTAGAAAACATAAACAACCGCTTGTAAAAATAGACTTTATCAGTTTTGAGATCATGTTAAAATGTAGTGATAATTATGTGGTGTCACTTAAGGGCAAGATGAAGACATCTTAGTTATTTTCACTTACCTGGAAGTCTGGACTTCTTAGTATATTAACAGTGAGTTTTACAAAGTTTATTATGCATGTTTTGGACAGTTATAACATCAGGTACTATAATGGCTGTTACCATTATGTATTATTAACACTAAGCCTAAATAGTGTGTGTTTGGGATTTATTACTCTGCTGTTGAGTGGAGATAATCTTCACAAGAGAAATCATAAAGCCATTCAACAATGTACACTTCACGTGTCATATTTCTGCTTGGTTGCTCTCTCTCCTTTCTCATCCTTTCCCTTCCCACCCCACTTTCCCTTCCCCTGAGAAAGCAGAGATGTGCCTATACATCATAGTTTCTTTTTTCCCCTTTAATTCAAACTACGGGAGCCAGGGGAGGGGGAATGCAAAGGGTAATTAATCAAAATCTGGTTAAGCGAGGCTTATCAATCACAGATATTCAATGTATTACCATAAAACATTACAGAATTACTATCTTTTCATACTCATCATAGACTGTCCCTTACCAAGGACAAAACTAGCTCAATAAAGCATCCATCAAACCCAAATTAAATGTAATTAAATGTTTTGTACAATACACAAGGCAGTGGTCTTGCAGGCACTTAAGCACATACTTAATTTCCTGCCTGATGTCTGGGTGTTAGCACTTACGGTTTAGATTGTGGCCTGAATTTGAGATACAACTAGGCAGATAAATGTGTATTGCCTCTTAGTAGTTTCTCTGTGTGTGTAAGCAACAGTGGGAAGACAGAACAGTGAACAAAGAGTGTTGAATGCCCAAGTGGTGTTCTTAATTGGGCAATGAATAAAATAACATGTATTTTTCTTGGTAGTTGGTTTTGCTTGTTTTTTTCTTTTTTAAGCTTTTCGAACTTTATTGGCATAGTTACTGTATTATCATGTATATATCCAACCCTAACTGTTCTATGATTCTGTGTTTCAGGATAATGCTGCAAGTTTCTTGTTTTAAAATGGAGTGTGTGATTTGTAGTTGTTGCAAGTGCTTTGGAAGCGTACATTTATTTTAGGGTGATGTGTACCCCTTAATAAAGAGAATATTTATCATACTGTATGCAAGTCTGACATCTGAATTGTCATTAAGTACAGCTGCATTTGGCGAAAGGTTCTTAGGAGGAGATGGTGTGTTTAGCTGTGGAAGAGACTGATGTAATGGAGTTTGATACCAAATACTATCTGTATAGAACCTGGGTTATGAATAACTTTTATAGGATTTTATGTCTGCCATCAGGATTGGAATGATGTAGTTAGATCAGCTAGCTGCATGTGAGAGGAGACATGAAAAAAAGTCTCAGTAAAATAGTTCAAAGTTGCATCAAGCCTACTTTCTGTGTTCTCCATCGGAAGCGATAACAAGAAGGATTTGTTTTATAGATTGCATTTTCATAGAAAGACACATTGCTCAATCTGTATTACATAGCTTAGACTCTTTGCCTAGCCACAAGCTGAAAGTTATAGAAGTTGCAGAAATTGTAACTTAAAAAGTTTGAATAGAGACATTTCGAGGTAAAGTTTTCAAAATGTCATTCTGACAGTGATGATAATTAAACTGTAACTGACATGGAGATCACATCAGACATGCAATGGTGAGAAGAGACTGATCTGTAGAATGCAGCTTGCTCAAGCCAAGTGGGCTCCCACATTATTCAAATTTCTGAAATCAGAAGTGCTTGCTGTATACAAAGGGCTTATTAAAAGAAAAACAACATATGTTGTCTAGTGGCTAGTTTAATATTTTTTCTTTAGACAGATACATCTTAAAAGATGGGAGCTGTCTTTGAATGCTTGTTACTCCAGCAACCTGATCAAAGCTATTTCATTTCTTGGGGGAAAAAAACCACAATTCCATGTGTATCACAAAATACTCAAGCAAAAAATCTTCTGAGTTGCTTCCTCTGAGAAGCGTTCAGCTGGGCAACATGTGGCACTTGGTTGGCAAGGCCACAGTTTGACTGTTAAGTAGGCATTAAGCTTTAATTACATTGGCCGGATTCCATTGTGCACAGTTCTGCCCAGGTGAAGTTTTGTTTATCTTTGCGTTGCAGGTAATAGCACTTGATCAGCACCTTAGTGATGTGTCTAGAAATGTTAATGCATATAAAAACTGCTCTTCTGAATAGAGAAAACAGTTCTTAAGTAGTTCTTAGGTCAGTGTCTCACTGCAAATTGATGGCTGAGCTGCAGATTGATGGCTGAGGTGGCATCAATACTGCATGCATCCAATTAACAGCACATAACTTTCCTTGTTGACTTCTTTTTTCCTCTTCACTTGAATCACTGGATTAAAGCTTTGAGTCTCCTGATGAAGGACATCTACTAAATAGCATTGACTGTTGTAGCCTATGGTTCTGTCATGGTTTGGTCTCTGCGGGAAGGAAGATGAAACAGCTGCATTGCTGCTTCCTATGCTAGTTTTTTGTGAATGCCTATGGAAAGGATCTTCAGAAATGGCAATGCAGTGGTTGTCCAGTAATGCAGAGTTTAATCCACTTTGCCAATTTGTCTTTATTTTTTCATGCATTCTAGTAAAGCTGAGTGGGATGATAACAGAGGAGAATGGCTAAATAACTTCTTTGAAAGTGAGTGGTATTGGGTGATAAGGAGGAAGAAACAAAAATTTTGGGTGGAAAAATGCAGAAAAATAGGAATAAAAAGTAGCAGACCTGCTTGTCATTAAAACAAGAATCATTGGTTTTCAAAAATCTGAGTTACGTTTTGGGAGGTGGAAAGAGAAAAAGTCAAAACAACTGGCCTAGGGTTAGAAGGGGATGGAAGCTGGCATGTTTTGGCTTGAAAATACTGTACATAGCTCCTTTGACGTGTGTTTAAGCTCAGAAAAAATGGTGATTGCTGGAAAGAATAAATGAGAAAAACAAGTAGTTCTGTTTTATAGGATATGTATAGGACAAAAAAAAAATCTCTTAATTTTTTTTCTGTCAAGAAAATTAATGGCTTGTGGCTAGCACACAGCCATAGTAATCCAGAAGAACTGGTTTCTCTGCATGGTTCTGCAGCTGTTTCTTTAAGACACCTGGGACAATCCATGTACTGGTCATCAGTGCGGAAGTCAGACTCTGTTAATCACTGAAGAAAATACAGATGGAGTCCTAAGACCCTAATGCATAGAGTTTTTCACTCCCACCCAGTGATCTGTCGAGTCATGCTGATTTGTGAGCTTTTTCTCTGTTGCACCTTGATTTCTTTTAGGCAAAATATTTATGTTTCATCAGAAAGGCTGAGTACTTACTCCCCTGCCACAGACCGTCCTCTACGCTAAAGTCCTGAGAGTCAACAGGGAAAAGAAAAAAATAATCCTGTAATTCAGCCTAAGCTTTGATGTGTTCAGACCATCTTCAGAGGAGATAAGGCTAATGCCTCAGAAGTCATCTGTGAGGGATGGTGTTCTGAAAAATCAGAGTTCTAAGATGTAAGAGCAACAAAACAAACTAGATACTAATTTTATTGATTTTGATGACCTGTTTAAAACAGAGGAGCATAAATCCTTGTAGTGCATTTGTCTGCACATGAAATAACTTGTCTTGTTAGTAGTAGTCGTCATTTACTCTCTTCTGATTTTCCAGAAACCCTGTTTTCATTACAACGCTGTGGGAGGAGATCATCCTGGCTTGGGCTGAACCTGTCTCCTTGCAACTGTGATGCAGGGGCGGGGGGGTACGGGGGGAAGAGTGAAATTTTGAACCACAGGTATGCTCTGGCCTTTTGACATCCACATGTGTGATTCCAGGAGTAAGAGAACCTGAGTAAGTCATATTAAGGTAGAGAGGAGAGGGAGAAGACAGCTCATGGGCACACTAGTTTTAATAGCGCAGTTCAGATGTTTTTAACATATACAGGCAGCTTTGCTGCTGCAGTCCCAGCTTGCATTAACTGGGAACTACGTGAGTGTATTGAAGGAAGTTCTGAATGCACTGTGCTATACGTCGATTTGGCAGATCATAGTAAAAACTCAGTTTGATTCAAATTTTCCTTTCACTTCGGTGGGTCTGAAAGGTCCCTGGGCTTGAAAATCTCAGTGTCATTTTACGAGCTCATATAGGACAGAATTTTGATAGGAATGCTTGAGAATTTTCTTGAAAATTTGAAAATACCAGTGCATTCGTAGTAAGTAGGTAGGCTGAGCCCTGCTTTTTCTGCCTGCCTGTAGATGGAGTTCTTCTGTCTACATAAATAAGACATTTGGTTTGATTTTATTTTTAATGGCATTCTTCCAGAGTTTGTAAATTATCAGGGATCATAAATCTCCAAATTTTACATGCTCTCTAGTGACACATGCATTTTTCAATATACAAAATAAAGTAGATGCAAGGGTCTAAAATCTGGAGCCGAAGTATTTGGAAGCTTGACACTAGCCTATTTTTTATTACTGGAAAACAGAGTTTTAACAGAGAAGACATTTTACAACATTCCAGAAATATATTACCTGGGATGTCTCTTCTAGTTTTCCTATAAAAGCAAACTTTAAATACCAGGAAGTTTTCATAATGCTTTTTAAGGCCATGTGATCTGTTGTAAAGCGTTATAGTTTGTTGAGAACTACCCCTTGATTTATTTGTATAATGCTTTTCAAAATGTATCAGGAGACTTAGAAGTGTCTGTCTTTTGGCTAGTTTTACAACCGAATATAAAGATCAGTTGAGCTGCATCTTAAAAAAGTTGTGCATAGGATATTGAAGTTTTCAGTGCTTGTGTTGATTTCATGTTATGGTAAAATATAGTTTTCATTTCTGTCAGTTGTCTGTTGTAATATTTTAACAAAAACCTGGCTCTGCAAATTAAAGGGATGAAAATAGGATGAAAAAGGATTAAATTGCAGAGAAAACTTTCTCAGAATAAGCTCAATGTAACTGTGGCAGTCTTTCTCACAGGGCAGAACTTTTGTTTGAAATGTTATAAAAGTAGCCCACAGAAAAAGACAAAGCAACACATAGTAAGGAGCAATCAAAGTAAAAATATCCTGGTGCCAGCCACTGCCTATGTAGTACAGCACATGACCGAGCAGAATCATAAATATTTTAGGAAGAAGGGAAAAAAAAAAAGCCTAGCAGAGGAATTAACATTGATGTGAATATCTGTAGCGTCTCTGACTGTTTTACTGTCTGTGCTGTGAAGAACAACATTTTGCCCTGTGCATTGTTGTTCCAAGTTTAATTTCCTCGTAGGAAATACTAGAAAAGCATTATTTTGAAAATGAACTGCTGTGTGTAGTCATCAGTCTTCACTGTACCTTAGCATCATTTGCTGGATTTAATCCGTTTTAACTTCTTTTGTTGATATTAGGCCGCATCTGGTTTGGTACCAAACTTGGTAGCATCATTAGTGATGTACAGTTCCATGGAAGGGGACATCAGACCACAGTACATATATTATGAGCATACATGCAGTCAGCTAGTGAATAGTTTTCTATGAGATATGTAATGTTTTATACAGATTCTTAAAAATTAAAAAGGGATGGAACATGAAGGAGTTAATGTAATCCCTATGAGGATTATTAGAATCATCTGGCTTAATTTGAGCACAAACAAACCGGTGAGTGTGAGAGCGTATTTCTGTATAAAGAATTTAAACTTTAAAAAATACTCAGTAACCTCCACTCTCTGTGGAGTCTTTTGGATATCTTATGTCTGTATTACTCTTTAAAATTGTCCTCAGATAGGAAAAGCAACAATCTCCTCTAGGATCATTCATTAACCAGTTCATTTTGAAAGTTTGCTGTGCAAACTGTTGAAAATTAACAACTCTCACCAGCAAAGTTTTTATTCTGGTGTAACAACATCTATTTAACCTTGCATTGTCACTTACCATGCTTCCTGTGCTATTGCCATTAAGATCTTAAAGGCAGTGATGAAGGTTGTATATGTTTATTGACCTTTAAAAACATTGTGTCTTTAAATAGAAACTTCACATTCTGTGTATTCCTGTAAATCACCAATCTGTTTTGTGGCTTCTGTAATCTGTTTCTTTGGCCAGCACAAGAAGAATAGGTACAGAAAAGGTACTGCCAGTCTGAGAAGATGTCCTGGTGTCTCCCTGTTACTGATCTGCGAGTAGTGGGGGATTTGGAAAATTCAGCCTTACTGCTTCAAGGAATTCTTACAGAGAGGAAGTTTGCATGACTCAGTGCAATATGTGAAACACTTGTTTCAGATACGATTTTGTGAAGCAGGAACATTCCTTTCCTGCTTACAGATAACAGGTCTTAATTTTACGTAATTGAAGATGTCCGTCTCCATCCTGCCTTACACAATACTGAATTCTGCTACCTCTCTGCAAGTTGGTAAATGTGCAGAGGTGATGAATGTGTGCAGACTAATGGCTCCCTTTTCTTAAAATGCCTGTTTTGATGTTTGTGAACTTCATCCTGCTGTGCTTCATCATCTCTAGGTTGGCAGAATCTCCTCAATGGTACTCTGAAGTTCAAGTCATTTTGTGGTCATGCAGTGATACTGAAATTTTCTAGCCAAATCTTTCAGCTTCTTTTCAGCATGATTTTCTCCTCGTTCACCTGAAATTCAAACTGCTTTGTATTCTGTCAATATGCCTACGTTCCTGTCATTTCATATATTCTCATTCCTCCCTCTATTGTTTTCCTTTGTTCTCAGCTTCACAACTGTTTTCATCTAAGCTTGTATGCCTTAAACAGCTTTCCATGTGCCCAGTGCTTACCTCTTAGCTCATCTCTGATTTTTCTCTTTTTACAGAGCTGTTAAAGGAGTTCCTAGGTGTTGACTTCAAATCGCCTAACTTAAGAATTCCTGCATTTTTGCTCTGTGTAGATAGGAAGTTCTTGGGGGAAATGACCTATTTTTACATCTTTTACATTTTATTTATTATTTACATATTGTCATAAAACAATGAGGACTTTGCAATATTTGATTTTAGAGCCCAAATGAGTGTTTTTTTTTTCCCATGTGTTTAAAACTGTATTAATTTTGGACTTTTACCATTGTAGGAGGTCGGTGAGCCATTCAAAGAGGAGAAGGCTGTTGCTAAATACTTACGTTTCAACTGTCCAACAAAATCCACCAACATGATGGGCCACCGAGTTGATTATTTTATTGGTAGGGTTACTTTTAACCGGAGAATGGAAGTTTCTTCTAACTTTGTACTTGTACTTGGGGGGGGGTGGGGGTGGGTGTGTTTTCTTTTTATTATTAGTGCTTTATCTAATAAGTACTGCTCTTACAATTTGGTTTTGAAAAGTTACCTAGGCATTAGATAGCCATAAAATTAATCTTAACAGCCTGAAGTAAACACAATAAACTTTCCACTCTGTGATTTAAAGATGCATAGTTTTCATGAGTATTTTAGAATAGTGGCTAGCCATACCTTAAAGAGTGAGAGGATGTGGAACATCACCACAACTGACTGGTTGGTGTGGTTCAAGGAATGTAGACTAAATGTTAAAATGAATGTTGTTAATTTTAATGCATTTTTGATTCTGTTTTCCCCTCTAGCCTCAAAAGCTGTGGATTGCCTCCTGGATTCTAAATGGGCAAAGGCAAAGAAAGGGGAAGAGGCTTTATTTACAACCCGAGAGTCTGTAGTTGATTACTGCAACAGGTGTGGCCTAGTCTCATTAACTAAGTTTATTAATGAGTATGGTTGTCAAGCTATTAAGTTGTCGTAGCTGTTTAGGAACCAGTTGCACTTAGACTGTGCATTCTCAAACATGGGGTTGTTTGTAGAAATGATAATTGCAGTCTTATTACTGTGTTTGAAGGTGGAAACTATGTTGTTTCTTCATCTTTGTTCTTGAAACTCTCGCACGCTTTCATTATGCATGTGAGGCAAGATGAAAAAAAAATTTCCTAAATTTCCTAGTTTTTTAAGTTAGTAGGATCAGAGCTCTCAAATCTCATGTGGAGCTGGTCTGCAGTCACGGTAGAAGCTGGACCCTGAGGTTTAGATTATGCCTCTCAGATGGTCAGATGTCCCTTCAGCATACTCGCTGAAGTGTTTTCAGAGTTTTAAATATTAGCACAGTCTACTTCCTTTGCCTTTTGGAAGGGTTGGAGAACTATCTTAATACAAAAATAATCCATTCAGTGTAAAAGGCTGCTTAGGCTCTTACACATGTTGGAAACAAGTACCTTAACTCTCGTCATGACTATTGCTTGTTTTACCTGTTGTATTAAACAAAAGAACAAATAGCAGATCCTGCTCCTTCATCCTGTGTCAGTTGCATCAGTCAATTGCATGTTTAAAACAAGTTACCAATTGAGTTCATAACACTGTTCAAGTACATAAGGTCTCCTGGTACTCATATATACTGATCTAAGTTCAGTAAATTATCTTTTGAGGGGTTTTGCTCACAAATAAGCTACAGAAACAATGCTCTTTTCAGCAGATCTATAGAGGGTTAGCAAGTTGGGAATCCGCAAGCAATCTGAACTTCAGTAGTTACGGCAAGGTCTGTCCTGCTTCAGGACTGGACTGATTGCCGTGCTGGTACTATGGCTGTGTGCTCGGAGCAGTAGGTCTGCAGTCCCATCTTTTTATAATTCCATCAGAGGCAGGGGTAGCTCCCACACCTGAAAGAGCTGTCCTGCAGGCAAGACCTGTCCTGTGGGCTGCTCAGTACCTGAGCCCCTAAACTTCCAGTTACAAAGAAAACCAGTTTCTGCCAAACAAGTGATTTTTCTATTGCTAGAAAGAGAATCCATGTCAACAGTTGTCTGAAGGAAGGGTTTTTTACACACCTGAAACAACTCTGCCTGAGAGTCAGTATGCATATAAGTGTAATTGGTAGAATAACTTCTCTATCTTCAGCGAGTTCCTCGGTTTAACCAGCAGTATGGCATAAAGATTTGGTCTGCAGCAAGAGAAGAAAGAAAGCAAAGACAAATCAAGTTGATTTGTTGCTCCAAATGAGGATTTTTGGTGTAAATATGTATTTGGGTTTCACACCCCACTGCTTCCTCTCAGTGCAAAGAGCAGTATTCTGTATGGCTCTTCCTATTCTGAATTTGGCTATGATTCTTTCAACGATATTACTTGCTGGTGACAAGGTTAAGGTTGAGAATCTCAAATACTGTATTTCCTGGAGCCCGCTGGCCATATGTATACGTGCTCTAAGGTATATTTGTAGCTGGTGTGAATGGAATGCTTGCACATGTACCACAGTTTTATCAGGATGATTTTATTCATCATGCACCACTTGCCGAGGAACTTGATAAGCCATATGTGCACTTTCTTATTTGTGCTGTGAAATACACTGACATGAACCTGAACATAAATATTGGATGAAGTTGCATTAGTGGGAAAGATAATTAAATTGACCTGGTGGGTTTCACAGTCTTGCGTCTTGCAGATTCATTCATATCTATGCAAAATGCTGCCACAGAAAAGTAGGAGGTTTACCCAGTTTCGAGAAGTAAGAGGTGAGACCCAGGATAGTTAGATTTTGTGTAGTTAGTTCTAAATAGAGCAGATGATGGTGATCTCTGTCTTTCAGTCATGCTAGTCATGATTATAGTAGATACTCTAGAATGGTATCCGATTAACAGTTGAGAAAACATCATTATCACACAGCCATACTTAAATGTATCATTTAACTTTTTTCATTTTAAGACTCCTGAAAAAACAGTTCTTTCATCGAGCATTGAAAGTGATGAAAATGAAACCTGACAAGGATACAAAGAAAGAAAAGGAAAAAGGAAAGGCTGAGATTGGGAAAGAAGAGGAGAAAAAGAGCAAGAAGGAAAGTGTCAAAGATGACAAAAATAAGAAGGAGAAAGAAAAGAAGAAGGATGGTGAAAAAGAAGAGTGTAAGAAGGTAAGTACTGTCTGTCAGAGGAGAGAGACACCTGTGACAGGGAATATAGTAACTGGTGAGATTACATGGGCTTAAAATATAGTTGGTTGTTCTAAAATGTGACATACCTTTTTTTTTTTTTTTTGCCTGTTTTCGTCTCTAAAGTGCACTGGGTTTGTGATTTGTTTGGTTTTTACTTTAGGCTTGCTCTGATTTTGATCTGTATGAAAAAAGAGGCTTCAGCTATGCCTTGTTTACCTCATCATCTTCCAGTGTGGGCTGAGATAATAAAAACCTGCTCTTAGCTGCAGCAGGTAGTGATGCTTTCTGCGTTAGCACAGGATAACATGCAGGCATGGGACCAGACATCTGAAAGCAGTGCAGCTGCCCACCTGAAACAAAACCAAGTTTGCGGTGTTTGGCAATAAGAATGTTTGTAATGTTTGATACATGATGCTTGTAAATAGCTCTGTGCTAGGGTGCCAGGTTTGTGTGGGACAGCTCCATTACTAACCTGTGTAACACCTAGTTTTTACAGACTTCTGATTTATTTCCTTTGAAGTTCAGACTGTCTTTATTAAGTTTTCATGTGGTTTTTCATGTTTTCATTCCTAAATTAAATTAGAATTTAGAATTCCTAAATTAAAATGTTAGGAGTCTGCAGGAGAAACTTGAGAGGGGGATGTGGGTTTTTTCTTCTATATACAGTGGTGTGAATCCTGTGAGAGTAGGCTAGTGCTTAAAAGTGATTCCCATTCTCATTGAAATAAGGGCAAATTTAGCAACAGCTATAGTCAACATGTACAAAGGTCTGGACCTCAGAAGAAAGCTAGGTGGCTAATGAAAGAATTACAAACAAAACAGTCTCACTGGCAGTCTAAACACAGAAGCCGGTATAAGCTTATCTTAACTCTTGAGGTACTTTAAAATGATGCTGCTGCAAGTTATGAACCCCGGCAGTTGCCTGTCATCTGGAGAGTTATGTTAGTAAATCATTTTTAAACCAGTCATTATTTATTGAGCTGATATTTTAGTGGATTATATAAGATAATGAGTAGTAACTTGAACACCACCACAGGACAAAAATTAGAAAGTTAATTTTAAGCAAAGAAAATAAGCAAAAAGAAGGAACGGGAGACAGGGAGGAGGAAGCACAAGATCCAGAAAGAGACTGAGGAGATAAACCAGGCAGAAGCCAATTCTTAAAGGATGCCCTTGTGGTAAATACAGAACAAATAATTCTAATGAAGTTAGGGTTGAAGTGGTGTTCGTTGTTACTGATCTTTGTGCCGATTTCCTGTTAACTCTTTGGGGAGCTTCGCTATGCATTTGAAGGCATAATCCTGAAGTCGTAGTCTAGTCCTTAGACACTAATTTAAGAATAAGATTTCTCTTTCCTTACAATTTAACTTCAATTTTGTGCTTGTTTTCAGGATGAGACCCCAGGAACACCCAAGAAAAAGGAAACTAAAAGGAAATTTAAACTTGAGCCGCATGAAGACCAAGTTTTCTTGGATGGCAATGAGGTAGGATTTATGGGTACTTCCTCACTTTTAGTGTCAATGTACCATTGTCCAATAACAGGTTAGTTTACTGGATTTCTGCAAACTCTTTTTTGGCATGTAGAAAGAAAAATTAATGGCGATATGGTGGCTGATCTTGAAACACAGGTTTTTAGATAATTGCAAGGAGGTCAGAAGGAGATAACCAATAGCTTAAAAAAAATCACAAAGAAACTGTATTACTAGTAGTTTCTGTGTTGGTGGCCATGAGGTGCAGTGTTTGTCCTCCGGGTATAACGGGGTGCTGGAGCAGGCTGCACAGAGCAGTTTTACAGCCTCCATGCTCAGCAGCTTTCTGGAGTGGACCCAGTAAAACCCTGAGTAAGTTGGGCAGCCCTTGCCGTGGACCCTGATCTGAACAGCAGGCTGGGCTGGAGGGCCTCCTCAGGTCCCTTCCAACCCACATTATCCTGTGTCTGTTATCCTGCTGAAATATTTCTAAACAAGACACAGACCTTTTGAAACATGATGTGCAGTCACAGGTAGGGAAATAAAAACATTCTTGCCACCCACAGGCTGCCTGACTCTGATCTGGGCAGATGGGTGACACTTGGGCATTCCTTTGTTCTCATCCTGGCTTTACTGCTGAAACTCAGATCTTAAATGCTTCTGCATACTTTGCTTTCCCAGAAGACAGAGAACTTGATTCTTTAACAGCTCTGTAATGCAGGGAGTAATTCTTGTGTTTTTAATGTTTGGTATAAGCGGGAAGCCTTTACTTCAGCAGAACCACACTGTGTTTGTGTTGATGCTGTGTGCCACTGTCCTGGAATTTCCGTGCAGATTCTTGCATACGATGGTTATAAAACATACACAGCAGTGAACTCTAAATAAACACTTTGTGCTGAAAATGTATTTCCTCTATGTATCTTTAATTTGCTCTTCTCAGTCAGTTCTTTTACTGCCAGCCTTGTTCCATGTCATCCCACTGCATACCGAATCACACCTCCCTCTGATCCTCACTGTTGTCTTTTACATGGAGTAACTGTGATGGTGAGTGGCATTCAAAGTGAGGGCACAGCACTGCATTTGCAGTACAATGGTATTTACTCCTTGTCTTAACATCATTTACTTTTTTATTAATGACCTGACATTGTTGAAGAACTGCAACTCTCAAGAGGCTTTTTTTAAGTAGGAACTAATTTCGAGCCAATGCTTGTGTATGTACATTGAGCTGGTTTTTACCTTTTCTTCCTTATTTTGCACTTACAAACACTGAATATTATTACACACTGCCTTACTGCTGGTCACCACTCATGAGCTGCAGTTTGTTTGGACTCATGGAACAGCTGACTGGAAGAAGAGCTGCACTTACATATACTCAACTCTCACACCCTGTGAGAAGTAGAATATTAAATACATGTTGTGTCACTCTGAAAAACTGTATTTTTGCCTCTAAGGTGTCCTCCTGCTAGTTCATACTAATACACTGCTGTGGGGGTTGCTGGTTTCTAGTAATTAGCAGCTTCTCTTCATAATTCATAGCTGAGATTCAAATTGTTTGGTAGGAAAAAAAAAATTCCGGTTTTTCTAGTTCAGAAAATCCTGCACTTTAGCTAGAAGTTGGTGGTGTTTTTTAACAAGGGTGAGCAGATCTGATTCATACAGGTCCACAGTTCTAGCACAAACATTTTGTACCATGTTGCAACTGTAGACATGTAGCTAACAGTGCGTTGTAGAACAGCAGGTACAGTTATGCTTATCTGAGGCCATCAAATGGGACTTCAGCTGAATTGAACATTTCAGCTGGTTGCTTTGTTCCATACGTTCAGTCTGTTTTTTTTCCCCTCTTAGGGAAATCTCTTCAAAGGTAGAAGGAGTATGGCCAGCAGGTTGAGGGTGGTGATTCCGCCCTTCTACTGTGCTCTTACAAGACGCTGCTATGGCAGGGGGCTGGAACTACATAATCTTTAAGGTCCCTTCCAACCCAAACCATTATATGATTCTATTTTGTTTGCACAAAAGTTTTTCTTGACTTCATACTGAACAACATTAATGAATAAAGAAAGATAAAACCAAACCTTGCTTCAGTGATATGTCTGAATTTTTCATTTCCCTGTCAGGTTTTCTGTCTGATTGTTTTCCCGAGGATTTTGTCACCTGTAAGTTAAACAGGTACAACTTCTTTCATGAAGTAATTCTTTGAGAGATCCAGGCTGAGCTTTCCACTTACACAGTGTAGGAACTCCTTCCCTTCCTTCTTCCTCTCCAATGGGAAGCCTCCAGCATGGCCAGCACTCTGCCCAGCTGCAGTTTGCGTTGCCTTTGGCCTCCTGGCACAAGACTCATAACTAGCGCAGCTCAGGCAGTGCTGCGGGCACATAAGCATGTAGCCCCTTGGCTGTCTGTCTCCTTTTGCACCTCTTCTGCCGGAAGAAAAACCTGTTTCAAGTCCTGGTCAAAGTATAACCCTTCCTAGGTTACAGGGGCCCCTGCCCTGCTCCTCTGCTCTGACACAGTACTGACTTGCAGGGCCTCTGTTCAGCACCAAGTAGACAGCACGGCAGTAAGTGTTTGGGTGAGGCAACAAATGAAATAATTTATCAGAGCTTGTTTTCCAAGTGTAAACCAGATTATTTCTGTTGTAGGTGTATGTGTGGATCTATGACCCCGTTCACTTTAAAACATTTGCCATGGGACTTGTACTTGGTAAGTAAAAGCAGGCGTTGGTGAGGACATCATAAATGTAGGCATAGTATTCCAGGCCCATCTGTCCTTGGTGAAGTTTTTCTTTTCCCAGATAAAGTTTTGCTCTTCAGTCTCAGCATGATGTGATATTGAACCTATTACATGAATTTTGAAGGGCTGCAAATGTTGAAAAGTAAAAGCTGAAACATGCTTTAGCAGAGATACGCAGGCTGGTTATTTCCATTGCTGTAAGCTAACAAGTAAGTGATCCAATAGGCCATGCGGGTTATGTAAAAATGTGAAAAATATTAAAGGGATGATTTTAAGTTATGAGTGATACCTTTCTGATCCTAAAACTTGTATTTGTGTAGGATAAGCCAAATCACCTGGTTTGGTTTTGTTGGTTTTTTTGTGTAATCTAAATTAGTATTGATGTTAACTGCTGATGTTAAGCTCACTGATGACAGTGAGCTAACAGATCAGTGTCCTACTGGTCTAGCCCTCTGACTTGTTCTGCCAGCTTCCTCTGTGTGGAACAGCCACCTCTCCCGAGAACTCACATCATCCCTTGTGGGCTTTGACCCACAAGGGTCAAAGTGGGGCCAACACAACTTCAATCCAGCTCCCTGTGTCCCTTTCCTGCTGCACTGGTTATAGTCAGCTCCCTGCTCCCCTTTTTACTTGTGCCCACTCCTCAGAGGGGCTCCTTTTGCTCTATTGGCTAAGCAGAGTGACTCAGAGTTGCTGAATGCAACGTGTCTACCCAGTACAAAAAACAGTGAGTCTAGACAAGTTTTCAGCTATTCTCAGTACCTCATACTATGCTAAGCCAATACCTTGAAGAAATAGTAAGCCTAGTACCTTTGTACCCATACCATGAAAAAATAATTGTCCTTCTCATGCTTTTCTTAGTGATTGCTGTTATAGCTGCAACGCTGTTCCCCCTCTGGCCAGCGGAAATGCGTGTTGGTGTTTATTACCTCAGTGTAGGCGCAGGCTGTTTCGTCGCCAGTATTCTTCTTCTTGCCGTTGGTAAGTGTTGGTCATCCTCAGTGTCACCAGGTGAAGTTTGAAAGGTCAGAGACAAGGAAGACAGAGCCTACCTCTTGGACGTGGTCCGAACAGTCAGACCGATTCTTTGTTACGGATTTCCCTCCTGGCCACTGGGTGTCAGAGTTGTGCCACAGAAAGAAAGAAATCAAGCTTGTCACCTGGTTGTGTTTCCTGTAGAGTGGAGATCTGTGTACTGCCTCCCTTAAAAAAGAAAAAGAAAGGGGGGGGGGGGGCAAAACAAACCCAAGAGCTGTGCATAAAAACATATTCAGTGGTGGAAATGATGTAACCAGGATTTTAAGGCTTTCTTCAGCTTGTATCTCTGTAACTGCAGGGATTAAAAGCTAAATCATAGATAAGGTTTGTAATTAATAGGATGGGGGAGACACAATAAGAACAACTGATGCCACAGCGCTGTTGCAGAACAAGAGATTTCCTCCTAAGGTCACCCCTGTCCCTGGCTTGAGGTGGGCATCAGCCTGTAGTGTACATTTCTTACACCACAGGTGTGCATTGTGTGTCTTTTATTATAAACCCCAGCATTTCTGTTTTTTTTTATATACAGCTCGCTGCATCCTTTTCCTGATCATCTGGCTGATCACTGGAGGAAGGCATCACTTCTGGTTCCTGCCAAACCTTACAGCAGATGTGGGCTTCATTGACTCCTTCAGGCCTGTGTACACACATGAATACAAAGGACCAAAAGCAGACTTAAAGAAAGAGGAAAAATCAGAATCCAAAAAGCAGCAAAAATACGACAGTGAGGAGAAATCAGACAGTGAGAAGAAGGAAGAAGATGATGGGAAAACAGAAGGACCGAGGAACTCGGGAACAGACGGCTCTGGAGGAGAGCGGCATTCAGACACTGACAGTGACAGGCGTGAAGACGACAGGTCCCAGCACAGTAGTGGAAATGGAAACGACTTTGAAATGATCACAAAAGAAGAACTGGAACAGCAAACAGATGAGGGGGATTGTGAAGAGGAGGAAGAGACCGAAAGTAGGCCTTCACATGAAAAATCATAACTCACTGTGGTTTGGGGACTAAGTATGTGCAAATGGTTGGATTTTCTTTGTTGGCTGATCACCAAAACATAGACCATACAGTAGCGTCTTTGTTTGCTGAAATATACATGTTACCAAACAGTTTTATATCTAGTTTCTTCATTTTTTTTTAACCATTAACTTGATTATTTGGTACTATGTTAATCATTAATATCCATTTACAGAAGTTTTATCAATCTGACAAGTCTTCTATTGATTGATAGATTGCCCAGATTGTCCTCAAACATACTGAAGAACAGTTTTCTGGTACTTGCATAACTGGTCAATTAGTTTAGCTTCTCAAACTTGCTTTTGTAAAACAGGTGATAGTGGAATGACCAAATCTTCAATTATTCCTAATTATTTGATCTTTAGTTAGGTAAAGCCCATCTTAGCCTACAGCTTTCTTGTTATCCTTCTTGATTTTGTTTTCAAAAGATTGTGAAAACTTTCCTGAGAAAACTAGTTTTAGCAGAAGTATTTGGCTGAAAATGTAGAAGCTGGTAGTGCTGAATTCAGCTGCAGTGCTCTTTTTCTCCAGACTGCGTGCCAGCAACCGAGGAAATCCAAACTGGTTTTGTACATCTGGTTCACAGAAAGATGTCATCTCCAGCAGGTGAAGGAACTCTCCAGGTTTGGAAATCCTGGCTGTTTTCCTTCTCCTGCTCCATCATAATTAAAATTTAAATAAATGTATTCTGTACATAATTTACAAATAAAGCAAACCATTTACTTTAACTGCTACTTATTATTTAGAAATTTGATCCAGCATTCAGTTTGTATTATTAAAGCCATTTTGTGGTGTATCTATCGGAGAAATGCAAGTCACGAGGACCTCACAGAATATTTGTGTATGATTGGTAGCTGTTCCACAAAAGCTTTAGTTTTGTGCCAACATTCCATGTATTTGAGTATGAGTAAATTGATCTTTATTAAATGAAAGCAAACAACATAGCTGTATGTATGCCTTAATGTTAAACTTTCTCTATTCTGGAACTGGACTACTTTTAAAACTGAAGAAGCAGCAGAGTATTCCTCTGTTCAGAAGCACAGGTAACTCAAAGCTAATACAAAATGACCATTAATAATTTGTTTATAAATATTTTGGAGTAGTTTGTATGGTTTCTGTTGTGCGTCCCTTTCTGCTGGATGTTTGGAGGATGTATGTTCAGGTTAACTAAGCACTGAGAAAGCGAAGACTTGGCATGATTCATCCAGATGACTCCAAGATTGAGTATAGATTCGATTGCCTTCTGGAGCTGCTCAGAGAAGATGAGGGTAAGCTTGGCATTTTAATGACTAACTTGGAGAACTGTTTTTCCCCCTGTCCTAAATTCATTCCCTTTCTTTCCAGCATTGGCGTTTTTGATGAAGATACTAATTTTTTCAGATTATGCAAATATAAACATCATAATGGGTGCATTGATAATTCATGGATCTGGTGTATTTGCTTCTTAAATATTTACTCCATGAGGAAACAGATAAATTGGATCACTTTTTTATTAATATAGCAAAAAATTAAAGGACCCATTACCTTAATAGATTGACTCCTAGATACTTGTGTGGTATCACTGATTACAATAGGTAAGGAAGTATCTGACTTGGGTACATCTAATGGTGATGAAGCCGCTCCAGCAGCTGATCTGAGACACTCCTGATGCTTTGCTCAGACGAGGTCTCATTCTCTTTGTGCTTGCATGTCACACTTTCATGGCTGCTGCTGACAGCAGAGCTGCCTCTTCCAGCACAAGTACCTTGGGCCTGTTTGCTCTGTGAGTGCTGGTACCTCTGGCCTGAAGAGCGGGTGCTATGGCTTGTTTGGTAACTTGCTTTTCAGCAGGCAGGTGCAGAGTTACAGAACTTTGTGCTGAATGTTCATCGTGTTCAGTTCCTGCTGATGCTGATGGGAGCACAACCGAGGGTGGTCAGCCTTGCGCATAAGTGTCTTCCAGAGGCCATTTAGAGATTGGCACTGGGGGAGTGCTCCATACACTGAGCACGGCAGAACACATGCGCTGGCAGTGTCCAGCAGTGGCTCACAGCAGGCTCCACAGCCACTGCCTGTCTTTGAAGAAATATGGGATTTCAATCATTTCAAGTGCGTTTCCTCCTAAAAGTGAAGTAAAATCTTAAGGGCCTTGCTGAGGAAATAGGTTGAAATGGTTGAATAATAAATACGTCAGTAATGTCGCCATCTGCTTCCTGCTAAGTTGATGTGTGCGATATGCCAGCGCTACCTGCCTGTGGCCTGGGGAGTGGTACCCAGGTCTCAAAATTAACTACAAAAAGTTTGTACTGTCACCTTGCTGAAGTCCCAGGCTCACCCAGTGGTAGGCACTGAATTAGCCTTAAACTTTCACTTACCTGCAGTGGATGACTGCATCTCCTGAAGGAATGGTGTGAAGAAAGAGATAAAGAGATGACTGATTTCAGTGGTTCAGGAAAGGACTGTGACCCATTACTGTGATCCAGCATTTTTTACAAATACTCCCCCAAGACTTCAGAATTATTTTGAATGAGATAATGAGAGAAGTGAGTACAATATGACAGTAAAACTGTGAGTAGACTTACGGTATCCTGAGAAATGCTTCCAGTCCAAAGAGGGAAAATCACAGGGGGACTTTGCTACATTTAGTTCTTTATCAGGATGCTTCTGTATCAATCGGGTATTTAGAAGTTCTTCCTGATTTTGACTTTAAATTTCCAGAGCCTAGGGTGACCTTATGGGAACAAGTATATACGTATACATTTAGTGGAAAGTTACTTAAATTTAACTATTAAAATGTCCTTCCTGCAATAAAATTTTATAGTGGTCTTACTGATATTCCTCCCACTGTTTTATATACCAAATATAATTTTCTGATTGTTTTTCTTTGAGAGAAAATACGGTTATTCCTAACTTTTTCTTTTCCCCATTAAAACTGGTAAAACACAAATAAGTATTTAATGCAGGTCAGTGTTTAGCAGGGACGTTGTATGCATGTATGGTCTGCTCCGCTCCAGTATGGATGCAGTAGCCTCAGCTCACTTGCAGTGTTCTGCTTGCCTTAAAGGCAGATCTTTCCCTAGCAATTAGGAAATAAATAAAAATTACTCGTTGACAAACTTGCATATTTCTTAATCAGCAGAAACGTTACAGCACTCGTGGGGATGCTTGTGATGACTATGAATAGCAAGGTACCTTTGTGGCCGCAGCTTGGGGGAAGCATTTACTGTCACCTGCTGTATATCATAGAGAGATTTTTCCTTTTTATAAAAAATACATTTTGTAGGAGATATATATATATATTTTTCTCATTCAGGCCTGTGTCCGTTTGAAATAATACCAGGTGCAGTTCACAGAGCCATCATACAGCATGAGGAAGGGCACATAAAAAGAAATGAAGAATGTCTCAGTTCCTCAGTTGACTCTTAAATGATGTTTTAACCAGGGCTCTGCTCCCTTTTGTTAGATCAGGAGAAAGGCTGGCGGAAGCATCTGCCTCAGGTAAACATGAAATATAGAAATACGGAAAGTACACCTGCCTGCCTTAGCTCCTGATTTTCCATCCTCCCACCACGTGCATTTCCCTCTGTGGTGCTAAGCTGTATGAGCCTTGCAGGGTTGCTCTCCAGCTCCTCTGAGGATATAATTCTCTTGTAAGTGGGGCCACAGTGACAGCAAAGTCACATTCAGACCTCCGCTTCTCATCAAAAGCACTCAGGCAACAGAGAAATATCCTGTTCCAGCTGCAGTTGTTTGAGTGGCAGCAGATGGAAGTCCTGACCAGAATCCCTCCTGGATCTGTTAGCAGATTTGAGTCTGAATGGGCTCAGTTCAGAGTAAAGCCATTTCACCCTCCCTGCTGTTGTGCCTTGCCCTCTCCCTCCCTCATGCAGTTACTGAGCTGTTAACCCCAGCTATCCCCCATCCCACAATTCAGATGCTCCAGCCACAAACCTAAGCCCATTTACCAAATACACCTACGTATCACCTGGAAAACAGACCACTGCAGAGAAGTTAACTGTCAGTACCTATGTTCCCTTGGAGATGTCACAGTGAGGAGCAAAGACCAGCTTCCCTGCCACTTGGTGTCCCAGAGCCTAACCAAGCTCGCTCCCCATGGGCCTGCCTGCAGATGACATGTTCTACAGCCCAGCTGTTCATAACAAGAATGTGTTCTTCCCCTCTTCCCCATCCCGAAAATTTTCCTTACTCAGTCTAGGTGCGCAGTGTTTCTCTGTGCTGCCGCTAGTTGGGATTTCCAAGAAATGCTGTATCTTGCCTTTCCCAGAACAGATACACACTATGCTCTGCACAAGACCTGGGGCAGACTGGTATATGCCTTTTTCTGTGCTAAAGGAGCTCATGGCTTTGGTTCCAGGCACTGGGAAAACTTCGATAGTGGCACCAGTGAGGCGCATAATCCTAACACGTGGATCCAACGGCAACAAAAGGTGATTTTAAAATTGTGCTGGCACTTAAGCACCCCAGGAAAGGTGTTTTGGCCTTAACTTGGTTGTTAAGAGAGAACTGAGTCCTTTTAACTTCTAAATTCACTTCCCTCCTTCACTCCTCAGAAAAGAGAGAGGAGGGCTTGGCAAGAGAAGGTCAAAGAGCCCCTTGGAGAGAGAAGGCGAGAGGGGACATCCCAAGCTGGTGACAGTACTGGCAGGCTGGGTGCGAGAAGAGTGCTTCTGAAGAAAAGCTAAGTGGAGCAGACACAGTATCCAAAAAGCCAGCAATACCCCTGGTTTGACTTACAGCAGGCTGAAGCCAGCCCCCAACAGCTGCTTGAGGCACAATGCAACATACAGTTTCAGATCAACTTTTCCAGCAGGAAGGTTCTATACATATAGATTCCGTACATAATGTTGAGTTCTAGAAAGCTTGTATTTGCCTTACTTTGTTGTATTTGAGTCTAAATTCTTGTAACATCAAACAAACAGGACAGGAGCCACACTAGTGGTTAACTTTTCTGCTCCCAGACAGTGGTCAGAAAGGGATGCTCCAGAAGGAGATGCTCATGGACCGTGAGTTCACATACAGCACCTTCTGCCCCTGAATGTAGCTACTCACTTCCCAGCTGTTGCGGGAAGGGAGGGTTGCATTGCGTACTGCTTGGCTGTCATTTTATCCAACTACTTCTCATAGTATTTTTAAAGCAAACCTAGAAATGTCTGAATCATGCAAGTCTGAACAAAATTATTTATGGTGCTATTTTTGCCAGAAAGTCTTTATCAAACAGTTTCCAATATCCAAAGTAGTGACAATGCATCTGAGTTTTCATGTTAGGACCTACTGCTCAACATTTAGCAGGAGATCATTGGTAGAGTTACCTTTTAAATAAGGCAGCTCTTGTTAGGAACTACCATCTGTTCTGTGAGTCTCCACCTACCTGCCAGCATGGCAATGTGACAGATGGATTGACTTTTAAATACAGAAAAGCCAGAGAGATCAATTTTGCTGGGAGCTTTAGAGCTTCTAACTAGAGAGGTGATAGTTAACTACCATCTAGAACAAGGCTGACCCCCAGCTCACTCCAGAGGATTCCTCAGGCTACTTGGGTATTTTTTCTAACATGAAGGGTTGACAGATTTGATTTTCAATGTCTCTGATCAATCCCTCTCTAAAAAATCAGAATAATACAGTTGACCTTTACCTGCTTTACCACTCTGCCATAAGGGTATGTGAGCTGATGTTTGCAAAACAGAAGACCTGGGACACTGACTTCTAACAAAGTTTTGTCAGTACATAACTGTTGAACATGATTTATGACTGATTCTTATCAAATACTTCAAAGGGAATTAGAGGAGAGTGGTATGAAATGACCCAACGCTCTGTCATCCATCAGCACAGCATTGCAGCTTTCTTGCATGGAGCATAAGGAAAAGGACAAAACAATCCTACCAGTGTGTATGAACTAAGACTGAAGCAGCTGCTGAATGTTTTCAATAGACTTCCTGGTAATGGCTGGTACAATTTCATTAGGGCTTCTCATTTTATTTAATAAAACATTGGATGGTTTTATTTGTAATAGAGCCACAGGTGCAGGAAAACAAAAGGCACATTTCCTGATCGTGTCCACAAAGAGTCCATTACTGACTGGCTGACACAGCAGGCACTCGTTTTGCCATGTGTGGGTTTTTTTTTTATGTGAAAATAATGATCACTCAGAAAAATAATTGTTCTGTGATAAAAAACTTTTGCGAGAGGAATTAGCTTAAAGTTAGTAATAGCACTATGCAAACAGTTTCGGTTTAAGTTACAGTACAAAGACAGCAAACAGCACTCAGTACACACTGATCATGCTTTAGATACAGATCAAAGTATTCTGTACAGGTGGTAACCACTATTAATCCTCATCATGTAAACAGAAGCTGAATACAGAAAAGGCTAAGCCAATGATCCCTGAAAGAACCTCGTGGCCTGGATCCTGTAAAGGATGAAGGTGCTTACAAGACAATTCCTGCAGTTTACCTTTACTAGTCAATAAATGAAAAACACAGAAGAGTTCTGAGTGACTCTCACTAGCCTTAACAGTAACACCTTATTTTATCTTCCTGGCATATGAGTCTTCAACCAATAATTAATAAAGGCTCTTAGCTGTCAAACACAGCAGCCTAGAATGGTTTTGGTTGGAAGGGAGTTTAGAGATCACCTAGTTCCAATCCCCTGCACAGGTGGGGACACCTTCCACTAGACCAGGTTGCTCCAAGCCTCATCCAACCTTGAACACTGCCAGGGATGGGGCAGCCACAGCTTTTCTGGGAAACCTGTGCCAGTGCCTCAGCACCCTTACAGTTAAGAACTTCTTCCTAATATCTTATCAGAAGATGTAGTTTTGTTTCTTCAGATTGAAGGTGGGATTGAAGTTACATTTCCCCTACTTTTTATCTTCCTTTTAAATGAAAGCACCATTACGGAGTTTAAAATTGAAGTCTGCGAGAGGGTAGTAATACACTAAAAGGTGGCAAAAGATTACTGGCTGCTTTGTTGTTTGTGAGCAACATAACAAGAGTAGGATCACACCTTGCACGCTGTGTTGGCTTCAGTCTTATTTTCTTGTCATAGTGCCCAGCAAGCCATGAATTGGGTTCTATAAATTACTGGCTCACGTGATACAGTTTTCAGAGCCTTGATCTTCCCGTCTTCTTTCTAGTTCCCAGAAAAATTCTTTGCATCAAAGACAAAAAAAAAAAACCCAAACCAAAAACCAACTAAGACTACAGTGTCATCATGAGCACAGGCAAAGGCTACACCTGCAGTTACGCAAATCAAGGAAACACTACTTTGGAAAAATGCATCAATACATCAGCTGTGTACTGCATTTACCAGATTTTCACTGAATAAGCAGAGTTAGAATTCTCTAACAAGCTGCCTCCAAATGAAAATTACTATGGAAATATTTACAGGCTCTTTCCGACAAGAGCCTTCTAAGAACAAACCTCTTAATTTTAAGATGAGCACCTCAAATGATTCAAATCAAGATCCAAATGCACATTATTAGTTAAGTACTTTAATAAAGAATGAAAATCTCCATAAACACCATACTGTCTTTCTGAGCCATGCAGCCTTTCAGGAACAGTAACTCCCCAGCCGCTTGCTCATCAGCCATTGTAAAACTCCAGTGGCTAATCCTGTGCTGACAAGGCATAAAATCTAACAGGGCATTAAACATGCCCAGCAAGGCAACACCTAGTTAAAGGCACATCCAGGAAAAAGAAAAGGGCGCAGGAAAGGGTCTATCAGATCAGCACTCATCTCCTCGTACAAATATATTCTAGAGATGACATTCTGCGCTCAACATGGTCTATTGCCAGCTCTGCCCATGGCTGTCATGTCCATTCACCTCCAGCCTGAGCCATGCTCAGCTCCTTGCTGCTCAGGACATTGATTCTCCATAATAATGTTTTTCCAGGAATTCCCTTCGCAGAGTACAGCTTTCTCCACACGTGACAACAAATTGCATAACTACAGCATTTGACCTCCCAGTCTTGCTCCCACACGGCTTGAGGCGTCCACAATGTCAACGTAAGATTTATTGAAATACACAAGGTGAGGTTTACATTTATTCCTTACTCTGCTCAACTGAATAAAGGGGCAGATGGCAACTAGTTTCTGAAGCACAACACGTCCCAGACAGAAATTGCTGGGGAAAAGTAAAGATTCAGTTCTAACTACATAGGAAGCACAACCTGTACTCCTTCATGTAATGGTAAAGAAGTTACATTCATTATCTACACCTACCTATGTCTGAAGGAAACTTCCTGGCTCTAAATCAGCCAGCACCAAGGATGAAGCAGAAACAAGATTCAAAAACTGCTGTTTCCCACTGGTCTTTCTAAGGGACTCCAAGAGCCATAGTGAACAGTGGGGCTGCAATGCTGAGTTCCATCATGGAAGGGAGGAGAGGGCAGAGACTAAGATCTGTTCTGTGAGAACTTCATTTGGTCACCCTTAAGTTAGATTTGAAATTAGAGGGATTTTTTTTCTTGGTCCTTTGCCTTTTGTCTTAAAATCCTATCCTTACAGTTAAGCAAAAAATATGAGCAACCAGCAGCAGGAAACAGTCCTGAAGAAGGAAGGAAGCATCTATGCAAATATCTTGTAACTGCAGGGGACACAGAACCACAACATCATGATCTGAAGACTATACAAACTGCTTTTGCAAGAAGTTTGCTTATCATTTCATGAACCCTCTTCCTGGAGGAGGCCATCTCCTGTCTTATTTTCCACACACAGCTGCCTGCATGCAAATATAAATTAACTTCTGAAGCCTGTTTCTTGCTGCACACAAATATAAATGCAGTGTCTTCAATGAAGCAGGATGGGCTCAAGGCATTGTTTACAGAGTATGGTATTTGTCAAGTACCTGCAAGTTTTCCTGAGGAGCTGCAAATTCAGCCCATGCTAAAGAAGAGCCAATACTGAGTGTAAGCAGCTTCTAGCACAGCAAGAAGGACCTGCCAGCCCTAAGCAATGTTTCCCAGGGCATCTCATCTCACATTATTATTTCTGTGAAAAACAGGAAGATGACATGGTGTACTCAGGAGCAGAAAAC
This sequence comes from Pezoporus occidentalis, assembly GCF_034315485.1. Taxonomy (NCBI): domain Eukaryota; kingdom Metazoa; phylum Chordata; class Aves; order Psittaciformes; family Psittacidae; genus Pezoporus; species Pezoporus occidentalis. The sequence goes on from NW_026916158.1 coordinate 8,918,624, forward strand.
AATCACCTGAGAGTAATCAGTGAGTAATAAACAAACTTTCAAAGCAGCAGCACAGAGAGCCTTGGGGGAGGGAAAGGGAAGCCATGAAGTGGTCCCGGCACTAACACAGGATGTAACCTGGGCAGCAAAGTGCTCCTGTAGGCCATACTGAGGAGCCTGCTCAGAAGGCTCACTAAGAATGGAGCAGATGTATGGTGCTGCGCAATCGGGAGATCACGCTCATTAGGATTCTTATCAGCAGAAAAAACTGTCTGAACTGTCCCCATCCCCTCCTAGTTGCTCATTTCCACTGCCCAGGGTATCTCCCCACACAGGCCAGTGCCATAGTTTCTGCAGTCATAAAGCCAAACATGATCAGAAACAAACAAACAAACAAAAACATCAGAAAGAAACCATCCAAACAATTCTTTCAGTACCTCTGGGAAAGCCACTGTCACTGCTTTACTTTGGATTAGAACTAAGAAAACTAGCTGCTCAGCATGAGCAGTACCCATCTCAGGTGTAAACATCTTGTTACTATATCGCACAGTCCTAGCAAGTACAGTTTGAATAAGTAAGTATTGCCAGTGTGAATGTGAAAGCTGCTTCAGATTACTTTAAGCACTCACATTTCTTTTCAGAATACTGATCATCTCAGTTTTCCACCCAAAGAAACCCAATTCTTCTTTTTCTCCCTTAAATTATTTAATCCTTGAGATGAACCACGGACAGAGAATATGGAAAAAGAAAAAAAGCTCTACCTACATCTGAACTTAAATCCAAAGGGTTAGTTGCTTTCAGAAGAGGTCCTACCAGCCACTTTTCTACACACGGATCACACACAGCTAGACCAGACATGGACTGGCAATCTACCCTGCAAGAAGGACAATAAAAAATGTTTCCCTCCCAGTGGCCACTAGACATGCTAAACATGTAGCTGGTCCGTAAGCAAGTTTAGACCCAACAAGACAGGTTAAATTCAGTGACATACAATAAACCAAAAAGCTCCTAAAGGTTTAGCTCCCCTAATGAGGTCCCAAAAATCAGGTGTTCTGCCTCAGTTTCTCAGGCTGTCCAATCTGCAGGAAGTATCTAAATTAAGTCATTTATTCCCACCAGTACCTCATTTTTGAGAAAGGCAGGACATTAGAACACTACTTCTCCCAGATCATCTGGACACTCACACTAGCAACTCCTGCCCAGTAAATGAGTCTGGACAAGCATCCCATGGAGGCAGACGAGTGGCAGCACAGGGCTTACAGGCTGTTCAGCGTAAGGCAGGTGCTGCAGCATTGAGCTCACAAGCTTCCAAGACTCTTGTTAGATTTAGCCTTGAATTACCAAAACCATGAAGGGAAAAAGCTGTATCACATACATGCAGAGATCAGGAAACCACTGCCCATTAACTTGAGAAGCACACATCAGGGCTCTCAGCAAACCATTCCTTGGGATGTGCTCCTATCCTACACATGCTGGTAGATGGAAAATAAAACAACAAATGGGAAACTAAATGACTACTTTGATCTGAAGAGGCAAAAAGCTGCTACTGTGAATTTTTTAATTCTATTAAGTAGATTGCCACAGAGTGGACAAACTAAAAAGCCAGCCCATTTAGAGCCAGTACATACCTTCAGGATTATCTACTAAAGTATCATTATCGTAAAACAGACAATGGGCATTCCCCAGCTTCTCTCCTAAACTCAGTTGTTAAGAATCTCTGAGGAAGGTGGAGTTGAGAGAGCCATTTGTAAGATTTTCTTTTTTGCCAAGATAACTTTCACAGTAAAATACTGCTTAATATTTACTGCATAGGCCTTCAGCTATATCAGTACCAGAATGCAGTTTCCAGTTAAATATTAAGTTCCCATGCGGAAGAGAATAAAGACACAGTATTGAAGGGTTTGTACAATTTTGTGCTGTAATTCAAAGCCAGAAGTGTCCTATAAAACCATTACATGATGTTAAAAATTTGAGCTGTATTGCAAATACACCAGTGGCTGACTTCTGCAACCACAGACTCATACACCGCCAGGTTGGAAGCCACCTTAAGGATCATCTGGTACAGCTGGTTTTGTCAAAAGCACAGGCTAATGAGACGACACAGCTCCCTGTCCAGCTGAATCAAGTGTTCAATGCCAGGGAATCCACCACTTCCCTGGGGAGATTATTCCAGTGGCTGCTTGTTCTCATGGTGAAAATAATTCCTATTCAGATTTATTTAATGGCTTAATCAGTGATAAAGGTAGAGCTATGCTCTAAAAAGGTGACTAGTCATGTCTTGAGAGCCATACTGCGTTCAGCGTGGGAAGGGTAACAGGCATGTGGAAGCCCACAGATCCAGGGCATTACAGGTGCCCACACACTTGCCCATGGAGGGCTCCCTGGACGGGGACAGGAGCGTTCTTCCAGCTGACACACCAGGAGAGAAACAGGAATCAGTTTTCACCACGTCCTCAGGGTACTTCCATGGACACCTCTGGGAGGGGCTCAGCATCCGCACTCATCCTGACCAGCTCCGTGCAGGTGAGACCGGTGTCCGTTTGCCAGCAGGGCTGAGGCCCGAGGCGGGCACGGGTGGGTGCGCACACACTGCGTCAACACAGGGCTTCGTGAGCCAACCCCCCGCGGTCCCCGCCACAAGCGGGCCGCTGCCATCAAGTACTGAGGGGTTCAGGCCCCAGCAGTGAGGACCCTGGCTCCCGCCTGCACCCGCCGAGGCGCCCTCAGCGCCTCACGGTCACTCCCTGCCTATGTTCCGCGCAGATCACACACTTAGAACGGAAAACGTTTGTCCGGCGCGCGTATAGTGAATGTGCCCCGCCCTCACCGCTCAGGTAACGACAGGCGCTCACCTCCCGCGCCCGGAGCCGTTTCACTTCCCTCAGCCACAGCGGGGGTGTGCGGAGGGCGGGATTAAACCCAGCCCTTTTCCTGCAGGCGGTTACGCTTCCCTCAACACGAGCCCCTCACCGCCGCGAGGAAGAGCCCGGCCCGGCCAGCGCTGTGCGCTGACGCACCCCGCAGGAAGCTGCCGGACGCCACGGCCGCTCCTCAGCGGGCGCCGAGAGGCCGAACCGGCTCCGCTGAGCGCGGGGCGGGCGGGGGAGCCTGCCCCCAGCTGACCCGCCCCGACTCGCCCCGCGCTGCCAGCCCAGCCCAGCCCAGCCGGGCCGTTCCTGTCCGCACCTCGGCAGGGTCCCCGCACGATGCGGAGCGGCGCAGATGGCTGCCGCCTGAGGGGGCGCCGAAGGTGGCCGCAGCACACGCCGAGGAGGAGGGTGGAGGGGCGGCAGCTGCAGCAGGTGGGTTCTTGGGCGAGGAGGGGCCGGCCTGGGCGAGGACTCGCCGCTCCCAGCCCGGGCGCCAGTCAGAGCGACCCTCTTCCGCCGGCTCCCTCTGGCCGGGAGGGGCAGACTCTGTCCCTGAGCCCGGCGGGGGATTCCGGGGGACGGGGAGGCGCTGACAGCCCTCGGCTGCCGGCAGGAGGGTGCAGAGGGGACAGCAGGCACGGGTCCTGTCCGCGCCGTTTTGTAGCGGGATTAACGCCGCTTCTGCTGCTCTGCCCGGGGCTTCGCACAGCCGACGAAAGGCCTGACCTGTGCACAGGTGACTTTGCGTTATGACAATAACAACATTACAAACGGGTTTGAGTGATCGCTTACACAGCATGACCCTGGTCCGTGTGCAGGTTGCCTCCTTTCTGCATATGCAAGTGCAGCATCCAATATATGAAAGGGAAAACACACACAGAAGTCTGGTTTAAGTTGTAGTGTAAAATGTGTTCGGTTTTAGACGGTGAAATGTGCAGATGAAGAGTGAAGTGCCAAGCCCTTGTAACTGAGTGCAGTGGATGCTTCTCGAGGTGTACTGCCAAGTACTTGGGGTTATTACTCCGCTTTTCAGGAGACACTGACTCAATGTTCCCCAGTTCTGGCAAGCTGGTAATGAAATGTAGGTGTCTGTTTAAATACAAGTGCATCAATGTTAACACAGATCCTGGCTCTTGGCTTCTCAGCTTTCCTCTGCTGTTGCTGAGAATGCTGGCACCATCCTGCTTCTCTAGTAAAGAGAAGAAAGCACATACAGCTTTGTCTAATATGTCTTGCTGACATACACGAAGCAATCCTGTGTTCATTTTCCTTAGCAATGAAAACATAGAAAAGAGTTATCATAAGGAAGTCCAAGTGGAAAAACATCTGTTTTGAGGTGTCTATCACGGTAGATCACACATTGCTGAAGGATGAACAAAAAGCCCAATCAACTAATGAATTGTGTGTGTGCTTTGGATCTGAAAAAAGAATGAGTTGGGTTGATGCTTTTTCTACTTTCAGGATATTTCTGCAGTCTTGTGTTCCAGAGCCCTGAAACACCCATCCCTCTGCCTGGATGGGCAGAAAGACACCCCCCACCCACCCCCACGCTTTCTAAAGGAAAGGAATACAGACTTACTTACTTTCTAAACCTTTCCTTAGGAAAGTAGCTAGAAAAATAATTTAGGTCTATGATGACCTTTTAACTCTTGAGAATGTATATCTGAAGAACATAAAATTTAGGCAGGACAACTTAATGATGTGTTAGTGAGCCTATTTACTGTTAATTAAGGAGCCTGGAAAATGCAGATGTAAATGTGGTAGTTGCTGTGATGGAGAATTAACTAATTGTTAGAGGTACCCAGGAATGAGCTTTTACAAACCTCTTTTTGACTTCCTAGGTATGAAGCACTGTGCCCTGTGATACTTCCTTTCCTGGTCCCGCCACTGGAGGATGGCTGCCATACTCTGTGAAAATTGCCCTGGTCAGCACCCCGACACCCAGGTCAACCAGCCGCTGGAGATCAGCTGCATGCTGCTTTTGATTATGTTTGGAAAAGTGTTCCTTGATTTCTTCATGTTGCAAGTTAAGAAAACAAATGCGAAAGTCAGTTTTATGGGATACTTCTGTGTTTCACTGGCGCTTCTTGATTTCACACTGCTGATGAGTATCTCTTTCATTTTTTATTTTGAAGACTTTGCGCTCTGGGGTGTGCGATTTACAAAGTACCACATTTGCCTGTTCACTCAGGTGATTTCTCTTACCTATGGTATTCTTCACTACCCAGTGTATCTTGTGGCTGGCCTGGATTATTACATGACTATAGCCCAAACTTCTCAGTTTCCTAAAAGAGGTCAAAGATTACTTTATATATTTGCTGTGGTCACTATATGGATTTCAGGTTTTTTTTGTATTCTGAAAGTTCCCACTATCTATGAAGAACTAGACACTCGGAACCATTTTTCTCCTTATTGGTGTCCCCTCTATGCCAGCCTGCAGAGTTACTCAGTCTCCTGTGCCATGGTGCTGCTTACAGGCACAGCTCTCCTAGCCTGTCGGAAGGAAGTTACAACCATGCTGCTATCTGTCAGGCTAGTATCCTTTGCCAGTCAGCCTGTTCTGATGTTCTCTTATGTGTCCAACAACAACAGTGCTTGCTTTAAGTGGCAGCTCCTGACCAGGCTCCTCATCTGTTTTCTTGGCACTTGGGCACCTTTTGTTGTTCTTCAAATCATCATTTTGTTTCTCGGTGCTCAGATTCCAGCCTACGTGGAGATGAACGTCCCCTGGCTGTACTTCATCAATAGCTTTCTCATTGCGGTAGCATACTGGTGTCGGTGTCACAATGTTGACATGACAGAGGAGATGTGGTCTACGGACCCATTTGTCAGCTGGAAATTCTGCTTTATCCCATTTAACAATGAAAGCACAGAGACAGCTGATAAGCCAGGCACAGTAATTGTAATCTGCTAATGAGCTGCTGACTGAAAAGACTGCAAATAAGTGCTGTGCAATAGAAGCCTGTCCTTACGGATTATACAGGAAACATCTCCAGAGCCACAGCCAATAGAGAAAAGTCCAGGACCCACCAACATTGCACCAGAGCCTGGGACACACTGGGTTCCAGTGGGCAGGGAACACCTGCCAGTTCAGAGAATTTGACTTGAATGTACAGGTTTGAGGAGACCACTACTTGTATGAAACAAGTTTTCAGATAAACCTCAAGTTTATGACTAGGATTGAACACTTCCTTTAACTGAAACGAGCTCAGGTTTTGTAGTACAGAATGCAATAAAGCCTTCTTTAAAGCTGGAGCCCTTATATCCATGTTACATCCCCATGTTAACCTACCGTCAAAGCTTCAAACAACTGATGTGAGTTTTTGAAGCATATTTTCATGTAGAAGTGTGACTTTTTGTCAGTTTGATTGAAGTTAAGGGTTGTTGTCTGTTTAAAGAGAAATAAATTGTTTCAGTTAATGCAAAGCAACTTCTACAGCTATAGGAAAGGTGGTGACATTTTGTTGTTTCTTTGCTATACCTATAGATAAATACATGCCCAAGGTTAAAGAATGGCCAAAATTATTTTAAACTAATTAGATTTGAAGTGGGAGTACTTCAGTAGGAGAAGAATGTGTCAGGCTTCTAGCAAAAATACCATTAATTTTCAAATTCTTCAGTTCTATGAAGGTCTAATTTAATTTTGTAGAACAGAAATAAGTGATACACAACCAAAACAGACAAATGGAAGTAGCATTTATTTCTGAAGCACTGAAGTCACAATACAATGTTGTATTGAAATAGAAACTGTAAGCAACTGATGCTGCAGGTTGGTTAATCCTTCACCCAGACCCATGGGGAACAATGGTATCACACAAGAATACTCATTAAGAAAAATCTGCAGGTAACAAAAGGTGCAATTACAAGCAAGTTCAAGCAGCACAGTATAAGGTGCTTTGTTTCAACTTCTGTATGATGGATTTATCCATTAAGAAGCAGATTAAAGAGATTTCACTTCTACAGGATTGTAACAAAGGATAGAATCTAAAATTCATTCACATGCCAGTTGGTAATAGGAAAGTGCTTTTTTTTACAAAAGAAGATTCCCAAAGTGAAGATCCTGTTTTTTACATAGTTCACCGTGTGCTCTTCAACTGTAAAATTTCATTTTGGGGTTATAATGTACATTACTGTGTATCAATTATAGACATAAGATTTAACTGTAGAATTTTGTGCTCCATGGGCTAAAATTTCCTATAAAAGAATACTCCAGTATATCACTCCATAAGAATGCCCTATCACATCTCAGTCATGTATTAGTCTTGCAGTTTCGCAATATATCAAAGTCCAGTTGCCATTCTGATTTATTACTTCACCCCACATAGTGCTTCTTTCACCCACAGTCTGGGGTGAATTTCTCTGAGGTTTCTGTGATGTCACTTTAAGCAGTAGAAAATGGGCTGGGTAAAATCTGTTAAAAAGGCCATAGAAAGGATAGAAAATGATCAAAAACTGGATTTTAAAACTAGCGCAGTAGGAGGAGGCGATGCTTAGCAACATAGCTTGGAGTGCTTGGCACCACAGATTATTTCATCCTTTATGCTGGAAAATCTATTTGGAGGAAATTCTGTGTTAAAAGCAGGTAAGCATAGACAATGTTAATGTGAAAAAGCAACCTTAAGCAACTGCTGGCCGTTCTCTCAAATTGCAATTGCTGTTATTTAGCACTTGAGATGCTATAGGATAAGCCATGTCTAAACACATTTTTTGACACAGCATTTTTTCATGTTTTGTATGAACTGGACACCCACTGAAATGGGGTTGACAAAATATTTATAAAACCTAGTTCCATTTAGAAACTGGCAAATACCTCAAATACAGCAGTGCACCAGGCACTGCAGATTGTGAAATAACTAATCCCTACAGACCTGACAGGTAAGGGAAAACTCCTAATTTAAAATTAATTTAACACCAGATGAAGGCAAAGTTATTTTCAGGAACACTTCAGATGCTTCTGTTTTGTGTGGTTGGTCTCACCGTCCTGATTCATTAAGGTCTGTGGGTGATGCACTTCTTGCAGTTCCAGCTGGGTAAGGCTGCTGACATACTTTATTTATCAGTGTGGGTTGGCCTATCAACCCCTAATTAAAGTTTACACAACCCCGTCTATCTTGCTGTGGCAGAACTCCTATAGCTGCTGCAGTGCTTCTAAAGCCATTTTAAGGTTTTAAAATCTTAGCTTTTACAGGGAAGACGTAACATGCAGCCAAAGCAAATATTAACATAGTGATGTTACAGAACTGTATCACTATCAAATCCATTCTTCCATACTCTTGGGGAAGAAGAGCCGAAGAGAAAACCTTGGCTGTAGTGGCACTGCAGGTCCTCACATAGCATCCAACTGTGGTGCCTAAGCCTGCTAAATAGCTATTTCAAAATATAACAGCAACTTTCCTTGTAAGCCACTTTTATCCTTGATTTTTTAATGGAGGGGGATCCTTCCTAACAACTAAGTCTTTTCTCTGTACATTTTCTTTTGTCTGTTTCTGGGAAGTCTGAAGAGTGAACCCTGAGTCCAGCCATACAACCATAAACCATTACTCTCTACAACAGGATCTCAGTTTCATTGCCAGACAGAAAGAGGAGAGAAGCCATGCTAGGAAACAACTACAGCCAGCCACTGAGCTATCTCCTCAGTACATTACTTCTTGTGCTGAGCCAGTATCTAATGGCCTTATACGATTCAAACACTTTAGTCTTTAATTCTTATAGGATTATTTGATATTAATGGCAACAGCAGCTGAAATCTTAACCCTTTGTGAGGAACTTCTGTACTTTCCTCCTATGAAGGATCCCTTAAAAAAACCCCCACACATTAATGAGATATTCTATGTCTCTTCAACCCTAAATAGAAGTATTTGGCACTCATTAATAAATCCTTTCTTTCTTTACACACATCTTTCCTGATCAATACTGGTTTGTTAACACTGTGACACAAAGACTACTTAAAAAGGAGGCTGGGTCTGCATAATACCTCGTTGTTCTTTCAAACATCCAACTTTGCACAAAGCTGCCAGAGGACAGCAGCATCCTGGCTGCTAGCACACTACCCAGGCAGCTGAGGACAATGCACAAGCCTTACCACAGGCTGACTTGGCTTCACCAACAAAGTAGATATGCTTCATGAATCAGTTATATTTGTGCTTTAGCCTAATCCCGTAATAGCAAGCATATGTGCTTTGGTACCTACAACCAATACTGTAAGCCTTTTGACAACCCTACAGAACACTACAGTGCTTTTTACACCCAATTAAGATGCTCTAAGTGTTACATGTTACACTTTAACGATACTTATCATCACTATGAATGTACAGTTCTACTGAAATTATACTTTCTAGATGGAAAAAAATTCCCTTTAGATCTCCTTTTTCTAGCTCCTTATTGTGCACAGTAATTTGGGATAATTCAGCAGGAAGCTTTAACATTTTTTAACTTGAAATCTGTTTATAACACTGACTCCTGGAATTGTGCTTTGGAAAAGTCAGATCAGTGGTTACAAAAGGTAGACTGTAAGCTTACTACATACCTCCTATTTCCTTCTTTTTCCTTCCACATTACTGTAAGTGATCAGTAAATAACACCCACAACTTTAAAGGGAATGAGCAAGCATGTGCAAGTTTCAATGCAGAGGTTACACAAACCTATAAGTGGCTTTAGGATGGGGTCTTTAATACACGTGGCAGTGCCGAGACAAGTAGAGGACAAAACACTCCAACCAACATAGCTGACACCCATCAAGGCAAAAATCATGTTCCGAAATTAGTTCACTACAAGCAAGTACTGTACCCGACACTGAAATTACACATTTATAGCTTTGTTCATACCTGTTCTACTTGTCATTCAACAGAAACAGTATCTTTAAATGAAAATACTTTAAAATGTTAGTTTCTCTCCATCTCAATATGGGTAAATGTTTAAAAGAAGTATCCTACATAGATTCCTTTGCAGAGTCATTATCTGCAACCTAGAGCAATTTATGAGTAAACGTCTAGATACAGAGCTGTCACTTAACCAAATATATGCTAACAGGACATTTCTATGCAATACTGCTAAGAAAATAACCCTGAAAGCGTTTATACACATGCATAATTTTGATATGAGTAGTTTCAATACAATCAGGAGAACTACTTATGGTATAAATTATGTTAATGTCTAATTATTTGCAGAACCAGGACTTGCAATACAGCTGTCATTGAATTCTTTGATCACATTTGTCAATGCGTAAGAAACTTCTTAAGCTACTGAGCTATAAGTTTGTGTATCAGTATTGTGGTATTAAGATGAGAAGTGTCATCTGAAACTGGCAGTAGTTTTAACTGTTATGCCAGGCAGTGGCACACTACACCCAGCAACGTCTTACTACATTAAAAAAAAAATATTGTTTTATATGTGAACCATTTCCTTACAGCTAACATCAAGGTAAAGAAGTTACACAACAGCTGTCATAAACCCACTTATTCCATTCCTTTCCTCTTCCTGCCACACCTGCAGTTGGAATGGACTGTTCCATCTGTTCTACTCAGAAGGCTGGATTCCCACTCGTGATTTGTCCAAAAAGAAGTTGGGGGGAAAAAAAACTGCTTTCAAAGGAAAGAAATGGGAAAATAGATGCCTGCAGGATATAAACTTTCTGAGATATCTCATTGACACAAATCCAGCAAAAGTTTTACGCTCCCCATCAACACAGCTTCATTTCTGGAAAAAAAGTATGCTGGATTAACAGGTAAAGGATGGATTTATGATGCAGTCTCCTTGAAAACCCTGGTGATCCAAGAGAAATGGCAGTTTAGTTTGGCAAGATGGTTATTTTTTACTCTCAATATAAGCAAAGATGATAAAAGTCTTATAAATGTGCCAAATGTGAGGCAATGGGGGCTGTCTGGGAGAACTTACCCTTCACTGGCAATGCTTGTTTTTGAAGCAGCAGCAGCCTGGAGCTCCCAGAGGAGGTGGCCAAGCTTCCCTGTCAGAGTGCTCTGCTTCTGCTGCAAAGCAGGGTTGCTGAGTGATAAAAACTAGATTAAGCAGAGGAGTTTGCATACCCAATTTTGCCTATTCAGGTGCATTTCTTTAAAAACCAAAATAAACTCTGAAGCCAAGCCAAGTGTAGTAGTTAAAACTCCTGGAAGAAATCCTTACAGTCACATTCTGCCTAGTGCTCTGCCAATGGGTTTTACCCTGAGCTAATTCTGCAGTCTGCATTAAGGAGCTGGTTAGGAGGGAGACCAGTGGTGAAAAAGGGAAAAAAACATCCAACATACCTCCCTTTTAAGCTAAGATCCTACAGCATCCTGTAGTCCTTTCTATAGGAATTGAAATATTGCAGGGATTAGCACAAGATGTAGCCCACAACAGCAGCAGTCTGAACACAGAAAACAAACCCCCAGGAAATAAAGCTAACAGAAAGGATTTCTTGTAGACACACCCAGCAGAAGCAAGTGTTAAAAAATACTCAAAATCTGCAATACTTCTTCTTTTGCAAGAGGGCCTAGCTTAATTTTTGGGAAAAGCCATGGGAAATGGTCCCATATGAACAGAAACAAGAGATTGGTATGTACAATGGTTCTGGAGGAATATCACTCCAAGTATTGTATTGCTTTTCTGAGTAAACTCAAAAGCTTCTGATGTAGACTTCAGTTGCACTTGAGTTTTCCAGTGTACTTGCATGTACAGCTGTGGTATTTTTTAAAACCAGTTTTACTGATACAGCTCTACTGGCTACCACTCCAACACCCATGCATTTCTATCAGTAGAGGTAGGTGCAACTGTGTCTGCTTGTAAGTTCCTGTTTAATGCCAAAATCAGTGAAGGAGAAAGCACTTTCAGGATACATAAGGCCCACATTCTTAGTTGCTGCATTCATGAATATTTAAAGCATAACTCACTATCTGTGGCTCTCCCAAAACCACGGGAAGTGTAGCGTACCAGAAGAACCAGAACAGATGTGCATTAATCAGGTCTACTCTGAGCTCCTGGCATCTGTCAGTGATTACGTCCAAGAGTTGTACATAAGCACTAGGTCTCCTGAAGCTGTCTAATAAAGCAAATTAGAACAGCTGTGAAATTTTCATGCATGTAACACTGTGGTTAACTGCAGGCCTAAATAAGACTCTTAAATCCATGTTTTCATATATGCGTTAAGACATTATTGAATCGCATTTACGTGTACTTGCTTTTTACATTGCCAGGGGGCAGTACAATCAGAAGACAGCTTAAAAATTAGCCAGTGAAATTTTCATATAAAAATAATGTAACTTTAAGACAAAAGCCAAAGAATAAGTATCTAAGATATCTTTAGTCTTCAATTAGCTCATTAAAACAGAACATATCCTTTAGAACATATGTTACAGATATGCTACATGTTTTATCTTACAGAAATGCTACAAATGGGAACCTACTGTCTCCATCATTTGAATATCTTTCCAATGAACATTGCCAAACATTGTACCTTCAACTACGAAGTTTATTTTACAACAGTAACTGAAGACAGAGAAAACAAATTAGAAAGTGCTTAGCAACTTCCCTCCAAAATAAACCCAGTTATCAATTAATTCTCTACAGCCTTTGGTGCCATTTGGATAAGGCTCTCACTACATATTAGCACGTAACAGCAATGGGTTGTCCTAACTTGGAGCTTCAGTGATTAATAAATTATTAATAACATCTGCTGTTAGTAAGCTCAAACAGTTATAATTAAAACCAATGACCCTAATGTTTATCTCTGGAAGATAGCAGTAGAAAGTTTGTTAGCAGAAACAAAGGAAGAGTCTAATTAAAGGAAAATGAAGCACAGAGTTTTCTGTAATCCCAATTTACTCTTTAAGGTCATCAGTTAAATAATATACATATTAATCTACCTGTCATAAACCTTCCTTTCAGACAGTGTATGTGCATTAACTCCTTTTGATCTAGGTCAGCAGTTCTCAAACTTTCATCAGTGACTCCTTTTCAGGAATACTTTACAGTCGCCCTGAATGTCTTCCTACAAAATCATATATTATGCATTAATTTGCATAAAATACAAAATACATTATTTGCAGACACATACACATATTTAATTCAAATATACACAACAACTTTATCAGCACAGGTGCCCTTCTTTCCCTGTTTAGGGATCTTGGTCTGTACATAAGGGGAGTGGAGCTGCAAAAGGGAGGGAACAGAAGGTACAAAATACATCCATGAACATCCATACACATATGATGGGAAGCAAAGCCTGAGAAGGTGCTGCTGCCTCAGAGCCCAAGCAGCTTCTGAGAGTGTCAGTAACTGGGGAAATGCATATTTTTTCTACACAGCATGTGAGAGAGGGAAGATGGAGACACTAAAATCCCACCGCCTGGGGCTGTAGCACTGACATGAAAATCTCCTGCTAGAGGGACAAAGCAGGGCCCCCAGAGCTTTCCCCCAGAGCTGCCTAGTGGCAGCACTCCTCCTGCTGACCCACAACTCCAGGCTCCCTCACTGCAGCAGCAGCCACTTCTACATCTAGCTCTGAAGGGACCTCAAAGAGCAACTCGCCATGCTCCTTCCTCAGACTACTGCAAGCCCAGCTCACGCTGGCCAGTGGACAAATAAAAGGTGCTTGGAAGCTTCCAGTGAGGCAATAGGAATGCACTACAGAGAAAGACAAGTTAGAAGAGGTATCAAGAAAAAGAGCATCTGAGCTATGCCACCCCTTCTCTACCTCCAGTCTTTGAAGTACGCTTGTCTCAACATGAGCTAATTCTGGCTGCAGTTTTTTCAGCCGGTCACACCTAGGCATTTGGGAACCTGAACCCTGAGTGTTCTCACACCTTCTCAGGATCCATTCTGAACCCCCATTTGAGAACTGCTGGTCTAGTTTAACTAGCAGCATGCAGAACTACAAACCTAACAATTTAATGCCCTCTTAGTGCATAGCAGCATACAAAGAGTAAAGTAACATGTGCTTCAGTTACCTCTGGCAAGACTGTTAAGCCATTGCATTTCAGTAGCCTGATGATGAGGATTTTGATGAGGCGTCTACATGGTTTACAGTATTTCCAGACTTCAGGAAAATACTACAGTGGCAGAGATAAGGGTAAGCCTACACAAGGAAAACTAGCTGCCAACCTACCCCTTACAATTTGCTTGAGACTAAAAGAAACAACTGAATGCATAGCATTTTACCGTTATTAGTACTTCCACAAGGTCTGTGGACACTTCCGTTATTTCAGTCCAAAACCTGCTGTATGTGGCAAAAATCTTTCAGAATACAGCAACACAATTTAAATGGTGTTTAGGCTGGGGTGGGTGCTGGGGTGTTAAACTTACAAAGTACATGTTGGGCAATATTTAACCTATCACAGCATATTTCACTTCATGTTTTTGCATGAACTACCACTTCAATTCAAAGTATTACTCAGGGTTTACCATGAACCTATTAACTGTTGGAAACTACAGAGTATAGTAGTATAAACCTGGTATAATCAAAAGTACATTTTAAAGTCTTTATGTGGGGAAACCCCCATATATTTAACAAAACACCACAGTAACACTCATGCCACAGTGAAGATGTTGGCGTATTACTGTCAGTTCTGTCACTGAGAAACTGTTGTTTAAACTTTCATGTTCACCCCCTAGGATTCTTTCAATGAATTGATACGTGCACAGATTTTCAATGCAGGTCCAAGCTTAATATTCATTGCACTCATAAGGTGATCCTCCTTCAACAAGAGGAGAGCTTGTCCATCAATTTCTTGTGCTCTAAATTCATCCGCAATATCTTGACAACCTACAAGGAAACAGAAGAAAGAATTACTGGGTTAGAAATGTGCATTCTTAGATGCAATGACTGTCCACACTAGAGCTTTTCAGCTACACAATTTCCAGTGCTCATCCCTTCAGCTTGACCTAAGACACATGCAAGAGTCCAGTATTAGGATGGGAACTTCTGAGATAATCTGAAAGTAATTTTTACTACAGCCTCTAATTGCATTGTAATTATTGGACAACTGCTCATTGGAAATTTCAAGTCTTAACAAAGACATCTTTCTCATTTCCTTAAGAGGAACAACCACCATGATCTCAGAGTTGGAAGACACTAGCAAAATACTGCTGAAATAACAATCAAGTAAGAGTATAATTCAAGTGGGCTCTTTCCAGCACTAAAAAGATAAACGCACATTCTACAACTCGCTGAGAAAAGTTACACAGCTACAATTTCCAAAAAGTGTTAATTCCATCTGTATGTTACCACGAGTGGGTTAAGTAAACAGAACTTTGATTTATGGGCTTTAGCATAACTGTCTCACGACGACATTTATCATCAGTTACCTCAGTGACTATTCTATACACAGCAGCAACTCCCTTCACAAGTGCAATTTTAAACGAGTTGGATTTAAAAAATAAATTACACTCTTTTTCTGAACATGAAATAATATGGTCTCAGGTTACTGAGGCCTACAGTGTAAGAAAAAGGACTATTCATGCGTGGGACTGTGCCAGGTAATTTAGGGCTCCTTTCCACCGAAGAACACTGTGGAAACACAAGGTTCCTGAAAAGATGTTCTGGAGATCTGTTACACAGAAACAGTTAGTTATGCCTGGTTGTGTGGCAGCTTTGTTACACGGACAAAAGTCTTCTAACAGTGTGAATAAGAATACTCATTGTCAGTTGTTTATGTGAAGCTTCTTTCCCCAAAGCCATGTTTTTCATGTTTTTTTTTATATACTTACATTCTCAATCCCCTGGTCTCTCCATCTATTTCAGAGCCTTTCAGACACATTTTAATTTGTGCTCAACCTAGCATTCCTGCTTTCAATTACTCCTCAGTTAAGCTTTTTTGGGGGGCATTTTTATATTTTCCCCTGCTCTAAAAGTATACTATTTTAGAGATGAAAATACTGTGAAGAACTCCTTTTCCACCCCAGACGACAGCAATTAATTAATTTCATGTTCTTTTGTGTATTCAGATTTAAATTCTAGAAAGAAGAGGTAGTCTAATTTCCTGCTGGATTTAAAAACGTGTAAGAAAAACTGAAAGGACATGTGGAACAAAGTATCAACATCCAAACCTTAATTCATTTGGATTATTACTGTCCAGTGGTCATAACGTTCAAGGTTGGACAATGTTAGCTTTTCACAAAGACAAAAGCACAATTTTTTTCAATGATTTGTTAATTAATTTTAGTATCGTGTTAATTGCAGGCCTCATGCAACAATTAGCTGCCACTTTATTAGGGAAAAATGAAAAGATAATCTGAAGAGGAAAAGGTTTTATCATGAAATAAGGCTATACCTGTAAACCTCTGTAGTTTAGGTTACAATTATATAAACTACAGTCACAAAGGTACAACAGTTACTCTGTAGCAGTTAACTAACTTTTAATCAGAACTAAGGGCTATTTTCCACAGCATTTAAAACAACATAACTTCAATAAACAATAAATTCTCAGTTCTTGGGAATTATTTATTGTAACAAGAAATTAGAGTGGTATCTTTTGGGGGGGGGGGGGGGAGTTTGTCACAAATAGTATTTCTATAGCCACTAAAATCATTAAAATGTTTTAGTGTTTGCATGTGTCCCATAACATTTACTTCCAGTATTTCAGGTGCGGTGATGCACTAGTGCAGCCCAGCTACAAACTGTACCACACTCAATAGGAAAACATTTTTCAAGAGCCCAGAGTTGTCAGAGAGCACCTTGGAAAGATGCTGCCAATTGCAGCTACCAAGTGAAGATAATGCTGCCATTAACATGAAGAAAAATCTTAAGACAACTGATCATTCTTAGGAGGATTTAAGAGTTCTAGCATCATAACAAAGATTATTATTTATATGCTGACAACAGACAAAATTATGTCTGACTTGAGACCTGAACATGGCAATTGTCACACCACAACATTTGCAAAGAAACTGAGAGATCAAGAGGTTTTACATTTAGGAACAAAAGTGGTCCTATTAAAATAGATTACTGGTTGTAGTTGCAGCATTCTTTTTTTTTCTTTACGCAGGATATGAAGCATTTCAATGAACCTCTCCTAAAATACTCTTTATCAAAGTGATTTTGGAAAAGCAAAGGATGAAAGTTGAATGCATTTAAGTCCCTTCATCCAAGCACACTGTGTATTCTTAAGCACTTTAGCAATTGGTTGTTGTGCAACAACTGAGCTAAAAAAAATGATGGGAAATGGGTGAAAGACCATTAATCTTGCAGCTGAAGAAAGAAAGTAGGAGCAAATCCACTGGGGCTTAAACTGTTGTCTCTTCCCCCAGAAGAAATGAGTGTCCACAAACTTCAGTTCTCCAAAAGGCTTTAGAGGACCTCATGGAAAGCCTGACAACACTTTACTGCAGTTAGGTCTCGGCTACAGACTCTACGCAGAAAGCGGTAAATCAAAACAGATGTCCCTAATGTTTATGGAAAGCTGACAAATCACTGTCTCCTACAACATGGCAGATGGTCTGCATGGACTGCACCAAGTATATACTGCAAAATAGCATAATGAAAGTCAATTACATTACTTCTTGTATCATTCAACTCTGGCAGCATCTGAATAATATTTTTTCAAGAGAGTGGCTTGAGAATATACTGAGCACAATAAACCCTCAAATTGCCAAACAACATGAATGTAGCTATATAACAATCAAAGTTCTGGCAGGTTCTGAATGTCATTTTAAATACCTATTGAACTTATGTTTTTTTTTAAAGAAGTATTTTCCTTAATATGGATGGGAATGAGTAATTATAATAAATTTTCATTAAATACAGAGAAATACAAAGCTGCTTAAAATCAAAGATTACCTCTTGTATAGAACACAAAAATACCCATACCAAAATAACCCAGATTCAGCATCTGGTAAAGTATTGTAAAAGTAATGGTTTCAAAACAGAAACCACATTTTAATAATAGTATTTTTGTTTTCATACTTGGGAGTGAATTGTGCTTATGTGGTACTTTAAGTTTTCTAGGACAAGAACTACTGTTTATTCTTTGCAGAACCCTGGATCAGGAATTTACAGAGTTAACTAGAGCCTCAAATCTATAAAAAACCAGCAGCATTATAGTTACATCCCAATAACACAGCTGAAGTACAGAAACATGAATGACCATGTCTCACATCTAAGGAGCTTTGCTTGTTTTTACAGACATCACTGCAGGTTCCCAAAGCAGAGGATGTAACTTAATTGCAAACCTATCAGAAGAAACATACTTCATAGTTTGTCATACTTGAAGTATGTCATACTTGACATACTTCAAGGATGATTTTTGCTGATTTAAGACATCCCTTACTCAATTCTTTGCCTGATCCACTTTACAAAAGATTTTTTCATAACAACGTGTATGACTTAGCAATGAATTCCTTGTAAGTTGTCAGCCTGATGGGATACACACACAAAAAAACAGTTTAGCATTCCAGAAGAAGTAGAAAATCAGGAACAGACTTCACCTGGTTTCAATGTTTTGACATGTGAGTTACATGGGTAAGCAACAAAAATTCTTGTATGACTGCTATTGTGGAGACCTGCCTTGTTAGCTGGAACGGTTACAGTATCTGATCACATAGAATGGCACCCTTGGGAAAGAGGGGTAGTGAAGCTTTAAAGCTTGGGACAGTTAGGAAATGAGACGTAAGTGTCAAATAACCTGAAGATGACAGAAAGGTAACTGTGAACACTGAGCTAAAGAAAATGTTTGTAAATAAGGAGAAAGAAATTATTTTTTTCTGAGAATAGACTGCATCTACCAGTATACAGAGTCTATCCACAGAAGTCCTCTGCATTTCAGTTACCGAGCAAAGCTATGCAAAACAGTTTAACTTCATAGATGAAACTTGCTTATTCCTTTTTAATGACTTATGTTAGGACAGGTCTGTCAAATTTTTCAGTTGTATAAAGGGAAATAACTCTCTCCTTTTTCTACTAAATAAGCAGTAAGTAAGGAGAAAAGAGAAGAAGCAAGCGTAAAAGGGAGGAAGCATGTCTGATCTCTCACTGACCTCTTGAGAGAAGTCAGATTGAAGGGAGTAACAGCTCTAATCTCCATCAGCCTGGACGCAACAGCAGGAGTGGGACTAGTTCTATCAACATGGGATTTGGGCTGAAGGAACAAGTAAGAGGAAACAAATCACATTCCAGTTTCCCGCACCAACTAAAGAGTACAGCAGTTCGGTTACCACACCACCTCATCACACTGATGTTAAAAAGCAAAGAATTTCACTGTTAGAAAAGAAAACCGAAACAAGTTATTGCACATTACATACCAGGCAAAGAATGTATAAAGGCCCAAACTTCATCAACAGTCCATACTGATGGGTCAGCTTGCACCACTGGCAACAAATCAATGCTCTCTGGCATTTTCCTAATTCTTAGTTCCCTAAGTTCACGTTCTCTCTCTCTTTCACTCTGTCTTCGCAGACGGGTGGTCATGGCAGCTGGAACAGCATCTTCATGAGGAGCCATATCTTCTTCTGGGGATGGGTAAGTAATGGGAAGCTGGAAAATGCAATACAAACACACTACAGTATTAGATTTTATTTGTAACTCCCCAAACAATGCCATAATTTTAAGCAAATATTCCACAGACCTGTCTAAGAAAATGGTCTCGTGACGCCCCATCAGGGCCACTCGGTCGACGCCCGCGTCGCCCAAGACTTTGGCTATCTGATTTCCGATTCCAGCGACTGCTCTTGTCTGATGTAAACAGCCCAAATTTCTTAGTGCAACTAAGGCTGTGCCTAAAGAAGCAAGATATATTCAATAACAAACTAATAGTTTTTTGGACTGATTTCAATCAAGTAACCAGAAAATTACAGTGTTGCAGAGATGCTGCCTAATTAAAGACAACAGTTGTCACAGAAACACAAAAGTACCTCAAAGGCCATTTACTCAAACCCCTTGTCTTGATGCAAGATCAAGTGAATCTAGATCATCCCTGGAAGATGTCCATCTTTTCCATTCTTCCGTGACAGAAATACTTCTGCATTTTATCATGTAGGCTGATCCCTTCTCTAAAATGTCTGCTAAAAGCCCGAAGTCACCTTGTGTCTTTTGCTTCCATTTTCCCTAACTAGCTGATATCTAGGTAGGGAAAAGTTAAAAGAGGATGGAGACAAAAAATCTCATTTTAACATCAATGGGGCAAATCCCCTCTTAAAATTATTTTGCTAGTAGTGTCCCAACACGTACCAAATACAAAAATACACATTCCCACTACTTAAAATGGGAATGTCTCACATGGAGGATTAAAACAGCAGCAGACATATGAGAAAGGTGGTTTCAAGGCACACTGCTGCAACAGAAGAAGTGGTGAAACTATTCCCCATTTCTAAACATCTGGGGTTAAATATAAATTTTCTAGCTGTAATGATGCAATATTTTACATTCAGATGTTGACTATGAATTCCTTCTCTCTCAACCAAACCAAAATAAAAGCAGCATTTCTAAACCAAAAGAGAAACAGAAACCAGCCTGTTTCTTCTGCAAACCACACACAAGCAAATGGCATCACTTATTTTCAGGAAAGGAGAAGCTTCTGTGTGTACAGATGTACTGTACTTTATGCACATAAAGAAATTTTACACTGTTATTAAAACCATTTAACAATGTTTTTTTGTCTATGCAGCATTTCAATTATGCCAAGATAAATTCAGTGTGTTTTTTACCCTAGTATCACAAAACAGTGTAAGAAAGACCACCCAGCCCAGCATTCTTTCTCTGACATTGCCCAACAACAAGAGGAAGACAACAGGCACATGAGAAATCTGTAAAATCTGGTGGCCTGTGAACCTCTGCACTGATTTCCAAACTTAATAACCCTGAACAAATTTCTCTTCCATGACACCCATCACCTTCCCGTAAGTCCAACAGCATGGCACCCTCTGCAAAGAGGTCCACAATTTTACTGGAATTCCTCTTTGTCTATCTTCTTAAAATACATTATAGTCAACCATAACTCTTTGTGTTCATATACTCTGCAAATGCAGGTAGCAAGCAGTTATGTTTTACTGTTTCTTTATTTTTCAACATCATGTACTATTTGGGTGCTATTCCATTAACCAGATACTGTTAATCACTAACTAGACAAAGTACCTTTTGGCACAGGATGTGGAACAGAATCTTTTTGACCGTAGAAACTTATTGGAGTATCCCATTTTCCCGCAAAATTCACACTTCAGAAGATCATTTTCAATTTCATCCAGTCCTTCTAAAGAAAGGCATGAGGCATAAGGAAGTCAGCTTCAATGACACAAAATTATGCTCAAATTTCTAATCTCAAGCAGGTGGGCAGAAGACTTTCAAATATCTAACACATTTAATTAAATACTATGATTAACAGAAAACTGTGCAAAGTTAAGCAAGTCATAGATGTAATTCCCTATAGAACAGATCTTGAGCAAACTGAACCTTACTGAACCTTCAATGAAGTTATTCAATGAACTTAATCAGCTCGTTTGTTAATTTTCATGCTATCCATGAGCAAGTACAGCCTCAAACATAGCAAACAATTAAGAAGAGGTGTCACAGCCCTCATGAATTGCTTATAAAGAGTTCATTAAGAGAAGTGAACATCCATGGTCTGAATTCAAGCTCTCTTGTAATGACATAACATGTTAACCTTTTAAAATAATTTCTTTCAAGTGCTACAACCAAAGGGACTTGTGAAAGTAAGACACTGAATCTTAACTATGAAAAAGTTAAACTCTATACAATAAAAAACCTCCTACAATTATAGCATCTACTAATTTAGTCTACTGTTACAGAATACTTTTCTGTTGGTGAGATGAGGATGCACTTTTCCTGCTCCTTGTGAAGAATTCAAACACCACATGAGAGAAATACGAATAAAAGAGTAGAAGAGCTCAAAAGAAGGCAGGTCAAGGCAGCATACACATCACATGCTGAATGTCTACGCTCTCTTTTGTTAGAAATGTATTTAGTGGATAAAGCGTGGTTTGTACATAGTTTAGAATAATGCCACCATATCTGCAAACCAACTTGACTTCTGGCATGGAAAAAAAACACCAAAATCAACCCTTATCCTCACATACCATCTGTGAAATACATCAGAAGGAGCAAAGGAGTGAAACTGGTATAAACTGAAATATAACATTTTGTGGTCATTTGGGTCAAGTGAAAGAACTGCACACCACAGCTGTAATCATGGACAAAATACATGGCTCAAAAAATTCTATAGAATTTTAGAGGCCTAAACAAACACACATCTCTTCCACACTTATTTACCTGAGTCACTGTTTCATATACTTTGCCTCTTGCTATTCTACTCCCACATACTTTTAATTTTACATAATTAGTTGAAAAAATTGCAAACTAGCTTTTTGTTTCAAACTCTTTGTAAAGCTTTGATGTCAGCTAATATAAATGCAGATATCAAAGTTTAATTGAAAGATTTTAACTATGAACATGTAAGTCTGTTACAGAGATGTTAACTCACTAAATTGCTTGCACTGACGAGGTAAGAATAAGCACTAGTGCAGCAAAGAGATCAAAATACTAAAGAGGTTATTTGAATAATGTATCTCATGTATGAGGATATAACTGAAGTCAACAGATCTTCTGGCAGTCTGAAAATTACCAGGTTGCAAGTATCCAACAGAGTAAGTTGGTATCACACAGGAAATAAAAACTGGAAACAACTGGAGTTGTTTAGTCTGGTGAGGAGAAGTCTCAGGAGGACCTTACTGCTCTCTACAACTACCCAAAAGGAGGTTGCAGTGAGGTGGGGTTTGGTCTGTTCTCCCAAGTAACAACTGATAGAACACCTCAGGCTGTGCCAGGGAATGTTTAGGTTGGATATTAGAAAAAATTTCTTCACTGAGAGGGTAATCAGGCATTGGAACAGGCTGCCCAGGTGGAATCACTGTCCCTGGAACTGTTCAAAACCACGCAGTTAAGGCCCTTAGTGACGTGGCTTACTGGTGGTCTTGGCAGTCCTGGGGTAATGGCTGGACTTGATGATCTTAAAGGTCTCTTCCAACCTAGCTGATTCTATGATTCTGTGATTCTAAATCGGAAACATACCAAATCTGACCAACTGAAATACCAGAGATGCATCCTTCAAATAAATAATCATCTCTCAAAAAAAAAAAACAAACAAACCCCAAAGCACTCATTCCCAAGCCAGGTCATGCTATGTGGAAAAAACTGACAACAGAGTGAAGTGAAATTTGATATTAAGAGCCTGTTCTTTTGCATATTAGATGTTTCTACCCTACAAGCAATCATACCCTGGTTTAGTATCAGAAAATCTCCTTTGCTCAACTTCTACATATATGGATGTGTCTCAGCGTTGGATGTTTCCTACTAGCTCATCTAATGAGGAGCTGCAAACTGCATATATAAACCTAACACCAGCTGTCAGGAACAATAAATAAAAACAAAACCATGAATGTTTCAATAAAATGACAGCAAGCTGTTTGAAATGTGAGGAACAACACAGTGTTAATACCGAAAAGTTCTTAGGGAATGCTATTGAAAACTGAATTAAGATCTACTCTAACAAATTAAGGGCAAAATAACTGTTGCAAACAGAGCTTCACAGAAGAAACGCCAGATGGCAAAAAGTTTCTCTTGTTTGAAATATACTGGGTGAAACAAGGCATTAAAAAAAAAAAAAGCTGTATGCTTGATCAAGAAAGCAATTTTATTTAATAGCAATTTACTGAGCATAGTCATAAGCTAAGGGATTTACCAGTCTCATTTTTAGAAAAGTAGCAGAAAAGCAGTGTAACTCAACTGAGCTGTAAAATAACCAAAATACGACAAACAAGTCAAAATTTACCAAATGATTACTTCTTTTTTTCCTTTTTTTTTTCCTCCTTTTTTGAAGGCTCTTGTGTTTGATGCTTTCATATCAAAGGGCTTCTCTCTCAAAGAACTGTTTAAATGGAAGCCTTCACTGGGAGACTATACCAAAAAAATAACAGCGATTTCAAATTAAATGAAATAAAGGTTTAGAAAACTTCCAGTGATGCTGCAAACCTCAACTATTAATATGACAGATGCCTGCCTTCTGAAATTTAGTCTGCCACACCTACGTGAAGGTTAGTGAAGAATAGGGTACGGGCCTCAGATTATTTTCCAGTAGAGCATTGTGTAATACATTTAAAAAATGGATTCTGTAAAAATTGTTTCTTCGTTTTTCTATGTAGACAAATTACAACATAAGCAAAAGAAAAGTTACAGTCACAAAACACAGTATTTCAAATATCTGCACTCGCTGAAGTCGACTGTTACTGCAAAAATGAAGCAGGGATTTAATAAATGCTAGTAAATGCTAATAAATGCAATCATATAATCAGCTATAATTTAGGAAATCATGTTTTATTTTTCATTTTCAGGCACTGTTTCCATGGTTTCTGACTTCTCTGCACAAATGTTATATCAACACGTACAAGGACTGCAACCCATCAGTATTTTCTTTTAGTGATGTCCTTCCAATCTAAATCAGCTCCTACTAAAAACAGGTGCTACAAGTAAAAATATACTTTTAAGTTGAGATACATATTGCCTGACCGGTAAAGTGTATCAGCCTTACATAAAAATGTCAGCCATGTTTACTTCACTTCACTACCAACAAATACTCGTCTTGAATTCAGAATGCTTTCCAAAGCAAGCTTTCTACCTTGTCTGCAATCCTTGACCTGGCTCTGATCCAATACAGTTACCAGCAGTAATGAATATAAATCATTGTGGTAAAAAATAATGTAACAGAATCTAATAATCTAGAATACAGATCCTTGAGCTCATTTGTTTGCTGAGATACACAGTGGATGCAGCCAATTTCCCTACTGCACTTCGGTCCCACTCACTGAGGCAGAAACCACAGTAAGTAACAAACTGCCATCAGAGTTGCCACCCTGAAAGTTCTTGTGAGACAGGACTGGTGAGACAGATTGCTTTAACTATATGACAATTTACAATGTCTGGAGTGGGAAGTAGCTGAAGCACAGCTATAGCGACAACAACTGGTACTGCTCAGGACATGCTCTCGTGACTTTTCCCAGGTACTTCCCTGATGCAGACCTGTGGCAGGAGCAGGCACTGCATTTGTCCTTTCTTAACCTGCCCAATACAGTTTCGATATGAAAGAGGGAAAAGAAATATTTCAAAAGAACAAAACTAAGAGTTGCATTAAGACAGATTTAACCATATCACCAAAACCAGCTCTTGTGCAATTGCTCAAGATGTGGAACAGAAGATCCAGAGGTGGCTGAAAATTCTGTAATACATACAGAACTAAAAGGGAGTAACACCGGTATTTAAACAAAAACTACAAACCTTCTGCAATCATATCCTCTATCTCTGTGTCCGATGAGTTGTCTGCATGTTTTGCATTCTGCAAGTCTGATTCAACACACACAACACTCATGATCTGACCCTCCACTAGCAATCTTTTTTCTGCAGGCTGGTCTACCAGCAAAGATGAACGACTTACCTATTGCAATAAAAGCAAAGCAACAGTGATTAACTGAACAATGAATAACTGAAAACAGTATTTGTGACTTAGCAGTTGTAACTGAGACTAGAATCACAGTTTCTATTCCCTGTCAATGAATCATTATATAGTGCCAAAGCTCTAAATACCATTTCTCAGACTCACTCCTGCTCTGCAGTTTGCAATTACATTTAATGAAGGAAGAAACACATTTTATCTAGAGAAATGAAGGAATGGGAAAATAAGAGACAAATTAAATTAGTTAATAAGGCAGGCTCATAGGTTTTAAACTGTTCATTTGTGGATTTAAAATTTTAGACAGTAATTCTCACCAGACACAGTACTAATTACACCGAGCTCAGCATGGGGCTTGCCAGTGCTTTAAACTAAGTTCTAACATTTTAGAATTTTAACACAGACTCATACTCAGAGCTTTAAATTAAGGTATCAGTTAAATTGAGGTACCTAGGAGAGGAATGTAAAATGAAGTTATTGCAAATGCTAGCCTAAAAATCACTCTCTGTAGTTATCTCCAGATACAGCCTGTAACTTAGCTGTTTTTCCATTTTCATTTAGTACCTTGTCATCCAGTGATACTGGCAAGCCAAACAGTATCACGAATTCCAATTATATATGAAAGACAATACCAACAGTATACAAGTATACTGAATGCTGTAGGAAACATGTAACCGGTCAGTGGAAAAAAGGTTAAAAATCAACATGTGAAAATTTATTCAAGACCTAAATAGCTACTATCCACAAAAAACTTCACCCTTAAAACCAGTCTGTTTCAAAGATTAGTAGTAAGAAACTCATAGCAACTTTTACACTTACAGGGAAAGGCTCTAATCCCTCCTGAATCACAAAGCCTTCAATAACATGGGTCAGGATCTGTGGTTTAACAATAGCCTGCGGAGGTTTATTTTCTAGGCTAGGAATGCTATTGGGCATTGAGGTACTGTTGCTCCTTGTTGTTGCTGCTGGAAGCAAAAGAGGTGGTGGTGGAATAGAAGCATGTGAAGGATCAGACGGAGATTTAATTACTGAGGCACTGACTGATGATGTCACTGAAGGTAATCCCCCATGTTCTGAAAAAAAACAAAGTATTTTGTGGTTTTATCCCTCATGTCCAACCACTGGCTCAGAATTCTAGAAATAAGAAGAGATG
The DNA here is from genome assembly GCF_034315485.1 of Pezoporus occidentalis. Classification (NCBI taxonomy): domain Eukaryota; kingdom Metazoa; phylum Chordata; class Aves; order Psittaciformes; family Psittacidae; genus Pezoporus; species Pezoporus occidentalis. The sequence continues at coordinate 8,945,062 of NW_026916158.1, forward strand.
AACACACCCACACCTGCACCCACCATCCCGTAACACAGGTTCTTCCCTATGGTTTATAGATTTTACTTTCAAAACAATATGCTTTTCCTTATCAGACTATTCCACAAACAGTTATCACAAAATTTTCATTTACTTAGTATCTATGAACTATAAACTTAGTTGGCCATTAATTACCTACACAAATCACAGATCCATAAGTCAAAAGCAGAACCCGGTATTTTTGAACATTCTATTCTCAAGACTGAGCAGCTGAAATATTTCTAGAGAGAATTTCAGACATGATTTGAGACTCAGTAGCCTGCAGGGTCACAAATATACACAACAGCAAGCCTCTAAGAACCCAATTATATCCATAGCATATCTATCTATCTACCTATACACACATACACCCCGTAACACATAGAGAGAGGGTATATATTTTGATATTTAGCACATCAGGGAAGTTACATCAGTTTGCAGAACAACGATTGATACAGGCATGTATATTGTACAATACAGTGAAGAAGAAAAATTTTCATTGGTAGCTTTTGCATTAGAATAGCTCCTTACTGAGGAATATATGAAAAGAAATTGTTCCAAAGACTCATACAGTGTAGTCAACCACTCCAGCAGCAACTTTTGATTGCTGACCCGAATTCACAGAGCAGTCAGCATATTTTGTTGGTATCACACAGCTATCAGTTAAAGATTAACTGGAGACTGACATTCCTGTTAAGATTTTTGTATAAAAGTATATACTAAAAAGCTCAAATAAGCATTTCCTGCGCTACATATTATCCAAATACATATATAAGCTATATATCTGGGACCGAAACATTTGTTCTATCACATGGATTTCGAGCATATCTCATATAGTTTCTTTTACTAAAAAATTATATCTCTAAATTAAAAAAAAATTTAGAGATTTTTCCTTTAAACCATCAATAACTAGTAGGAGTTTCTAAGCAGAAGAGCTACTTCAGTTCGATATTTGTTCTCACCTGACAATGGATCTTCTGAATTAAGTGCCTCTCCATTCCCCAAGTTTATGGCTGGTGGAGACAAAGTGGGTGGTGTAGGTGTTCTAGCCATGTGGACACAATCTGATTCCTCGGGCATCTCTTCTTCACATACATTCTCCACTTGGTAAATCTGCATCCAACAAACTATTGCTTTAGAGAGAGTTCCATTCTATCTTAATACCTTAGAAGAGTTGCATAAATACAGTTTTTAAAATAAATTACCAGTTAAAATGTGAAAATATGCTAATCTAATAAAATACTAGTTACCAAACTGCATACAAAACAATGAACTTTGAGGACATCACAACGTCTTTGAGAGAAAAATTTGAGAGAAAAAGAAGTATTTTGTTATAAATAGTAAAATATAAAGAGACAAGATTCTATCGAACAGACCAGAGATCTTGCCTTATCTTTATAGTTTGCTGTATTTTTATCTACACACAGACACTTCTAGCTATTTAAACACTTCTGCAAAATGCAAGCTTTGTAACATAGAATCATAGAATAGTTAGGGTTGGAAAGGACCTTAAGATCATCTAGTTCCAACCCCTCTGCCATGGGCAGGGATACCTCACACTAAACCATGTCACCCAAGGCTCTGTCCAACCTGGCCTTGAAAGAGGAATTAGAGCATGGGGAACATAATGAGAAATCTACAAGTTGCTCTCTATCCTATACAGCAGTGTAATCAAACTGAGTATTTCAGAAGAGTACACCAAGGCTTTCAAGCTATTGCTAGACTAAGGTATTTTCCTGAAAACGGTTGAAGTGAATTTATGTGAATTACTGACAGCCAGTTTAGCGGATTAGGATGTAAAACATCACCTTGTTGAAAGCAAACCTGGCTTCTACTGTCACCCAATTTCTATATGAAATATCTGAGAACTGAGATTATTATTACCTTTTTAACATAAATCAAACAGCAGACCTCCCTCAATCTGTTGGTAGCCTGAAAAAAAGCCTACGAGATCTTTTGATTCTTTTGCTTGCATTAGTCTCATTAGCACGTTACCATTAAAGCCTAGCAATGCCAACTTAAACATCAGCTTTATCTGCATATAATTTTATTTCCTTGATATTTTATTGTATATTATTTTAGTTCAGAATGAGCGAAGCTGAAACCTTCAGCTGAAACAGCTGAAGACATCCAAGACTAACACTGAGCTAAATTAAATGGCAGTGATGGGGAACACAGAGACAGCATCAAAAATTACCCTATTCTTTTACAAAGATGATCTTTTCAATGTTAGCACAAAATTAATTATCCAGAACTCTATTATCTTAATAATCTGCTATCTAACTTTGCACCCAGTAGAGATGATTCTGCTACTCAAAATTTCAATTGCTGGTATTTATCTGTATTAACATAAAGAGGTAAAGCTTACAGTACATATGGTATATCTATCAAAATCCAATTTGACATAAGTATCTAAGCCTTGACATAATATTTATATGCTTTTTAAACTTTAGATATGCTGCCATTTCATTAAGAGAGAAGATTTTTTAGGTCCAAAAGTTGGACTTCCATGATTCTTGGTTGGTATTTTTGACTGATGATCCATTACAAAAAGCCTCCCACCAAAGGAAAAAAAAAAAAAAAAAAAAAAAAAAAAAATCAGTGAAAAATGTCTGTTTTCTTAAAACTTGTTTCTGTTATCAACAGGTTTCTTCTGGCCCTCTGTCTAGCTCTTGGTTTAGCTCCCTCTGAAGCCAATGGGCCAGACTTATAGCTCTTTGGAGAAGCTGAGGATAAAGAATAAAAGACTGAAGTATTATCACTTACCACTGGAGACTGAATTGGTACTGATGGTTGCACTTGAAGATTTACTGCAACAGTCTGTGGTGGTGGAAGAGTTTGAAATGGCAGCTGGACCAAAGCTTCTGCAGCAGGAAGTTCTTCCTCAGAAACCAAAGTGTTTTGAACCAAAACCTGGCCCTGAGACAGAATTTCAGGCTGCACTTGTAAAGACTGTACAGACTGCAATGGCAGTTGTTGAATTTGGGTTGAAGAAGTTGACAGCTGAGGAGGAGCTGCAAGAGGGATGGGTGCAGACTGCAAGGCTGAATATTGCTGGTGTGGTGTTGAGGACACGATCTGTTGGCCTGGGGAAACTAAGCTGGGCTGATCTACTGACCCTATATGTACAGCAGGGGAAGATGGAAGTGGAAGATGTGATGGAAGATTAAGTGGCTGTGCAATTGGTCGAACTGGATTGGCAGTAGTTTGCTGAGGAGCAGCCTGCTCTGGCTGAAGAGCTGCTGGCACAAGGGAGTTTGCCTGTGATTGAATAAGTGCTTGAGGGTGAATAATTATTGTGGGTGATTGACTAGGGGAGTGAGAAGGTGGAGGGGATACTACTACTGACTGCTGAGCTGACTGGGATGGAGTAGGAGATACTGTTAGAGGTGGAGGATGCATGTGAATAGGTGAGCAATGAGACTGCGCACTGCTGGGACCTGGAGGAAGACCATGGCTTGGGAGTGGCAGACAGTGTTGCGATGGAGGGGGTTCCTGACCCGAAGGAGTCTGAAGTGCAATTGGCTGGACTTGCTGCTGCTGCTGCAGTATCAGCTGATGATGAGAAATCTTTGGAGGTGGTGAATGAAGTGGGATCTGCTGATGTTTTACTAGAGAATGGGGTTGTAATGGAGAATATGAGGCTGTGAGAGGGGGGAAAAAAGTGACAATCAGTATTTATTTCTTAAATCTGGAGAACATTATTAAAATATTAAAAGAAATTAAGTTTCTACTTTAAAGTAAGGCCAGCACAGTTTTTGCAACCCTCTGACCTATGTTTAGAAATATCTTCTTTGACAGCATGTAGTACACAAGAATAATTAGAGGAATATATCAATTTCCAATGCAAAACATAGCAATGAATAAAGGAATACAGCCATGCTTTTTGCATGTACATGCACATACATGTACCTTCTATATAAAAGTATCTAAACTTGGCTTTTTGGTGTTAGCTCTAAGACTATTGCTGATCCAGCCTTCACTTATTTAAGTATTTAATGCAACTTTAAATGTATTTAATGTTTGCTTTGTAGCAGACTGGAATGGAAGAGATAAGAATTTCACAGTCAACAGGATTTGTTGATAACTGCTAAGTCAAAGTTTAGGTAATACCATTTTAAGAGACTAAACAAAATTCCAAGAGTTCAGTATGAATTTAAACCGTTCAAAGTATTTGCCTGATCTTGAACACACAAACTGAAAGGTATGAACCTAAAGCAACTTCCAGAGATAGCACACCACCTATAAGTGAACCAGCGAATCATTAGTAATTCCTTACAGCACATGCACACGTATTTTCCTCCACATGCAAACCTGTTCTTGCTTTGTTGTTTCCACTTGCGAAAAAACTCAGTTATGTTGTCTTTTTTATTCTGCTAGTGAAGATGGATTTTTTCCTTACAGAAGTGAGTTCGAAGAGTATTAGGGCTCAATACCTTAAGAATGTCTGCCTCGCAGTCTCACTCCTCTAAAAGCTACCATTAAGCCAAGCTAAACTCCACAGAATTCAGACCACTGTCTAGACAACTATTACTCTTTCAAAATAAGGAAGCTAAAAATGCAAATATACTGCGTGCAATTGCATGCTTATTTTGAATTTTCTCTTAATACAAACCACTAATATTCTTGGGCAATATTACCTATGGATTTATGTAAGTAAGTACTTCATATAAGAACAGTCTGACGATACAGACAAGACAAAAATAAAACAGAAAACCCACAAAACAGAAAACCACCAGCAAAAGAGATCTTGATGACAGCAAGAGGCTTGAGGGGGTTTCAGCCCACATACTGCTTCCCAGAGACCAGGGATTACATGTCCTGATAACATACAGACCAGTACAGTAAGGAGAATCATGTTTGTGCTGTGATTCAACTGTGTATTGCAACTACACTGTGCTTTTACTGCGATTTAAAAACACTGTATTATCACTCTTCTAAATCAAAATTCTGCATAACCCCCAATATCAACAAATTAGTAAATTTGCTATGAAACATTAAACTATCTTTATGTGGAATACCTAAAAGAACCTGGTCAGGTACCATGGGACTCCAACACAACCATAATATACAAAAAAACTTTAAAATATCTTTCTTACAGCTCCATCTTCATCCTACCTGGTGTTATTAAGTGATGTATGCTTGATGCCCGTGTGACTGGTGTACTCCGACACTCTGGAGTTGGGCTCTCGCCTTTTCTATTGCTTTCTGAAGGATCTGGTTGGCTGCCCTTGGAACTGGTTACTGGTTTATTAGGGCACAGAGACAACGACTGAGTTTGACTGCTGCTCTTTGATGGGCCATTCTGTGAACTTGACAATACACCCAACTTCTGACTGCGCAGTGTCAAGTTCTGAACCTGGGGAACGAGCAAAATGTGAAAACAAAACAAAACAAAACCCAAAACAAAAAACACCACATATGAACACTTATGACAAACATCCAGGACCCCCCCCCCCATCACCGTTATGTAATGCTCTGCATCCGATGTGATTAAAATACATGAGAATTTAAAAATATGTGTATCAAAGTATCTTTTAAGCCATAAAATTTAAAGAACGGAGATCATAAATAACTTCAGTGATAAATACAGACATTATCTTTTCTTTTTGAACTTTTAAAAGAAGTTGAGATTGTTTGTTACATTAATTTGACTTAAAACTTGCATTTTTTCCTCTTTTATTGTGCCTTCAAGGTGAAAGACAAAAAGCACCTTAAGCAAATGCAATTCTGCTTTTATACAGATGCTGCAGATGTGCAGTGGTCTAATTATGCTTCCAGAGACTAACATAAACCAGACTCTTAGGTAGTCAGTAGTCAATGGGACCAGTATCTGCTGTATGTTATCATGTCCTAACAAACCTGAGCCCTTTATTTCTACAGTGATATTAATGTTTCATGTGTCATGATAAGAAGGTACAAAAGGATTGCCTTCTGAAGTGTAAATCAGTCAGTAGTTATTTTCACCAATATCTGTTTTATCACAGCCAGATTCTGTACATAATGATCTGAGCTTTCCAATCCCACATGCTGAGCAAGAATTTTATTTTCCACGATAAAGACTACCCTTGTAACACTAATTTACATCATACTTGACATGAAAAAGAGGACTATTTACTATCACCATCCACTATTACACGATCCCTCTCTCATTCAATAGTCAGTACATGTACAATGAACAGCTAGTTTACATTATCAAGGACACGTGGCAGGGGAGGAGTACAGGGATGTTGTCTGGGAAGCTAGGGACCAGGTTAGGAAAGCTAAGGCCCAGTTAGAATTAAACTTGGCTAGGGGTATTAAGGATAACAGGAAGGGATTCTACAGGTACATAGCAAATAAAAAACAGATTAGGGAGAACATAGGCCCCCTCAGGAAGCTCTCGGGAGAACTGGCTACACAGGATTTGGAGAAGGCTGAGGTTCTGAATGACTTCTTTGCCTCAGTTTTCACTGGCAAAGGCTCCGACCAAGTCTTGGAAGGCAGATGCAGGGACTGTGAGAATGAAGACCTTGCGCCCACTGTAGGAGAGGATCTGGTTCAAGACCATCTTAAAAATCTGAACATGCACAAGTCCATGGGACCTGATGAAATCCATCTGCAGGCCCTGAAGGAGCTGGCAAATGAAGCTGCTGAGCCACTGTCCATCATATTTGAAAAATCATGGCAGTCAAGTGAAGTTCCTGACGACTGGAAAAAGGGAAATATAACCCCCATTTTCAAGAAGGGTAAAATGGATGACCCAGGGAATTACAGACCAGTCAGTCTCACCTCCATGCCTGGCAAAATCTTGGAGCAGATTATCCTGGAAGGCATGCTAAGGCACATGAAAATCAACAAGGTGCTCGGTGACAGCCAGCATGGCTTCACTAAGGGGAAATCCTGCCTGACCAATCTGGTGGCCTCCTATGATGGGGCTACAGAACTCATGGACAGAGGTAGAACAGTTGATGTCATCTACCTGGACTTGTGCAAAGCGTTTGACACTGTCCCACATGACATCCTTGTCTCTAAATTGGAGCGACATCAATTTGATGGATGGACCACTCGGTGGATAAAGAACTGGCTGGATGGCAGCACACAAAGAGTTGTGGTCAATGGCTCAATGTCCAGCTGGAGACCAGTAACGAGTGGTGTCCCTCAGGGATCGGTGTTGGGACCGGTCTTGTTTAACATCTTCGTCGCTGACATGGACAGTGGGATTGAGTGCATTCAGCAAGTTTGCCGATGACACCAAGCTGTGTGGTTCGGTTGATATGCTGGAGGGAAGGAATGCCATCCAGAGGGACCCTGACATGCTTGTGAGGTGGGCTGATGCCAGCCTCATGAAGTTTAACCATGCCAAGTGCAAGGTCCTACACCCGGGTCGGAGCAATCCCAGGCACAACTACAGGTTGGGCAGAGAAGAGATTCAGAGCAGCCCTGCGGAGAAGGACTTGGGGGTGTTGGTCAGTGAGAAAATGAACTTGAGCCAGCTGCAGTGTGCGCTTGCAGCCCAGAAAGCCAACCGTATCCTGGGCTGCATTAAAAGGAGCGTGACCAGCAGGTCGAAGGACATGATCCTGCCCCTCTACTCTGCTCTTGTGAGACCCCACCTGGAGTATTGTGCGCAGTTTTGGTGTCCTCAACATAAAAAGGACATGGAACTGTTGGAACAAGTCCAGAGAAGGGCCACAAGGATGATCAGGGGACTGGAGCACCTCCTGTATGAAGACAGGCTGAGGAAGCTGGGGCTGTTCAGCCTGGAGAAGAGAAGGCTGCGTGGAGATCTCATAGCAGCCTTCCAGTATCTAAAGGGGGCCTATACGGATGCTGGGGAGGGACTCTTCATTAGGGACTGTAGTGACAGGACAAGGGGTAACAGGTTAAAACTTAAAACAGGGGAATTTTAGATTGGATATAAGGAGGAAATTCTTTCCTGTTAGGGTGGTGAGGCACTGGAATGGGTTGCCCAGGGAGGTTGTGAATGCTCCATCCCTGGCAGTGTTCAAGACCAGGTTGGACGAGGCCTTGGGTGACATGGTTTAGTGTGAGGTGTCCCTGCCCATGGCAGGGGGGTTGGAACTAGATAATCTTAAGGTCCTTTCCAACCTTAACTATTCTATGATTCTATAATTTTATTTCTCACTGTTCAGTGTCTTAACACAGGATGCTTTCAAATCCTGATCTGATGACAAAGGTGGGTTACTTTACTGGAATTCAGAAAGCATTTACTGCAAGCCTATCTGTGAGTACAAATCAACCTTCAGTACACCTTAACAGATAAGGTAACTTGAGATGCCCAGGTCATACATAAGGGGACACATAAGAAAATATGAAAGCAAAAGGAAGGAAAATTAAGTAGGGGAGAAGTGTCAGTTCACCTAACAGGCCATGTTAGACATGCCATTAAGACCCTGATAATCACTGATGATCTTAGCATTTCTCTGGAATTTCTATATGGAAGATGATACTGTGAGATCACTACACTGTACCTTGACAAACATCTTGGCTAAGTGTAATATACACATCTATGTATATAGAATCACAGAATGGTTTGGGTTGGAAGGGACTTTAGAGATCATCTAGTTCCAACCCCCTGCCATGTGGGGTTCCTTCCACTAGACCAGGTGTCTATAACTCAGTACATTTTTTTCTTATTAACTGGCATTGCCTACTTGCTCAGGTTTGCTTATACAGGGAACAAAAACATTTCTTTAAACCCAGCTGAAACACCAAGGACATATTTATAACAAGGTAAGGAAAATAAAGTGTACCACTGTTAAAGCTTTTCCACTGCATCACTTACTCCAGATGAAACTGGATCTTTGCAATGTCATTGCTGCTATAGAAACTACCAGACAACCAAGGTTAACAACATCTGGCAATAAAGCAGTACGGAACATCGACAAAGGACACAAAAGGCTTATGTCTGCCAGGGTCACCACAGCAGGCCATCTGACTCTATAGTCTCCACTTTCCTCTGCAATAACGTCTCAGCAGACTGCACAGCTGACCTCTAAAACCCTGTGGTACATACAAGACTGTAAAGTGATAAGCTTTATTGATGTCTCTACATTGAACGCAAAAGACAACGATACAAATGCAAGAAAAGCTGCTAGCGCATCCAGTGACCTGTCCAAACTTTCAAACTTTATCTGCAAAATCTGGAGGGAGGAAGAAAGGCAGCTGTGATAAAGGATAATGAGGATAACTCTATGATTGAAGAAGCAGTCTGTCTTTTCAATGAAAGTTCAACTGATGAACTTTAACATTGTGAGCTTGCTCAGCAACATCCTGCATAAATAGACAGCTGGATTCCAGCAAGCTCTGCCCATCTCACCTTCCTACTGTAAAAGCAAAGGGAAGACAAGCTTCAATGATTTACCGTTATCTCAGAAGTAACCCATCTTCAAGGTCTTTAAATCCATCAGAATCTTCCAAAGGGGTCAGCATAAGGTCAGAGAATATTCAATGGGTGTAATTTACTTGGATTTCTAAAAGGTTTCTAGCAAGGTCAGTTAATCAAAGGCTTTTAAAGAAACTGCTAAGATAGACAAGAAGCTCTCTCATGAAAGCATAAATTTGCTAGACAGATGTTCACCACCAGAAGACTGACTAATACATTCAGTAGCGATGCGTACAATGTGTATTTTTTCCAAATTATAAAGAAAAACAGTGAGTAGTGAAAACGTGGACAAGTTCAGCTGATAACATGAAGTTATTCAAAGTAATAAAGATGAGTACTAATTACAAAGACCTAAAATGTCATATACAGGTTCCAAATTTTACATATATACGTAATCACCTCTAAATACATGATGATGGCAAAGAGCAGACACTGAAGTTATATATAACCCGTAACCATGAGTAGTTCTTACAAGCAAGTAAACTTAAGTGCAATGTTTCTCTGCTTTTCAGTTTTGGTGCACTTTACTGGACATACTTTTAATAAATTTACACAAACTTACCTGAGTAGCTGCAGACTGAGAGGAAGAGGAGGAAGACGATGAGACAACAGGAATGTCAGATTGGACAGCAGCCACAGTGGTCGCAGGAGTAAAAATAAGCTGTTAAGCAAGAAAAAAATCTGTAAGGGACTAAAACTTTCAAAATATGTGAAAGAAACACAGTATTTGAAAGAGATACACATAATTTACATGTAGTGATGTACAGCTTGCAAGATTTGCATTTTACTTGTAGATTAACTTACACAAAGAACAACTGATGGTTGTTTAAGTGAATAAAAATAGTAGTTTAACATATTCATTCTACATATTGAGAAAAATCTTTCATATACACATACACCCATCATCTTTTATACAAGCATTTTAAAGAGGGCTTTCCCTCCAATATTACAAATGAGTGAAACAAATAGAGCAGCCCAATATCTGCTATATTAAAGAAAGAGAATTTATATCTTCCAATCTGTCAAAATGTTGTTTAACAAGTAGAGTTTTTATATGGATTTTAACTATGCTAATTTAGTTTTATATTGAGCATAGGTATCATAAAACCAATCTGAAATTACCAACTTCAGAATACCAGCATGCCCAGCTATCATTAATTTCTTTATAGGCAATACAGCAAAGACAAGTTTTACAGAAAGCTTTGAAGAGAGACCGTTAGTTAGTCTTCCACATTTTTAAAGAGATCTCAACTGCAAGGAGCAGCTAATTAAAAAACATGAAGGTTTTTGTCTGGAACTAAATGGATGTGGTGATGAAGCTGGTATCATCAGCTAGCTAGAGATATGAGTTGACTTTTTTATAAAAAGATCTTGGTGATGAAATAAAAAACTTTCATTATGTTAGCCAGAAACACTGAAAGACAAGTATGATGTTTGAACTATCAAGGCTAGCAATAGCATTCTAAACAGAAACTAATACGGTAAGTTTCGCTCTTGAAATCGGGGTATAAAGCAGTTATTCAAATACACATGGGATTTGACATTGAGAGTCTGGATGAAAATTTAGTGTAAATGAACAGGAAAACTGTATCAATAATCCATGTCACTGAGAGTGACTGCTACTACAAAACCCAGCAATGGCATCCTCATATTGCTTCAGCTACTAAGTTGTTAACACATATTGAAAGACAGGGACATGAAATGAATACGTAGTTCCTGTTCTGTTAAAAAGTACTAGGTCCATTCAGCATCTAGCTTTGCTTTCAATCCACAGACTCAAGAAATCCTTTCCCTGGCAAATGGAAAGGATTTGATCTTTAAATCCCAGCCTTCAAGTTATACTACTTTTCCAATAAACATGTAGGAAAACAATAGCCAAAGAAAAAAAACCCTCATCTTAGCATAACAGCATTGCTGCACATCTTTAAGAAAAATACCAGAAAAAGAACAAAGGATTTATTTTCCCAAACATGCTTCTTTGGTACAACTCCTGCAAGAACTCATGCCTGAACCTAGTTTTATATATCACTGCAGTCACAGACATCTGGCTCTGAATCTCAGCGTAGTGTAACAACAATTCTTCCTATTTTATGTAGTTAAACCAAACACTAGAGCGCTCTGGTCATCAACTCACACAAGCCATAATAGTCTTTGGTCTTTATGAAGTACTGATTGGTACCTGAGCATTCATGTACAACTTCACCAATTTCTATGAATTCCCACACAGATTGTAGAGTTCAATTCACATGAAACTAGAGCGAGCATTAAATAAAAAAAAAAACAACAAAACTAAAAACCAACCAACCCCCCCCCCCAAATGCAAATACCCCCTCCCCCCCCAAGCCACATAAAACTCCAACAAACAGCTTTTTTTTTTTTTGCCTATATTGACAGGAAACTGCAACAATCTGATGAGTTTCATGACAATCTGAAGAGAATGAAAGCTATGTATCTAACCTGAACTCTGAGGACAGTAACGCAAAGTACAATCTTAGTTAAAGATAAGAATATTTTAATCAAGAGCCAGAATTCTGAATGTTACCAGTGTCTTGGGAAACAATTTACCTCAAACATAGACAGGCTCCAGTATGCCCTTCTACACAGCCAGAAAAAACAGGTGCTCTGTTTTTCCCCACATATGATCAATTTAATAATTGTGGTACAGCCAGGCTAAAAACACATGAGCAAATTTCACCAGAGAACTAAGCTACAGCAATCTTTTTACTTCTGGTGTCTACAATGTTTCAGGAGATACGTATTCAGAGATTGGAAACTAAATTCTCAATGCTACCTGAAACTAAAGAAAAGTATTTATAAATAATTTATGGAAACAAAACCTGAAAATGTTAAGGGGGGTGGCATGTGCATGGAGACCAAAGGGAGGGACCAAAGCCAAGCTTTGTCATAGCTTGGCTGTAATTGTAATCAAAACTTACCATTTGAGCTCGTAGATACATTTGAGCCTGGCTTGCACTCAGGGTTGGAGAGGTGCTCCCCAGCAACATAGTCTGTTGGGTAATACTGCTGCTGGTGGTGTTGGAGGTCTGTGAACGGCTTATTATCTGTGCAGGTGTAGGAGAGGTGGAGAGGTTAATCTAAGGAAACAAAAATATTGCTTCTGTCATGGAAATTCATTCATCCTAGGGTCTAAAGCCAGAAAGCCTTTGACAAAAATGGCAGGGGCAGCTGAAATCGCTGAACTGTAGAGGTACCAAAAAAAACATATTGAGCTAATCATCACAAATACTGGATTCTGTCAAGGTTGTACATTTTAAATCTTAAACTGCAAGCAAATGTTTTGCAGTAAATAATAAGCAGTTGAGTATAAACGATATTTTGAAGTCTGAAAATTGAAATACATGTTTGCAGAATATGTAGCATGAGCTTGCATAATTTTTCAAAAAATACCTGAATTTTAATATTTAAGCATCTTTAAATGTTAATATTAATTGACTGCACTGGTATCTTCTATTATGCTTCTTATGCAACCTGATGAGGACACTTCCTAGTGCCACCATACACAGACTTTGATTCCTCATTCTACATATGCACATTAAAAAATGACTGGAGACTAAAACTTTCTACAATTTTATATTAAATTCTTCTCAGCAATTGCTCTTTATAGCACTTACTCAAACAAAAGCTATTGTGGTTTTGGTTTGGTGGGGTCTTTTTCCACTTTTTTTTTTCCCCTAACCGGTCTAACAGAGTTAAGTGCCCAGCTCTTTTTCATCACTTACTCAAAAGATTTCCTCGAAAAATCCCAGCCCAATTATTCTGTTAGTTTAACATCAGTCATCTTTAAATATTTTCCTTCTTAAATTTAACGAATGAATGATTTTACTTCTAACAGCTGTAAGCCAAAGCAATGCTATGAGAGCTTAAAAAAATATACAGTTAAGTCACTGAAACTATGCATTGAAGTCATGAACAGCTTGAGGGAATGATTAATAAGCAGGATGTCCGTAGGACTAACAAAGTCCTACTCAAGACAACTGTAAAACCGCACATAAACTGCAAATTACATGTCTGAAGATGCCGCTTAAAGAAATACAGCATGAACTGAACACAGAGCTGCTAATAACTGAAACCTGAGCACATGCCTAGAATATGGATAAAATAATTGAAAGTGCATAGAAGATGCATGATAACAAGATGATAATCAATAAAAGAATGAATGCTATAAATATTTAATTAGTCTGCTATACATTTGTGAGCATTGACTTAGATTCTTTAGATCTGGGGCTCTTTAATTGCTGATACACACTTAATGACAGTGCCCTGAATAACGAAACTAATGTGAAAATACAGTAAGAAATCATGCAAGAAATGAAAGCTCAGGGAGTCACTGACTCCTGCAGTGGCCTAACAGTTGCTGGTGCATGTCGAGAAGGCAGCTGTCCCTCGGAGTACCAAGACAGGTCTGGAACCGGGGAAGCCTCCAACAGTGGCCAGTGGTGATGGCTGACACCACATGTCAGGATTACTGGCGAATGCTGGAAGCACAGCCATCACCTACTACAGTTATCATACTTCTATTTACTGTTTCTGCAATACTAATTTTAACCATACCAATTTAAATACTAAAATCTTTTGTCTTTTTCCAAGTAGGTAAATAATAACCAAGAGGGTTTGAGAATGGATGGAGGGCTTTGTTCAGTTACGTACCGAGGTCTGCGACATGCTTGACTGCTGAGTGACATTCCCAGTGGGGGAAGTACATTGCCTCCCACCTGACAGGCTTGCCTAAATAGCAAGAATAGGTGTCAAATACTGAAATCAAAAAGTGTTTAAGCGATGTTCATATCATTGCATAAACCATCAGAAACATCCCTCTCTACCGTTACCTTTTCTCTGAGTTAACAGTAAAAATGCTTTACTCAGCAGAATTAGTTTACAGCAAAGCTCACTCTGCACTACAAAATGCTATCTGCAAGGTGGTAAATGCCTTGAATTCCTACCCAATTCCAGGCACTCAGAATCTTGCAGATCAAGACTTGAACAAAACCCATCAGAGGTAAAGTCTATCAACCCGTTAATGACGGAGCTAACTGATCAGCTAGCTACCTATGGTGCTCAGAACTTAAAATGTGACCATTAAAAGCTGTCATTAATTTTTTGTTATTGAGTGATCTAAAAATAAATCAAAAATTATAAATGCTGTAAAGAATACCCTTATATTCTAGAATGATAACTTATGTATGCATATCTATTGTCTATAACAGTACAATATTCCAGCCCTTCAGATGAATACCTGGACAGTGATTCAGATTATGTATTAACAGACTGCATATCAAAATTTCTTAGCCTTCCCCATCCTGATTTGCTTTGCTCTGCCTTTGCAACTGTAGAGGCAAACATAAATCCTCCACAAAAAAAAAACAAAACACAAATAAATATATGACAATGATTTAATGCTAAAGTCAGAAAAAAAAGCCAGGAGCACAGACAAGTCAGCGCCAGTTCTAGCAACAAACTGCTTTATCCCTGAAGTCTTTAACTTTGTTTTAGCATTTCCATTGTAAAATCATTAACAACCACCTATCTCTGCAAAACAGTATTCTCAATCCGAGGTCAACTGAGATCAAAGGGAACTTTTCCACTCCCTGAATTTTCAAAACGGGTTTCTCCTCCAGTGTTCACTAATGTTAAAAGCTGTGCTTCAGAAATGAAATGTCATTTTCTTCCTACGCTTCCACACGCAGAGTTAAAATGGAATTTTGCTATAGCTATAATGCAGCCAGATATGTGGCAAAACATACTAAGATACCAGATGTTCATTATTTTTATTTGCTTTCACTAAGATACATTGCTACTCGTTGCTTTCCCCATCAACTTTTAGAGGAAATAATGGGATGAAGATTGAAGTGTTCTATTCTTAATATTTACTACTGTTTTATGATTTACATGATGCATCATAATGTATGCAATGAAGCGTGGAATGGTAGCCTACTGGAGCATGTATAACACTAGACAAAATCTTCCAAATAGTTTGGAGGAAGATACAATTTAAAATAACAAAGTCATTAAAATATAACAGTGACTTATTGTGAGGCATTAAGCTCAGGCACTTAAGCTGTTATGTTTGACAATGCTCTAAAATTACAGTCCTACTCTAGAAAGTAGTACACCATTCTTTTCCAGCAATCTTCACTCTCACCTGTGGTACAGTTGCCAGACTCTGGAATTGGGTACTGCTTAAATGCTGCTGCTGCAAAGCAGCAGTCTGCAGCATTAGATGCTGCTGTTGGGCTGCGTACATCTGCTGGAGGTACTGAGCAGCTGAGCTAGGAGGACGATGCAAGGCCTGCTGAATAACCTGTGATGAATCAGTAGGTTAATTAATTACAATTACAAAGTATACACCACACTGAGATGATGTGGAAGTTTAACAGGGAAATAAAACCAAATAAATCCTTTTCATACCAATCACGTAATACTGATCTTGCTCCATCACTGTGCTCAACCACGTCACAGAATACAGTCAACATAAATATATTCATATTTTCAAGAAAAGCCTGCCAATCAGTTGACAATACAGCATCATTCATGACACAACACCCAAGCCTCTTAGGTTCCTGTCAACAAATCCTATGTAACATTCTACTTTTTGAAAGATCAGGATAGCGTGTGAGACTTAATCATCAAACGCAACAGAACAGACCATAGAGAATTTGAGAAGACCCAATTTAAAGAACAGCAAGATCGGGCTGGATCCAAAGCAGCTGTAACACAAGAGATACCTCTAGATCTCTGTAGTCAGTGCTGGCCAAACTGCCAGCTTTATTTTGTGTGATTTTGTATAGGTTTATGTCTATAAACTATACCCTTAGGGATTGGCAAAAAACCTCAAACTTTCCAGCTCAGCATTTCTCCTCTCCCTTATTTGGGAGGCAGGCCTGTACCCTGCACTATTCTTAAGTACCCTTTGGTAGGAAACACCTTCTGAAAATCAGCCACATACTGAGAAAGATGACAGTAATTAGCAATGGAAAGTTAATCTTGTGTAAAGTATCATGCAATGACTGTATTTGAGAGCACTATACAGGATAGGAAAGAGTATTTCACAGCTCAGTACCTGGACAGCATGCCTGTCAGAGCCGCTGTAGACAGATATCTGTGGTAGCTGTGTTCGGGAAGTGGAGGTGGTAGTGATAGTAGTTGTAGATGCAGAACATGTTGTGGTGTTTGGTTCATTCTCCATAGCTGTGCAGTGTTCGTCTAGCCTGGCAGAATTGAAATAAAAGTGGTTCACAAACAGAAGCCAGCACAGCACACACAGATTTTAAAAAGAAAAAAAAAAGGAAAAGGAAAAGGAAAAGGAAAAGGAAAAGGAAAAGGAAAAGGAAAAGGAAAAGGAAAAGGAAAAGGAAAAGGAAAAGGAAAATCTTCTAAGATCCATCAAAAGTAGCAAGAGGTGACCAATTTATGAATACATGCAAGATTATTCTGTGATTTCTAGCAAGCTACACAGGAGTACTGCCACATCCCTTCTCTCCACAGCACTGAGACTGCTGGCCAATCATTCTGTACATGGGAAAAACCACGTTCTTGGCAAAAGTCACTGGTGACATGGAAAAAGATGGAAAGGATGCAAGGAAAAATGTTTTTACTTTTTACATCAATACCTCACAAAATACAGCAGGTACCAAAGAAACAACTACCTATTCAAGCATCTCTGGTGATTCCTCCCCAGCACTATACTTCCCTCTGCTGCAGAATACAATCTCTCTGACAAAATATCATCTTTAAAACTGAAAAGAATCACATATCTTAATATACTGAGGAGCATTTAGTTTCTTTTTCAGTTTTAGTGTTATGATTAACAATTAATAGTATAGTTGCTGTTTACTGCTTTTAAAAGGATGTTTAAAAAAATGAGGGGAGAAAATAAGTTTCCTTCTTACAACAAAGAAGGGCTCAGAAAAATACTCAGAAAGAGCTGCAACGCACTAGTAAAAATGCAGCATTACCAAGTGTTTAACACAGGATGCTGAAGCAAACAGGAACATAACTACAAGTTTCAACTCACACAGCTGAAAGTAGAATGCAATGCTGCCAGGCTCCTAGCTTCATCTCTCAAAACACAACTGCTTTGCAAGTAGAGAAATAACTGCACATGATGCTGTAGCTCCTGAGTACTTGGAATAACTAAACTTTGATAGACGGTTACCTAAGGACCTCACGCCTACCATTGTATTGTATACTTCTACATTTTGCTGTCAAAGAACATTCATGGCAATAAAGCATGCTTTAAAAGCAGATATTCCCTACTATTAACACTGAAGGAAAAAATATGGCTTTGTTGTTAAAAATTCAGATCTGTTGTGTGTTATCGTTGCCATTTGTCTACCTACATTAGAGCACAAGTTAACACTCAGGGGTTAAACACTTCAACTGCAATAAAGCCAGCATCCCTTCTGAAACCACTTTTCATTAATTTTGCGTAACGTTTAATGAAAAAAAAAGTCCCATCCCCCTCCACAGAACACTAAAAGCAAATAAAAATACTTGCACCTACAAATTGTCTAGCTAGTTTTAGCAGAGAGTTATGCAACCAGTTAAATCAGCCTAAGAAAACAACATTAGATGTTTTATTTTCTTCATTCTCAGCCATGTTTTAGATGTATTATTAGTGAGATGTGCAGTGTATCCCACACTCCTAAGGTATTCCATCAGTTCAATCCATGAGAGCTGTTAATCCTTTATCTGGAAGTGCCTCATTTTCAAAAACAGTTGTCCAAGTTCCTCCTGAAATGGATGTACAATGGAGAACAGGAAACTTGGTTCAGCGCGGCCTGGCCCTGAGGTGCATCTCTCATCCTCCTCTAACCTCACACTTAAGAGACGCTTACATGCAGCCCTTAGTCCTACTGCAACACAAACACAGCACAGCACCATCACGCACAAATAGCGTGCCCTCTTCCGGCTGAAGCAACAGCAAAGTGTTCCAACAAATAACACTTGGTAGAAACCTCTTCTTTCTTTCAGTGAGAAGTGGAATGTTTAAGGGAGAAAAGGAAATACATTAAAAGTGATTATCTTTAGCAAGGCAACCAAGAATCCATTACAGTTTAGCAGATGGCTGTTTTATGACAGAATGCACAAAAGCCATTACAGACTTAAAATCAGACTGCCTTTATGGTGTCTCTTTCATTTACTTTACAACACTATATGCAGAGACCAATCCAGTTATAAAAAAAACCCTCAGATAAAACTGAAAATAATCTTATGACACTGCTCATCAAGTACTCAACTATCAAACAGGAAAAACTCCTACCTTACAGTAAAATTAACTTTGTTAAACATATGAATTCCTCACAGTCATGTTGCCTGTGAGCAACTTTAACTCAAAAGAACCTCTGTAATGCAAAACAAATTTTAGAAAACTGACTAAATAGCCACTATGGATTTTAAGCAAGCCCAAAATACAAAGCATAACAGAAAACTATATTGAAAATAAGCATTTATTCAAGCGGTAACAGTATGAGACATCACATAATTTCAAGTTACACTGCATAATGTAAACACTGAGATTTTTTGTCCACTTTATGTTTTTTTTGGTCAAAGCAAATGCCTGAAGTAAAACAAACAAACCAACCAACCCAAACCTGCTATTCTATAGCAATAATGTTAAACTACCTCACAGTGAATACAAATGTCACCACTCATGTTTTAGGAGGTTTGAGTTTTGGTAAACATCATGGTAACAACAAACACCACTTACATATGGCTACCTTAACTGGTATTTGAAAATAGCTTTGTTTTTAACATATAGAGCCGATTCTTACTCTCTCCATTCATGATCTCTCCTTACAACTCTCAGGGGTACACATCACAGAAAATAAACTCAGATGTCCTCTAAGCCTAACCCCTATGAGCATTTCTGCATATGACTGAAGGCAAAATAAACCCTTGCTTTCCCTTAACTCCGGCTCGAGTATATAAGCCAACCTTGCCCAAACCTTGGGGTCGCTAAAAAAACAAAACCAGGAAATTTGTAACTATGCTCTGTGGTAATACAACCCACGCTGTGCGGTGCAACCTGCCCGCGAACCGGCACGGCGCAACCCCGCGGGGGGCTGTTCGAGCCCGACAACCAGGGCCACAGAGGGAGTCCCGGGGCTGCTCCTTGGGGAGCGGCAAGGCCTCGGGTCGCAGCCCGGGCCCACCGGGCTGACCCAACCCCTAAACCTATCGCACTGGGGGCCGCGGCCTCTTCCGGCCCGACTACCGCGCTCAATCCCAGGACCACCACCCCCAGCAGACCCACAAGCTGGTAGCTGCCATCGGGAGCGGGAAAAAGGTGGGCGGGAGGGGCGGCGCCCACTCCCCACGCGGGGCCGGCCCGCGGCGGGGCGCTGTCAGGACGCGGGTCTCCGCCTACGCGCCCCGCCGCGGCCTGGCCGGGGCCTGCCGCTGCCGCTCCCCCTCCTCCGCGCGTCCCGCCGGGAGACTCGCCTCGGACAAGGCGCTCACTCCGCTTCCGCCATCTTCTCACCTCCCTCCGGGGAGGTGCCGCGCAGGCGCACTGGGTGCCATCGGCGCTGCGCACGTGACGGCCTCCTCTGCCATATTGTCGCTGAAGCGCGGTGTCGTTCGTGAGCTGCTGCGTGGGGGTCTGGGCGGACAACAGCCGGGCCGGGGGTTCGCGGCCGGGCAGCGAGGAGGGACCTTACCACAGTGAGGTGTGCGGTTTGGGAAGTGCAGGTATTGCATAAAGCTGAACTCTGAGGTGTTATATACAGATGCCATGCTGACTGGAGCATGGCAAGGGTAGTGGGAAAAAAAAAAAAGAGTAAATTAGTTTTTGCTATAACGAGGGTTCCCTATGTATTAGGATTACTTAATTACCTAGATGTATCTGTCCATGCAGGAGACATTGGGCAGTACGTGTTATCAAAGAAGCTGCTGGTATATTAATAGGCTAGGCTGGAAGGAAACACTACTTGCAATGATAAAGTGGCTGATAAGTAACAGTTTTAATAGAGCACCTTTGTTTACCACACCTTTTCACACATAGACACAAACATATACCCCCCAGTTAAAAAGCATCCTTCGTGTTACTGACTTAATACCTTAGCCATTTGATATAGGTTATTAAAGCTTCACAGAACTGAATGTACTATCTTGTGGGCAGGGCACACTGAATGAATTCTTTAGAATTCTTACAGGTACTTCAGTCGATAGAGGTAGTGAAAAACACATTGCTACAGCTGCTGAGGGGCCTGCTGCCATCAGCTCCGTGTTGGCCACTTCTGCAGTGTTTTTTTGCTAAAATCCTGACTTTTTCAGCTGTCAGACCGGGTGGGTAGTGATAAAACTTGTACATGAGTCACAGGACAAAAGGCACAGTTAATGTGTCCAGGTTTGGTTTCCTTTGTGCTCAGGCAATAGTGATGGGTTTGGTTCTATGCCACTACTCAAGTGGAGAGTCTGGTCCGCGGCTGCGCTTCCACTGCTCAGAGTGGCCGCTTTCCACAGAGTGCCGCTGTGGTCGTTGCTGAATCTCCAAGCCTTAGAGCAGAGTCAGTCCTCTCGGTACCCCGGAAAAGGGACGAGTTTTCCACCCTCGTTCCTTCTCCAAGTGTCGCTCCGGCTGTGTGAATCCCTGCAAAACGAGCCACTGCCGCAAGAGACCCACCCCCGTACCTCAGCAAGGTGCCTCATCAACAACCCAGTACGAAAGCACCGCCGACGCCACTCCCTACAGCCCTCCCGCCGCGCCGGCGCCAACGCCAGGCAGCCGCCCACCAGCCCCAGCATGCCTCGCGGCGGGCTGTACCAAGTGTGTATGTTGAGGAGCAGTGGTGTATGCCCCTGTTCCGGGCTAGGGGAAAGGTGAAGAGGGGCCTCCGAGTTGCTTTTGGCTCGCCTGGCAGGGAGCGGCCCGCTCCGGCAGCTTCGCTACGGCAATACCTGCTGTCTCTGGGCCGCCGCCTCCCCCTGTCCACTTCGGCGTGGAGCGTTCCGCTCCACAGGTGTGCGCAGAGTCCCACGGGGAAGAGTCCACGTAGAGCGCGTGTGCGGGGGGAGTATACAGGAGGCGTAGCGCCCGCCCTCCCGGACGGCGGAGCTGCTGACCGGCCGCGGGCGGTGGCTCCTCCCTCCCGCCGGGGAAAGACCTGTACTCCCCTCCTGCACCGTCCCGCACGGCTCCGCGCTCACCCCCTGCCCTTTCTCTGGTGCTCCCCACCCCGTGGTCCCGCCCGGCGTGGCGCTGTGAGGAGGTGGCGGGGAGCGGCGGGGGTCGCACAGCCGCCTACCGCTCCCCCAGCAGTCTTCTCGTCCGCCGCCCCGGCGGTGCAGCTTGCCGCGGGGTGGGGGATGCCGACGCAGCGGGACAGCAGCGGCAACAGCACCATGTCAGCTCCGGGCGGCGGAGGGGGCGGCCTCGGCGGGGACAGCGCCCACCAGGTCCGGGTGAAAGCGTACTACAAGGGGTGAGTGAGGGCGCGGAGCTCCGGAGGCGGTGGGAACAGGAGGTGGGGCCCGGGCAGTTAGGCGGCGGCCGGCCGGGGCGGAGCGGTGCGGTGGGGCCGGCGCTGTCCTGCCCGGTACCTCGGGAGCGGCGGGTGCTTGGCTGTGGGTCTGAAGGCGACTCTTCTCTGTGCGGGGTTTGGTGGGTCGAGAACGTCTCCGGCTCCCCGGCGGTGGCTGAAGCCAGGCACGGCTGCCCGCAGATTTCCGTCAGTGGGTGGCTCCTCGAATGAGAGGTCTTAAAAAGGAGTTTTTCGGTGCACTTACTGTAATTTTAACATTTCGAGTCCTGGACATGCACTTACTCGTAGGGGAAAGAAGGAAGAGGGAAAAACGCCTCTTGATACTAAAGAGCGCGTTAAAATGACTTCCAGTGCTGCTCTGAACCTGGGTGATCTGGAGGATTTGTTTGGAGGAGCCTCTCCTGGGGTTTTGGGTGTCAGCGGGGGCTGGGGGGCCTGAGCGCCGGCACAGCCCCTCTCCTGTCGTGGTGGCCTTGCTGGTAAGTGAGGATGGATGTACCAGAGGGGCCTCTGCTGCCCTGCTCACCCCGCTTTCACGCACCCCAGGGTTCTAGTTTTTTACCTCTTGTCAGTAATGACTACATATTCGTTCATAACACCTCATTGCAGAACACATGCCAAAATTCCTACTTGAGAAAATATGTTCAGGGTTCAGCTTTGGTCCTGGTCCCTGTGCTTTAATTGATATTCAGCTCTAGAGGAAGAGGGTGTTTGGTTGAAAACCTATTTCATCAGTTTTTAGGCTGTTTCTCTGGGATTGAGTGACTTCTGAGGGAGTCTGTGAATGGTAATTTAATACGAATCTACTGTTAGTTATGCTTCCAGCGTAAAAAAAAACAACAAACAAAAAAAACCCCAACACAACACCAAACAAAAAAAAAAACCACCCAAAACCAAACCAAATAAATAAACCCAAGCCAAACAAAACCCAGCGTACTAGAGGTCTGCACAATGCAAATCTGAATTTTGCTGGTCTGATTCTCCAACAACTATATATAAGGCAGGAGAAGCATCTGGTTTGGCATCACAACCCCCTATTAAATAGTAACAGTTATAGGACCTAACTTTAAAAGTCTTGAGTGCAAGGGTTGGTGGTGGCTCATTAAGTTTGAGAGAAGGTGATCTAAGCAGAAAAAAATGTAGGTTGTGTTTTTGGATTAAGAGCGAACACATGATCCTCTGGACAGCTTCCTTCCAGTTATCTGTGTAAAGTACAAGAAATGGTTTATTGCATTTACACTATTTATTTTATTATTTCTCTTATCTCTACCTCTGTAATTTTAAGAGAAGTACAGAAATCATGCTGAGTGTTTGATTTTTGTCTTGTGTCTACTTTGGGGCTTTTCTTGTCAGAAATCTCTAAAAGTTCTGTAGAGACTGGCACAGTCTGTGGCTTTAAAAGATGAGTGAAACACTGTCCAAGTCATAGTACATGAAATTCTAAACTCTTTGTTTTACAGTTCCTTTAATCCACCATTTCTTAAGGATGTGGAGATACCCCTGGCTATTGGCTGGCAGAATTTTTCATTTGGTCCAGCAGTGAACTTAAAGTGGGAGCTGTTCTGGGTTAAAACCATTTATTTATCTTCTGCTGGGTCAGTTTTAATCTTGATCATTTCTGCATGCAATCACATGAATTCTTTAGCACAGGGAGGCTGTGGTGCAAGAACAGAGAAAGCAGCTCAGGGTTGTGGGAGTGAGGAGGAAAACTGCTACATTGGACAGGAATGCTGGCTCATGACATTTTAAATATGAGGTAATAATTTCACAGAGAGGAATGTTTCTTTTGAGTCTTATCTATTGACTTTTTATCTGTTAATGCAATTATCAAGTTTACTTTTAATAATGATACTGAGTCACATAGGGTGTTGGTTAACCATTGCAAATACCAACAAACTAACAAGCTGAATGCCTTAGTCATGATTTGTTTCGAGAGCTAAATAAATTATTCCCTCTGCTTCCTTACAATGGAAGGTGTCATGCCACCTTCTGGGACTAGAGCTAACAAGAAGTGGGTATCAAAGCAAAACACTTCTACACTTACACTGTGGCAACTTGGAGACTGAGACTCTAAATGTTGATTATCAAAGGCAGTATTTTCCCCTTTTGTGAAATAAAGTGTCTCAAGATTAGAGCTGGAGAGAGGATTTAATGGGAAATAGTGTTAATCAGGAAATGTTAATCTCTCTTAATTTCATTTTAATAGAAGTGTTTAAGAAGGTTGTAGAAGTTATTGTGGAAATCTTGACAGGAAGGGCTTTTCATCTTCCAGAAGGAGTTTCTGGTTAAAGAATAAAAACTCAGTAACTCGGAAGCACAGATTTGTTCTTGAAACAGTGGGAATCTGATAGTCGGGATACTCCTGGGGCCTGAGATGCCTGCTTACTTACTTAGAGCAAAGAGCTGAACCTGAATCCCCAAAACAGGCTTAGGTTGGCCAAGAGCCTAATTGCTTTTCTCAGCCAAGACAAAAGCTTTCATGAAGAACACTTTGAAAGGCCTTTGTTTCATTCAGCTGTACAGTGGTAATTCTTTATCTTTAATTAATGAAATATGTGAAACCAGGAAGGAAAAAATTCCTAAAATGAGCAGTGATGATGACAGTAAAGGGGTGGGGAATTCTTGGGACTTCGAAATTAAGGTGTTAGGTTGAGTTTGCCTATTTCCTTCTCTTGGGTAAACCATGCTTATTACCTTTCTCACAGGGTTGGTTGTTTAAAATGCTGGAAACAGTATTAACTGTTTTAAAGAGTTACCCTAATCCGCGCAGTGTATGTAATACACTGAGTTCTTACGGGTTTACTGTTACACTGATGTTTACTTACTTTTTGATGATACAGTAGCAAAGTGTAGCAGCTTCAAAGGTGAACGGCATCTATAATTACAAACATTTCAGCTTTCTGATATTATTCCAAGTTTACCTTTTGTCTTATCTCATTTCTTCTTGATGCTTTGTTGTCAGTTCAATACAAGAAGCTATTATATCATTAAGACAGGATTGCATTGTAGTAGTAGAGAGCAGATAGGAGTAATACACTGCTTGTGCTCTAGGAATCCTGTAGAATTAACACTGTTGATTTAAAAAAGAAAGCCAAAACCAAACAACAAACTTGAAGAACCGTTTTTCTGTCATGATTAGGACTACTAGCTTGCATGCTTTCAGTGCCCAATGTAGATTTTGCTCTTTGCCTACTCTGTGTAGGCTGTAATGTAGGTTAGAATTTTAATATAGTTAAAGGCACAGGTTACCAGTGGTTTTCTGTTTGGTTCAAATGAAGAATGCTTCTGACAGTTCCCTCATGATACATGTTAAACTTAATTCCAGGAAATTAATTTCTTAAGAATTTTTGGGTTCACACGTCCTTTATGCTTTGATCAGTTCTTCAGCTCAATGTCTTCTATTGCTTGTTGAGGATCCGGTTCTCCATAAGAGAGTGTTCAGCTTGAGAAAGCTTTGGTCTAAGCCTGTGAACACGTTTTCACCCCTTCTTGATGTTTCAATACTGATTTGATTTTCTGGTGATAAACTTTTTCCAGAAATAGATTATGGATGCAGGCAGTTTGAGGCATCTGTTTTTACGGTGATTGTTCTCTCAGAAGTTTAACCTCAGAAGTGAAAAATGAGATGCAGATACTGAATTGCATTTAACTGTTGGCATTGGTGTTTGGGTTTTTTGTTTGTTCTGGTTGGGTTTTGTTTGTTTTTGTTTTTTCTTAAGGGATATTATGACTGTTGGATGATCCCTTAAAGAAAAGGCATGAGGAAAACTGATCTTGGGAAAGGTCAGGAAGATAGTGATGGGGTTCATGGTCTTCTAGAGATATTTAAAACTTGTTTTGTAGCATTTGTGTTTAGATCTGTCATTTGTATTTTCTCAGTCTTCCTGTGATTTATCCTCTACTAATTTTTTAGATTTGCAGGGTAGGGATTCACACAGGCGTTTCATTAGTGTGAATAAAATGATCCTTTATTAATATTCATGGAAGATATAAACGACAACGTGCTAAGTGATAGTAATTCAGGACAAGTGCTCTCTTGTTTATTTGCATGTTTCTTACTCTGAAGTCCCTGATTAAGACCTATTATAATAGTCCTAAAACAAGTTCTAAAAACCACATCCAGATGTGGTGATGCAAAGGGTGTGCTTTAATCAGGTTTTCTTCTAATTCCTCATGTGTATCATGAGAAGACAAATAAGGATATTATGCTTTAGAACAGCTTTATAACAAACATGCTTATTAAAAGCAGCATATAAGCTTATCTTCCTAAGAAGGAAAGGGCTGTTGTCAAGATTATGTTTGTCCATGTCTTAGTGAAGGAAAGCATTTTGTATTTTTTAATGCAAGGCAGCAGGCTATGGTCTGCACTAACTTTCCTTTGTTCTTTAACTTGGCCTCCTAATTTTTGTTTAAAATGCCAGATTTCTTCTCAGTAGAGTTTTGACTATGTCTTAGCTTGAATGAATGAAGTTTTGTTGTTTTGTTTTTTTTTTTTTCTATTGAAGACATCATCGGTGTATTTTTCTGGTGCAAGAAGAGTGGAAAACACCATATTATGCAAAGGTGTGGTAACAGAACTACTCTGAAAGTGAGACCTGCCTCAGTAGAAAATGTCAGTGTCATCAGTGTAGTTAACATGGCAAAATAAAGCTCATAGGAAAACCTGTAATCTTTCAGTTTCTGTGTTATGGAAAGCTGGCTTCACATCTCTGGGAAAAGGGTGCTACATGTTGCTTGTGGAACCTTGTTCATATTCATATATTTATATTGCTATTAGCTGGAGATCCCCGAAAGCCTGATTAGTATTTGGTGTGACAGAGATGATAACATCTTCCAAATGGGTTTAATAACTGTCCTGTGTCCTGTAATTTAATACATGTCCTGTCAGAGGTATTAGAGTAGTAATGTAGGGAACTTGCTTAAATTCTGAAATATCTGAACTTTCCTTTCACTCGAAGGGCAACTATTTTGCTCCTTAAAAGTAGCAACAAGTAGGAAGAGGTTTTTTCAGTTTCTCCTTATAGATACAGATACTGAGCTGCTCACTATGTGGTATGTTGTGACTTTTTCTTCACTGAAGTACAAATAAATCTATTTTAAGTGAACTTGAATCATCAAGTTTGAAAACCTGATGAATAGACTTTGTTAATATATATACTTTTTAATCTTGATTTTTGCTAGAGCATCAGTGATGACAGTCTCTTGAGATTATGCTCTGTCACCTAACTCTCTTTGCTTGTCTGACAATAAATAAGTCATGTAGTCACCACTTATTTTAACATACCCTCTCTCATTATATACTAGTTCAACCACAAAATGAACTGCAGTAATCGAAATACTTAACTCTGACTTCTCAGTGCCCTTCAGAACTTAACTTTTGTTTAAGAAAATATTCCAAAGTGAAAATATCTGCACTAAAATATAAATAAATGGATGGTAAACTTTAGCACAAAATCAGTGAAGCTACTAAGTAAGCAGTGCCTCATTTCCGTCCCTGAAAAACAGGAAATACAGGTTAAGACTTTGCCTCCTAATAGGGCCTCGTGGGTTTCTCTTTGGTTGATGCCTGTGTGTCGGTAACAGTAACACACTGTTAAATCCACCTCTGTTCATAGAGACAAATGTTGGCATTGGGTTTGCAGTTTGTGCATTTTGATAGAGCATGTGAAGGGAAAGCTTTATGAGCCAACACAGTTTGCCTTGTGGGATGGTTGCAGTCAGGTGTTTCAAACAAAGCCCAATTTGCCCCAAAGTACTGTACTGTGTCTAAATATTGGGATCCAAATACTGGTTTGTTTTGCATTTTTTCTTGTGTGAAAAGAGGAGCAATTTCTTAACCAAATACCTTAGCAGCTTTTTGACTGCCTTAACTAGGTTATTGAAGAGGGGTCATTTCACTGCCCTCCTTACTGGAGTCTTTCCTGTAACTACAGTAACTCTGATTGTGCTCTTAAATCCAGAAGTAGGCTCGCTGTTCTTCTTGAGTGCTTAGAAATTGCTAGTTTATTTTATTCATGCTGCTGAACTTAAAGGAGCCTCAGGCAGGCATGTTTATCATGTGTGTTCTCTGCACTCTTGAAAGTGGTTCAGGTTCAGTGACCACAGCATGTCATGTTAAGTCACCACCTTGATACCAGTCTGCCCAACACACAGGATGATTTGAAGGTGTTTAACCTGCTGTATATGTGTACTTGAGCCTGGCAGGAATGTTGATGTCAATTTTGACCAGATAGAAACTTTGCCAGTTGCTTCAGTATTTCCCCTCCCATGTCTTACCAAATAGTGCTGGTGGCTGGCTCCAACTGAAACAAAACCCAACTAGCTGAGCTTTTTATGGGCAGATTAGTCTCATAGCTCACATATTTGGCTTATAAAAGATGTTTGAAGAGTAGTGTGGTAAACAGCCTTCTGCCTCCCTCTGCACTGTATCTCTGAAATCCTTTGTTTGAAGGACTGAAACCCTGAGTCACCTGTTTCCCCCTTAAGGCCAAGCAAATACCAAGACAATAGGTCAGCATTTTATGTTAACACATTTTAAACACCTGGTTAATTCAGCTTTTAATCTTAATTATAACAGAAATACCTATTCTGCATAACAGTAAAGTAGTAGATTTTTAACTCTTCCCCATCACTGTAGTGAAGCATTGTGGGTTCCTTTTTCTAAAGGCACTTTCAGTATTTGGAACATTCCCTCAGTCCACTAGGAAACCTGTTTAATGATTTTCATTAATTTTTTTACGACATCTACATGATCAAAATGTAGCTGAACACATGTACATTCTTAACAGCATTTTGCTAATGACAAAATAACTGTTAAAGCACAAACCCAGCTATTATGTGCTAATCAGGTCCTCCACAATTTTTTTAGCATTTCATTCTTGTTTCCACTGGTATGTAATGTATCTTATTTATGTGTGTGGTTAATATCTGCTGCAACTCGCTTCAACTATTTCAACATTTAAATCTTACTTTTTCTTAAGCAGATACCTGGAGGATTCAGTGTCAAGTAGTTGGTAATAAAAACCACCTGAAGCCTGACTGCTGTAGGAAGGGAACTTATGTGCTTGACTAATATTTTTCTAGGGGCTGCAGCAGGGATGGGTTTTATATTAGTGGTACATGGCAAGTGTTATCGGTGATGATCAAGTGCTGCATATTACAGAAGTTCACTGATTTATTTTTCTCTTTCTCAGGGACATCATGATAACCTATTTTGAACCTTCCATATCATTTGAGGGACTATGCAGTGAAGTTCGAGACATGTGCTCGTTTGACAATGAGCAGCTTTTCACCATGAAATGGATCGATGAAGAAGGTAAATCAATGCTGATCAATGTGTTACTCAGCCATCTAGCCTTCCTCTCTTTGATCTTTTCCTTTCCCTCTACCTTTGTAAGATAAACTTACGAAATGTATGTCATAAGTGTATTTTTTTAGAAACAGTATAACTGACTCCAAAAAGAATGGTTATCCAATGCCTCTGTAAGTATATCTTAATGAAAAGGTTGTGGCTTCAAACTGCTTAGTGTATAGCATGCTGTTTTAATCAAATAAAACCTCAGTGACTATCAAAATGTGAATTCAGTGTTAGGATTTATTATGAGAGGATTATACTACTGAAGATGACTGTGGTTCCCCTTAAGTCTCTGAAAAAGATCTAAACTAACCTTAAATTATGCAAATTACAGTATTTATCTAAAATATTGATACAATTTAATATATAGCCAAATTGTACGTGTAAGCAAAACCATTATATTTTGAGTGTATGAGTTGTTACTTTAGCAACCTAAAGTCTGTTAACACATAGCTATAAATAAAATTCTTTGAAAATATTAAAAGAGAAATTACTTGTCCAAATGATACATAGTAACTTTTCATCGAAGTGCAATAACAGTCTTGGCTGAGAACTTTTGTCATCTCCAGCATTAAAGTTATCCATGTAAGAGTTTACCTCAGATGCAAAAAGAGTTGGGAGTCTGTTCTCCCTTTCTCCTAACAGATGTAGTCCAGCTGAGCTGTATACATACACTAGTAATTTTTTTGAAAACAGTATTTGTAGTTCCTGTTTTCTTTGTGGAATTGGTGTATTCTCTATGCAGTTTTGAACTACATGGAGGAGACATCTAAATTATGAAATAGCTGTTGAGTTATTTTAGCATGCTAAGTACGTGATGCAGTACATAAAAGGCCATAATGTGCAATGATTTGTTGGCAGTGATTAGTATTTGTGTGCAGTGATCAGCATAAATGGTGCTTATAGAACTGTTTCCTCCCCTTCTCAGGGCTTTCCTAGTCAAAATTGAGTGACTGCCAGCTTATTCTGAGCTTAAAGTTAAACATGGACCAGGACTGAGTTTTTGGAAGTGCTATATGGGCAGGTGTGTTGAAGATCACGTACTCTTGGGAACCTGAGCAGGTTTTCCTTCTTTCTTTTTGCCTTCCATTTTTTTTTTTTTTCCCCCTTCTTTATTCCCCTCATCATTCCAAAGTTATTTATACCAGGCAGATACAGTAAAGTAAAATAAACTGTTTATGACTGAACTGTGTAGTGGTGCTCTTTGGGTTGAACATTTACTTCACAGTAATATGTAAATAGTAAATAAGCTGGCTGCTTTGTTTTATCTGGAGGAGAAAGATAGACTCCACACTGCAGTGTCAGTCATAGTAAGAAGCACAGATCTTGCTTTAATAAAACATTTACAGAAAATTTTGTGTGGAGTCAGTAATTTACTCGAAGCAGCAGTCTGTTCTGTCTCAGTTTCTGCTCTATAATTAGAGATAGGTTTTTTGCCTTTTTTTTTTAAAGGAACATTGCAGTTTGTGAATACATGAAAACAATGTAGTCATAGGATTCGGTTTTCACAAACAATCCGTGTCTGCCTTAGTCATTGACTTCCAGTTTAATGTCAGTGGAGAAAAAGTTAATCTGGTGACAAGGAGCATGTTTAAAAAAAAAAAAAATCCCCCCAACTTTATTATGAGTCTCTCTTGCATCTGCAATGTATGGGTTCTTGCCGAGACCCCTGCCTCCTCTTCCTCTCTCCCAGATTCTCTTCAGTGTTTTCAGTTAGTATTCTTTCTAGAAACTCATAATTGTCTTTCTTGGAGAGTTCCTGTGGTACATCCTCTTTGCTAAAACGGAAGTTTACTCTTTAGTCGTAGCACAAAGAAATACGTATACTGTGGACTACCTGTGCTTCGCATAGAACAAGGCAAGCAAGATACTGGGTCTAGGCCATCTCTTTGTTAATTCCTGACTAAACTCCTTGATCAGACGTGTGATGAAACCATATTTACCATGTCACCAAGGTTTTTATTTGTCATATGCTAAATGTCTGTTTAGCCTTTGCAAGATGCAGAGCATCATGAATAACTACTTTTATTTCATAGAGGAAGTGACAAACAAGGCAGATCTAATTTGAGTGGAATCACTTCAAAAAATGCTCAAATGCAGCTGGAAAGTAGAACAAACTGGATTTGATTTTAGACAAATTTCTACTTTACCTGTATGCAGTCAGTCTGTCTTACCTGTCTTCTAAAATGGCCTGTAGGATGGACACTAGCCTTATGTTTGTGTTCAGTCTGTTGTTTCTTGCTGTATAACTGGAAAGTAAACGTTTTCCTATGAGACTTCTCCCAGCTGTCTTTGGCTGCGAAATTCGTCCTACTATTCTGCACTTATTGAAAGGGTATGTCTATAAACCTCCTGCTTCTAGTTTGAAGTATGGTGTGTGTTCTTGAGAGCCTCCTTTTCTTCTGCCAGAGAGAAACAGAAAGCTGTTTGCACAGGTGTCGGAAGCAAATGAAGAAAAACTGGTTTGTTGATTCTTGTAGACAGCCTGGATAGATACAACTGTTCCTTCTCCTCCCCCATGCTCTATGCTATATAAGTTTGTGCAGTGGGTAGGCAGGTTGATGTCCAGATAGGCTAAATTGTTGGGGGGAAGTGGTATGGTGAAAAATGACTACATCTGCCTTCAGAGATTCATTTTGAGGATTATGACATGCAAAAAAGAATAAAGATAGAATGTTGCAAACGGGTACTTTAAAATTATTACTAATATTTTGGCAATAGAAAAGAATGTATACATTAGAAACAAAAATTAACTTAAACTTCCCGTAGGATGAATTTTAAATGTTCTTCCTGCCTGCTAAGGGGGTGGTTCCACTGAAGCCTTAGCAGCACCTGTATTAATTTGGTATCTTGTAGTACAAAACAAAGAGAATAGTTAATAGACTGTTTCTAGTTAACTTCCAAACCATGATTTTGTCTAAAGACTCAAAGTGGTAAAACTTTCACATTGTATCTAGTTCAGCTGAGATGGAAATTGTTCTGCTTCCTCCAATTCAGTTACCCACAACCAGTTTACCACTTAAGGGTGTGGAAAGTAGTATTTCTGATAAAAACTGGAAATGCTATGTGAAAGTTAACTTGTTATACGTGTTTTTGGCTAGAAAGAAGCTTGTTCTGCTGACATGCTGGAGTACGAGCAGGCAAAGAGAAATCCCACAGGCATCATCTTGTGTAGGTGGATGGAGGAGGGAAAGTTGAACTGATAGTCAGAAGTATTTTCTTTCTTTTGGCCTGCGATAATTCAGATGCAACAATTTTTCCCCTGCCTTAGTGCCCTTTCTTTAGGGGTTTTTCCTTCAGATAGTCCTGTGAGGGTGAAAGTAGTAGTTAAAAATCAGAAAAATAGGGTGTTTTCATTTAAGTTACATGATTTGCCAAATGCCTTGATTGAGGTTTGAGGAAAGACTGGAAGCCAAACTGCTTTTGCACCTCCTCATTAAAGTTTTGGCAATGTTGAAGCAGCTGTGAAAACAGAAGTCGACTCAGTTCCAATTAAAAATCCACAAAATTCAGTGGAATCTTAGAAGGATTTCAGGTGCAAGAAGATAACCTGCACCTCCTGTACTGAAACACTGTGTAACCATTCTTCTAGCAGATCAAACCAATGATGTTTCGTGATTATGATATGCTTGCCTCTTGGGAATATCTCATATTTTTATTTTCCCTGAAATCATTCAATATGACTATATTTTCAGATTCTCTCTGAACAGCATTGAAAGTAAATGCTACCACACTTGAGAATATTATTCTGATTTGCTATGTTAATTATCTTGGATCCAACTGTGAGAGAAGTGTTGAGTAATACAGAACTAATTGGATTGAGTTTTGTATTGTTCTCTCTCCTTTCTACAGGAGATCCATGTACAGTTTCTTCTCAGCTGGAGTTGGAAGAGGCCTTTCGGTTGTATGAACTAAACAAGGATTCAGAGCTTCTAATTCATGGTATGGTGACATTTAATATATTGCTTCTCTTGTTTCTACCGTGAATAAGTGGAATTTTTACCTTGACTTATCTGCATCTTTTGGACAGCTTCCTTGATGAAAGCCTGTCATGGCATTCTGTCAAAGAGGATGAGGAAGAGCGTGCACTGTGCTTTTTCGCTGTCAGCACTCTGTCAATGTTCTTTATTAAATTAAGGGAGGAAAAAATACTTCCTGTTAGTTTATTAATGAAAAAACAGACCCTGTCTCTTTCATTCATTCATCCCAAGCGCCTTTGTATGCTTGCTGGCAATGAATGGTGGAAGAGATACAGGACAGTGTCCTATGCTTTGTTGTTAAGTGCTTTAGAGCAGCACCTATATTAGCAAAAAAAGTGGATGAGCTCAATTTGTGATGCCAGATTAGTCAAAAGTTTGATTTTTCTAAAATTAAATAGTTTTGAATCTAGTAATACTGTGCTCCTGTTTTATGTGTAATAGTTCGATTTTTATTTTTCAAGGTTATACACCTGTTTTGGTAGCTTCTGCAGTATATTTTTCTTTCTGTTTATACCTTTTTACAAGTAGAAGATAGATTTTTGTTTAACAGAGATAATAGCAGAAAAGCAGAGGATCACTGTCAAGCATGTTAGTGGGGGCGTTACACTACGGTGTCTTAACATGGTCCTTCTCTAAAAGGATGCAAAAAATCTAGTTCACAATCAGCTCATTGTAGTAGGAGGGACAGCTTTTCAGCTATCCACAGACTTTTAAGAA
Organism: Pezoporus occidentalis; assembly: GCF_034315485.1. Taxonomy (NCBI): domain Eukaryota; kingdom Metazoa; phylum Chordata; class Aves; order Psittaciformes; family Psittacidae; genus Pezoporus; species Pezoporus occidentalis. The sequence goes on from NW_026916158.1 coordinate 8,979,022, forward strand.
GTGGAAGAAGAATGTAATCTTTTGCTGTATATATTTCCACTCTTTCTGTGTATGTTACGTCAGCATGCTTTTTGATCTGCCTTTTCTCCATTTATTTTTGTGTCTGATAAGCTTCTGATTAAAATGGCACCAGGGTGCGCTCTGGCCAGTTATACTGCTGAACCTAAGTAAACTGAAATAAAGAAAAAGGCTAATGTAGACAAGATCATATGTAGCTGTTGGGACACTGTAATATAGTAAGTTTATAGTCAAGATTTCCAAATACTGACTGTGATGACTGGTCACATGAGAAGCCAGAATTGTTACTTTTTTCTAGTTAATTTCCTTAGGAAAGAACTTGGTTTATTCTGCTTCTTGGTTGTATTTCTCATGTATGTCACTGTGCTGTCCAGCAACAGGGTTTTGTGGCAGTTTTTCAGCTCACCTGCTTTTGCGCAAGGTTTTGTTAAAACGCAGTATGTGCTGAATTCCTGAATGGTTGAATGCCTTTCAGAAGTGTTGTATTTAACCTAAAGATTTATTTTCTCTCAGAAATAAAAATTAATCAGATGCTAATGTCTGTCTTGCAGTATTCCCTTGTGTACCAGAACGGCCTGGCATGCCTTGTCCTGGAGAAGATAGTAAGTAGGCATTTTAGTTAAAAAAATGGAAAATCAAGAATTCAGATTTCCTTTTTTAAAAATGTTGATATTCTGTGTTTTTTTTGTCCTACACTTAGGATTAGTAATAATCAAATATCTACAAGTTAAGTATTTAAAAGGAATAGAAGTCTTGCTAAACTTAAATGTTGTTTATCACTTCTGAATCATTGTTAATAAGCACTTCACATTCCTGTTAACTATCCATGTCACTCTGCTTTCCTTGCTTTTGCCTCTTCTACCGTGACAATTTTTTATCTTGCTTCTGTCTTTGGTAGTTACCAGATTGCTGGCTGAGTAATGTGAACAGAGGTTTGTAACCAGTGGTAATCATTTGTTGTTTCACCATTTAGAGATCACTTAATTAATTATAAATTGATGTCTAGGTACTACCAGGAGTATTCTCTGGAAACCTCTTAGGTTACGTTAGCTGGTATAGGTAGTCTTCCCTCTGTCTTAAAGTTTTGTGTATGCTATGCACACACACACATCTGTAAGCTTGACATCCAAGCCTGATAAATGTAAATGTGCATGCTTAAAAGTTAACTTCAGCAGTATGGGTAATGCTGCCTTTTTGAAAAAGTGAGGCTGCAGGATGAATTAGAAATAGACTGGCAGCTCAGTGTAGTTTTGTATATTGTAGTTTTCAGTTTTGGTTCCTGATATGTCTCTACTAATAAAGAGTAAAAATCAAAACCAAACATTGGCAGCTGTGAATCTAAACCACTGGAGGATTTGTGCAAGCAATCTTGTCAATGAGGGCATGCTGCTGAAATGCACATTCTTTCCTCCTTCCCCCAGCTCCTCCCCAAGTTTAGCTCAGGCAGGTGCATACTCTGCACACAAGTGTTTGTATTGTTTGGGCAGTTTCCCTTCTCTTCAGTCGCTATTACTTTTAACTTTGGAAAAGCAGGATTAATTTTGAGTTGATAGGGATATTCTGCTTTAGATTTGCTCCTAAACTTAAAAAATAAAAAAGATACTTGGAACATTACTCTGTGTTTCTGTGAAGTGCAGGAGTGAAACTACTCTGCAAATCGCTCTACACAGAAAACTCCACGAGAAGATGTTGTAGTTCTGTGTTTATATTTTTATGGATATAATCATATGTTTTTCCTCTTAGAATCCATTTATCGCCGAGGCGCCCGCCGGTGGCGAAAGCTCTATTGTGCAAATGGTCACACTTTCCAAGCCAAACGATTTAACAGGGTGAGATTCTTGTTGGATACTTGAAATCATGATACAGGGTTGTCTTACTTTTGTAATTACAATGTCACTTCCTTGAAAAATTCTAAGGTATTTTTATTCTCATTTTTGTTGTTTGTCTGTAGCAGCTACACTTTTGGTAACCCTGTAATTTCAGGAAACTTAAGTTCCTGATAATTTAGTAATGATTATAATAGAAAAATAAATTGGTTGTAATTCACTTTACATATACTATGAGACCATGATATTGATTATACAAAAGCTCCTGTGTTCCCTTAAAGTCTTTGCAGAGGTCAAACTTGAATACTGGCATCAGATGGCTGTGAGCTGAAAATACATTTTCAGTTCTTTCAGTTCTGGGCTTAAAAACATCTGAGCTTCCTTACATTGCACAGACTTTTCTTTCATGATGCTTAGACTATAAAATTGAGATGTTTGTCCAAAGAGCCTGCTTGTGATGGCATGTAGTCAACTGAAAATAAAAAACTGTTTGTAATATTTTCAAGAAGCAATGGTCAAATACAATTAGCTGATGGCCAAGAAGGCTTAAGGAACAAGGAAAAGCAAACCCAAAATACTGGAATAAGCCAGGTTCCTTGACAGCTTCAATAATCTTTCCTTCTTTTCTGAGCTTAGTGTATTGTGTGCTTAATGCTTGAGATTGCCTCCACTGAATTTCATCTTGAGCATCCTTCATATATAACTTCTAAGCCCGCTTCCTCCCCCCCTCCCCTTTTTTTTTTTCTTTTTTAAACTCTTTCTGGTCAAAGGCTGTCAAGGCACCATAGCTTAATCACTTTCTACTCTTGCTTTCATAGGCACTCTGTTTTCATAGATCTTTGAGTTGTTTTGTGAATGTCCTTCAGTAATCTTCCCATGTCCTATTATCTGGTGGTTTAATGTGTCAAAACTTTTGCTCTCCTGCCTTACTCTGTACAAATGTAAGGACTCATCTACACAGATGAGGAGATGCATAGCAAATTAGCTCGGTCACAGCAGCCTACTGATTCAGCTGCATTGTTCTGACTTGGAGTTGATTGGCTCATGCCTCCCTGGGGCTGTGTGCAGCAGAAGAGGCTGGCCATGCCTGCACCTGTCCATGTAGATGCAGGCTTTCTGAATAGCAGTTGCTGCTTATTGTTCAGTTGTAGTTTTTGAACTCCTATGTATTGTGTCTGCATGTTTGTTCTCAAGGTTTTCAGATAGACACTCTTGATATAGTGGCAAGTTCAGCAGGGATCTCTCTGATCTCCTATCCTATGGGTTTTGTTAATGATAATCTGGCTGATTAGTTTTTATTGTTTAGTTTTGCTCTTTAATTGGTTTTGTTGATTTGTCATTCTAGAGAGCTCATTGTGCCATCTGCACTGATCGAATATGGGGCCTGGGTCGCCAGGGATATAAATGCATCAATTGCAAACTCCTTGTTCACAAGAAGTGTCACAAACTTGTCAATACTGAATGTGGCCGACATACACTACAACCAGTAAGTAAAACAAAAGAAGAGTTGTCCTGAAAAAAACAACCACTGATCAACCAACCAAACCCCATGTTATATTAACAGTTTTTGAGCTACAGTCTGCAAATAATCACAGTAGATGAAACATCATTCTTTATGGTTACTGCAACACTTTGCAAGTAAGTGTGGGATTCACATAGCAAAAGGCAGTTTAGTGGCAAGACAGGAATCTAATTTTCACATCTTGTATTTTTCTAGTGTCTAATATAAGCCTAGAAGTGATGTTTATCTCATTCTTCGCTGCTCTGTTACATCACACATTATATATATACACATGCATTAGTGAAGAGAAGTACAGGTGAAATAAATTCTCTAAATATCTGTTAGATTATTAGATTATTTCTCATTTTACAGAAAAGGAAGATGAAGTGCAGAGGTTTTGTCTTTTCTCCCAAGAAATCCAATCATCTTTAGTTCTTAAGTCCCCAGAAAATTTTAGATGATTATTGCTCCTGGCTTAATATTAAAAGCAGACAACTACAGGTCTACCTTTTGTGAACTCATTTGACTAATACATGTACTGCTGAAGTACTTGAGACTTTCTGTCTCATTTCTCATCTACTATACTTCTTTTCTCTGTTGTCCTAAGTTGTTACTTCACCAGCTTCTGGAAGCATGTCGTAACGTCCAGAAAATTGGTAAAATAAAGCCTGCAGTGGTTTCTTTTATTGAGTATGAATTAGAGCAGTATGTATGTTGATTAAACAAGTTAAAAAGTAGCTCACATTATATTCCTTGGGGATCATTTATTGTCTCTAAAATAATGTCTCTTATACTTGGACAGTCTAATGCAAAAATCCTGTCTGTATTTGCAGGAGCCAATAATGCCTATGGATCCGTCATCAGTGCATCCAGATAACGTAGAATCGGGTAAGATGAATAATTTTTCTTCTTTAAATTACTGTAAGTTGCTGAAACATGAACTTTGGGTTTTAAAATGAAAAAAAGTAACTTTAAAAATTATTTTTAAAACCATTCTTTACTTTTTTCATAGAACAAGAAAAATAAGACTTGTATCCCCTCCTTAATGATAAGGGGAATATAAATACAAAAATTCCTGTTTTCCATGTCCTACCAGCTTAAGAAACCTGACTAAAAAGGAGAAATTTAGGCTGTCATAGTTTTTCCATCAGTAAGCCATATACTTTAAATGCTCTGATCAAAAAAACAAAACCCCTTAGCAGAACTAGCAGGGTGTCTACTGGATTTGTAGCCAAACAAGTTCATTGTTGTAGCAATAAGAGCGATGGGCCTAATGTCTGAATTTGGATATAGAAGATGGTCAGTTTAAAAAACAAACAGACCACTGTTCTGCACAAGATTCTCTGTGTGCGGAGTTTGAAGAGATCTCCAATTATAATTACAAGATTTTATATTAGCCATAACTGATTACTAATGCAGTATTGGGAAAGAGTGATTATGATGGTTTACCCTCCTGCACTTAAAAAAAACCTCAAACCCAGCAGTTTTGAATACTTATAATAGAAGTATTTAAACTGTGTATCTCTCTGAGCTTTTGTCGCATTGGTCTAACAGTTTTTTTTTTTGCACCTTTTAGTTATTCCATATAATCCCTCAAGTCATGAGAGCTTGGACCATGTTGGTGAAGAAAAAGAGGTAACGTATCTTAACTACGCGATGTGTATTCAGAGATCTTAAAGCCTGTGTCTGTCAATTTCAATATTTTACTAATTTAATTTGTCACAAATAAACAGCTTACAAGCTGCTTTATTAAGGAAGTCTTCCAAAATCCTTCAGTCTCTTCTGTTTTCTACCTGCCAAGTCTCCTTTGCCTCCTTTCTTTCCCCTCATTCCTCTCCAGGACAAAGCAGTTTTAAGAATAACAAGTGTTAATTGAATTACATGCTTATATTAATTTTGCTGTTCTGTTTGAAATGCTGACTTTTGCAGTTGTTAAAATTGGAAAACCTGCTTACTCATTTCAAAGTATCTTTACCAATAGGCAATGAGCATTAGAGAAAGTGGTAAAGCTTCCTCCAGTCTGGGTCTTCAGGATTTTGATTTGCTCCGAGTTATAGGAAGAGGCAGTTATGCTAAAGTACTGCTTGTTCGACTGAAGAAAACTGAACGCATTTATGCAATGAAAGTAGTGAAGAAAGAGCTCGTCAATGATGATGAGGTAGGCAAGCCATTTACAATGAATCGGGCAGCTCTTCCAAAGAGCTTCAGTATTTCCCTCAAGTTGGGAGATTAGTGGGAATTTGTCAGAAATTGCAGTATTAAACTGCTGAACACATGCTGTTACCAAAGATTTCCCTTGTGTTCTTTAGGCTACTCTGAAAAAGAATCGAGTGTCTGTGGTTTGCTATCCAAGAGGTTTTGTATTTACTTCTTTGTCTACCATTGATTTGCCTTTTTTTTTAATGCTACTTTGCATTTGTCTGCACCAGTTTCTTTTATAGATGAGTGTGTTTTCATTCAAAAGTATAGTCACGTAATGAGGCTAAAAGTATAGAATGCTTAAGACAAGAAAACCCCCCAGTATTCTGCATTGTCTTACTTCACATTGGAAAACTGTATATTTAATTTCTTTTGGGTAAAATGAGGACAGCAAAACACTTGGAATATCTTTCTGCTAATTGTCATTAATACATACTTGACTTAAGAAAGGCAACAGTCCTTTTCTGAATGTCACTTTTCTTAAATAAATAGGATATTGATTGGGTTCAGACAGAGAAACACGTCTTTGAACAGGCTTCAAATCATCCCTTTCTTGTTGGACTACACTCTTGCTTCCAGACAGAAAGCAGGTAAAAGTCGTAAGATAATAAGAAGATAATCTTATTTGAAAAATACTTCATACTGTTAGGCATCTCAAAGGCCTATTTAAATCATTAAGTGTTAGGCAGGTAATGAAAGACAATGTACCATAGTATTTTACGAGCAAAAGGCCATGTTCATCATCTAAGCTTTTCAGATTGCAAAGATGCAACAGAATGCAAAGTACTGGTAGGTATGATGGGAAGGATTCTGGACAGGAAGAGAGGTGCAGCTAGCATACAAAAAAAAAAGGCTTAAGGATATAAGGTAGAAGACAGAGCCTGGAATGAGTGGAAGAAGAAGTTTAGGGAGAGAGAAATCAGAAATACAAAAAATTACTGGGATTGACTGTGTGACGGTGAGACTCTGAGCAAGACTCAGAAAATAGTATCTGAATTTTTAAAAGGAAAACAGAGTAATAGAGATGAAAATTATTATTATACTATGTGTTTATTTCTGTATATATAAAATATAGTTATATATTTAAACAATATCCTTGCTGTTTGAAAAGGTGACAAGATAGAGGAGGGAAGTGAGAAGAAGGAGTGTTCGTAATATACCAATAGTATTAACTCTGAACAAAGAAGATTAAAGGGATAACGATGGAAAATTGGAAAAAAAATTTCTGGTTTGTGCACAGAAACTTATGTGAATCTATTTATATCATCACATATGTAATAATGGCAAGGAGTAGCTTTAATGAATTAGGAATGGGAGAAGGTCTACTTACTTTTCTTTCGCAATAAAGGAATTACCTAGAGAAACTCCATATACTTGATTTTTAAACTAGGGAATTTATTCAAAGGGAGGCAAAATGCTGAAACTGGCCATGTTACCAGAGAGGTGGGAGGAACTGAACTGACATTGTTCAATAATAGATCTGTAACATCTCAAACCTCTTTCAGCCTTGGAGAATATAATTTATATCAACCCCCTGTGTTTCAGGTTATTCTTCGTTATAGAGTATGTAAATGGGGGAGATCTAATGTTTCATATGCAGAGACAGAGAAAGCTGCCAGAGGAGCATGCCAGGTATGTCTAATTTCAGATTTTTTTGCAGCAAAACAGTTTGTTTTCTGGCACAGTGCAGTAGTGCAGAGATTATGATGATGAGCTAGCAAATCCTCTCCAGATGTTAAGGATTTAGGAAATGTGATACTGCATCCTCATTTTAATGTTGCAACCGACGATATTTTTGTTTCAAGGAGGAACTGTACTAAGAAGCACTTTGATATTGCTTGCCTTAGCATTACCCTACATGACTTCAGTCTGATTCTGATTTTTTTTTTTTTTTTTTTTCCCTAGAAAAACACTTCTGTGGTTGTGGTTGTTTTTTTTTTTGTTTTGTGGGGTTTTGTTTTTTTTTAATTTCTAATGATTTGACATCAATGTGTTTCTCTTAGAACAACCACTACCAGCTGTCCCGGCAAATGCTGAGGTTTTGGTGCATATGCTTCATCTCAGATGGTGAGATGAAAGAGATGATTGCAGTAGACACTAATATTAATTAAAGATAATTTTTGAAATGACTGTGGATGGAAACATTTGTATGATTATAAGCAATTTATATACTTATCTGATGAAAAATAACAATACATGTGATTATATTTAGAGAAGTATCATACTACAAAGACTGTTGTGGTTTGGGTTTTAATTATTTGAGTAATCAATATGTTCTTTCTACACTAGGTTTTATTCAGCTGAAATCAGTCTAGCCTTGAACTATTTACATGAACGAGGGATAATCTATAGAGATTTAAAACTGGATAATGTACTACTAGATTCTGAAGGGCATATTAAACTCACAGATTACGGCATGTGCAAGGTAAGCTCTAGTTCCTTGCTAACAAATAATATCAACAGTTAAGAAATTGTCATAAATTAAAAGATGTAGACACTTAAAAATGTAAAATTTCAAGGTATTCATTTATACACAGTGTAGATTGGCATTTTTCCTTCTTCCATTTATAGAAGTGAAATAAGTATACAGCCTAAATGCAGACACTAGATATATATACTATTTATGATTTTTATAAAGCAGCTTTATCGACTTGACTGAGAGGGGTAGGCTAAAATAGAATCATAGAATAGTTTGGGTTGGAAAGGACCTTAAGGTCATACAGCTCCAACCTCCCTGCCATGGGCAGGGATACCTCACCCTAAACCAGGTTTCTCAAGGCCTTGTCCAACCTGGCTTGGAACACTGCCAGGGATGGAGCAAGATAGCTTGATTTCAAGAAGAGCAAGAGGTTGAAATGTATCAGTCGCGCTTGCTCCTATTGAGAATGTATGACACTTCCCCTTTTTTCTCAAAACTACAAAGACACTGGAGCACAGGCTTGACTGCCATGAATTGCCATTATGCTGACCTGTTAGAACTATTTTAAATGCTATAATTTGGCTAAGCAACTGAAAAGCATAAAGTAGTACAGGTTGGAAAGGGCCTTGGGATGTCTAATCCACCCTCCTGTGCAAAGCAGGGTAAGCTGTCATATCAGGCTAGGTTACTAAGGGCTTTATTCAGTTTGTCTGTGAAAACCTTCGAGGATGAAGCCTGCAGAACTTCTTTGAGTAACTCCCTCCCCATTCTGCATTCCATGCTCTTCTCTGTAAAGCTTGTATCTGTCCACTGCAACACCTCAGTCATGTAAGCTCTTCCACCATGCCTTAGTTATTCCCATTTCCCTATCACTGGAGGTGTGATGGAGCTTACTACTGAAAACCTTAAAAGATGTTGTCATCAATGTGTGCCATCCTCCTGAGACTTTAGATGAGCATTTACTTTTCTAGTAAAGCTATAAGTAAACATAAAATATATAATATATAAATACACAAAAAATTGTTTTATTTTGAAAAAAACAAAAGTTTATTCTGGATACTTAATTAAAAATCAAGTTCTCAGCAGAGGGGGGAATGTGTGATCCTTGGCTAACTGTAAAGTATTTTCTTTCCCCCTTTCTTAAAGGAGGGCCTGAGGCCTGGTGACACAACCAGCACATTCTGTGGGACTCCAAATTATATTGCACCTGAAATTCTCCGGGGAGAGGATTACGGTAAGCTGAATTTTTCACTGCTACCATGTAACTTTTACCTTGTCTCTTACAACTGACTCAAGTTGCTCAGCAGTAGAAAGTCTAAATCTCAGTTAGAAACGTGATCATTCTTAATTAGGCATCCTGTCTGGAAAACTAAGTGAACCCTTCAAAGGAAAGGCAGAGAACATCCCTTTAATTGTAAAACCTGTTGACATCTTGCTCCATTTAAAAAAATCCCAACAACCAAACAACAAAACCCCAAGAACACAAACAAAAACCTCAAGACAACAGAAAGAATTTGTTTAAAATCTAGCATTTTATTTCTGTGGGATGTCTCTTCCAGACTGGCTTCACATCTTCTTTCCTTATCACAAACTTTCTAGGCCAACCAGACTGTATCAGTCCCAGCCTAGCTACTGGAATACTTCTCTAGCAGTGAATAGCAGAATAGCCGTGCTTAGCTCCATAGATGACTGTCTTGCTACCATTAAGAATCACATACTTCGCCCTTGTCCCCTGCCCTGGATAATCCACTGTTAGTAATGCCTAGGCTTAAATATTATCTAAACCTTTGATAAGGTCCTAATACCAACTTTTAAACTTCCTGCATTTCCTTTTCTTTGTACAGCATCCCCTCCTGTAGAGCACGTAATGAACCAAGTAATGCCATGTACAGTCATTACCTCTTTAGCTGGATAATCAGAAAACTGGCAGTACTTAAATTTTTTAAATCATTCTTTTTTTCTCAAAACATGCTTGTCTTTAGCCCCAAAAGCACTGGCATTTTTGCTTCAAAATGCTTTCAGTGGCATTTTCTCTTCTGACTTCTAGGCTTCAGTGTAGACTGGTGGGCACTTGGTGTGCTTATGTTTGAAATGATGGCGGGCCGGTCACCATTTGATATTGTTGGGAGTTCTGATAATCCTGATCAGAACACAGAAGACTATCTCTTCCAAGGTAAGTACCCTGAGTAGCGTTTCTACTTAACTATAATCAAACTTTAAAGATGAGAAGGCTTATAGGAACCTCGTTTTCTTACAGTAATTTTGGAAAAACAGATCCGAATTCCCCGATCCCTCTCTGTTAAAGCAGCAGGTGTTCTGAAGAGCTTCCTTAATAAGGTAAGATCCAGCTGCTATTATTTGAGACTTCTTAAGAGCAGCTGATTTGTTTTGTTTTGTTTTTTTTAATCAGTTGACTAATTGATGTGTAGGCATCATACATAGGCAGACATACTCTATCTGGGTAGGAAAAAAAAACAGGTAGAAAAGGTGTGAGTTTAACGCAGACTTTCAGGGGAGCTGGTAGACCTATTCTAGATACTTGTGTTGAAATCTAGATTCTCCGGCTGGGGTTGCGAGTAAATTTCAAATTGAAAGGCATAGGAATATTCCAAGTGATTTCTTTAATTTAGGGAACTGGACAAACTTACCAGGTTTATCTTGTTTCCTAAAGAGAAGCAGCAAATCACTCTGACAACTTCTGATGACTTTGTCATGGGAACTGCAGAGGCTGTATACACTTGCGGATAGTCAAAAGGTGCATATGTGGTAGTGGACTAGTCCTAGCCTTTATTTAGTGAGTGTAATGTGACTGGGGAGAAGGAGGCATGGGAAAAAATAGATTTGGTTATATTGTTTTAAGGAAGTAATATTTTCAAGAATAGTGCTTCAGTTTCAATTCCTCAGTAACACGTGATACATGTACGTGGAGGCAGCACTGTCTTGTTAAAATGATCTTCTGTCCACTGTATTTATCAGTAACCTGCAGTTACTCCCCCAGTGTGATTGCCTGGCACAATCAGTCTGCTCAGGGATGGGCAGGGAAGGAACACATTCACTTGTAATCTAACCAAGTTTGCTGTGAAAGATACAGTATGTTTAAACAGGTCTGAGTAAAAATAAAGAAAGATAGCATGAGTGTTCATATAAATTTCAGTTAACGGCTTCTATATATTCATGCCTATTTCAGACAGTAAATTGAAAGAGTTTCCAAAATAAAAAATGCTAACTCAGTTCTTCAGTGTCCCTTCTAACTCTAGTGTTTCCTTTCTCATTGAGTTTGTAGCATTTGCATGTTATTCATGTGTAGGCCATGGCACTCATTTAGAAATATTTTCTTCCTTGCACAGGATCCAAAGGAACGTTTAGGCTGCCATCCTCAAACAGGATTTGCAGATATCCAGGGACATCCATTCTTCCGCAATGTTGACTGGGATCTGGTGTGTGAATTGGCTTATTTTCTTCATACGCAGTGATGGCTTAACAACTTGTTTTGAGATCAGAGATGAACTTAAGCTCAAAAACCTTAAGCTCTTAACTTAAAATGTATCACAATGATAACACAGAATCTTTTAACCCTTTTGCACACAGTAAGTACAGTAGACTAATAGAATGATTGTACAAAGTATACAGAAGAAAATTAACAGTAACTTCCAGCCTTGTTTAAAAATAATTCCATATGTTGTAGCTCATTCTTGGTGTCATTAACTGCATTTATTCTTAGATGGAGCAAAAACAAGTGGTGCCTCCTTTTAAACCAAATATATCTGGAGAATTTGGTCTGGATAACTTTGATTCCCAATTCACCAATGAACCTGTACAACTCACTCCAGATGATGAGTAAGTAATGTAGAATTTAAGAAATTCTGATAAGCCAGTGAAGGAGCTGTAAAACTTCATTTTAACAGCTGTACTTGTAGCACATAGAGTATACATAAAGTAGTAAATATAATTTTCTTGAGTTAGTTTGGAAAAAAATCTATTATGTCTTCATGATAGACTTAGCATGGCTGGATTAAGTCTTGTACTCTAGCAAGATGTAAAAAACAATTAACAGTGGGAAAGTTGCTATAAAGAATCTTAGCTCAAGGAAAGGTGAATAAGTGTTATTTTACAAGTTTCAGTGGTATCTTCTGCAAGAAATGAACATGTGAAGGAAAAGACCTTTTTTGTCAAATGGTTTATTTTTGCAGTACTTTAAGCCATGATATTTCTAGAATAATTGGTTTAAGTTGAGTTCATCTGGGGTGTTCTGAACAAGACCTGATGCTTTGTTTGGCTTGTTTGGGTATTTTAAGTTATTAGTTAGCCAAGTGAGATTATGCTGGCTGATAAACCCTTGATAAAATGCATGATAATGCATTTGATTTAGCAGTGGATTTGTGGTTCCTTACTTCTGAGGGGCCCAAATTTGGGATGAGAAGGGAAGTACCTTTCTAGTTTGACTGAGCCACTTGTTCACAATTTAGGACTTTTTCTAGGGTTTTATATGTTGTTCATGTAGCACGTAAACACAAACAGTGAAAATAAAATGTTAGCTACGTACGTTAGTTAGGTCTGAGATCCAACTTCCTTCTTCATCTATTCAAATGCAAAATGTGCAAACTAAATTGAGATAAGTTGCTGATGCAGGTACAGTGTCTATCACATTCTATTCAGCTTTTTACGAAAATTACTGTTTCAGAAGTTTTAAAATGGCAAAATTTGCAGATTGCTTTGGGGGAAAAACAGAGAGGGACAAAAAATAGATTTTCTCAATTGCAATCTGCTGTACTGGTCTAAATTTTAAGACCAGCTCACTTAATACTGTCATCTTTTTAGTTTTCCTGAACTAATGACTGTTTTCTAATCTTAACAGTGACATTGTGAAGAAGATTGACCAGTCAGAATTTGAAGGCTTTGAATATATAAATCCTCTTCTGATGTCAGCTGAGGAATGTGTCTGAATTCTCCACTTCTGGACTGTGCCAATTGTTACTCTGTTTCTGCATGGATAAACATCTCTTCATTTGGATGCACTTGCATAAAATGAGTAACTGAACATTTTACCCTTGCCACATAGTGTGAATTACTCACTAATTTCCTTTTTGTATTAATTTTCGTCCAGGACACTTGTTATGCTGAACCGTCAGCCGCCACATTTTAAATGTTCAACTTTCCAACAGTCTTGCCAAACTTGAACTTTAAGATCAAAGTTGGTCTCTGGGGCTCCAGACTGCACAATAGGATAATCTGCCAATACAGTGTTCTGATAAAGGAAAGCTTTCTTACTATTTTAAGAACACAAGTTGCATTAGGGGATGTAGTAAAATATCATTAAAGGACTTCCATTTTTCCAGCAAGAGAAGTAAGACCTTATGACTTCTGTCATTCTAAATCTCTCCTCTCTGATATCTAATTTCCTGTTCTTCTGGACTTAGAGCTGTGTTACTGCCCTTTGAGTTGAAAAGACAGTAAGGAGAGTAGGTTTTAAACTGAATAGGTCAAGAATGGCTGCTTTCACAGGGTATATTGATCCTGTTCTAAAGGATATGATTATTAGAATCAATAGACTTTCCTCCAGAATTACACACTAGGAATTGCATGCTGAAACGCAGACTGCCTTTCTGAGCCTGTCGCTTTCAGTGAGGGTCATCCATAGTATAAAGTGTCAGTTTAAATAAATGGAATTCACTTAATAATTTCAAAAAGTTAAAATCTGTACCGTGTAGGTTAGTGATAATGGGCAGCTAATATTGACAGACATAGAACATAATGCTATTACTTCTTGCTTTTATACTTCCTGTCTGCACTGTGCTGGAGCTGCACATTACAGCCACCGCCTACATAAGGGCATTGTTACCTTTTGTTAATCTTACTGCCATACTTTTGGAAATTCATTCCACTTTGCCAGTGGAAAAAACACATTAGGGGGGTAGAGGGGGAAAGGTGCTGTCTGTAATAATTCCCTTCACTTCTCCACTTGCAGATGGCGATTTGTGATCACAATCAAACCTTGAATGTTGGTAATAGACTCAAAGTTAATAGGAAAGCAATTGGAATCAGTTGAAAGTACTGTTCAAACTAGGACTTTTGGGAGATGCGATTCTTAGATTTCAGGTTAGTGGACAGTGTAATATACAGCACAGATGATTCTTATTTTTAATGCTTAAGGAATAGTTTTGGATGTCTTAGGCTGAAGAAATGCCAAATGTACCACTTTCTTATTATTTTGGGGAAAAGGGATTAAGAGACACTGAAGAAAAGCATCTATGTTACGTAAGTAAGAGCTGTAAGGAAAGCGGAGTGTTACTGTAAGCAGATGTAAGTATCTGTAAGCACAAGTTAGCAAACCTTACCTAAAACTTCTAAGAAACCTGCTTGCTCGTTGTGTCTCCTTGAAAATCCTTGTATGGCCACACTGTAAATCCATGGCACAAATCTTGTGGTGTATGTTTTTTCACTTGCATGTTAGCTTCAAGGAGAGAGATTGCACAAATGCACATTACTGTCATGGTACATAGTATTTAGTTCATATTTTTCTTTGCAGTGTGAATGGGAAACTTTAAGTATCAGGCTGAGTTTTTCAAAACTGGGAAGTGATTGGAGGGGCCTCAGTTTCAGGAAAGCATTGACCCTCCACACTGTTAAAAATCAGGTTCCCTTAAATTCAAGTTGTATATTTTCAAATATAAAATATTGCAGTAAACTTACTTCTAAAGAGCAGCTAATAACTTCAGCACATTTAATTCATGTCAAGTGAACTGCTTATGCGCAGGTTTGAAATTGTGATTGTTTAGCCTCTGACTTCTGCACCTGCATGCCTAGTTTTAGACGTCAGGACTTAACATTGGATATTGAACTTGGAAGTTATTTAAAGCAAACAAGAAAAGCCTTGTCTCTACAGTGGCTTAATTTCATATGGGGTATTGAATAAAATGGCTTTACATAAGGAAGGGCATTTCTGCTATTCATCACAGCAGAGTAATGGAGTAAAACACTGTCTTCTGTGCTTAAAGCAGAAATTAATTTTTTTTTTACAGATAATGTCACAGAGGATATACTTTTTCTATGTACATGTCTAACCATTAAGAATGTTGCTAAGTGACAGACATCTTAAATGACTGTATATCCATTTTTTGAACCTTAATTTTCTCCAAAGTGCCATGATATTAACGGTTATTTTTCATTGTTAAGTATATAGCAATAGTCAGAAATATTCAGAAGGGACATTGAGTGTAAACAGTCCAGTGCCGTAGACTTTGTCTTTTGGAGAAAGTGTCTGCATCAGAAGCATGATGTATATATGTGGATTTACCTCCTTTTTGTATGTGAATTGGATTCTTATGGGTACTCTGCTAGTTAATATTGTCACTACTATTTTCCTGTTTCATATGGAATATGGTCTTAAATGTTGTTGTGTAATCATTCCCTTTATTTGTGCACACTTTTTACTTTAAATAAAACATTTGTATTAGGCCTCTGTGTGTTAACTTCTAAAACAAATAGTGTGAAATGCTGGGCTTTGCTTGTCATCTGACCCTTAACTATCCAAGTCACAGGAGAGTTGTTCTAATCTTGTCATTCCTTCTAGAAGATGGCACTGGGATGACCACAGCAACCTAAGAAACATCTCACTCAGCCTACGTTCCCCAAATGTATCTTAGAATGCGGGTCCCTCTCTAATGTGGATTGCCAGCCTTATGTTCATTGTGCCTTGTAGGTTCTCTTTTGTTCCAACAGCAGTGGTGAGAAAAAAACAGCAAGGTTTCAGTCAGCTGCATAGATACAGAAAGCTTTCAAGTAAAACACTTGTAGCTTGCTTGACCAAGGACCTCTTTCAGCTGGAACTTGTAAAACATCATCTCAGCTGCCAGAGCTGGGGATTTGGAGCAACGTTCTCCTCTGCTGTGCTTACTTCTGCATGATTTCTTTCTTTGTTTCTTCAACTCTTTCCCCTGCATTCCCTCAGATTTCTGACACAGAGGGCAAGGACACTTACCGTATATTTCCATCTATCTGTATTTCAGTATCTGTGTATCTATATTTTAAAAGAGATTTCCTCTTGCAATCTGGCTTGTTATTAAAAGTGTGTATCGGCAGTCCTAGGCAAATGCTGCAGATGGTTGCATATCTTAAATGCTTAACCTCCCCCCACGCACGCTTCTTGTTTCTGCTCAGTTTGGTGGCCAACTGCTCTCGGCTCAGTCTGAGCAATTGTTTATGTTAAGACACTCTCTAAAAGAAATTAATAGCTTGTGTAATCTATATATATACTTGATACCTTAACTGCTAAGCACGCATCCTCACTTCATGATGGATGGTATAAGCAGTTTAAGCAAGGAAGTTATCAGAAATTGCCTTTAGATTATTATTTTCCTGGAAAGAAGAAAGTGGAGTAGGAGCCCCTTTTGGAAAAGGGATTTTATCCTATCTTGCATCTTCTTGTGAACAGTTCTGTTAAGAGTTTTAAGACTTTTTTTTTTTTTAATCCTGTTTATGATAAAGGGATCTGAACTGTATACTTGAAATGTGTGATCCTACTATTTAATCACCACCAATTAACAGCAGGGAAGCATCTACCTCCTAGATCCATCTGGCTTTTGGAGGTGGTGGGCTTTGTCAGGTGTAAATAGAAGCAGAAACCTGTTGTGTCTGCATTTGACTTCTGAGATTAATGAAGTGGGCTGAACCCCTCCTGCATTGGACAGTGAGGTGTCCAGCTGCGCAGCTGAATTTGACTGTGATTTCAGATGTAAGAGATAAAGTACAGTTCTTCACTAGCTGTTTTGTACAGACCTGCTTCTACAGTAGCTTGTTTTGTAAGATGCAGCACATGCTAAAATGTATCAACCCTTTGTGCGTATAAGATCTGTGATCAGGTATCTAATACTGTGTCTTATCTATGTTATTTGATATCAAAGGAGACTTCATAAGCATTCTCCTAAGTATTACAACTTACCATTAAGAACTGCCACAGAAGTGGGGTTTTTTTTTGCTTTATCTGGTATCTTCAGAGAATAAAATGCAGAATTCTTGTTGTATGGTCAGTGTTAAACTGGGCTTTTCAGCATCTTCAGAGTGTTTTTGGGAACAGCTTAAAAAATAAATAAATGAATGCTTCTTTCTGTAGACACACCCCCCGTGTTCATCAATATGCAACTTGAATTTTACTTCTAAAACTGTGACAAAATTCTTTACGCACTTAGCGGTTTCATGAACAACTTTGTGTCTGTGTTAATCAGCTCAACTGAAAGATCATTTTACTTTATTTTTTTTTAACATGGTATTTGGCACTTCACTGTGAAGGCAGTAGTACAAAAGAATTTTTTATTTGCACTCAGAAAAGCAGATTAGTTTGCCCCTCTTCCTAATGTGCAAGTAGAAGAGGTTATCGGCCCCAGGGACTGTCCGAGGTGGTCTGCAAGGAATTCAGAGGGGCATGTGTGAAGGGAGGGCAGGAATTACTTGTTTTTTAAACACCTGTTTTTTATTTCATGGTATTTTGGAGGTCTGTCTTTGAGTGTGTCCTGCTTGGTATTATTTTGGAAATACATTAAATAAGTTATATACATTCCTGAATATTTTATCCCTCATTTTTTTGTTTATGAATGAAACTTTCATAGTCACTGTTTAATTGTAAAGTTAAAAAAAAAATTTAATTGTAACTCTTTTTCCTTAGAGCTGACTTAAAGGCAAAAGTTCAGTACAGGCTGCCTTGGTGTTAAACCTAAAGTATTAAAACTTAGCAGTGAAGGTGCCATTTGTGCATTACATCTTAAGACCACCTTAAATGTTAATTTTGTATGCTTTGAAAGAGTGTCAGCACCTCTTAAAAATTCAGGGGTGTTAATAATAAGAGAAAGATTCCTCCTATGCTCTGTTAGCTCAACTTATTACATCTTGCAAAGGCCTGTAACTTGAGTTTTAGTTGCACAGTGTCTTTGGAGCTGCTTTTCACAGTCTATAGTAGAAGTTGTAGGCAGAGTTAACATCTTTTTTTAGACAATCTTCTACCTACCAACTTTGTCTTACATTGCCTGATTATTGTAGCTCTATAGCAACACTATCATTATAGCACAATAGCTACCACAATTTGCAACCTGAAATGGATAATGTGCAGCAGAACCTGAACCCCCTAAATTAAATAATACTACTGAAAGCTTCTATGACCCCAGTAGGCGTAATAAAATATTTAATGTATCTGCCTACGTACATTGCTTTCCCTACATCCATAGATCAGTCCAGCTCTGGTGTAATAAATCTTGTGTTTTCTTCAGTAAATTAAAAATAGAACTAGAACATAGTATGTTTCACTGACTGGCATTTGAAGAGAATTTTTTATTTGGATCCTAAACTCCTAAAGGTTGAAGAAGAGAGGAATGTCCAGAAAAGAGGATAGATGTAGATTAAATACTAGGAAGAAGTTCTTTCAGGATCAGCTCCAAAAGCTGGTTGATCTGGAACTCATTTTACTTGGCTGTACTGTTGTGGCCTTTCAACAAACTGGGTATCTGCTTAGTAAGTGTGTGCTGCACTTTTGCATATTCCTGTTGATGCCTGATTCCCAGGAAGACTTTCCTGTGTCTCCCTGCCCTGCACAAAAGCAGTTCATGTTTTCATGCACGCTAGCAGCTGTACTGAAACTGCTTTGCCTTGTGTTGTCTGCTTAACTATAAATGGAGAAAAAACCAACCCAACTCAGTATTTCTAAGATTCTTCTGCAGTTTTTGGGATACTTTTCTCTCTGCTTTGGCCTACATGGATGGGAAGGAGTTTATGCCTTTCCTTAATTTTCTGTGAAAAGAGATTTTTTTTTTACAGGCATTCTATGAAATGTTAATTTCAAGCAGCTTAAAAAAAAAAAGTACACTTAATTTCAGGTAATTTGGAGGTCTACATCCCTCAACAAAATTAAAGTTTCTTTTTGGTACCCCTTCATTTATAGGAAAGCCTTCTGCCTGAGTGCTGCAATATGGCAACAGTAAAATGAGAGTCCTTACTCACACACCTTCCACTGAATATAAAGATTGAGGTCGTGCTCTATTTCAGCTACAGTTGAGACTCCTTCAACTGTACCTGAATTCTTTCATAAGAGAAAGGTCAAGTGGTTTTCTTTAGGTTTTAAAAAAATAACTATAACCATTATTGTCTTTGCCATGACAGAATTATCATTAAAAGCCCAGGCACTGCTATTTTTATATATATATATATACACACTGCTATTTATATATACTTATCTACATTTTCATATATATATATGTTCTGATCTCTATTATACTATTTAATTGTCAACAGTTTATTATTTTTGCAATATAAAGCACCACAGGTCCCCAAGATTGCATGAGCTGCTGTGCAAATAGAGGATAACTCCTACCTGCAAATGTGACCATCTAAGGTTAGCAACAAGGGGAAAACCTGTGCACAAACCAGCACCAGCAAACCCAGATCGCTCTTTCTCCAACCATCATCAGAAGGAATGCAGATACTGTTAAATATCACAACTGATGTAGTGTTTTAAAAGCAAGTTTAGAGATCACTTGCAAAGCAGCTTTGCAGTGATTCTCAACGGCGCCTGCATCAGCAAGCGCTGAGGAAATCTGAGTGTATCAAAGGTGTGAAGTCACGCATTATCAAACCCCTCTCTCGACCAGCAGCAAGGCAGGTTTTGTGTGCTCTGTGGCAATCCTTCTGGCATGGTGTTAGGAAGTGGCACGGGAGCGAGCTCACTCCCTGGGGGCTGTGCTGGCCAGCGTTAAGTGGTGCCTCGTGGTTGTGCAACTGCCCCATTTTCATGTGCTACGCTTTTATATTTGTATCGCATCAAAACATGTAACTCTACGGGATAAAAGGCAATGGCGAATTGCATTGTGCCTTAATCTCAGCTGAAACGCTGTCTTCACAAAACCGAGGTAAACCAAAAAGCTTTACGCTTCTTGCAGACAGAAGAAACTTGTAATACGTGAACTATTTGTACTAAGCAATCCCTTACAAGCATCTTCCTCCTCCAGTAACAAGACCGAAGTGGAAGAAGCCCCTCAGGTAAATGCCTCCACGCAGAGTTGGTTGTACTGTTTCCCAGCCAGGCTCTGGAATGTTTTTCTGACACCTTCCCCTGTGCTTCACGGTCTCCTCACTCGCGATGCTGCACGATGAGCCTGCGACTGGAAGGAGAGGTCTGTGAAACTGTTTAGGGAACAGACACCATCATGTTCACCCACTTTCCCCCAGCAGTGGGGTGTCAGAGCGGACACCACCGTTCATGGAGACTTCTTGCCGGGAGGCGTTCAGGGAAGGGCAGTCACTGAGGCACAGTCACTGAGGGCCCCTCTCTGGGGCAGGCACCGAACCTCCGCTGAGGGACGCTCGCCGCGCCTCAGGGAACCGGTTGGCCTGACAGCTCCCCGTCAGCTCCCGGGCCTCCTCCCTCCTCTCCCGCCGTGGCTCCTTCCCTCTTTCTGCCATGGCTGCTCTCGTGTCCCCCTTCCCTCCCCGACCCGGCTCTCGGCGCCTCGCCGTCTCCCGGGGCGCTCCCGGCCCCGTGCTCCCCCTGGGGCTGTAACGGCGGCAGGGCGGCCGGGGCTGTGTCTGGCCCCGGTGGGCTGAGGTCGGCATGAGTAACTCCTTTATTGTATGTTCTACGGTTTTCATGTCTCCCTTTCCTGCCAGCGGCAGGGCCGGGCTGGGGGGGGGGGGGGGGGGTTGTTCCCGGTACTGGGGCGACAGCAGGCGGGGGAAGGGCAGCCGCTCCCGCCGCTGCCCCAGACAGTGGGCGGAGCTACGGCGGCGCCGGCGGCGGGAGGGGGAGGGGGCGGTGCTCGCTGCCGGCAGTTCGTGCCCGCGCGCCGCCGCCGCCGTCTCGGTGGTTGTCTCCGCCGCCGTCTCCGCAGTGAGGTCACGGGTGGGCGGTGCGTGCGCGGCGCCTGCTCCGCTCCCCGGGTGCCGGAGCCCCGCCGCGACGGGTGAGGAGCCGGGGAGTTACCGGCGGGGGAGGGAGGGAGGGAGGGGGTACAGAGGGGGCGCTGCCGGCCCCGCGGCGGGGGAGGGGCGGGAGCGCCTGAGGGGGATGGGGCTGCGGCGGGCGGAGGGAGTGGCGGCGGCGGGCTGGGGGAAAAGGGGGTGCGGGAGGTGGAGCGCGGGGGTGGTGGGGAGAGGGGCGGCGGAGCGGGTCGGGCTGTGCCCCCGGGGAGCCGGGCTCGGCGGAGCGGCGAGACCGGCGGGAGGGGGAGGGAGAAGGAGAAGGAGAGAGCCCTGCCTGAAGCAGTGCCGTTGGGGCTGAGGTGAGTCAGGGCGCGGGAGGGTGCGAGCGGCGGGATGCGGCGTCCCGGGCCCTTCCGGGAAGGGGCTGCGGGGAGAGGGTCCGGTTCCCCGGCGGAGGGGAGGGATGGAGAACGGCTCTCGTCGCTCTGGAGCCCCCGTCCTTGCAGAGTGTGCGCGCTGGGAGAGAGCCGCCCCGGTGCCGCCCCTCAGCCAGCCCGCCCGCAGCTCGCCCAGCGGCGAATGCGGCGCCCCGGGAGTTGTCTGCGGCAGACGCCGGCAGTGCCGCTCCGCCGGGGTGACGGTGGGGCTGAGGGTCTCGGAGGAGAGCTCCGTGCGCGCTGGTCTCCCGCGATTACCTGGGAAACTGGTATCTCCTCCCTTTCGACCCAGCAGACTCGTGTTTTGGAGTGGCTTGTGCCTGACCTGTTCCCCTTTTCACAGGCTGGCTGGAAGGACTGACCTCTTCGTTAGCACCAGACATGCACTGAGCCGATGGCCGGGATCCTACCTCTATTACTAATAACGTGGGGTGGGAAAATTCTGATACAAACCAGTGACATCTGTGTGAAAGGTGACTCTCGAGGGACGTTCAGTTTTTGATGACGATTTGGACCAGCCTTTAATTTGGGGATTTATTTGTGAACTGCCATAGTAACTCTCGTGGCAGCGGTGAAATCATGAAGTTGGCAGCACAATAAAGCAAACCCTTAAGGCTGCATTTGATCTCCAGGAACGGAAAGTGCCGAATGAAATTTTCATACAACTTAAACTATGGTTTGGATCAGCTGTGTTAAGATCGGCGTTCTTTGAACCAAGACCATTT
Organism: Pezoporus occidentalis; assembly: GCF_034315485.1. Classification (NCBI taxonomy): domain Eukaryota; kingdom Metazoa; phylum Chordata; class Aves; order Psittaciformes; family Psittacidae; genus Pezoporus; species Pezoporus occidentalis. The sequence goes on from NW_026916158.1 coordinate 9,001,044, forward strand.
TTCTACTTTAATGTTTAAACAGGGACATACTTGAAAAGGCAGTATATTTTTTACAAAAAAAAAAAAAAGATCAAGGATGCACACTTGCTTCAACACGTTTTTTTACTGAGTTGCTGTACTAGCCTACTGCGTGAAACAGTGGGAAGGGTATGAAGGGAAGCTTTTTTATACATATTGCAGTGGGGTTTTTATCATAGAAAACTGAACAAATAACTGTTCAATTAGAAAAAATTGCGCAACCCTCCATTATTGATTTTATGGTACAGTGTGCAAAATGTGTTACAGTTTTTACCGTTGGAGGTTGAAGAAGTAACATTTTACTGAAAGGGGTGCAAAACTTGGTGTACTTGAGCTTGGTAGTCAAGAGCACTTTGGGATTTTTTTCATGAACAAGCAGGAAAATGCACATTCAAGACTTTAATTAATTAAAGTTCTGGTGTTTAGCAATGGAAAGCCCACAAATAAACTTCCCTTTAAGTCTAGTTTCAGACCAAAAAAGGAGTGGGATCCAAGAGGATGGGAGTCCTCCATTAAAAAAAGCAATGACAGAGATGCATGTAAATGGCAGAGTTGAAGTTGTAGTGAATAAGTTGCCAACCATAAAGAAGGAAAACTTGGACGAATATGATGAAACTCCTGTGGAGGCTGATGGGGAAACTGCCAAGCCAAACAGTACTTCGCTTTCTGAGCCTTTGAATTTAAATCCAGGTTTGAAACACACATTGGCACAGTTCCACCTCAGCAGCCAGAGTTCTCTTGGTGGACCAGCAGCCTTTTCAGCTCGTTATTCCCAGGAAAGTATGTCGCCCGCTGTCTTCTTGCCTCTTCCGTCACCACAGATACTCTCTGGTCCGCTGCTCATTCCTCCGGACAGCTCCACGGAACTCACCCAGACTGTTCTGGAGGGGGAGTCCATCTCTTGTTTTAAAGTTGGAGGAGAAAAAAGGCTTTGCCTGCCTCAGGTGTTGAATTCGGTTCTCCGAGATTTCTCACTGCAGCAGATCAACACGGTGTGCGATGAACTGTATATATACTGCTCGAGGTGCACTTCTGACCAGCTTCATATCTTGAAGGTTTTGGGAATTCTTCCATTTAATGCTCCATCCTGCGGGTTAATTACACTGACCGATGCTCAGAGACTATGCAATGCTTTATTGCGTCCTCGCACTTTTCCACAAAATGGCAGTTTTCTCCCTGGTAAGAATACCTTGGCCCAGTTGAAAGAGACTGGCAGTGCCTTCGAAGTAGAGCATGAATGCCTGGGGAAGTGCCAGGGGTTGTTTGCACCTCAGTTCTACCTTGCGCCGGATGATCCATGTATCCAGTGTTTGGAGTGCTACGGGATGTTCTCACCCCAGACATTTGTGATGCATTCGCACAGATCCCCAGACAAGAGGACGTGTCACTGGGGGTTTGAATCCTCCAAGTGGCACTGCTACCTGCATATTAACCAAAAATACTTGGGAACGTCAGAGGAGCAGGAACTGAAGCATCTCTTGGAGGAAATGAAGGAGAAATTCAGTGAGAAAAATCAGAAAAGAACTCGGTCCAAAGTAAGTTCACCTACTCTTGTAAAACTCCTAAATCTCTTTTTGCTCACATGTAAATACTTGTTTTGGAAGTGCCTTGTAAGTGCCTTTTGCAAGTGGGAATACTTGTCAAGTCAAGCCTAAGTTGAATTTGTGGGAGAGCTTCACCATGGAAATACTTTGCTCATTAAAATGTGCAGTAATTTCTTTTGGTTTTGGGCTGTAAGTAACTTCATTTGAGCTGGTTTGGCTTTGTTGGTGCTTGTTCTAAGGTACACGGTCTCTGGAAAATTCACATCTATTGTGGATATTTTCCTTCTCCCATTTGACCTTTGAGTGTGCTTTGTGTGGTATGTGCTGCAGCAGCTGAGCAAAGCAGAAAGGAGCTTGAAAATCAAGTATTAGGAACTAGTTCTACATTTGTCATTTTTACTCCAGACACGTATGATGTATGGCGACCTGGCTTGCTAGCCACCCATTTCATGACTATGAGCAGGGTAATGCTGCATTGATAAGTTGCTGTTTGGAAGCCCAAAGTCTGCTTGTTCAGCAATAGCTTTCTGTTCAAACTACTTGTATAGGGAAATAGGCCCAAAAGAGGGAGTTTTAAGCAGCCCAAGTAATGAGCTGTAGGCCGGTATCTTGACAATGGTTAATAATAGATGTCATGTTTTTTTCCTAAAATGCTGCTGCAAGTCTATGCTGTGGTTCAAAAATACCACATTTCTCTTAAAGAGCTTCTGCTTTAAATAATAAGCACCAGATAAATGTTGAACATCATACATGTTTCCATTCATAGAAGGTACAATCCTTTGCGTATAGTCTGAATGTAAGAGGATTTTAAGTGGTTCTTGGCCCATGATTGTTTCTTTTCAGTGTATTTGGCATTTATATGTCTGCTTGGTGGCTACTGATTTGATTATATATCAGTTTTGCCTGCAAGATGTTTTGTTGTGGATTTTGAAATAGCTGCAAGAGCAGTCCAGATGGCTGAGCCCAAAAAGGTGTGCTGTGAGTTTACACCTTTCAGGGTATACCTCTGAAAAGTTAGTATTGCAGAAAGGCTTACAGTAGTAACAGGTATTTTTACAGTTGTGCCAGTCCTCAGGAAGGGATTTCAGCAGAAAATTTTCATCCAGGTTGGCATGCTTCCATATGCTGAATCAGTTGAAGGTGCAGATAAGTTCATAGCAAGGAGCCTTTGCTTTTCATTTGATAAAGGCATGGCAGTCTTTATCCTTGCAATGCCAGTGTAGGTATTAAACTGTAGTATGGTGGATGCATTAGTGAAAATAGGTTTCCATAGTCATACTTACAATCCCACTTCCCTTTTCACAGTAGCAGATTTCAGCCTGCAAGATCTCTTGGTTTCATCTGTACAGGTGAAAAAAAAACCAGCTGAAATTGGCAGTAGCAGTGCTTTGGACTGGAGTGGTGCAAATGAAAGACAAAAACTTGCTAGTCTTCCATTGCAGAAGTATAGTTCTTTTTTACAAAACAGCATACGAAATCAGAATAAGAGAAAACTCTGAAAACTTGAACAGAGATGAAATGGTGTGAGAGGGTTGGTTTGTTGTTGGTTTGTTTTTTTTTTTTTTTCTTGTCTCCTGAATATGCATCTGGAAAGTACAAAAGAAGAGTTTAATAGAGCAGTGTAGGAGCACAGCCTCTGTTTTCTTGTCCTGGGGCAGCTTGGGCTGTTTCAGTCAGCTTTTCTGTCCGTCATTTCTGTGGTGTGAGAGAGGTAGCAGGTGCAGTGTGTTGGAATTCCCTTTTCTTACACTCCTAGCAAAGTTTGTTTGCAAGATGTGCTGTTTGCTATTCTGTCACCTTTTTGTCACCTTCGCTTTTACCACCTTTACCAGCCTCTGAAGGGCTGCTGTATCTTTGAGGTTATGGTGGAGGGCTCAGGAAGAACCGTTGCCCTTGGCTATGTCTTTGTCTATAAAGTAATAATAAATTATCAATTAAATCCGTAGTCTGTGGAGCATCCTAAATCTGTGCCTTGCCTTTCTCCTTAGCATTTCACTGAGTTCATTCACCTCACAGTGCAAATATGCTTTTGCTCTCAGTGTTTTAAGAGCATACAGTGTACTTGCCAGGTTAACTCATTTCTGTTCTTTGTGCTAGTAAGAAAGCTGTAATCTGTATACTTGATTGGCACCGAGTTTCTCATTTTTGGTTGAGTTCTAGACTGCAGCGTAACATTCACCTGCTCTTGATGGAACAGCTGTTGTGGTTGCTGCTAATGTCTGTGCTGTCAGATCTTCATTCCCTTTGACTTTGTGACAGTTTCTGATAATTGCTCTGTACTAAAACTTTGCCTTGCTTCTCAGACTACTTCCTTGAGTTGGTCACTGTGCATGGGGAAAAGTTCACAGTGTGGATAGTTAACATTTCTTCTGAGCATTTTTGTAAATCCCATCTCTGCTAATACTACCGGCTTAATGATTAGCTGAAACCACTACTTACCTTTTTTTCCTTAAACAACAGCTTTGTTCAGCTAGCTTAGAAGAAAATTAAGACATTTTTCATGTAGCGCTTCCAGAGAGTTTGGGTAGAAGTCATTTGATTCAACTTGGTTATATTCTGTTTACAGAATTCTTTAAGAGTATCTACACTAAACAGGTTGTTAGCTAATGTAATATACCTGTATATATTCAAGTAGATGCTTTATTTTATTAACCTGGATGATGGGGAAAGAACAGACTTAGAAAAAGACTTCATGTTTATTCATGGTTACATTTCATTTCCTTTCCTAAGTAAAAAATTGGCTTCATGTTATGAAATTCATTTGCAAAATGCACACTAATGGGGAGACAGTAAAGTTAGTTTCCATTTGAAATAGGTGGGAATGCAAAAATCTGATCAAATAACTTGAAAATAGCCATTACCCAATAGATATTTTCAAATGTAAATGTATAAACGTGTTAAATGGACAAATGTGATTCAGAAGTAAAAATTGGGTTACTGTGTACTAGCTGCAGGACAAGTAGAACATTATTAAAATTATTAGAATGATCTGAATAAGCAGAAAAACTTGAGAAGTTTCAGGATGAAGCAATTTTTCTGAGATGATTAACTTTATTTCAAATCTTTGTTACTTAAAAGCTTATGAATTTACTGTTTTGGAGCTTAACTTCCTTGTACCCTCCCTCCTTTCTCTTTGTTTTGGAACCCATTTGAGGAACTGCAGGGGTGGAGTTAAATTTCAGTTTCATTGCTACTCAATTTAGTGGGCTGGAAGTTTTGACCATAGTATTGTAGATGTGATTTGGTCTCTCTTATAGTCAAGTGGGGCTTGATTCTACAGATTTTGGTAAAAGTCACACCTGTGTAACTGGGAGCTCTCTTGCCTTCCAGAGATGAAGTTCTGTGACAGTTTATTTCAGTGTGCATAAATACAGACTTTCCTGGTAACATATCTTTGGTACAGTAAAGTTTTGTTGTTGTTGTGGGGGATTTTTGTTGGTTTGGTTTTTTTTTTTTTTAATTGACCAACTTTCAAAAAGTACTGGTTTTGGCTGGAATGGTGTTAACTGTCTTTGTAGTGGCCTGTGTGGTGCTGCAAAGAGATACTATTAGACTGTCTTTATCTTGACCTAGGAGCTTTCTTGCCTTTGTGAGGGAGTGGCTGCATGGGTACTTAGCTGCTGGCTGGGGTCAACCAAGCACACCTTAGTCCAAAACCTGCTTCCCAAGGCTAGTTTAATACAGTGAAATTAAATTTCTTAGCTATGTGTCGTGTTTAAGTATATGACAAAACACCTTTCACTTGAAATTAAGAGTAACTTTGCAGTGGGGCACAAGGTATCACTAGTAACTTTGACTGAAGAGTAATTCAAAGAATATTTTTTGAGACAAAGAGAACAAGAAGTGCTATCCAAATACAAAATACACAAAAGTTTTTTAAGATCATGTATTCTGATGCAACTGAATTAATTTGTTTGTTACTGCAAAGGGAATGGAGTTGTCATGTTACTGCAGCAACTTTGCCCAGTTCTGTCATAAGAGTAATAAGTATTTGTGACAACTGAAGAAAGTTCTGTGTCTGAAACACCAGTAATTCTTCCATTTTATTCACAGGTTTCATTTTGTAATAATGTATCTGGCAGGTGTTTACTGTGGTGTGGATATCTTATTGCAGAAGGCTCCTACTACCTTTTGGGAATCTTAATTTCTGCTGTTTCTCCCAAACGTTTTTGGCATACCCTTGGCAGAGTTCTGGAAACTCAGCAGGGCTTTTATATATGTTTGTAAAGAGATTTTCTTTTAATTTTGTTGCTACTTTCCTTAACATGGGAAACTGAAGATTGAGAAACTTCAGTGGCTTGAGTCACCCTGCATCTATGCCAGAGATGCTCTGTTTTCTACTATCCCAAATCTGTAGTGTTTGTGTATTCATGGTGTAAATGCCATTCCACTGAGGAGCCTTTATGAAAATGTAGGTAACATGTACCCATCTTCTACTTACCAATTTATTTTCTTTTCTTTAGGCGGAATCACAGCAGACCCTGGAATTATCCCAGTGGTATCCAGTGATAAAGCAAGAAGCAGAAACTGATCCTCAGCCACCCTCCTTTATCCATCCAAGGTAACTCAGTTTCCTGTGTAGAACTATAAGCAGTGTATGGACAAGTATTTAAATACTTGTGGCTACTTAAAGATAATTCAAAATGAGAAAAATATACTTGCTCCTAAATTGTTAGGAAAACTCTTAAGATATTTCACAGGAGTAACTGCACCCTAGCTTTTTATGCATTTCTTAGTGTAAATATTAATGACCTGCTTATGAGGAGGGTTTTGGTACAAGACTCAAGCTGTGATCTGAGTGTTCTTCAGTAGGCAGTATAATTAAAATGTTATAGTTTCCCTTTTCAAAATAGAAATGACCGAAGGTAATTTTTGATCTTTCATATTATAATACAATGCATGCATGTGGAAATATGCATAGGGCATATTTACCATTAGTGCAACTTAATTCCCTTTCAAAAAAAGACTTGTAAAAGGTGTTTGAAGGCTTTCTTCACACTGGAACAATGGCTGTGGCTGAGTTGTCTGTTGATTAGTTTTGTGGTTTTAGAAACCAAGTGCATTTCCTTAACATAGTACACAGTTTGTCATCTGCATTAGCAAGGGAAGTTTTTCTCAACATAGCTCTTCCCCTCCTCCCTGTGTGGTTGTGCATTTACCGTATATGGGTGAGATCAGACTCTTGGCTAGCAGCATGCATCAGAGCAACACACACACATCAAACCAGTTCCCACGCAAGCGCGTGAATGGTGGAACTTCTGTCATGGTCCTTCAGTTTGCTGTTTCTGTCGGTGCCTTCCTTCAGAACTAGGAGAAAGGGAAGCTTTGAATGCAGCAATGAGGACTCCAGCATAATGACACTGATTGTTTTGGCCCTAACCTTAGCACATTTGGTGCTCTTTTCCCTCTGTACTAGTTAAAAGTTAGTAAATAGGTTAGGGTGGTATAGAAGGATGCTCCCAGGATTCCAGGAGCTGTGAAAATACAGATGTATTGCTCAATATATGTGGGAAAGGAGGTCCAGCATTGGTCTCAGATAATACCCCAGCACTGTCAGTATACAACTTTGCTATTTAGAGTGTCATTCCCAGTACACTGATCACTTCCCCCATCCTCCATTGCTAATACAAGGATTATGAAAGTGCTGGAGAGTCTGGACTCTCCAGACAGCAAATTTCACCCTTTGCATTTAAATGAAGACTTTGCATGATTTTCCATACAATTTTTTTTTAATCAGTCATGTTTGGAAAATCCTCTTGTTTGATAGCCCCAAAACCTTATCTGGATAGTCTACTCAGTAAAGTTTAAGTGGATCGTTAGGATTTCCTTTTGCGTAGGAAAAATTTAAAAGGGCATGCTTATTTTTCACTGAAGCTTTTACAGTTTGAAATTATGTAAAGTTAAATTTATGCTCTCTACTAGTCATAATCTATTATGTTTTACCTTTCGTTCTTAATTTTACTGTTCTACTGTTTCAGTTACTACCTTTATATGTGTGATAAAGTGGTTGCCCCAAATGTATCTCTTGCATCGCAATGTAAGGATGTTGCAAAAACAGCAGTCAGAACTTCAGAAATAATTAAATCCTCACCTGGACAGTCAGAGAGAAAGTTCAGTAGTGGAAAGCACAAAAAAGCTGCCTCCTACCCAGACCTTTCTCTGGAAGAACAGGAAAAAATTGACTTGAAAGCAGGTGTGGAGCAGCATAAACGTTTAGGTGAGTAGTGAAAATTTCATTGGAGTCTTCTTTTTTCATACCATACCATTTTGGAAAGCTCATCATCAAGCTATTATTTTGTGATGTCACTTCAGTTTTCCAAAAGTTTTGATCTTTTTATCATCTTCTGTTTTCTTCGCTTTTTCTTCACTCTGGAAGTTTAATTTTCAGTGATTATTATGCTGTGTTGTTCTTTTATCTGCAGATCCACCCGTGTCAGCTCGTTCTGCAAGAGGTGGAAGATCTGAACGTGTTTCTTCCAGAATCACCCGAGACTCTAGTCGTATTGAAGTAGGTAATGATGTACGAACCTTGTCCCCTACTCTCATGAAGGACATCAGTTGTGAAGATGACAAGGGAAGGATTATGGAAGAAGTAATGAAAACCTACATCAAACAGCAAGAAAAACTAAATACTATTTTACAGAGAAAACAGCAGCTTCAAATGGTACAGTGACAATCTGAGTGCATTTTGTTTTTTTGCCTTTGACGTCAGAAAACTCATGTTAGTTGGCTGGTTTTAGATTGATATCACAGATTACATTCATTTAAAAACACAAAGCACGCAGATAAATTCCCCTCCAGCTTGAATCCAGACACCAAATCTTTAATATCCCCTGTGCTCGTTAGATTTGAGTCCACTAATAATTGGTGTCTTTTCAGTTTGCAGTGGTGTTCAAGCAGATCTTTCTTTTGTTTTATTCAAATGTAAACCACTTCTTTAATTTCAGAATGTTTCTCAAGTATTTAAGTGTTTTGGCAAATATAGCTTAACTCCTCTAAAGTTTCTCAGTTTTCAGGATTTTAAAAATGCAGACATCAGTGTTCTAGAAATGGTCTTATTGCTGCCCTGTATAAAAAAAAAAAAATAAAATACCACCTTCCTCTTTCTATTCGATAAGCCCTTGGTTTTAGGGGGTTTTTATTACTCTTTCTTAATGGATGACATTAAAAGCTGGTGTTCATTTGTGATTCTGCCTCCTTTCTGTTTTCTGGATTAAGGTAAACACTGTCTTTGCTTTTTACATTCATACCAGAATCCTCTAGAGCTGCTACTTTTAAGTTGTTCTGCTGCTGGAGGTAAAGCTTGTAAATAAGTTAAAAAAAACTAAGACTTAAAAAAAAAATCCCAAGATGCTAATGGAAAAATAAACACATTTATTCTGTTTTCTCATGATGCACTTCTTACATCTTCAAAGTATATTCTAGTAAATCAGTGCTTCTGCTTTCTGAGGTTCATTGTTGGAAGTTGTGAATCTGTTTCTAGAAGTCCTGTCTATAAGTAATTTCTTAAAAGTGAAATGCTTGGTACAGAATTCCAGGCTGTCATCAAGGAGATACCTACCATTATCAGTTTAATGTTATCAGTAGATAAATGTGCCCTTTTTGGCCTCATTGTTTACAGATACACATTTAAATGCAGCTGTGTACTTTCCTGATCTTGGAGCCAAGGTGTATATGATCCTGGTTTTTCTTGACAGGAAGTGGAAATGTTAAGCAACTCTAAATCTATGAAGGAACTAACTGAAGAGCAGCGGAATTTACAAAAAGAACTTGAATGTCTGCAAACAGAGCATGCTCAAAGAATGGAAGAATTTTATTTTGAGCAGAGAGACTTGGAGAAGAAACTGGACCAAGTGATGAAGCAGAAGTGTAGCTGTGACTCCAATTTAGAAAAAGACAAAGAAGCTGAATACGCAGCACAGGTGAGAAGGGAAAGTTGCTTCAAACAAAATGGCATTTAATGTATCAGGAAATTGTGAAGCTGTTGCTCAGCCACCTTCAGGTTTCATCTCCTCTGTGTGTTTTGATACCATAGACGAATACCAAAATAGGTCACAGTGACAGCAATATTTATTTCCCTGTTCCTTGACTGAAACCGAGGTAGAATGCAGCTTGCAAAAGTACGTGCTGTTATTGACAAAATAGTAATCTTTAACATAAGGTCTGTTAACTCCTCATTTAAAACAAATTGTGTTTTTAATGTGTGTAGTCTTGCCTGTGTTATAGAATTAACCATTCTCATTTTAGTTACAGAAATAAGCTATTTCTTTTTTTTCTTCCTTGTATGTTAAAAAACAAATCCAAACTTCTTAACCACCTTTTTGTCAAGATCAGTAGCATACCTTGGTCTTTTTCTGATCTTTGATGGTATAATCTTCTGCTCTGTCTGATAGAGCCCCCATCTGTGCTCTGTCAAAGCATTCAGGCAAGAGTTCTCTTGGAAATTAAATTTTCCATTTTTTTGTCTCTCATTCCTGCCTCTTGGGGTTTATATGTCAAAACCTGTGGTGATTGTTTCACTTTTTTTTTAAACTTTTGTTGCTGCTTCCAGTGTAAGGTGGAGATAATTCATGCTATTCCAATGGGAAAAATATAGTTAATGCCCAAGGGAGCCTTGGAATGCCTCTTCAAAATCAGTTGCAATTACGATTAGATGTACAGTGATGTTTTGTATACCATGTCACAGGAAAAGAGTCTTCACAGCTTTTCAAAAGTAAACAAAACTAAAAAGCTCAGGAAAGCTTTGTGGTCATTTGATTGTAGCTTTGTGTATTTCCTGTTCTTGTTGTCTCAAACTAAGAAACAGGCAGTACTTGAGAGACAGGTTTTGGTATTTTTGGGGAGTAGGGCAGAGACTAGCATCGTAAATTCTTCTCATTAATTTAATTTGATGACATCCCACTCCACAGATTCCTGGCCTTCCTGCCAGAAATAATCCTCTCTAAGGCCTGATTTACTAAACATCTGGTACAAGCCCTGTTACTGCAAGTAGCAACATGTTCTAATTTATGAAGATAATCATGTATAGCATGTTTTATATGGCTTGTGTAGCTTACTTTCTTCAGAGGGTAAAAAGCCATACATTGTTCCCCACAGAGATTGGTTGATTGTTTCTTTTGAAATTAGACTTTGGAAACTAAATACGTTTCTTTCAAGGAAGTTTACTCTTATTACCTGTGTGGTAGAGCTATTGGAAACATATAATGTGGGACTTTTTCTCTGTTTACCACATCTTACAATAGATTTTGGACCCTAGGTTCCAAGCAGTTGTCAAAAATACCCAAGTTAAACAGAGGTCCTGGCAACAGGCAACTTCCCCAAGCTGTGTGTACAGCATTTTAAAAAAGCCTTCATCTAATGTCTTCTTGAAGCAGCTGCACGGGCTGCCTTTTCTGCCTGAGAACTGTGAACTGGGAGGAACCCTGTCCTACATTAAGCAAAATGAGTAATTTGGGGTTTGCAACTTGCTTAAATGTCTGTTCTTCTTTCTAGGCCTGTCTGAAGATGCAGTGTCCTCTCCCCTTTCTTGACTTCTTTAATGAATTGTGTAGTTTAGTTGTTGCTTTACCCTGTCAATTGAAATAGTGTAACCACAACTGAAACCTTTCCTTAGAGCTGGAAATTGAAACTCAAATCAGAGACGTGCTTATCTACGTGTTGCAACATGTAGGCAATGGGCATTATTGTACTGCAACAGTTTACTTCATCAAAGTGGTGGAGTCAAAAGACTTGCATTAATATCTAAGAACTGCTTCAATATTTCTGGTTAGATGAAGAACCATTTAAATATTTTGGATGATACAAGTGGAGAGGAAGGTTGCTGAATGCAGTATTTCTCTAAAATCAGCACAGCAGTTCTTTTGCCCAGCAGTTTTACAGCAGTTGGTGAACACCAGTGATCCTGCGCACTCCTGCATCTTTCGTTCTCATGAGTTTAGTGATGATTTATATCAGATAGATACCTATCATTATAAAGGCAGATGAATTTTTAGATTCAGTGAGGCTTTTTGTCTTTTTTTTTTTTTTTTTTTGAAGAAATAACTCCTTAAAATCAGTGGTAGAGAACTGATTTCCAGTCTCCTCCCTGTTTAACTGCTGGTAGTATATGGATAAGCAATTTGACAGCAACTTTCCCACACTTGAAAAATTCATCAGTTATTTCCAGACCTCACTCTGAATAAATTCTGATGACACTCTAGGAAGTTCAAGTTTTACTGTACTCCAAAGATGAAAAATACTACTTAATTTTTGTGTTTAAACACAAAACATTTCGCCAAAAAATGTGCATGGACTCATATTTGAGCACACATATAAATGCACAGGCGTTATGTTCAAGGTTTTCTGAATGTCATTTATGGTAAGTCTGTTTCATTTAGACTAAAGGGTACTGAAACAGTGTTGGTGGTTTTGTTTGTTCTAGAAGTGCATTCAGGCTTTGAAATAAAGGAGTAATACTTTGTCAGTAAGAGAAAAGAAGCTGATAAATGGAAAAGTGCTCTTTATTCCGGGATTTGTGAAACATCTGATTCTGACATAATGACAGTCTTCCTAACAGATTGTATGTGTTATTACATGGTCTAGTGTGACAGTTAATATAACTACAATTTATATGTATATGATGTTTATGCAACTTTACGTACTGATGTTATTTGCTAATGGTGTAGTATGATGCATGATTCTTGACAACAGTAGAAGAGGAGCTGATAAATAACTGGTGAATGAAGTCCTTTCATCTGATGCATAGGGTAGTCACCAGTGGTGCCTTGAAGTGAATAGTTGATGTTACAAATAAGTTCACTAAAATTTTCTCTGCCTCTGTCTTTTTTACAGCTAGCAGAATTGAGACAGAGACTGGATCATGCAGAGGCAGATAGACAAGAGCTTCAGGATGAACTGAGACAAGAACGAGAGGCAAGAGAAAAGTTAGAAATGATGATAAAGGAGCTGAAGCTGCAGATCTTGAAATCTTCAAAAACTGGGAAAGGAAAATAGAAATTGAAAGAGGAAGCTTGACTGAGTCCTTCAAACAGGGTGTTTTCGTTTTTAATGAATTTTGAGCAGTTTAGTGTGATGAGAAGTATTCTCTGCAGATTTCTATTTCCCAGACAAGTCCAGATGAAGATATATATAAATAAATATAGATAGGCATACATTTTTAGATTTTCCTAACCAATGAAAATCTGCATTTATTTGTACTGGTGTTTTTCTCAAACAATGAAAAATGCAAACCTCTTGATTTAAGGTGACCGGTTCTGTCTATTTCTAATGCAGTCTTGAGGACTCTCTACCTTTTAATATTGTCTGTTAAAATGTATGTGGTGATCTTTTATTTTGCTCTCAGTTGCACATCCAGCTATAAAAGTACATTTAAAACATTTTGAGTTCTTCAAGGACAAAAGTAGTTTGGGTTTCAGTGTAAATTATTCATTTTTGAACTGGGGAAAGTAAAGACAGCTTTCCATCTGTAAGGTTATAGTCAAAATTTCCACAGAGACAAATGATGGATCATCAAAAGTGATTTAGCAGCATGAGTTTTTCCCATAATTTCATTGTGTGAAGTCAAGCTGATATTTTCAGTATTTTCTATTTAGGAACTCATTAATAATCTAAAGAATTTTAGAGCCAGCATTTGCTTGCCTCGCTGGAAGAAGAAAATGTTAGGGTGTTTTTGTAAATGAAAAAATCTACAGTTATTTTGGAATCTTTGGGAATTAAAAACTTGCTTTTTTTTTCCTTCTATTTAGTAGGTATGAAAGCAATGTTAATAAAAAGCTTAGAGGTGGGGCTTTTCCTTCTAGAAACTGAGGAGGCTTGACTTAACTAGTTTTCAGATAGTAAAGCTTTCAAGAAAAGTAATATTTATTAAAAAATACGTATTAGTTTCTCTCGTACCATAAGCCTCCGCACTTTGAGCTTCTTGCCAACTTGTGGATTTTTCTTCCATTACATAGAACAGGCCTTAACTGACATTGTGATAATAGCTTAAAAAATAAACTTCTGACATATGGCACTTTGAAAACCATTTTGATAGTCTCTGTATTTGAACGGCACGGTAGTGTTACCATGAATTAAGAAATTCAGCATGTTTGTTAAGATATAACATTTGAAAGTGTGTGATTGTACAGAATTGCTGTTTTATGTATATATAATGTTTGAGTACTTCAGAAGTCTGGTTCCTAGTGGATTAAACGCATGACTACAAAATTGGATGAAGAAATACTTTTTGCACTTCTTTCCAAAAAGTTTGATACAGCTGACAGACATTAGCTGATTTATGTCAGTGATTAGGAATATTTTAGTAATTCTAGCATTTCACTATGTAGTTTTAACCTGTGCTTTGGCTTCTGGTTTTGAGGTACTTAGGTTTATTATTCTCGTAATAATTCAGTTAATTTGGGATGAAACCACTAGTAAAAGCCTAAATTGGTATTTTTTAAATTATTTTTTAATCTCCCCCCTAACTAGTAAAACTGAAAACTTTTGAGTTCACTTTTGTTTCTCTTTCAGTGGTATGACAAGAGTGAATATCACAGAGAAAGATAAAATTGCACAACTCTTTAAAGTGGATGAGAAGTCAGGTGATAAATTCCCATGGAGTCACAGAATAATTCTTTTATAGCTGTGTACAGTTTTGTCTCTGAGCTCTGTGTCACATATGCGCTGATGATTAAAACAGGTTAGATGGAAAAAAAACCCAAACCATTTTCTTTGTCAGTGTTGATCAGAAACTATTACATTTTTTCCCTTCATCTCTAATTTTTTGCTCAAAAAAAAGAAGGGAAAAAGCCTGTGTTTGCAGCATGGTTTGGCAGGAAAGGTGCTGACTGTAGATGGTTCTGGTTGTTTACATGCCACTTGCTTTAGAAACACAATGTTTTACTGTAACAAGCACCAAAACCATGGTTATAGGGAGGGAGAGTAGGCAAGAATGGTGATAAAAGTGATTGTTAGGGAATGGAGCTTGAAGTAGTCATTGGTGGACTGAACGTATGTTGGTTTACTTAGATGGGCAAGAAGCAAAATGCTGTCCTAGGAAACAGAAAAATTTCAGCTGAGTGTTACTAAAGGAGCAAAAGAGAGCATTTCTATTTGCTTTAGCAGTGTTTTGAACCAGCCTTGTTTGTTTGTCAGTATAGGTAAGGCCATACAAACTTGTTTAATACAGGTGCAGTAACTAAATTACCACAGTATTTATATTTTAGCTGTTTAATTTATGGAATCCTCATGGAATTATATTAGAATATTGTACAGTCTGTTTCCATTCAGGTCTTGTCTGTGTTATGTAATTTCTGCTCAAATTTCCCCTTTTGCCACTGGTGTATCTTCAGCAGTGGCAATTCCAGCAGAGTGCTGGTGTAACTTGGGTTTACTTTGTGTCAACCAGCTGTTAACTGGCTTACGCTGTAGACTATTGAAATGCTGGTGTCCATAATTTGTACTAGCATTTTCACTGTTTCAAGAACTCAAGCAGCTATATGAACTTTTATCAATTCCAGCTACAGATGTGTCCTCCTAATAATTTAAAAACATCTGGCTGAAAAAGCTGATGGAACATTTATTAAAATAACTTTAAAAGTAGCTTTGTAAATATTCCATTTAGTTCATCTAAAGTTAGAATGCATTTTAAATTATTGTAATCCTCTTAAAATTCTTAAATATTACTTTCAGGCTCTTTAACATAAGCAATTTTCATATGTGTAGACTTAATTTTATACTGATTTTAAGTAATAATGTATACATAAATGTGCCATAGATTTTGTGTGTTCACAGCCTTTGAAAGATAGTTTTTTAGTAAATTGTAAATAATGCTGTATCAGTTCTAGAACAAATATGTTGACCTCTTTTCACTACCTTATGCTAGTTACATTGAATGGTTTATTTTACAGCCTAATATAGGAACTCAGAATGCACATTTAAGGGCCCTCATTTAAGTGCACACTTAATGGTAGAAACTAGTTCTGTCATTAGGTCCTCCCTTTTAGTCATAGCATGCTCATTTTCTGTATTAATACTTGTTTTGTCTTCAGTTATTGCTTGCTGATCTTTCAGGCAAGAAGTAATTTTCCTGGATAGTTGTGATGTGAAACTTGTAGGAAAAAATCCTAAAATTGTCTATAATCTTGAAAGTTGCATTATTAAATACCCAGACTGAGATCAAAGTTGCTAGTGTACCTTCTGGAACAAAGTAAGTAGGATTCAAGGTGAATAGCTAGTTTCCTCCTATATTTCTTTCAAAAGAGAACTTTCACATTGCTTTGTGTACGTCAATCAACAAGAAAACCTAAGAGCTGAAAGAGTAAAACTCCTGCAATTTAGGCAGTCTGAAAGCACCCTCTTTTGCAGCGTAGTGATGTATCCCAAGACAAAAGAGATTTTTATCTAAATCTCCAAACTTAGTCTGTGTTTCAGTTTTTATAAAGCATATTGTTCAATTTGAGTATTTAGATAAATGTAGTTATGTTTTGTGTTCTTAAACTAATTTTATTCTATATTTAATATATTGATAGCTTAGGTGTAAAATCACTTGTATATAGTAAAGGCATAAAGCAATTAGTGAAGTAGGGGAAGTTGAGTGGGAGCGTAAAGCTACTGGTGGCCTGAAAGAGTAAGTCTTGGCCCATATTTTAGAAGTCACAATGTTTCCTTCATACACTCTTGTTTTCTGTTGGGGAGGGGCTAGCTAGAATGTGTTACGAGATTTTTGGAAAAGTTTCCTAGCATTAGGTATGAAGTTGCCCTTGACATGCTGACATGGTCAGCTTCCTGGAATTCACTTGTTTGTAGAATATATATTTTGATTGTCAGTTAAGATAATGACTTTGTATTTTTTCTGCACTTAATTCATGTAATTGACCCACACAACAGTTCTCTATAGTGTGGTGAAGTCAACAAAAGACATAATTACACCTATCTGTTAATGTGTGCTTACAATATTTCAGTAATTTTATTTAAGCTGTCAGTAGTAAGCAGAAGAAAGCTGCAAATTTTAATTTTCTTTTTTCTCATTACATTGGCAGTTTGAGTATTCATCAGTTTTCATTACAGAAAATGTGTAGAATTTTCAATTTGTTGCATATTTCAAAAAGACATCCAATTTTCTTTTAGCTTTTGTGAAAGCAGTTACGACTTGCGTGACAATGTTGTATTGTGTCTTCATTACTTGGAAAATTGTGTATTTTCAGGGTTAGTGGTTCAGTTGGAAAATGCTTGAAAAATGAGTTCTAAGCACTTCATCAAGCACAGCAAACAAATGGTATAAAATTTTGCTATTTGAAAATTGATTAAATGTAATAGTATCAATTGATTTTTTTTTTTATTTTTTTCCTTCAAATATAGATACCTCACTTAAAGGAAAGCACAGCTGTACTGTATTTAAACTAATTCTAGGAAATAATAAAAAATCGGTCTAAAATACTTTGTTGCTGTTACGTTGCTTTCTGTGATTGACAAAATCTGGTTTTGTGTTTTCATACTCTTGGAACGTATTGATGCTGACATGCCGGTATATAATTATCGCAAATTACAGAAAGTAGCTGCAAAACAACAGTTTGTGTTAGCGCAAGGCAACAGGTTGGACGGCTATTCTGAAACCATAGTAAAAGCCTGTGAAAAATGATCAGTGCATTCAACAATTTTTAGTACTTTGCCAATGATGTACAGTCGTATTGTTAAGAGTTGCTGTGGTTGCATTACATGACACACAAAACTGTCCTCTACCTCACGTGAGATTTAACAGATATTTTATATGGTTTTAGTAAACAAGATGCATCTATCTGGTCACTTAGTTTACAAATTTTAAATTATATTTATTGAAACATGACATACTGTGCTCTTAGCTTATACCTCAATTGTATTTTGTGCTGTTATCCATTTTCATGCTTTGTAAATACCTGTATAGATTGTGGATTCAAAAAAATAAAGAACTGTAATGTCAGAACACTTGTCTGTGATGTTTTTAAACACTGACTTCTAAACTTGACTTCTTGGAAGGTGTTTAACAACACAGACTCTTCCTTGCTTTGGGGACAGTAAATTAAACCCTGATGACACTGACCTGTTTGCAGAGCTCCCACTGCCTGCCAGCAGGTCCTGGTCTTCTGTAGGGTATATTTACCAAAATTGACAAGACAATGGCCTGCCCTCTTCATCAGTCCATTGAAGACTCCTAAAGCTCTTTTGACTCCACAAAGAGATTATTGACAGTAAGATTTCTGTGTATCTTGACGTAAATTTGGTGTGTATATGTGTAAGCACAACCACTTGCGTGTTTGGGTTGTACTCTGGTGCTCAGCTTTTGTTGCTACTTGGAAATTCCAGCTGTGTTTGAGTTGTTCACACCTTTAATAGCTTAGTAATGAACAAGGTAAATCACACATTATCAGATAAAATGCTGAGACTATACAAAGTTAAAAATCGGAAATGAGAATTCTACTGAATTGGCTGAAAAAAGACCCCTGGTAGAAAACATGCCCGACAGTGACTCTCAGGAGTTCTTAGTTTTTGTAAATTATGATTACATTGCTTAATATTTCTGTGTATCATCAGGGAGCCTAAATAGCAGAACATTGAGAGTAGGAGAGAAGAGGCAGCCAGGAGGAAAGTGGGAGCTGTTCCTATAAGCTGCATGTGAATGGGACTTCCATTTTAGGTTAAGCTTCCACCACTTTCAACAGCAAGCTATACTCTATTGGTTACTTAAAATCCCCCTACATCGTAGTAAAAATTACAACTTTTACTACAGATATTTTGGAGATTTTGTTATTTTATTCATACAGAAAGGTTTTTCCTGACAGATACGCAAGTGTGGTCACATACAAGAGATTTTTTTCCTTCTCGAATCAGAGCAAAACTGCTTTGTCCTTGTTTCAAGGTACTGCTCTTGCACGTAGGAAATCCTGCTTATGTTTCAGATTATTGCAAACCCTTAATGCTACTATGTACTTGCCTGTGTTTTACAGCTGAAGAGAGAAATGAGTGGAATGAGCCAGGCTGAAGATGAATTTTGTAGTATTTTGATGAGCTCAGCCCCTAGTATGGAAGAAAATTAATAACTAGCTGTATCATTTAAACATGTTGACTTCAGCATCCCATGTTGTATTTTTATTCTGCTGTATTTTCAAATGAGGGAGAAGCTAACAGGGTGAAAAACCTGCAAAAAGCAAGTTCAAGGTGAGTCATTTCATATGAGAAAAAGCCCTAGGGTGTTGATAACTTGTGTAAGTATGACTAACTGAAATGCATATCATTTGTCAGAGAAAACAATGCTGCTGATCAAGGGAAATCTGCTGGAGTGACAGGGTAGAAAGATTGATATTTCAGCTGTTCACACTTGCCAAAACAAATAGCTTTAAAAATAGCAAGTTTTAAGGGTATTTCCTTAAGTGTATCAGTTTCTTTAGCATATAGCTGGGAAGTCATTCTTCTTTGCTTATTTTATTGATCTTGTGAATCATTGTTCACTTGTAGCATACTTCTATTCACTTAAATATCAGTGGTATTTGTAACAGTGGCAGAATAGTAAATGTTTCCTGTCTCTAGCCATGTTAATGAAATACTTCAGACTGGGCACCACGTTGAGTACTGTTGAGTTATTCTAGCTACTAATGTGTAAAATTTACTTCTTGTCTGTTGAGCTGCTGCACACTCTGGCAAATAAAATATATTTGTGAAGGAAAACATGGCAGTGTTAAAAGCTTTAGTGGTTAATAAAACTGTAACTGTAGGGGTCTGAATTATGGTAGAATGTGCCCATGGCCTGCACCTTAATATCTCTCAGTATTTACAGAAGTCTTCTTTTTTTTGTACATTAGGATGTGCTGCGCAATCACCATGTGAAATGCTTCTAATTTCAGCTTTGGAGTGAAATGGGATATCAAGATGTTGCAAAATTTTCTGGTATTTTGAAGAAATACAGAATGCTTTGAAGTATGTTCACACTTAAGTATTAGTGTGATTTCAGAGAATATGCATGGGTTTTAACTTCAAAGGGCTGTGTGGAGACAGTCCTGTTGGACAACAGAGGTTGGTATTGCTCATCCCAAAGTGGTTAAGTATTCTTATTTAAAGTTAGGTGAATGAAATTCTAGACTTGAAAAACTGTGAGCTATATTAGCAAAGGAGAGAGGCGGGAATGTGTCTGTTTGTGTATTCTCCTTACAATATACTAGTATATCTCCTGAAGAACAATTAAGCAGGAATATTGTTTGGGGAAAGATTCAATCGATCTAGAATCAAACCCTTGACAACATGAAAATGGTGGTTGAAAGTAAGGAACAGCAGGCTTCACCTGAAGTGGCTGCAGTGGAAGAATAAGCTTCGTAGAAAGATGGAATCACATTGGGAAAGTCAATGAAAGGCCAGCTGGCCGCAAGGCTTCACAAAAATACCATGGGCCAGGTAAGGAGTAGCCCACAATATAAAACAAAAGTAACAATTAAATTTCTATTTGTTACAAAAGCTATTCTCCAAAGGTAATTTTCAGCTGTTTGTATTGTAACTCCAGCGTTCAGATAAAGCTTTGACAAAACAAAACTGTGGCCTCATGTCCTTGAATTTTGAATATAAGGAGTATGTGATGGAGCTCAGGATGATCCTGGTGATGTTTTTCACTTTATTTGCTAAAGAGTGGGATAAAATACAGTTGGATGAAGAGCAAGATAGTTTTCTTTCCCAGCACTTGCAGTAGAGTAAAAACCAATAATAATAACAATATCTTGGTGTGTTGCTTCCGGTATTTCTCTCTCACCAGCAGCTCTAGGAATGAATCAAATTCATTGTTCTCTCGTTTTCTTGCCCGGTTTTGCCCTTCCTCTGTGCAGTGGGGACAGCTCTCCACTAGTGGTCTCTCCAGGCATGTTTCATCTGCATAGATCCGAGGTTCCCTTCACAGAGTCAGAAGCGCTGGAGGACAGCAGTGACTAGGGATGTGTTGGCACACACTAACATATATGTCTGTGAAAGTACAGACAGGAAAATACCCTGCCTGCCTATTTCTCCTGATGCAGAGCGGGCTGTGAAGTTTCTCTTTTGACATTTTGAAGTAGCTGTTCCCTGTTCCGTCAGGTAGACTAAAATTTACACCTATAATGAATCCAAGTAAACAGCATCTCATTCTAATTTTAGCATTTAGAAGTGGAAATAGGCGCTGTTAAACACATATTTGAGAGTCCATGAGTGTTAATTAATACTTCTAAAACCCCAGGCAGAAGCAGAGAGTACAGTGATGGGTCTCGTGTTTTTGCAGTTACTGAAAACATCAGGAAAGACTCAAGACTGATTTTATCCTTTTACTGCAGCCATGCTGATGGCTTTGATGAGATTATCAATTCCACCTTTTGAGTAACTTTGTCCACTCTATTTCTTGCCCTATATTTTTCCATGAAGAGGTACCAGTGTGATCATTTGTCTTCAACTCAAAAATCCTGCTTTATTTTTAGTCCCTCGATGCTGTATTTTGAATAGTCAGGCTGTTTGCATTTGAATAAAGCAGCCTGGTTTGTTTTTCAAGCATGGGTGGGTGTAATTCTGCATCTCCTCCTCTCCACACCCTCTTTCCCCTCTTACTCTCTTGATTAACTGGCAGAAGCTGGGGCTCCCTGCTCGCTCCTCCCATGTGTTATAGGGTTGGAGGCAGCTCTAACCCCTCCCAGGGACAGAGCTGGGCAGAGGCAGTGAGTGCCTGCAGCACATCAGAGACCTCATCCTACCAGACCCCCATCCCTCCAGCTCGCAGCAAGTCCCAGCAGACCGGATCCACAGCAGGACCCTTGCCAGCCAGCTTTGCTGAACCCCTGCAGGTGCTCTGCTGTCCAGCTTGCCCCAGCAAGGGATCGACATGGTGGCCACCTGCCTGCACCTGGC
Source organism: Pezoporus occidentalis (assembly GCF_034315485.1). Lineage (NCBI taxonomy): Eukaryota > Metazoa > Chordata > Aves > Psittaciformes > Psittacidae > Pezoporus > Pezoporus occidentalis. The sequence continues at coordinate 9,022,466 of NW_026916158.1, forward strand.
CGGATTTGTCTGCAGTTTCATAGGGTGGATCGGGGTGGTTGTGGCAACAGCCACCAATGACTGGGTGGTGACTTGCGGCTACACCATCACCACCTGCAGGAAAATGGATGAGCTGGGGTCCAAGGGGCTGTGGGCAGACTGTGTCATGGCGACAGGTCTCTATCACTGCAAGCCCCTTGTGGACATCCTCATATTGCCAGGTACGTGTGCCTGACCTCCCCTTCTCTCCCGGAGGTGAGGAGCAAAGTCTTGCTCTGAGCAGCGCAGGTCCTACTGCTGGAGGAATTGATGGCGAAGCTCCTTCAACTTCAGCAGCTCAGGAGATGGTTCATAAAATACACTAAGGAATGTGAAAAATAGCTTTCAGTATGATTGCCTTAAATTAATACTTAGTTTTAATTGTACCACGTATCATGAGTTATCTGTGGCTGTTAAGGTCCAGCTGAAGTTTAATCGTTGCTCTTAGGTGCTTGCCTTTTCACATCTTGTAGCTATAGATTGCATTGCAAAACATATATAGTATATTGAGGTATAATGGAGTATTTCAGGTTTTGCTTTTAGATGATTAAAAATGTGAAGGTTCTATTCCTTAAAGTGATCTTGAATATAATGAGTCTTTCAGCATCTATTATTAATGCTGCTATGGCTTTTAATCTTTTGGAACATCGTCATTAGTCTTGATGGTCTTGTGCTTCATGCATGTTCTAAAGCAAGACATTACTTTTACATGGCAAACAGATGTAACTCTTCTGCTTTTCTTGATCTTTTCTAATTATATAGTAATTTCTATGTAATTTACTGCAAAGCAAAAATTAAGCAAAGTGTTTAATCAGTATGAACGCATCTTTTGAGCCAATTAAGCATGCCAAAGTCTTGTCCCTGTAAGTTTAGTTAGTGATCTCACCTGTTGCAATCAGTTAACTCTGCAGTGCTTCTTCATTCTGATGTGTTTTAGATTGCACCTCCTCTAGCATGTCAGAGATGCCTCTTCCAAAGCTGACAGGGTAGAAATAACCGTTCCTTATTGTCTTCTTTAATGTTTCCTTGTTTATTTGTTTAAACTGCTGTGAAAATAATTTCACAAGAGCTTAGAAAGATTAGTCCCGAATTTTTCTCTGTTACAGAGCCTACTCTGTGTCATACAGTGCTTAGCAATACTGAATGTCTCAGACTAGCTCGTGTTCTCCCTTTCTGTGTGTGTGTATACTTTTATTTCAGTAGGTTTGCCTTCCTCGTTGCTACTGTTGCTCAGTATGATCCAGCAGAGAAGAAAGAGAAAAAGCTTGCCCTGAAGAAACAGTTGAATGAAATTTAATGAATAAGTAAACAGGTCTTTCAGCAGCAGAAACAAATCTCTCCAGCAGAAACAAATCACAAGACAAATGCTTGTGCTTCTAACCTATTTGATACCCACAGCTTTCCATGAAAGGGAGATTTATCCTGGTGTGCCTGATAGCTGAAATGTATTTAGTCTTTCACTGCCTGAGTCAAGCTTTTAAAATGGATGTTTGTATTCTCTTCTAATGGGGGTTGATTGCACAGGAACCATACTGGGCACAGCCACCTCCTTCGTTTGAGGTCTCATTTTTTTTTGCCCTGAACTTCTGAGGTAACTTCTTTTGTTAAGTTTCCTCTTGCAAAAGTCAAGCAAATATTCAATATACGCAGAGTCTATATTTCCAGGAACAGTAAAATCCTCACTCCTGGTGCCTTACCTGCATGTCAGTGGGACTTGCTTGAGGCCACTCTTCACCGGTATTGTTTGAGGCACCACAAAACTCCATGTTTGCATGTGGCAGCTTCATTTTGTTAGTGAGAATTGAAACAGACAGCATACTCTCTTTGCCGAGACTGTCCTGAGAGTTGGTGGAGGCTCACCAGGCACTGGAGCAAATCTGACACTTGCTCTTTTGAACGCAAGTAATGACCTGTTCTTGTTTATTTATATATAATTTATAGATACTATATAACATTTATTTATAAATAAAATTTTGTATATACATTTATATAAAAAAACATATTTTAAACGAGACATTATTATACATAGACCCTCACCGAGTGGTAAAAACATCATGACCCTGTGCATCATGGTCACAGCCCCTGGGTCTTGTAGCTCCTTGCTGCCTTGTGACAGGCTGCTATTGCTGCTCAGGCACAGGCAGGAGAGAGGCAGTAACTGATGGAATGCCAGGGGATCCTGTGATGTCTGTAGGGACCCAGAGGAGTAACGTGGCCCTTGGTTATGGCAACCCAAGCAGCTCTGCAAAGTGCAGTCGTTTCTTCTCTCTAAGGAAGAGCTAGGCCAGTGATTGGCTTGAGCCACCTGTCTCCTCTGAAACCCCGCTGCCAGGCTGGACTCCTGAGGTGCAGCACTGGCACGTGGCGAGTGTCCCTCCTCCTCCCAGGTCAGCAGTCCTCAACTTCTCAGGGCAGCTACTGGTGGTATCTCATGGACCTGATTGTTTCTGTGATTAGACTGTAACTATTCAGCTCTCTGGATGATTGTGGTCCTCCTCTGCTCACAGCAAGCTGCTCTTGAAGCCTAAATTCTTGTTATTTAATCAAAGCACTCTCCGTGAAAAGATACAGGAAATCTCCATCTTGGCTGTTTCTCCTGCTTTCCCTTCATATATATTCCAGCTCCATGATTTCTCAGTGTCTTGCTGGGAGAGCTTCTGTTTTTCAGGCAGTGCTATTTGTTCATTGGAAAATTTTGATCCTCCACATCCTGTGTTCATGCACTACCCACTGCACTGCAGTGTCATTGCCTATGCCTAGGGAAGACTTAATGTTTACACAAAGGATTGAACCTGTTCCTCATACTCTATGCAAGTCTTGGGAGCTAATCAAATGGGAGCCTTTCTCCAGAGGTCTCCTTCTCTTGTGCCAAATAATCAATATCATCTTTCCTTGCTTTGCCAACAGGGTATGTCCAAGCCTGTCGAGCGCTGATGATCGCTGCCTCTGTCCTGGGTCTTCCCGCTATCTTCTTGCTGATAACAGTCTTGCCCTGCATCCGGATGGGCCATGAGCCTGGAGCTGCGAAGTACCGGCGGTCCCAGCTGGGAGGGATCCTCATCATCCTCTTGGGTAAGGTGCCTCTGCGTGTGGAGGGCTGGAGGTCTTCTCTGCCCCAGGAGGGTGCAGTGCAAGCTGATTGAGCATGTTCACCTAAAAGGATGGTTGTCAAGACTAGGCTGATCCTGGAGATCTCCAGCAACACTGCAATCTGTAGCGTGAACAAAGGCATGAACAGGAATGGGAGGACAAAGACAGGGAGTGAAGCAGGGGTGGGCTGTGAATCCTTACTGTGTATTGTCTTGTGAAGTCCTCAGGCAGGGCCACAGGCACTGGTTTTGCTGGTTTGCTGTGGAAGCCATGTTATATTCGGAAAGGGTCTAAACTTCCAAGCTGCTTACAGGGAACGGATAGAGTCTGAATTCCCCGGGCATCACAGATGCAGCCAGGTCAAAGTGGAAACAGCAGAGGAGGGAGCAAGGATGTGGCATGGACCTGGGAAGAGGGATGACATGTCCCCTGTGCCTCCCTACCCCCCTCTGGCCAGCCTTGCTCTTGGCCTCCAAGTTCCCCTGGGAATTTCTTCCCGTCAATAATGCTTGTGGAGGAGCTTGTTTTGAGCAGCACAGACTGTGGAGCTCATTGTCCCCAGTGCAACACCTGCATGCTCTTGAAGCCTCGTCATCTCAGCAACAGGCTGCGGTGCCTTGTTTTTACCCGTCTGTGTGGCAGAGGAGGAGGGGTGAGGGAAAGTGGCCTCTTTGTGTGGCTCTGCTGGTCTCTGGCGGCCAGCACTGACATCATGCCCATCTTCTTTCTTCTTCTTCTTCTTATTTTTCTTCAAGTGGGCACTGGATATAGCTGTGTGCTCAGAGGGGCTGTCCTCTGGATGCTCCTTCCTTGCAAGCGGTACCTTGTCTGGCATCTTGGTGAGAAACAGTTAGTACGAGTCAGTACACCCGAAATCTAAGGGGCTGAGACCAAGGGGCCCTTTCAATGCCAGTGAGGTGTAAGGGCACATTGCCAAACATTGCCAAGTCCTAAAAGTCCTAAAAGCAGCTCTATAGGGCCTGACGTCCTGATCATGAACAGCCATGTTAAAGAGCTGTTGGAATGTGACTATCCCTGTCCCAGAGCCTTAAGTCACACATCTGGGCTTGGCAAAGTGAAAGAAAAAATGGAGTTTTTTTCTGTCTGTGATTGAAATTTTGGTGCTGGAGGAGTCTGCTCTGCTACTGGGTAGATTCTGTGAGGGAAGAAAGTGTGTACTTACAGAGACATTGGCAAATGAATGCTCTTTGGGTTGGATTTGGACCTCTTACTGATTTTTACCACTGTGAGTTTTAAAGCATCTAGATAAGAAGTGATTTGCTCATGTTCCTGATGTCCTGAGAGATCTGGGCTGGGAACAGCAGCTCGGTCACAATGTTTTAGTCACAATTGTAGTAATGCTTTTCTGTCAGTCCACAAATGAAGAATAAATAAGCTCCTTTTGCTCTTAAGGGCTTTTATTTCTTTTTTTGGGTGTGGGGCAGTGGGGGTGGGGGGGATGAGGAGGGTGTTCTTGTGTGTGTGTGTGTAGGTTTGGTTTTTTTTTCTGGTTTTATTTTCCTTTTTTCTTAAAAACCCCAAACAAACCCACATTTGTTTTTACAACCCCCAGATTTTTCCAGGCTGATCAATACAGCCCCTTTGAAGAATAATGTACAGAGCTTCGGACTTTGACATTATTTAAGCTGATTAATGATCTGTTATTTGCAAAATGAGGTGCTACCATTCCAGAGCATCTAACAAGCATGAATCAGGCTTCAAAAGACATAATACTGACTTAAAATTCATTATATTCTTGCAGTAATATGCCCTGGGTTACTCTTATTTACCCTCTGGCCACTGAACTCTCCTTCATGGTTTTTCCCAACCGCATGAGCTCCAGGCTTTTCCTCTCAGTGGAGACCAGCTCTCAGAGTTCTACTTAAATGAAAACAAACCCCAAAACACTAACTAACGCAGCAGAAATGGGGAGAGGAGATGTGATCAGGGGAGCTGGCCCTGTGGCCAACTTAACTGATTGCTTAGGGGAGGGGTGGTGGTTTATCATTGAAATGTATTAAAAAGGAAAACAGGGGTTAAAACACAGCATGGAGGAAAAAAAAAAAAAAAACGAAAAAAGGGAAAAGGAAAAAAAAGTTGAAAACTTGCCAGGAAAACAGTGGTCTCAGATATTCCATTGATTTTTCTGTCCACTGGTAACAGCAGGCTGCAGAGAGCAACCTGTGTGCAGACCCTCCTATCCTGCCTGCTGATGTATTTGTGTCTTTGCTTGATCGTATCTGTCTGAGAGAACTGATTTATTGCCGAAAACAAGCATGAGCAGAGGTTTGCTCTGAGCTGGTATGAAAACATTTCATACACTAGTGTTGATGGAAAAACCCTGGCCCATCCTGTGTTGTTGATACTAATCTGGGAGGACCCCTTGCTGGTAACCAAGCAGGCACTTTCCTAATGGAGGTGAAGGACTCGAGACACTGGAAAACACAGATTAAAAATATGTTAGTTATTGGGAATAACTGCTGCAAAGCAACCATATTAGCTATCGTAAACTAAATAAAGGATATTTATAAGGTTTTCTGGACACTGCATGAGATTTCCTTATAAAACCATAAAGAGAAAAAAAAATGTCTTGAACATAAGGAAAAATGTCATGGATATCTGTTATTTCAACCAAATGCTTTGAAAGAGAAATCAGTGTGACTTTGGGTCAGCAACTCAGAATAATTAAATGTAGCTGTGAAAGAAAAGTATTCTTCTGCAGAAAGCCTTTTACTTACTGTTAAGGAATTTGGCAGGGCCTCACTGTCCGCTGAGTTGGAGTAATCCTGCTCTATCTCCCCCACCTCCCCAAGCACTTTCTGTGCTTTTGTGTGTGTGTGCTTCCTTCTGATTCAAATATGCCTATAATGTAGAACATTAAGAGTTTCAGGTCAATGGACTGAGCTACCGCAAGTCTGTGGTCAAAAGGACTTAGAAATGCTGGAAGCCTGAGATGTATCCCTGTGGATTCACAGTGATCTGACGGAGCAAGGTTAACCTGAAATTACTTTTGCAGGTAGAAGCAGTGGCTTTTACAGGATTGCCTACTCTAGCTGCATAAAGTAGGCAAGCTTTACAGTATGTGTGTGCCCCAAACCATGCCTGGTTTTCCAGCTAACCTTCTCTGTCTAATAGAAAATATTCCTTCTGTTTGCAGACCTTCTCTTACTCTTCTGCTAGACTATATTGACTACAGGAGCTCTACTACCTGATGACATTCTTAGTTAGAGAAAGGCAAAGGGTGTCTCGGCATTAGCACAAAAGAGAAGGGGTAATAATTTCTACTCTAACACCTTTTCCATGTAGGCAGCTATTTTAGAACTTGAAACTTGCCCTAAAATGCCTTTTCTAATCCCTTTGTGTTTCCTGGTGAATCCACCTTTTTTCAGCCTTCCTCGGTGATACAGCTAGACCAAAATTTGAGTTCACCAAGAACTATTGCAATTGCAGACTGTCCTTTTCACATCTTCTCGGACAATTTACAGCCCAATCTAATCTATGCAAAGCGATGAAATCTGGTCCTGTTTCAGGGCATTCCTCTTGCTGAGCAGTGGGGTCACTGGTGACTGACGGCAGCTGGTAGCCTCCGAAGACAGAGGTCAAACTAACCCATGCAAAGTCCTCGGCTTGTGTTTCACAGCTTTCTAGTGTTGTCAGCATTAAAATAAAGTGGTTTTACATGTAGCTGAGCCACAGGCATAAGAGATGCCATTGTGTTAGTATACCTGAGAGCTCCTTGCTCCTTGCAAAGTGTTTTCTTTGATCCTGTGTTGTGGGGGAGAGTCTGGATAGATAAGTCTCTTATAGTCTGTGGACATAAATATTAATATATATGTATTTATTGCTGACAGAAAAAGAAAAGATGATTGTGTTTTTCTGGGCAACAAAGAAGCTCTTTTCCCGGAGCCCATGAGAATGCTTTGTGGCTTCCCAACTGATACATTTTTTGTTTAAATTGTTTGATGCTCATGAACAGTTTGCAGAACTGATCCACACACAGGGGAAATGCTGTTGTCTCCTCCCTGCCTTCTCCAGCAATGACTTCCAAAGCTGCGGGGCCCTTACTTTGAGGAGGTCCCAAATTATTACTGGCGTTATTAGCATCCTTCAAATGTTCTTCTCTTTTCCATAGGAAAATATTTTCTCTCACAATAACTGCAGCTATTGGGGATGGGTTTTCTGCTGTACCTGCCAGGAGCTCTGGTTTGTTCTCTGCTTTAACTAAACAATTTTTAGTTTTAATCTCATCCCTTTTTTTTCCTCTCTTGCAACCTTAACTTTTTGACACTGCTTCCAGATACCTTTTAACGCGGTCGGTGGAAATCTGTAACACTGCCACAGTCCTGTTATTGTTTTGCTCTGATTCTCTGATAGCCACAAGGATGGAGACCTGCGCAGCTTGTCCTAGAGGCAAGTAAATATTGACAGATTAATTCTTCTCGGATGTACAGGCCATAAAGGAGTATTGTTTTAGGACCTGCTTCTGTGAGGTGATTAACACCATCAACTCCTGTTGCCCTCAGTACATGTGGGGACTTTGCAGGATGGAGGTAGGACCCGTGATGAGGGTAGCCAGTGTGACCTTGTGTACCACAAAGCAGGGCATGTGTTTTCTCTCTGCTTGGAGCAAACTGTGTGTGTGCCACACGCTGAAATACTGCTGTTCCTAGCCTGGCTGCCTGCAAAGTGCTGAATTTGAACCTGCTTTTACTGTCCTAAGGGTTTCTCTTTCACGTGTCACCTGCCTAACAGTCCTCACAGCACCACCGTGGCAGCCTTCCTGCTTTTCATGGAAAAAAACTGGAATTTCAAGCAGTATTTGAAGTCTGCAGTCACCTTTCGACCTGCTGTTGACTGCAGGTAGTACACCATTTTCCCTTCAAGTCCCACTTCTATTCAGTTCAGTAGGGTTCTGGATAGCCTTGCTGGGTTTATCCCAATTACTTGGTATAGAGAAATTTTCCATAGGGAAGTGGAGTCTGCTTTCCAGAGTCGTAAGACATTTATTTCTCCATACAAAACACCCAACAATGCTTGATTTTTATTTTGTCCCTGCCCATCTTCTACTTGTATTTTATAAACCCTGCTCTGCCTAGCTAAGTTTTGGGATATTTTGTTGATGTTTATGCAACCATCCAGTAGAGCAACTGCAGTGATGCTGATTGACATGGGCTGATGACATAGTATGTGAGTTCATGCAGAAACAGTGATTTAAACCAGTTGACTCTGAGCCGCGGATTTTACTCCCTGATGCATATGGCTTTTGTGATCTTGCTTTGTATCTGATCTATTCCTAATTCTGCAGTTCTTCAGAGCATCGTTTTCAGGGACGACTTTCATTCTTCCCTTTAAAGATATTTTTAGGGAACAAATCTGTTTCCCTTGTAATAAATATATCAGGTTGTGTCAAGCAGCAGTTGTTTTCATTTCTTGTTTGTTGGTGTGTGAGAGAGAAGACTGTTCTCACTTGATCTATCCCCTCTCTGACCAGATTCCTACCTTGCCTCCTGCTCAGGGGTCTCATTGACCAACTCCTGATGCTGATGCTCCTGAGTCCCACCATGAGACTAGAAGGGAGGAGGGATAGGCTTCCACTCCGTCCCCTGTCCTGCAGAGCCTTCCTTACCTGTTGGCATGCTTTATGTCCCCATGGTGGGGTTACTTCATGGCATTACCTTTCCTTTCCCTCTCTCCCCAGCCATGTGTGGTGTTGTTGCGACGATCTGGTTTCCCGTGTGTGCCCACCGTGAGACCACCATTATGAGCTTTGGCTACTCCCTGTACACGGGCTGGATTGGCTCTGCTCTCTGCCTCTTTGGTGGCTGCGTCATCGTCTGCTGCTCGGGAGATGCCCAGACGTTTGGCGAAAACCGCTTCTACTATGCCTCGGGATCCAGCTCCCCTACCCATGCAAAGAGCGCACACGTGTAAGCATCCTGGGGATGTCCCACGGCTGCTGTCGGATGCTTTGGCTTATGGGTTGGTGTGCCCTGGGTCTGCTTCTACTGACACACGCCGCTGTCAGGCTCCCAGGGGAAGATTTAGAAAAGCAGCACAAATGTCTGGTAGTTTGAAGCATTATTCTCCCCATCTGTTCCCCCCTTCTCTAGAAAGAGATCTGCAGCCAGCCCTACCTCTTGGTCCTCCCCATTTTGTCCTAACCTCCTGCCCCATCTTCTTGCAGCCAGGAAGACTCAGATGGTTTGGGGTTGTCTGGGGGTGTTAGGGCTTTTATTTTATTTTCCAGCTTCCCTGATAAAAGGAGAGTTTAAAGCAATAAAACAGAAATGAGAGAGACACTTTCCCATTGTTAGAAGGACTCTGGGAGTTTCTCCCACCATGTCAGTATTTGGTTTCCCCTGTTCAAGGTCACTGCTTTGGCACGGTTTGGGTGAGAGGGAGGAAGGCTGTACACTCCAACTGCGAAAATGTTTCTCTTTTGCAACAAGAGTAGGGGGATTTTTCTGCCTTTCTCTGTAAATACTTTTGTATGAGTTTGATCATTTTAGTAACAGTTTTTCCTCCAACCCCCACGGTCATCAGTATGAAGGAAACAGAACCCAATGGTCCTAATTACATGGTAGATAACAGTGCCTTTCTATATAGTTTTAAATGACTCTGGGGGCTCTAATCCCCGTACTCTGGTTTGGTTTTTCCTTTTTTTCCTTTGTACAGATCAGTTACTAAAAACATATTTTTACATTCTTTTTGATTTCTTCCTCTAAATTTGTGTTCTGTCTTGCACCATTAAAGTAGCACATTTTAACACACATTGTAATGTACCTGTTACAATACAATTCTGGTGAATACTGATGATGCCTTTGTACTTTCAGTGAAACACTGTACAATAAATAACAGAGTATGTGCAATCACTGGCTTCTTCTTTTCCTTCCTTCCTGTGTGGTTCCACAGTTAGCTTTTCCATGGCAGGGGTTTCCCAATGATTTTGAATATATATATACACACATATATATATGTGTGTATATATATATGTATATGTATGTATTTAATAGCAGTTCCAGTGACAGATTCTGCTTTGCTGTGGAATTAAGTTGGCCTTTTGGTTTGTTCTTTTTTTGCTGTTAAGTATTTAAAATATGATTACTCTTCCTGCATGGTACTGACCACTGCCTTACCCATTCATTCTTTCAATGTTCCCAGTAGCAGCTTACAGCAGTGGTACTCACTTGCAGTACTCTTCATACTGGGGAGACCTAGAAACCCACTCGTGTGGTGGAGACGTACCCCCAGCCCTGCTTGGGCATGCTGGACAGAAATCATGTTGCCAGGAGTGCTTTCAACAAAAATAAGAGTCTGATCCACGGTCATCGTTCGGATTAAAACTGTGTAAGGTCAAGATCTAACCCTGCCTTTATCAGAGTATGTAGCAATTTAATTACATTGATACAAAATCCCATCTGTTGCAGGAGATGTTAACTCAGTTCAAATAAATTGTGTACGCCAGGCTTCAGGAGGAGGAAAAGAGGAATAGCTTCTCTTCAGGTGAGGACAAGGGGGATGGGTGTAGAAGGAGAGGGGATTGAGCGAGCAGAGGAAAAGATCTACCAAATGGTTTGGAGTGATGGAGAAGAATTTGAAAACAAGGCTGCTAGTCAAGCCTTGGTGGAAGGTCTGCTTCAGTTGGAGAATCCAAACTGGGCAACACATCCCTGGGCAAGGATACCATAGCTCCTACCTCTCTTGTTCTCCATGTGGGAAGCTGAGGCAGGAGCATTCAAAAGGAGTCAAAAGGAGGATGGCTGTGCTCCTCAATGGCCCTTTGCCTGCACGAACAAGGGGTGGGCAGCAGCCCTAGCATCTGCCTTTAATACTGAGCAGTCTTGAACGCGTCTCTGTTGTGTGAACTTTGCATTGCTGCTGTCCTATACAATGTACCCAAGGCGGGCAGTGGCGCGGGGCCGGTGGCAGGACACTTGTGCCCATTACATCACAGGCAGGGCACAGGCAGTTGTTGTATGCGCTGGAGGGACGCTGTAAGTGCTGCCATTGATGTGGGGGTGCCACGGGCGAAGGGGTGGCGCACAGACGTGCCAGCTTGTGCAGGCTGCCTGGGGATTGTGGATTGTGCTGCTGTTGCAGCTCCGGCTGGGGAGCAGCTCTGGCTGTTAACCCCGGGACCGACGGCAGCATGGGAGACCTCAGAGCAGAAAGCTGCTGAAGCACTGCCTGCAAACAGCCCTGAGCAAACTGGGAGAGAAAAGCACAGGAAAACCCGTGCCTGAGGATCTCTTTTTGGCAAGGCGTTGATGCCACTGGTGGGACCCAGGCAGCAAGGCATGGCCCGACGGGGGATGAACTGCACCAGGCAGCATTTGTATGTTTTTACATATTTATTACCCGTTTATACCTTCAGGTACATGGGTCTGGGGGCCCTCGGCAGGGAATGGTGCTTGCTCTGCCTGTGGTCACAGTTATTGGCAGCCAATCCCTTATCCAGCATTTAAAAGACCCTGGGCAAGCTGCTCAGAGGAAGAAAGAAGCCATATTTCAGGGAAGATAAGAAAAAAAACCAAAGTGAAACAACCCTGGAACAGCTGTGGGGGAAGCAGACATCTGCAGCTGTAGGGTGTGAGGAGATGGAGCCAAGAACAGGACAGGATATTAGTGCTGGCACCACAGAGGGGAAGTGTTTGGAGGAAGCACAAAGAATGTTAAACTTTTCTAGGTTTTAGATGATCAAAGCTAAATACCTGCTCTGCACCACCCCCCCACACACACACCCTGCTCTCCTGTGGGGTTCTCCTGGGCTGGGTTGGCTGAGGCGCTGCTGGCTCTTAAAGGCTTTTGGTGCTTGTTTGCTGAGCCAAAGCCTCAAAATAGAGTCAAATATAAATCTCTTGCTGTGGGTGGTGGATGAGAGCTGTGGTGGTCACCCTGGCATGGAGGTGATGGTCCCTGATGTCTCAGTGGAGCCCTCCCCAGCTCCAGTAGGATCTCTCTCCATCACAGGGAGTGTGCCTGGCAGCCTTCCCATTCCCCAAATAACAGGAGGGAGCCCATATGGGGTTACTGGTGGCTCTGAGCTCCCTGAAGGGGAAAGGTGGCCATGGGCCCACGAGTGATGTCTGCCTCTCTGCAGCCCCAGTGCCTGTGCAGGGGGGTGATAGTGCTGTGACACTGCAGTTATCCTGGGGAAAGGCGGGTGCCAGCAGCACTGTGAGCAGAAGGGAAGACATTGGCACTGCCCAGGGCTTTGCACTGCAATAGCTAACCTGTGGTCATCAGCTTGAGGGGTTTGTTCTTGTCTTTTTATTGTATAAACTCATAACCATTTTTCTCTCAACAGTGTAAGTAAATACCAAAGTCAGCCACTGAAATGGATCTTCTATAGAGGAAATTCTGAAGCACTTAAGGCGAGATTTGTTCATCTCTTGCTTCAGTTTAGCACTGAAAAAATATCAAACCTTCAGGTACTGACTGGCTTCACAGGACTTATATGGGAATTTTTTTCTTACTATTTCCTTGTTTAGTTTTTAATTTAAAAGATTTACATTATTATGGAAACTGATAATAAGACACATTTGTCTCTGGCTTCCTTTAAAAATCCCTTTCTTCCTCTTTGATTTTTAGATGTAAAGGCACACAATAAAGCTTTATGCATTTATTAAAATATACAGATTTTGGTAAATTTAGACTTTTTTTCATAGTATCTTGACAATATATATATATAATATGTATAACTGCCAACAACACAATCATTTGAAAAGAAAACTCACTCCATGACATATCTGCATATTTTTTTCCTTTCTCATGACACACTACAATATCCCATTGTACAGTGCACCAATGGGCTTTTGGAAACCACAAAAAAATTTTAATAGAACAAACTATTTTTAACAAACACACCAATTTCATACCAGAACTGCAGAGAATTGTTACACCAGAAAGTACCACCCGCAAAAAAAGCAAGATATACATCAGAAAGACTGAACAGACAAAGTGGAGATCATTTACAAGCTGGATTTACAACATCCCATGTCATTCAGTGCGTGACTTCTCTGCCACGTGGAGGATGCCGGTGTGCTGGAACTTGCACTGAGCGGTCGTAACTGTGCGGAGTGGATTTGTGGAGGGATGAGATCTTATAGAGTCAGTCTGGAAGAGTTGAGGTATTTATGCTCCATCAGTATCATGCATTGCCCTCCTTGGTGTATGCCCTGTGGAGGATGGTCAGGCGCAGAGGGGCTGTGTGCCTCTCATGCAGCATGGTACCACTCTGCCTGTGTCCTCCTGGTGGGTCAAAGGTGTGGGAACCTCTCTGAGGGCACCCATGTGGAAGGCTGGATTATGGGGTTACACCAAAACACGCACTTGCACCTCTCCCAGTGTCCAAAACCACTCCTGGTGCCAGTGGTGCCCAGAGGTGATGGAAATGCCTGAAAGTGTTGGACTTTGCAGCTCTTGCTTGTCCCCATTGAAGACCCTAATGCCTGCTACAGGGGAAAGCACATGAGCTCCCAGATGGAGGCTGAACCCGCACGTCTCTCAAGCGCTGCTGCCCAGAGCAGGCTCCAGGAACCCCACTACAAACCGGCCTCCCTGGGCACTGGCTGCTCAGCTGCCAGCAAGCACAGGCCAGACCCAGCCTGCGGCTCTGCTGTCTTCTCCTTATGCACCTCTGTTAGGTGGGATGTGGTGGGCTCGGGAAGAGGGTACAGCTCTCACCCCTGACACGGTGAGGACTGATGGCAGCCCACCCACATCAGACAGTGCCATGGCATCAAACACTGTTTTCCAGCAGTCCTGGGAATAAGGCGCAGATATCCTGCCCCGGCACTTCCCTGGGAAGTGGAAGGGGGATGCGTGAATGGGAACAGGAGTAGCTGAAGGGCTTCACTCAATACATGGATCCAACGGAGAGGTTCTTAGAGACACCAAAGAGCAAGGGATCAAGCCCTCATCAAATTATACAGAGTAACCAGAGAGGACATGACAACAGACACTGGTACTGGTAACTGCTCTGTAGCAAGAGATTAAGGCTGCAAAAGGAATAACAGACTTTGATTCAACAGGGTACTTGGGCACAAGTTTGTGGTTCAGCAGATGCCTAAATACCATGTGGAAGCAGGACAAAGACAACTACCTTGTACACAGTATAGTATAAGAGCTGGTAGGAAAATAGCATCAATCTTTCTCCCTGAAAAGGTAAAGCCAGACCTGTGAGGTGCCATCTCTCTTGGGTACTTCTAAGGCATTGAGGACAAGAGCAGTTAAGCACAAGTGAGAGGTGACCTTTGCAAGAGGTGCTCAGCACTGCTGGAAAGGTTTCCCAAGCTGGTCCGTGAGTGGTGCGCACATTGCAAGCAGATTTTCGGTGGAACAGACTCATGATTTCTGACTGTAGAAGTCTGGTAGGGGCGGGAAATGGAAGGAGGTGCCAGAGCGAAGCTTATGAGTCCTTTTGCCAAATCCTTGCTCTCATTCTGAAGCCCTCACAGAGGTCAAACTTCCCTTGGTTTTCTGGGGCACTCTGGGTTAAGATCTGCAGAATTGGATGCTCTTTGCTGGGAAAAGGACCGTAGTTTGTTACCATTTGGAACAGAAGCTGCAGGGAAACTTCCTCAGTCACAGGAAGTGCCTCTCCATTGAGCCCCTGAGCCCCAGGAGTGATGTGGATGGGCATGGGTCCAGGCACCCTCTGCACCCAGCAACCTGCTTGCCCACAGAGGGTGCTAGGCAGGCTCTGCGCTGTGTTTTCGGGGGCTGAACCTCATTCAGTGAACCAAAGAGTTAATGGCTTTCAGCATCACATGTTGAAAATCCTACCTCATGCCCCATCAATGTTAAATTGTCCCCTAGGACACTAGGGGCAGCCCTGCTACTGGGGATTGGTCTGGGCTGTTCCAGGGGCGTCCCAAGGATGGATCTGGCTGCAGCTTTCATCAGCTGGGTAGAGGGTGGGTGTCGCTGTCTGATGGGGTGCTTATGTAGTTTTTATTTATTCAAAAAGATGTTCCTCCGTTGCAATTGCTGACTCAGCAGTGCAGTTGTGGTGCCTGCAACCAAGCACCATCACCATCGATGCTGCCAATTGCTGACTCAGCAGTGCAGTTGTGGTGCCTGCAACCAAGCACCATCACCATCGATGGTGCTGTGGGGACACTGTTGGCAGAGAACCTGATGGCACTTCTGGGAATCATGGCCATCTTTGAGCCATACTGGGGGTTTAACTATGAGAAACATCCACGTGCTGACTACCTCTGCACCATGAGCCACCAGCTCTGTTTGGTTACAAATTGAAATACAGACACTTATAGAATGCGCAGTGTTTCAGTGGTTTTTTTCATACAGAATCCACCAAGCCAGGGTCAGAAACAGAGAAAATGGTACCAGGTGGAGACAGCAGCAGGGATTTCAGCAGCCAAGTACCCTCTGCTTGCCATATGTGGCCCACCCTGC
Organism: Pezoporus occidentalis; assembly: GCF_034315485.1. Lineage (NCBI taxonomy): Eukaryota > Metazoa > Chordata > Aves > Psittaciformes > Psittacidae > Pezoporus > Pezoporus occidentalis. The sequence continues at coordinate 9,037,994 of NW_026916158.1, forward strand.
CAAGGTGTGGCTGACCCATGGACACTGCTACTTTGCAGGGGCACAGGTGCATCCCTGAAGCATTGAGGCCAGAGCGAGCGCTAAAATGTACTTGGGGAATTACGGCACAGTCATTTCTGTGAAAGACACAATATGGTGGAAACAGCACCCAGCCTCAGCCTGGTGATGCTTGGAGAATTGGTGTCTGGCCCCCTCTGGCCATTCACACAAGGTGGATTGAGCCAAGAGTGGGTCACAGCCATCACTGTGACCAGAAACGGGACCAGGCTCCCAGCCACAGATTTGGGATGTTTGGCTGTGCTGCGACTTCAGGGTTTGATTGAAACGTGGACCAATTTCGAATGACAGTGTCTGGGGTACTTGGATTCAGGAATGACACTGCGGTGTGCACTGAGTGCCTTTGCAGAGAACAGGCTATGGAAACACTGTGTGATGTAGGACCAGCATCCCTGGATCCGTCTCTGAGCAGCTCCCTTGAAATGTGTTTGTCCATCTCCATTCTGCACCTACCTACCCAGCTGTCCCACTGGCTCAGCTATTACTTCTAGGTGGTTCAAAGAAAAAACACATGTGCTAAGAAAGTGCCAAAAATGTAAGAGAAGCACCCCACTGCTGCAGCCACCGGGTGGACATTCCCCAGGGACTTGTCCTCTCGTGTGTCCACCTCTCAACATCCACCCAGTTTGGCACGTCTCCCACTTCACTGCCTCCATGGCGTGGCTGCTGCTGGAAGATCAGCCAGTGCCAGAGGAGCAGCTGGCACTCACCAGAGCGAGACCTGACCAAAGGAGCCAGGACAGGCCACAGGTGTGTTGGTTCAGGGCCAATGGCAATCACAGAGCATGTCCCAAGGACCAGAGGTGAGCAAGGGGGGTGGTGGAGGACCCGGGGATGGTGGGACAGGATGGGGGAACCATGGATGGGGACCCTTCCTCATTGGCTGGGCGGTGCAGCACCCCACTGTCCACCCTGCTACTCAGGCGAGTAGTCCAACTCATCATTGGCAATAAGAGCCTCCGACGGCTGTTTGTGCCTGCCTTTGCTTTTCGACCTGCCACTCGTCCGATGGCTTTCCTTTGCTCCTGCCATTTGCTGGTACGAGAAGCCCTTGTCCTCGGAGGGACCCCAGTCTGGGAAGCCCTCACCCTCAGTGGCATAGGAGAAGCCATCATCCACAGAGAAGGGATCGACATCCACATCATAGCGCTGATAGGTGCTCTGGTGGAGGGCCTCCTCCCGAGCGCTGATCTCTAGTGTGCTGTTCCACATCCCATAGCCAAAGTATATGAGCAGACCTGTGGCGGGTGAAAGGGAGAGGGTTGGACACCAGCTGCTTTGATAAAACACCATGCCCTAGAATGGCCTCTGACCCCAAAACCCACATCAGGTGTGGATTGGGGATGCAGCCCAGCTCACCACTGGCCTCTTCCACCTACACTGGGCTGGCTCCAGCTGATAATTAAGTGTAAGTAAATATACCTCTATTTTTAAAGCCTAGTGTATGCTGTAGTTGATGTCTGCTCTTTGAAGCTGCTGAGCGTGTGTTTTGAGGCTGCCAGCTGTGACCTGAGAGCTGTATGTTTTAAACATCAGCTGGGATTGCTGCTGGCCATGCTATCATGCCATCTGCAGCCTCGGTAGGACCACAGCTCCCAGCAGATGTGTGGAGGCTCCCAAGTCCCAGCAACCCACATCTCCACCTGTTATCCTCCTGGCTATCTTTTTCTTCTTGGAGTTTTCTCATGCCCTCAATCTCTCTCCTGCTGGTGCTCACAGCCATGTGTGCCCTAGGGCTTTCAGGATGGGTGTATTTGGTATTAAACCAGCTCTGAAACACTGTCTTCTTCCCCTCAGTAATTCCATTTTGTCTTCTCCCACCTGATCTCACCTTTCTGCACCAATGCTTTCGCTGGAAGCAAATGTAGCTGGAGATCTAATTTCCAGTGCACCTGGGTTTAACCTGCACCCGATATGTGCATGCAGAAACCCAGTCCTCTCCACAGGTTAGGACTGGCCATGGGGAACTGCTTCTGAGGTTAAATCCAGAGTCTGTGTGGCAGGACTGCACATCTCTGCCATAAAGGCAAATGGGATGTACCTCCTCAGCAGGCAAGAAGTCACGGATGGGACTGGTGGAGTCCATTACACATTAATGGTGTGGCTTAATTGACTCACTGCCATTGCTGGCAGCTGGGTCTGTTGTCTGCAACTGTTGCCCCTGTGGGCTGCTGAAATACATATGTTTACCTCTGGGGTTATCATTTCTCTGTAAAGAGCCCCTTGGCTTGGTACTGTCTTGTTGCTTCAGTTCTCTATAGTACAGGCTTGGGAGCCTTCAGGAGGAGCAATGAGAGCTGATCTTTTTCTCTTGGATTTGTGGAGTAAGTGGGTTGCAATGTAAAGCAAGGGAAACTATGAACCCAGAACAACATGCCAAGCTGTGGACATGTTCCAGGAAGACTAAATTTGGCAGAAAAGTCTACAACAGAGCCTGCAAGTCCTGAGATCCCCCTCCCACAGAGTTAAGGACTTAGACCAAGAAAAGGGGATACAATCCACAGATCCCTTGGCTCTGATTCTCCAGGGCTGTTGGGGTTGTGCAGCTCTGGGCTTTGGAAAAGCAGTGCTGAGATGTTGGTGTGGGCTGCTGAAGAGCTCAAGTGGGTGAAATAGAAAGAAAGCAGGCAGATTTCTGTAGGAAACCTGCCTCTGAGGCAATCTGCAGAACCCACCTACTTTGCATCAAAAGACTCATCAAAACAGTCACCTTTGCATGGAGCAGTTTACTGCCATCAAGCTGACATTTTCTGGAGGTGTAATTTTCTATTGAGCTGTGGTTCAGGGACTTGATTAACTGAGGTTTCTAAGAACTTCAGGATGACAAGGGACAAATGAAAAGGACTGGGTATGTCCCAGGTGAAGAAGCATTGCCTAAGCACTCTGATTAGGCAAGTTATTATTAAAACCCTTTCAAAAGAGCATTAGATAGAAGAATAAAACAAATGAACCTGGGACTCACCCACAAAACACCATACGGCAAATCGGATCCACGTGACTGTGGAGAGCTTCAGCATGAGATAGATATTCACCAGCATAGCAAAGGCAGGGACAAAGGGCAGGCAAGGTGCCATGTAGGGCAGCTTCTTGGGGTTTTCTGGCTGCTGCAGGATCACAAACACCAGCACAATGATGAGCAGGATCATCAGCACGACGAGGAGGACAGCCCACCAGCTCTGCTCGTAGATGTAGTCTGCCCCAAAAATGATGAAGGAGCAGAAGATGAACATGAGGACGAAGAGCAGGAGCACGCAGGTGGTGACCGTGTGGCCAGTGGCCACTGTGGGGCGGTCCATTTTCCCTGGCAGTCCGAGGTGGATTCGCATCGTGTAGTAGCGAGGGCCAATCAACTTCTTCAGCTTGATGAGGTAGATGTTCTCAGACTCATCTGCCTCTATCCCTGTGGTCATGTCTACTGTGCCGTAATTGGGGTGATTCACACTGTAGGTGGATTTATCGGATTTCCCGATTAGCATCTCGTTGTCCCCCAGTGATGGAAGATTTTTTGCTCCACATGTGTTGGTTGGTGGGCCAGTGAACTCTTCTCCTTCACTGCCCGGGGAGCAAGCCTCCTTCTCACAGTCTGCCAGGATGCCCTCCTTCTTCTTGGTGTGCTCCTCGGAGAGGAATTTGACAAAGCCATCAATGTCACTCTCGGGCTGGTATCGGAGGAGCAGGACACAGACGGAGACCAGCGTATAGGCAAGCAGCGTGCCGATGGACATCATTTCTATCAGGTCCCGCAGGCTAACCAGCAAGGAGAGCAATGCTGCGAGGAATCCGGAGACGATACAAGCCACTACAGGGGTTTCCGTGTAAGAACTGATGTGGGACAAAAATCTGGAGTGCGAAACAGTTGCATAAGGTTAAAACTGCAGATCACAGTGGTTCCCTGTTTCAATTACCCTTACCTGAGGCCAGGCTCAGAGCTGTGGTCCCTGCAGCTCTCGTTGCTTCTTGAAGCTTAGACTCCAGACAGCTGGGGACTGGAAATATTGTTGAGGCTGGATCTGGAGTTACATCTAGGTCTAACCAGCAATGAAATGGGCATTTGGACACTTGCGAGTAAGTGCCAAGATTTTATGCATATTAGCTGCTCTTCTTTGCAAGTAACTCTTGAATTGAGCGCTCATCCTCGCATAAGCTGAACCTCTAGGTACCAGCACCAAATGAGAAACTTTTGCATAGATCACTCCTAATTCCACCCCCTACACACCATGATTTTGCTTTGGTGTGTGCCCCATTCTGCAGGCACTGAGTCTGTGCATGACCACTGCTCCCTGCAGTGATGCCACTGGCTTGTTAGGGCACAGGAGAGACCCCCTCCTCAGAAAACCACCCCTTGGGGTTCCAAGGGGGGAAAAATTGAATGCCAGCATGGGCATGACTGACCTGAAGAGCAGTCCATCACCAGCCATGGCATAAATAACTCTCGGCATTGGGAAGAGGGATCCCAGCAAGCTGACAGTCAGGCCAGCCACAGACCCGATGGCAACGATGAACTTGGCTGCATTGAAGCCATGAGCCACGAACATTTCCATCAGTGGGGACTCTGTGTCAATGGCATCATAGGGCACCATCAGTGTGAGGATGATGCTCACCTGGGGAGAAGACAAGAGTAGCAGGACACAGGTATCAGCAGCAGTGTGCAAGGGCTGCTTTTCAAGGGTGGAAAGCCAAAAATTCCCAGTCTGACAGGGACTGCATCCCTATGTCCTCTGAGGAGGGGATGTAAAATGCTGGAGGTAAGGTCTATAAACACTTTGCTGTTACCACTCCTGGGTGGTTAATCCAGGAACTGTGGGGCCTCAGACTGCCACTGCAAGGTGACACCTTGAACCTTGCTGCTGTGGTGATGCAGGAGGCTGGTGGGACTAGGAGAGGTTAGTTACACCTGCACTGGCCATGTTCCTGTGCAGGGACAGCACTGCCGGAGTCATGTACTCCTCATGGGTCATGTGAAAACCCAAGACATCGTTGCTTGGGGCTACACTCTGATCCTATTCAAGCCAAAGAAATTGGTTTTGAAGGAAGGGCACCATGCTGCAGGAGAGGCAGTGGGTGAGTTTAATTGAAATGATCAGAACAGTGTTTTTTCTCCTTTGTGACTCAATTTTGCTTTTTACAAGGAAAATCCCTGAGTACAGGCATGCACTTACAGGGATGCAGAGCAGCTGGGTATCTCTGGCATGGCTATCCCTGCCCACCCTCCCACTCACTTGAACCCTCTCCCATATCTCCATCGGAGGCAGTGCTGCTTTCCCCCAAAACATGCAGAAAGTTGCTGCAGTGCTGCTGCTCCTGTTTTGCTGCACTTATGGAAGCAAAAATAGCTGTGGATCAGGATGAGGGGTGAGGACAAAGCTGGCTGCCACCATCTCCCTGCAGCCAGCAGAGGGATCTCGGCAGGGTGTCGGGAGCCTGAAAAGAAACTGGGCTGTGGCCGAGGTGAGGCTCGGCAGGATGATTCAGACACACGGAAACACAGCTGATGTCTCAGTTCCCACCACAGAAAGGGCCCTTGTCTGAGGGTCAGACCGGCGCCCTGGCTCATGGGGAGGGCAGCCGCGCAGATGCCCAGAAGGGATGCACTATATATATAATTTTTTAAAGAATATACATGCATAAATACATATTCATGTACATTTACATATGTACAACTAGTACTTACTGACACATATGCTGTCAAGCACATGACGAGTGATGCCGTGATGGCGTAAGGGATGGAGGTGTTGGGGTTCTTTGCTTCTTCTCCCGTGGTAGCAATGATGTCAAAGCCGATGAAGGCATAGAAACAGGTCGCAGCCCCTTTGAGCACCTGCGTGGGGGATCAAGCATCTGAGTGCCAGGAGGGGGGCTGGCACCCAGCCAGGGAGAGGGAATCAAGCAGAAATGAAGGAGCCCCGTTCTGCCTCCTTGGAGCTACAGGGTGAGTGGGGCAGATCAAGGGGTGCACACATATTGCTGGGCATTCCCATCAGGGACTGACCCTGGGAACACCCATAGCATAGTGATCTGGCCTAGGGAAAAGATTCCAACATGTGGCCTGAGCCACTGGGGGCGTCTGCAGCTCACTCGTGGTGCACCACAAACCTGAGTCCATGCAGTGCCCAAATCTGCTGGGAGATCCTGGCAGTGACAGAGGAGACAATTAACCAATTTCAGGTTTGCTTTCACAATCCTCCACCTCAAATCCCTTTATATTATTAGGGATTTACAGCATGTTTACATGCTTAGCAAGATGTCTCATGTGGCAGCAAGGTCTGCTAGCAGAGGAAGCAGAAGAGAGCAGCAACAGTCAGATGTACTCCATTTTCCAAACAACCTTTGTTTTGCTTGGAAGCTGCAGACAGGTTAGGAGCACACATTGGAGCACTTGAATGGGGAATTATTTGTACTGTTTGGTTATTTTTTTTAATATGATTTTTAAAAATATACAATAGTAGCAAGGACATTGATAGGAAAGCAATGCTGGAGTAGGCTAAAGACTGTGTGGCTGTGAGTGACCCTTTGCATATGTCTAGCTAGTTAGCTGGGTATCACACGTTCTTCACATTGCTGTCACCTCAGCTGTCTAGTGATGGAGCACACAGTAACACCTCTTTCAGGAGACTACCTTTTTAAAGTATCCCCTATGTTCCTGGGGATCTCACGCTTGTGCTTTGGTGGATTTACTTTTACAAACAAATAGACAAACAGCCAGCTGAAAATGGTGGGAAGACCCTATTAGTTTTGATGTGGTTTGGATATGTATTTATTTAAATCTATGATTTTTTTGCCAGGAGATATTTGGTGAGTTTGATTGGAGCAAACCAGCTGTTTTCCATTTTCTCTTTTTCATTCCTATTGTATGGCATAAAAAGCCAAGCACAATGCAAAGGTAAATATAATCCCTGCTCTTGAATGGGCCTCAGTGCTCTTCTCACTGTTGTTCTCTGGCAGGGAGGTATTGATTTACTAAAGGGAGGTGCAGGGACTGTAAGGCAGCTTGGGACCCTTTCAATAATCAAGACTCTTGGTTTATTTTACTTTCTTGCTTGTTTTTCTGCACAAAACCCTGATGGAGTCGAGCAGTGTAAATCTGAGAAATTATCTTGGGTTTAGGCCAGCTGTGATATTTTCAGTCTCTGTTCATCTTTGGATAAAAACCAGTGCAAGCAAGCTAAAAAAGCCAAATATGTCCAAATTCTCAGTAAGCTTTAGGGGAACATCCATAAAATAAGTACTGCCAGGTGGCGTTATGAAGTGCTCAAAACAAATGCTTGAGAACATTGTTGTTGAAAAACAGCCAACACAAGTATCTCCCCCTCAGCAGAGGCTGAGCCAGCTCCTCCTGAGCACTCTGTCTTGGATGGCCACTGCATTTTGCTCCACTGCCAGGCAATTAGTGGCATTTCCTGGGGTACACCTTCATGTGGAGTTTGGCTCTTGAGGAGGACGTTTTGGGACAATTTGTTGTTTTTTTTTTTTTCTAAGAGGTATGGGTAAAGCATTGCCGAACTCTTTGGGTCTGGTGGAGTGAGGAGGCCAGGATCCAAGCCTACAGTGCTGGAAGATGGAGGTCCTTGGCCAGCACACACGTGAGTTTAGCAGGATTGAGATTTGGGGACTGCAGTGGCAGTAGGGTGTGTATGCCATGAGGAAAGCTGAGTGGTATACACCACCACAAAGGGTGCCTCTGCTGAGGTGCTGTGTGTCCCTCCCTGTGCCCAGGACTTACCCCCGGCCATCCAAATGGCAGGAATTGCCCTTCAGCCCAGTTGTCACTTTTAATATAGAAGAGACCAGCAATCATGATAAAGATCCAGACTGCCAGGTTAATGACGTTGAGCACGTTGTTCAGACCCACGGAGTTCTTCACCCCTATGGCTACAATGATGGTGACAATGACAGCAATGACCAGAGCAAGCAGGTCAGGGTACGACTCCTCTCCTTTCCCTAGGTAAAAGAAAAGAGGTGTGTAACCCTCCATCCATAGCTGCAGACAGCACCTTCAGAAACTCTGTAGGGGCTTTTTTAAACACTTTTCAGATCCTGAGGCTTTGCAGAACCCCTTGGCCTCATTGCAAAGGCAGGCTCCAGATGCTCCTGCCTCTGCTAGCTAAATTTGTTTTATTAAGGCAATAAATCTTGGTGCCTGAAGACACTGTTAGGAGCTTTGCAAGGGCAGAGAAGAAACAATCAGATCCCAGTTTGCATAACGTGTCTGCTTAGTACTAATTAAAAATCAATCAAACACCAAGTTTTCATGACACAGGTACAGGACAGCTAGCTGTTTTACTTATGGGTGGGAACTATGGACTGGAACTGCTGTTCATACAGGACCATCACAACCCTGAGTTTCTATATGGTGGTACTGTAGACACCAGCTTGTACTCTCTAACAACAGAGTACAAGCGTGTGCCTTTAACAGGACCAAGCAGAGTGCTTGCACTGAATGAAGTGCTCTTGTACTGTTGTTAGCCTCTGACTAATTTTTCTTGGTGCTTATTCTGCTAAATGCCAGCTCATCCCAAAGGGGCTCAAAGTATTGTGTACCCCCTTCCCTGAATCCCGTCTATGAACCAGACTGCAAAGGCAAAGTACCAGAGTCAGACGGATAGTAAATAATGAATGAAGCCTAATATCCATGTCTGACTTCTGATGAGCCTCCATTTACTTTTTGAGTGATTGGGAGCCTACGCACAGCATGACACACCTAGTCCGTTCAATGTCCCGACGCTGTTGATCATCCAGTGGCTGATGGTGTGGTTGGCCAGCGAGTCAAACATGCTGCTGAGGGCGCTGGCGCCTGCAGCCGTGCCGATCAGGTACTCCAGGATGAGGTTCCAGCCAATGAAGAATGCCACGAACTCCCCCACTGTCACATAGCTGTAGGTGTAGGCAGAGCCCGTGGTCTTGGGGACCCGCACGCCAAACTCAGCGTAGCAAACGCCTGGTTAGAAAAACGTGGAACAATGTAAGGAAAATGTGCTTGGAAAAGTTGAAATCGAAACCGCCTTGGTTTCACCTGCATGGAGGTTCCAGGAAATGCGCAGGGCTGTAGTCAGCATCGGGAGAACAGAGACATCACAGGGGGTTATGATGACCCTCCCTCCCCAGTCATTTGGCTTAAAATCCAGCCCAATTTTCATTAAAATCAAGCTGTGATTTTTTTTCTTTTTTTCTTCTTTTTTTTTAAGGCTGCACAGTTCAAAGTATCCAAACCTTTACAGCCTGTTGCAGAAAAGCCTTGCCACAGGTGTGTGCCTCTGATCTGGGACCTTTGGCACGGCCAACTGCAGCCCCCCCCAGACAGAAAACCAAAGCTGGGAACAGAACTGAGCACCATGGGTGGTGTGGTCCTTGGAGCCCTGTTTCCCTGAAATAGCTTTGATGATGATAGGTACTTTGTCTTCCCCATCCAACCGTGACACCATAATATGATTTTTGCTGGTTTTCCTGGGATTTTATAAAATGTTTTATTGTGGTATCCACGTTCTGGTAAGCTCCCAGTGCTTTTGGCTGCAGAAACCATAATAGCCCTGGGGCTTGCTGGGGAAAGGTGGTTACAGTGAGACCTGCCAGAGGACAGTGCTTATGTTTCTTTGAAGTACTGCAGGGCACAAGGAGGTCAGGAGTGGTTCCAGTCATTGTGTGGGATCCTGGACCACTTTTGCCCAGCCTTATCCTAGAGGAAGATGCTACAGGAGGGCTCATGCAAGCCTATACCTCTCCTTGTCCCGGCTGTGCAATCTCCTAATACCTATCTTGGGTTACTGCTATGAAGATCCAGGCATGAGAACTGTCCTGCTCATCCCTGATTTAATTTGTACCCATGCAAGAGGAGTTTAAAGCCATCTTACATAGAGAACAAGTTATTTTGACACTCAGAAATGTTACACGTCTCATTCTGAAGAACACTTGCAAAACTGACTTTGTAGAAGAAGAGAAGCAAAAAAGTATTTAATAGGAACTCTTTAGGAGGCAATTTCAGTGGACTTTAATACTTTCCAAACTCCTTGTGTACTTACTATGTCAGGATACTATTCAATAAAAACTTGACCCTGACACATTGATGTCTTAAAACAACCATTAGATTTTATTTAAAAGGAATGGATGGACTTAGTCATAAATTCCCCAAATATTAGTCAGAACAAGTCCCGGAAGGGCACACTGTGTCCTGTGTGTTTAATGCTGATTAAGACCTTGCCCCAAAGACTACAGTTCAGCTTGTATGGGATAACAGGTTAGGGCTGTTACTATCATTGTGTGAACATGTACTAATTAGTGAGTTCTTGATCAACTACTATTCTCTATTTAGAAGATAATAATTGCTTCAAATTTGCAATCAGTTCAATAATTTATAAAAAAGTTAAGAGGTTGCTGCTCACACTGCTAGTGCAGTATTTACACAGAACAAACACAGAATTATTGAATCCTTAAGCTGAATTTGGTGGTGATTCTTTTCTTGGTATTGGAGGATTTTTACATTCCACTCACTGTTAACTTGCATGCACAATGCTGGCAGTACTTTGCAATGGGGGTCTTCAAAGCCTGATTTCTGTAAAGCAGGCCCAACTACAGGAGCAGCAAGACATCCTCATCATCCAGCCTTACAGATGGTCATTATTTAAAGCTGATGAAAAATGCATGCACTCAGCAAAGGTAAGACATTCATAGATAACTACAGGCCTGAATGATTTATGAAACAGGTGCTCTGGTGGGGAGAAGTGTCTAGTTTCTCTCTTTGATGGCCTTAAAAATCACATAATATTTCTTGGAGGCAACTCTACTTTTAGCCAATGACAAAATAAGGATTAAAGATGATTGTTATTGATACAGATGATCATGGCACAGCAAAGATGTTAATATGTATAAAATGTTTGATTTTTCAGTTACTTTACTAGGATCCCAAAATAGAACATCAATCTTTCACTGTGCATTGGGTACAGCAACACGTTGTGGCTATCTGCATTAGGTATCAGCATATATTAAGAAAATAAACTACTTTCTATCATAGCATGCAACATCCAGTCCGGGGTACACATGATGCAAGATCTGTCATCCACCCCTGACTGCCAACGCCTGTATTGGCTGCCACTGATCAAATCACTTTACTTTTTGGTGCTGCAGGTCCTTCATCAGAAACAGGGTTCACAGCACATCCCTCTCTGCTTAAAAAGGAAGAAAATTTCACGGTTTATCAAGGTGCAGACTTTATCTCACTAATCTCTACTGTATCACTAGTGTATTATTATTATTATTATTACACTACAACTGCATAATAAAACTCTTAGTTACTTCTTGTACTCCCCTGCTATTCAGCACTTCATCCCCTGGTACCCAGAGAGGTGCAGTTCTGCCAGTGCCTGGCTCCAGGTCTGAAGAGGATGCTGGGATGTCTCTCTTTGAATTTGAAGACACATTTCCTTTCCCTCCCCAGTCAAATGTGTTTGCAAGTTTTTGCAGAAAACAAACCAACACAGAGGTTGTTTAGAAGAGCAGTCTTTTTACATTTCTTTTCTCTGACTATCAGCTACATTTGTAACTGCTGTGATGGTCATAATGCTGATATAATTACACAATTATTGCCATTATTCAGCAAGATGTAAACACAGCTGAGTGGTTTGGTCCATGACATTGGTCCTTCCAAGATCCCATCTACAAAACCCAATTTTTCAGATTTAATTGACCTCTCCATTCTCTGGTTTATCTTGTTTGAGGGTAGGAGGTGAGGCAACCAGCAGCTTTGCGGAGAGTGCCAGTATACAGGTCAGATGTTTCTGTGTTAGCAGTGGCTTGGGCAGTGGCATCCTGACCTGCTCATTGGGGACTTTTGCTGGAGAGATATCTAGAGGACTATCCTTCATTAACCAAAAGGAACAGATTTATGGAGGCAGATGTACAGCAAAACCCTAATTTCAGAAAGCCTGTCCATTGTGTTTCACAATCATTGTGTGCAGATATGTAAAAGGCAGCTCTGTAAAGAAAGTTTCCTTAGAAAAAGGACTCCCAGCTCTCCCGTAGCACGCAAGCGGCCCATGATCAGCCTCAGCTGGAGCACCTCATCCTGGCCCTCACCCTGCAGCACCTGAGACACATGCTCAACTATCCCCAGCTGTGCTGTGCACCAAGGCTGTTGCTGAGCCTGCTCCCACATGCATACCAGGTAAGAGCACAGCAGTATGCTCCAAAACTGTGTAGCTTGGTACTTGAAATCCCCATCAAGGGTTCCTGGGATTACAGAGCAGTTCTTATGGGAGAGTCTCTTCTTTCATTGCACAGTCTGACACAAAAGCTTATGGAGTTTTGTCACAGAGAAGGCTATCCCATACCTGTAATCATCATGTGGGAGGACCTAACCCTTGCCTGAGCTCACAATAAGTGGTTTGCAGAGTGTGCTCCATGAGGTTTTATTACTTTAGGAAAGGAGATCACCAAAGGCACAAACAATGGCTGGTGGCAAAGGCTGTGGAGAGGGCAATGGGGTTGGGTAGGATGCTGATTTCTGCCAACAAGCAGTTTTGGTTAGACATGGAGTTAAGAGTGGGGAATTCCATTGGTCACAGCTTATGAAGGGAACCTGTGGTGTTCCCTGTGCTGGAGGCTTTGTGAGGGGAAGTTAGGCAAGCATTTCTGTTTGACAGCTGAATAAAAGGCTTTCCAGGGAGAGAATAAAAGAGATTGATTTAATTTATCAGCTTAATCAATTATAGTCTGTCTGTAAGTACCCTGATGGAGCACATGCTGTTTAAACCTAGGGGAAGGCATAACTGCAGTTTGTCTGGTAGATGAAGTCAGAAAACTCCCTATCTGGGTGTCCTGGGTTCAGCAGTAGCAGTCATTTTTCTCCTTCTTGGTAGCTGGTGCAGTGCTGTGTTTTGACTTTCAGCCTGGGAACAGAGCTGATAACAACGATGTTTTGGTTTGGCTAAGGACTTTGTGAGCCTCATGCTCTGCCAGGGAGGAGGGGAAGCTGGGAGGAAGCAGAGACAGGACACCTGACCCAAGCTAGCCAAAGAGGTATTCCATACCACAGCACGTCATGCCCAGGATGTAACTGGGAGTTACCCAGAAGGGCTGGGAGACTGTGGGGTTGGAGGAGGTATGGGTCGGTGCTTGGTTGGGCTGGGGGGGGGGACACGCGAATTTTCGGTTGTCTGGTGGTGAGGTGATGTATTCTCTTCCCTTGTTATTTCCTTTATCATTGTTATTATCATTGGTGGTAGCAGTAGTGATTTGTGTTATACCTTAGTTACTAAACTGTTCTTATCTCAACCCGTGGGAGTTGCATTCTTTTTGATTCTCCTCTCCGCCCCTCTGGGAGTAGGGGGAGGGAAAGAAGTGAGGGAAGTGAGTGAATAAGCTGTCTGGCTGGGTTTAAACCACCACACTGGGCTAAACAGTGCATAGGGATTTCTTACTGGCAGGACCTGCCTGGCGGGGTTTCACTGTGGTTGTCTCCAGGAACGCAAACAGCTTTCTGGAAGGGGCATATTTTTAGCCAAAACCCTTCTAGGCTAACTTAAAAGAGAGTGGGATGTGACTTGGTGATCTGTGGTGCACCAAGGCAGAGAAGGTGATCTAGTGCTCCCATCTGGCCTTAAAACTGTAAGAAGTTCCTCAAAATCTGTCTGTGCACACCTGCCCAAGCTCAGTGCCTAGCCCACCAGGAGTGACCATGACGCGAGAGCTGAAATAGTGTCCCCAGTGAGCCCAATAGCCTGTTCAGCTCCCAGACTCTTGCTTGGTTTTACTTGCCAAAAATGTGTTGCTGTTATAAGCAACAGCAGCGTCAAGGATGAAGTGAGGAAGCAGCCAAGGAGACTATCAAAACACTGCATCCTTTGCAAAACACTTTCCCAGGGCTACAAAAGCAAGGGGAGATGAAAGCTGAGTGGGAAGCAGTGCAGGCTCCTGTGGGCAAAGGCAGGAGAAGCTCCCTGCTGTGGGGCAGGGTTCATGTCTGGGGTGAAAAAGCCCCTTTTTGGAGCACAGCGTGTTTTTGTTTGATGAGACCCACCCAAGCTCCGTTTGCTCTTGGTTTGCATCATAGCCAGCAAAACCCTCGTAGAGGACAGAAAGCAGGCAGTGGTGAAAGATAAAGATACTGATGCTATCTACTGTCTTGGTTAAAAAATGGGCATTTTGGTTCATCTGTTGTGTTGAGATCTCAACCAAGGGATCTCACTGCACTCAGTGAGTTCTCAGCTCTTGTTCTAGAATAAACCAGGGGTATATGTGTCCGAGATCCTTGTCACTGTGATCCAGCTAGTGAGTGGGGATCTGTGAGTCTGTGTGGTGGTCCCTAACCAGCATCACTTGGTTGGTCCTCCCTGGCATAGCTTTGGAGAGAGGGTGACCCTCATCCCCATGCTGTGCCAGGGCTGTGTCTGGGGTGTAGAGGTTCAAACTGGCGTGCATTTTGGTAGGATCTCCATGGAGCAGCACTACAACTTCCAGGGAAAGAGCATGATGTGCTTCCATCTCTCCCTACAAAAATCCAAAGACTTGAAGTTGGGTCACTTTGTGTTTGCTGTTCCTGTCTTCTATCAAAGCCCTTTGCCATTTACTCAGGTTTCCTTATCCAACCTGCAGATAAAAGCTGGATACCAGACTGACACAGCGTGCAAGGTCCTCTGAGCAGGGAGAGCAGGGACATCACATCATCGTATTAGCACTGATCTGGAAAGGACAAATGCTAGCAGTACTGGCTTCATGTGGAAACCACAGCTCAAGACATATGCTCAGCTGGGTTCCTACAGAGGTGATGGAATTCATTGGCTTTTTACTAAAATACATAATTCCTCTGTTTTTGCAGTTGTTTGTTGGGTTTTTTGTTTGGAAATTCAAACAGTGATCCTGAGTGTTTAGGAGCCAATAAAATCAACTCCAAAACCAACAGAGGAATTTTTTTAACTTATCAATGTTGATAGCAAAAGAAACTGGACCCAGTGATAACCAAGCCATGACAGCCTTCCTGTTGAACCAGGGTTTCCCACAAGCCATGTTGCACTCCTGCTTCAATGCTGTGGCTTGGCCACACTCTCTGCCTTGGACACACACTGCAAAACTTTCAACTCTTTGAAAACATATTGACCACAGGCTCCATCCCTGGGGACGCCATCAGCAGCTCATCGGGGTAATTACACTTAGGCTGCTGGCTCCCAGGGCATTAGGTTTGGTTTGGTATTTGGGCAATGAGACTCAGTGCACCTGAGGTGGTAAGCCCACTGTGAAAGGGTTTTTTAGTTTATGGAGAAGTTGCTACTTCCTTGTAGTTTGTGCTGCTGAGCTTGGGTCCTCCCAGGCGTCCACCTGCAAATGGAGCCAGAGGATGCACGTAATAACGTGTACTCATAAGGCACGCACATGACTCACCTGACAAGATGGAGGCGACGGCAGCGATGATGAAGGAAACGATGACCCCGGGCCCTGCCATCTCCTTGGCCACCAGGCCAGACACCACGTACATGCCTGTGCCCACACAGCTCCCAACGCCGAGGGAGATGAGGTCAAGGGTGGTGAGCACCTTAGCCAGCCTGGCACCCTGGGTGGCAGTGGTCCCCGTGCCCTCCAGCATTGACTCCACTGGCTTGGTGCGCAGGACGCGGGTGCGGAGGGCATGGCCTGCTGCCCCCCATGGCACCCGCCGCGGGTCCAGGCGTGAGAAGAAGCCGCTCATGGCTGGTGCTGGGCTTGTGGAGGTGGATCACAGATAGTTCTGGCAGCACCCGCTCAGGGCTGCGGCTGCATCTCCCTCCTCCACTGGCGGCCTGGCTGCAAGGGAGGAACACAGTTGTTAACTGGAAGAGTAGAGCAAGAGGGATGGGCTCCACACAGAGGAACCAAAAGGGCCTCCTGAGCCGGTTTCTGCCTGGGCTTCAGTGCTGGGAGAGGCCGGGGGGCTGAGGGGAGCTTTGCTTTCAGTAGTGTTGCTTCTCTGAAGAAATTGCCTTTCTTCATCCCAAGTGTTTGATACAACAGAGATGCTCTGTCCCCCTTTTTGTTTGTCTGCATAGTTTTAGTCCTAGTTACTAATACAGCCCCATAAGCAGCAGAGCTCCGATACCCTCCAAGTGCCCATTACATGGCTTAATTTCTACCAGAAGCGATAACGACTATGCTGGTGGCCACTGTGGCACATTGGGTCATGGTGGGGAGCAAGCCTGACTCCAAGCTTGTCAGTGCCACAGCGTATTCCAGCAGCAGGGATGTTCCTGTTAGCACCATGTGTCAGCCCACCATCACCACATTCCACACTGTGGGACATCCACGCCAAATGAAGAGTCTGGGACTTTAGCTTTGCTCCTGTAACCAGTGTGTTAAGCCTGCTGCCTGCCTGGGCCAGGCTGTGGCTGCATATGGGGATTGATCACTGCAAATTCGCACTTAAAGGGACATATGATTATTTTTTAGTGCTATAGAAGTTGCTCCTTGTTGTTTTTTCTGTTTGTGTGCTGCTGTTATTCTCGTGAACCCAAAAGGGGAAGTTTTGAAAGGTGCTGCTTGTTCAGGTCCTAATGAATCATATGGGTAAAAAGAGTCCTTGGTGTGGTTTCCTCATTCACTTTATCATTTTGTTATTGTAGTTATTGAATACTGGTTCAGGAATACATTTTAAAATTATTTATTTATTTATTGATACAATTTTCTGGTGTACCTGCACCATGCTTTGGGGTCTGGCTTCTGTGTTGCTAAGACAACCTAGGAGAGAAGCTCAGCAGAAGCAGTGCTGGCTCTACTATCCACTGGAGAGTGACTGGCCAAGAGCATGGCTGGCTGCAGCTGTTTTTAAGTACTTCTAAATGATCCTGCCTGAACCCATCTACTCTAGGGTTGTCTTAAAAATGATGGCATCCACTTGTTTTTCTCTGTGCTTTTTCATCTCAAGTCATGTTTTCAGGAACTGCCATCCTCCAGCTCTTTGTTCTGTTCTTTAGCAAACTGTGTAGTTCTTAGGCTACATCCTAATGCCAACAGCAATGACTTCCTAGTGACACATGATGACTTCTTGACTTTGAGCAAAATAACAAGAATTGATGGTCTCTGCATGCTAATGTAACAGAACAGGAAAAAAGTTTATTAAATATGAATTTTAGCCTGATAGCTTCTTGTTAATACAGATTTTTTTTTATTGCCTTGAAGACAAAACAATTATTTTTCCATCTTTACATCCAATACAAATCACATCGTGTCCACCAGCCAGCCTTGTTTGCTGGACTTTATTAAATGAAACACAGCTTTTATTTCATGTTGTGGTTGATCACAGTTCAAATTGCTGATACTTTTTCCTTGGGCAACCATGGGTTGAAAGCCTGGATGTCCTGGCTAAGAATAATAAAATAGTTACTGCTCTTTAGAAAATGTGCATTTTTGGGTTGAGAATAAAAAACGGGTTTGGCTTTGGGTTGCTCAAGGTATCGTCTGGTTTGTAGCTGTGTCTCAGGCTAGGTTTTACTTTCTGATTTAGTTGAAGGTTTGTGTTGGAAGGGGCAGCTGAGCCACAGCAAGCTGGGATCTGGCAGAGCAGTCCTCAGGGCAGTGTGCTCATGTGCTGGTAGCTCTCCTTTGCCAGGGCTGTGTTTCAGCCACAGGGAAAATAACTCCTCTAAACAAAGTGATCACCACCCAGAATTCATCCTCGTTTTATCCAAAACACAGTACCTCTGAAACACGGGCTGCCAAAGAAGTCTTGCTGCACTTCACCCAGCCAGTTCCCATTATTTATTAATTATTTTCCTTGGAGTTTTTGAATGCTTCTAGTTGAATTTGCAAGACTCAGATTGCTATCCTTAGGATTGTGCCAAATTGACTTAAACTAGCCTAGAAGCAGGGCGGAAGTTTTTGAACTGTTTTTTTAACTGTTACAACTCTCATGTTCTTATCCCTGTGCAAAAGATATTTTCTTGTACTGTAAGAAAATATCTTTCCCAAGTGAACCCGTCCTTGGTTTACTCATGCCAAAAACCTGTTATAAGGTGAAAAGCATAGATACTGAAAAGTCAGCTCTTAACTCTTGTAAGGAAAAGCATAGTGGGAATCAGTGGCTGGATGTTGAGGATGGACAAATAAAAGTTGGGTGATTAACTATGGAAAGAAATGGACACTGGGAAGAGATGATTTGTTTCTCTTGATGTCTTTATACAATATCTTTGTGAAGACTGTGCTTGTCACAGAGGGGCTGTTGGGCCACCAGAAGAGAGGAATGGAGTTGCTGAGGCTGTAGGCTGCTCCTTGCTCCCATCACCAACATTGTGCTTTGGCATGGCAATACCTGCCCTGTGTTTTAAGGAGGTTGGGACAGATGTGGTTTGAAACCTGCAGTTTTTCATCATCTTGTCTGCAGTGTCTGTGGTAGCTGATGAAGGGTTTGGGAAGGGTGGCAGGGAAGGGTTTGTGAAGAAGCTAAGGGGAAGGCCTGGCAGCCTTGTCTAGGAATAATTTTAAATTGCTAAAATATTTCTTTTAATTTTAATTTAAAAAATAAATACTTTAAATGGTTTAAATTTAAAGCACGAACTGGCTGGTGGGTCTCTGGTGTGCCCAGATTTAGGCTGCTGAGCTGTTCCAGCTGCCTGGGGTTGGGCTGAGACCAGGGGTGCTTCTGCATGGCAGCCCAGCATAGCCCTGCAGTTCATACAGCCCCTCCTAAGTCAACAAGGAGAAAAAAAAAACCTCCAAACCAAAATAACTCTATAATTGCTGCTGTATTAAATTAAAGCTATCATTCAAAACTATTCCAGATGTTTAAGTGAGATCAGCATATTGCTGCTCTGTAGCTTGGAAAACATCCTTTCACTCAATTTGAAACCATACAAAAAAATCTCATGGATGGCAACCTTTACATGAGGCAGAGACAACTTGCTTCTGCTCTGCTCCACTAACCCTGCCTTGGTAGAATCACACAGCCAGAAGGAAGGAATTTTTAATTGTGGCTATTTATTTGCTCTCGGCATGATAAATCTGGGAAGATGAAAGGAGCTGTGGCTTGGAGAAGACAAGCTGGACTCGGGGAGCTGCAGCCAGGTTTTGGAGCTGTGCAGCTCTTCATCATCAGGCAGCCTGGGTCGGTTTTCCTTGGCTGCCGTCTTGCTGGCTGGCACTTCCTACTGCCACCACGTGCTTGTTAGCAACCGCTGTTTGTACCGAAACACTCGTCTTCATTAGGGTAAATTAACTAAAACAGCAATCAAGTCAGAAGGAGAGGCCTAGGTATTTAGAGGCATGAATATTCCTTAGTGTCTGGGTTGGTGACAAATTATTCCTATGTAAAACTCATTTCTGCTGGCTGCTCCATGCTGGTGAAAAGCAACACAGTGTCCCCCAGCTTTGCCCAGTCCTCATCACCCTCCACAGCTCCTTCTTCCCCAGATGAGCTTCCCCATGCCTCGTCTGTGCTTTGGGATGGCTAGTTTGATTTTTGTTAATGACTACTCCCTGTTCAGGAGTCCATAGCAGTATCCTTAAGCAAAGACCTCTACTAAAAACACTGGGGATGCAACAAGAAACAGAACATTGACAGTAATGAATGAAAAAAAGAGAGCTCCTGTTGGTATATTGATGGAAAGTCAGGAAAGGGCACTCATTAAGAGGAAAAGGTTGTATTTCCTCTGGTTTTCGTGGCTCACAGAAGTAATTACTGTAGAGAAGAACCTGCTGATGCCCCAGCAGCAGCAGGGTTGGCATGGTTCTGGCCCCAGTGTGCAGGACAGCAGTGCTGAGTTTGCTGCAGTGGGTGATGGGGAAAGCTCTTTCCTCCTTGCCCAGGGAAGATGTGCCCCATAAATGTGGGATTAGAGCAGGTTACTGTCAAACCCTGAGGCAGTGCCTGTTGTGGACCTCAGAAATAGTAACACAGATGTTTGCAGTGCAGGAGCAGCAGCCCTCGGACTCCCCTTCCCGCTCTGTGTAGGGGCTGTATGCCGAGTTGGGATACAGCATTGCCCCTAAGAGACCCAGAGGCTGAAGGGGGTGTGAGAGATGGCTCAAGATTATGCAAGAGGCAGCTCCTGGCAGTGAACCCACTGCAATCCCAGGTGAAGGACAAGAGAAAGAGGAAGAAACACGCTAGCCTGACTACCCTGCTCCCATTCCCCTTTCTTCTCTAATTACTAGCTCTGTAAAGGTGAGGCAGACTTGTATGAAGAGACACAAGATACTGAATCTCATTACAGCTCCTACAGCAGGGAGAGGAATGACGTCAGTGGTGCGATGCGGTGGGAGGCAGGCAGCCGACCAGAGGGATGCCTTCTGCCGGGGCTGGTCGTCACCTTAAGGTTTTCATTACGACTGAGATCTGATTTGGAGTTTTATGTGCTTGGTTTTACAGTGTTGATCCCCAGCTGGGCTGGCACTGTAAAAGCTGGCTCTATCTCCATCATCAGTTCTCCTTAAAGGGATTTAAAAGCCAGGCACAGAGCTGAGAGCAAGGGCTGGTCCCTGCCAGTCCCAGCATTGCTCACGTGGGTTCATCTTCAGCAATCTGGCCTTGAGCCTTTGCTGTTAATTTCGGGCTCTTTTTATTTTTAATCTTTCCATTTTTACCTTTGCTTGAGCAAATGGAGCTGTGGCTAACTTAAACAAAAATTCTTGCTAAATTAAACTAGTGATATGTTTCAGGTTTAAGACCAACTTTCTATGTTGCATCAAGTAAAAAAATGGGTTCAGAAATTCTTATTTTTGCTTGTCTTCATAGCGAAATGGAAATGGAGGGGTTGAACAGCACTTTTCTATGTTACTTCCCCTTGTGTCACATTAAATGCTTTACCAATATTAGCCCTGCTATAAGATGGCTTTTTTTTTGACAAATAAGCAAGTTAAAGGAGGAAATAATTAATTCAACCAAGGATATAAAGCAAGGGTGCCATGCATCCAGAGACAGCCCCCAGGAGTCCTTAAACTTTGTGTTCTAGACTCCAGTGTGAAAGTTAAAAGAGCATAGACATGTAATCCAATAAAATAAGTAGCACGTACATAGACAGTACCCTTTTTGCCCCTCTCCAGCCTTCAGAGACTGCCCTGCCTGAGTAATCGGGGAAAAAGGCAGAGGGAAGGATGAGAGATGTCAAAGCTCCTTAGTGGTGGACTTGGCAGTCCTGGGGAACAGTAGGACTTGATGATCTTAAAGGTCTTTTCCAACCTAGTTGATCCTATGATTCCATTTATCCTGCAGCTGGTGGGTCCCATTTCTTAAGCTAAATAGCTAGTTCGGTGTTTGAGTATTGATCTTTGGGCAGCATGTCTGTGAAGGTGAGCAATTAGGATGGTTAGGTGACTTGAGTGCTCCTCTTCCTGCCTGGGTGAGGTATAGGTGGGAGCTGAAGTAACACATTCAGAGGTAAAATTGGAGCTAGCTGTAGTGAAGGTCAGCAGATGCCTTGACATTGTGTTGTTCTAAACTTTGACAGGGTTAATTACATGCCAACCTCACCAGCATTTGGTCCAGGCCGTCAGGGTCCCTTGGGATCCTCTGGAGCATCTGGCTAATGAGAAACAGCTATGGGGCTGCAAGGATCAGTGTTTTCCTCCTTTCCAGAGGCTGAATGCATTAGGAGCACCTATAGCTCTTATTTATAGCCTGCAGGGCAAGGAAACCAAATGCACCATTCTCCCTTTCCGAGATGCTCATGGGCATTCCAGCAGGCACATTCCCTCCGCTTAGACAGTAAGTTCACACCCCCAGGACATCAGTTTTTCTGCTGTCCTTCTCCTTTGTGCCTGCAGGAGGCAGACCTATGCCTGACACTTGTTTTCTGCCCTTTTTGCAGGGGAGGCAATGATTCCTCATGGTGCAGAGTGGTGTAGGGCTGAGTGCAGGCAACTTATAACAGATATGTCTGTGAGTGCCAAGCTGTAAGCAATGCAATATGCACAAAGTGCTCTGTGTTTGCAAAAAAAAACCAATTTAATCACCAGAAGGGAAAAGAAAAAAAAAAAAATTACAGAGAAAGAGGTATAATCAATTTGCACATTTTCCAAAAGGTCTAGTTTGTCATTGTTGTCTTGAGACGGCAAAGTAAAAGCCTTAAAAAAACATAACGACACTGCTAATGCAGGGAAATGACAAATCAATAGATGGGTGAGCTGAGCAGGAGATGGGCAACCAGGAGCTTCTTGGAACTGCTCTGACAGATTCCCTCTAACAGAGTGATGAAACCGCATGAAATTACTAAATTTGTTCCTCCATCAGTAAAATGCAGAATGTAAGGTACCTTGCAGAAGTGGATGAGTGGTTAATCCAACTGGGTTTTTTAAGGAAGTGGAAGAAAAGCCATGTTAAAAACTGTTAATGCTCCCTGTCATGGTTTAAGCCCAGCCAGCAACTCAGCCATGCAGACTGCTCTCTCACTCCCTGCCCTTTCCTCTCCCCTGCTCCCGGAGGGATGGGGAGGAGAATCAAAAGAACGCAACTCCCACGGGTTGAGATAAGAACAGTTTAGTAACTAAGGTATAACACAAATCACTGCTGCTGCTACCAATAATAATAATGATAAGGGAAATAACAAGGGAAGAGAATATAACCACTCACCACCCCCCTACCAATACCCAGCCCAACCCCAGCAGCAATCTAGCCCTTCCGGGTAACTGCCTCCAGTTTATATAGCAGGCATGATGTTCTGTGGTATGGAATACCTCTTTGGCTAGTTTGGGTTATGTGTCCTGTCTCTGCTTCCTCCTGGCTTTCCCTCATCCCTGGCAGAGCATGAGACTCAGGAAGTCCTTGGTCAGAGTAAACATTACTGACCAGCAACAAAAACATCAGTGTTATCAGCGCTGTTCCCAGGCTGAAAGTCAAAAACACAGCGCTGCACCAGCTACTAAGAAGGAGAAAAATGACTGCTACTGCTGAACCAAGGACACTCCCTTAGCTGTTCTTTGCTGAAAACAATATTGCTCTTGTACCTGCCAAAGGTTTTGTTCAGAAGGACCCTTATGGCTCTATGCACCTTCAAATGCACATTTGTGGCAGCTGCATGGTTTTGCAATTGAAGTGCACGTATTGATACCAATGCTTACAGCTATCGGATACGGCATCCCCCATCCTTTTGCAGACACGAGCCATGGCAATGTTGAACACATGAAACTCCTAAAGGAAATGTGGGCTCACAGGTCTGGGTCCTCAGACTCTTTTGAGGGCTGATATGCTGACCTCTGAAATTCAGGTGTTTAAAACATCATGAGCTGAGTGCCCAGGAGCTAAGATTAGTCTCATATGCTGGCACATGTTTCTGCAGCTTTGCCTCTGGTCTTGATAGTAGCAGCTCTAGCCTCTGAGCTGTCACAAGAGGAAAAAGCATCTCCCTGATAGTATGGTATCTCCTCCAAATCTTAGTGAGTTTCCTGTTTGCAGTACTAGGTGTATATTGTCCTGGCAGTATGATTGCCGTTGGCATCAGTGAGGTGGTTGCAACCTTGTGTTTGCAATGCTGGGCTTTTTTTTTTATTTTGGGGTAGTGGATTATACTTTCATCAGTCTTTGAGATGCACACTTTCTGCAGTGAATCTCACAATCAGAATGGACAAGGGCTGCCTTTGTATCACTGAAATGTTTAGACCTGGATTATCAGACAGTCTGTTCTAGAATATTACTAATTAAAGAACTTTGCTTTAACAGCATGCACGTCTGTAATTACTCAGTTGTGCTTGCTTTTTTTTTTTTTTACCTCTGTGGATCCATTCTTTTACACCACAGAATGAAAGTTGTCATGCTTTGCTCCAGGCCAGCCATAAGAGCATTTTTCAACCCATGTAATTCACAGAATGGGTTATTTATCTAAACAAAATGGATTTTTACTGTTGTGAGAGTCTGGCTGATGTGTCATTATGACAATTTATTTCATTTCTGGGTAGCATTTTGAATTTCAGTGGCAAAAACACAAATTAAGTCTTTCAATAAAGTACCAATTTGTCTGGCTTCGTCATCCTAACCAGAACAAAAAAAATTACCTGTGTATCAAATACAGGATCTGAAAATTCACTATTTTTAAGCTTCTACTTTTGTTTTGAAGATAGCTGTTTTTATAGAGATTCCTTTATTCCCCACTAAGAAACTGGGGTGTTTTTTCCTCCCAGTGCTGCATCTCACTTCCCAGCAGTCTTTCCACCTTTCTGTAATAATTTAGTAGGATTCTGAACTGGTCTTTTACACTGTAAACACATCAGGCTTACAAATACGGTTCACCACTTGTTGGGCTTTAAATGCATTTCTCTTTTGTGCGTGCACATGG
Source organism: Pezoporus occidentalis (assembly GCF_034315485.1). NCBI lineage: Eukaryota > Metazoa > Chordata > Aves > Psittaciformes > Psittacidae > Pezoporus > Pezoporus occidentalis. The sequence goes on from NW_026916158.1 coordinate 9,062,263, forward strand.
TCTCATTAATTAGTTATCATGTTCCATCAGTGGATATACAAATGTAGTCGATTATGCCTCGCTGTCCCATTTCCATGATTTTGGCTGTCACCTGATTAATGCAGGAGAGGTTCTCAAAGAGCTGCTTTCCTCAGAAGAAGCTGGAATGACATATTCTTCAATCCCAAGCCTACTAAAGGCTCCAGAAGAAGTAATAGTAGTATATACAAAACAATGGGGTTTTTTTTGCATATGAAAAAGGGAGCCTAGAGCTGTGAGCTGGTTGTAGCCTGTGTCACTAGGTTCCTCAGCAGAGATGTGAGGTAGATTCAGTGCACTTCAAGGAAGTGAATAGCAGCTCCTGCTGCTTTTATTACATTGGCTGCTTATCCTTATTATTCACTGGGACAAAACATCTTTGACTTACATGAGTAATTCTCCTGCAATTTCTACACAACCCATTATATGAGTAATGTGCGCACAAGTTGATCAAACAAGATGATTTAGAATAGGGTTTCTGGGTTTAGTCATTTATCATCACTTGTAGCAAGGTATGTGTCGGTCTCTTCTCCCAAGTAACAAGTGATAGAACAAGAGCAAATGACCTCAAGTTGCACCAGAGGAGGTTTAGACTGGATGTTAGGAAAAATTTCTTCACCACAAGGGTTGCCAAGCATTGGAACCAGCTTCCCAAAGAAGTTGTGGAATCATTATCCCAGGAGGCATTTAGAAAAGGTGTAGATGTGGCACTTAGTGACGTGGTTTAGAGGTGGACTTGGTATTGCTGGGTGAATAGTTAGACTCAATGATCTTAAAGGTCTTTTCCAACTTAAACAATTCTATTATCATCAGTTAGGCAAATACATAGCAACTCCTATGTGGTGTGTAGTGTGAGTAATACAGGGCACTGTGGCATGAGGACCTTCTGACATTTCACATTGAGTTACAAGACTGAGTCAGCATCTAGGATGGCACCAGTAAAGAAGAATTAAATGAAGAATTGTATGTTCTTAAAAATGCTAATAGCATATAAAATTAGGGTATTATAACATTCCTGAGTGATGCACACACATTGCCTGGAGATGTCCTTGTGTAGCACAGGAATCAGCATGAGCCAGCATGCTTACCTTTAGCTTAAAATTTCCTTGCCATTGAAGTTCTGGTAGCTAAATGCATACTTGCTCTTAGCTTCCCTTACTGGCAAGGCCCCAAACCCCAACTTCTTTCCCTGAGGCAACACATTTTGTCTCACAGCTACAGTACATGCAGTGTCCTCGTGGTGTGCTGCCCTGCCTGGCAAGTGTAACTAGGCTGGTGTGCCCACACATAATTAAGAGCAGAGAGCAGTATCGCTGAAACATGATTGCTGTAGTTCTTGTTTGTGCTGGAGCTCTTGGACAAAGGAACTCGACATACTGCCTCTTTCTGTCTCAATTTACTGTGTGCAGAGCTGGTGATCCTAGTTATTAATTGCACATTCTTGGTCCCTGTTGCTTCCACAGCCTGTTAATGAGTGGAACACACCTGCCGTTGCCCATGTGCCTTAGACAAGGCACTGGCATACCCAGATGCTTCCCAAGTGCCTTGCTGCGGGGCTGGAGCAGTGTGAGACCTGTCACTGATGCTTTCTGCCTGTTCCCAGCCGAGGATGAAGGACAGGCAGGAGAAGGGTACATTTCCTTTACTACTATACTAGGGTGTCCAAATGTCACCTGGATGCCACCCTGGCATTGCTGTGCTCCACAGAGCAGTTGCTCATTTAGTATGACTCAACAAGTCCATCATTAAAACATGGTTCAATAATGCTCGAGAAGATGTTTAAAGCTAAGCTTTAATTGTGTTACTGGGAGTGAATGTGCCCAGTGGTACAAGTGGTGTCTTGGCACGAAGGGGTGTCTCTATCCCCAGGTTTAAAAAACTTTGTTCAGTAAGACCCAGTCTGCTCTCAGGGAGCTGAGGACTTGCAGGAACAGTGGACCAAACCACTGGCTTAGGTAATGGTCACTGACAAGCAAGAATCAGTGGCTGCTTAGAGGGGCTGCCCTCAACCCCCACATTTGTTTTTGTAGACATTTACCTACATGTAGACATTTACCTACCATTTACCTTTGGTACAGATACTTGCAGCCATACACACTTGTAGCCTGGCAGCAGTAACGCATTTCCCAATAGGCAGCAAACTACTTGCTCCTGTAACTCTGTCCTCTCAGAAACAGGATGTGGTGCTTGGAAAACCTGCGCCACAAAAGCTCTTCTTTTGTTCACGTGCAAGGTAGATTTAGTTTATGGTACTGTGTCTTTCTGTAAATTATTGATACAGTTGCCATGCAGAGGAAAGGAAACAACAGAGTCATGCGCTGCGTGGCTCCACCTCACTGGTTTTGTTTCAGAAGTGCCTGGGCTTCACTCTGACAGTTTTATTGCAGGGAAAAAATCATTTTCTCCTAGTCCCAGCCTGGTGACAGGAAGGGATAGGCTGTGGTGGCAGCATCAACGCTAGCTGGAGCACCCAGGCCTGTGCCAATGACCACGTAGTCTAGAGGCAGGGCTGCTGTTCAATGAGCCAAGCAAAGGTACGCAGGAGAACAATCGCCTGGTACTAGAAGGCAGTTTCCATTTGACAGCCACAGCTTAGCTACATCTCACCTTTGTAAAGCAAAAATGTTTTAGGAATCTCTGTGGCTCATGGATCTAATTCAAAATCTGCTGCTGTTTGCACTGTGGGCGGTTCAATGAGTTCGGCAGAGTCAGCCTGGACTGAGGTGAGACACTGGCCAGGTTTCCATATGTATGGGAACTAGCTTAAAATGCCTACTGTATTTCTTGACCCTAGACCATTTTGCAACCCTAGATACACTGTCTCTCACAAGAATGAAAAGTTCAGACCCATCTGTGGCTTTATATTTTATAGAGAGCACCAATCTGGGAGTGTGGTTTTTTTAATTATTCCCTTTTTTAATGAATGTGAAAGACACACAGGCTACCTTTCTGCTGATGTTTTTGTGTGTGACCATGGATCCCGCTACCACACACATGAATAAGTATTTGATTCTTTTTTACATTCTTACGTCCTTATTTTTAAAATGTCTTAATAAGTCAAAAAGCAACATGTTGCTTGAACATACATATTACGATGATCTTAATAGCTCAGGAACTCTGAAAGCAAAGACTTGATTATTTGAGGGCTAAGAAGTCCAAGAGGCTAAGTGTATTCTGTTGCAGATTATTCTGTTATCCTCTCTATTTTTTTTTTCCATGCAGAGCCTAAGATCATATTTATGTTTGTGTAAGTTCTTGTTATTCTTGCTTTTTGCTTGAATGTTACAGAGCTTCACAGGAAATCCACTGATTTAGGCATTGAGCAGTTACCCTGTTCTCACTGAATTTTCTAGAAAAACTCCTGTTGCCTTCAAGGAAAGATGGATGAAATCTTATTACACGTATGTGATTTCAGAACTGAGAAAACAGACTGTCTTGTGCTCAAGAAGGAAGTAGCATCAAGTCAGCCTATAAATATATCCTTTAAAATATTTTGGGCTGGAATCTTTTCTGATACAATTCCATCTGAGACTCTGAAGTTCCATTAAGAATGAATTTTCATCGTTTTCATATAATCCTAAAAACTTAGAAAAGGGTAAGATATGTCTTGACATGGGAGTCATGACTGACTCCCTAAAGAGAATGATTTCTCTTTTAAATTGCTTCACTTTACTGAAATATTCAGAAAGAAAGCGGTTCTTTTTAGGGAGAGTTAACTGATGAAACAAGTTGGGAAATTGTGTGATTAAAATATAATTTGGTCAGGCATTTGTTCTGCTCTTGGTTTGTGGTCGAAAATCTCACCTGCTGGGAATGTTGTACTTGTCTAGGGGGAAGCTGGGGCACTTAGGAGCAAAGTTGTACATCTCTGTACCTAGCTCAAGGATTTAAGGATCAAAGGTACCATTAAGTACACCAACTTCATTTGGTCTGAATCACAAGCCATTAGCTTTCAGGCAATTACTCCTGCGGGGAGCCCAATGACTAGCTTTGGCTAAATCTTATCTTGTGGGAGGACATTGAGTCTTGACATCACAGATGGAGAATCCAGCAGGTTTTCTGATAACTTCTTCATCAGGTCATCAGCTCTCCACTGTTCAAAAATGTGATCCCTCACTTAAATCAGAATGCTTTGGCATTTAGCATCTTGGCACTAGCTCATGTTGTGCCTTTCTTTGGCAGACAAAGGAATAACTCAGTGCCTAGTAATTTATATAGAGGCTCTTAGATTCAAGAAGCAAGTCACCTCCCACCCTTCTTTTCAATGAAGTGAGTTGCTCAAGTCCTTCATTTGCAGTGGCCTTTCTCTACCCCTTGACAGGCTTTGGCTTTGCTTCCTTTTTTTTTTACTTGCAATTTTACTGTATTTTTTGTTGATGTCTCCTGTATTCCAGCAGCTTCAGTTTCCAAGGACTCAGGTAAAATTTCCTCCTTGCATCTCCTCTTACTGAGCAGCAATTGAACAAGGTTCCCCCCCCCCCCCCCAGTTATATTCAACGCCTTTTCCTATTGCAGATATTACTTCCAGATGTACTGTACATTGACTTTACTTTGAGAGGACCCAAGATTCTTTGTCAGTATCATTTACTATTCATCAGTCTCTGTTTTGTCAGCAGAGTTCAGCACCTTTGACAGATGAGGGAAATAGCACTTTGGTCTTGGACCTCTGCAGGACCCCCTTACCTCTCTGATCTCATGGAACAAGGCTGCCCCACTCAGCGGTACATTTTAAGAATAGATAATTAGTCAGTTTAATCTAGGTAAGTTTTCACTCTGGTGTTGTTTTGGTTTGTTTGAGGTTTTTATGTTTGTTTACAATATGTTGCTCAATTACTGTAACTCATATGCCTTAGCAATGTGTACTGATAAAATGAACACGTGTAAATATCTTTAGCAATCAGACTTCCAGTCTCATGACAGTTTTGGGACAATTAAACAAATGCCTTAGCATGCTAAAATGTACTTGCCTGCCACTTAGGGACATTGTGTGGATTTATTAGCTATTATGCTAGATTAAATCAGCCATGGCCCTTTTGAGCCAAAAGTCTTCTCTGGGGTTGACCAGAGTAATACTACTTTCTACTTCTCCCCAGAGCCTGTGTTGATTTAGGTAGTCCTACATTAGAGCGTTCTCAGTACAGCTTGTGACAGGAAGGCACGAAGTCGATCTGTATAAACTAGCATTTAATAGGCCACAAGAACCTGAGCTGAAAATCAATTCTGAGAAAAGCAACCAGAATTTTCAATACCATGATGCTGAAGCACACCTACCAGGGGCTGGGGTGGGCAGGCGGCTGGTATTAGGCAGTTTGAAAATACCCGTGTGGAATCAATAAACAGCACCGAGTCAGGGGTGACGTAAAGAGGAAGCTTAACTCCATTACCAGCGTCTAAGTCAGAGGGAGTTTTGCAATCGCCGGCGGGAGGACGGAGCCGTAAATCGGGCTCCTGTGCGTGGGCCAGCCGCGTCCGTCGGGGGGAGGCCTCGGAGGGGGCCTGAGTCTCCCCGTCGGGGCTTCAGCACCGCGGACAGCGCCAGCCTGGAGCTGCGCGTGCCCCAGCATCGTCCCGCGCGGGTCTAGCTGCCCTCGCGTCCTCCACCTATCTCTCTCCTGCCCGGGTTCCTCTTCTGCATCCTGCCCCCCTGCCCGCCGTTTCCCCACCTGCCCCTCGCGTGTTTCGTAAGGTAACCTGTAGCTAGAGCTTCGTCTCTGTCAGACCACCCGGTACTGCTCCTCGCTCCTCTTTTTCCTTCTTTCCTATCAATCCCTGACGCCCCTAGCCGCGGTGAGTGCCCCGACTCTTTGTAAACACGGGGCCTCAGCTCAGCCGGGGATGCACAAACGGGCTGGGGTCCCCCGGGCTCGTTTCCCCATGGCCCGGAGGACCCGGGGCGCTCCCCTTGCCGTGCCGGCCCCGAGCAGGGTAGGAGCCAGCCCCGTGCGCGTGGGAGGGCGGGGGGTGGAGGGGGGTGATAGCCGCCGCGCTCCCGCTCCCAGTGAGGGGCGGCGGGCCAGCCCTCGCCCGGGCTCACAGCCTGCTCCCTGCACCCGGAGAGGCTCCGAGCCACTCACCCCAGGCGGGGGATGGCAGCGCCTTCCCACCCTCCCTCCACCCCGCTTATCTTCCCCGGTGCCGCGGGGCACTCACCGCCGGCGCGGAGGGCAGCGGGCGGGCGATTCTGCGGAGCAGCACCCCGGCGGGGCGGCTGCGCTGCTGCAGCCGGCGGGTCTAGGGGGGGGGTTGCGCTGGGATCCGCCGACCCCGGCTCCCGGCAGCGCACGCAGGGCGGGGGGAGGGAGGGATGGATGGAGGGGGAGGGATGGATGAAGGAGGAGGGAGGGAAGGAGGAGGGAGTGAGGAGGGCGCTGCAGCTCCTCAATTATTCAGCGCTCCCCCTTCCCTGCTGTCTCCCCGCCTGCCGCATGTGACCGCCCAGCAATACCCGTGGGTCGATCCGAGCCGGGCCGGCCTCGGGAGACCGGCCTGCGCGGGGCTGCACCCCCACGGCCACGTCCCCACCCGCAGAGTCCCGCCCGCCTGCTCAAGTGGCCTCAGGGCTGAGGGCGGCCTCCCCATATTGGCCGCTGCTGAAAAATAACTCTCCCGGATGCCTCCTCCAGAGCGGGGCTTTCCTCACCCCAGGGCTGGAGGCTTTCTCCTTGAGCCACACTGTGAGATTTGGGGTACTAATGCGGTAATCCTGTAACAGGCAGAATTAGGACTTAAATCATGGTTTGTGTATTGCTGCTTGCGGGGATGTCCAACCCCCTGCATGGCCTGGCTGGGAGGAGTTGGGTATCAAGTGCAGGATGTACTTTATATTTTATATCCATAGCTGCTTTTGAGGATAATTGGAATTCATGTTCAAGATGATTCCTTATTTCATTTTTCTGTCTTGATTCATGCTATTTAGCTCCATCTAGAAATGCTCCCTCTGTATACTTGATGTCAGATCCAAAATGGTTTCATCTCCAGGATCAGATTTCAGTCTCTGCTACAGCTTCACGCTATAATGTCTAATAGGACCCTTTCCTGGATGCAGGAATAGCAGCTATTCACGTGCAGAGAAGCTATTCATTCTCTAAACACCAAAATGAGTATCTACTGGTAGGAATGAAAGGTGTGAAGCTTCAACTTCAGTTAGGTTTGGGAAACCAACGTCTGGCTAATGTGAGTGACCCCGACAGGAGCTATATCAATGACAGTGATCTTCTGGGGATATGCAGACAGAAACACTGCACAGAGAAACCTAGCCAGGATGTCTATCATCCTGTCTTTGGGCAGGAAAGTGGACCATGTCATTTGTGATATCCTTTCCAGCCTTGATTTCTGTGGCATTTTTGATGGCTTTCCAGATGAGTGTCATAATTTTCCCACTTTCTTACCTGACCCTTTCCTCTCTCCAGCTTAGCTTTACTTCCCTCTCTTCCTTCCCTCCCAGAAGGGGAGCCCCTCTTCCCAAACAGGAATAGAAAAGACCTCTCCCAGGTTACTGCTGGACAGCAGTATGTGTCATTACAGGATGACATGATGTCCCGTTCCCTTCCTGCCACCCTGGCTAGCACACATCCCACCACACTGTGTACAGCAGAAAAAGCCTCACTGAGGACAAAGTGCAGCCAGCTGATTATTTTACTCCCCTCACAACCAGCAGTTTTGAAACCCTGTTTCTATTCTTTTCCTTAGTCTTTGATTGCTTGAAAGCAACACTCTGAGCTGCAGCTACTCTCCTGTCCCTTCCCCATGCTTCCCATTTGGTTGCTGTTTCTCTTCTCACTCACTGGTTTCCCCAGCTGCTATTGCTCAGTCTGTGGACACTGGGTGCAGCTGTGGGTGGCTGATCTCAGGAGCTTCCCTTTGACTAGATCTGAGAAAAAGGGAAAAGCTTCTCCATCTGCTATTGCACCTTGTTTCACAGCACTTTTAAGACTGTGATGGACTCCAGCTGACAGCACGGCCAGCCTTTTGTGCTCACATTCAACTTCTTGGTGCTTGTAGTGTGGGTAAAGGACATAGGTGGAGTGTGTTTCTGAAATGATTGTCAGTGTGACCAAGTTTTAACTGGACTTCCCTGCATGTGTGAGTTCAGAGTCATTTGAGTCATATTCATTCCTTGCGGCTGGTGTACTGGAGCATGGGACCACATGCCCTGAGGGCTGACTTTCAGGTTGGGGCTCTCAGCTCATGCAGCTAATTGCAGTTTCTTTGGTAGCAGCAGAGAGGTGCTTTTGTGTCCTCTTAGCAAATACTTGTAGCACGCAAGATTGTACAAATCACTGTGCAGTGCAATACCATCCCTGCCATCCACCTTCCCTCTACTGCTCATACCTCTTGCTCCAGCAGACATGGCTGTGTAACAGTTTTCCAGGTGGAGTTACAGTCCAACCTGAGTCTATGTTTTACCCATTTGCCCCTGTTTTATTCTCTGGTACCTATTGTTAGCCACCCAAAACAATGTTTCACCACCTTATCTTACCGTCATAGGATGGTTTGTATTGGAAGGGACCTTAAAGACCATGTAGTTCCAACCCCTGCATTGGTTCCACTAGAGCAGATTGCTCAAAACCTCATCCAACCTGTCCTCCTAATAAAACCACCTTGAGTAATAAAAAGCACAAATATTTTGTCAGAGGCTCACTTAAGCTCTCTCTTATTAATCCTCACCCTGTTCTCATGAGTTTTGTAACTTCCAGTCTTACGGGAAGATTAATTTCTACAGCTATCCCCCTAATGGTGCTCTTCAAGTTGATTGTGAGTCTGTCATCTGGATAAAGAACTGCATGAGGCCAAGTTACCCTCTTGACTAAGCCCGTCAGTGAGATCAAGCTCAGATTAGGGTGAAATTTCCCATAGCATCCAAGCACATGATGATACTTCTGCAGCAGAATTTCCTCTGTCCCTATTCACTGCTGTTTGCCCATTCCAAAACAATTTCTGCCCATCTTTCTGTAACAGTACGTGGCTGTCTGACTGGTCATTTAAATACTTAGTCTGATTCTGAATGTGACCAAGGCTTTGGCCTCAGTAACACCTCCTAGCAGGGATCTCCACCAGCTGCTATCTTGTATTCTTGGATATTTTGCTTATCAGCATTCAAATATAACCTTTGCAGTTCTGTGGGTCATAACTTTCTTTTTTTGTGACTGAATACACATGAGAAGAAGCCACCTGATTGATTTGCTTTCTTTCTTTTATTAAAACATTTGTTTACCTTTCTCATAATACCCTCATACTTGTGCAATCTGTGACTTTTAAGTATCATGGTTCCTGCAGTTTTCTGGGCTATTTCTTTGTCTACAGAGCTTTTTATTAGGAGAGTCAACATGATCTTGGCCTGCTGGCTCCCAAGCCCCTCTCTGGCTTCCAGCATCCTCACCATGGGGGGCATCTTTCCTTTCATGAAACCTCCTCAGAAAGGAAAACTCATCTTTAATTCCTTTATTTTGATGAGTTTTCTGTAGTGCTGTTTCTGAAAATGTTTTGACATCATCAAGACTGACTAATGTCCTGTTCAAGAGAAATAACTTGAGTTCCCCTTTGGTTTACATTGGACTGCCAACATGTGTGCTTGGTTTTTGTTGGTTTTGCAAAGCCACACCGAGTTGGGTTGTGTTTCCAAAGAGAAAGCTATTTGAAACAAATGAAGTTGTAGAAGAAAAACTGTTTTGGCATAAAATCAAATTCCAGTCAGAAATTACATTTTAAATTGACATAACAAGTGAAAATTAGTATGCATTTTCAAATGTTTACTCCCAAACTCCAGTAGGCATTGAGAGGGAGAAGCCACAGCATCTTTCCCTTGCCATTTCTGTGTCTGTGTACACTGGCTGCATCTCCTCCAGCAGCTCCTGTTCAATGACTGGAGCTGAAGGCACAGTCTCCATCACATGCTTATCATTCAGCAAAGGCAGTCAGAGCTTGTCAGCTGGCTCTTAGGAAAGATTGTTATTTCATTGAAAAGCACTGCTTTTGTCTGCAAGCACCAGGGGGCACAGGGACATCCTATTAAGCAGCCACTGGGATGTAGTGGTGGGAGCTGGTTAGACCTCTGCCTGCTCATTCTGCATGTCTGATAACTCATGTCCATGGCTTCGGCAAGTGTCCTCACTCCAGTTTGGTCTGGGGCATAGCAAGGTAACCTGCTGAATAGCAGTAGCTCCTGAACGTCCAGTGCAAAGTTCAGTTGACAGTGTCTCTGAGCAAAGACCAGATGGAGCCCTGCAGAGGTGCTGGTATTTTTAGAAACATGGCCAGAATGCTTGGCCACTCTTTTTCTTTCTTTTGCAGTTGGAACCTCAGTCAGTATCTTATAGGGGTCAAAGTGATGGAGGCATTAATGTAGAAGGATAAGAAGAGAGATTAATCTTGATGTCTCATCTCTTGTTGATGACTGGTGCTACAATGAATACCAGCATGAGGAAAGATAGTCCTGTAATTAAAGCCCTGACTTGAGACTTAGAAAACCTCACTATGTTACTGGCTCTACAACAGGTTTCTTGGGTAAACCTCATTGGTCTTTGTGGTCCCAATGCTGTGAAACGATCACGGAAGTATTGTCCAGTATTGCAGGTATGTTGGTTGCACATGCTCTAATTTTTTGGGGTGAGGGACTCTCTCTATGTGCTTTATGGGATCCTGCCTTCACTGGAGCAATTCAGCTGGACAGATGCTGTAGCTGGGCATATGAAAAAAAGTGCCTGGAATGGCAAGCTGTACCTCCCTCCTCCCTGACCCTATGAGGTCTTGCCCCTTACAGTCCCAGACTGCAGCCCTGACACAGCTGGGTAGTGGATGAGCCCAGCACTCACAAGGCACCCTCTTCATAAACACCTATCATGGCATTTCTGCCCTGTATGAATTGGGAACTTCAGTGGTGTGTGGGTATGAACAGAAACTGAGGGGAAATCCCAGCCTGGGGATGTTTTGCCATTTGATTTTATCCAGCTAAGATATCCCCCAGCCTCTTTCTTTCATGCTCCATATCCTCTGTGCCAGGTTGAGCTGAGAAGGTAGGTAATGCATCCATCAGACACATTCCCCGTTCAGATAGAGATGGGGTGACGGAGCATTAAAGAAATCCCTTTCAAAGCCGTATGCAAACATACAGCCCAAGCCTAGTTCCGTCACAAACTATGGCTTCTCCCCTGGCTGGAGGCTGTCGCTGGTGCCTGCAATAGAAGCGATGCCCTTTGGTGATGCCATCACTGCCCCCGACGGAGAGCTCCCACTGGTACCAGAACAGATGCATTAACCTTGCCCCCAGGCAGATAAAGACCCATGTGGTGGGGCTGGGAGTTGCAAGGGGTCGGGATGTAAGTGGGGATACCCCACATTGGGCAAGGGAGCTGCAGTCCCTGGCAGGGCTCCCCTTCCTACAGTGGGCAAGGGGCTTCAGCAGGGCTGCAGCAGTGCCTTTGGGCAGGCTGGGATAAAGCAGCTGTCGGCGAGAGGCAATTACATGTTTCGGTGTTCGGAGACCGCTGCATTATTTAAAGGGCCACACACAATTTTTTTCTCATCCAGAGAAGACTGCTTTTAACAACAAAACCAGGCAGAACAGTTTAACATTAAAGCAGCCCATGCTTTAACATTAATGTTTTGGGCTGCTGTGTAGCTGATAGTGGGACCCATTCATCCAGGTCACACCATGTAGGCAGTGACAATTGTGTCTCAATCGAGTGAAACTTGATAGAGTGCTGAGGATCAATTCTCACTGCCCTGCAGGTGGGTTTAGCTCTTCTAGATTTCAGTTGAAGTAACAAGGGTTCAGATGGTGGCAGGATTTGGCCCTAGTTATTTTTTCTGAGAGTAATAGGTAATGTGGCATAGCACAAAAATGGTATCAGCACAGGGACCTTTGATGGATTTGTTGGCTGACCGCATGCAGGACATGGCTTTGGATATAGTCACCACAGGGTAACATCTCTGTGTTAGACATGAGTTTGACTCTGTTTGGGTGTTCCCCAGAAAATCAACACCTACTTGATGCCTTTAAGCTCTCCAAAAGCTGCCAGCCACCTCGGGTTTAATGCCATGTACGACATGCAGTCTGTGTGTGTTGGTACTGATCCATTCTGTGGTTCAGTGCTTAGTCTGGAGCAGTGTGTTGTGATGTTTGCCACCGCTTACATGCCCTGTAAAGAGATGCCTCTGAAGCTGAAGAGGATTGCTACTCATCTCAATAAAGGTGTGGTTCTAGCAGAAGCCATCCTGGGCCAGTTTTAGGCAGAAACTCATTCTGTTGGTAAAGAGCTCAGAGAGAACATTTCATCTTTGCTATTGGAGCAGGTGCTGTACATGGTTGTATTAAAAGTGTAGTAATGCTTTGAGAGCAATGCTTTGCGCAGAGGACACGTAGACTGGCTCACCTGCAATGAGCGGGGAACTGGAAAGATCTGTTGCTGCAGGGCTTCTTGTTCTGGCAGGCTATTGGGGGCTGACTTGCTCTGCTGGGACATTGCACACACAAGGCTGTGTTTGATCTCCTTTGCTTTCCCCTTATTGCCTCTCATGGCCCCTATCCTGGACTCATTTCAGCTCCCCATCACCTGCATCTTGTTGTACATAGCTGGCAGAGCTGGACCCTGAGTGGGCAGTGATACCCCCATGCTGCATACAGGGCTGGGGAGCATCCATGGGCCACTTGTCTCGCCTGCAACACACTATGGTGACAGGTTCAGCTCAGGAGAAGCTGTTTCTGTTATCCCCAGTGAAAGCAGCGTTAGGTCACAGTTTTTATTTAGGGTTTGTACACAGATAGCTTGCTTGTTACTGCTGAGAGCACCAGGTTAAAATTAGTGGTCTTCTCAGTGTTTTAGCATTTACTTGCCAAATTTTAGCCAGAGACTGAACTATTTCTGCTTGAATAGAAAAATTAAAATCAAAACTAAAATCCCCCAAACCAAACAACCAACCCACCAACCAAAAAGCCCAAACCCACAAGCAAAGCAAACCCCAACCATTTTTTTTTCAGGGAGGAGGAGAGGGAGAGAAAGATATGTGAGTGCTTCCCAGGCATTTTAACTGGCTGCTTGATTTATCCATCTTGCTGCTAATAATGAAAAGGGCTTTGCCCATCCTGGGTTTTGAAGAGAGGCTGCTGTTTGTGAGAGTGTATTTGCTTTGCATGCAAATAAGCAGCTTTATTGTCTGTTGTTTGTTTTTCACAAAACTGTAGCTTTTTGCATGTCCAGAGTAACTGCTGTTGTCCCAGGAGCAGGCCTTGCAGGAAAGGAAAGGTTTGTGAACACATCTCAAACTGAATCTAAGTAGTATCAGGTATTCCACAGAACTGCTCCACATCTGCTCCAAAACTGGCAGCACTGCAGAGCAAAAAGAGGACTATATTGATCTGATGATAGTTTATTGTCATTGATGTTTCTATTGATCTGTTGTTCCCCAATGATTTCTTACTGCTAAAGCCAAAGAAAGAGCAGTGTTGGGAAGGGTCAGCACAAAAAAGTTAAAGCAAAAATGTTGAAGCAAAAAATGTTATCCAGATGAAACCATACTGCAGATTTCCTTGTACTAAAGGCAACCTCTCAGTTGAAGCCCAGCAAAGATATTTTGGCTAGGTCATTCCAGGTCTGTTCAACCTGATTTTGTATCTCAGCTGAAAGATGATGAGCCAAAGCTCATACCTCTGAAGTCACCATGGGTTTAATATTGTAATGCAGCCTTGGCTGAGTGCTGCTTCAAAGAGCACAGTGGCACGGATTGAATTACCTGCTGCATATTAGTTGAAATCACCTATTCAAGAACCGCAGGGCCCGATGCAGGTCAGGTTTCAGGGCAGGTTGATAAGATCGCAACCTGTGGTAGCAGTTTTAGGTTTTAATTTGGTATTCATTATACCATTATCGGTGACCAAGGTCCAGGCTCACTTACAAGCTGCTAATGGGATCTCCAGCCAGGTGGTTGATGGCTCTGCAGGCTTTGGTGCAATGGCTTCCCGCATGTTGGGTATCTGGCACAGGTACTTAGGGCATGGGCAACCATCCTTTAATGACCTTCATTTGATACATGAGTGTGTGCTGCCCATAAGAATACCCCAAAGATGCTTTAAAATTCTTTCAAAAGAAGGAGCATGAACCAGACAGCTTCCCTAGAATATGAAGACTGGATTTTTCATTAGTTTGTATGTCTTCTAGTAACTTAAAATAGCCTTCTTTCTGTTTGTTGAGGCAAATAAGGCAAGACATTAATATGCACATCTTAGCAGTAAATAGGCTTCAAGCAAGCTCCTGCAGGTGCTGGGGAGGATATTAGGCAGCGTGTTTTTCATCACTGATGTGCCAGCTAACATGTAAAAAGATTCTGCAATTCTGCTCTTAACAATGCAGAGAAAAGATTGGAAAGTTTTCCCCCCAGTATGGAAGCAGAAAAAAAGGTTGACCCAGAATGCAAAACTAATAGTATTGCTTCTAATTCAGTTAGATCTCATGCTAAAACCCACACATTTTGATGAAGTGGGCTAGGTATAGACATGATGTAGCTCTTGAAATCAGGTGGATTGTACATAAATTAAATGCTGCTTACATTGACCCATTCTGGCTTTTTTTTTTTTATTTGTTATTTTCCTGGCTCTTAACTTTGCACATTTATAAAGACAAGCTTTTAGAAATTAAATCTTATGGAAAAGTCCACTGGGCTTTTGCACAGAGGAGTTAATGGCTTTTTTGGAAAGGTTTACCTAATCTGAGATCATGTTTTCAGTCTCACAAAACCAGCACTGAATGACTCTGGAAACAAGTGTTGAAGAAGGAGCTGGTGCCATCTCCTCTGCGCAGAACAATTAGACAAACCAGATTAATGCTACGGGTGTGTCCTCGTTGTCCACATACAGCATCAACAGCCTGGCTTCTGCTTAAATATACCCTGATAAACCCAGGCAATAACGGATCTATATTTACCTTTGCGATTTATGAGAACAGAGATCAGCAAGGACTCTGAAGCATATGATTCAGTCACATTTCTCATGGCTTATACAGCTCCTGGTTAGAAAAAGACCCTTGTTGCAGGCAGGGGCGGAGGCCAGGGAAAACCCCTCCTTCCATCCCTTCTTCTGCTTCTCATGGAGGGTATAAGCCTTTAGTGGTCCTTACCACCCAGTGCTGGAGATGGCATTTACATCCTGTATCCACCAAGTGCACTCACCCTCATCCACAGACATCTTGTTTGGGTATTGTGTTTGACTTGGCCTGTGAAAAATACAGTATTTGAACTTTGTTTTAATGCCTGCATCAAACCACAGCCAGGGCTGCAGGCTCATTGTCCTGCTGCAGGGAAGGGAGATGTGTTGCAGCTCAGCGGCTTCCCTTGGGGACAACAAGGACCCGCAGTGTCCTGGCCAGGTGCAGGACACAGGGCATGTGCTGGGGTTTTCAGGGGGACAAAGCTAGCGACAGGTAGTTTTTGACCATACAGAAACATGAGAAAGCAAAACAAACCAACCTAAGCAGCAGAGGAATCATGTAGCTCTGCAAAGGAAAGGAGGAAAAACCCTCTGCTTAGTGATCATCATCATTATCTTTTACATACGCAGTACAGCAAGCACTTTAAAAATGCTAATATTTCAGTGTTTTCCCACTGGCCTAATAAAAGTGATTTAAATCCCCAGCTTCTAATTGCCATTCACTTTACATTGGTGGTCAGTTAGGTGCTGAGCTAATGGGTGCAGCACTGCCTTTTCTGTAGCCTGGATAACTGGAGCTGGCCAGAGTCTTTCCCACTGGGAAACATCAAGCTGAGGGCCCCAGCGACAAAGCTGCTCTGTGCTTTGTGGAAATGGCAACTGATTGCTGCTGACCCAGAAACTGCTCCTGCACAGAGGCAGCGGTCACACCAGGGGATGGTGGGACCCTGCTTGGCTTTTGCTGCTACCTGTTGTGCTGCAGCAGGGCTGGGGTCAGGCAGGAGGAACAGGAGTACCAATGGCAGCGGAAGGGATTAAAACGAACATGGTTTTCATAGCAGATCTATGCTTTAAGGAGAAATTATAATCAGTCTTCTATTAACAACTTTATTGTGCTGATACTGGATTATTTCTAGTTTGAGATCTGAATGGAGATCCGCCTGCTAATATTAGAATAATAGAATCATAGAATAGTTAGGGTTGGAAAGGACCTTAAGATCATCTAGTTCCAACCCCCCTGCCATGGGCAGGGACACCTTACACTAAATTATATCACCCAAGGCCTCATCTAGCATAATAGAATTTCCTGGAGTGTTTTTATTGCACAGATAGGAGTAAGGAGAGTTATGCATAATGAAATGTTGCTATAGGATAGCACATATTATAGTGTGCAACAGCTATTTAACCCCATTTTCATCCTGCTGACTAATATACGTACAAACAGGGTTGAATTCCTGCTTTCCTTTCCCATTCATGGGGAAGATTGGGCTGCCTGATGCTCCATTTCCCACATGGGAACACAGTGCCTGACAACACCAGTTCCTTAAATACAGTATAGATGTACATGCCTGCAGGTAATTTTTATCCTCTTGTGCCCACACCAAATCACAAAGCCAATTTATCCTGGGGTTTCTATGAAGATTCTGGTGATGAGGCATACAGGAGGGGATGCAGGAAGATGTGTTTTGTTGTGTGTTTCACTCTTTCCACTGTCCACTGTGGAAATAGCTGTTTAGCAGAATAATTTCCCTTTTCCTGCTGGACACAAGTCTGGAGGTATACTATGCTTTGGCACAGTTGCGGTGGAGCATCACCAACTGCTGCTTGGTGTTTTGTCCCAGGTTCCTCTCTGTGAGCTGGTCTTTGGAGAAGGGGGTGGTGAACAAGGAATACTGGCTTGACAAGATGTGTGTTTTCCTCTATTTTCTTTAGTAAGAAACCCTAGTGTTTTGTTGGCTCAGAGCAAGTAACAGTTTATTTGCAACTCCCCAAATGAAGCTGCATTACTCTGAATAAATTGAATGTTAAAGCAGTATCTGAGCAAACTCAATCTTCCGACGCATGGTTTAGTCCGACTTGGAAATGCAGATGTTCAGCCTAACAGGTTCCTCAAAGATAACCAGTGACAGCCCCTACCCACCTTCCCTATTCCCTATTTGTAGCACTTACCCAAAAGTCTATCCTCCATTTTTTTTCTGGGATTTCCATGCCTTACAAAAAATAATTTACTGCTGGCAGTGCATTGTCTGAGTGTTTCCAAGTCTGAGCATATTCACAAGTGGAATGCTACCAGTTGGTCTCATAGCACAGCAGTGCAGCAGCTTGGCTCTGGATTGATGAAAACAAATGAGCACTTAAATTGAAGAGTCGTTTGACATTGTGCAGTTAAAGGAGATGTTTTTCCTTATGATAATTAATGATTTTGAAGACAGGCAGCAGGGGACAGGCAGCCCAGGTTGCTGTTGGCCAGGGGAGAGCAGGAGGAGAGCAATGGCCCCAGCAGACTGTGCATGGCCAGGGAATAAACCACCAGCTCCTCTCTTTGGGAGGAGCAGCCAGCATCTATCTGTGGGGAGGGAAGAAATGCGTACCCAACACTGAAGCATAAATCTAGCCTCAGATATACATATATGAAGCCAGAGCCATGCCGTCTCTAAGGAAATTTGTAATATTGCTTCTGGGAGGAAGGACTATTGGGTAATATACATCTGTCAGTGGGTACCAAGTAGCCAAATCCAGCTGTGGAGCCATACGTGCTGAAATCAGAGCTGAATTTTCCCTGCTTTTGCTGCGTTATTGGTGTCCTTTCCTGACAGTTTTTCTTGTTAAGGTTGTAATTTTCTGTCAAAATGTAACTGCAGAGCTGTGCATTTTAATGCTGTGTAATTACAGTCCTCAGGAACTTGGTCATCCTGTGCATCACACGTCCACTTGTCTACCCTTCCCCTGCAGGAGCATATTGAAGTGTTGTTACAGGAGATGGCTGAGGTGGGGGGGGGGGGGGAAGTCATGTTCTCAGAGGCCTTTCATGTTCTCAGTACTATTATTTTTAGAGCTCTGACTCGAGGTTCACTGCCATAGAGGCAACCTCCTCCCCAGCACTCCCTTTGGAGGTAGAGGTTACACAAAAGCCACCATGCTCCCACCTTCAAAGCAGATGTGACTCAGCCTGCAGTTTGGGGGCTTTTTAATTCAGAGGAGGATGAGTCACAGGAGGGGAAGACAGAGGCTCAGCTGGCAGGAATCAGCTGATGGCCTCACAAGTCAGCTCAGCTGGGCTGATTCACTCCCTTGGAGGGTCCACTGCTTCCTACAGCAATCCCACCCACCTATGGGCTGTGCTGGTAAACATTGTCAGTATGGGGCAGGTGATCCGAAACATAGAATTATTATCAATTTGACTGTTATGGAGAGTAATAATAATAATAATCATAATATTCCTGCTCAATTTAAAGGCCTGAGAAAAATAGCTCTCTATTAATAAAACCCTCATCAACTTTCTGCACTATAGGCACAGGGGTATTTCCAGGCAGCTTCAGGGAAACACAAATACGCTGACTGCAAGTGCACAGCCTGCAGCCTGACAGCTCTGACCTGCAGTTTTTCGAATCAAGCCAGTGAAACAGGATTTGGCCTGATCAGGGCTTAAATAGGAGACATGCAGGAATGCAATGGGCTGATTACCTTTTGTGTCGCATAGTCAGAGGAAACCTTCCTGTGTACAGTTGCAGACCAGTGCTGTCCCAGCAGGATGTGGAGAGTCCTCCTTGTCCAGCAGCATGGTATGTGTGGGCCTGTGAGGGCTTGCAGCAAGTCTCTTCTTCTGTTCTTCAATTCTAAATGTCTTGTTTAGAGGCACAACTTGTTTTCTTTATAAGTGTTACAGATGAGGATGGCAATCAGAAAAGTGGGGAAAACCAAGTAAAAACGAAGTTTCCTGCAGTTACTTTATTGAGAGCATAAGGAGGGCTTCTATTTTTATTTATTTTTGTCCCTGGTGTTGCTGTTGATTTTCAGTTCATTTTGTGTATTTAGTCTACTAAATTTTCCCCACTTTTTCAGCTGGGTGCTGCATTCTTCACATCCTCTAAATCATCTCAGATTGCTGCATGCCACAGATGATGCAATTCAGAGTCAATAACCCTTTCCTGAGGAAATTGTTTCTGACAGGTTAGAGCCCCTACCAGACACCTAGGGAGGGTGTGCTTTCCCTTAGGCTGGGCCCAGAGAACCTTCCTGTTTGGGAGATGGGATATGACTCAGAAGGCAATTCCTGGATGAAGTGTCCAAAAACTATCACCAATGAAAAACAAGTTTTGTGTACTAATATAGAGCAAAATTGCGATCAGCTTTGTATCAGGTTGGTTGTCAAACGGGCTGTTTGGCCGCTGACAGGAAACAGCTTCAGTCCTGTTCCCATCCTGAACTGAAAACTGAGACTCTTATGTGGAGGAAGCTCAGAAACAGAGTAGAACCGCTGTGTAACAGTAGTATACACACAACAGGTCCACCATCGTTGTGTAATTTGGTATGCAAAATATTTAATTTATACCTGCCACTTGTCATAACTCATCAATCATCAGCTCATAGATACTTAATTAAAAACTATTTTATTTATAGAACAGATGAGGTGCAAAAGGGCACCTCATAAAATCAGGATAAGTCAATTTGACATCTTGATACATATTGCTATTGGGTTTTATGGATAGTAGATGTACACCAAGAGCAACATTCTTCATAATGACAATTCTGAAAAATATGTGCCTACATGGAAACAATGATGATTTGAAGGCCATTTTCTTGCTCTTTCACCTTGACCTACCATAGCAAAGATATAATTGGAAATGCACATGGGCCCTGGTGCAAAATTCCTGGGAGTAAGCAGGGGTGAGGAAGCCCAGGTTGTGTGGTTTGTAGAGGAGCCCACTGGTCTTTGACAGGGCAGGATCAGGATGAGACCTTTTGCTCTGAGACATGGTGGGCTTAGGCTCAGAGGAGCCAGGTAGAGCATTTCCATTAACTCTACCAAGCTTCAGGTCAGGATCCCTCTTGGCATGTCTCTGCTTTTATGCCTCACAGGTGAGTGACTCCTGCTTACAAAGCTAAATTTTCTGCAGCTTTTGAGCAGAAAGGCTGATGTGCTTGTAGGGATCTTCTCCATAACATCTTTATGCCTGTGGAAAAGAATGTTTTAGAAGAGATTTTACTAAGGTTTTGACTGAAAACTTTGTTGCAGCTGCGGAAGACCTTACAAAAGAATATTGCAAGCATAATTGTTGGCTTTTTGAGAAAGGGTGAAAGTTTAAAAGACATGGCAGAAAGTGAATAAAAACAAACCAAGAGTGGTCCTGCTGTCAAGTGTCCAGCGTACATAGGCGAAAGGTGAGAGCCCGTGGCAAATGAAGCGCATTACTGGCAGACTTCTCTTGTTGGGTCTGTAAATTCTTGTCCAAAGCCCAGAAAAATCAAGGGGCTCCTATTGAGTTCATTGACCTTGGGATTAGGCAGAATGCAAAATAGGAGGACATGGATAGTGATAACATAGTTTGAAAAAGTTATGCAAATGATGTTAAGATACACGATTTAAAATATTAGCTCTGGCAGAAGAAGACTGCTGAAGTTTCAGTCCCAGGGAACAAATAACCAATAAATTAAAAAGTCAGGAGTTGGCTTTAAAACAGCTGCTTTGTAAGCAAATCTTCCCTTCTGTGGTCGGCATGAAATGTGCTATGGGAAGGGATTCAGCTCAGCTACTTTCTTACAGGGTTGATACTGCCATCATCAAATCCATCTGAAGAAATGCCTCAAGTTTGCTCTTTGTTGACACTCGGGAACCTAACAGAGGTCCATCAGTTCTTTTTATCTTAATTTCCTTTGTAGAGGGGATCTTCCCAGAAGGGAGCTGTTATCTATTTCTAACTATAGGAGAAAATATGCGTCGTTACGGCCAGGTTAGAGCCCCCTCAGTGCCAGCCCAGCACCATCATGACCAAATTGTGTTTTAGAATTAAAAACCTTATCTAGTCCAAGATTTGGGGTTTTTTAAAGGCTCACTTTTTTCTTTTCTTTCTTTTTTTTCTCCTTTCTTTAAATGCTGTAAATATGCATGTCTTTGAGGCTTTCAAAGTCTAGAGTGTGTAACTATTTTCTGTGATGATTTCAATTACCTGGTAAATCTGCAGTGCTTTTATTCACCAGGGCTTTTTTTCCCCAGAAGGAAGGAGGTCACCAATTACAAGGAAGATCTGGCAAATAGAAGTCAATTTTAGGCAGTGCAAGTAACAATGGCAGGGAGAAATTGGTAAAATTACCACTGACTAGCCATGTGTAATTTTTTTAAATCACTTCTGAGCAGGAGAGCAGCATTACCTGGATTTTTCCTCTCCTCCCAGCTTCAGGATTTCCAGAATATTGCACAGTTTCTTTTATTTTATTAATCTTTAATGAATGTTATCCCTGGACTCCAAACTGAGCATCCAGTGGGTGAGCTAAGGGAAGGGTAGGTCTGAATGGTGCATCTGAGATATACCCTAAAAATGTATGAAATCTCCAAAGTTTTTGGGTATACAAAATATCTTGTTCTGGATCTTCATGCATGTTTTCCACTGCCTCACTTATCCCTTGGAGGCTGATCCATATGATCCAGATAGAGTAAACTTCATCCAAATAGTGGGCAAAAATGAGGGACAGAGAATGCATAAGTACAGACTGAAAATAAGAAAAATAAACTCTGCGCTTATTTTTTTGTTTAATTAGTATACTCCTTAGTGAGTTTAAGTGATGTTTTAAAATCTCTATTTGCTTTTCCTTAAGTTGAACCTATCTGCTTCCTGTCTGCAGTTTGCAGCTGGCAGGAGGTACCATGCTTTCTCCAGCAGCAAAAGCAACCAGCACTTTCACTGCGTCACTATTATTAAGGTCTAGACCAGACCCCACTCAGACCCTGGACCTTCAGGTCTGTTCCACCATATTTATAATTACCCACCTTCGTGACTAACCTTTTATTCCATTACTTTCAAGAGACTTACGGAGACGAACTTGGTAATGTTTGTGGAGTGTCACTGATGGACCCTCTGTGGAGTACACTGTGGAGTGTACTGGGACCCTCCAGTCTTTAAAACATTTACAAGAAAAAACAAAATACATGTTAAAAGATTCGCTTCTGTTTTCAAATGCATGAAATACCATTGGAGAGGGAGACATTACCCTTATATTGTCTGAATTTGATTAGTCTCTATTCTGCTTTTCTTTTGGCTGGGAAAAAAACAACACCCCAACCTATTTTTCTTGCAGAAACAATTTATTTGCACTCTGTAATAGCCGAGTATAGGTATATGATTTGTCCCGTTTTCAGGTTTTGCATTATGAAGTAGCAACTTTGTGTTGCTTTTTCTTGACTGAATCTTCAACGCTCACCTTCCTCTGTGATTTTTGCCAGCTGTGTTTTTCAACTGATACTTTCTGTATTAGAAAAACACCGCTGTCCTCCCATCTCACAGGCAGAACTGCAGTCCCTGGCTGTGACGCTGGTCCCTGTCATTGGTGGAATTCCACCTCACTTGCAAAAGTATAGACAGTAACTTCAGGAGATCACGCAGTAATAGCCATTCTCTTGTGTTTGGGAACATTTGCTTACAAATGACCATGGGGTGTTTGGAGAGAGACTGACAGCTCTGAGTCTGATTGCACAGCCTGCTGTGAAACCTTGTGGGGATTTACCCTGTTCTTTCCCAAAAGGTCAAGGCAAACAGGGAGAAAGCCAAATCCAGCTTGGTCAGATCCTGCTGTTTAACAGTGGAACAACATGAATGATGAGCTTGTTCTTCACAGCTCTCCAGAGCAAAAGAAATTTATACAGAATTTCTTCTGGAGATATTGCTAAGCTGCTAACCCATCGCTCATCCACAGTGCCTCTTTGCAGTTACTTTGGGTTTTTTATTGAGTACACTAATGAATAAGAGAAATGTCTGTCTTTCTTATCTAATGCAATTGTTTTACTTCCTGTCCCTGTTCAATTTTGTGTTTGAAGAATCCCTCAGCCTGTCAGTGTTGAGAGTCACTTCCTGCAGGTAAAAATGCCTTCCTGAGTAGCAAGGAGCTGAATTCTCTTGTATGTAACCACAGGTTTGGGACAGGAATGCTGGGTGGTGTTTTTCAGGGATGACTTTAAGTGAAAAGACTGTGCCTATTGCCTGGTGGGTGATTGTCCCCTAAAGCTTTTCTGCAAGGGGGTAAGTGGCTGCCAGCTCTCTGGGAGAACAAACCCCCTGATAAATAAAGCATTGCAATTCCTACTAATGGTAGCAGGGTTTATCTGCTGCATCTCTCAGCTGGTGACTATGACCATCCTGTGGGATTTAGCAAAGTCTACATTGGGTAGACTATGGCATGGGGCTACAGGGGCAACAAATGTAAAGTGTTCAGAACATGGTGGGTTTGTTGTCCTGAAGTTATTTAGGTAATGGTTTGGAGGTGGCTGGAGGGGTGTTGATGCTACCTTACAGCTTTGTGTTCTATTGGAGATGATTGCTCATTCCTAAATCAGAAGCAGTAACTATAAATGCAGAAGGACTGTAAGGCAATAGAAAACGATAAATGTTTATGGAGCAGTGGGAGGTAAGGTAGTGTGCTTGCAGGTGGACAAGTATTAGTGATCTGTAAGTGCTAGAAAGCTATGCAGGACTGCCAGATGTTAAAAGGCGTTTTCCAAATCACTTTGCTGCCCTAATTGCTCCCTTTTCAGTCCATTGGACTCTTGTCAGAGACACTTTTTGGGCATAGAGTTATCATCCTGAAATAATAATATGAGTACAGTGATAATACTAGATTTTTCTCAAAGTAGTCAATGCTTTCTTTATGGGCTGCGAGGATGGACTATTTCACTTCCTCACTCTTTTCCCATGCAGTTGCGGTAGATGTGTTTTCCTTTCCGTGCTGGTTTTCCTCACTTCTGGTGCAATTATATTATTTCTTTTCTTTATTTTTCTGTTACCATTTTACGCTGTAAAAAGACCTGACTGGTGTCAGTGCAGAATATTTCAGCCCCTATAAATCCGCCAGTCCCTGACAAAGCTCTGGTAACACCTGGGAGGACCAGCCTCCACCAGCCTCTGCCCTCTGCCTGCTCTGTACACAGAACTGTAGTACATGCTTGTAATAGTATGTAGGGCTATGAGAAGACTGGTTCAGTGGTTGGTAATATAACTGAGTTTCTGTGAGGGGAACAAAGAACTGTAAAGAGCTCAAAATAGGTAAAGGAGGAGAGAATAAACCATTTTCTCATAGGTAATACATCAGCATGGGGTCAGAAATTGATTAATCATGTCTCTCTCAGGCCAGACCGTTGCTCCATAATGTCTTTTTTTATCTTTCTTTGCCTTTTTTTTTTTTTTTCTTGAGTTTGAAAAGAGCTGGGTGTGGATTAGCTTCTTATTTTAATGCTGAAGTTGCAGCACACACTGTAATCCTGTACTGGTGTCTGAGGGTGAGGGATTGAGCTGCTGCTATATGTGCCTCAGCCATGGAGCAGCCTTCGCTTGCAGAGTGGAGAGCATGGGGGAAATAGAACATCAGCTTTGGTAAATTGGGATATTCAGACCCTTGTTATCCCAGACCACCAAGACCATTTCCCTGCCTCTGCTTTCTGTACTCTGGCCAAATTACGATGGAACCGTGGTCTCGTCTCTGCAGTAAGCTCATGCCAATGGACACCTCTGCTTGGTAAAGGGGTGTGTGTGGTTTCACTTTCATACCATTCTGAACTCAGTAGAAATACAAACTGTAGATTACAGGACAGTGTTTTTTCTTCTCCATTTCTCCAATTAATTTTACAACCCTTCCTTGAGTACGTGCTTCCTGCTCCTCTTTCCCTGAATATGAATCACAGATAGTACAATACTGCCTGTATTGGACAAACAATAGAAGATATTTGATGTTTTTTAAGTGCTTCGAGCAATAGAGAAGAGAAGCAGTCTTCAGAATTTCTGAGGTTTTGAGACCTCCTTTAGCATATTGCTTGGCCTGGAGAAGTGAAGAACTAGGCAGGTAAGATGAGCACCATAGGAGTGGTGCTAGAGGTTATGGTGCAAAGTGCAGGTCAGGGTCCATGTTTAACACTCCCCTTGGCTTTGATGTGAGATCTCTGGAGGGAGCAGACACTGGAACAAGCAGCAAATATTTAGAAATAATTTACTTAATTTAAAGGTGCTCTCTTGAACAGGACTGTGGTGCCCTGCAGGGAGGGTGACTTCTCAGCAACCAGCAAGAAGTTGATGGCTGATGGTGAGCCTGACAGCTTTGGCTGTCCTTCTCATCTCCTCAGTACAGGTTCTGCCTGTTCAGACTCAAATATAAATTTCCATTGCAGCATAAGGAATGAAAAACCATATTAAGGAAATTGAATATGGAGTTAGTCATTCCTTAGGCCAGAGCCATGCCTAGCGAGGAGAAGATTGCAAGCAGAGCAAGGCACCATGCCATGCTTTCTGTGTAGTGCCAAGGCAGCCAAAGCCCAGATATCCCTCACTGCTGCACAGGGGCAGCAGTATGTTCAATACTGAACACACTGAATAGGATGGATTATTTCACAACATGTTTTGTCAGTAGTGTTGGTTTATCCTGCTCTTAATGCTTCCTCTCACTCTTAGCCATGAGGGATTAAGTGAAGAAATACAGTAACCTGGTGGATTGTAAAAGAATTAATCAGGTTTTCTTATCACCTGCATCTAGAAAGTATTACAACTGGAAAACTTTGCAAGTTCAAACTTCCAAGATTAACTCAAAGAGCATAATATTTTCCTTAACTGAGAAGCATTGGCTCATTTTTTACTTTTAGATTCACTGATAGTTTCCCTGATTAAGGACCGTGCAAACTTAGCAACAAGTGTTGACTCGAATTGGACTTTGAAGCTACCTTTGTACTCATATTGAAAGCATCTGGAGTCACATTCCCTGGTGCAGTACCATTCAGTTATTAGAACCATGAATCATTATCAAACATGGCATGCTTTTGGTCTGTGCCAGGTAGCACTCCCTGGGCATGGTGCAGAAGTTGGTATGGTCAACCCTTCCTGTAGGCAATTTGCACACAACCTTTTTGTTCTTCAGGCTGAGAGGGCTAAGCATTGTGGACATGGGTCATTCTGTGCCAGCTGGCCAATATCCGAGAGAATGGTCCTAAGCGTATTTCATTTATTAGCAGAGAGGTAGCCTGATTGAATTCATGGTTTGTTTTCTGGGCACTGAGGATTCTTTTAAGATTTCGTCATTTAGAGGCAATGAATCTTTGTCTCTATAAAGTCTTCTGGTTTTGACCCAAAGTAGATTAGTTCAGATGAATCAAAAAGCCAAACAAAAAAGGATCAGAGGGCCTCATACAAACCGTAAGTTTTATATGAAGGGTTATGAAGGCAACCTCTTTATTGTCTTCTTTTTATGGGTGTTCCAGGGAATAAACTGGATGAATACCACCTGAATAAAGAAAACATTTTTGTCAACAAAAAATCCAGTCTCGAAAGGGCAACCCTGCTAACAAATTTGTTGAGGATATGTTCTGCCTTGGGCAGAAACTGCTGAGCAATATGTACAGTGCTTAAACATGATTACTTTGTGCACTTCTAATCACTTCTGAGTGTTAATGTATGTGAATTAAGAATAGGATAAAAATTATTCTTGGGAGTGAAATGTGCTCTTTCTGATTAAGCATAAAATTAGTTGTCTCTCAGCAAAGGCGCAGTTGAACTGTTGTTTACAGGGGTGTCTGTCAGAACTGGCACATTGATGGTCTGAGTCCAGATTTAAAGAAAAGAAAATACTGGCAATATGCTTAGGACCACTGTGTAATGTTTTGCTTGCTGACAGTGAGGTTGCTTGGTGACAGATAACACCAAGTTATACTGAGGTTTCCTGTCCACTGTTGCTTAACTTATAATTCACACATTATTCCAGGTAGGGAATGGTCTCCATCTTTAGGGAAGGTGAGAAACTGTATGATTTGGAAACGGATTCAAATAAGGCAGCTGTTGTGCAGGCAGTCAAGAGCACAAAGGCACACAAAACATGGATGTGAAAAGCAGCATAACAGGAATAGAGTGGCCATGCCTAAGCTCAAGGGAAATGCTAAGGCAGGGTGAAAAACCACTCTGTTTTAACTCCCAGCCTCTGACCATCATAAATGAGTCAGTCAGGCATTTTTTCAAAGATACTGTATGTCGTCACTGCATTTTCCCAAACAAGAACGTCTGCAGGGAAGCGTCAAATCTAGTAACCATCTTTCTAAAAGATGCCTGTTTCATTTCATTCAAAATGACCTTTACACTATACTCATCATAGCCTATCTGGTAAAAGTTAATCAATTAAGGACTGAGTCACTAGACACATTTCGGTTCCCGAATCATTCCATGAGTCATGTCTAATCCAAGATATTTCTGTGGGAATCTCTGGAATTCATGCCAGTGTGGGGCAGATGTTTAGGGCAGGTGAGACACACTGTCCTCAAAAGTTCCTCCATCCGTCACTGGCTGTGGAGGACCTGGATGAGGTCTTAGACTAGACAAGAGCCTTTCTCGTTGTGTTATGACATGAAGCCACCCTGAAGCTGTGGACATTTCAGGGTTAGGTTTATGGTTGGACTCAATCATCTTAAAGATCCAGCCTAAATGATAATATGATTCTACATCTGCCCTTTGCCCAAGCAGATGAAGACAATGACAGAGCTGGAAGTGATGCTTGGGGTGAAGTGTACTAAAGTCCAAAGACCACCTAGGCAGTGGTAATGTGCTTCAGGAAGACCACCAGACCACAGGCACCTCATTTTCCAATTATTCTGACAATGGTATATTTTACGGCCACTGTTCTCAGTAAGCTCCCAGCTGAACCTACTCGTGACCCACTACAGCTCTGTTAATTCCCACTTCCATAGCGGTGCCATGACTCAGCATGCAATGATTAGGTGTAGCCTGGCAGGAACATGTACCAGTGGCATTAGTGCGTGCTGCTCAGCTATTATAGGTAAAGGGTAGTTTTCACAATGGGGTTTGCAATTTTATACTCAAATTTAATGTCTAGAAAATAAGTAGTTTGCAGATTTAATCCACGTATCTCTCTATCTACAAGCAGGTGAGGTTTGTATAGTAAAGATTGGTAAGGTTGACCCTTTAGGTAGAACTTTTAGGGACAAGTAGAGGAGGTTCGGAGCTCAGAGGCTAAATAGTACCTTGGTAGGGTTGCTGCCTCTGTGGCCAGATCACTTCTGCATGGGCACACATGTTTTCTTCTGCACTAAGTCAGCTGGTTAACTCACCATTCAAAGGAGAGAGCAAATGCTTCTTGTGGGTCTGAGTGGGTCTGTGAGCATTCTGTGCTCAAAGTCTGCAGGAAGGTGTCTTCCCACTTTTGTGATAACTACAGGTTGGACCTACTGGGCATTAGGCTTGTATAATGCCGCTGTAAGAGAGTGAGAAGTCCTCAGAGCCTGCTTGGAGGATTTATAGATGAGACAAAGGTCTTAGGGCAACAAGGAACTGAACGTGGTTCCTGGCATCCTCTTGGTCCTCCAAACACAGAGTATCATGTTCCTTTCTGTTCATTTAGAAATGTTTTATGAGTTCAAAACAATATTCAGGTGGTTACTGAGCCTGTAGGCTGCCATTTTTCCATGCAAGTCATTTACTTTGGTGTTAGATTCAGCCTGCAGCTAAGGCTGCAATCAGGAATAGGTAGATTCACCAGTCAGTGCAACTCAAAGCCCTCGCAAGCAACTATAGAGTAGCCCACAGCACTAGTCTGCAGTGTCAGCATCATTAAAGCTCCAAGCTAGCATCTAAATCTGCCCCAAATAACACTAAATTAACATTTTTTCTAGATGAGTGAAGGGTGTTGACTAGGGTTGTGAGTTTGTTTTATGGACACTGTCCCATCTTCCAGTTCTTTGTGGTGTGTTTTTTGTTTGTTTGTTTGGGTTTTCTTAATCAAGAGATAACCAGCTTATTCAAATGGTGGAGGAGACTTGCCAGACATACATGTTGGTTTAATTTCCTTCTGTGTAATCACTTCAGAACTCATTTTTCATTAAAATTTATTTTCATTTCATCTTCCCAAAAACAAATATATCTTTTTGAAGATATGCCATAAAAACATGAATAAAAATACAATAAAAAGATACAATAAAAAGAACACCGCAAGGCCACAGTGGTGTCACATATGGACTTCACAGGCCATTTACAATGGAAATATCTGTGACAGCATTAGATTGGCGTTCCGGGGCTAAACGGGACTTCAAGGGGCTGGTGTACTTCCAACTGCATGTTATTCTCTTTTGTTTGTCACCGGAGCAGTCAGGTTTTAATTGCAGTTCCATGTCATGCAAAGGTTGACATGGTGTTTAATAGCAAACAGTGGAAGTTAGCTCTTCTTTCATAACCTTTTTTCTGAAGTTCCTAGTTGCAATGTCTGTCAAAGAAGCTTGAAATGTGACTTCTGAGAGGGTAAGCTGCTCTGCTCATCTCCATGAGAAACTGTTAAGAAGCTCAGAGAAAAGGATAAGGGCACCCCTATCTGCATTTAAATGTCTTTTTGCTTTCATCCACCACTGGTCTGTGTAGCAGTAGCTGCTGGGAGATGTCAAGGCTTGCCAAAGGTTAGACAACATATGCTAAACCTCTGCTAAAATAGTTTATCTCAAAGCAGTGATGAAGAAGGCTGGGAGGCTAAACTGCCTTTGCTGTTAAAGTTGCCTCTTATACAGCGTGACTTAAGTTCTCACTCCTTCAGTCTCTAGCTGTAGAGTATATAAGAAGTGGTGTAGTTTGGCGTACAGTTAAGAACAACATTGGATTTAATATTCTGAATTCTTCTAAACAAGAAAACTTTCTATAGCAGCTTCCCAAATTGTACATTAATCAGAATCAAAGATCTTAAAATAAACCAAGGACAGGTTTAATTCAATAAAGGTTTTCTGCACTTCAGTTTATTGGAAGCTTTAGAAAAATGTGTGGTGTTGAATCTAGTTTCACAGTGAAGCGGCTAGAAATCCAGCTTTCTGAATGACCCTGTCTTTGCTGTTACCACCATTGAGGGGAACAAGCAGTTTAATTCAGCCCTCTAACCAAAGTCCTTTTACTGGCTGTTCACTCAGAACAAGGGCAAACACCTGCTTCCAACCTCCCAGCTCTTACCTTACGGCACAGCAGTGAGAAGGAAACTGCTCTCTGTGCAAAATGCCCTTCAGCACCCAGAGGAAGGCTGCTCTTCCAGATCCAGCTTTCCTTGCTAAGTTTCCTTTTTTTTGCTCTGACTCCAGCAGTAGCTCTCCCAGAGCTGCTCCAACCCCTGTCACGTTGTAGGAGATATTGAATCCTGGTTTGCCTTCTCCTGCAACAGACTAGGGGAGCCATAAGCATCACAAGGGTAAAGCTGGAAGTGAGCCCTACACCCTTTCTCTGGAAGTGCTAAGGGGGCAAAGCGAAAGCCAAAATGCAAACCCATTGGACAAAGATGGAAAAGATTAGAGGCACCTGTTTGGATCTGTGAGCTCTTCCAATGTGAACTCAAATTTTGCAGTTTCAAGAAGAATGAGGTTTGCACAGCCTCTGGTATTTTGGAGGTTTGATGCCTTGCAAGGCAGAGATGTTAACACTTTCCAGCTGAACGCACCTGGGAAACAGGTGACAATGTTCAAATCCACCCCTCACCATCGTTCAGACTGGGACCTCAGCATTAAAGCTCTCATCCAACACACTATGTCTTCTCTTGACAACCAGCTTTCTAGAAAATAAACCACACAATTCATTCCAACCTTCTGGCACTGGCTCTGAACACAAATACCAGGTTGCATGGCCTGCCCTTCTCACCATCGCATGCTCCAAACTGGGAGGTTTTTTCTGTGCAATGCCTCCTGCAGCTGGCAAGTCCCCATTTTGTACTAGACAAACACTGACAGCTTTATTTCTTGTTTGTTTGCTTGCAAAGATCCTCAGCATCCTGGTTTGAATTGAGTATTGTGGTTCGTCGCTAGCAGATATGTAAATAACAAAGAAATTCCATGTATTTTAATTACCTGAAGGCGTCTGGTTTAATCTGGTGAATCCTCTTATGTGATAAAACTAACGTTGCTATGGGAACCCTATCTAACAGGAAAGGTAGCACCAGTCTGCATGTAAACAATTAGGATATTGGTGCAGTGAAGAGATGTTTTCAGTCATGTGGCACAGGACTGGCTTCACAGTGAAAGTTTAGATCAGTGTTATGGTTTTTATACAAGTGTGTATGAGTGAGAGATTTAATTATGCCTCTTTGGGCATCTTGGAAGTGCACATTCATGTTTCCTTCTCCCATATATTCACCAACATACAGCCCAGCAGCAGCAGCAGTGCATTTATACACTGTGACCCTCTCATCAGTATTAAGTGCTTTATCTCAGTAACATGTAAAGTCCGCTGAGGAGTGAGACACTGAATTAAGTTCTTAAAGGCAAATCCTACCCAGTAGCATACTTATGCATTTCTGCTGCAGGCAAGTAGCCACATCAGTGCCCCAAAAGCAGAGCCAGCAGTGCGGGTCCCCTCTTGGTCGCTGCAGTGGTTGGTGTGACACCAGATCCTGCTGTAGTTTAAGCTGGAATGTACAGGTCAAGGGTTTAGAAATTGAATGGGGTCCTGTTTGTCTTTAAATCACCAAATCTGTTTGCTCTGCATAAAGCCTCCAAGGACAATAGTGCTGCCCAGATGGACATGTGCCTGCTGGTGTGTCCTGGATGGGAAAGACGGGCATCCTGTGCCTTGCCTGAAGCTCTGCTCCATCATCCCATCCTGCAGTTTGCATTTGTGCCAGAACTGCATCATGAAAGGGTTTATTCATTTACAAAGTGGATGTGCTGATAAGAGCCCTGAGATAAATAGCAATAAACCAATAATGCCAATCTGTTTCAATATATTAGCAAATTTTCCATGCTATGAAATCATTTTCTCTTTTCCTAGATAAAATGAAAATTTCTACATGGATATTTCTCATTTCAGTTTACTTAAGTACATAATATTCAGGGTATGTCTATTACATTTTAGAACAGACCTGGTTTATGATGAACTTGCTTTCCTCCAAGGCAGTTCTTTTGCCTTGTGTGCTGGTCCAGAACACTATTGAGATAGAAGCTCTCATTATAAATGTAAAAGAGATATTGAGTCACTCTAAAGTTTGGGATGCAAAGGAATGGGAGAAGATTAAATCTGCTATTCATTAAATACTTCTAAATTCATTAAATTATTTACATGGTAAAGAGAACTCATTGTTTGCTGTGTAACTGTACAATGATCACTGAAAAACAAGTACACTTTGTTTCATAAACTGAAGAACTATGCATCAACCTACTCCACGTACTGCTCATCCACAGGCTTTATTATGCAGTGATGGGTAATGTATTTCTGTCTCAGTGCGTATCAGTAGTATGGTTTCCATGGGAAACGTTTCCATGAGGAATTGTAAATTTTCATCAACTAAATATTTTGTCTGCAAATAAAACCCTTGTAGAGGCAACTGCAAGATATATATGTTGCATAATACAGTTGTTTTGCAGATTGTTCTCAGTCAACGCTGTCAGTGCACTGACATAATTTGAATGCAATTTTTTCCTTTAATATAGGACAACGTTTGGCATAACTGAATATAAAGGCTTGAACTTTTCCTACATGCCTGGCAGGAAAGGGACATTCAGGAGAAAACTCCAACATCTGAAGTAATGTCAGAGACTTTATTTTTTTTCAGAGACCATTAAACGTAGGAATACCATGTGGACTCATTTCAGTATGATGTTTCAGTGATCTTGGGGATTCTACCCAGCCTTATCAATTAGAAGATCATATTGTAGTAAATTGAGTCTCAAAAATCATAATCAGGTTCATGGAAAACACTGATCTAACTCTTTCAGTTTGAGCCTGTATCACTGCAAACAACATCAAGGACAGTTAGCTGTTGCTCATGCTGCACAGGTAATCTCCAAATGCCTTTGTCTGCGACGGTGATTTGGGCAGAAAGAGTGCGGAGAGGCAGTGCACTGGGAGCATCTTGTTCCTGGACATAAAAATATTGCAAACCATGTTTTGAGCCTGCAGTATTAGGTTAAATTAAAGTCATGTTCCTAATGTAGCTTCTGCCCAGCTAGATATGAATCATTAGTACAAAAGCAATTTCCTAATTATCTTTCCATTGCAGGGTAATGCAATGAGTTTTGTAAAGCTGTAATTTTATCCCAGTTTGTTTCCATGTCCTCTATTTTCTCTTGAGACACACTGTTTTCTCCTCTGAAGTTATTTCTGACATGATCTTTGGCAGCAGGAAAGGTGGTGGTGTGTGGATGAATCCATTGTCAGCTGCTTTCCCAAATTCCCAGGGAAGTCTTGCTGGGAATATATAAATTTGTGCAGGTATGGGATGGTCTCAACCAAAGTAAATAGCTTGCCTTAGTGGTTGAATTGATCTTCATGGCAGATAATACAAATACTTTGGTAGCTGACCTGATGCATCATGCTATATGTATTTTCAGGTGGTTTATATAAAACAGATTCAAAAAGCATAATAGAGGACCAAGCTATGAGGCAATTCCTGAAAAGCCTTGGTGTTAACAGATGTTACTTTCAGTACCTGTAGATATTGGAAAGATTAATTAATGGAGTTTGTGAAAAAAGCTGAAGCAGGAAAGCGTTAAAGCAAGAACCTCTGTCACTCCTCACCTTCTGAAAGCTTGCTCCTGTGCTCACTTGCACAGGGCTACACTGGTTGGGTTCAAAAAGGGGAAAGACCTCAAACTTATGTGATGGGAAGAAAGCAATGAACCATTGCCCTTTTGGGCTGGTGGGTGAACCGTGGGCCAGCGTTGGTCTGTGTGAGCCACGTTTCCAGCAGATGACCCTGACATTTCATCCAGGGAGGGGAATAAAGTGTTGTTGGCACCATCCCGAGAGGGGAAGCGTGGGAGAGTCCCCAGCTCCACTTAGTGGGCAAAGCATAAACAACACATAACAGCCCAGCAATAACAATTGAAGACAACTGAATATTGCGATTAAAACCTTCACCTAAGCCATGTGTAGGAAAATATTTTCTTTGGCCTTGAATGACCATCCTGGAGCTCTGGGGAGACTCATGTGCAGACTCATCTGCAGCATCTGGGTCTCTTTTGGAGATACAGAGGCATGCGATGGAGTTAGTCCTCAGGCAGATATTAAATTAACTGTGGTCAGATTTTCTAATGCTTTTTCTTTGAAGTTTCTGTGAAACATGCCCACAAGGAGTATCAGGAAACATGTCTCCTAAAGGCAAAGCTTCATCCTGTCAGCAAGGGTCAGCCTGCTCAGCAGTGGGGCACTCTCCAAGGAGCAGGAAGGTTTGCCCATAGCCCTGGTCCCTCAGGCTGTAGGGGAGGCTGCTCAGGGATTGCTGGGAGGTTGCCAGAGCCAGGAGAAGAGAAAACCCAGAATTTCTGTGGTGTTTTCTGCTTGCAGGTATCTCAGTAGCTCTGTGGATGAGTTAAGAGCAGTTCATTAAGTCATTTCCACTGGTTAGGCAGTGTACATCTCACCTGAATCACTTGCTTCATTATCTAGTGCTCCAACTTCTGGCATTTCATCAAGAAGAGCCTTTTAAGGATATGGCTTAATGAAAAGCATTCCCCAGCCTGGCTGCAGCTCTCCCTGGAGTGCTCCTCAAGAAACAGCACTTTATGTGCTGTTATCTACCCCCTGAGCCTTACCCTCTGCTGGTGACAAAGTCCAGTTAAGATGACAAATCAGAAAATTAGCACAGATCATACAAATGAGGTACATTTTGAGGGGGCAGTTGTCATTGCACATTTTCCTGTACTTCACAGCGTCTTAGTGTGTGTTTCCTATAGCCCCACAGGGATCTTGTTATTGAGCAGTCCCTTGCATCAGAAATAAAGAAACCTGGTCCCAGGGTTTCAGGATTGCTTGGAGATGGGATGGCTCTCATGGCATATAAAGTTTCATCTAAACAAGTGTTCCCCTCTGTCACCATGTCAGGGCCTGCCAGCACATTGGAGAGGAGGGGGAACTAAAAATGCTTTTAGCAGAGAGGGAAAGCATCTGATATTGCTTTTTTTCTTTATTCATTCTTATGAAAAAAGTTGCAGTGGAATCAGAAAAAATTGAAGTGTTCTCCCCTGCATTTGGAGAGGATACAAAGAGAGGACAAAGTTTAGTGGGTTTGGGTTAAACTCTACTTTGGATATCAATTTTTACATATATGTGTGTGTGTGTGTATATAAAATATGTATTTTTACTCCTTCCTGTGAAATCCAGGTTAGAGGCACTCCAAAGCCATTAGTGTTCCAAAAAGTTGCTGGATATCTTTTCCCATCCTCTCTGTATCTCTGCTCCTGCTCCACCCCTACCACAATGACCCTGGGAAGCTGATGAGCGCTGAGCAGCTGCACAGCAGATACGGGATGCTCAGTATAATTTTCAGCAGTTAATTAGAAGCTTTGCTACTTGCATCAAAAAATTGAAAGCTTTAATTAGACTCACAAAGGGACCTGCAGAACAGCAAGTAGCCCCTCTGTGCTTGGGTAAGTGAGGGATTGATGCTGAAACACAGCTCTGCTCGTAACCTCTGCAGCTCCTTGAGAAAGCAGTTTTGTTAGAGGAAAAGAGAAAAGGGGATGGAAGAATTTCCTGTTTACAGTCAGAAATCTGTTTTCTCTACTTGGAGCCCTACACTGTCTCCAAACATAGTTTTGCATGCCACTACTGTGTACCCAGTCAGGGAGCATCCACTGCTGCTCCTGCTCTTGCTTAGTTATCTTGCATGGGATGTAATTCTTCATCCTCTCCAGAAATCTTTGCTCATTTCAGCATCTCTCAAAATATTGGCAGCTTTCAGGTTTCATTTTAAATTGAGTGCTTGAACAATGCGTGCCTGCTTTGAAGATCAGAAACGAAATTCATCAGTCTTGTGTGGTGATGGGCCCCAGTTAAAATACAAAATCCGGATAGTGTTTGGCAGTGGGGGAAATACGGGAGGCTCTTAACAGCAGTTTGAATAGTCTGAAGTTCTGTGCTGATGCCAATATCTACTGTAGAAAGGTTTTGTTTTGAGGCTGAAAGAGATGTATTGACTTGGGAATCCAGGCATTGCCTCACAGCTTACATTTCAAATGTATTATTACTCCACTGTATGATTTAATTAGCTGATGAGTTTAACATTTTTTGATAATGCTGTTACTAATATTTTCAGACGCTCTCTAAGATACTCTTTGCTCACCCTAAAGCCTTTAGCAACCCTCTGACCTTAAACTGGATGAGCTATTTCAAGCTCGCGGCAATGAAAAGTGTTAAACACAGATCTAGGTGTTGCACAGCATGGTTCCAGGGGCAGCCATTTGGGCTCACCACGTTTAGGAAATGCTGTGATGTTGAAATATCCCATGTGCTCGGGGTTTGTTTCATGCTCTTCATCCTGCTGGAGTTTATTCAATTTGCAACAACTTAAAATAAATTCATCAGGGCAAAGCATTTCCATTATATTTTGTCTACCATCAAGCAGATGAGCCCAGGCTGAACAAAAGAGGCAGCTCCTGGCTTACTGTGATGCCAAAGGGCAGGGGACCTCCATCCGAGGGTGTGGGATAGAAGGAGAATGGATCACCATTGCTTCCCGTGCATCTCTGGCCTCCTGGGATGGCCCTGCCGGCAGTCTCATGGTGCTGGAGGAAACTGCTTTTTCCTGGTTCAGCCTTTAGAATCCATTTAGCTGCTGTGCGTCTGCCAGTGCTCTGCTCGAGAGAGATGTTATTGCATTAAGCTGCAGATTGGAGAGATTGCAGTAATATTTTTACACTAAAAGATGTGTTGTCCTGAGATGCCCCCGATGACAGGAGACTCGCAGCCACCATGCATATTTATCTCCTGCCCTAATTACCTTTGAGCTGAGCATTTGCAGCCATGCATTGCTGGCAAAGCTCATTATTTTGGGAAGCAGAATGAAGCTGCGGGACAGGGAATGACTCCAGAAGCAGGCTGAATGATTTTCATCGTTTTCCAAAATTGTAACCTATTTTTGGACCCGTCATTGAGAAGATTACTATATTATTAGCTGAAATAACCACAAACTGCAGCTACTCGCCAAATGGCTGAAGCTTTCTACCCATATTTTAGCTTTCTTCTCTAGGGGTTGGTGTCTGTAGCTGGAACAGGCTGTGACCTGTTGCTCACTGCCAGCCAGGACAATGCGGTCACTGCTGTGAGGTACCTGCACACAGGTGAGCACATACAGGGTTTTGATGCTATGCTCCTCCCCATCTTCTTTAGATTCCACATGCAAAAATATTACAGAAAAAAAAAAAAACACAAAGAAGGATGTCTTTTAAAGGAAAAAAGGATAATGGCTTATTTTCAGATATTTTCCTATGTTCTGCTTTCTCCAGCTGCCAGCTATACTTGAGTATCAGTGGGAGGTGGGTACTGAACTCCTTATATTCCCTGAGAGTCCTTTCTCTTACCTTCATCTTCAAAACAGCTCTGTGATACAGACAAGAAGCTGGTGTTACAGCCTGACAGAAACAAGAAAACCAAGTCATTTGCCCCAGATTGTGCAACTAATGCACAGCAGACCCTGCATAGGAATCACTCCCCACTGAATGACAATGCAGGTCAAGGCTGGGCAGCTGCCAGTGTTCACATGTGATTGTCCTGCTGAGGGCTCTGGCTGTGCTGCCGAGTCACCCCCCTGCCCTTTAGTGTTATGTGCTGATTGTAACGCCACAGTGGAGCCAGATCACACACAGGAAGGAAATCTCTAGCTTTAATCGCTCAAGTCATGTGATGCTGTGCTGTGTGGAAGCTCCCAGTGTTATTTCATCGCCCATGTGCCACTGTTTTTGCTTTAAGCAAGGAATTATTTTATAGCCTGGCACTGGCTCCTGTGTGATACTGATGCTGCCCAACTCGGAGCAGGGTCGCACAATGGGGACAAGATGGCAGTACTGGAGTAGCCTTTGCTGGCTTGATGCCACAACCTTCTTGCCCAGGAAAGTCAGGTTTCATCTACCACACCCCTGTGGGTTTCACACAGACAAGGTCATTCAAAAATAGGTGGGATTTGTTTGGGTTTGTTTGTCCCGGTAAAACGAAACTTCAGCAATAGGTCTGTGTGCAAACCCTGGGCTTCAGAGAAGTTACTTTTCAAGATGCAGATTATAGAATCATAGAACAGTTAGGGTTGGAAAGGACCTTAAGATCACCTAGTTCAAACCCCCCTGCCATGGGCAGGGACTCATCACACTAAACCATGCTACCCAAGGCTCTGCCCAGCCTGGCCTTGAACAGTACCAGGGATGGAGCATTCACAACTTCCCTGGGCAACCCATTCCAGTGCCTCACCACCCTTACAGTAAAGAACTTCTTCCTTATACATAATCTAAACTTCCCCCGTTTAAGTTTTAACCTGTTACCCCTTGTCCTGTCACTACAGTCCCTAATGAAGAGTCCATCCCCAGCATCCCTATAGGCCGCCTTCAGACACTGGAAGGCTGCTATGAGGTCTCCATGCAGCCTTCTCTTCTCCAGGCTGAACAGCCCCAACTTTCTCAGCCTGTCTTCATACGGGAGGTGCTCCAGTCCCCTGATCATCCTCATGGCCCTCTTCTAGATTATCTGTTTCAGGCTGTCTTCATGTTTTGGAGGAACCTAGGTCTACCCTGAAAGTCAACATTTGGACTGCTGGGAGCCACAGTTGTGTTTTTCACACATGTTCCCCTGAAGGCCACCGAAATAAGGTATACATCACCATATGAACTCCTTAATAACTGAGGCTTTTTCATGACCTGCTTTTTCCCATGCAGGTAACACACTTTTAACCAGCAGTAAATAGATAAAATCACCTGTGGCTAGCGAAGTGCATGGTTTAGCAGACATCTCCTGATGTTTATGCTGTTTATAGGGCTGCAGTTCTGCCCTCTGACTGGGACAGAACAGTAAAACTGTACAGCATGTTGGAAAATGGGGGGGAGGCTTTGGCTGCTCTGCAGCCTGTGATATTCTACCATGACTCAGAAGGGGAAATTTTCTGCCTGAGGAAACTGGCAAGATGTTACCAGCCATGAAAATGGACTTGTCAGTGTGGTGATGATGAAGGTGAAAGAGAGATTGATGT
Source organism: Pezoporus occidentalis (assembly GCF_034315485.1). NCBI lineage: Eukaryota > Metazoa > Chordata > Aves > Psittaciformes > Psittacidae > Pezoporus > Pezoporus occidentalis. Next base: position 9,101,351 of record NW_026916158.1, read on the forward strand.
AGGAGCTGAAATACTACTCTGGCACGAGAAGGCATGAGGTGTTTGAAACCTCTGAATGTTAGATTGCAGACTGATGGCTCTTTGCAGTTAATGATCTGACCAGAAGTACACTTTGATGGAATAAATGCATGGAATTAGAGGCATCTCTTACTTTTCCTCTTGCTTTGGATGACAATCTTCTCACGCAATTCTCCAGCATAATTTGAATGTATGCATCAATTAATGCTTGCTGTGACACGGAAAAATGTAAATGCCCATACTGTACTGAAAACTGTGAAAGTCGGCATGGCAGGCTCTCCTTGGAGGTGTAAATCCTACTGCATGCACTGCGGGTCTGCTCTCCCAGTGCCTAGAGCCAAGAGACAGAGCAGTCTCATTTACCCACCAGCAAGGGAGGGAAACATTTTGGCATTTAGTGCTCAATGAATTTTTAAACATTCCAACAGAGTTTGGGTAGGTCATGGTGGAGTGATCCAGAGGAACAGCCTTAAAGGGGTGTGGAGCCTTTTGGGTGCTTTGGGCCAGGGAAACTAAGCTGGCTGCGTAGGAGCATCCTGCAGGTCCATGCTCACAGCAAGGATAGTGGGGAACAGGCTGATCTGCAGCAACCTGGTCCCTGCCCAGACCTTTCGAACTGCTGCCACTTGCTGTTCCTCGCTGGAAGCAGCAGCAGGAGCAGGCAGGAAGAGCCCAGCATGGTCATCAGGATGAACTGCTTGGAGTTACTGATACCCAGAAATGAGTTGCTAAGCAGTGCTTGGAGAAAATGATTTGGAGAGAAAGTCACGGTGTGCATGTGTTGGCAGAAAGTGTGCTTAGGTACTGCAGCACAGCAGTACTGGGCACCGAGGGCACTTCAGAGAGGAAATGCAGCATTTTGCTCTATGGATTATTACTTTTATTATTTGCTCCTTTATTGTTTGTTACTTGATGTGTTCTGGAACTTTCAGTTTGCAGGGAAGCTTATCTTGAAGGTGCATCCTCACTCTTCTGTCCTTAGATCTACACAAACATTTACTCCTTAGTAAACCAGATTTTTGTTATCTTGAAAAACCTGTCCAAACCATTTAGCTATGAAAAATCAATAACCAGTCAGATATCTTCAGGAGAAGGTTGTGTTTATGACATTATTTAGCTCCTGCCACCATGTAATACTTTACCTCCCCAGAGTGCATGTTTCTAACCATTCAATCCCAATCCTGAGAGATGCTGGCCAGCATCAGGATGCTATGGACTTGGAGGGGGATGAGGTCTCTCCTGTTCAGTTTATGTTTCCCTGGATGCCCACACTTGAAGTGGAAAGAATTTATGGGTTTTTGTGGCCCTTGGTAAAGGCCAAGCTGCAAACTACTTAATCAGCAATAGCCTCAGTAAAATTGAAACTCTTTCTCCTGGCATTTATCCATGACATCTATTTGCATCCCCTTGTCTGAACAAAGATATGAGTCGTAGCTAATGACTCACAGTGCATTTCATGGTGTCATTGTGCTTGGCTTTTCTCCTCCTACCATCCACTGTGCATCTGCAGCCCATCCTTGGTGCTTTTTCACTAGATAAACTCTGTGTGGAGTGATACAAAACACTGACTCCCTGCAGTCTCGCTTGTCCTGCACACTGGGAAAGCAAGCCTGGCCTACGCTGCCTCATATCAAATAATCAGCAACATTGTTTTGAATGGCCACAAATAGCAGCTCCCTCATGTGAGACTCTCTCTTCCATCAGCAGCTTTCCCAGGGAACAGAGGTAGCTCTGTCTGTGTTATCTCTGGGCTGGAATCTCCTCTCCCAGCCACATTGCCCGGCTTGCACAGAAATGTTTCTTGTTTGGGCAAGAGGGACAAAAAGCACTGTGAGAAATGTCCTTGTTGATAAAGGGATACGTTGAGTTAAGCAAGCCTGGCTTTTCTGTGAGCTACATCCTCCACTGAGGTGGATGAAGGCAACTCTGCCAAGATTGTGCTTAACCAGCAGTGGCTCATCCCAGATAAGGGCTGATCCATAGCAGCTTGTTAAAGGATGATCCGAGTGTCCAAGGAAGGATTTATCATCAGTGAAAGTTCCATGGGTAAACATCAGCACTTCATCTGCAGAGCGACATGTGGAAATGCCCTGAAGCCCTTACCCTTCTGGGTTTAGGGTGGTTAAAGGAAAAAAAGTTTGGGATGGCTGTAGAGAAGTCTGGTCATGGTGTGTTTTCTGAATTAAGAAGATGGTGGGTTATCTGGGGCATCCGGTTTTAGAGGAGAGTTCATGGTGGCAAGAGGCACAGTGAGCTCCAAACCTTTCCAACTGGGGTTTCCCATCCTACGTTGCACCTTTGTTTTTTGCAGTGACTTACTGTGAGCTGCAGACAGTGATGATGGGTACTCACCAGCCAGTGGCACAGCAAAGCCAGGCGCTCAGCACTTTGTCAGAGCACAGACTCTCAGATCTAGCCTGGCATGATTTTGCATTTTTTTTTTGCTATAAAATAGCAACACAACTGATCTGAAGCAAGGCAAGCCTCCTTCTGCTGAGCCGTGACATACCCTGTGCTAACCTGTTAATCTCTGCCTGCTTCACTTTCTCTGGTTGTAAAAGCCTTATGAAGGCTTTGTGAGAATTAACGTCTAAAAACTGCTTGGACGAGTGCTGCAATTAAATATGCTTTGCAAGTTCAAGGAATTACAATCAACCACTTTGAGAATATATTGCAGGTTGCTGGTTGTTCTCCCTTGGATGCTGTATCTCCTGAAGAGCAAAGAGAGGCATCTATTAAGGCCTCGAGTAGGATCCAGACCCCTGGGATCAAGGGGGCTGCCTTGAAGTTTGCTGCCACTGGGAGGGGAGAACATCTCCCCACAGCAGGATAGTAGAAGGGACATTGCTCCAAACCACCCTCTATCTGTCAATTATGCTTATTAGTTTGCTTTCTAGGGATCTTTTCTGCTCAGAGCATTGCCAGTCACCAGCATTGTGTGCTTTCAAGATGGTGAGAGTAAGATAATGTTAATGAACCCTTTATTCCCAAGCACTTCCTTTCATTTTTGGCATTTAAACTAGACTCAGACTGATGGAGCTGGAGTGATTTTTGTGAGAATTAGTTCTACAGTGCCTTTCATAGAAGGCGTTTCCATCTGAAAGGGTGAGGTTTTCCCTTAGTTCCCCTATCAAACACCTTTACCAAACCTTCTTAATTGTGTCATGAGATCTGCATGTTGCAAAATTTAGCATTTTCACACGCTTTCCTGAGGTTTAGAGCAGAGTGATGTGGTTTGTTGGCATCAGGAGCATGGCTGTACAAAGGAGCCATGTCATGACACTTCATCCATTGCTGTGTCTGCCTGTTCTCTTTCCTGGATTTATCCATATTTCATATTTAGAGCTATAAATGAAAAGAAAATGCAGCTAAAACTCAAGGAGAGCACGTATTTGGCATCCATTTCAGAAGTCTTAGGTCTATACAAAATCTGCTGCTCTCTTTTGAGGCACCAAGACAACAACCCCATTTTTTCAAGCAGCCAGCAGCACCCACTGAGCAATTTGGAAATCTGATCTATTTTCTTCTGAAAATCCAATGAAGTGTTTGAAATACATGACTGGAAATGATTTTGAGAACTTGTGCTAGGCAGTCATATTTGCTTTCCAAAGTAATCTGAAAACACCAGTCTTAGGAAAACTGCCCACAACCCCAGCAGAAGGATTAATTAATTTATTTCCTTAAGGAGAAAAAAAAAAGTACTATGGACCCTTTAAAGCTCACAAGGAGTCAGCAGCAAAACCTTACCCAGAGCTGTCATCTGTGACTGCAGATCTGGCTGTGATACTGTAAAATCAATCATTCCTCTTCACTGGGCCAGCAAGCAGGAGGAGGCACCTCTGCGCTGGCATCTGGAGAACAAAAGCTGCTGCTGAGACTTTCCCTTCTCTGAATATGTGGAGAGATGCAGCATCTGCTATGGTTGGTGAATATATATGAGGGAGATGGTTTTAATTTAAAATATGCCAGTTCTTCATTACTGGAGATGCATGAGACTGGGAGGGAGGATGCTCAAAGGGGAAGTGAAGCTCAGCATGGGTGGTGGTGGTCCCTGGTGCCTAGACACGGGTAGGTGGGTGCACAGGCAGGGTGGGAAAGCAATCATTATGCATCTAAATGCAACCACTGCAAAAACTGAATCAAACGCTGATGACAAAGGGTGGTTTTAAACGACTTGGAGAAAAGCATTGTGAGACAGATGGGTGCGGAGCAGGGTGAGTGAGGACAGTTCTGGTGGAGACAAGATGGGTGCTGGCAGGGAAGAGCCTGATGGGACTCTAATAGCCATTAGTATGATGGTGTAAAACATAAGTCCTCCTGGGAGGTGAGCCCCGGCAAAGGCAAATGAGAAGAAGAAAAGTGGGGGGGAATTCTCTGGAAGGAAGGAAAGGGGAACAGCAGAGCTGGGCTGGGTGGCTGAGCATCACAGTGCTCAGCTCAACTTCACCTGCTGCAAAGCCTGTGGCCCTGCTCTGGGCCAGGTGGGATGGCTTCTTGGCAGGGATTGGCTTTCTTGAGTTGCTTTCCCACTGAAAAAGACATTTCTCACTTTGCATTTTCACTGGAAAATGTCAGCTCCACCAAAAAAGAAAATAAAATTGTTGAGTTTATTGTTATCTGCTGACAGTTTTCCCTTTAGGCTCTCCCTCTCCTTACTGTAAGCTCCAGGCAGGGATTTATTCATCCTTTTCAAAAGATTAGAAGATATTATGCCAGCAGAAATACATATCCATAATGACGAGAGTTACCATCTTCTTTCGGTGTTTTCCTTTTGAAATGAGCTGAAAAGACTTAAAAAAAAAAAACAAAATACAAATTGTTTTTGAATTAATTTGAAACTTTTTTTAATTGGTTGGTTTTAAACTTTAGGGGGGGAAGCATATTGTTTCTACCAAAACCCCACAAGCAAGGGTTTTTCACCAGGCATGTCTTGTCATGTGAATTTTATCAGCTCTCCACATAGCAAGATTTTGCCAAAGAAGAAGGTTAGATAAGTGACAGTGGAGGTGGGAGTGACTCTTGTGCTCAAAGAGAGCTTGTCTTTACTGCTTTGGAGATATTTCTGGCTTTGAAGAAGGCCTCAGACATTTCTTCTCCTAATTCTCAGCCTGCGGCTTCTTGCTTCTCAAGAAGTATGGGATATTTGGAACTGTTTGGCCTCTAATCCTCAAGGAAAATCAATTCACCTGCAGCTAAGAGAAAGAAGATTACAGCTCCTCTTTCAGGTACTTATGAAATCACCATGTTACTCCTCTGAGTTTTTGTTTGAAGCCCTTGAAAATAAATTGTTCTGTGAGCAGCTGAGCTGACAGCTTGTCGGTTGCCTGGTCCCCTGGGTCCCCTGTCCTGCTCTGCTGCCTCTCCCTCCCCAGGTCCCCATGGGTCCTTATGTGTCCCTGGTGCCCCTCCTGTGTCCCCTGGTGGCATCAAACCAGGCTGGGCAGGAGATGCTCTCGCCTCTCCCCATTTTCTGCCCCAGTTTAATCACCACTTTCTTGAAATGTGAGCAAAAGCAACACTCTGCGAGCATTTGCTGTGCCAGATTTGGAACAACAGTGGCAAAATAGGTTCAAAACCTGTTAGAAGTGTGGTGGGTGGTGGACAAGCTGGGACAGGGGAATATCCTGCCCTGCTAGGAACCTATGCATCTGTCTGCGTGGACAAGCACTTTGTCCCTTTACTTGTAGAGCACAGCAAAGCCATTCCCAAGCACAGTCCTCCCACCCCCCAGACCCTGTGTGCCCCAGAGCATTCCCAACCCTGCTCTGCACAAGGGCTTAGGGTTGCCTTTGTAGTGGGTTTGTTCAGTGATTAGCAGAGAAGCTGGGGAGTGATCTGTTTGTGTTGGCACCCGCTGATTTGCGAAAAGAAAAAGGAAAAAAGAAGGTTTAATTGTGTGGGTGGTGGATGGAGATGATAAGTGCTGACTTCAAAGGCTGCTCTGGCTCTGGTGGTGTTGTTACTCCTGCATGGTCCACTTCATAGTACAGCTGTTTAATTACAGCTGTATGAAGATGTTGGAAGCCTGCCCACTGGGTCCACTGGACTCTCTGGATAACAACCCTGACAGCTTTTTAACAAAGTGACTGTGAGAGGCCTGAGTCAAAGCCATGGTTCTTCTGGGATTTTTATGTTGTTTGGAACGAAAACGTTGGTGGGATCTGACCATGGAGCCAGACCATACGCCACCTTTTGGCAGAGCAAATAGATATATAGGCAGCTATGTTTAGCAGCTTACACTGGCCTCTTGAGTAGACCTTGGAGTAGCAGGACTGTTCATCATTTGCATGGAAAACAGACTTAAGCATGATGAGCAATTTCTTGGCAGGTATATCAAGTATTTTCAAGGACATGGAGACCAAACTCTTCTAGTAGCAAGAAGGCTTGAAAGCCCCAGATCCTCTTCAACCATCCTATCCCTCCTGCCTCTGCCCATTGTTTGGGTCCCTATACCTTCAACTGTCCTACCCCTCCTGCCTCTGCCCATTGTATCGGTGCCTATACCTCCAAAACCTTGCTCAGATGTTACAGTGACGGAGCACAGCCCACCTGGGTGGACGCATGCCTTCTCAACGGGGGCAACAGCCCCACATCTCTGACAGTGTTCAGGCTACACAAGCGTGTCCCCATGCAGTCTTGAGGTTTACTGGCCCTTGGTTGGAGCTGAGGAACCTGAGCAGGTCCCAAGGACGAATGCTGCTGAGCATCCCGCAGGAGGGCTCCGAGACGTTGCTAAGCCACAGTCACAACTTGCTTTCCTCAGTGCTTTTCCTTCTGCCTCCCCACTCCTGCCTCTGCGAGCAGCCGAGCATACAGCACCTGCGCCTTCATGACTCAACACTGCTGCAGATTCGCTCTCTGTATCTCCGCCTAGAGTCTGCAGATGAGAATTGAAAAGCCTCTGAAAGAAACTGTAAGCAATTGCTAATGGTCCTTTCCAGGACATTTTAAAAAACTGAAAACCCCCTCTGCTCTGTCTGTAGTTAACCAGGGTCCTTTGGAGACAGGAGCCTACTGAAAATTTCAAGAGCAATGCTATTTTGCAGCAGCTCATAGCTAATGAATTCCCAATTCATATTTTATATGTACGGGAGGCAGAAAAGAAAAATCTATTTTCATCACAGCTGTAATGTATTTATCAGTCACTTTTTGAACAGTCTGTGCTCAGACCTGCAGCTTTAATCACTGACATAACCGAGAGGGGAATGAAGGTAGTGGAGGCTGTGCTATAGAGGAGCTCCTTCCTCCAGCACAGTGTGCTGTGTCCAGATTATGGCAAGTTTTGTCTTTCTTGTGGTTTTTTATAGCTCATTTCACTCCAAAGCAGTTGAGTGCTCACTGCAGTGCAGATGCTCCAGCAGAGGCGCTGGGGGTCATTGTGCTGGAGGTGTCTCTGCTGGGCTCCTTGTTTGCAGTCAGCCTTCCTTAGGGGTGTCATAGAGCAAAGCTGCCCTCACAAGTGGAGCACATGGCTGTTGTCTTCATTTGGGCTGTCTGAATCCTGGGCACCGACTGTCAAGGACACTGCAGGCACAAGGACATGAGCTGCAGCTGGCACCAATGGGGAAGTCGGGCATGGTGGGTCAGCTCTTGCCTGCACAGCCTGTCCAAGAGCCATCTGTCAAAGTAGATCCCACACAGATTAAGCCGTTTTGAAACAAGCCATTTTTTGAGAGTGTTGATCAGAAAGGCTGTTAATGAATAACTTCTCCTGCAGGCAGGACCTCACACCCAGGCGGATGTGTTTTTCTGAACTCAATGCGCTCAGACACATGTGCCTGAGCCAGGCGTTGAGAGCTGGTGAGCTCCAGACCAGTGTGAGCATTCCCACTGCCGGCACTGTCGATGGAGAGCGAGCCTTAGCCCTGGGGCATGTTCTGCTGGGGATGCACAGCCAGGCTGCATGCTGCGGGCCACAGGAGAGCTCCCTTACAACACCAGGCACTGTTTGCTGGTGACTGCTGGCAAAGAGGGTGTTCAGCTCTGCCTTGTGGTTTTTCATTGCACTCCCTGGCTGGAAGAAGAGCTAAGAAGTGCAGATGTATCAATACTTCTTTCACAGTGCAAAAAAAATACAAGTAGAGTTTGGCTACTTCAGATCCAGGGTCCACCATCCTCTCTCCATGCTTTAACTGTGTTAAAAGTGTGCATCTCAGAGCCTGCCAGAGGCTCCATTTTCACATTACTTTGCTAGGCGCTCTCCCCATTTCTTCCTATTCTGCTTTTTCTAAGTGCCTGCAAAACAAATTACAGCAAATAGTCCCTCATCAGGGCAATGCTTCTGAACTCATGGTGCATCTACCTAAATTGTGTTGGTGAAAACCTTGAAAGAAGTCACGGAGATACAACTGTGGGCATAAGGAAATTTCATCTTCTGGGTAATCAACCGTCTTTCATTCATCCTGCTCCCTCAGATTCAGGATCAGAGAGGCATAATCATCTCTTTCAGTGGTGAGCACATAGGTTAGAGAAACTGATTTAATATAGTCTGGCTCTAGCAATGAAACCTGCATGTGAAGTGCTGATATATCCAGGGATATCAGTGGGCATCACATCGATCTCCCCATGCCATGCTTACTCAACTAGGATAGGGAAGTTCATTCAGGGAAAGGGTTAACCAGCTTAAGTTCATTATGATATTTTAAATATCCCTAGTGTAAACAAAAGCTGGTGTTTAAATATTTCCCAGCACAAAGCCAAGAGGTTTCTTGGTACATCTACCACAAGTCTAGCCAGCTGGAAGCTCCAGGCATAGAGCTGGACATGGTGGCATTTGCTGGACACAGTTCCTCCTGTGTAACTATGGGGCCATGTGAGGAAACCTCTGCACTGTGTTGGAAGGACTGGGCTCAGGACACAAGACCATGTCCTCGGGTATCTCTACAAAGCAAATGACTGCTGTTCTGGAGGCTGCTGCTGCCCACCAGAGTCAGGGCTGCTGGTAGCCACCATAGCATGACACTGCAGCATTGTGGTGCTCCCTGGGCTGTGGCAGTGAACAGATGGCAGGGACATAAGAACTGCCTATTAGTAGATGATGAAGCATCTTTTGGCATCTGTGCTCGATTTTAGACAGCAGCCAGCACAGAATGGCACACAGATGAGGGGTCTCTGCTGGTGAGGTGGCAAACAGAGCTTGTGTGACCAGACTGTAGATGTGTAGCCTTTTCAAGGGATTTAGTCTGCCAAACATGACAACGAAACTCCCTTGCATTATTCTGGTTAGGTATTTGAAGCTAGTGGGCTGCTGGGATGCAGCTGGACTCAGACCAGCCTTTCTGGGTCACAGATCTTCCCATGCCTCCTCTTCATTGCCAGGAACCACCTTGGGAAGACTCCTGTGTCTGCTGGGTGCTTAAAGTTTTAGGAAGAATATTAACTTTCAATCAGTGAGATAAACTGCCCAGGGAAACAGATATGGGAAGAAACCTTCCTGATTTATGTTTCCAAGAAATGCTTTGATTTTGGTTAATCAACCAAGAACTAGTCTGTCAACAATTCCCTCCAGCTCTTGATCCTGGACATTCATCATTTACTCCCAGGATGTACACACTGATGTGTGCTTTCCCATAAATGCAATACTCTGGGGCAGCTACTTCAGCAAGTAAATTGGATCATCCCATCAGCTTATTCTCAGTAAGCATTTTGCTCAGATCTAGACTATGAGTTTCCAACTTCACGTCAGTGTACAAGTGAGACAGTATTTTGGTGCAGCCAAGTAGCAACATGAGTGAGGAAAAGGTGTCTTGGATCCCAGCTGCTGGAAAGGCCAAGCCTGGACAATCAGCTTATGGATGCTGCTGCCCATCCAGGCTGGAGCCAGGTGATTTGGGTCATCTTCTGTTTGCAGTGCGGGGTCCTGAGCAGGACACAGCTGCAGGTATTCAAGGCAAAATGTGATCTTCTCCCTTGATCTTCCCCTTGTGTAGTGGAGATGGAGTTTGCTGCTGTGTGTTACATTTTGGAAGCTAGCTCTCCTGTTAGCACACCCTGGCGTGAGCAATGGATCAGATATGCTGTCACACCATAAGGAAGTTTAGTGAAAAAATGACTGTAGCATTGCTTAACCTCTGCTTCCAAGTTCAGATAAACACTCATGTAGTGAATTTCAAATTGAAAGATAAACCACAGAGCTGCCCCAAATATCGGGGTAAATAATGAGTTAACAGCGCTTGTTGCCTCATATGGATTGTCAGTTGCAACTCCCTAGGTGCATTGCTTTGATATTATTCACTGTAGCATTTCAGCAACTAACTCTTGCTGCACGGGTTGTTTGTGATCAATTCATCAGCTTGCTCGGTTTGCAGCCCAGACCAGGGTTACGCTGCTCAGCATGGGCAGCCAGCCCTGCCAGCCCCAGCCCTGGCTTCCAGGAAGGCATTTTCTTGCAGACCAGCATGTCTTCAAATGCTGTGTTTTAAATCTTGAGTCATGGTTTTGGCTGGGATGGAGTTGATTTTCTCTCTAGTAACTAGTGCGGTGCTGTGTTTTGGTTTTAGTATGAGAACAACGCTGGTAACACACCAATGTTTTAGTTGTTGCTAAATCATGCTTACTCTAAATGAAGGACATTTCAGTCTCTCATGATCTGCCAGTGAGGAGAGACACAAGGGGGGAGGTTGGCACAGAAATGCCATTTTTTTTAAAGGGTATGAGGCATCCCAACTGCTTTTGGGGCTTATCATAGAATGTTTTGGCATGGAAAGCACTGTAAGAGCATCTAGTTCCACCCCCCTGCCCCGACCCAGGCTTAGCAAATCTCAGGATGGCGCACCTAAGTATTCTTACAGTCATGGCCCTTTTTACTTTGCTGCGTACAACACGAGATACCCAAAGGGATTAGGCAGGTGACATCAGTAATTTCTTGACTAGCAAGCAGAGCTCTCCCCAAAGGTTTTGTGTACAGCAGCCAAATGCCCCTTCTACACTGGGTCCCAGCAATCCCACTCTGACAAAGAGTGTCCCAGACGCGTGCAGGTAGGCAGACCATGCTGCACACCCCTCCCAGGGCACCCTTGCTGATGCCATTGCGTTGTAAGGAGATTCAGAAAGGCCCCCAGAATTCACTGAAACAAAAGCTATGGGTTTTGCCCAGTTTCTGAATTCAGGGGCCTTACTGATTTTTGGATCACAGGCTTCCTGCTAAAGGTGAGCAGAAAAGTTGCAGCTTTATATCATGATCTCTGCAGTCTGCTCTCCCAACAGATAATTCTGCACCTGCAAAAACATTGGTTGCTTGATGCTTCTTTATTGTGTTTGGAGGGGAGAGGAAAAGAGCTCTCCTGAGCTTCCCAGGGTGGGTTTGAAGGTCAGAAGTCACTGAGAAAAAGCAGATTTCCTGTAACCTCCAAGTGCTATAAAGCTCATCCAAGACCGAAAGTGTGGTGCTCAGGATTGCCACCAAACACATGGTTATACCTCTGTGGCCGCAGTGTGCAATTACAGAGTGTGATTACATTCCCTGATGGAGTCTGGAGCCCTGCGGTGGCTCAGCACTCAGATGCGGTACAGTCCTTTCAACACACTGCTGCCATCATTCCTATCCCCTGAAAGTCACTTTCCCTAGTAATTATACATGTATACACACACATGTATATAAAAAATATGTATAATATAAAATATTTTATGTGCATATCTATGTATAATATATACCTGTAATCTACATATCTATATATTTTATTTATACGTTATCTATATGTGTTGTTATAAATAATAGGTATTACATATAATAATTATATAAATACATGTACGGTTTTAATATAGAACCATAGAACAGTTAGGGTTGGAAAAGACCTTAAGATCATTGAGTTCCAACCGCCCTGCGTCGGCAGGGACACCTCACACTAAACCATATCACCCAAGGCCTCGTCCGTTGTCATGTTCACTCCCTGTGCCCAGCCCCGGGCTCTGCACATGCACTTAGGATCAGATTAATCCTGTGCAAAAATTAATTAAGGACTTTTTTCCTCCAAAGGGCCAAGTGGTCTGCAGAAGGGCAAAGGCAGGAAAACCCACCCATTCTGTGCCTGAAATGGGGCACTCAACCGTACTTTAATGAATGGATGTGCTTTTGCTTATGGAGGAGGCGAGAGGGTTGCAGCCAGAGCCAGGAGTGTTCAGGCAGATAATGCTCCTCCCTGTTCATTCCTCCTTTCCCTGCTGAGCAGCGCTCATATCATCTTCAGACCATGCCTGCTTTATTTGGCTGCATCTTCTGCTGAGTTCACAGATACATTGGTTTTGTGTAACTGCAAGCCTGGCAATAACTGGTGTTTGGAGAAATAATTGAACAAATTTACAGTAGGAAAGGAATCTAGCGAGGGTTATTGAACATATAGATGCCAGCTCTGGCTTGAAAGGTCCCTAACCATGAGCTGCTGCAGTCTGGTGGGTACTGCTGATGCTGCCTCCTATTCCTGACCCCCTCTGAAGTGAGGGCACTGAGGTCCAGGACCTTCGGTCAGATCCACTACAACTTTTACCATGTATTAGCTTAAAATTTCAGCCCTTGCCATCACATGATTTCCTGAAACTTTAATTTAAGAAATGAATTAATGTCTAACTCTTCTGCCAAGAAGAGCTGAGAAATACCACTCCTTTAAATGCCAGAGTAAGATATAATTAATTATTCAACTTCATGACTTTGAGCCAATACCACAAGTTTTAGCGCCCTTCTAGGTTTCTTCACTGCAGCGCTGCTAGCAAAGACCTCTTGAGATGGAGTTGTAACCTGTCAGCCAAGTCAGTGGGGTCTGGCAGGCCTGAAAGCAAACACTGGAGCAATTTAAATTTAACAGCAAAGATAGTGTAATGAGGGGGCTCCTGTGGTTGGCTTTCATTAGTGTTTTTCATTAGTATTTTTCAGCTTCAGTATAGTTTCTCATGGAACACACTTATATCATAACTGTGTGGAAGATGCAGCAGCACACCCATCACCTCCAGAGGGTTGATGTTCCCTGTGATGCTCTACGGCAGCATCCCTGCTCCTTTGCTCCTGAGGCTGTCCAGAGAAAAGATTTGATCCCTGCTTCCAGCATATTACCATCTGCCCCAAAACCTGCATGAGGAAGAAAACAGGTCCCTGGACTATGAGGTGGGTGATGTGCAGCCAGGAGCAATGGCATAACCCTCCAGCTTTGGGCTTCAGACTAATCACCCCAGTTCAGCTGCCCCTTGCTGACCACCCCCGGGCTCTGCAAGTTATTTCCACCAGCCTCACAGTGCCCTGCTGCGGCTGAGTTCCAGGTGAGGGTATTTACCCCTTGTAGGGGTCTCAGCATCCCAGGCTGGGGCAGGAGAAGGGGTCCCAAAACAGCTGCTGGGGAGAAGCTTGGAAGCTTGGAAGCTCCCAGCCTGCTGTGTCTCAGGGCTGTTATCTTCCAGCAGTGTAAATATTTTCTAAATGAGCTGAAAGGGTGAAGACTGATGAATGCAGCTTTGCTGGGAAACGTTACTGAGTTAGGAAGAAGGATGTTTGAACACCCCTTATCTGTCCTTGCTGAGGAGCAGAGGGGCAGCTGGGGTGGCTCCCACCAGAGCTGGCAGCAGCGCTGCACCCTGAAGCATCTTGCCCTTCTGCATCAAACTAATGCATTTTAGTCATTTGCTTTCGATTCTGCTATTTGTGCACCTTACTGTACTTATTATTTAGTGCCATCTTCCATCTTCCTGACCTACTGCCAGCAATTAAGAAGATCCTGATGCTGTCAGCTCTGGCACCTGCAGGTTTGGCTCAAAGCATCCCGTCAGTGCATGGGGAACATTGGCACAGTGATCAGGCCACTGTGTAAAAAAAATGCTCCTTGACCCACGTTCCCATTTAAAATCCCAACCAAACTCCTAACCTGATGGCAAGAACATTGTAACAAAGGTAAGACTTAAATCATGCTTAGTGCTCACTGTTGTGGGATGGGATGTTTGAACTGTCTTGCCAAGTTAAACTACCTAGTTAAAAAAAACAACAACAAAAAAGATCTGTTAATAGGCTTTTAAAACATTTCTCTCTTAAGTGCTTGTTTAAATTCAGCATGGATGGACAGCAATGGAAAATCTTTCCCAGCTGGTGGCTCTTTGGCACTTCGTGAGTCTATTAGCCCCCAGAGCAAAGGGATAGAGGGGCAAAAGCTGCTGTGGGCAGTTTCCAGACTTGAAGGGGTCATGAAAACACCTCCCTTCGACTCCCCCCCCCTCCCCCCCCAACTGCCTCCATGAGGGCCTCACAGCATCCTGCCTGAAGGGTGTTTGGGTCATGATGTAGACTCCTGAAGGGTGTTTGGGTCATGTTACAGATGCCTGAAGGGTGTTTGGGCCATTTGGTAGCAGCTTGGCCCTGGCTGCTCCTCCCACCTATGGTCTGTGCTCTGCAACAGCATTTCCCTCAAGCAGCAGCTTTAGCACGAGTTAGGGCTCAAATAGCAGCTGAGGTGCCAAGGCAAGCCTGGAAGTGGTTTTATGGCAGCATCCTGCCGAGAATGTACGCGCCACAGGAATTAGGCATTCGTGTGTCGGTGGGACAGCTGGGCAGCAATCCGGAGGCTAGCAGCAGGAGATGCCTGCTGGATTTAGATGCTGGAATAGGATGTTGCTTACAGAAATCCCTGCCAAGCCCTGCAGCTCTGTGCTGCCCGCAAGGGTGGGTGACCACACTGTGCAGCACTGGCTCACATGAGCTCTCCCTGGAAGACCTGCCATCACAGGCAGTAACATGCTGAGGGCTGAAGTGTTTCCCAGCCAGCCTTGTCTGGGGGCGCACATCTGCTCCAGTTTGTCTTGATGCCACCTTCTTCCACCTCAGGGTCTTTCCATGTGTCCCCAGGAGCTTCCTTGGTGCCTCTGACTTACTGTTTCTCCTTCTCCTGGCTTTCGCAGCACTGTGTTACGGCTTTTGTGCCTATGAATCTAACTGCTCAGAGTGGTCCTTGTGACAGGTATCAGTCTTTACCTGCTAATGGCAATCACAGCCCCTTGCTCATGGGACTGGGATCAGGACAAGACACTTCATCTGACATAGCTATTAAAGCTCATGGGACAAAGACTACTTTCAATATCGTAAGGCCTTTTAGATCTGCACATTTCTGATCTCAGGGTTTTCTTTTTATCTTTAAAAATAAATAATTGTTATGTGTTTTTGTCTTTATTTGGTGTAATTGGATCACTCCCACCACTGAAGCTTGCTTCCTGCTGTTGGGTACATTGAAGCCATTATTATTTATTTTTCCACAGGCCTCTCTGTCTCTAATTACTTTGAGCTGATGTTATGTGAATATGTTGAGTCTGTGCCTCCTTCAATATCCGACACATGCTGGGTCTGTTGTAGACATAGTACCCCAAAACATTTTTCACGTATTTCCTGCTATTATTTACCTCTTTATTTCTGATCCTGCTGCTTTTGGGTACATGTTAAAGCTGTTTTTCATTGGGTCTATAGGTGAGAAGGGTAGACGGACAGAAAGCATATGGGTATACAAGAACATGTAGAAGTACCTTTTATTAGTGGTGTTACGATTGGTGACATTGGTGGGTTTTGTTGCTCTTTCTTTACTGGAAATCAGTGATAGTTTTGCTGCAGGAAGGGTGATGGAGACTGATGGTGAAGAAAACATCTCTGTATGCTCATAATAAGCAGCTTATGTGGTGGTGCTGCTGCTCTGGCAACAGCCGTGTAGCTCTTAGGCTTAGAAATTTGTTTGCTTTTTTTTTTATTTGCCAGACATTGAAATTTTCCATGTGTGGGAGGTCTCTCATAAACTTGTTTTGTTTGGAGGAGAGCAGTGAAAGTATTTTACATGAAATGGAGAAACTTTAAATGAAAAATGGGTGAGAATATAGACATATTTTTAATATATTTTAACATATTTTTGAAAAAATTTGCTGTATTAAAGCCATGTAAAAGTTAGAGTGACACTGTTCTCCTGAGCCCTGAGCTTGCACGTGTTGGCCTTGGCCCACCTGCTGTGCTACCGGTTCAATTGGTGCTTTGCAATGATTATTCCTCTGCAAATTGAAGTGCTGGCTTGGTGGACCAGGGGTCTCAGCTGGGTGGAGGTGCATCAGAGTGGTGTTCCGTAACTCACTCCTTCCTGCTTCATTTTGTGCTTATCCCTTTTTGGAAATCCTAAAGCACCCAGAGCATGTGTCCTGGGTTCAGCAGTAGCTGAACTGGGTTTAAACCACGACAGCATGTTACTATGTAGCCCTGGGGACCGAACTCTGCAGCAGCCCTGGTTCTCTGTGAAGCCTTCATGCTGTGGGTGCATTGTATTTCCCTCAGCTTCATTGCCTGGCTGACACAGGAGCGTGTCTCTGCAGCTATGAGGACAGCCCAGTCCTCCGAGCAGGGCTTTTCTGGGCTCTTGTCCAGCACTAAATATGGAAAATTCTGTCAATTCTGTCGGTTTTCAAGCTGTTCAGGATCTTTTAACTTTCTAAACAAAGATGAACAAAACTGGTTATTTTATAGCATTAATTTTATAGTATTAATTACTTTATGCAAACAAGGTCTGTTTCCTGCCTGCCACCTGCATTGCATCTGCCCCCTTCAGCTGTGAAATATATGAAGTTAGGAAAGAATCACTGTGTTTTCCAGAGCTTGTCTGATTTTCCATGACTCAATATCCCTAACTGCCTGAGAAAGCTCTAACAGCCTGCACGCTCAGAAGCATAGAGCCAGACAGGCCTCAGGATACAGCTATCACAGCTTGGACAACACAGCAATAAAACAAAGATGCTTGACTGGTATCTGAAGAGGCAGGAAGGAAAAGGTTTCTAAATTTATGAAAACACGCTGGATCCACACTTACAAGAAACTTGGAATTTGGTTTTTCAAGTTTTCCATGTTGTCAAGCATCAGAAAAGGAATTCCTAGACTCCATCGTCACTGCAGTGAAGCTCAGTGAGTAATACAACACACATGACTGCCTTGGCAGTTTTCCTCCAACCCCAGCTATGAAATGAGTAGCTTTGCTTGAAATCCCAGGCCTTGTTTTCATGTCTTTTGACTACAGACAATCTGTATCTGCTGGGCCATACAACTACATGGGTAGATGCCAGCCTGCTTTAGGAGGAAGAACAACTATGCAACATGATTCCATTAGCTCCAATTTTGTTTGTGCTGGCTCCATTTAATCAGAGCAGCTTTGCTGTGTCAGTCTAGCATTCAGGATATATTGTCACATAAAAGCTCAACTATGGAAAAAACAGGTGGGAATGGATTCTGAAATACAACTGTCAGTCATGCCCTTTGCTTAACTTAGTGCAGCAAAACCAGACCAGATAGTTTTCAACTATTTGTAGCTTTACTGTGGAAAACAATGCTGTCTGCTCAATACAGGCAGCATTATATAACTATACAGTTATATATATTATATATATTGTATTACATAACTACTTTCTAAAAGCATTAGCAATCTTCTGTTCTTCCAGAACAGGAAGAACATAACCACCTTTATTTTCTGCTTTGATTGATTTTTCTCAAATAGGGATACTCACGGCAGTGCTCTGGCATTATCCAGTGCTCCAGATCACAGGCCAGGACTTCAGGTGTTTTATTTCCACTGAAGCATATAAAGCTCAGTACATAGGACCTTGGAAATAATCCTTAGCCTTGCTGCCAGTGAGACTCACTGCTTTTAGCTAGCTCTGAAACAGCAAAATGACACACATCAATATGGCAAGGATTACACAAGTCGCTACTGTCTCCTCTCCTCTCCCTGGGCCACCCTTCAGGAACAGACATTGACAAGTAGAAAATCTAAGGCTGCTGCTAACATTCATCTCCCCTTCTGTAGTTTTTAGATTTAGGTACAGCAAGTGGGTGTCATGCGACTGTCAATGCATTGCTTTGTGCTTTGTAACTCTCTAAATAGTCTGTCTCAGAGATTTGCCAGCAAAAACAATGCTGAAATAATTACTAAAAAATCACCAGAAAATGAAACAATTTAGTTGGCACAATTCAGCCTTAACTAGCAGATTTGTTCAAGCTCAAAGTTCAGTATCAGAGCCTACATGGATCCTCGCTTTATGATATTAATAAAGCATTACTAACACCAGACTTCAACACTGTGCTACAACCAATTCAAGACTTGAATAAATCACACAGAATAAAAAACTATTATAAAAATTCATAACCCTGTTTTTAAACAAACAGAATTAAACTTTTACTAAATATTGTATCATTAGCTTCACATATATTAGCAGAACAAGCTGGTACTTCCAGTCACAGGAAGCTCTAGTGTTATTTTTACCAAAACGGTTAAACACTGATGTCACTGTCCTCCTACATTCATACTGGCTGAAGGGCTCAGTCCTTTTCTACTTGGACTCTTGACACCACACTGAGCAGCTCTGATTTCTAACAGTGGAAGGAAAACTGCAAATCAAAAAATTCTCCATGCTGGTTTTTAATTAGAACTTAGAAAAAAGGCTAGAAAACTATACCCATGATCTGTCAAACAGGGTACAAAGTCTTTATTCACCAATAAGTTAAGTATTCTTATAAATAGATGTTCTTGTCTTTTGTACACTGCATGTAGTACAAAGCTAAGCTTCAATTATTCCTCAGACTCCGATCCTTCTTCATCTTGGCTGATTTGGAAGTAGCGTAGTTCATAGGTCTCCTTGTCAGATGCAACAACACGAAGCCAGTCACGCAGGTTATTCTTCTTGAGGTACTTCTTGGTGAGATATTTTAGGTACCTTAAAAACAGTAATTATATGTTACAACTCTCTTGTTTAACAACCCTTACTGCTGTCTGCGCTCCATTCAAGACATGGCTCCAGGAGGGGACCAACACACTGATTATATCCATTCATTAAAAATCACCATATATAACAGGGTACTTTCATTCCAGGTACCTATGAATTTGCTATTTGATGCTTTCTGACTACACAGCACAATGCCAGTAACTCAAAAGCACTGAGAAGTGGTTCTAAACCTTGGTCTAACAGGACAGATACTTGTGTATCTGTACCAACAAATGAAGGGGGGTTGCAGGGAAGGAATGGCTCATTAGGAAGGAACCTCTCATCAGCACACACATCCACTGCACACCCTAACACACTGAGCAGTTTAACGCTTCATCTGACTCAACAGGTTCTTCTGCAACAGCATGTACTGCATACACATACGTTTTAATACAACCAAGCAAGTAATGAAACAGCCACCCATTATATGAATACAGCATGGCTTTTAAAAGCCTATCTTTCCTTGATACACTTCTAACAACATATACAAAGCATCTCTGTATTATTATGCTTATATTAGAGAGTATTAATTTGCACTCAAGCCCTAAGTTTTAAAAAGCAGAGGTTTTTTTGGTATCTAATGCTAGAGATCTGTTTGAATTATGTCTTCCACAAACATTTACAAGCACTATGAAGGTCTGAGCCAACACCTCCTCTGTATGTATCTGAAGCACATCATGTTCAATATCACAACCACAACAAAAGGAAACATATGCCAACCTTTTAGAAAACTGCTTCTCGGATGTCACCGTGATCTTGTTCTTCAGGCGTTCAATATGAACAGTGTTGCCCAAGTTTCCAGTTTTTCCATTGACCTTAACCTTCTCCTTTAGGAACTGTTCCTGTTTCAACATTAAAGGAATAGAACACTAGGGAATGGCACCCTAGATGTGAACTAGGGAAGGGACCCTAGCCATATAGCAATATTAAAAATCACCATTTACTGATGTCCCGATATCAAGTATTTACAATGCAGTAATAGTCTACAGAGTGCAATTAAAGAAGTCACGCCTGGGCTAAACCAGTATTTAATTTAAAACAGTTCTATTCATGGACAAGTATAAGCCATCTTAACTATAAATACAACTAAGCTTTCAAAAGCACCAATACTTTAAAGAACAGCTGTTGATTTTACTAATTTAGAATGTAACTTTTGAGCTGGGATCCAGATATCGTACTAAGATTATAATAAAAACTGCGCACCAGGAGTATGAGCAAACCACGACTTACAAAATTCCCAGAATCGAAGATTCCATCTTCCACAGGATGGGTCAAGTCAAGGTAAAACTTCCAGATGGATTTTTTTGATTTTCTGTCCTTTTGCTAAAACACCGGAAGAACACCCATCATTATCCATAACACCCACACCAGCAGCTTTTATCAGCGCGGGACACGGCAGAGGGCCTTCGCCTGGGCAGCTGGACTAGCCGCAGCCGGCTCACCCGGCCCGGGACCCGCCGGCCACCACTCATCCCAGGCCCCCTCGCCCCCGACGGCGAGGTCATCAAACCGCCTGGCCGGGCCCGGCCCAGCCGCCCCCTGTGTTTGGGCCCGCACTCACCGGTCCCATGCTACCGCGGCCCGGCCCACCCGCCCCCTGTGTCTGGGCCCGCACTCACCGGTCCCATGCTACCGCGGCCCGGCCCAGCCGCCCCCTGTGTTTGGGCCCGCACTCACCGGTCCCATGCTACCGCGGCCCGGCCCACCCGCCCCCTGTGTCTGGGCCCGCACTCACCGGCGCCATGCTACCGCGCCACGCTCCCGCAGAAAGGAAGAAGCGAATCGCTCGCCTCGCTTTTATAGTCCCGGAGGTGACGTCACCACGCATGCAAGCGGCGCAGAGCGCCTGCGCTACCAGAGGCAGCTGGGAGGGGGAGCCCGCCCCCGGCAGCCATGTTACGCTCGCGGCGGGGCGGCAATATCGAATGAGGAAGGCAGCCGTGTGTTTGAGTTCTGATTTTATTTCTGTAGGACAGGAACGCAAGCGGTTCTCTTGCTCTCGTAACAACCCGCTGGCCGCGCCGCTCTCCTCCGGGCGCGTGGGCTGACAACAGTGTTCTCACTGCAGCCAGGTCAGCGCAGGAGCCTGCAGATGCACTCAGCCTTGAAGCAACCCAGATCCCCGCAGCACTGACATCTTTATTAGTTCTGGAGCAAAACAGTGTACATACATCTTTCCCCTGATCATTGGCATGGTGTTGAAAACAATACAGCTTCCAAAACACACACACATTTGAACCACCAGGGCTGCTGCTCCCGGCTCACACCAGTTACAGGGCTTGGTTTTCACCATCACCAGGAAAAGCAGTCATCACCATCATTCCTCTTTCCCCAGAGTTCTGAAAGCCACACCAAACAATAACGCTTAAATATACAGCACAGGACAGCAGGGGTTTTCTGCGATACAGCAATACACAGCAAACATTCGGGTTTCAACTCACAAACCAAGTTACTCTCAGATGCCAAATACTGTAGGGCCAGACTGTAGGTGCTGGAGAGGCCTCTGCCCATCTTGGCATGCCCACACCAGACTGCAGAATGCTCCACCATGCTCCCACTACAACACCTCCAGGATCAACACCTTCGTTAACATTCTCTGTGTATAAGCGAGATACTTGAAATATCCTTAACAAGGTCCTTTTCTCCTGAAGTTTAGTTCTACTGTAACAAACTACATTCTAATTACTCAACCAAAAAAAAAGTGGGATTTATTGAATTCTGAATTCTGTGAGACTGACCTGCAGTAACCATAAGAGTCTGAACTGTCAACAAGTTTGAATTCTTTACAGATTATGCAAAATCACCTGTATTTTGAAACTACAGATCGTGCACCATTTCTGTATACACTGTGGATTAGAAAAACCTGCAAGAGGCTTGAAAGCAGTTACGTCAAAACAAAATTCAGCTAACTTCTTAAAAAAAAGAACAGCCCTGAGAACATGGCTCAACTAGCAAGAGCCTAGTTGAAAAACCACCATTATAAGCAAAAATTAGAAGGATCTATTGAAATCTTAATGTATTACTTGCCAACACTTGAGGCAGGAAACACTGTGGTTTTCCCAATTCTGTAAATTAGTAGGAGAAACTCAGTGAATTGGAGCCATTAAAAAAATGCATTATTTGAACTGGGAATAGTTTTCTTTACCTCCTAGGTTTCACAGTCTTTACTCTAAGCAATTGCCATCAGGTTTTAGAAGATTATAGTTTTCAGTTTTGACACAATTTAAGTGTTAAGACAGTACTACAGAACAAGTACATCAGTAAGATTTGTTTTAAAGTAAAGCTATGAAAGGAGAACTTCCCTAAGCATTTGGTTAGGGATCTTAAAAATACGCATCTATATGAACTACTGATCACAAAGTTTGTTGCAAACAATTCTGACAGTAAACTGAAACATCTTACTCTGGAAAAAAATGCCTCAAATACATGTTCTAATTTAGAAGCAACTTTTAACCTTACTGAAACTTTGCGATTATGCTTAACTCATGCTTATGTATTATTAACTATGGGAAACTTCATGCATGACAAGCAAATGCTCTGCACTTCCATAGTGTTCGAAGTGCTTCACAAAAGACAACTAAGTATATAAGAACAAACCTATAATGAAGTACTTAATCATTTAAATCTTGCAGAACTGAAGGTTGCAATAGAAGGACATCTGTAAGTCCCAAGGAAGGCTCTTCCAGCAAGCTGGAGGTCATAAAACCTTTATCTTTAGATAGCTGTAGTACCTGTAAACTCCAGTGAGACCAGAACCCCACTTGTAGGAACAGGACAAAATCCAGCCTTTGTCCTGGAGAGCTCGCAAGTTAAGTAAATGCTCAGACTGTGGGCCAGTGGCATCAAATACCTGTCTTCCAACAAGGTTTTAGAGGACAGACAGGCACCTGAAAGTAAACTAAAGCACTACCAGAACACGGACAAATCAGAGTCTTGCAGTTTTCAAGCATATTGTAAGTACTTGTAATACAGTGATAGCATTAGAACTTGCATTAGTTTGCCATAGCAACCTATGACTTCCCACACAGCTCACCTTGCTGTCAATACCATCAATGGTTTCACCATCACCTCCAAAGCCCACAGAGCCTGTCTTTCAGGTACCTTTTCAATGGAGAAACAAAGGAGCACAGTGCAGACTAGCTTGAACTATTCAGCATGCATGTCAAAACTATTCTGAATGCATCTCAATCTCTTGTGTCTACAGGTGTTTTTTTAAAGCAGTTTTGCCATTTCAATCCAGGCGTTTTTATAAAGTTCACCTGCAATGTGCATTGTGCTAGGCAAGAGCATGTGGCAGTCTCTTACTTCTGTCAGGTGTTCCAGGTAACTGTGCTTTATTACCAGAGTATATTTATTGCTGTCTTTACCTTCACTGGTACTGCTCTCCCTGTCACAAGAAGCCTGTAGAAAACACATGTTTTCACCATATACATTAGGCCCCCAAGATTTGCTAAGCCCTGCCATAGTATGTACAAGGGCAGTTCAGGACAGTTGCCATGAGCCCTCTGGGGATTAAGGAGTATATACTATTAAGCTGAAAACATTTTAAACAGTTCACAGGAGTATGACCTCTGACTTTCACGGCCCACTGTGAATGGAGCATGTATCCAGGGCAGAATGCTACATGCTTAAAAGTTATCCTCAATCAGCCAACAGCCACTGAAGCTTAAGGCAAGCTCATGAAGCAATTTTATCAACTGTGAAGAGAGGTCTGAACCACAGGCTAAGAGTTTCCCACTCATGAAGAGTCACCAAGTTTTAGAATTCAAGTTGAACGCCTTAAACAGGAACACTAGTTATCCTTCCATTAACTATTGCTATGAAGCCTTGTGTTTGCCCATTAAGCTACTAACTAGAGGCATGCATGCATGTTTCAGTGACTCATAACGCCCCTGGATGGGAGCTAGCTTTCATAACTATGTAGCAATTTACTTACTTTTATAGTTAAGCCATGGTTGTTCAGTATTGTCTGTCAAGTCTATAGTTTGAAAATACCATAGTTTTATTTTTTAAAAAGAATCACATGCATTTAGTTTAGGCTCGATGCTACAGTTTGTCCCACTTTTTGAGAAAACCCGTGGTCCCTGTGCTACAAAAATATGGTCTACACCTGAAGATTAAAATCTAAAGCTGGAAGCACTGCAACAGATTTCCGTGGAGCTTGTCACCCTTTCATAGTTTAAGATAAATAAAATAAAGGAAAGCAATTGAACTATTTTTTTCAAGTCTGACAAAGGCCTCGAGTGAAAGTCTATAGCTTTAACATCCGTTCTCACCTTTGTGTCCCCTTGACCTATCTATGTCTCATCTACCCAATATTCCAACTGCCTGCCTAAACCACAGGTAGGCTTTTGACACCATTTTATCATCAAAATAAGCCAACAAGTTGGCAAAGAAGAAAACAGAGGTAATACAGTTAAGTTGCACATGGCCACTGGGGCTTGGTCAAGCCAGCTGGCATTTTTGATCACTTGAGTTTCTTGGTCTAAAAGTTGCGATTGGCACCTACAGTTCTGCAAGAGTCCCAATCCACAAAATACTTAAGCATTAAAAAAAAAAAAAAAAAGCTACTTTTATTGTTTTATTGTCAGTTCTACCTAAACATGTCAAGAAAAATACTATTTGTGCTCTAGGTCACTTTATAATCCTAGATACCTACCAGCTTATCTAAAAGCCCCTGAATACTGTATTTTGTCTGTTCATACAGACAAACACTGTTTTGCTCAAGCAAATAAAAATATATTCACTAGTAACACCTGATTGGTTTCTCAGATCCATAGCTGAAACCCACAGGAATGTTAAAATAGTTACGATTAAGGAATTAAAATCTCAGTGATTTTGAAAACTGCCAGTTAGCCTGCAACACTAATCCAGAATCCAGCACTGCTTTTTAACAATTCAAAAAAGAAATGAGGTTGCTTGTGAAGGCCAGAGCTTTGGTGACAATAGGAACCAAATTTATAGATCTGTGGTTTGTCCAGACCTGAGCAGCTGCCCGAGCCTGGTGATCCTCTTTATTTGCAAGGCTTTATGGCTACAGCACATTCTTCATTCATTGCACTTATGACAGATATCTGAAAGAAAAGACAAGGTAAGTAAGTAAGCTCCAACCTCTGCCAGAGGAAGTTACAGATTTTCATATTTTAACATCTGTCCCATCTCTCAAGAAAAACAGAAGCTGAAGCTGGTAAAAATTCAGCCATTAGAAAGATATCCACAGTACCTGCCCTTCCTACCAATTTGCTCTTCTACTGCCTTCCCTTTGCCATGTTGCCTTGGCCAGCAGCTTGAGGTTCATACCACAGAGGAAGAGAAACAAGCTCCTGCAACAGAGCCTAGACAGTGACTAGGTGTGGTCCAGCACAGACTGTAGTCTGCAGAGCTACCTGCAGACAGGTTTGCTAACAGCAAATTAGACTACCCAGACTATGTCACAAAACTCTATACCTGTCAGCAATTAAGAAAGCCTGGAGGCTCCAATCCACACTGTGTGGTCAGGACTGTTAGGATTTATCTAGATATTTCAGAGCTACACCTATTGTCTTACTGACAACTGGGCCAGGCTTCAGTGCCATACTGAGTGCACCAGTACAAAAAAGTCCTTCTGCATCTCGAAGAACCAATTTCCCTGCTTCTCTACCCACCCTTCACAGAGATACAAGTGGTCAATATCAAAGTATGACTTCTCAGGCAGAATTAACCATAACGTGTCCTGTCTGCCATCTATACTTGCCTGCACATCTTCATTGGCATTGAATTTTCCTTCTATTTCTTTGCCAAGATCCCCTTCTGGCAACTTTAGATCTTCACGAACTTCACCACTTTCTGTCAGCAGGGAGAGATACCCATCCTGAATACCTATCAGCTGTGAAGAGAATTTCACTTTTAGTAAGTTTAACATCAGTAGCCACCAGTAGACAGTAGCTGAAGATAAGCAGAAAGCAGTCAACTCCACCTGTTACATTAATTCTTTAGTACTGTGTAACAGTTAAGGACCTAATTTAAGTCAATGTTTAACAACAACTCAGAGAGCTGATCTAGAGCAACTGTAGCAAAAGCTAGTCTGCTATCAAAAACCACCAGAACCCTGCTGGTTACTTCTTAGTACACAGGGCACTGCAAAACCCATCCTTGTGATTTAAAAAAGGTCCTGCTTCCAGATCATGAGTTCAGCTTTTTACATCTATGAATTAGAAACAGTACCTGAAATGCTGTTCACTGAACAGCATTGCTTTTATAAAGCACACAAAGTACACAATAGTTGACCTGTATGTACACTTCTATACCTTCATTTGTACAACAGGATACCATCATTTACATTAAAGGCTAATGAATAAATTAGGGAACATCCACCAAGTTCTGGGCCACTTTTACAATGCTGTTTCCAGCCTAACTGGAAGGCTGGGCTAAGGGTAGCAGCTATTTCAACAGAGCAGGTTAGGGAACTTGGAAGACACAACTGTCAACCCAAAAGGCAACCCTGACAAGTCTGATAAACAGCAAGAATTTCAGAAGCAGTGACGACTCAAGAACAATGAAAGATCACCAACATTAAGAATCTCCTGGAAGGTCTGAACTCCAGCACAAGGCTGGTCACACTTTATTCAAACAGCACTAGCTCTGAGTTGCTAACACAGCGATTTTTGGCTTTGTCGAGGAATTGCAGTGTCCCAGCTGAGGCTGATGTATCAGTTCCTGGCCAGAACTAGTCCCAGGACAATGGGAAGATAGCAGATATGTTACAACTGAGAACCTGAACCATGCTGCTTTTAAGAGCAAACTGTCTGTATCACAGAATGCATTACAGAAGTCTGCCAAGTTCCCTGCATACATGTATTTCAGTACAGAGCTGGGAGCACCAAAATTAATTGAGAACAACTATTCCACACAAGGAGTAGAAAGCACTGTAGCAAGTTAGAATTGGCATCAGATGCAATTTAAACTGTCTTGTTATTTCATCTACTCTGTTTAAGGGCAGAATTATAAATGAATCTAAGCATATAAATATATGCTTAGATTCAAATTTACTTGAAGCAAGATCCTGATTATCCTTTAACTAATATTAAGTTGTAGCAGAGATAAACTCTAAATTCTAAAGGATGCCAGTACCACAAAGAATAAAGAAGTGACCTTACAACACGAACTAGAGAAAAATCACAGTTCTGAATTGTCTATTACCTGTCATTTCTAAAGAATGCTACTGTAACATGAGATTAGTACAGTAAGGAGCTCTCCATCAGTAAGCCTGAGAGTTTTAAGAATTTAGTAAATGCGGAGTTCAGCAACGTCACGTCTATACAGGCAAGTTCCCTTAATTCTGACAACAGTACTTAATTAATTGAGGCAGATTTTGGGATGAAGAGAGTTTATGTGTGGTATTAGGAGTATAAAGCCTCTTAATGTGTGGGAGGACACAGTGATTGTTAACTCACCTGGTAATCATTCCTCTTGATATTTGGAACATCCATGTTATGAGTTGATGGGCAAATATCTTCATATTTTTTACCAGTGAAGATATCAATACCAACCAAATGCACCTACAAGGGAAGAAAATTACCATCAGTTACTGCTGGTCCTAGAGAATGCCTAGAAGATGCCACTGCCATCAGTATTGCTGGTTCCACACAGTTTTCTAAGAGATTGTGGGTAATACCAGCTTTTGCCTAGAGCCTTTACTTGTGGTATGAAAGCAGCCCAAGCACCAAGAGAGGGTCTTTCACGCCTTTTCACAGCATACTATAGGAACACTACATGAGAATCAGCCATTGTTACCGTCCATAGCTGTTTGTAGTGTTACAGCAGCAAGCTAGAGCTCAGAGTACACAGTGTTTAAGAAAACTCAGAACTTCCAGTACCCAGAAACACAACAGTGTTGGTGACAACATGAGGGTTAAGGGGAAGAGAAGAGGTGGTCATGCACAGAGATTAAAGCAGCTCCCACCTGCCTTGGTGCTAGCAGTAGCTGCTCCCTACAGCTAGTGCTTGGATTACAAGCCTTCTCAAACCCTTTCACAACCACTTCTTAAGAGAACTGGATCTAAAATAATCCATAAAAAAAGCAAGAGGTGGGAGAAAGGAAAATACTGGCAAGGGCTTAGTATACTCTAGCTTTGATAAATCCTAAATGTTTTGCCCACCTACATGTATCATACAAGGTCCAGAAACTTATAAATACCACTAGTTGGTGCTTGTAGCAGATCTGTCTCTAAACTCTACTATACCCACTATAAAGTGTTGCTGAATTACTGAAGGGAGAGTCTAGCCTTGGTCTGAGCTCCAGACAGCTACATACATAAGTCAACTGCTTAGGCAGGACTGTAGCCCCAGCCAGCAGGTAAGAATGTCCCTTCTGAGACACAGGAGGGGCAAGATACTCCTCACTCAGTGCTGAAAAAAGCAAAGCAACAGCAAGGCAAGACAGCAAAGTAGGGCTAGAGCAGGCCCACAGAGGCAATGAGTGTTTGCTGAGCTCCTCTGGATTACGTAACAGAAACACGGCTCCTCGAGTAAGTGCTTGAATTGAGTACAAGTGCTTAAGTTGAGCGCTACAATAGTGAAAGTCTGCTAGCCCAGGCAGACAGCAAAGTGTTTTGGTGGGTAGCGACAGCACAACCCAACCACACCCTAGTGATTTCATCAGCCCCCTTCCAGAACTTGCTCTACCCCCACTACAAAAACAGGCTTTAGCACTATCATCCTTAAAGCTTTTTAACAAGTTGGGTGAAAAAAACAACCCACCCCCTTTCCTCGACCCTTCACACTTTACATTAACGAACATCCCCGAGCCAGCTCTAGAGTGCAGACACACACGTGACACTGCTGCGAGAAAGGCAAAGGCGGGATACAGAACGCTGCGAAATGAAACGCTACACCCTCCCGTCTAGGTTAGCCACGCAGGAGAGCGCGATGCCGTTGCGAGGGCTGGGAGCCGCAGGGCTGTGAAACAGACTGAGGCTTGCCGAGCCTACCCGAGGCCGCTCACCTTGGCGTGGCCGTGCTTGCCCGTCTTGGAAGTGGACATCTCTACGATCTTACAGGGGCGGCCCTTGAGCACCACAAAGCCGTTCTTCCGCAGCGCCGAGCACTGCATAGGGTACGTGAACGAGGCGCCGGCATCGCCCGTGGTGAAGTCGAGCTCGTCGGCCATGGCGGCGGGGGGCTGGAGACAGGGGCTGCTAACGAGAGAGAACACGTCGGCTCGGAGCCCGGGCGGCGGGAAGAGCCTGGCCGAGGGGAAGACGGACCCCAACCACCTCCTCCGGGGAAGAGCAGCGCGATGGCGGCGCCCCGGGGTGGGATGGGCCCGCCTAGCTCTGACACACGTGCCTGCGGGCGGGGAGCCGCCGCACGCCACAGGCCGGAGCCCCTTGCGAGCCCCCCACCCGCGCCTTCCCCGCCCCGGTAGCGACGGCGCCCGCCAATAGGCTCGCCTCACCCCTCCTTCCCCGTCGCCTAGGCGCCGCGGCCCAGCCGCCACCAGCGCGCAGCCCCGGGGGCTGGCCCCCCAGCGGCTGCGCGCCCTTTCTTACCTTGCGAGCCCGTTCGGGGGTGCCGGTAGGGCCGGTGCCGGGTGGGGCGGCGGCGGGGCGGGTCACGGCGCCGCGCACACGCGCCCGACCACTGCGGCGGGCGGCGGGAAGAGGCGGCGAGGAGCGCAGGCACGGCGCACCGCCCAGCCCCACCCTCCCGCTTCCGCCGGCGGGCGCGCTCATTGGCCCGTACCCTCCCCCCTCCCACGGAGCGGGGTCCGGCCCTGCCCCCTCGGCCCGCCGGCTGACCACGTGCTGGGGGTGCCTCTCGCGTGCCCTCACCCCGCCCCTCGCCTACGGAGAGCCGTTGGGCTCAGCGCGCCTTCTCTCCAGCCGCGCGGCGCCGCCGCCATTGCGCCGAGGCGAGCTCCGCCACGCGCCGCCGGCGTGTGGCCGCTCTGAGCCGCTAGGCGGCGCTGTGCGCCTCCTACCACACACAGCCCCCGCCATCTTGTGTCCTGGGCGGCTCCGGCGGTCGGTTTCTGTGAAGGGTGGTCAGGCGGCTTCCGGGCGACAAAACTAGGTTTTAAACGCACTCGAAAAGAAATGTGTGTTTCCAGAGCCTGGCGGGATAAGGCTTCCTCATGAGTTGTGTTTAACTGTCCACACACAGCGGGTTTGTGTGGCTGTTGTTTCCCCTCTCAGAATAATCAGGAGAGCTTTCTGCAAACGCATAGCAGTCAGCCGTAGGGGTCTGAAACTGCTCAGAAGCTGTGGCGAAAGCCGGTTTCCATTAATGGATGTGAGACTCGGGTGACTCCATTCCTGACAGTTTATCCGCAGTGCTAACAGCACAGCCATCGTTAGCCTCTGACTTCCACTCCGTGCTCTGCCTGAGGAGAGGTCTGTGGTGATGAACGCAGCCACAGAGCCAGACACGGATCCTGAGCAAAACGAGGCCAAACAATAACCAATTTTATTAAAACCCTCCAAGTCAGATGCTTCAGTACTTTAGCTGTTAAACCGAATTCACCAGAAGACACTCCTGTGAAGCTGCTGGTGAATGGGCCCAGCCCTGAGGGATGCCATAGAGAGCACCTATCAACTGCAGAGAAACAGAAAAACACCCAAATCCAGGGTGCGTGTGGCAGCGCTGTCAGAGCTGGCCTCTGCCATCAGCCACACAGGCTGCAGTGTGCTGTCCTGGGGTGCCTGCTCTGAGATGCCTAACTTCTTGTCTGTGTTGTAATGGGATTGCTACGTAAGTTGCATACATTTTTAAATGGTTCTTCATGGGATCTTTTTATTTAATTCATTTTAACCTGTGTGATCTGTTTGCCTGTGGTCCCACTCTGGGTTACACAAATGCCACTCCGAATTGAACAGCATGTACCCAAGGAGATAAGTTTGGCTTTCATTTACGTGGGGCCCCTTTATAATGCTCCAGCAGGTCGAGATGGTGGCTCTCTTCCGTTACCAGGGTTTTCAGTGTATGGTCCCTCACCCAGCCCGCTCTAGAGATGATACACTTCACTCTGGGGAACTGCCCGTTTTAATTCCATGTCAGCTGATAATCAGAGACTTTGGCATTAAGTGTTTTTACATGTGCAGTGTGTTTGTTTACCTACAAATAAGTGAACTAATTACATTTGGCTGATTTTCCACAACAGATTTACTTTGGATTACTTGAGAGATCTTCTGGAGTAAATCAAGTCTTTTTACTGAAATGCAGCTGTAAATTCTATTTATTTTCAAGACACAAAATGTATTCAAGACAGCTTTTATTCAAGATTCAATTAAAAAAAAAAAAGGAAATCAGCTCCATCAGTTATTGCTTGTAGGCATCATTCCTTTGTCTGGATCAACATCTATTTTCTAAAGTGTGTTTCTTGACAGTACTAATGTGATTATCTCACTTCTCTATACAACAGCAGCAGTTTGATTTAATCTCCCCTTAAACACGAGATTTAGGTTAGATAAAAGGAAGAAGCTCTTTACTGTGAGAGTGTTGAGGCATTGGCAGAGGTTGCCCAGAGAAGGTGTGACTGCCTCATCCCTGCCAGTGTACAAGGCCAGGTTGGATAGTGCTTTGAATAACCTGGTCTAGTGGAAGGTGTCCCTGTCCATGGCAGGGGGTTGGAATTGGATGAGCTTTAAGGTCCTTTTCAACCCTAACCATTCCATGATTTTATGATTTCAAAGTGTATTTATTTGTAAATACTGTGATACATCTCGGGGGGGAGCAACAAGGAGGGCAGCCATGTCCTGCAACACCCAGGGGTGGTGGCCTGGGTGCATGGAGGACAGAGGAGGGTGACAGAGGAGAGCCGTGCTTGCTAGCTGAGAGGGGGTCACTTAGAGTGGCCGTGAGCAGTTTACTCAGTCTTCGTGGTGCCCTCAGCGCTGGGTGTGCACTGGGAAAGTAGAGGGAGGCTCATTCATCAGGATTTGGTTCAGGTCACAAGATTAGAAATAACTGGTCATGAGCAAAGCAGTGTAAACAACCCTGACCTAGCCTGAAAAGTGTCTCCGTTTCAGCTGCTCAGCTGTCTTACCTGGTGTCCCATTGATGTGTCCTGCCTGTTGGGTGTGAGGGTTCACTCTGGCTTCTGGCGCAGCCTCAAGCAGGAGAACATGAGAGAGGCTGGGGACTGATGATCCAGAGGACATCATCATGCTCAGCAGACCCTCTGAGTTCCTACATACAGTCTCTCTATATAGTATGAACTGCATTAAAGAGCCTCTGCAGTGACCTTGCCGCACGCACCCCATACTGCTCCAGGCACTGCTTTAATCCTGCCGCTCACCTTCTGCTTTCTGTGCAGTGCCAGTGACTCATTGTGCATTTGCTTCAGCGTTGAGAAAGGGATTCTGAGGTGCTGGATGGTTCCTACAATTATTAGGTGCTGTGTGCCCTGGGACGATCCTTAGAGATTGCTGGAGCACTGCCTCTAGCTGCTTCGTGACCACTCTTACCTTTCTGTGCTCCACACAAGCATCCAGCCAGAGAAACATCAGATGAGGTGTGCACACACAGCCACAATGCCTGAATTCCCCATGAAATTCACCCTGGGCACACCCTGGAGATCAGAGGCAAGCAGTGGCAGTGCAGGGACACCAAGCTGGTGAGAACCACCTGTAACTCCCACTAAGAAGAGGGAAAAGATTTAGTAACTCCAGATGTTCCCTCCTCCTGGGGCTGCAGCAGTGCTAATACAGGGATGTCCCACCTATGACCTGGAGGCCATGATGCTTTTCATAGCCACAAGAGCCACTCACTCTCATGAACAGAATAAATGGAGGCAAAGCCACAAGGCACTGCCCAAGCTTCAGGTCCACAGTTATTTCTACAGCCTGTAAAATTTAACAACTGCGGATCTACAGCCAAATTTATTGCCACTCTGCTGGGGAGGAGATTCCTTCCCTCTCAGCACAGCTATATAGGCCGTGCCTCCAGATAAAATTTGCCAGTGTTGCTTCAGGATTTAATGAAACACTTGAGCACAGACACAGTTACCTTAAATTAAGTCTCATGCTTACAGGTGCTGCTGGATCCAGACCTGATGTCCTGCTTTGTAATTCTTCAGCTCTCAGTGGAAAAAAAAAAGGACATCAAGCACCTCAGAAAATGCATTGTACCTCAAACACTGGGTCCCTGCATATGTAGCACTGAGGTTAGCTTCATCCTCATCAGCTGTGTGACTGGGGAGGTGGAGGGGAGTGCTTCCCAGGGATGAAAAACAAGTTGAAGTGAGGCAGAAAATCTGTGATAAATTAGTGTGGAAAGTGTTAATGGGGCCAAATGTCCTCAGTTTATTGGATTAGGAAAGTCAAACTAATTTTAAGATTATGCCTACAGAATGGGAAGCTAGATATCATTAGCCATTTCTCTGACCCGAAAGAAGAGTCTTAATGGCTGTCACGTCAGCACATTAGGAAAACACTGTCAAACCCCTTGCTGACAAGATGCTTTCTCAAGAGATTATTAATTATATTTCATTATTAGCTAACCACAGTATGAGGATATATTTCACATGTTAACTAAAAAGCAACAGCCATTTAGCTAATAAGTATGACCTGGTCTTTTAAATTTTCTTAATGATTAGCAACTTGGTAAAACTGTAACACCAAGAGATAAAAATAATGATTCAACAAGCTGTGTTTCAAGAACAAGTTTTAACTGGAACTTGAATGTAACAAGGACAGATAAAGTGTACAGTCGAAATTACCAGCCTGATGGGACAAGAAAAAAGTAAACGTTGGCAGGTTTCACCGACTTGTATGACCTCTTTTTGCATTGTCATGCATGGTAAAAGTGCACTTATGATAGTTCAGCCCAGCATATCAGCCTTGGTGAGGACAGGGATTGCTGTAGCCTTCAGCAGTGCTGAGCTCTGCACATCCTGTCCCAGGCTGCAGCCTGCCCCACTGCAACCACAAACAGAACTGATTTGAAACATGCTGGGGTGAGCAAAGCATCATCTCCAGGGGAATATACAAATAAATCAAATGGTAATAGTTAAATGCATGAAGGTACGTTGTCCAGTTGGGGCCCAAGAAGGTTGGAGAGGGTTGCCGGGGGAGGTCCCAGCCTGGAAGGAGACTTGCTTCTCTTCCACACAGCAGCTGCTGTAAGGAAGCACATCCTGAAACTCGGGGACCAGTTTTCCTTAAGGGCCTCTGAACACGCAGGCAGACCTTCTGCGAAGTTCAGGGCTATAGCTATGGGTAATGTTAATGTTGTGGGCTTTGTTAAACTAGTTTATGTGCTGTTCTACAGTAATTGGACCAGGCTTTCTGTTATCATTCACCTAGTAACACACAGGAAAACAAAGACTGGCTGCTCAGAGTGTTGCTAAGTGACCCCTCACTGCTGAGTTACTGACAGTGTCACTGGCTGGTGCCCCTCAGGCATTAGGACAAAGCTCAGCAGAAGTTTAGTGAAGTGGTTTTGGACAGCCTTTCTCATGTTAAAATACCCATGTGAGCCCTGTGTGGCTGTAACTCAAGCCGTTCTGTTTGTATGGACTGGCTGGCTCACAAGGACCTAGCAGGGGACATCTAGGAGTCCAGTGCCAGCACCTTCCCTGCCACCCTGCCTCTGCTGTCCCAGCCTTCCACTCCTGGAGGGAACCAGCCAGGCTCTGCCCACAGAGCAGGATCAAACCTGCCTCAGCCCCATCTCTTCCCAAATGCCTATCATGCCTAGAGAGGCTCCAGCACCAAGTTTTAAGTTGCACCAGTGCCCATGCAAGCAGAGGTGTCATTTATTGTGGTGTTATATAGGTGGACAGTGAAGACAGCTGGGGTTAGATGCTGGCACACCTCCAGTGAGTATTCATCCCAATGCAGAGCCAGCTTCCACCAGCTCCAGAGCTGCCTTCCAACTCCCCAGTCTCACCTCTGGACCATCCATTTCAAAGGCATTTAGCTGAGGGTTTGCACAGCAATTAACACCCATGGAGCAAATATATCCTGCTAGGAAAATGCCTCCCATCTGGAGTTGGACATATGTCTGAGATATACAGAGAAGAAAAAAACCCAAACAACTCAAAAGCGCAAGCCAACATGTGTAGATGTTGTTCATTGTTGCAGGTGTAGACAACACTGCCGAAAGCAAGAACCCATCTCTTTTATTTTTTTCCCTTCTTTTACATTCAGGCAACTCATTATAATATTTAACTAACTGCAGCAGACATCGTGGAGAGCTTCTGAGCCTATCGTCTCAGCTAGTCTCACCTGGGGAGACCTGTTTGCAGCACACAGACTGACAGTTTGACTCAGACTGCACCCCAGCTCT
This sequence comes from Pezoporus occidentalis, assembly GCF_034315485.1. Lineage (NCBI taxonomy): Eukaryota > Metazoa > Chordata > Aves > Psittaciformes > Psittacidae > Pezoporus > Pezoporus occidentalis. The sequence goes on from NW_026916158.1 coordinate 9,136,379, forward strand.
GCTGCTCTCTTCTATGCACCACAGCTTGGGCCCTAGTTCCTACATGCCCTGCATGCCCTGTGTCAGTCCCAGGTTCTCACTGCTATAGCACATGACAGCATTGACCCAGTTCTCCTCTGGTTAAATCCCAGCAGTTACTCCAGAAAAGCCTTTGGTGCAAACTTACTGCCAGGCCAGAGCCAGACAATACCCCAGTGGACCTTGTGTGGCTACACTGCTAGTTACTTGGAAGGGACCAAAATTTGCTCTGGTACCTTAATACCAAGAGAGTAAGGTCTACAGAGGAAAGAAGTTTGGACCCATAGAAAGGAGCATGAACCTTCCCTAAAACCAAATCCGTAGCTGCAGCCTATGATCCAACTTGGCCTGACTATTCTCGTGCTTTTCATTCTGCTTGATCCTCTGTTACTTTATGGCCACTGTTTCACTGGTAGCTGTGATGAGCTCACAGTGACTGAGCAACGCTGGTGTTTATCTCTAAATAAATAATGGGTTTCTATCCTGATAAAGTTGCTAGAAAGTAACCTGGTATCACAACAAGGAGCATGCAAATCTTAAAAGTCAAGCAAACAGAGAGCAGGCTTTTACAGTGTTTCATACACATCCTGCCAAAAAGGAAGAAAAATCCTTCTAGCTTGATTTTGCCATATGAAGGTATCTCATACAGAAGCAAGACAATCACAAATAAGGCTATAGAAACAACACAACCTCCTGCTTACACACTGTCTTGGCTGAAGCAAATACAGTCAGCAAAACCATAAGTGGGTGCAAAGTGGGGGTCAGAGCAGTGGGGCACCTTCCAGTTTATGCTGCAGTACCCATTTCCTCTTTGAGTCATCATTTATTGTTACAATATGGGCAGCCCAAGGCCTTGGCTGAAGCTGGAGCCTGCGGATCTAAGTGTTGTACAAAAGGAAGGGAAGGCAGATTCACAGGGTGAAGAAGGAGGAGCAGCAAGCGGAGGTGACCTAGAGATGGTCACACCATGGGAGGGGTGGCAGCAGGACATGAGTCTCCTGACCTAGGGGAAAGGAGAGCCCAGGCTGTTGTGTAGTCAGTGATGTGCTGTCTTGTGCCGCAGCAAGGATAAAGGAGGCAAGAAATGATTCCTAGGAGGAAAGAGGAGGTAAATAGCCTGGCTAAAACAAAAGAAAAAAAAAAACACATCAGCCCCAGCCAGAGTTTCAGAGTTTCTAAGATTTTCCTAAAAAATCTTGTGACTTGATAAATTCTTATGAGATTGGACAGCATTTCTATAATGCATGGATAGCGAAGCAAGCAAGATGCATCCCAACCAATTCACCTTCTTCCCCTGCACAGGCAGGAGTAAGGAGGAGTTTGCTTAGCCTGTTTTCCATAGCACCTGAGGCAGTCAGTGCTGTCGCTGTGCCACAACCTTCACCAGCTATTGTTTTCTGAGTGCATCAGATCACTCAGAAGAAGGAAGCAGTAAGCGTGGGACAAAGAGGTGAAAACATGAGGCTGCAGCATCAGCTGAGCTCTCTTTCCTTCATTCCAGCTGAGTGATGATCCTGCTCAATGTAATGCTTTGCCAGCTAATAATATCATTGTCCCAGTGTGTCATGAAGGCACACATGTAACATAATCTTTGTGCCCTTTCCCTGGCTCTTTCTGCAGCCTAGTTGTACCGAGTGTTTCAGAGGAAAATGCCAGGTTGGCACCTGTGGCTTGGAGGTGTGAGCTGCAGCAGCCAGAAGGCATCCAATGGATGGGTCCTCTTGGTCTGCCAGCTCCAAAGTTTCTGTGAAATAAAACTTTTGCCCAGTGTTCTTTCTGCAGCACCTGAAGGAGGTCCATGCTCAGTCCTTTCTGGGTGTGTGGCCATGTCTATGCCTCTTCGCTGCGTCGCAGGTCTTCCAACTCAGTCATTGTTTTGGCCATGAGCTTCTTGCGGCGGAACACAGCTGCAATCTCCTCAAAGGACTTTCCTTTCGTCTCTGGTACTTTGAAGTATGCAAATAGAAAGAAGACTAGAAGCAGAGCTGCGAAGATCACAAACACGTATGGTCCACACAGATCCTGCAGCAGGTGAAGTGAGGAGACATCACCATCAGTACCACAGGGATGGCTTCCCCATCCTACCCTGACTGGCTGAGGTACCCAGCAGGGCTTGGGGGTAGAGATCTAGGAGGCATATCCACATCCTGCTGGGCTATTTTGGGAGCCCAGCAGTGGGGTCGTGCTAGTCATTTATTTGTGTGGTTGTAGAGGGATTTCTTACCGCTATGTACTGGAAACACATTCCCACAATGAAGTTACAGGCCCAGTTGCAGAAGCCAGCGACGGCAATGGCAGCGGGGCGCGGGCCTTGGCTGAACAGTTCAGCCACAATAAACCAAGGGATGGGGCCAGGCCCAACTTCAAAGAAGATGACGAAGAGGAAGATCGCAACCATGCTGATGTAGCTCATCCAAGCAAACTGGCTCTGCAAGAGGGTGTGCTCAGTGTTAGTTCTAACATGACTTTCATTAATTATCACTAATTGCTTTAATTAGGCTTCTTTTTCAGAAATTTCTTTCTATTCAGACAAGTGGATACTGGACATGCATAATTAAAGCTCTAAACTCTTGTGTTGGGTACTGGCTGGCCGTGTGGTGCCAGCATTGCCTCTTGCAGAGGGATGTTGGAGCTCACAGCTGTCACCTCAGCTGTACCTTCAAGCCCTCCCCTTGCCTGCAGGATGGCTGTAAAGAGGCAAAATGGTGGTGTCTTCAATGACCAGGGTGATCTGTAGAGGAGGCCACCCCTTATTTGGTTTTACATCTTGACAGGTTTGGACTGACTTTGATTGCAGGCTGGCTCCATCCTCTGCCTGTTCTGCCCATATCTCACACCCTGACCACTCTCCTGGATGTAAGAAGGAATAATTTGTCCCTTTTTTAACTAAGACAAGATGCTGGTGTAGCATCCTTGCACCAAGCCAGGGAGATGCAAGTTGAGGGTTTAGGACACACACTGTTTGCACATGTCCTGGTTTTCTTAGCAGGCATGGGATTATGCTTTAGGAATTGTGCAGCTGCTGTGTAAGGAGCTGAGGTTGTCAGCTAGCTCAGGGAGGGGACAGGGAACATAGGTCCTTTCTAACAGGGCCAAAAATGCAGTGTCCTCAGGCACTCCTGTAACCAGAGGTAGCTCTAGCTATGGCCACTTTGAATTGCCCCTTCTTAGGACGAAAGTTTTCTGAACTCCTATGAGATAAAAATGCAAAACATTCACTTTAAAGGGCAGTTTTTCTTCTCTTATTTGCAAATCATGGATTAAAAAATGGAGAGAAATCCTTACCAGGAGCACAAGTCCAACTGTCATGGCCACAGCACTTAATAGCATGCCCATCAAACCAGCCAGGAACAGGGACCGCCTGCCTGCCTTCTCCACCAAAAAGACCTGTAGAAACAAGTGCAGCAGCTCATACTTAGGAGGTTCAATGAGGTCCTTTAGCAATAAGCAACCTCTTACTTACCAACACATTGTATCCTGCTCTTTTAGCTCTCGTGGTAGAGATTTACATGCTGGTTTCCAAGTGTCAGAAACTCTGTGGTGGCTGTTAGGGAGCCAGAGTGAGCTGCCACCCTGCCAAGGGCAAGGTGTAACCACATAGACTCAGAACTTAAGCATTTACAAGATCCTTTTTTTCTTTTTTTTGGTCCACTTTGCAGGAAGAATAAACTTCCCAGGTCTGTGTTAGTTTGAAAGCAGGATAATTTGAGTCACATCATGGGCCATTCATCTTGCCTCCACTAGGACAGGGATAGTCCTGTAGCAGCTGGAGTCAGGATTTATTCTTCAGTTGCTCCCAGACTCCTTTTGCTTCCCTAGCAGCCACAGGGTTTAGCTTGCTCATTTTCAACTCCTCTGGTGGACTCCTGTCATCTCACCCAAATTCTGACAGCTAAGTCTGTACCAATAACTTCACCCAGTGAGGAGGTACAGGTAACTCCAGAGGGACAGTACATCTGGCCTGCCCTAAGATACCATGTACTAGCCTCTGAGGCTGTCTGCTCCTTCCCCTTTCTTTAAAGAACACCTTTGGCCATCAGCAAAACCTTTCCTGGCAATTACAGCAAGTGATTTATGCTTCCAAGAGACAATCCCTTTTGCCAGAGGCTGTTCATCTTGCTAACTTGTGAAGTTGCAGAGGGCAAGACATTGCGCTTCCTTCTCCCTTGCCAAGGTCCACCCCCGCTCTTAGTGTTTCTGCCTTTTGATCGGGGTCTGTCATTAATTTACAAATGTAGGTAATTTTTAAGTGCTCATGGCCAAAAGCAGCAAAGAGCTGCAAGTACCACAGCCCTGGGGTGGAGATTAAAGTGCAGGAGATACTCTGAGATAGAGAAAGATCTCTTCCATCTGCCCACTTCTGTGCCTCATTTCACAATAATGTTTTCTCCTCTGTATAGGACCTGTGATGGACTTTCTCTAAAGCAGTTTCACCCCAAGACCTCCTATCTCATACATGCTGGACTAAGATCTCTTAAAGTTGTATATTTCTACCTTGCAGCTAGTCCTGCTTCATGGTGGGTTCCCTAAGTCTCTCTAGTGATGTGAGGGAAATGGGCTTGGCATTTCCTGATCTTATGTTAATGCCCACATTACAAAAATAATTGCCTGCTGATAGGAATTGTGTTAATACTCTCAGGAGAGAGACAAACAAAGGGGAAGGCTGTGAAAACAGAACCATCCTTTTATTGCTGCAGAATACTGCATAGATACAATGAGGATAGGTGTTAGATTACTTTTATTACTGTGGAATAGCCTTTGGATATCACTCATGCAGGTGCTATGTACATATAGAAAACAATTTGAAAGATAACATGTAAGAGGGAGATTGTGTGCTGCTGGCTTCCCCATCGCAATGCCAATCCCCTGCCTGCTCCCTGAGGGGAGTAGCACCTGCAGAGTTTCTGTCTCAAAGGCAACTTCTGTTGTGGGGGGAATGCTGAGCTACCAGAGCTTCCCTGAGCATGGTGATGCAGTTTTCACACACTGTGAAAAGCAGTGCTGTTTGATGGCAATGGGCTGTACTTTAAGACTTGATTTTTCAATCAAGGCTTGCCAGGGAATGATTTTCCTGAAAGGTGTGCAGGGTCAGTCCTGCAAGACTGCAAATCCTAGCTCCAGGATAAAATCATATTTCAAAACCACACTGTAGCCTACATGTTTTTGCAGTGTCGGGGGTAAAAATATTTACTTACAGAGATAACAGTGAAGACTGTGTTCACAACTCCAACACCGATGGTTGCATAAACTGGTTGGTCAACTCCAGCTCTCTCAAAAATGTTTGTAGAGTAGTAAAAGATCTATCAAAATAATTAGGATGAAGGATTAGGCAACAGGGCTGGTGGAACTTTTTGTTCTTGTGAGGGAAGTGTCTCACTTGCTTGGCTGAGATGTGAAGTAATTTAATTATGAATAGATTTTTCAACTTTTAATGGGTTGTTATAATAATTAAAGCTGAAACTTTCAAAGAAGCCTGAGGAAGTTAAAAATCCTGTTGAAATTCTCCTCCTGAGCTACTGCATTTGCATATTTAAAACTGTTTTCTTCCATATAGTTTAATCTTGAAAGCCAGATCACCAGCACTGAGCACTGGAGACAAATAACTTAATATGATCAAGTTTTACATTAATTTTAAATAGCCTCACTACATTGGAATGACTCAAATCTCTCCCTTCTGTCTGAGAATAAGGAGGTGAATAACCTCTGGCAGGAGGTAAACAGGTGGCTGACCCTGTGATTGGTGGATGAAGCTGTGCATGGCCTCAAGGCAGGGCAGGTGGGTTTTGAAAGCGGGTAGGACAGAAGCCTCAACCTTTGTAAAGTTGCGACCAGACTTTCAAAGGTTTGAGAAAGTTTTGAAAAGGAGGCTCCGTGCTCCTAGGTGTAAAATGGTGATTTTTGATGATGCAAACACTAGCTAAAAATAGCTAGGAGATAGTGATTCTGTGGTTCCTGGGGTGAGCAGGTAGTTATTAAAGAGAGCAAACTCTTGAACTCAGGTGAAGGATCACAGGAGAGCTCAGCACGGATGCACCAAGCCAGTTGGTTTTGTGCTGAATGCCCTTGCACTCTTCTCCCCTCCTACCCTGATGCAGCAAGGCTTGGCAGTGAGATCCACCTTCAGCGCTGATGGTGGTGGCCAAGGAGCCTACTGCACTCAGAGGAAAGCCTTCTCTTCACCCTGACATGGCTTGGATGGAGCCAGTGCTGTCTTTTTATGCTCAGTGTGGATTTCTTTAAAGACAGACATTTTTGGGAGACTCACTGCATTGATTCCTGAGAACTGCTGAGCTATTTGCACCATCAGCGCCACGATGACAGCCTGCTTGTACTTTGAAGAGGTGAAAAGCTGTCTTATTGAGACTTTCTTTTCACTAGCAGCTTCTTGCTTTTCCTTTTCCATCTCAGCAGTCTCTTTCATCAGGTCACAGTTTCCTCTGAGTCTTCTCAAATCTTAAGAAGAAAAAGATGGACATTTTATTTTCAGTGGTAGATAAGAATTAGAGTAAGGACAAGAATCTCTCTAACCAAAACTCAGGGTAATCCAGCCAGATGAACAGTAGTGTCGTCTTGCCCTGAGGACTCTTATGGCACATCAAGGGCCAGCAGCACATTAGTTCTGAGACACTGCGGTCAAGCCTTGTCCCTCAGCAATGCTTATTAGTCCCATTCAAACGTATCTCAATAGTTTTTGGTTCAGAGCTAATCTGTAATTCAGCAGCTCAGAGCATGAGCAAGGAACTCTGCATCCAAGAATGTGGTTATGCTCTGTTTTACCCTGTCCTGGGCTCTCACCTCAGTTTCAGCTGTGTCCTAACCACTGACAGCTTTTAATCCTTGTAGACATGGCTGAAACCAGCTAAGGAGGGCCACAGTGGAAGATGCATAAGCAGGTTCAGCTGTGGATTTACTGCGTAGCTGCAAATAGCACCACGGACAGAGAGATCAGCTGTCCGCTAGAAGCTGTCATTCTTATTTTTACACGTGGTAGAAATCCCTTCAAACTGAATGTTTTTTTTTGGGGTGGCATCTGCTCTCTTGCCATCATCCATCTCTCTGATGGAAAGGTGTAACGTGCTAAGGCTCACACCACCCACAGTGATGAAGAAGCAAGCATGCATTAGGCAGTGGCTATTTGCAGGTGTCCGAAATCCCTCCTGCAAATGTGCTGTGTGGGACACAGCAGCTATAACTAGTTACATGTGTGAGCCCTCAGCTGTGCTTTTCCTTCTATGTTTAATGCTATATATAGTATAAAAACAACTTTAGACAAGCCCAGAATGTGTCTTACTTCTTTTAGCTTCCTCCACCTTCCCCAGTTTGATGTAAAGGTAACGGGGACTCTCAGGGCACAGTAAGAGCAAGAAGAACTGCAGGAGGGCAGCCACACCAGACAGACTGAGGAGCAGGGGCCACAACTCATCGTTGCCCAGGAGAAAGTCTAGTCCAAGGACCTGGAATGATTGAGGCATGTTTGAATAGCTTATTTTGCACCCTAGAAAATGAAAGTGATTGACCACTATGGCATTTGGAAGTGACAACCTGGAAGAAGACTAGAAGCAAATACAATTCTCAGTCCTAACAGTTTGATTTCTTTCGTTACGATACACACTTACAAGGAGGGAATGAACAGATGGCATAAAATGTCATGAGCGAGACTTTGGCTTACAGGTGCTGTGGGACACCCTGCAGTGACTCGGTCCTCCTTGGGACATGCCACCAGCAGGAGACCTGTGGCTGGACAGAACCACTGTGTAAACAGCTCAGCAAATACAAGCATGCTGGTGAAATGTTTTCTCCTCAGACCTTGCTATCTTGGGGGTTTTAGGGTATGAGGTTTTATGGGCATATGTGTCCTAAGCAACTCCACAAAGGGGCAGGGCATGGGTAGAGGTCCATGCAGCATGGGGTACCCCAGATACCTGGGTGGTGACCAGCACAGTCTGAGCATTGGGGCTGCAACTGACTTGAGCTTTGCTTTAGTGTGTGATTATTGACCATTGAAAAAGGTGATCCAGGTAGTTTGTGTGCCCTTGTAACATTTTTCCTTCTGTAATTTGAAAAGCATTGTATTCCCCAGGTAGTGGAGCTGCAGGACCTACCTTGTGAGTTTTTTTTTAACACATGGTCTGTCCATGGTCTTTGGCTAAATCACATTAGATGAACTTTGAGGTTAAGTTTTTCTGGATGTGTTGGTCTGTGGTACATTTATGTGCCCATCTGTCACATAGCTGGGACTCCTGCCATGGTGGACAATGCTGAGGGGAACATTGAGCTCCCTAATTCTCTGATGAAGTAATTTTTGATTACCTGAATATTAGAGATCTTGGTTCAGGATCCAGCCTGACCCTGATGAGATTCTTACAAAAACTTCCTAGAGGAAGGGAGAAACTGTTTGCAGAAGTACTTCTTATTTCATGAGAAGTTATCTTTGTTAAGGCAGCTCTCACTCAAGGTAGGAGTTTAACCTCACAGATTGCTTGGCACTGTTTTCCAGTTTGGGGTGGATTGGTGAGTGACATCCCTGTGTATCAGTGGGGTATCCCTAATCTCTTAAAATACCATCTCTGGACTTGTGCACTTTCCTGCTTACCTGGCTGATGAGGATACCCGTGACGATAGCAAGCTGGTGCAGCGTCCCCAGTGCTCCTCGGAGGGCCGTGGGAGAGACCTCGCTGACGTACATGGGCACAAGTCCTGAGGAGAGCCCTGCACGAAGCACACGCAGGTATCACCTCTTCTAGACTGCAAGTCAGCAACCAGCAGAAACCGCTTCCCAAGCAGGAAGGGAAGATGGAGCCTGTGTGCTGCCTCCCACATCCCACCAAGCCCCCTGTGCCTGGATGGGAACCACCTGCCTCTTGCAAAGGTGCTTGGATATCCCTGGATTCAGAGCCCCAAGCCGAGAAGCCTTTACACTTGAACATACACATATGAGCATGAAGCAGAGATCATCCACTGGGCAGTTATCACAGAGCAAAGAGCTTTCTGAAAACTTGCCTTGAAACTTCAGAGTATTGTATTTGCATATCAGTAACAGTAATGATAAGCTGATGTTTCTAAGCTAATTCTAATGTAATTCCATGTTATTTGCCTACTATCTTATCCTCTGTATGTACAGTGCTCCTGTACTATCTGCTAGATAGTACTGTTGTCTAGGGAACCCATTAAACAGCATGGTTAATATCATACTGTTACAACAGCCACCATCAAGACCAAGGTATACAGAGGAGGGACTTGCTGCTTTCTGGGATGTAAAATAAACCAATTTCATGATAAAGCCAACTCAGATACTTCTGGGAAAGATCCTGGATTGAGAAGTAAGGACATAGGAAAAAGAGGGAAACTCCTTTGTGAAAACGCTGTGAAACCCTTTCTGAATAAAGAAAAAAGATTAAAAGATATAGGAAACTCTTAACTGCAGCCTGGGAGCACCCAGCACCCTACCAGGGGGCTGGTCTGCAGTACTTGACCTGCCTGGACTTACCGCAGTACAGCCCTGTGACTGCTCTCCCGGTGATGATGAGTAAGTGAGACGGCCCAAATTTCGCCAGCCCCATGAGGAGGTTCCCAGCAATGGAGAGGACATTCACCACCAGCATGGCTTTCACCCTGCAAGGCAGCACCAGCACAGCTCCTTCTGGCACCTCTCAGACAAATCCGGCATCATGGCATACAATCAGAGCTATGAAGTGGCTTAATCAGCACAACAGGGTTAAAAATAATGGTTGTAGGCCTGAAAAATACCAGGCAGAGGTGCAGTCAAAGTAGCTAAAAGTATATTATACATCCTGTGCCAACACCAGTCAGAGGCTTTCCTCTCCCCTTTGCCATAGAATAAAATGGAGGAGGAATTGGGAAGTTAATCAAGGCTGCTCAGCAGCTGCTTGTCTGAATTGCTAAAGGTTGCAACCAAATGTTTGATTTATAAGTGAGGATTTCTGTAAACCAGACCTCTGTGATGGCTGGAGCAGTATTTTAGAGGTTTGGGTTTTGGTGTGTGTGTGTGTTTATAATTAAATTGGGGAAAGAACATAAATGGTATTTCTATGGGGAAGAAATGTTTCTAGGGGAAAAGTCAAACAAAAAGGATTTGGCTGAGGCAGAGGAGTCACAGCACACAATGTGCTCTCACCTCCCCAGCCGGTCACCGATCCACCCCACGGTGAACGAGGAGATCATACCGCCAATGGCAAACATGGAGACGGAGAGGGACCAGTACATGGTGAGGATGTGTGAGGAGGTGGTGGGGTCCTCGCCGGTGTCAGCCACGGGTGTGAGTGTGCCCGTGGTGCCAGCCCAGGGCTGCGTGCTAGGGACAATGCCATCCTCCGCAGAGGCATTGGCGGCATGTCTTTCGAGGGGAGCAATGCCCAGCACACGGCTGTAGTGGGCTTCTATCACCTGTGGTGGGCAAAGAAGAAAACGCCATCAGCTCAAATCTGTAACCACCCCAGCCCCTGTTTTGTTTCTTTTGCTGCCCTAGGAAAAAGCTTTTCATAACAGGCTCTGGAGGGTTGAAATCTTGGGGTCCCCCACAGCTCCCCATCACTCAGACCCCCAGTGGGGAGGGACCACAACGGCAGAAATGGAGTATCCCCCTCCTCCCACACCACTCCCCGGGGACGGGGAGTGTCCGGATTCAGCACCTGTGGAGAGGTGCAGTCCTTGGTCTGGGCACAGAGACCGCGTTGCAGTGCGGATAGCAGCCTGACAGGCAGAGCCCTGCTCCTTTTGCTGAGGGGTGGCAGCAGGGGTCCTCACTGTTTTCCCGTCCGTTGCCTTATCACGGGTGCTTTGTACTGCGGGAGATAGTGCCTGGGGAAGGGACAGAGCTCTCCCTGAGGGCTTTTACACATGACAGACCAGCCCTGGCTGCCCTGAAGCCCTCATCCCTTGCCTATGCACAGCTTAGGGGCTCATCTTACCTTCTGGGGGGCGTTAATGACACCCAGGCTGTAGCCGTACTGGAAGAAGCCCAACACCGCGGTGAAGACAGAGAGAACTAGTGTTCCTGTGAGGTGCTGGGGAAGGGAGCAGAGAACAGCCTCATCCCACTGTCCCAGCCCTGCCCAAACTTGGGGGGGCTGCCCCCGTTCTGTCCCGAGGGATGCTGCTGCCCAGCTGGCTGGGGTAGCGGCATCCAGGCACTTTGGCTGGCTCCAAAGGAGAAGGGAAAGTCCCTGGAAGTGGGCAGGATCAGGTCGCTAGGACAGAGCAGAGTTGCCCCACAAAGAGCAATTTGTGCCGAGGCGGTGTCTGCTGTGCTGCCGGTGTTCACGCCAGTGCTCACAGTGAGCAGGAGCTCTGCCCAGTACAGCAGCACAGGAGCAGCAGGAATGTGCCCTGCCCCGTCTCCAGAACCACCCCTGAAGCAGATCAGTGAGCGAAAAATGACCAAAAATGGTGGTTTTCGGCAGTGCTGTGCCAAGTATTATTTCCTTCCATCACAGAGACAACAGAGCTCTTAAAAACAAATAATAACCCCTTGACCCCTCTACCCCTGTGCTCAGTATACAGACATCAAAGAGCAATTAATTAGGGGAGGGGATTTTGTAATTGGTTTTGATCTTGGCAAGTACTGAATACCATTGCTCAGTGTTGGGTCCTGAAGAAATTCTAGCACGAAAATATCACCAAGTCATGGTTACCTTCTCTGCTTGGAGTTTGCTTTTCTCGTCCATCCCGCAGCTCCTCTGCTGTCCTCCTGAGAGCGGTCACTGGCCTGGGCTGCCAAGCAATTTGAGAGCTTGGGCAGGGAAGGAGGGACAGCAGGACTGGGATGAAGGCAGTAGAAGTGGCTGGTGCTCTGTGAGATGGGACTATATAAGCTCTGGAGTTAATGAGAAACCCAAGCCTTCCATGCGTTATTTGGCTACTGGTTGACTCAGAGCAGCAGCTACCAATCCCAGTTTTGGGGACAAATGGAACAATGGGAGACCTGCGAAGAGTGATAGAGTGGACCTGGGAAATTCAGATGATCCAGCTGAAAGGTTGGTTTGGAGCTGCCCTTCAGCTGACTTGGGAACCTATTTTGAGGTGTTCAACACTTTCCATGGCTTCTGTGCCTGATTTATATGCTACGTTACAAACCTCTTGCTAAATTAACAAGAAGAAACCTTTCCAGCATATGTAGCAAAGAAGCTAGAAAATGACTAAGATCATTTTATTTAGATAGCACTTAGCACTGTTTTAAAATATGTTTATTTGTGTATATAACATACACAGCCAAACATATATAAACGCAGATGTGTACAGGTCTCTCCATACCTGCATACACACAGCCCCTTCAACACAGAGCTGTAATGCATCCTGAGCATTGAGAAGAGACAGTTCTATGTGGATTTAGAGATATCACATAGCAAAATTATCCAGAATATTACAATAGCATTTCATGGTTTTGTTAAAAAGCCCTAAAAGACACAAGTGCTAAGCCTTTCAGCACCACCAGCCAAATGCTGCGCTGTGAAATACTGCTGATGCTAGCAAATACTACTGATGCTGCCAAACATCGCAGCCCTTTGGCTTGCGTTACTCGGTAGTCATGAACTTTGCACATCTGCAAAAGCTGGTCTGAGCTGGTCTCACTCTGGCTCAGGCTTTGCTGTCCTTGATGTCATAGATGAGAAGAGCTGCAGGAGGAGGGGGGATGGTGACATCCGTAGGAGACATGCCAAAGTCTGAATCATGCGAGAAGGTGATTAATGCTGATTAATGCCATTGCCTTCCAGATAAACTCCTGATGGGTCCGGCTGCCAAGCTACACAAGCTACAGACTCATTGGATGATGCTGTCAGTCAGCCAGACTTCACATGGGCACAAATTGTACTTTCTACAGAGGAAGCGGAAGAGAAAAAAAACAAAAAGAAGATGAGCGCAAGACCACTAATCTTTGCACTGGTCTCTGCCAGTTAAAGTTTTACATTACTGGAGGTAAGTTCATTGCATTAATAGAGGCATCAATTCCAGGCGCAGCACCTGCATTCCAGCTGAGCTTTTTGAAGTCTTCCTCACTATTTGTCCTTCCAGCTGAGATCTTTGCCCATCGTGTTTGTTTGCTTGCTGTGTCTGGATACCCAGGCATTTACAAGCACCATTTCTTTGCACTGTGGTTAAATGCCTCCATGCTGGGGCCTGGCAGGATTAGACAATTAACAGGCTCCTCAAGTTTGAATTGGGAAACAAGAAAGGGTCCTGATTTGATATCCCAGACTGAAAGTCTTGGGTATTGTGAAACTCCTGGCCAGAACTGATGTCCCCCTCTGAGATCCCCATCCTGTCAAGGGTTCCTGGCCAAGGGAGAATGATGCTTTACCCCCTACTCTTCCCGTCCTACTGGAGGCAGTTTGAGGGGTTAAAGGCCATCAACATATGGATGGGAGAAAGCTGGGGGGGGGGCAATGTCTGTGGCTTGTGGTTTCTCATGTCCTCTCTGCTGCTGCTTACAGAGCACAACCCTTAATTTGGCTTCCTGGGGAGGGGGTGCAGAGCAGCTGAGGCAGCAGTGGGGAGGCATGGCTGACCATCACTCACCTCCCCAGGAGTGGCCTGGTGACTTCAATGGGGCAGGAAGCCCCATGGCCTCCCTTGGCCAGGGTGGCAAGAGCATGTGTGCTCCATGTGGCTGCAGGGGACCCTCAGCACCCAATTTACAGCAGTCCAGACACACTTAGGCGCTGGTGGGAGCTGCCTGAGTCCCAGCTGCAGCAGCCCTGCGAGGGCTCAGCAGGCTGTGCCAGCTGAGCTGCTTAGCTTGTCACCAGAATCCTGTCAGTGCTGGAAAAAAATGATATACAAACCAGCAGGAGGCCTTGGAGTGATGGAAAGGAAAAAGGAAAAAGAAAATAGAAATTAAAAAAAAGGTAAAAAGGAAAAAAGGAGAAAATGAAAAAAGAAAAAAAGGGAAAGAAAAGAAGCGAAAAGAGAAAAAAGAGAAAAGGAAATAAAGGAAAAAATGGGAAAAATTAAAAAATTAAAAAAGGAAAAAAAGAAGAAAAAGGGGAAAAAGAAAATGAAAAAATAAAAAAGGGAAAAAAGGAAGAAAATGAAAAAAGAAAAAAAAATGGGAAAAAGGAAGAAAAGGGAAAAGGAAAAAAGAAAAGAAGGGAGAAAAAAGATAAAAAGAAGAAGAGTGTTTGAAGGTGTTAGGAGCATTTGGTCAGCTCAGACACTGCCTTGCACAAGAGACTATTCCCTTGTACACACGGGACTTTCCTTGCCAGGGCAAATGGAGCAGCCCAGCTGCATAGATTGATCACACAGTTATTCTGGTAATGTGGCGTGATGCAGAGGTGAAACATGCCACTGGCAAACATGGGTCTCTATGCAAGTGGCTGAGCACACAGAGACAGGCTGAGAGAGATGGGGTTGCTCAGCCTGGAGAAGAGAAGGCTCTGGGGATAAAGCAGCTTCCTGTGCCTAAAGGGGCTACAAGAAAGCTGGAGAGGTTTTTTTTTTTACAAGGGACAGGACAAGGAGGAAGGGCTTTAAAACTGACAAGAGAGGAGATTTAGGTTAGATATAAGGAAGAAGTTCTTCCCTGTGAGGGTGATGAGGCCCTGACAGAGGTTGCCCATAGAAGTTGTGGCTGCCCTGTTCCTGGCAGTGTTCAAGGCCAGGCTGGATGTGGCTTGGAGCAACTTGCTCTAGTGGAACATGGAACTGGATGAGATTTAAGGTCCCTTCCAACCCAAACCATTCTGTGATTCTATGATGATGAAATGCCATGCTTATTGCATACTATATGTTGTGTCTGCTATAATTGGTGGTGTTGCTAAATCTAATGCTATGTGATAAAAGCAACATGTTAAAATGTTATAGTTGGGCTTTGCTTCTGAACAACAGAACATGCTGTCACATCAGTGGAAGGAATTTGAAGATTCCAGAAGCACAGTGAGGCTTTCTCAGTGGCCAATGTAATTTGCACACCCCTTTTACTGCCTCTGGGTCAGTCAGAGGGAGCTTTGATGTTAAACAAAAAAAAAGGGAAAAGGAAAAAAGAAAACAAACAGAAACCAAAACTAAAAGGAAAAGCCAGACCATAAGGCTGTGGCCTTGCAAGAGCAAGCTCGTGGCACATCAGAGGCTGGCATGAAAAGAACACGATAGATGTTCAGTTTTCCTCTCTATGTGCATAGTAGCCGGAGCAGGCAGCAGTGCTGGGGCCACCTGCAGGGTGTGGGCTTCAGGCTGACAAAACACATTCAAGAGCGAGAATTTTGTGCATTTACAGCACTGTTGTAAAGATACCGGTGTGTCGGCCTTGTACCCTTCCGGCAAAAGCTAGTGGCTCTAAACCAGGGGTTTAATGGGCCCCCTCCCATCCCCAGCTCTGGGTGGTGCAGCATCTCCCAGAAAGGAAAAATTGGGAAGCAAACCCAGCAAACCTCTTCTGCAGTAGGTGGTGACAGCCAGGACAGGATGCGGCAGCTCTGCACATGTACACAGGGCAGTAAATAGATGTCACAGGGACGCAGTGGTTGTGATGCCTTGAACTACATCCTTATTGCTAAGAATATCTCTGCTGGGTCTCCTTAGAAGAGCTGTGTCTCAGGCAGGTGGCTTATCATCCTGGGCCCTGGCATGGTATGGTCTGGACACGCAGCACACACGCTCAGGAACAGGCAGGTCAGCCCCCACTGCTGCTCATGGCCAGCATAAACAATGATCATGTTAGCCCCAATTACACAGCAGCAACGTGTGAATTGCTACATGAGCATCAACAGACCTGCGTGGGCTCATGTTGAGACAAGGAATTGTAGCACAACAGCTTCAACCATTTCCAGCAACCAGCCCAACTCTGGGGCCAGGGCCAGTCACCTTTCTGCCCCAAAATACACAGTATGATCATCCCCCAAACCATCTCGCAACAAGAGAAATGCCATTCGATAATCACTGGAACAAGTTGGCAAATCCCAGGAGTAGCTGCTACAGCCTTACCTCTGCGCATCCTTTACTTTGGAAATGGTACCCAGCATCTCCCCAGTGTCTGCAGTGTGCTGGAGGTAACCAGCAACCGCGCACAGCCCCGCACCAGCTTTCAGGGCTTTTCTTTCATTTACCACAGAGGGTATGACTCACCCCTGCAGTTCATGCAGTACTTGACAGCAACTCTGTAAATAATTGAATCTGCAACAGGCTCAAGTGACTCCTGCATGCACAGAAGTCCTTTTCCTCCTGCAGTGCTGCTCCACTAAACAAGTAAGTTTCCTTTCCCAGTTGAAAACTCCCAGAAGCAGGGTTTTACAAGGAGCCCAATGTTTTATTTCTTTAAACACTAAGCCTAAGTAGTTTCCAATACCACTGATCACCCACAAGCATATTTTACTTACAACAAAAGACAAACAAATTAAAGCACATCTTTGTAATAGTCCTGGGTTGAATTTGTAGAAGAGCACAAGTTTCCAGGTGGTGATGGTTCATCGAGACATCCCTTGGCCACTGCTCGCTGCCAGGCAGCATCACTGGGGACATACTTGTACACCCGCACTCATCCTGCCCAAAACCACTGCTTTACCAAGACCTCCAGGCAAAGGGAATTGTTACTCGGAGCCTTGAAAAGCCATTTGACCTCCATCACCTGCTGAACACCCCAGGTTTTATTTACCAAAACAGAAAAGGCATGGCTGAATGTGTAAGTTTTGTGTTTTATTGTGGTCGGCACCAGAAATGTGTTTGCTGTGATACGCTCAGATACACACTCCATAGACAAGCCTCCTTTAATACTAGTTTTTGTTATTTTTGTTTCAAGTGATGCTAAGATTTTAAAAAATCACAAACTACCTTATGTGTAAACAGAACGATCCCCTTCTGTTTGTCACTGTACCCAAAACTCTACGATAAAAGAATCATCTTCCAAAGCTGTGTATTTGTCACTTCAAGAGGGACAAAACACCCAAAACCAGTCACCAGTTTGCAACATAATTTTATATGCTTTTATATGCTAACCACAGTAGAAACATAAAGAGCTGTTGGCAATCAGTGTCTGTGATGGGGCTCGGATGGGGTCTTAAGTGGTTTGAGTGTTGTGGTCTCATGGCCGTCCCTGTGCTTTGCTGGGCACTTATCTGGGCGCTAGGCAGGTTGCGCTTGGCACACTGGGAGGTTGCCTGGTGGGTGAAGAAGGCACCCAAAGGTCCTTCCTGCCTGTGCTCCTCTGAACACTGCATCCCACCATGAGTCCCATTGCAGCGATCCCTGCCGGCACCAAACTGTGATGCCCTGCCCATGGGATGCTTTGGGCGAGGGTGGCCCATCCCATACCCGCCACCCCACATCATCTCCTACCCTTGATAAAGATTCGAGTGTGACCAAGTCCTGTTGATTTAATCATTTTTTAATAAAGCCATCGTTACTGAGTACACCAAGATTGCCAGTTAAGCTCTCTATATGTCGCTGGAGGTAACAGCGCTGTGATCGACAGCGGAACGGAAAAAAAGATAAAAGAAACCAAACCAAAAAACAAACCCCAACCGAAACGAGGTAGGTTAAAACCAGCAACACAGACCTTGTTATGCGACACCCCAACACCACAGGCGGCCATGCTTGCAGCTACTGAGAAAGAAAACCCCAGATACGCACCGAAAATGGAAATCAACTGAGCAGAGTTTATAAGGACACGATTCAACCTGAACTAAACACACACACACACACGGTTCGGCACAGATGTTGTCTTTCACTGTATGTTGGGTAATTCCTAGGGAGCGGAGGGGGTGGAAAACGAGTAGATTCAGACCCTCGTCCGAAGAAACCACACATATATATATATTTTTAAGCTCTTTACAAGCCCAATCCAGCAACACGGGGGACAGGCAGCTCGTGGTGTGGTCCCCATCCCCACACTGGCTGCCTCTGCACACCAGCACCCAGCTCTGGGATCAGGAGGGGACAAGCGCCCACAGCTCTCACCAGCTGCGGCATCAGGGTCCAGCTCCCGCAGCAACCTGGGAGCTGTCTGTGGCTGCAAATCGCAACTGGGGGGCAAGCGCGGGGCTCCTCCAACCGCTCCACTTGTCCTCTCCTCCGATCCCCCCATCCTGGCACCTGCGGCTGAGCCCCAGGGCAGATGGGCACCGCTGGAGCAACAACAAATGGCACCTCTGTCCCTATCAAGACACACCATTATGTGAATATCCATATAGAAATATGGATTGACAAACTTGACAAAAATGGTAGCTGATTTTTATTAGTCTAAGGCTAGTAGTTTAGCCATTTAAAATCCATTTCCCAAAAGAGGGGAAAAAAACCTATTATTTTTTCTCGTCTTTAAAAATCCATTAAGCCGTTGCTGCCAAAAGCAACATGTAAATGTTGGTGAAGGCAAAAGATTTCTAAAATTACCCAGCTATATGGTTATGGCCTTCATCACAAAGATAAAAGGTACATTTATTGTGCTGTCTCTCACCAGATTTAATTGGTAACTTTACAACATACTATATATTTGATGCTAGCAGGCAGACAGAATTAAAAACAGACTTTTGGACACTGTTTCTTTCCCCGTTCTTACAAAGTAGGGGACAAAGAAAAAGTAAAATAAAAAAAATTGAAATAAAATAAGGGAGAACTCATAACCCACTATAACACAGCGTAATCAGGAGACCTTGGGGGGGTCCAAGCGCGAAAGTCCATCCCTGCCAGCAGCCCTTGCCCCAGGGCTGATGGCGCTGGGCGAGCGTGGGGAGCGATGTTCCTTGGCGCCCTCCGCATCTGCCTCTACAGTGTTAGTCCACGTGTTTTATGTCCTTTAAATTAGAAATAATGCCATGGCGGTGACTGCCAAGTGCTCCTCTGTTACCAGTTCATCATGGAGTTTCTGTTGAGGGTCATGAAAAACACTTGGCTGCTTCCTCCAGATCGCACTGATGCAAAAAATACCTGTTTGGAAGCACAAAACCCCCCTTATTAGTGGTTTTTATCTGTTAATTGTCTTGATGAGCAAAGAAAGCAGGAGCTGCCCCACACCCTGTGGTGTACTCTGCCTAAACTTCCCTCCCTGCTCTCCAGCTGACAGCAAAAATTGTATGTGGACCCACTGCCAGGTTCTTGTTTCTCCACAGAGCTCGGGGACTGGAGCTAACCCATGCCAGACTCAGATCAAATCAAACCACTTATTAGTAAACACAGTAATAAAAACACTGAGTTTATCACATTTTACACAGCACCATTTATTATGCAATATTAAGAAGGCTGCTGTTAGTGGTTTGTAGCTTGCTAAATATTAACCATTTGGGTAAACATCTGCATCGGTGTGAAATGGTTTTCTTCAGAAAAGTCAGTCCTGGTATTTCAGCTGTTCCTGAAAGTAAAGCTTGGGAAAACTACTTTCCTTCAATATGCTCAAACCACAGACTAGACTCTGTATGAAGAATACAGGTTTTGGTGCTTCTGTTAGGATTCACCTAACATTTGACCCTAATGGAAGACTTAAAAAATAAAAATTATAACTTGCAAATATTGCAAGGGACTATCTGAAGCCTCTGTCCTTTTTAAAACCAAAAATTACTCAATCTTCGCACGACTTTCATAGTATCACAGAGTGGTTTGGGTTGGAGGAGACCTTAAAGCTCATCCAGTTCCAACCCCCTGCCATGGGCAGGGACACCGTCCACTACACCAGGTTGCTCAAAGCCCTGTCAAACCTGGCCTTGAACACTGCCAGGGATGGGGCAGCCACAGCTTCTCTGGGCAGCCTGTGCCGGTGTCTCACCACCCTCACAGGGAAGTACGACTTCCTAGTATCTTGTCTACATCTCCCCTCTGTCAGTTTAAAGCCATCCCCCCTTGTACTGTCATTACAGTCCCTTGTAAAAAGTCCCTCTCCAGATTTCTTGTAGGCCCCCTGGTTTTAGTAATTCAGACCCACCAGTGATCAGCTGGTCCCAGTATTTTAGAAAGATTGAGGCGGGCTTTTTTCCCCAGTTTTCTTAGAAAAAGGACCAAAAAAAAAAAAAAAAAAATCAACAGGAGCAAACGAGAAAAATAACTCTTCCAAAAAAACCCAGCAGTATAAAGCCTGCAGAGCCAAGTACTCCAAAATCAGGAAAAAAGCAAATTAGGGATATTTCGGCAGCTAAAATTCATCTTCTTGAGGCAGCTTCCTGTGGTAAACTCAATTGCAAAGTTAGGATCTATTTTTCCTGCAGAGCTCCAGTCTAACTCCATGCAAGGGGTAGGGCAATGTTCAACTAATGAGCAATAAGTGCAATAACTCAACGTGGCCTCAAACCTTCTTTATTGCACAATATTAAACCCTGCTCTGGGGACAGAGCAATCACCTTCCTCGCATGTTTTGTGACTGTGCTCATTACAAAGGAAGTCTGCTGCATGGTCCTATTTCATCTTGGTGAAACCTCGTGAGATGAGCAAATATCAAGAGCAGAAACAGACCTTGGCATTCAACCATTTTTTCCATGCAAACATTCCTTTCCTTTGGCAATTTCTCATTCCCTCATTCCCTGCACCCTTTGCGCATCAGCAATATCCATGACAGGGGTCATGTACATGACAGCTGCATTCCCCATGCAACCTTGGTTACTCTCCAGGGCAGAATTTCTCAGTGCTGTACACAGAAAAAGTGGGGCTCCATGGAGAAAACAGTTTCTAAGATGCATCAAAATGCATCTAAAAATGCATCAAAATGTTTCTGCACAAGAGCTCAAATCAGGGTCACTCACACATCCTTACTGCCACCATTTCTCAACTTCTGCAGGGTTTACTCAGCAGCCTCAATAGTTAATGTTCAGATGCAAGACTTGGGAGAGTCAAGCCAAGTCAATGCAGATCTCAGCAAGAGGTGGAAGAGATCTTCCCACCACAGGTTGAGGTCTGCATCCACTTTAGAGAATTAACTGGAGTGGTTTATGGGCACTGCTTATTAAACAGGACCTTCAGATTAATTACTAACCCCAAGATAAACCAGATTTGAAGTCTGAAAGTAGCTTGTAGTTTAAAGCATGGAATACAAGCTTTGAAGTGGACTTACCTTATCATTTCTTTCACATAGAAACTTTAACCTTTGAGCTCGCTTGTGCATAAATACTCCATCCAAATGTCCTGTCTCCACTGACCGGATTTCAATAGCTTTCTCTCCCCAGCCCATTATTTGATTGGAATGAATGTAGGCTGTCAAAAGGAAGCATTTGGTAGGTGTTACAATGTGTGTTGAGCTAAATATTACACAACAGGCAGAAAAACCCTCACCAACTGTTACTCAAAGCCTACAAAGATAAATGGCAGAGCTCTGCCAGAGGCACAAGCAGCCAGGAGTGTGCCTGCGGGGACAGTAGCCTTTAATTTTCATCTACAAAGTGCTGAGTAATTTAAACAACAAGTATCACTTCTGATTTCTGTGGGTGAGGAGCTGGGCAGTAGCTTGCCTCCATGGGCCGTGGAGCTGAGCAACAGCAGAGCCAGAAGAGCAACCCATGTGTTCCCAGCTCCGTACCCAGCCCCTCTTCCACTCAACACAGTATCCCATCAGCGCAACAGCTTATATTATCTTATACTTAAGATAAACCAGAGCTTAAATATTTAGGAAATCACTTGCTTTTATTATGGAGGACCAGATTGTAGAAATTCAGTAACTGTATCTCTTCTTTAACTGAGAGAAATCTCCTTTGACAAACAAAACCCCAAATGACTCCATCTCAACATTCTTGACTCCTCATTTTGCTTGTCACTTGTATCCTATGCAAGTGAAGAAGAAGGGCTGACCTACCCACGGAAGTAGGCATTTCTCCCCACTGGAGCACCACATCTTTAGTTATCCGTCCATAGGTGTTCACATATACGCCTTCATCCTCATAGCACACAAGCATCTCCATCCCGTCTGTTTTAGGCAGGATGACAATGGCATGAGGAGTAATATTGCCCTGAATCTGCAGTTAAAATAAACCCTAAAGGTCAGAATTACATTGAACACAGGAAGGGGTAAGGGGAAGGGAGCAGAGCATTACAAAACCAAAACCTCAAACCAACCCGAGAACAACCCCTCCGTTCATTCACCAAACAGATACTGGCTTTCAGAGTTAAGCTTGAAGGGAAGTAAACTGTCATGTTTACACTGCCATCAAAGCTGGCTTACACATCACGGATAAACAGGTTCAGCAAGTACAGAGGGATCACAACACGCACCCCCCAAGACTGATGGCTGACACTTAGCTGTAACACAAGGAAGTGACTGCTGACTTGATGAATCCATCTTCTGTGCAAATCAAGGGAAATAAATCCAGAATTTTACAGGTAGCTTGGAAGCAATTATTACCATATTTTAGTAATCAGTCTCTAGCTCCAAGGGCAATTATGGTAACTTTCCACCCATGTCTGCCCTTCCATAGCTAAGACAACACAAAACCATCCCAAACTGCCACAGTACTTCTTATGCTGCCTGGGCCAACAGCATGGACAGAACTTAAACAAGCCAACAAGAAAATCCTCACTGACAGTATTGTTTTGTAGCTGGTTCTCTCTTGAAACCGCTGATGGACTTGAGAGAGGTCCTGTGGTGAGTCCCTGTTGTCAGGGGGGCCAGGAGTTTTGAGCAGCAGTCTGACTGAGATTTGGGCTACCCTAATCCTGCAACTTTCACTTAGGCAAACTGTGCTGCCTCAGCAGGAACAAGTGTTGGCAGCACATCTGGACACCGTGCATTAGGACAGCGCAGTGGGCATCCAGCTCTTAGGGGAGTCTACGTTTTCCAACAAACAAGAACCTGTTTTCATGGTATCCTGCCCTACAAAGAGCTACAGTACTGCTTCATGCAGTGTGCAGATTCTCCTTTCTGTGGCACATAGGAACGTTAAACCTGACTGCCGGGCACAAGGACAGAAATAGCCTGTGAGAATAATGAACATGAAGTATGTGATACCTCTAAGCCTTCTTTAAATAATGATGGCACCAGAGGATGTCAAACCCATGACAAGATATCCCCTGACTGGTCACCATTTCTGAGCGACCAAGAGCCTGTCCAAACCTTGCTGGTGACCTGTTTTGGTCATGCAGCAGCACTCCCCATGTACTCACATGAGATGGTATATAGATATCATAAGAGTTCCCAGAATCTACATCAATCACATGGAAACCAGTGTGGGATCCAAAGATAACCTTCAGTCTTTGACCCTCTTCTACAGTGAGATCCACGAGCAACGGCTTGTGCTGGAGATCTGCAAAAGACTTTTATAATCCCTTCAGTGAGTATCACAGAAAGCCAACAAATCCCCACATAGCAGCAGCCTGATACGTTTCTGAAATCGTATTTGCTTGACTGTGTTTCCTACTAGATATGGTCATCTATATTCCTGTCTCTTTGTTACTATGTCAGATGCCTCAGAGGCTATTACACACTTGCTCCAGCCATCCCAGCAGAGAAGCGCTCACCCTTGCCAAGCACAGCTCTTTTTATCCCAGAAGCCTGAGGTCACCCCAAAGATTTGGTCTCTAAAGGAAGGCAACAGCTCAGTTCTGTATTGGCATGTGTACAGCCAGCACACAGGAACCCCCGATGCTGGTGCTGCTCTGGGTAGCAAGAGCAAAGTCCACAGAAACCTTTCCTCTCGGCACAGATCACCGCTCCAGTTTGGGCAGCTGAAATGAGTCAGATTTGCGAAGACCTATTTTTCTTTGTTTAATATAACCTGCTTCCCAGCATAGACTGATCCAGGACAAAATATCTCTCTGTAGCTTGGGATGATGAAGCATCCACAAGCGGAGAATAAAAGGCTCCTGGCATTCTGTGACTCCTGACAGAGAAAATCAGGAGGTGGTGTTTCCCACTCTCCCAACAGATGCCCGCCTACAGGGCAAGGCAAGGGCACTCAGCCCCCTCAGACGGGAGAAGCAGCACCAGGAGCACTAACCAGTGTCCTCAACAGGGCCCGCAGAGGCTGGGTGCCAGGCCATTCTAATGCTGCTGAGCTCTCCATGTCACTGAGCCCATTTATTCTGGCTTTTGTTCAGAAAAAGCAAATGTGACCCGATACTGAATAAGCCCATTTGTGCTGGAGCGATGCAAAATGAGATTACTCAGCATGGATGTCTCCAGAAGGCATTGCCCCTTGTGACTTGTTTCTGCACAGTGTAGGATGAAAACTGCTTTAAAGGACTAAGTACAAAATACCCACTGGCAGGTTATAGAGGAGAAAGGTCTCACTGAAGGAAAACTGAGGTAAATGAAAAGGGAGAGAAAGAGTGGGTCATTCTCTTTGACTTCCTGTCTTCAAACAAAATCCACACTGCAGAAAGGGAGAGGATTTTGCAAAATAAACTGTAAAGCACTGCCACCTATTTTCTACTATATGTGAAAAACCAGTCAGAGGTTAAAAAAAAACAAACACCACAACTCCCCTTCCCCAAAAAAACCCAATGCAGTTTTACTTGTGGGCATTTGGTCAGCTTTCTGCAAATGTCCCAAGTAAAGCCTGCCAGCATAAAAGCTAATATTAAGACTTCATTGTTAGCCATAAGCAGGAGGTATCCAGTCTCTTAAGCCAGATCGTATCCTGTCTCCCAAGCCTGCCAGGCGTCCCAAAGAGCTCATCTACATAAGCAAGATGCTTTTTCTGCTCTGCATACTACAGAAATGATGTGTATTTACAATTACAGAGTGTATTTTGGTTAAAAGATAAACATACCTTAAATGCCATGAACTTGTGATATGGTTTGGGAGCCCAAGCATAGATCTCTACAGCATTCTTTAAGGCAATCACCAAGAATTTGATTCTTTCATATTTCACTAAAATGAAAATAAAACCAATTTAAACTTTCTTTCTAACAAGGTTGAACAACTCATCTCCAGGAACAGCTTCTCGGGCAGTGTCCACCTAATACATATAGATGAATTCCAAGTTTACTTGTGGCTATGGTCTATCCATACTTTTAAGAGAAGTTGTCAGGTCAGCTCTAAGACCTGCATCTCTTCAGACATTTTTTTTTCCAGAGAGGCCACTCACCAACTTTGTAATGGATGCATCCCTCCAGGTCCCCAACCGTGATCCAGCCCTGCTTCTTCTCCACTTCAGGGTCGTTGTGTAAAATCCTGTTTCTCAGCCAGGAGAGATAGTACACACGCAGCTTGTTCTTCTTTCCTGTAACAAAAGAAACTTCCCTGTCAGAGCACAACATGCAGGCACGAGAAATTTTGAGATTTCAGTGCTTATTTCCACTCACAAGATGATAAAGTTCATTTCATGATGAAGCTGAAAACAGTAATTCAGCTGGGCTTTTTTTTTTTCTTGGGAAAAGACCATATGGAAAGCAGAGCCCAGACAGCAGGTGAATAGTGGAAGAGCTGGGCTTTTGCTTCCTGCAACCTGGAAATGTTCCTTTTCCTGTAAATCAGTGTTCATGGAGAGATGGTCAGGCACAGTGGGGACATGCCCCCGGTTCTCTTATGGCTCAGGGCTTACCCAACTATTCAACTACCTGGTTTCTTTTCTCTCTTCCCCTTCATACAACATTAATTCCACCCTGGAGCTGAAACACAAGCTCCATGGTCTGCAACAGGCACTGCTATTTGCCAGCAAGCCTGGTGCTGGACTCTGCAATGTTGAGGGGCTGCCAAACTTCTGCATGTCTGCCAGCCTGCTTTCGGATGGCTGCGATCAGGCTACAAACCTCTCTGTTGCTGCAAAGCCCCCACTACAGGGACAGGACACAGCTCACACTGAGCCTGGAGGGGCAGGGTCCAAACCATAAACCAGGATCTCCATCTGCTCACGGGTTTCCACAAATGCCCAGGGCTCATTCTCGATGCTGTCTTGGGGGACAGGGCTCCCTCCCCATTCATCTTCCAACTCTACCAAACCTGTTATTCCTACATCTGTATCCCCCAAACCACAGTGGAGCTGCAGACCAAGGGAAATGATGAAGCAGTGGTTTTGAAGAGCTCTGTCTGAATGGAGGGAGCAGGAATTTGCAGATGAATGCAGAGTGATCCCAGGGAGGTGTTGAACAATGCAAAAGTGAACAGAAGGATGGTATCAAGCAGTTTTCCTAACAAACATTTCTCCTGCTGTTCTCTGTGAGCTTTGTGGGGCAGGTATAGCAGAAGGCTGTGCCCCAGCTCCATGTGCTTCATGGGGCTGCTGTGCAGGGGGATGCTGGGTGCTCTCCTGGGAGACTGGACTAGAGAGTTTTTGCTTTTTTGCCAGGAATCACTCATGAGCCTGATTTGAGAGCTCCAAAGCTCCTGGCTGAACCTGGGACAGTGACAAGCCTGTAGTCCTCACAATGCTAGGGGTACCCTGAGCCATGGTATGAGCTGGATCCCTGAAGCCACGGCTCACAGCTCCCTTGGCTAGAGGCAAACAGACCCAAGAGCAGAGCTCACTGCCCCCTCAAACTGTGACTACCTGCCTTGAAACAGAGCCAGCAGGCAATGGGAGAAAACTTCAAAACCTTTGATTCTGGAATAAACCACCTCAAGCTGCCATGGGAGCTTCCCACTGGTATGGGTGGGCAGGTTTTTTCTGAGCTGGAACTGCTCATGGCATACAGCCAAGAAGGTGAATGATGGGGTGGGAGCATGAGAGACATACCTGATATTGTCACGAGGACATTAAGGCCCTCAAGTACGTCCATTTGTTGAAATCGCCGTCTGTTGATGAGGTTGTAGACCTTCCCTTGCCCACTTCGATCCAGCAGCATCAGGCCATTTTCTGTGCCCACCAGCAGATTCACACCTGAAGAGGATATGGTAATGGGCACCAGGAGCCATGGCTGCTCCCAGGGACAACACTCTGAGCTCATCTCTGCTACCACCACGAGATCCCAGCTAAGACTGTGATCTTTCCATGAACACAAAGGGTCACATTTACAGTGCAGGGACTCGGGGGTATCAGCTTTGCCCAGGATGGAGAAAGGGACAACCAGAAGCAGGGTCCTGGTTCTGTGATGACACATTTGTGTTTCACCACCAGCCATTTGCTCCAGGGAGCTTTGCCAAGGGCATGGCGTGCTCAGCGCTCACCCCATAAAGCAGCACAGAGTATTTCTGAGTTGAAGCGCTTCTTGTATTTCCTGATCTCCGGGGTGTCGCTGTGGGGACGGATGTTGGTGGGGTTGACATTCACCACTGAGATCTTTCGAGCTTCGTTCAGCTTGGCCTGCTCCTGTCTTAGCAGCTCGCTGGTGAACAGGGCTTGCAAGGAAACACAAGACAGTGAGATGTGATGGATTAATTCTCCTGTCACCTCTTTTTTTGGGACAGGAAGAAAATACTTGAGTTACCTCCTGATGGGGGAGCCATCACTATGTTGCAAGCTACTAGACTGGAGAAGGATCATTAGGATCTTCTCATGGATTAGAACCAACACCAAACCCGTCAGCAGGTGATGTCCCCGGCCTCCAGCCCTGCCTGCTGAGCTGACCAGCTCTATTTGTTGCCTGCCTGCTCACATCCAGCCACTTCCAGTGACTTCAGAGCAACTGCCAGTATTTTTGAGAGATTACCACCTCCCAGTTCTGCCAGGAACATTTCTCCCGACTGCCCAGGCAGATGGGTGGATTTCTGCTGCTCCCTGTCTTCTCCCAGACCCTTCTGGTGGCATTTTGCTGGTGAGGGAGAAGAAGTTGTATGGCAACAGGAGACCACAAGGATGCAGACATGAGCAATGTTTGGACAAGAGTGAGTGAAATATGAAACAGGTTAAGTGGGGTTATACAGCTTCCATAATCCAGTTTCCATGAGGCCCTCCCCTCTCAAACTGGCCACACTGCCTCCTACCAGTAGCAGATGACTCTTCGTCCTCATCTTCATCTTCATCAGTAGGTGAGGTCTGGTATACTCTGGTGTCCACAAAGGGGGTGAAAGAGGCTTTGGTGCTACTTCCCATACCATACTGGAAAGTAAGAGCAAAGAAACTGCTCAGAGCACAGAAATAACAATAATTTTGTGTATGTGTGTATAGGTAAGACTTTCTAATCAGCAGACACAATGTTTACACCTGCAGTGCCCTTTTCAAGCCCTCTGTCAACATCTGCTCCTCCTCCCCCATCACTAGTCAGGAAAAACATTAAACTGGATTTGTGAGTGTCCATGAGCAACAGAAAACAAGAAGAGCAGGGCCCAGCTCCACTCTCTTCTCACAGGCAGAAGCACAGCACAGCCATGAGACCAGTTAGCGGAGAAGCCACAAGGCCAGAGTCAAAAGTCAATGCAGGTAAACCCCAACTTGTCTGCATGTTAGACACCTGCCTTCAAAAGCCCATTCTGGGATGCCAGAGAATTTGCTTTTCCCACTCTCTCAGTGTGCAGCCAAGGTCGGCAGGACAGCACTGGGAGCCCTCGGAAAGCCCTGGCATGGGGCAGCTGACGTGGACCAGTGACCACTGGAGTAATTCAAGAGAGATGGAAAAGATGGGACTGTTGCTTCCCTTGTGCCAAAGCCAAACACTAACTAGCACAGTCTGAGTAAAGATTTAATTTCAACAGGTTGTGGAAATCTATTCTGGGACCTGTAGAACTTAGGCAGGAATGTTCATACGCTATAATACCACTCTACTTTCACCACTTGGTATCTAGGGATTCGCTAAGCTAAGCCCAAAATATTCATGCCTGTGGGAAAGTCGGAAAAGTCAGCTCCCAGCAAAACACCTATTTATCATTCTGCTGGGCTGTTATTGCTGGTCCTCACACCTATTGCACAGGCAGGCCCCAGCAGTGCCCCTCAGCAGCACCTGCCTGCTCTGTTTGGGAGAATCTGAAGCGCTGGAGCTGGGGAAGGCCTGGGGTGAGCTGTGCACTGTTCTAAAGCTCTCTCTTTAGGGAAAGCTTTGTAACAGGTTGTGTTAGAAAATGCCCTAGATACTCGGGCTCATCAGAAAATGGCATCCCCCGCAAACTCTGGTTTTCAGCACACCTCACGGGGATGACATGTTTTAAACTGTCTGCAGCATTTCAGGCAGGACTGCAGAAATGGTTATTTCTAAGCTAACAAAACTTAACCTGAAGGTATTGTAGGGAATGTCAGAGCCAATACTTTTCCAAGGGAATTCAGGGAGGAACAGACTGCAACATCACACTGCTTTCTTCTTAAAGCCATTGCTTTGTTAAGGCAGAAAACGAGGCTAAGACCTTCTCTTAAGCAACAAGAAATCTTTGCCTTGGGAGTCAAAGTGACATGATTTTCCCCCTTGTTGAGCAGCTTATTTTTCCTACTCCAGCATTTACCCAGGATATGCTTTATTTATGAGCTCCGTTAAGAGCTGCAACAGCAGCAAACCCCACGTCACTCTGCAGCAGTACTACTGCTCACATTATTCTTCCACTGGACATTTTCTTTCCCTGGAAGGAATAAATCTTCCTCAGCTTTCACATCACTGAGACACCAGAGCCCACGCCAACGCCACTGCTGCAGCCCCTGTGCTGACAACTGGTGTGCCACGGAAACACTGCCATCCTGGCACATCTGTACCCACACTGGGCTGGCCTCACACCTGTCCTCCAGTGGGCCACAGAAAGATTTAGGGGCAAAAGAACAGTGGGAGCACCCCTGCGGCTTGGTCTTTGCAAGCATTTTGGGACTGGCATCCATGGGTGAGCTGGCTTCCATCCCCCATGCATGCCAAAACCACGCTGTGCATCCTGCTTCCCTTTCGTCTTTATTCCCCTGACAGCCCGCCTGTTTCCATAGCAACGGGATGGATTTCCAAAATGCACATGGTAACCAAGACCCATGCAAGGAGTTAACAGCCTGTGGCAGGGAAGGCTGCAGGAACAGATACCACATTTACATACACAGTATGGCCAAATTTGTGTGCGCATGTGAGATATACTCCCTACTTTGTGCTTCTCTCCTATCCAAGAAATACACATTTTTTCCCAGTGCTGGATGCCTTTTCCATAAACCACCAACAGTTCAAGGATGAGAAAAAAATCAGTATCTACAGGGATGCTTTCCAGCTGAGAGGCAGGTGCTTTCTGACAAATGAGTTATGAAGAAGCCCCTCATCCCAATGCACTGAGCATTTCTTTTCTTTGCTCAGGTTCAGCCATTCTCCTAAGAAGCTGGCATTACTTAATGACTTCCGAGTCTGCTATTTAAATGTCAAGACATCTTCCTGTTCAACTGTGGTGGCTTACAGAGACAGCAACAAGCTGCAAGGTGTAGTTGTGCTTGCTCCCTTCTTTTTCTCACAGCACCATGAGATACCTGTGAATTAAATCCCCAAGTCTCCTGGTTCATTCAGCCCTGATAATGCAGTTTTAGAAATGGAAAAGATCTTCTTGGTTGGTATTCTATAAGTGAATATATTTAAACCAGTGCTTGCCCACGTTTAAGCAGTCCCAGGATGACTGTGGAAGGTGTCATTTTCAGCATCAGCTCTCTCATCACCTGCTTTCAAGGCAATGACAAAACAGCTAAAACCTTGAGGTGAAGTCAGGTACCATCTGTTCTTACGTTCTAGCAATGCCCAGTTCCAAGCATTTTTTATTTTTATACTGCTAGTAAAAGTACACTATAAAATGAGGACATCATTTCTAAGAAAGAGAATACGATGACAGAACTTCTGACATATATCCAACAAAATGAAAAGAAAATTTAAATGCAGTAGCTTATTTAGCATTTATCATATTCTATGATTTCATTTAGCACCAAAGGGGTTTATTTCTCATGACAGAACACAGAACTGTGCCTGGTTCTCACAGCTGGTAATAGTAAACCAGGACATATCAATTCCCTTATGTGTCACATCTTGTACTTTCCAAATCTTTTTACACCTTACGCAATGTTAATGTTCAATCGTGTACCTGTAAAACAGCTACCAGGGGAAAATACTTTGCCATAACAGGAAACACTCAATTTTAAAGGTGTGCAGATTTTTTCTAGACTGAAGAATTATTTAGAATTTTGCTGGCTTTGGTTTTTGCTAACCTTTTGAGTCAACATTAAGTATCAGAGATTGCACAGGTGGAAACTGGGCCCAGTTGAAGTTAATGGCATCGCTGGCTCTCATTATTTCTTTTATTTCCAAGTGTTAGAAAAAAAAAACCAAACAAACCAAAACCTCAGTGGGGGGCTTTCTCATCAGCTGGCAGCATTCAAAACATCACCATAAAAACTCCAACTGGTGGGCTTCAGACAAGATCTAATACACATTTCTACCATCAACCTTAGACCCATATAGCAACAACCCATCAGATATGCCCATATTTCCACTACACTCACCCCTATGGACCAGAAACATAGAGAGGGAAGAGCCAAGAAAGTCATGGAGGAAAGCAGAGAAGCCCATTTATGAAGAAGAGATGTTAATACTTGTGTAAAGCGATGCAAAGGAGAAAGAGGAGCCCCCCACCACCTACTTCAGGCACCGAGTCCATGTCCTGCGCATGCGTGGAGACTCGCCCCAGGGCCTCAGTCGGCGTGCCCGCAGGCGAGTGGCTTTGCTGCACCAGGTCAGGGAGATTGATGTGACCTGCAAAGCCATTGCTGGCTGCATGGCCAGAACGCTTTTTTTCACCAGAGGTCTGCAGAAACACAAGGCATGAGGAAGAAAGAGAAGGGGGAAGAAAAAAGAGAAAAAGAAGAAGAAAAAAACAAACAAAACTAAGTCGTTGGACGTCCCTCAGTTCCTAGGGCAAGCTCAGGAGAAGGACCCTCTCTGCTTCTATCCCCATGCAATCTGGCAAGCAGCTAACCAACCCCCCGCCCCAGGAGAAATAAAGACAGGATTAATCACAAAGTCAATACAGAGTAATTAGCCACATTACAGCAAGAGAAGCCTGATCACTGTCATTTTGAGACAAGGGACGCAGGGCAGATTCTGCTCTTGCCACCATGGCTGAAAACCCCATGGCCAGCTCTCCTCCCACACAGCCATCGCTGACAGCAGAATCTGACCCCTCGATCAGTGTTAGCCTTAACGGCTTTGCACAGCTATGGCAGCGAGTAGCCTGACTGCAAATGACAACACAGCCCCCGTTGCATGTTTCTGTAACCCAAAACAGCAGTGAACAGCAGTAGCATCAGCAGAACAACTGGCATTTCACTCTGCCACAAGGCTCCAGTTTTCTTATATAGCTCTGTTGGCATGGCATGTGTTTTACAGTTGTGATGCTAAACACCAAGCTCATTTTGCAAACGGCTGTCTGTTATAGCATGTTATAGCAGCGACTAGTTCTCCTGCTCAACTGCATCACCTTCCCTGTTACAAGGATGCACAGATAGCTGTCCAGGCTGCAGGGATCCCTGCTCTGAACAGATCCACACCAGTGGGGGATGAGGTGGGCTGAGCATTGCTGCCCACCTCCAAAACTCATGGTGAAAAGCAGCAAAGATGCTGTGACTTCTTTTGCTGATTCCTTCCTCTCTTTCAAAGTTGCATTGTTTTTTTCCTTCATATATGAATATTTTATATAAATTGAATTAATAATCAAAATGCTGCTCAAGTCTAGTTTGCATCTGATCTAAACATTCCTTCTTTATGATTGCTGACTCCAAACTCCCCTCCCCTTCCTTCTCATCCATACTCCTCCTTTACATACTAGCAGGAGAGTGATTCCCATATTCACTGCCTGTCCCCTCACTAGGAGACCTGCTACCCATCTGTGTTTCCAGCAGCACCGCCAGCATGTTCCAGCAACTGGGAATCTGAAACACTGGGGGAGATCTTCCGCAGCCAACCAAACGTGCCTCTTCTGCCTCTCTCCTGCAGTACCATACATCAGGTTTGCTCCCATGGCAGCCTTACCTCTGCAACACCAGAGCTAGGAACAGGGGCTCTCATCTGTGTGGGATGCCCAGTGCCCCCACCACTGGCTCACTGGGCTGGCTGGTGGCGAAGGGAACTTGGCCTTCCCCAGGCATGACGAGCCTTTGGTAAAACTCTCCAAATGCTCTACAACACTGCACACCTCTAATGGTTACACAACGCATAGGCTGAGAAGAAGAGAGGAAACTCTGGTCCAGGTACCAAGTGTATTAACTAAATGCTGTAAAGTTAAGATAACTTCAGTTGCCTGGAGCTATAGTGGGATTACAGCAGAGTCATTTGTATGAGCATTGTCCCCATACACCCTGGCATTACTATTCACTGCTGTTTGTAGTTCTGAGAAACATTTGCACTTGTCACATTTGCTGTAAATTGCATTAACAAGAGCGCTAACGAGCACAATTTACTTAGTCATTTTGTGTTCCGGACACACAGCACTGTTAGTTTTTGTGCTTACATGGGCAAAACCTCCTGAAGATGCTCCATGGGAATATTTGTTCTGTAACTTACCTCCCTCACCATTAAAGTCCCTTCCCTTGAAATATTGCTAAACGTATCTGCGTGGGAAGTCTCTATCCCATGGGATGTCACCATTCCCAGGTTGTACGGCTCATTGCTGCCAGAAATTCCCGTTGGGCTGTGGACAGAATGGAAAAGCATTAATGATGAATATTTCCTTTGCTAGACTAGACGACAAATCCTCTAATATACTATTAATTTAATAAGGGTAAGGTTTTGTATCTCACAAGAAGCAAAATTAGAAAATATATCCATTTAAACATATAGCGAGATTATTTCTCTTGTCAGAAATACGGGACCAGGGTCAGGTTGATACACTACAGATACAGCACAGAGACCAAACAGAAGGGCCTTTCTCATCCCAAGGTGCCCCAAGAGGAGCACTGGTGAACAGGTAACAAGTTGCTGCAGTCCTCCTCTGCCTTAGTTTTTCTATTGAATTTAAAAAAAAAAAAAAAAAAAAAAAAATTGCTCTCTTTATTCCCCATGTCCACCCATGGAAAGGGAACAGTGCATGAGAGCAACTGATGACAAATGACAACAAGAGAGGGGATGGGGTTTGGAGGAGGTGTGGGAAGGAGCACAAGTTGTGTCCTCCAGCTCTTTGCTGTTTTCTAGGTGAAGATGTAGCCCTGACCCATGATTCGCCTTGAGTTTATTTCTGTGCTCCTATCTCAAGAGAGAGGCTGGAATTTATTCTCACTCCCATTAAATTTTAGGACTGCCAGAGAGTGGATATTGCAGGTGGTGAGCAGCCACTGCTACTTTATTATTACCTTCCTAGCAGACCAGCTGCCTAAATATAATTCAAACAAAACCAAAAGCAAATGTCAAAGTGCCTCTGGATTACCCAGCCCTGTGTGTGCGCTGGAAAATGATGATGGTGGTTATGAAGATGTTGCTGATGAGACCCATTACTTTGCATTTAAAAGCTATACAGACCGGTTGCTTTTCATCAGTATTGAAGTAATTCACTCTTTAACATGTCTTGCACACCTGCTTGCCAGAACTCAAAGGCTCATGAGGGAGCCTGGTAATGTGAAAAGCCAAAGCAAGCCTGCATTAATCAAGGCGTTACTGGTCCAATGCAAGACATGAGTTCCAGGGATCCCAAGGTGTAACTGGTGTGATAATGGATCCTCGCCTGTATCATATCAAATGTATAACTGGACAGGCATCACCAAAGTACTCCAAAGAAGAGCGTGCCATACTCCTGCAGCACCTTTCACCTGAGAAGCTCATACCTTTCTACCACTAGCTTTTCAACACCACCAGAGGATGAGAAAATAACACAATTATTCCAGTTTCAGAAATAAAAAAGCAGTAACAAAGGAGGTTATGTTAATTTTGAGACCATACAGTGAGTGAATGAATGCCCGTGGTAGCCATGAGGTCCCAGATTTCATTGGCATGTCGTTTCCATGTCACCCTACAAGAAATCTCTGTACGTAGGCAAGAGCTGGCTTGCGCAGCTCAGAGGAGAGAGAGCCAAAAGGAGTCATCATAGTCTTCAGATGAAGAAAAGGTATCTGCAGAGGCAGAAGGAGTAAACAGTCCCTCCTGCCCATTGCGACACAGTGATGGACGGACTTATCCCACAGCAGGAGAGACCTGGACAGAGCTGGGGTGAACAGCAGCCCAGTGCTCAGGGAGGATGCCCAGGGAAGTTTAAAAATGGGTTATACAAAGATCACTTGGAAGGTGCAGGAGAAGATGAGATGATCTCTCTTGGGCCCAGATGCTAATGGAAAAACACTGAACATGGGAAAGATGAAGCTTTGATAGAAAAATGCCCAACTACATCTAGTTGGGACTTGAGTTAAGGTTTCTTTTGTGAAATAGAAGTGTAAAGCCAAGCATGTGCTTTCTTTTTTTCCCAGACACAGAGCAGTGTGTGTAAGCCTTCACAACTATGCCTGCAGATAGCAGGGAAGGCTTAAATACAGACAGAGCTCCTGCCACCTCACTGTGACATCAATGGTTTGCATCTTCATCTTCAGTCTCTGGGGCACGTCCATCAACAGGACATTACAGGACAAGTGGTGCTCAGCTGGCAGTGGGTTAGGGGCATCCATCTCACCACATACCTGTCCTCTGACATCTGGTAAAGCACTCAGTGAGATACTTTCATCCACTGAAAAGCACTGTGTCAAAACCCAAGGTGTTTGGTGGACGCATGCCAGTACAGATTAACCATTCCTGA
Organism: Pezoporus occidentalis; assembly: GCF_034315485.1. NCBI lineage: Eukaryota > Metazoa > Chordata > Aves > Psittaciformes > Psittacidae > Pezoporus > Pezoporus occidentalis. Next base: position 9,171,828 of record NW_026916158.1, read on the forward strand.
TTAAACTCCTCTTCTATGAGCAGCCTGAGGTTGCTTCTTGCACACGTGACTGCCCATCCAACTCCTGTATATTCATAGCCATCCTTCTGTCTCCTGACTTTCTCCAATGAATTCCAAGAGCTCTGATTTTTCTTGTCCTGCTGGAAGGAAGCTCCAACACAGGAGCTTGGCACTGTGCATAACATGGACCCTCTAGGTCTCCTTGCCACCTGGAGGGCTTCCCTGCTGCTCCACACCCCACCACTACGAAGCCTAATAACATCTATGTCAACTAATAATTCGTTTACCAGGAAGAATGGAAATTAACTGACTAAAATGCAAATAATCCCCTAAAGCCTTCCCACAACTCCTCTGTGAATCCACAGGGGTAAGAGTCAGACTTCATGCCAGGCAGTGAGCCCCAGAAACGTCCCTGCCACACTAATGCTGCAAAGCACCAGGTAGGGAGCCTGAACAGGGATGCTCCATGAGCTCGCTCTGTGTAGTGACAGCTGTTTAGTGTGTGTCGAAACTATGCAGCCCTCCTTCCTCATCTAGAGGCATCTAAAAGCACAAGTGTCCCATGGCCTACAATGGTAACTCAATAGTACAGTCTGCTGACTTTTTCATTTCAGTGCTTTAACCTACCACATTTTGCTGCCTGCGCAGTGACTGAGCCAAAGACAAAAAACAAAGATGAAGATGCAGATTGCTATAATCCTGGATCTACCAGTTGGCACTGGGCAGGCCACAAAGTACTGCACTTCAGCATGGCTTGATTTGGGGCAAGACCAGGCTCAAAAGTCAGCAGAGTTTTAACTCATCAACCCCATGAGCAGGACACTCAAGGGACGGATGAAGTCAGGTATGTCCACTCTGTCCAAGAACCCACCTTGCTCATGAACAGGAACAGCTCCATCCTCTTGGAGCCCAAGTTCATTCAAAGTGTAGTGGAAATAACTCAGTTTTTACCATTAATATCTCTAGTTTTAAATATCTCTAGTTTTGACCAGGAGAAAGGTTTATCCCTTGCAACCATGACACCATTCCCAGAGCCATTCCCACCAAATACTGACATGCTTTGGACATGCCCCATAACACAGCAACTGCTCCTCAAGACCAAGACACAACAGGGCTTCACAGTTTCCCTTCTCCCCCCAAAGAAAGCACTTCTTACATAAGCCGTGGAATATCACTGACAGGCACAGTCCCATCATGCGTCTCGTTTTCCCCATCCTCCTCCTCCTCCTCGCTGCTTTCTGACTCCTCACTGGAGGAGGAGTAGTCCGTCACCTTCTTCAGGGGGCGATTGGTTTCTTCGATGCGCAGCTCCCTCAACTCTTTGGCTAAGGCCGTCAGATCCTAAAGGGGATGGGGGCAAGAAAACAAGCAAGCAAAGGCTATTATATTTAAAGTGAGGAGAAAGTCACAAGCATATCTTCAAAAGCCAATGCTAACAGCACGAGCAACAAGAAATAGCTTTACAGAGTTGTTACAAACATGAGACGAACGTAAGACAATGTTTGTAGCATGTAGCATTTATTAAACAAAACAAAACTGATTTATGCTCACTGAAAAGTCAATAGCCAACCTCTTCTTTTTCTGTTTGGAACGTGTATGTGCATATATATACACACACTTATATGTATATACACGACAAAATTATATTTGTTGGAAAGGTGAAGTTCAGTCACCATCATAGTAAACTGGAAAACAACGTCATTTCAAAGATTGGCTTGGAGAATTTCTCCTGCAGGGTTTTCTCTTCTTTCAAACTTCTCAAAGAGACCCCGCAATTATATTTATTCTGTAATAAATGCATTTGGGAAGGAAGCAATGACAGCATCTCCCATGGGTTGTGCAATCCCCACGTCAAGAGCTGCTTCCGTGGTGACTCTCCGCTGCTGGGCAGCTGCCGAGAGGTGGTGAGGAGCACGAGGAGAAGAGCCCAGCTCAGCCAGACTTTGGAGTCACAGCTCTGAGTCAGCCACACGATCAAAAAAATGGATAAATAAATGAAACAAATCAGTCTGTCAGTGGGACCCATTAAGCACTTCATGTGAAATGTGGCAGCCTACAAGCTAAGGGCAAAACAAAACAAAAAAGCTTTTAAACAAGAAAAAAATAAAATAGGAGCAGTCCCAAAGCCTAGTAATAAATTTTTCAGTTTACCATGACTTTGATGAGGTCTCAGACCCAACAGTCATATAAAATAGACATTGCTATTTCAAAACAAGGAACATGGCAGGCACCGTGTAGAAAAGAGACTTTTTGTTATCTTACATGCTTTTATAGCAATGCAGGGGGAAGCAGTAGGGCAGAAAAGCATGAGAGCTTGAATTAGAATGGGTTAGAGAACTCTGTTGCACAAGACATGCACACGACGAACAAAGCATCGCAATTGTCAGTCTTACCATTTCTCCCTATATTAGTGACCGAGGTAGGCATCAGTGCATTCGGTCAGAGATAAAGGATTAGGGAGAAAGAAACTCATTGAAAAAGACTAAATTCCACAACTGTCTTATGGCCATACTCTCATTTACTGCATTTCCAGTTTACCGTTCCAGCAGGATGACTACAGCAATATTAATTATGGTTGCAAAAAATCTATCCCGTCGACATGTGAAGAAAACGATGGAAAACCTCTATGCTGAGATGCAAACCCAGTTTATGTCCTAACTGTGAAGCAGGAATATTTTGCAAGCAATCTGTACTTTGGTTACTGATGACCCACACCTCCCAGCAGGCTCCCACTGTCGACAGCCGCACATTCTGCTCCCAGGTCTGCCCTGCCCAGCCTCTAATGTAGAGAGGAAGGACTCCCATGGATGTCAGAGATCTTTGTATCAGACCCGTAAATATTAGTCGACCAAACCCCACCATTTTCAAAATAACCAAAAGATGAATCCCTGCTTCACATCAGGTACCTGTGATGGGTATTATACATCCCTCTCCAAATGCTCTCTGTACCTTTAAAGAAAGGTACAAATTATCAAGATTGAAGCATATTACAGTATATTACAGGTATCAAGATTAAAGAGAGAATGTGATATTTCAAGAGTTTATTTTTGATGCCAAGACGTTTGGGATAGAAATGCAGTCAAATCTGCAGTCACGACAACTAATTATTTTAATTAGTGCTGTAGCAGCTCAAATGATATGATTGTTTCTTTTCCTAAATAAGAATTAATGACAATTTCAACAGCTTAACAATGCTTTCCATTTATAGTATAAAATATGCTCTTTATTAAGCACTTGCCTTTGAACTGGTTTAGAGCCTTCTCAACTTTAAAAAGGGGTTTAGGACTGCATAACAGCCTCTTAAAATTGCAGCCGGACTTCCTACAGTGAACGAAGGACTAGGACTGAACCCTTCCCTCTCACAGTGATAAACTGTGAAAATTGCCTTTTTTTTTTTTTTTTGCACCTTTCATTTCTAACATGTTTCAAGGCACCCTATCAGCTTCCTTTGGTCATCACCAGAAGATAATTAAGTATTTTAAAAATCAGTTTGATCAGTTTTTAACAACTAATTTGGAAGTTATAACAGCAATAATACTCTAGACAATATAATCAGATAACTTGTATTTCCTAGTTAAAGCTTTGCCTCAGGATGATTAATTTTTCGATGCTATCATTTTGTCTAAGTAATGAGCACTATGTAGGATTAAACGGCTTCACTGAGTTGCTCTTGGACCAAAAAAAATCTGACAACTAGAAAGTGCTCTGTAGTTCCACATGTGTTTGAAATGTTATTACTGAGGATGACATAATACATAAGTTAATAGTATCAGTGCTTTCTAATTACTTTTAATTACAAAGGCTTCTTTAGATTTAGTATTTGCTGGAACCAAGTCAGACTGGTTTCCAAAATCACACAGCTCACTGAACTTAAATTTAGTGCACACACTGCCTTTATTTAGATGCTGATTTATGTGCTTTTTCCTTAAGAAAGCACCTCACTACACAAAACGCATTGCTAATGTTTCACCCAAGAGAGCAAGTTAACTAACCAGCACATCTTCCTTCTTCTGTATCTTCCAGTTTTAGAGGAATGAGGCTGTAGGAGAGGCTGCTGGTACAGGTGCTTGCCATTACAGCCCTGCAATTACCAGTATCAGCACATAGTGATGTGTGTGAGGCAAGTTAAATGCTACATCAGGAATGTCTGGTCTTTCCCCATGAACACTAAAACATTCAGCATCACCAGATGCATACATATTCAAAATATTATCATATGGTAAAAAAAAAAGGTGTAATTCAAGACTTTTATTTTTTAAGAGGATGGAGGAAGACTAGCATTGGCCATCAAGATCCAAGACGTCTCTGCTGATTCTGGCTTTACGTCTGATGGTCTGGTCCATGAGAATTAATTACCCCAATGTATCCCACGCTTTGTTTTCCATTATTTGCCAAGCACCTTCATTTGAATTAGGTTTAAAATGCACTTCAAATAGTGCTCGATGGCCCCACTGAAATCAGGGGGTGGCTGAGGGCTGTAGCTGAGAGCAGAATGCAGTGAATGGCACAGGCTGCCCAGACCACCTCCACTGGCACCAGAAACCTCCGCTCTTGCTCTTTCTCTTTCAAATACACCAAAACGGCAGCACTGTTTGCTCTGTGTGTGAACGTTCGTGTGCTTCTTGCCACGACTTCCATGCAAGTGGTCTGGCCAGTGGGTTTCAGGCAGCCCTTGGCTGAGCAGCACACACAGCGGCCGTGTCACTCCCCTCCCCACACGAAGGCTCCCTACACCGAGACACAATCGTTTGGTCTCTTGCCTGCCCCAAGACTACATTGCCACCTCTTCAATGTCAGCACCAAGAAAACCCGGTTCGGTATTGAGCACTAACAAGTCAACCTTGCACAGGCATGACCCACTGAGAAAAGATATCACTAACCTCATCTATAGCTTTCTTATAGCTCTGTGGGTAAAGGAAGAATAATCAGCATCAGAGGAAACAGATCGGGACAGGAAAAAGCCAGAGGAAGGGCAAGCAGGTTAGAAATAAAATTAGAATTGTTAGCTCAACGCTGTGGAGTGTAGAGAAAAAAAACATCAACAAAACATTATTACACATTAAAAAAGAAAGCAGTGGAAATTCATTTCATTAGGCCGAGTCTGCAGTTTTAAAATACAAATGTCAACAGCATTAAACCAGGAGGAAACACTTCGGATGAGATTTTGCTCAGAATAATCAAATGAGATTGTACAGAGACCACTACCAGGTTTGGTTTTAAGCAGTGAAGGCTCTCGGGGGCTGGTTTCCAGAGCAGAGCATCCCTCCGCTGGGCTGCTGCTGGGGGACATGCAGCACGGAACACAACAATGTACCATAGGCAACCACCACACCCAAGCTAACAAAGCCCTTAAGCATCTGCTTCACTTGAAAACACAGGCTTAAGTGCTTTCCCTTAGACTTGGGCTCCTGATTAAAACTCATGCACTCTCTTAAGCATTCGTATCTCCCGTGGGCTCTTGCTGTACCACTGCTTTCCAGTCTCTACTGGAGAAGCAACAGTACTAGCCTCTTTTTTGGGGGCCCTGCAGTTGTGCTGCCACACTGAAGGGAAAAGTGGCTAAGCCAGCTGGCAACATTCCCATGGGAAATAATTTAAGACTCACAGCAGGTCGGCTTGGTCGTGTCACATCTCTGTTGTCTTCCTGCTTGACCTTAGCAGGCTCGTGGGAGAGCACAGGGGACCCTTCAGGCTTGGTGTTCCCTGGGTGAAAGGCAAGCAGAGAGAGTGGGAATTTAAATGCTCAAACCTGTCACTGCATCCTGTCACCTGGAACAAGTGGGATTGAGGGCTTCATCATCGTTTTGTTTCTGTTGTCTCGAGAAACCCTCCTGCTCCTCTCTGACTGTCATTGCAACAAGTCTCCATCAACATAGCAACAAAAGCCATGTCCCAAGCCTGCCTCCACTGACAGCCCTCTTGCAGTGTTACTGCCCTTCTTTCTACTAAAAAAACAAATTCACTTTGCAAAAGAGCAGAGCATGTGATAAATAAAAAACTCTGCAGCATCTGACATTGCTGGGACATTATTTGTCACAGGATTCCTCATTACTAAAACCAAAATCAAACTTAAAAGGACAACTGGTGATAAACTCCTTTTACTGACTACCTAGAGGAGTAATGATTTCAACAACAGACATGTCATTTTACAGCAAAGTCATAAAAAATTCAAAGCATGGAGAAAGCATTTGTTTTAATGCGCTTCAGCCCTAGGGATTTATACTGCGGGGCTGTGCCAGAAATGCAGATGTATGTGTTGTATGTGCTTTAGCAACTGCTACTGTGATTAAATGGGGGAATGGAATATCTTTAAGAGTGGCTCTAGGAACATAAGGAACTATTTGACTAGGAACATAAACCCAGTGTCAGCATGGCTGCCTGGCAAAAGCATTTTAGAGAAAGCTTCTTATGGTCTAATTCACTCCTCTGCTCCCATCTCAGGCTTTGCACAAAGATGAAGCTCCGAAAAAAAATAAAAATTAAATATACTTCTAAAAGTGAAACAGACTCCCAAAGAAACCATCACAGAAGAACTGTGCTTGGGCTGATGAAGACAGGAAGCACACCGGTATTTTTTTTTATCATTTTGTTTCCCCTAAAGCATAACTTATTTTAGTGTGAGGTTCTTATTTTAGTGAGAGGTGTCCCTGCCCATGGCGGGGGGGGGGGGGGTGGAACTAGATGATCTTAAGGTCCTTTCCAATCCTAACTATTCTATGATTCTATAACCCCCATCTCCTTTTGTACAAGCTACTTGGCACCGCAAATGCAGAAGCAGCGCAAGTTGTTGTGGGCATCGTACATCAGCATCCAGGCAAAAGGGAGTGTTGGCATCTCTGTTTGCTAGGTCAGCTGGTCACAGAAGTGCATCAGGAATGATAAATTCTTTGATTTTTTAATTTGTTAAAAACCATACATGAGATCACAGACCTCTTGCCCTTCTTGCTTACTAAACAAGCCGCAGAAAGCATGCCCGATGCTAAGGGATGTTCGCAAGAACCTCACCTCTGACTCTGTTGCGCTCACTCGAGCCAGCCTGGGAGCCAGGCTGGGATCCACCCTGGGAGCTGGGCTGGGAGCTGGGAGTGCTGGAGCTGGAGGAGCTGCCGCTGCTGGTCCTCTGCAGTGGGCTCTCCACGATGGGCTCCGTCCTCCTCAGGTCTGGGTTGCTGCAGGAGCACAAACCAGAAGGACACCATCAGCCAGTGTCACATGCTCCTCTGGCCTTCAGATGCTTCCCACACTGACAGGGAGAGCTGCGAAGGTGAGGGGACACCTCCTCTGCTGGACAAGACAGGGCTGAGGTCTTCTTTTCTGAAGCTATTAAGCCTGCATTTGAGGGACTACGTAGAATTAGGCACTGACCATCTTTATGGAGCTGCACCACAACCACAATGAAGAACTGGCTAGAGAAGCGTTCTGCTCTTATTTTGCCAAATTCATCAAAAATTAAGATTCTGTGTTCAGGACTCCCTTTCAGTCTGTAATGTGCAACGCTGAAGTTACCTACTTAACTATCAATATTCATCACAAAAGCAGGAATTTGCACATCAGTGTTTGTTAGACAGAGAAAGAAGTATTTAATTGAAGAAAGGATCTCAAGTTTGCAACAAGGCTGCATGTCACTTTTACCACTTACTCATACTTCCCAATTTTCATGGCTTCACTTTAAACTTGCATCAGAGATCCCCTTTTATTCCTTGATTTCTCTTGCCTTGTGAACATGCACACATTTAGAATAAAAAGCATCCTGGATACACAAAGAGTGACTAATATCTTTCTGGGTATCAGACGCCTTCAGGAAATTAATTCTTATTTGCCACTGAAATGAAATCAGAAGACATGTTCACACAGAGTTATGCAATTTGCTTCCATACAATATTTCTGTTAAATTCTCTTATTCAAAGTCCTGTTAAAAAATGTATGAAAAGCTTTCTCTGTCAAGTCCAATTAGAACTTTGCATACATAAAAAGAATGTGGTAATAGTGCCACATGAATAATACAATTACAATTGGAAGCCACGCGTGTGAGGTGCAAGGTCTGTGGGGTCTCCCTCAAACATGTTGGTGCAAATTGTGCTAAGGCCCACTACCATAATGGGGTTGCTGGCAGAACTGTTTGGACAGAGCCTAACATGTATAAAATCCCTGTCTATTGTTATTTCACATTGAAACAGGTGGGTATTAAAATTATGACAGCAAGACAGCAGCTTTCTGTGTGCAAGGAAAATCCCCTCATTTGCTACAACAGGGTGACAAATAAAGGAAAGCATTTTTTGTAATATTTACATTTATGCATGGGGGAAATCAAGAACCAATAGGAGAGGGAGTTCAAAAGGAAAGCTGGAGAAATGTTACACTGCTGTGAGAGAAATGAAATATGAAATACTTTCACTGAATATTAAGTTTAATGAATACGATAGCATCCTAATAATTTCCAGTTTTCATCCAACTGAAGGCCTCCAGCTCATGTTGTATGGCTGATGTGTCCTTAGCTAAATTAACTCATGAAACGTATTTGAAAACTTTGGCAACTAATGTATATACCTGTACCAACCAGGACTGGGACTGCAATGTCCAGGAAACAGTGGGCAGCCTTCAACTTGAACCTCAGATCCCCTTATTGTTTTTATTTCCAATATCATCACTTCCTAGGACAACGCAGTCCAATATCCCTCTGCATGTTAAATTGTCCTTCAAGCAGGCGCTAATTAAAAGAACATTTTTAAAGAATTCAAAATGCTTCAGCCTTCAGCAATAAAGGGAAACAAACCACAATATGAATGTTTTTTTTTCTATTAAAAAAAAAACAACAACCCAGCAAAATTCTTCTGACTTCTGCTACCCCTGTCAGCTACTCTAAGCTGCTGCCCACTGTATGTGAGTCTGCTGATGCATGGTTGGGGCACTGAGCTGGAAAGAAAGGTGCATACTGAAACTGGTGACAGCACACGGCTACAGACATCCCAGCATTCTCTTTTTGACCTCACCCTGAAAGGACAAGGCAGAAAGAAGAAACCAAGGAGCTCCTTCACACAATGCTATGTGGAACACATATTACCTTGAGATTTGCCGGTCTGAGGTCTATAGCTGTCAGTGATGCTGTGCAAACCAGAGACAAGCTCTCACATGACTAAGCCAAGTTTTTTCCATCCAGCTGTGAGCAGAGCCTGTCAAATTTCCTGCTTGGTTTAAACATGCCCAGGGATAGCTCTGACATGGCAGATCAGACTGCAGCTGTGGTGCAGCATCCTGCCTCAGGGTGCTACAAGGGCTCCCGGAACACCTCCATGCCCAAGAGCTGCATGAGGCTAAACTAAAGGCCCTAGTCCTAGGAAACTGAAAGTAATTTTACCTTTGGTCTACATCTAATGAAAATCTCCCCAAGCTGTATCAGTACATTCCTCAGCCATTATCTGTGAAAAGCTGCTCTGATGCATAGAAAAACTATTGTATGTATCACTGAGATCTCCCCATTGGCTTTTGTGGATCCCCTTATAGGTAAGAGATGACACTGGGAGAAACAGAGCCTGGTTCTGCTAAAGGGAATGCCCAAATTCCTTTTTTACCCCCAGATGCAGATGTAGCATCCACTTCCAAACCCTGCAATGCCCAGGAACATATTCAGCCCAGGGAGCAAAACCTCCAGGGGTCTAAGCATTCACAGCCTTTGGTGCCAGTACAAAATACTAATGAATGCAAAAGTTCACTGCAACGATAAGAGAAGCATTGCATATCTTGTGTTGTTACCAATCAGTAAAAGCAGGGCTAAACCCAGCCCGTGTCTGGGCTCCCCAGCCAGGCAAAGGAGAGCATGCTGGGATCACTCCTGCCCATTGCCCTCTGTGTCCGTACCCTGCCCATGTCCATATCTTGCCCATGCCCATACCTTGCTCGAATAGGCTGGGAGCCCAGTCGGGGCCCCAGGGCACTGCCATTGCCTGGGGAGTTCTTCCTCGCCAGAGCAGGGGATATGGAAGTGGTTCGTTGAGGCACCTGGAAAAGAACAGACACATTTGCTGTCACCCAGTCTGCCCCACCATTCAGGCTGCTGTTTGCACACCTGAGAGATCACCTCCCAGCACTGCCTTATTACTTGATTTATAATTGATTTCCCACTGAGGGATAGGCAATTATAAACCACAAAGCTCTCAGCTTATAGAAGGTATCACCCAAGTGTGAGACAGAAATGAGCTGCAAAGGGTGTGGTGAGGGATGCTCCTGGCAGGGGAGGCCCTGAGCATCCCCGCTATCATCAAACAGGGTGTTTACTTTTTCAAAAGTGAATGTATGCATATACACACACATATATAATTTAAATCTAACAAAACCCAGAAAATTACTTTTTAAGGTAAAATTCTAACTGAAGTGCATTTCAGAGACATGATGGAAGTTTTGTTTTTTTTCTTGTGAATAAACACACAGTTATGTTAGGTAAGAGAAAATTTAGAGAGCAAGCAAGCTTCATATTCTGCAGTATCATTAGCTACAGCTTGTCTCATTAAAAGGAAATCTCCCTTCTGGGTAGGGTACCCTGCAGTTGTGACCTGGGGACTATTTTACCTTCCTCTGAAGCATCCAGCTATAAGCACAGGCAGAAACAAGACCCTGGACCACAGAGACAGCCAGCCCTGCCTCATGGGGCAGTCCTTTCATTCCCATTTACAAACATATCAAACCCATTTTGGGCAGTAAAACGTGAAGTCAGACTCCTCACAGCTATTACTGCTGACACAACAGCCTTAAATGTGATTTCATGGGGACACCTTACAGAGTTCACATTCTCTCAGCCAATGGGGAAAATACTCCATAGTGTTGGAAAACAGCTTTTTTTCCAAGGAGCTAGTGCTGTGGTTTCGCCATGAAGTGCATCACTGCAGTTAAGAGACACCCTTCTCAAGGACTCAAGGCAAAAAACAACTTTAAATTGCAAGGGTTTTTTCAAAATGAGGTTAAAACCAGGCACCCACCCTCCTGCACTACTGAGAACTGAAGCACACAAACAGCTCCAGGAGCTGTTGACTTGTTTTTCCTCTTAGGTGAGCACTAATGTCTCCTCTCACTTGCTGGTAGCAAAAATGTGAATGTTATTAACACATGTGACAGGCCACCATAGATCTCTTGCACAGGCAGGCTTACCTGGCAGCTGGTATTTTGCTCTTAAGCCACTTACTTTATGAATACAAAGAAAAACTGCCTCTTAGCCAGGGACAAATACTGCCTTGCTGTCACTAATGAATTTGTAATATTTTTTCCTCTGTAAAAATCCTCCATTGCTGAGCACTGATTCACTGTAAGGCAAATTTCAATAGCCACGTTATAATTCTTCCAAAACGAAGGTGTATAAACAATGTGATTGAAATACTGGTCCAGAAGAGTCTTAATTAAAGAGGTACTGCCAGACACTGCCAAAATGCCAGTGAATGTAAAAAGCTGCTGGAGCCCTTACAAGTCTTCCATCAAATATTGATTGCAACTGGAGGCAGGGTACCAGATTAAAAAGGACCCATCTTATTGAGTATGACAAATTTTATGTTCCTATAATTCTATTTAAACAGAAGGTTGATTTTTATCCTAGGGGAAGAAGACAGTAATTTATTATGGCCTCTATCCAGGCTGCAGAACTTTCTTTGTTGGAGGTGAACACTATTTTGCAGCACTGTGTGTGTGCCCAAGAGCAGCTACCAGCATCTTGTGCAGAAACTGCCTTGGGAAATGCAGACCTGGGGCTGTAGGTATTCGCCGTGGAGCCATGGGGATGGGCTCAATTCTGCCCAATCTGCTTTGCCAGAGGTGCTGAGTGCAGGACTATCCCATGGGGACTTAGCTCTGGGATTGCCTCTTTGACGTGCTGGAAGTGAGGAGCGGTAGTGTTACCTTTGGTGGAATGTCTTCCTCCTGCCGTAACCAAGAACTTCGGTCAAACTTTTCAATGCGAGGGGGCAGAGGAGGGTTTTCTGAGGTGGGGTCCGAGTTCTGCCTTGGCATCTCAGTGCGGTGAGAGGTCACCGTCAAAGCCTCCTGAAACCCAGCCAGTCCCTTTGCAGGCTGTTCATGCAGTGACTGAGACCCAGACAAGGAGCTTCCTTGGGATTTCACAGTGACCAGATGTGGAATCTAAGCACCAAGTCAAAACAGAACTATCAGTACAAAATGGGGGGGGGAGGGGGGGAGGGAAAAAAGAAGAAAAAAAAAAGAAAAAAGAAGGGATAAAAAATATTTTAAAAATTGATTAAAAAAAAGTTGATTAAAATATTTGATTTAGCACTTCAGATGCATTAAAAAGCCCCCTCAGTTTGAGACCAGCACTCCCTTGGTTTCAGGAATGCCTGATTTATATGGCTTCAATACAATACCTATTAAAAATCACGCCTGTACAGCTCAGCCTTTTAAAATCAGGCAATGTCATGCTCCAGCCCTGACCGCTCCTGTGTGCAGCCAGAGACAGGCTCGTGATGACAGCCTGGGGCCAATCCATGGGTACCACCCCAGGAGCAGGGGCAGGCTGTTCCCTCCTGCCAGCTCCCGCGCACACTGTGCCTGCCCCAGGCTCTGCCTGCTACTGGATGAATTTACAGCTCCTATGCTTGCACCTCTAAAGTTGTACTAATGAGTTTGGCATGGATTTTCCCTGTTAAAATGGAGGGAAAAAAAAAGGATAATAAATAATAATAAAAAAAAATTGTCAGGAATTCTGAGGCATAGATGACTTAAAAAAAATCTTGCAGCATGAGTTCCTATAGGTCTAGGTAGCCACTATCCCATGAATCAGCCCTACAGATCTAAAGGTTACAAGTGAAAGGAATACCAACATCTGTTTTGGGAAATCTGAGAAATTCACAAAGTTAGTTTGTGAAATCAAAGCTTCCTCCCAGGACCCTGTGAAGCTGCACTTTTTTGATACAGGGGGGTTGTAATTTTTATTTGACATTTCTACATACATGTCTACGTACACATATACATGTATCATATGTATATGTGTATGCATGCATACGTTTACGTGGGTCTTTGGGTGTCAGGTAACTTTTTCATTAAGATTTTATTGCCAAACAGAAGTCTTTGTAACTGTTGACAATATATGTTACCAAAAAGGTCACTGAAAAGTATTTGGTCAATCAGAAAGATTACAGTGGAGGTTTTACCTACCTCCCAATGTATACAGACCATGTACACTGGGTCAGTACGTTTAAGGACTTTCCTATATGTATTCTGTTTAAAGATAGCATCATACTGCTGTCCTACAAGTGCGCATACCACACGTAGATGGCACTTAGCTGGCACATTTTCCCACAGAAAGCCCAGCTGGACTTGGAGCAAAGGCTTTGTACTTCCCTCTGAAACACCTACTGAAGTCTGTGGATCTGTGGCAGTAATTCCAGGGGCTGGACTAGAGCCAGCATCAACACTTCTACAGCTTTTGGTGGCAGAGTACTTACAGACCTCATGGCTGGGAGGAACTCTTAAAATAATGATGGCCCTCCTGCATGACAGTCATGGTGATCTATGCCCTCTCCAGATGTGTTTGTGACTGATGTCAACTCAATGGAAAACCAAAACAAAACCTTGAATTAAAGCAGTAAAGAAAGCAAAAAGCATCTTGGCTCTTTTGTACCAGGCACTGTGGTCTTAGTCGTCTACATAAACCAGATGCAAAGAGGAACAGAGCAACTGCCACACTGGACCAGGCCAGCAGTTCCTCTTTCTCCTCCAGCTTGTTTCTGGCAGTAACTAGTACGTGATGCTTCAAAGGAAGGTATAAACCAGCATGATGTAGCTAACACATGGAAGGTGACAAGAGGAATATACTCATGCATGTAGATGCTGCTCTTATGAATATGCTTCAGGCTGAGACACAATTTCCCTTAAATCAGCTTTTTCTTGTTACCTTACCAGCACCCCCAGCATCCTGGCTCTGGCATGTGAGCCTGCCAGGGAAAGCGCTGTTACCTGTGGGTCCACAGGTCGAAGCAGGGGTGGGGTCCGGGCTGGCTGCACACCACTAATGCTGAAAGACTCCGACCGAGGAGGCAGGTTGGGGTCAGAAATCCTGTTGGCCACCTTATGGGGCATGGCCGGTGAGCTCTGGCGATTGAGCCGGGAGCGTTCCTCCACCTGCGGTGAGACAGGGAGAGTGGGTGAACACTCCATAAAAACTTGTCTCCGACAGAAAACCAAGGTATGCATATCTAAATACATATGAAGTTCTTTTCTCCTTTGGCATATCACATATATCGTATCACAGAATCATAGAATAGTTAGGGTTGGAAAGGATCTTAAGATCATCATCAAGTTCCAACCCCTCTGCCATGGGCAGGGACACCTCACACTAAACCGTATCATCATGGAATCCAAGTCACTCTGCAGATTTTGCAATAAATGCATTTTAAAGACACTGAAAGAACTACTTGTATTTATGCACATAATTCATTTCTGAATATGAAATGAAGAAATAAAGAAAAGGAAACATGACTCTCAGAGGTATTTCTAGAAGATGACTCCTGAGAAGCTCGTGCTTCTTCTCAAATGTATCTTTAAGCAAGGGGACCCTTTTCCTTCACTATTATAAACATGAGGAGTGCTTTTATTTGATCTGAATGAAAGAATAAACATGGCAGCCAGAAAATGGCTGGCTTTGATCTAGATTTAGTAAGCCTCGCACCTTGTCATGTATGGAAGAGGAAAAGATTCCATTACCAGTAGAGAAATAAACCCAAAGCCCACTGCTTTCGATTCCCTTTGATCAAAGTGCAATGGTTTCAGCCAACCCAGACATACGTGCAATCTGCTCCTGCAGTTAGAGACTGTATGCATTGGTATTCATACTGCATATGCTATGCAGAATTTCTGATACCTCGAGATCTGACGGGTATTTTCATTCATGTATCATTAACATGTTAAATACCCTTAGCATGTCTTGATTCCACCATCTACAATGTCATGTTAAAAGGCAAACTTTAAAATAGGTTTGCTTGGAAAGAACCACAGCTGCTTTTTAAGTAGTAAAAGCCATTATATTAATAAAAATGCATCTTTTCCATTTTCAGATATTGAGCAGGCACCAGATTTAGGTAAAATTTAGGTAAGAGATTTGTGTTATGGATTCTTTTCTTTCTAGTTCATGAGGGACCATCCAGGACACTGCTGTGCCTTAAGAGGTTGTCGCAACTTCCCCAGATGCTGCCCACTGGCTAGCAGAGGCTGTACAGAACTAGGTTTGGTGATGCCTATGGGAGTAGACACAAGGATGGGAAGGCAAGAAGGGCAGGAAGGAGAATTTCTTCTGAACAAGGGAACAGCAGCATGAGCACTGGGTTGCAGGCATGGCCCAGTACATCTCCTTATCAACCAAACTTTGTCATGAACGACAGCAGGCAAAGACAGTGCTGCTGCCGAGTCCTCCACCTGTTTGCAGGTGCTCTCCGGCACACTGCCAAGCTGTAATGTGCAGCTAATCATGGAGGACGTCAAAGCTTGTGTAGACTAGAAGGCAGGGGAATGATGAAATGGGGATGTCTGTGTACTGGGAAGGAGAAGGACACTTGGTTTCCCACTGCCAGCATGTCCTCACTAGGACTTTGCTGCACCAGCACAGCAGAGGATGCTCTTGGAACTCTCCAGCTGCACTTCATGAAGCCTTACTGACTCCACCATTAGGCAGAGTGAGGGAAAAAGCAGTAAAATCCTGCAGGAATTCATCATTGCTCTGGTTCAAGCCATTTCTAATTGAACTCGAGATTCCCCTCAAACAGGAAACATTCTTAGCAGCTTCTGTGCAGGACCCAGTGGAAGGATGCTAATGTTTCAATACATCACTTCAAAGCAAGAGAAGAATTAAGCCATGGGGACTGCAGGAGGAGCTGACACACATGTTGGCTGCTGCAGAGAACAGCAGAGCTTGCAACGCACAGTCAAGCCCTGAGCTCCCAGGAAGGTCTGAGCTGTGGGAAAGCACTGCAGAGCCCGGCCACTGCATGGAAAACATCCGATTAAACTTGTCCCCTCCTTTATGCATGGTCATGTATGGCATACACCTGCCCAAACCTATCCTTCAGCTGACCAAGCTTCTTTGTCACTGAGATGTTAGACTCGGTGTCATGCTTTAAGGCCAGCCGGTAACTCAGAACCATGAAGCTGCTTGCTCACTCCCCTTGCTTCTTCCTCCCCCTGCTCCTGGGGGGATGGGGAGGAGAATCTAAAGAATGTAATTCCCACAGGTTGAGATAAGAACAGTCCAGTAACTAAGGTTTAATACAAAACTACTACTACTACCACCAATAATATTAGTGATAAAGGAAATAACAAGGGGAGAGAATGCAGCTGAACCCAGGACACCTGACTACCTGCACCGCTTTGTTTGGCAAATACTGGTCTATAACAGACAAGCCAGTAATGGAGAAAGCTGCTCATTACAGTACTACTGCTTAGAGTGCTAAAGCCACATCCCTGGCTGGATCATCAGAGGGTTACAACATGACGTCCAAAAGGCCCAGCGAGTCCTTGATAATGAACCTGGCTAAATGGCAGGTCTGGGACAGCACCCTGGCTGTATCCCAAGTTAATTTCCAGTGGATAACCCTTCATTCACAAGACGATTAGAAGAGGCAGCAGATGGAGATGTGCATCCATGTGTATTGATAAGACTATCTGATCAGACTGTTTTGTTTAGCACAAAAGAAGATAAATCCTTGACCAGGGAAGCTATGAAAAATGCAGTACAGCCTGGTTCCTAAACCAGAGCTTTGTCTTCACTGACAGACCAGTCCCTTTAACAAGGGGATGCAAGGACACAACACAAGTGGCTATAGCCACTTTATACTTTACCCTCTGTCTGCAGGGTCTTGGAGTTACCATGTGAAGAAGAGTGAGGTGGGAAAATAAGTCCATAAAGGAGAGCTCTGAAAAGCAGAGAGGGGCACAGTGCAAGGAGAATTCAGCTATGGTGATCAAGCTCCTGAGGGAGAAGACTTGAGACCAAGGAATATAAATACAAGGATGGTATGGAATATCACGCAAAATCTTCAGAAAATATCCTAATAAGCTCTGCAGAGCCTCCAGAAATTGTAGGCTGAACACTAGACTTGTCTTTTCATTGTTCTCAAAGGAAAACAAAGTCTCAATATTTCCGTTAAATTAGCATGCATGGGCTGGGTATGGAAATTGCTAAATTGTAACAAGAACCATGGTAGGATGATTTAAGTATCAGCACAAGTCTACCTGTATAGCCAGCAAGGATGGCACTTTAATCTATGCTGCAGAGTAGCTGCATTGTTCTAGAAGTGTAACTATGCAGCAGGTAAAACAGGGGATCAAGGCAAGAGGAGTAGTTTAGGGAAGTTCCCAAAGGTATTTTGTCAAGGCAGTACATCAAACTACTGCTCCCAAGAGCAGAAAGATGCCACACCAGCTGCTTTGAGCATTTCATTAGAAATCAGACAGAGTGACACAGGTAAAGGGTTCAGAGAGCTAATTAGTGGAAGCTGGAGATATTCCCCAACAACAGGAAACCTCATCTTCCCTGTGACTTCAGCAAAGGGTATGAGGTGACATTCTGCTGCTCTCGTTCATATTGTACAGTTCCCAACATTGTGCTTCAAGTGATGGCAACAAATAAAAAGATGCCTCCCCCATGGAACAGAAGAAATGGAACTTTGTGTTTGAAACAGAACACTAAATCCAGCACTTCTCTCCTTCACACCAGATAAAGAATAAGGCTCCTTTTTATATATCTTTGCTATGGCTTTGAAGACAGTGCCAGAGGTACTTTTGCAAGGTTCCAGAGGATTTATTTAAACCAGGCAATGAAAGACAGTTTATTCCCCTTTCCCTGCCTGCTACCAGCTCTCAGCACTTCTGCAGATGTTCAAGAGAGACCCTATTCTGCACAAAGCTACAGAGGCACCATCCAGGTGGAAACCTCTCACGTTAGAGGTGGCTCAGCACATCTGGAGCATCTTATCTGCAGACCCACTTACCAAACCTCTTCTTCCACTGGAAGGGCTGGAGAATGATGCTGCAACTCCATGAAAATATGCCTTCTGGTGCATCACCACCAAAAGACTCTGAAGACTAAATTAGAAGGGAACAAAGGAGAAACCCAAGGGAGTATAAAGAAGTGAAAAGACATCCACATCTCCATCTGTGATGGTTTAGAAAGGTTAAGAACTGTTCATATTATTAACCTTTGCTTAGCAATGGAGATCTGATTGAATTTCTTGAGCATTTGATGCTTGCAGGTATTGTGGATGCAGCCGAGGGCTGTCAAGAGGAAAGACCAGGAGAGAACTATGTGCTGGATGCAGGTCCCATCTCTGCCAGGACTAAAGGGTGCCAGGCGTTTGGCAGCAGAGCTGTGATCCTGCTTAGTAGGAATAGGCGAGTTATTAAAAGAAAAGATCTTCCTGCCCATGGCTGCAAAATGAAACCAACTAAACACAAAGAACTTTGGAAAAATTAATGCAGGAGTGGGCACCAGTCTTACTGGAGCCACCACAAAGAGACTAAGGAGACGGAGTTTGCACACGATCCTGAAACTGCACTGCAGACAATGCATATCTTCATCTTTTCAATACTATTCAGCCAGGCAATAATTAATATTCAGGATCTTGCAACTATTACAACAATTACCTCTTTTAGCTGGAGAGAAAAAGAAAACTCTTGATGTGGCTTGCCTTCCTGAAAATCATGAAAGCAGAGCAATCCCAAAAGATACAGCCCTGAGCACGGGAGGAAAGGCTGGCTGATCTCTGTTTGCCTATGGTGAACTGAATTAGTGCTCAGCAAGGAACCCTGCTACAACCACCCTCTACATCCACCCCTGACCCTCAGTAGGCTTGTGGACGTGCCAGGTATGAACACCAGGAGCTCCCAGTATATTCACATACCTCCAGCTATGGCTGAACCCCTCCAGGAGCGACTCATTTTCCTCCTTGCATGCTCTCATGGAAAAGCCTCCTTCCTTCACTCTCTTTGCTTGCACAAAGGTACACACAGATGCGCACACACACTGCATTGAACTGAGAGTGCTTCCAGCACTGCTAATGGCATCTGCTGGAGGCTGACCCAGCAGAGTGCAATCTGCTGTACGTATTTTAGACCAAACTGTGTGCCCAGCCCTGCAGATGTAGGCAGGCACCCTCTTGCTCCTTACTCTTGCCTACCTCCTTGGCCCACGCTGGCTTCTCGCTGGCATTTATCCCTTCTTTATAATGGTAGAGAGGTTTCTTCTCTGCTGGCCTCTGGTCCTGCCGCTGCTGCTGCTGCTGCTGCTGCAGGGAGACCAGATAGTCTCGCTCCTGCTGGAGCTGCCTCTGCAGCCTCTCTGCTTGCCGCTGCTCCTCCAGCTGTTTGCGCTTATACTCCTACCCAGAAGAAAACACAGTGAAATGGATGCCTGGCCAGCCTGTAAACATAGGGCTGCAAACTACAGATTTATCTGTTTGGGTGGAAAATGGGGCCTGAGTATCTGAAAGACTGTTTCCTGGCAAAGCTCATTGATGTGAAAGACTTTGGGGACTGAGCTGTAAAGCATCCCAGAGGAGAGGTAGCTGGGAGGACAGGGCCAACAAATTCAGAGTTGTGACCCCAAAATCGATACTTTGCAGCCAGTGAACTGCCCTGTCTACTGGGAACTGGAGGTGCTAGCCCCGCCTCACCAGGGAAGCCCTGCAAAGACCCTGAGGGCTGACATCTGCTTAGGAGTTGCCATTGATTTTGCCCTGATTTTTCTGGATGGGAAGAACAAAGGATCAACCTGATAAGGTGCCAAACATCACCAGGTCAGACAAAGCTCAAGTGAAGTCAACTCCTCTGTAGGGCCAATTTATTCTTTGTGGGAAGGGCTGCGCAGCACAGCTAACTGTGTGATCTTTCTGAATCCCTATGGCTCTATGAGGTTTAACGAGTAAGTAATTTTGAAAGAGGCATTTTAAAAGGCAAGGGCTTGTCTGAGGGTTTTTCTTTTCCCTAAATAAAATTAATAGCAAGATCAAAAAGAATAATCTCTGCAGATTAAAAGAAAATGCAGTGAGAATAACAGCTACCAGCATTAAAAGGAAAACTCAAAATGAAATCAAATAAAAAAAGAGGATATCTAGAACAAAAACAGCACAAGAAGGAATATACAGTGTTCCTGCAAGGAAATGAAAACAAAGGCCTCCACTTGGAATATGAAAATCCGCACGACAGGGTGGGTTCTCTGGGGGCAGGCATGCGACAGCTCAACCACACTCCAACATGCTGCAAACAGCCTTCAAAACTACACAGCAACTAACAGAGCTGCTCCTCTCATGAAGGCACAAGCATGCTGATGCCAGGAAGGGATGCAATGAGAGCGCTGTACACCACAAGGGGACCCAGCTGAAGCAGTGGTGGGGATTTTGAGGCATGCTTGTGGCCACAGAGCGGGACAGGAGGCTCCGGGTCTGGCAGTGACAGTGGCATCCCCCATGTCTCGGCATGGCAGGGATCACTTAGGTAGCTTGGGTGCACGCAGGCTCATGCGGACACGACATGGGCAGAAAGCAGCAAGCGTGGCCATGTCCTCCCATTTACCAGAAGTAGTGCTTGCTCCTGCAACAACTGCTGCTGCAGGATCTCTAACTGTCTCTGCTCCTCCTCTAACTGTCGCCTGATGTACTCCTGGAGGCATGGGCAGCAAGGATCAAAGGAAAAAGAGAGAGAAGGTAAAAGAGACAGTATTTCCCAACAGGAAGAAAAATGAGGTGGGCACCTACATCCACCCAGCCTGAGAGCCAGTACTCTCTGTCCCTGCCCAAAGAGTCCAGGGTGTCCACCACCCTACAAGGGACCTCTGAGGGTAAACAGTGAAAATCACTGGGAAATAGTGAACATTAACTGGGAATACCATAAAACCCCACCCCAGGAACAAGCGGGTGGGAAGAGCTTGCATCAAGTGTCCCCACACCTGCAGGCCTGCAAGTGGACCTACACAGAAATATGTGACAGCAGTGGAAAGCAACACACACAGTGTTAACAATTAAGTGATTTGCTCTCAAGTAGCATAAATTACGAGTGTTTACAAGAAAAACCCTGATTACAAGAAGAGATCTGTGCTGAAGACTATTGCCTCGCTCCCACCGTGTTACCTGCTCATGCTCTGCACGTCGCCGTTCCTCCTCTCGCCGTATCTGCTCCTCATAGTGTCGCCGCTGCTCCCGCTCCTGCTGCTTCCGCAACTCCTTCTCCCGCCTCTGCTGCTGTGGGGGCAGAATGCACAGGTCAGCATCCCCACTCCTCTCCCTGAGAGTTTCGCACAATTTTCAGGGAGCCCTGGTCCAGCAACCCGCAACACTCCTGTTCACCTGATAAGATGCCTTGCTAGCCAGCAGGTCTGTTTGGGGCAGTAGAGGGGCTTGCTGATCCTACTCCAACCTCATGTGCTCTGGTACCTAGCATCAGCTATGAAGAGCCCACAACATCCTCCTGGCCAGCACCAGACCATACACACAACCCCATTTCTTCTTCCACCTGCAGATGAAGCTATGTGGGCAGTGTGTGGTCCTCATTTGCCCACATGCCCGACTAGTGGACTCATCAGGTCTCAGACACCCAGGAACTGGACAAACCCATCGCTTATGGGAAACTCGTCCCCAGACCCATGAGGGAGGGTGCTGGGGGAGCTACTGCCTGCCAAGAAGAGAACACATCCCTCTTAATGTTTGCAAAGACCACAAGCTAAGACAAGAAGACCCAAGATCCTAGGGTTTTTCTTTTCTGTAACACAAAATGATCAGGATTTGAGGGCTTCCCTTTCCACTCCTGCCTCCTGGGTCACATCCCTGCTTGCTCTGTGCTGTAGCATCTTTGCTGACAGCAATCCAGAGTGCTTTTTTGGGGGGGAGGATGATGACCTAGAGCCTGCTGTGAGCCATCCAGAGTGCCCTGGGCACCCAGGTGACACCTGCAGCCCCTCCCCCTCTGCTTTTAACCTAGCGTAACTCCTTCAGCTCCCCAAACCACCCTGCACTCTGGTCCTGGGGCAGGGGCTCGCAGCAAACCGCTGCAACACTGCCATGAAGCAGAAGGGCTGCAGGCTTCTCCACACCTCAGCCGGCACATCAGCAGAGGGCACTCAAATGCCAGTATTGGCTACTGGGGATCTGCAGCCTGCCATAACTCCCTCGTGTGCAGGGTGCAGCAACACTGCAGGGCTAACGGGCAGACAACCCGCTGAAGCATAAATCTGGGCCTTCTTCCTCCCTTTTTTTCCCCCCTTTTTTCCCCCCGTTGCCGACACAGCAGCTGAGCAGACTGCAGTGGAAAGGCAGGCACTGGAGGGATTGGCAACACCATACATTCGCTAAATCACGTGGAGGGCTGGAGATGGCAGCTGACTATAGCAGCTCTGCCCAAGAAGCTGGCTGTGCTATCCAAAGACAAAGATGTATCTTTAAACTGCTGCTCTGCAATAATCTGCACTGTATATTCAGGCAGATCTGAAATCTGTATCTATCTATAGATAGCTACCTATATAGATACCTCTCCCTGTTATAGGTATCTAGCTATAGATACTATATAGCTATTATAGCTGTTATACAGATCTGTCTGTAATAGTTATCTAATACAACAGATAAATCTCTATACAGTAGATGTCTAACAGATCTACTTTATCTCTGTTACATATAATATATACTATATATATACTCTATCACAAGACTATAATTCTATTCTATACCTACTCTATATTCTATTCTATGTTCTATTCTGTATCTGTCTCTCTAGAGATAGATATCAACAGCTAACTTTATAGACTGACACCTATAAAAATAGATACATCTATAGATAGACATATAGGTACTTTAACAAATATTTAAAGACAGCCCCACATTTCATATAGGGAAGAGCCATTGCCTGCCTTGCTGCTATCTCACCCTCAGGGAACATCCATAGGTAACAGGTAACATCCATGCCCAAGGACACTGATTTCCTCTAGCTTAACGCTCAAGCTGCAGCACAGCTTCACTACCACCTATAGCCATATTTATCATTGCTATTCCACTTGCCTCAGGGAAGGAAAATCTCATCAAACCTGAAATAACCTGCCAGCTCCAGACTCCGGCATGTCCTACGCCAGGCGCAGTCACTCGCACTGCCCACGTAAGCTGCGTATGCATGTGTTACTCCACGCGTACGCCTGTCCTTGCTGAGTACAACGTGAATGTACAGCTTTTGTAGGTTTTTGAACTCTATACTACAAACTCTAGAGGAGATGCCACCAGGACACCGGGACATGGTAACTCTGAAGAAGTAATGTGTGATTTCTTGGCTTTGCCAGCACTCCCTGACCTCCTTGGATGAGTGCTGCTGGTGACAGTCGCTGCTGCATGCCCTCAAAAGCACAGGGCTTTTGACGAACGGGTTGAATACATGTTACCCTGAGCTTCCAATCACAGTGTGTATTACACTGGTTTTGGGTTGGGTTTTAATGTTGGAGTTTTTTTAGTTAAAATAGCATGCTGCCGAATAAAGCACATAATGCTTGTGTAGGCTGGGCTTGGCTGGCAGGAGGCAAGGCCCTGAATGTCACAGCTATTTCTTAAATAAAGATCATCTGATTGGTCTTTATTTCCAATCCTGCAGGTGAACAAAGCCAACCCCCTGCACAAAGGAGACAAAAGCATTTTTCCCAGAGAGGGAACATTGTTAACACTATCCTTCCAGCATACCATGTGCCCAGTGGCCCTGGTGAGCTTGTCCCACTTCTGGTCTCTCTCCTGCATGGCAGCATCAAACCACCAGCCTCCTCTCTTGCACACCTAAAAGCCTATTTAATCCCAGATGCTGGGATTTGAGCCTCCCAGGCACAAATTTCTTTCAAAGCAAGGCCTGATGCTCTTTTGGATATCTGAAGGATCTCTGTGCCCTGTCACAGGTGGGCTCTTCAGGTTGAGTATGTGAGCGGGATGCAATATACACATTTATGGAGGCCAGGAGTACAGCACTTCCCTGCAGCTCAACTGTGCTTTTGTCAGGTCACATTATAGGCAAGTCATTTATCATGGTCTCATTATGAGCACCTTCAGCTGAGCACTGCACCATCATCTCAGCAGAGCGGGGGCTCAATTGGCAGCGGCACATCTGCCTCCCCTGTATGGACCCACTTCAGCAGCTGGCAAACATCTGAAGAGGACCTGGCACTGCAGTGGGCAAAGCCTCTAGCAGTGCCCCCATGTCCCCTCTACCTCTGCTCATGCCAGTGCTGAGCAGTGATAGGATGATGGGGACCCTGTTTAAAATAGGGACTGAGCTCAGTAAGACGCAGCTGGAAACTGCATGTGAAAGTGCATACAGAAACAAACAAAAAAAAAAACAAAAAGGGCAGGGGAAGATTCAAAGATCTCTCTTTGTTTGCCTCTTTTTCTGCCTGTTCTTTGCTCTCCCTCTCTCACTGTGAGTGCACACTTTTCACGTTTCTCCAAGCCTGAAACTACTGTATTTACACTACTCAGATTTATTATCCATGCAAAGCAAGACTGCCAATTAATTAGGACTGCATTTATATAACTCTGCAGGTAAAGCCATATGTAGCTGTTTCAAAGCCAGAATGGGATCTTATTTGCACTGCACTAGAAATGACAGGTTTTAAATATTGATGAGGGAAAGAAGACACATGAAGGCAAAACCTCTGGTGAGAAGGCCCTTGGAGGCCTGGCATAAAACAAGGACTTCAAAGGACCAAGCTCACATTGCTAGATCAGACACATTCAAGACTACAAGCAACCAGAGAGCTGCAGCCACCCCATGAACCTGGTGAACTCGGAGAGGCACTGACTCTTACAAGAGGAGGCTCATGGAAACCTTGGCTGCTGCTCCCAGCCATGGGTATGAGCCAGTAAAGAAGTGGAAGGGGAATTCCAAGTGACAAATGAAAACAAATATTCTAGGTAGCTGCATTGCTGTGACAGGCTTATTTATCTGAGCCACCAGGGAAAGAATGACTGTGGCTGGAACATCATCTTTCCTGACACACCAAGCACTGGAGCACGGAGAAGTGTTTCCCACTGGTAGATTAACTGGGTCAGAACTTCCTACCGTGAACGATCACAGGAGCTAATTTTAGCTGGGATCATCATGAAGGGATGCTCCAAGCAGGAAAAGGCTCATGCTTCAGAAACTATGACTTCTACATGCTTTCTAACCAAATTAAAACTAGAGAAATGTAAGCTTAGCACACACCTGTACTACAGGAGCTGCTGTAATGCAGTTCTTGGAAATGGGTGCAGCACTGCTACAGTGCTCCCATGTACCATATTACTGAGGAGGCTATCACCTTAATGAAAATGCTCCTACAAGCTATACAACAACTGCATATGCAGAAGAAAATAATAACCACCATTTCAGCTAATGTAAGTTTATCTATAATTAATTGCTGGATTTTATTTAATTTTGTTATTGCTTTATAAGAGCTTCCAGTAGACTGTCTGCTGCTGGTTAACGTATAAAGGAGCTGCAGCAATTTTTTATCCCCTGAACATCTGACTCTATAACTGCACTGAATAAAAACTCACATGCTAACAGCAAGATGCTTAGATTTGCCTTGTACCTTCCCTGTAAAGCTGTGACCTTCATTTTATACCTAGAAAGGAAAAAAATCCACAACATGGCAGAAAAATGAGGTTATATAATGCCTTCCCTGACTACATCTGCCCACTGCTGCCAAGGGGTCTACACAGAGATTTGTCTCCCAGGATCCCTAATGCTTCTGACTAGGAGATGTGTTATTCCTACAGCTCAGCTGAAGTTGGTGAACTGGTGCAGCAAGGCTCATTCTCTGTGCCAGCAACAAATGGAGGGCTTAATAGGTAACTATATATACGTCTAACATATGTATAAACAGGGAAAAATTAAAATATATTTAAGCCTATTCACACTTCTGCATTACAAAATTGTTTTCCTTAGTGCGATTTGATTTAGTGATATTTAATTCTCTAATTTGGGGGGCTCTGGCAGTTAGTTCTGGCACACATTTTGAATTCACGAGACTAACTTTCTGCATGAGGTGAAAAAAAGCTGCAACTCTAGCTCACAAAGATCCTGGTTTTCAGCCAGATTGGGGATTTTCACTTCCACCGCAATTAAAGACAGCTACAAATCTACACCTCTCCGAGTGCCTGGAAGAAGATGCAGCCTTAAAGAAGGAAACTGGTCAGCTGCTGAAAAAGCAGACCCAAGTGTCAGACAGAAGCAAGGAAGCAAGCTAAGGATGGCAGCATGTCTTGGGGACAGCATAAAGTGCTTCAAGAGACCACCAGAAGACTTCCCCATTTGACTGTTTTATATATATGTTTGATGTTATTGCTGGATTTGCCTAGAAAGGCCCTAAAATGAGAGGTACTTTGTAAGAGTTTCAGAAATATCAAGATGACAGAAAAAATAGGATTCATTCATTTTGAGCTCTACTAGGCAAGGAACAGACATGGCAAGAGCTCTATTCTCGGCAGTATTTAAAAAAAAGATTGGAAAATAACAAAAAAACATCTACTGAAGGTCTGCACTGACAGAGGAATGGACGAATCACCCCAGTAACAGGCTTTTCTCCAGCTCTTTTACTGTGCACCTCCAGTACAAACTAACTCCAGGCATTTTTGAGCTTGGCATCTTCCTACGTCAATCCTTTTGGTGCTGCACTTGGGTCCAGTAAATGCACTCACTCAGCCTAGCCACCTTCACAGTATCTTATAACAAGTTAGAGCTCTTTCTATAAGCACAGTAATATGCCTGGCAGTACTGAACAGGTTGAATTAGGAGCCCCAGAAGCCACCAGCTCCAAATGTCTATTTATCCTGGATGCTCTAATGGGTTTTAAAGGTCAACTATATTTTGAAAATAGACTAACTTGAGTCTTCCACTCATATCTTCTCCCAGAGATCTGTTGGTATAGTGCTGCCTACTGGAGGCACACCCCATCTTAGTCAGACCATAAAGTAGCATGGAAGAAACTTTGTTTCACTAACCAAAATAAATCCAGAGCCAAGAGTCAACAACTGAAGTCAGTGAAAAGCTAGCGTAAGAAAAAGTGGAAGCCAAAAGACAACACTGGCTGCTGCTGACGCCTTTAGGTGCCACTATGATGGGTACAAGAGCGTAAGCAGTGCTGTTCTCTGAAGCAAAACTTGTGACATAGACGGGAGTGTGCTGGGTGCCTCCAGGCAGCAACATCAAACTCGGAGCAGCTGTGATGGTTACTGTTCAGTACCCTGTCTGGCTTCCAGATGCTTCCTGCCCCAAAGATCTAGGAAGAACAGACCAAACTATATCCACCGCTGGCTGGCTGTGCTAGAAATAGTGGGGCAGCCTAGGGGTACAACACCCTTTCTGTGTCCCCAGGCAGAGGCAGCATCCCTTCCCAGGGCAGACACTGGGAGTCAGTGTCCTGATGCTCAAAGCTGCTTGTGCAGCTCCTCCAGCTCACTCCCTGCAGCAGTGATGAAACTCTGTTTGCTAATCTCCGCCTCTACTAGTTTTCTGGTTTTCCTACAGCAGCCCACGGCAGATACATGACACCCTGCAGCTGGCAAAGCCACAGCTGGCTGCACTGGGGAGTATCCATCGAACCTCTGCCACAACCCACTACATCTGCAACAGAAGGTCCGCACCTCTTCAAGGTCTGCTGCTTTAATCCTCACCATAGCAACTTGGCAGTTTCTTGCTCACCATGTAAACAGTGTCCAATAGGGAGGAGAGCTCATTTCACTCCGTAGCCGGAGACGCAGGTGAAGCTACACCCAGCTAGACAGATGGACACCTGAGAAGACACTGGGGCCATTGCAGCCGCCAGCATATGGCTGCCCACTCTGCCCTAATCCTGGCTGAGCCCATGGGGATGATCACATGGCTACAGAACTGATGGAAAGGGGCAGAGCAGTTGACATTATCTACCTGGACTTGTGCAAAGCGTTTGACACCGTCCCACATGACATCCTCGTCTCTAAATTGGACAGACATCAATTTGATGGATGGACCACTTGGTGGATAAAGAACTGGCTGGATGGCCGCACACAAACAGTTGTGGTCAATGGCTCAGTGTCCAGCTGGAGACCAGTAACGAGTGGCGTCCCTCAGGGATCGGTGTTGGGACCAGTCTTGTTCAACATCTTTCTCACTGACATGGACAGTGGGATTGAGTGCGCCCTCAGCAAGTTTGCCGATGACACCAAGCCGTGTGGTTCGGTTGATATGCTGGAGGGAAGGAATGCCATCCAGAGGGACCTTGACATGCTTGTGAGGTGGGCTGATGCCAACCTCATGAAGTTTAACCATGCCAAGTGCAAGGTCCTACACCTGGGTTGGAGCAATCCCAGGCACAGCTGCAGGTTGGGCAGAGAAGAGATTCAGAGCAGCCCTGCGGAGAAGGACTTGGGGGTGTTGGTTGATGAGAAAATGAACATGAGCCGGCTTCAGTGTGCACTTGCAGCTCAGAAAGCCAACTGCATCCTGGGCTGCATCAAAAGGAGCGCGACCAGCAGGTCAAAGGAGGTGATCCTGCCCCTCTACTCTGCTCTTGTGAGACCTCACCTGGAGTATTGTGTGCAGTTCTGGTGTCCTCAACATAAAAAGGACATGGAACTGTTGGAACAAGTCCAGAGGAGGGCCACAAGGATGATCAGGGGACTGGAGCACCTCCCATATGAAGACAGGCTGAGGAATTTGGGGCTGTTCAGCCTGGAGAAGAGAAGGCTGCGTGGAGACCTCATAGAAGCCTTCCAGTATCTGAAGGGGGCCTACAAGGGTGCTGGAGAGGGACTCTTCATTAGGGACTGTAGTGATAGGACAAGGGGTAACGGGTTAAAACTTAAACAGGGGAAGTTTAGATTGGATATAAGGAAGAAGTTCTTTACTGTGAGGGTGGTGAGGCTCTGGAATGGGTTGCCCAGGGAGGTTGTGAATGCTCCATCCCTGGCAGGGTTCTGTGCCAGGTTGGACAGAGCCTTGGGTGACATGGTTTAGTGTGAGGTGTCCCTGCCCATCAGGGGAGTTGGAACTTAATGATCTTAAGGTCCTTTCCAACCCTAACTATTCTATGATTCTATGATCACACTGGTGGCCCATGCTGGGGAAACCAGAGGATGCCCCTTGGTTACAGACCCACTGTCTTTCCCCACTTCTCCAACATGGCAGGAGCATGAAAACTCCTCTTTTCCAGCTTTACTCCAGAGGTATCTCCTTTTTAATTTAGGACTGAAAACTGTAAGGCAGCTGGGAAGCAGGCAATGGTTGAAGAACCATGGGGGGCTGTTAGAGCCACCAGAAACAGAGGCATTGATTTTAAATCCTGGCTATGATGGCATTAGCTTTTAATGACATGGGGGAAAGAAGAGGGGAAAGGGGCAGATCCCAGGGGAGCTGTGCACAGCCTGGCCTGCAAAGCAGCACCTCTGTAGCTCAGAGCACAGCTCACCAGCTTAGCAAGATTAGTCCTCCATTCAAAACCTGCCTGAGAAGCAGGAAAGAGATAGAACAATCTTCTTCATGTGAAGAGAATGTATTGATTCAGCATCAAGCATTGTATTCATTACAGGATTGCAGCTAATCTGGTGTCTGCTTTTATTCTGCTGTTGTTCTGATACTGTACCACTTGCAGCAAGCAGACTGGGACAAAGGCTTCCTTGCCACAGTCCTCAGATAAACATCCACTGGGGCAGAGGATTTTGGATATGTCTCTGTGCAGATCCTGACCTCTCTCAAAGCAGCTCACCAGCTTTGGAAAGGGTGCAGGACGCAAACAAAGACTGACCTACAATGTACTGAGCATACGATGCTCTGCGCCCTGACATGACAGACCTACATGTTTACCAGACTGAAAAAATGCTTTGCCCGGACTTTCCTGTGCTGTTTTTCACCCTGGAGGGACTTAGAGGACCACCCTGAAGAGGGGCCACACCATTACCATCATCATCACCATCAGCTGCCTGAAATTCTTTCCTGTGTGTGCTCCTGGCCTGGGGGCATTACCCAGTGCAGAGAGAGTCAGGTTATACGTAACAGATACTCTGACTCCTGCAAATAAAGGGAGTGGCTGCTCTAATAGTTCATTTACTGCAAGTCCTTTTTTCAGACACAGTGGTGACCCCTTTGGAAAGCTAATTTAATTACCATTAACATATGAATCCTTCGATCGGACACTTGGGATGAGTTCAGTGCAAGGCAACAGGTGTCTTTATGTGAAACCTCATCAAAACCCCATAAGCAGGGGAAAAGCTCCCTTTTTTTTTTTTTTTTTTTGGTGGACTTCCCCAATCCAAGAAACAGGAGCTAAACCAGAAGCAAGTGCTTTCTACAGAGTACACAGCAAGGCTGAGCAGCCCACGGACACCCCAAGTCAAATCCTGCAGCTGGATTTTAAATGGGATTTTAAATTTTCTGACTGATCACATTTGTAGCTGGTATGTTAAGACAAGGGTAGTGAAATCTTATCCTTCGGGGCACATATGGATCATTGCACAAGTCAGGCAGGCATCTGCCCCTCCCCTGCAAGAGAAATTGTAATT
The DNA here is from genome assembly GCF_034315485.1 of Pezoporus occidentalis. Lineage (NCBI taxonomy): Eukaryota > Metazoa > Chordata > Aves > Psittaciformes > Psittacidae > Pezoporus > Pezoporus occidentalis. The sequence continues at coordinate 9,202,334 of NW_026916158.1, forward strand.
AGCAGGGACTGGAAGGACTGAAGTTGAAATTAGGGACTAAAGGGGACACGAGTGGCACATGGATGTGGTAAAAGGGAGCTTTTCAGCTTCTCAACTGTAACAGTCCTCAGTAACAAATAACCATAATGAACTTGACAGATGCCTGGACCAGTTTTGCCCACTTCAATTGAATACAGCTGTCACCTCAATAATGAGCTAACTCTACTCAGTAGTTCCACGGATCCCTTTAAGTTTGGTATTTCTGGGGTTTATTTATAGCAAACCATCATTATTACCTTTGCAAGAACTGGTAACACTTCCCGTGGTGAGGAGTGGCTGGAGGTGGGTATGCAAAAAAGATGAGCAGGGGGCTTTGACCAGTCTAACAAAACATTTGGGGTTATGAGCTAGAAAGGTTAGGGCATGGTCATCTTAAACCAGGCTGAGAACAGTCACTTGGGACCTGCTACCAGAAATCATGCTGTTCCACCTGAAAACATCCTTTGCCAGCCCATTGCTTGGCTCTGGCCAGTTACCTCCTCCAGCCTTCGCCTCTGCTCCTTCTGCTCCTCAATCCGCTTCTGCCGCTCGGCCAGCAACTGCCGCTTGTGCTCCTCATTCTCTCGCTGCTGCTGTTCCAGCTGCTGCCGACGCAGCGCCTCTGACCGCTCCTTGTTAGCCAGCTGTAGCCTCAAGAAATCCCGTCTCAGTGTCGACTCCCCAGGCAGGTTTAGGATGGAGCTACATAGGAGAGAAGCATCAGAGAAGAACCCTTTCCTGCACCCTTAAACCTCTTGCCAGAGGGAGTTCTGCATGATTTTCCAATGTGCCCCCTCTCCCCTTCATTCTAACAGCATCTGAACACCTGACAGAACTTGGGCAGCAATGAATGGAGGGATGGGTGGACCACACATGTTGGGGGCAGAGCAGCATGGCTCACCAATAATTCATTTCCTAAAGGCTTCCTTTACATTAAGTTTCTAACCAAAGCTGCTTCTGCTTCAGTGACACACACTGAAGCCATTCACAAAGCACATTTAGCATGAATCATTGCCAGCTGTTAAAATATTACATTATCTCAGTGCAATAATGGAATAACTTGATACTCATTTACAACGACCTGAAAATTTTCACCAAAGAAAGTTCCAGCCCTACCATGCCTGCAGCAGCTCTAGAAAAGTTTCATGGTGAAAAGTTATGCTGAAATAGGGAGTTACACTTGCATGTAAGAACTGCATTTTAAAAGAGTCTTCTTTAATTTCAACTCACTTTTTTTATATATCTGAATACTCACATTTCCATGACAGCACCACATTCTGCTGCAGATCCCACAAGTGATAGGGTACCTGGGTCTTTTTCCCCAGTTTTTGGATAGGGTGACCTAGAGCATCAGTTTATATCCACATGCCATCCAGCAAAGGGAACATACTCTGTTCTGCCAGGAAACAGGACTCAGTATTCAAACTGTCCTTTTTCCATTTCTAGTTCCCGTCAGCCTGTAATCCAATCTGATTTTATAGAGTTACAGACACGTAAGGGCATAAATGAAATGCTGATTCTTACCTGGGCTCTCCAGAGTCATTTTCCTCCTCCTCCTCCTCACTTCCACTGTACTCGTACTCTGTCTCATCTAGGAACAGAATTGCTCATCAGTGTCTTTTGCTGGACTCACTTGTTTTTCCAGTGGTCGAAAACCCCAGAGCTCTATAGGCAGAACAGACAACTCTTCTTCTCACATGGCAAAGAATAGGCAGGATCATTTCTCTGCATCTTCTGTTTTTACGGAAGGCTGCAAGGCCAGGGAAGCAGAGGCAGTTTCCCTGGGTACTGGCACCTTGAATGCCTGTGCTGCAACCAGGGGAAGAGGGCTGCAGTCTTGGCTGGAGTGCCGCAGGCAGCACCAGCACAGTGGGCAACGGCCCCAGCAACCACAGACACTCAGTGTAAAGACACGGGTGTGCATAAAATAAGAATTTATCTCCATATGACAGTGATGGACCCAGTTCTTCAGGAAGGTTCTTCAAAGGGAGGAGCACCACAAGCTACTGAAGCCACAGGCACTGGAAGGTGGGATTTAACTATGTCTCTGAAGGCACCAACTCCTCTCTCCCTAAACATAAGCTCTTCCTATGCAAATCCATGTATTTTCCAAGCAATGAAGACATCTATGTAAAAGCTCAACTTCAATGTTGTGCTACATACTGTGATTTCTATTGGGATACCACCTTTATCACATGAAGAGAATTATAGTAAAAGAAAGGCTTGCATTTATCCAATTACTCTCCATCTCTAGGGTCCAACCTTCATTTGCCAGACTAAACACATTTAAAATACTTCACTGGGATCCCATTTTATTGTTTCGATTGTAGTGACATTTATTACAAGGGGCTGCAAGGTATGCATGAAAAATTAATACCACTACCAACAAGAAGAGAAATAGCGACATTATTAATTTGTTGGATTCTACATATGAGCTTTCAAATTAAAACTCAGTTCACAGGCAGCTGAATACTTCAACACGTTCCTTTGGCTACCTGATCTTCATTCCAGAAGACTTTGATAGGGCCAGGAGAGTTCACTGGAAATATTCAGTTTACTAGGTTATTCCTAATCAACGGAATCACTTGGCATGAAATATGTGAGCTGCTTAGCAGCTTCTCCCTCCCATGTGCCAGTACATAAATATGCAGATGTAAATTTTATACACACATTTTAAAGAATCAAAGCTTAAATGTTCCATGTGCAAATTATCACCTGGACAAAAATGATACAATTTTTCATCAGAGGAAAAAAAAATATTTAAAACCACTGATTAGTTCTAATGAGTCACCTGTAGGTTTTGTATGAACACTGACGGGTTTTGACAAGGGTATTTTCAATGACTGAGAGAAATCAAATCAAACAAAATAATGTGACCTCAAAGCAATCAGAAGCATGGTCACACAGAAGGACCACACCTACTTAACCAATCTGCAAACAAACTTAGCCATCTGCATAAGGGAAACAGGTACTGAGACCATGAAAAACTCAGTCCTCTTTGCCATTCTTCTTCTACTGAAACACTTTGCCTGCCTGGATATGGTTTGGTCTATGCTAGGGATCTCCAAACCCATGGCAGAGGTCAAGGACTGCCCAGAGTACTGCTTCTCCACTTACCCTTCTCCCTTCTTCACTAACCTTTCTCGCCTCGCTTCTTCTTAGTCCTGTCAATGTGGTCCTTGAGCTGGATGCGGACCTGCCTTTCATTGGGCTGGTCTCGGATGAAAGGGTGCTTCATCAGCTGCTCTGTGGTTGGTCTCTGGCTATGATTCTTCACTAGGCAGCTCTCAATGAAGGACTGAAACTTTTTAGACCTGGACAAGTACAGAAAAGGAAGGTACGGAAAAAGCAGGTACATATACTGATTCTTGTATTAGAAAGTGAGAAACCTGCAGGTTATTTGAGAAGAATGTTTGGCTGTTACACAGTTCTGGCTCAGATACAGCAATCCAAAAGGATTCCCATGACTTCTCTTGATGCTTAGCACTGTCTCAAAGCTGCACCATCACATGTGCCCTCTTTCGCTTCATCCTCTCCTATTCTTCCCATGTATGCTCCTGTCTTTGCCTTCCTGCTGCAGACAGGAGAACCCACCATTCTGCTGAGTTTGGAGAAAGTTAGGAATGATTAGTATGACCAGTGAATTATCAAAGCCAGATGTCACCAGTGGTGACCAAGAAAATGCAAGGAAGCATTCCTCCTCCCTTCCCTCTCATCTGTGAAACTGCAGGTAGAAACAAGACACGACACATAAAGATATAAATGCAATTCCTTAATGGATTGTTTCCCATATTTTAAGGCCCCGGGTGGTGTTTCAAGAGATGTATCTTTCTGAAGCTGAGTGGGACTAGCTAGGTTGTTTTTTGTTTTTTTTTTTTTGTATTGCCAGATTTAACCACCTAACATTACATGGCTTGTTAAAGCTCAGATGACCTCTGGACAATGCTCACTGCCTGCAGCTCTTCCCTGCACTCTCAGGGAGACTCAGCAGTTTTATTAATCCACCAGGTCCTGGGGAGCACCATGACCTGGTCTACCTGATCATGATCCATGCAAATGGACATGCTCTTTGAGCAGCACGGTTTGGGCAGAGGTGGGAATGTAGCTGTGGGTGATAGAGCCCAGCACCAGCTCACAGTCTGCCCTCCCACAAACAGTTACATTGAACCTCAGCTAAAACAATCTCAGCTACACCTTTAATAAACAGGTTTCTCTTAGTCTCAAGTGTTGCATACCCAAAGTTTTCCTGGAACTAATCTCACCACATTATAAACCCAAAAGAACGGGGATTTACAAGGAGGAAAGATGTTGACAGGCCACTATAGAATCATAGAATAGTTAGGGTTGGAAAGGACCTTAAGATCATATAGTTCCAACCCCCCTGCCATGGGCAGGGACACCTTACACTAAATTATATCACCCAAGGCCTCGTCCAACCTGGTCTATACCTTATGTTGCTTTAGCAAATAGTGTAAATGAGTGTAAATTGATGTCAGAAGCCAACAGATACTACAGAACTGCTTTAGAAGTAAAACAATAAGATTTTGGGGATTTTATTTTTAAGCTGTCAGACTAAAAGTGATTCTCTTTTAAGTGCTAATCCATACAAATTGAGATGCAAAAATAAAATACACTACTTGATCCAATTAAATCCTCCCTCCAGCTTTATTAATGAGCAAATCTTCTTTCTGCACCTTGCCTCAAAAAACTGCATGTCTTGGTGAATCCAGAAGGGACAATCCATGTGATGCTCAAAAAAATATCTGCTTCCAAAATACGATTCTCCCCTGTTTGTGTGAAACAGGAGGGACTGCAGTCCTGGATGCGCGGTCCACAGCACTCACGAACATCGTCGAGGTGAAGTAACTAAAAAGTTATCCTCCAGTGACTGGTCTTCCCATCTCTTTGGGATGGGGGTCCCAGTGCCCTAAGACACTTTTGTATTCTTGAGCTGGCTCAGCAGCTATGGACAGGCACCAGCTCAGGCCTCTGGTTTTCCTGCAATCTTCCTCTTAAAAAAAGTGACCCTGTCCAGTGGCACAGCTCAGCCCTCACTGGAGCAGAAGACAAGGGCTTCTCCCCTGGCTCTGATCCAAGAGGACATCATACCACGTCTCATCTCCTCCCCAGGCATAGGTCAGCCCACCTTCATGAAACACGTGCTTCTCCAGCTCTTGGGGTTTGTAAAGCTTAAATCAATGTTTGCAAAGTCTTTGTGACTGCTTGGATGAGAAGCGCTATCACAGTGCAAATATCACCTCATTAACAAAGAGGGCTTGTCATCTCTTGTAAGGCAGGGCTACGGAGTGTTTATGGGAACGACATCGCTGAAGCCTAAGTTCATTTTCACTTGATAAGCGCAGGAAGAAGAAAATAAAGCTTCGTTGCTGGCTGGCTTTAATTGGGAAAGAAAATTATACTGAAGACTTTAATTTCACCACCTGGTGTACTTTTATGTGTTGCCGTGCACTAAAGCAAGGAGAAATTCAAGGTTCAAGTTGAACCTTTCTTCGTTTTGCTTTCCTCTTGTGATCTGTGCTTGTGCAAACCAGCCCACTGACTGCCAGAGAGCCACTGTGAAAGCCTACTCAAACATCTCATCTTCTTGGGTTGGGCTTGTACAATGCCAGGACCCATCCTGGCTGTTCCCAGAATCTCCAGGTGAGAAATGAGTGTCCCACTAAAAATGCTGACAAAAATTCTTTTAAGGAAAAGGTGGAGTTGGTGGAGCTTTGTCTGGATCCTTTGGAGCTTCCCACTGCAATAAAAGCTTGGAAGATGCATACAGGTTTGAGCTATGCTGGAGACCAGGGATCCCTGCTTGCTCATGGAGGGACCAGGTGAACACTGCACTTCCCAGGTGATCCTGCTCTCAAAGCTCAACCCTGGCAAGTACAGAATACAGCACTGGATAGACCAGCTGACCCTGGGCAGACACCACCACTGTTCACCACCACGAGATGTGCACCTGAGACAGCCATCAGACATGCAAGGGGAAGGTAGTTGCCAAGAAACGCCTTGACTTGCACAAAGCACATCCTCGTATCTCAGGAGGGACTAAAATACAACTTCAACCTCAGCTCTGTTTTCACCTTAAGAAGGTGGGGAAACGTTCTGCTTAAAAACCACTATCTTCAGCTCCCCTCGGTCTGGAGGACGAGGAAGCCTTTGCTGCATAAACACCACTTTTGTATGAAAAATAAACTGAAGTCTTACAATCTATTTTGTGCTTTAGCAGTGAGGATAATTAAGTAGGAGACTCGTGATGTGGCAAAAAAAACCCCATATAAACTATTTTCTCAGCTGAACAATGGTAACCTCAAAAGGCTGTGCAAGGAGAGTGACACCCTCTGCAGAGCCAGCTGGGAAAGGTTCCTCTACTCCTGGTTTGGTAGTGCAGCAGCTGATGATCAGGCTGACAAAATTAAGATGCTCCCTGCCAAAGCCTGGGTCAGATTTTAGGGGTTGGTCCTAAAACCCCAACACCATGCACCTGATGCAAAGGACTCCAAGCCCCTCTCACTCCCCTCCCAGCAAAATACCTGTTGCTGTGGCACCAAGTGTATTAAACACCTACCCATTGCTAGTCTTTTTGTGTTGTTTCAGTAAGATAATAAGCTTATAATTTTAAAGAATAAGGTAAAACTTCCCTCTGTCAGCTCAGCCTATCTGGGAGCAAGGGGCAGTGCTGTCTCTCTAACATCTGGTACATCAACAAATCACTGTTGAATCTGAGCAGGCAAACAGCACAAACCAAAGATGAGTGTTTTTAAGGACTCCAGCTCCATTGGTACAGAACATATAGTAACAAAACAACATCTGCTGGGCTTCAGGAATATTCTTCCTACAGGTTTCTGCTGGCATGCTCCCTGTATTTTTTCCTGCAGAATTTTAAAATAAGGCCCAAACTAAGTACAAATCACTGCATTCCTGGGTTTTTCAAGATAAACTATCCTTTTTTTTGGCCTGGAATCATGTTTCCACTTGAAAACGGAACCTGCCTGGAAAGAAACAGGAGCCAAGCAAAGTGTCATCTAGTTTCAGGCTGCATGAATTCCCTTGGAAAAGCCAACTCTGTGCTGTGAAACTGCAGTGTTAAGAGATCATTCCGCTCTTCCTACTTAGGAAGCCCTCCATCCCATGGTTAGTGACTCCTTCAGACAAAATTGCCTCTCCTTAGGAGATCAAGACCCAAACCTGTACTCATGGGAGTGATGCTGGAGACTGTGAACCCCTGAAGCTATATAAATGCAAACACCAAGTCTCCAGCATGCCTGGGTTGCAGAAACAAGTTGCTCCAGAAAAGTCTGTACAGTCATTGGAGATTGAGAGAGAGACTCACCACTTTTTTGATTTCAACCTCGGGGCCGGGTTGCGAGGGATGAGGAAGAGAGCTCTCATGGGATGCATGTCACAGAGAGCTGCAATTTGCAAGAAGAGGAATTAAACATGGCACAGCATCTCACAGACCCCCCAGGTTTTCCAAAGAAAGGCTACACACTCAGCTGGAAAGACCCCAGGTTTCCTCTGAAGCTACAAGACCCGCATGGCAGGAGGATTTACAGTGACAACCCCCTGTCCCCCCAGCAGCCTGCAGCTCAGGTGAGAGCTGATGTGTATCCCCAGCACCACTTGTTTCAGCAGCAGGGCTGGCTGGGGATGCCTGCGCTCCTGCAGTTGCGTGTCCTCAGTACCCTGCCAGGTACTGACAGCAACGGGCCCAGAGCATGGTACAGCTGCACCATGTGCCACTGTGCTCTGCTTTATTGACTTGCATTTACTGGCACACGAGGGCAGTCCCAGGGTAACACTGAAAAGCTGCACCAGTATGACCTGTGCAGATGCACCATATGAACCCAGCATGCCACTACCTGTATCACCATGGAGGGTGGTAGAACATCAGCTCTGAGGAGCAGTCTTTTACCTACTTCCTCTTCTACCTACAGTCCTCAATCCCTTCTTCAGCTGTATTTTATTTGAGGAAACTGAGTCCCATAGCGCTCAAGTGATGTATCAGGGGTCATACACTTTGCTCACTGCTCATCCTATCCCCAGGGCCATACTTTGTTCCCATGGACCCTGCAAGCCCCACCTCAGGGAGCCCAGGTTGCTTGGGAAAACCTCTGCACGTAGTTTCTTGCACAGAATCAAGTGATGGCTGGTGTTCACAACCCCAGCACATTACAGCCGAGGGTTAATTAAAGCAGATCAACGCATCTACTTACGGGGAGCGCCTTCCGCCATTTCAATGGCTGTTATCCCCAAAGACCACAAGTCACTCTGTAAGAGAAAGCAGAAGGACATGTGTGATGCAGGGAGCATCGTCATAGCAGTGGCCACCAGGTGAGGGGGGCAGCGTGGCTCTCCCCAGCCCAGGGGGCTCAGTCCTGTGAGCCGTATCTGTGTGTCCTCTGCAAGCCCCCACACCCACACCTTTTCTCATCATCTTGCCATGTGCTAGAGCTTTAGAAGATGCTCCCAACCCCTCTCTTTATCACAAAGATTTATTTTAAAATGCTCAAGGAATTTCCAAAGTAGGCCATGGTGACCTTACTGTGGCACTGCTCCCAGCAGCTGACTGAGGGCACTGCCTAAGGAGATGCTGATGACCTGAAAGTCCCCTGGTGGGGGTATTCTACTAAGCCCTGTGCACCAAAGAACAAACTCCCAGCTCCTGGGCAAGCTGGTGACAAAATACTCCTCAGTTTCACAGCCAGGGTAAGCAGTACCCCCAGCTGGTGGCTCCCTGTTTAAAGCTAGGTGATGCTCATCCATGGATTTGATACAGCTCCAAAGAAAACAGGCTTCCTGGAACAGACAAAACATGAAGAACCTCGAGATACCTCAGGGGCTGTTGAATCACGGACTCATTAAATGGAAGCCTGAAAAGCGGTGTTTCGCCAGTGTGACACTTACGGACAAGTGCAAATAAATGGACACTTATCTACCCTGTTCCCAAGTCCTCTTCAGCCCACAAGGTTGGTTGAATCTCCCGAATGATCAGAGCAGAGAGAACACACCTGTCTAGAAATCTCTTTGATTTCATACTTGATTTCATTTCCCTCCTCCTTCCACTTCCTCCCTTGCAAACAGGGACACTTAACTCCCTGACTGAGAGCAGTGGTGAGCTCCCCGGCAGTGCCTCCCTCCCACCCCACCATCACTAATGAGCTGCAGCTCTCCTCTAGATCTGGTAACAAGCCCCAAAGGATGGCCTGGCTCTCCTGGCAGCAGCGAGCCAGACACAGTACGTGCCCGGTAAGAGAAAATGAGCACCTTCCCTGGTGGCACTGCCTTGGCAGAAGGCAGCTAATTTGTTATTCTGGACATCATGTATAGGACTGCTAATGATTCACAACCCAGCACCCACTGCGCATTGGGAATAGGACCCAGTTTAATTTTTGTGCTTTCATCTCAAGCACAGCCTCCAACACATGCCCAGGGGGGTGGAGACACCTGACTGTGATGGGAAGCTGGCAACGGCAAGGGCAGAAGCTGGAGGTGCACAGGGCACCAGAACAAGCCTGATGCAACACAGCTCCAGCTGATGTTGGACAGAGACCAGATAAATTCCAGTTAGCATATCAAAACCAGTAAATGTTGTAAATGTACATCTCGGGGTGTAAGGGACGGACGTTGCCTTCCACCTTCCCTCCTGAACCTCCAGTTCTCACATCTTGCTCTCCCTTCACCCTGCTCTCTGTCACATCCCCACAGTCCTACTTCAGTTTTCTCTCTCTGACTCAACAGCTGCCCTTTCCAAACCTCCTCAAGTCCCTAAACCTGCAACTGAGCAAGCAAATAACAGAAAAGTCGCTCTTCCCAGCACAGAGCCCCAGAAGCTCAGCCAGAGCTAAAAAAAGCCTCTAGGGACCACAAGCACCTTCTCACATACACCCTCTAGGAAAGACAACTCTGATTTTCAATCTCAAGGCACTTTTCCTCATTTTTAACTGAAGTTCTCACCTTACAAATGCTATCCTTGTACACATCTTTGTACCTGATTAAAAAGTCTCTCTCAAATACTATTTCCAGCCCTTTTACAGGACAGTCTCATCCATTCTTTGTTTCTGGTCAGCCAGGATTTCTGCTGCATACTTACTTATTGCAGTCTTTCCATATGATTCAGCACACATGACCCCCTTCCCTTTAGGTTGCCAAATTCCTAGTGTGTCTTTCCATATCAAGGTGCCCAGTATTATATTCAAGATGCCAAATGATCTTAAAACTGGAGCAATATAGAAAGGGATTATCACCTCTCTGTCTCCCAGAGAAAGCAGAAACTCAGCGGGAAGCACACATTTTATAATGATCTGGAATTCAGATTTATTCTTTTTCTGTGGGGTTTTTATTTTTGAGACTGAAAAGCTTTTCAGTCCACCCAGCAAAAAAGATGCTGTGCTAATGTATTTCCATTGCCTTGAGTTGGGAAGGGAAGTAAGCTTCTCCCCTCCCCCTCCTTTTGAGTCTAAGCTTATTGACAAGATATTTCTAAAGAAAAAAGGAAGACTGTGGGGAAAAAACAACAAATAACCTCAACAATGTGGGGTTTCTATTTGTTATTTTTTAAAGTGCTTTATTTTTGTGAGGCGGTATTTAGTGACTTCTTCCATAGATTACACAGGCATCTCTTTCTGGCTAAGAAAGCAGTGAGATCAGAGGCTTTTTGTCCAACAGATTAAGCCTGCGAGGATTCCTTTTTTCACCCTATAAATCTCATTTTTTGTACTCACTGTTTTAAGCTGGTCAGCTAAACCTGAGAGCATCTGATTTGCATCCCTTTAAAAAGTAATAATTGTCATTCACATGCCTCCCCTCCCCCCTGTAAAGCAAGAACATCAGGTGCAGGGATGTGATTCAGAGTACGAACTAATGTCTGGTGGACCCCACATCACCACGAGCTCCAGAAACACCCCACAGTGGGTGTGTCGGCAACAACCAACCTTCTGTTTCATACCCTCAGCCAAGGGAAAACAGTCAATGCCAACTACAGAGGCACACGCATCTCAGCTCGCTATGAGCATTTGATCCTCAGGGACAATAGAGGGATTCTGGTCCCGGCACTTGCGCATTGGCATATTAAGTGCCCTAGTTATTTTGGAAAGAGGAAAAACCTCAGGGATTTCTGAGGGGAGAACGTAGCCTACGAAGATATCAGTCCTTTTAAAGAGAAAAACAATGTGAAGAGAAAAAAAGCTGTGAATAGAGTGTTGCACCAGGCAGCTGCCAGTGGAGAAGCACCAAGAGCAGCTAGCGCAGGCCGTAGCCCTGCTAAGAAGCACTGCCATCAGCAGAGCTGAGGAAATGCCTGTTGTAATTGGTTAATCAAAGAGCATTAAGTAATTGCGGATTAAACTATTTCTACATGTCCTTATCATTAATGATTTATGTAACCCAGAGTCTGAACTCAGAATGGAGAGCTGCTCCCTGGAAAAACCATCGGTTCAAAAGTTGACTGATGCACTCAAATAGCTGCAATACCAAGTCATAGCTTGGTTACTTTAAAATCCTTCACCTCTCAAAAACTTCTCTGAGTGATTTGTAATGGCAGTCCAAATTGTGCCACGATGGTGGGCTGTTGCACTACTACATTGCCATGTCCTACTGTTAGAAAGCAGCCACCTTGCTCCACACTAGAGGGGCTCAAAGCCCTTATTAAACATTACCTTGCAAAGTGAGCTCTCAGCATGCACATGATCAGAGCTACAGTGAGCTTTTATGTGTCTGAGCTTCTTTTCCCAAAGCTTATGTGGCAGTGTCTTACTCTCCTCTCTGGACATCCTCAGTGCACCTTAGGGGGTTTTGAGCTAGAAATTCAAGTTCTGGATGCTTCAAAAAACAAAGGGACAAAAAAACCTCCAAGGGACATTTCTATAGATGTGTGTTCAGAAACTTGCAGTAAGGCAGAAACAGGATAAAGTACATTAAGCTCTTCCTGTTTTAATCCTCACAACTTGCTCTTGTGTGAAAGGGGAGGTGGGATTCCTAACCCTCCAGCGGACCTGCTCTGTGCCACACTGTAACTCAGCAGCACTGCTCTGTTGACACCAATCCAAAAATAAACTTCAAACAGGCTAGACACCTGAAAAGTAGGTCAGGTCCCTGAACCTCGGATTGTGTGGTAGCCTTCAGATCTCTCTGCGAATACCAGCCTGCAGGCCAGGAGACATGATTTTGCCCTTTCTAAACCTGACCTGACTTCCCTCCAGAGCAAACAGAACCACAGAATCAACAGGTTGAAAAAGGCCATTAAGATCATCAAGTCCAACCATTACCCCAGGACTGCCAAGACCACCACTAAACCATGTCACTAAGGGCAAACTGATCTCACTGCATGGCTGCCCCTCACAATCTCCACTTGCAGCCACCCCTCATCTGCCACCCACAGTGGCCCACACTGTAGAGCTGCTGACCCTTCCCCTCATGGCCATCCCTCCTCTACCCTATGATCTCCCTTCACAATCTCCCCTCACAACTGCTCCTCATGGTGATCCCCTCATATCCCATGGCTGCCCCTGCTCAGCCTGGCCACCGCTCATCTCAACGCACAATCTCCCTTCACGGCCACCCTTCCTCCCCCCTCATGATCTCCCTTCACGGCCACCCTTCCTCTTCCCTCATGATCTCCCCTCATGGCTGCCCTTCCTCTCCCCTCATGATCTTCCCTCATGGCCATCCCTCCTCTTCCCTCACAATCTCCCCTCATGGCCGCCCTTCCTTGTCTGTCACGATCTCCTCTCATGGCCACCTCTCCTCTCCCCTCATGATCTCCCCTCATGGTTGCCCCTGCTCTCCCTCACGATCTCCCACCATGGCCATCCTTCTACTCCCCTCACAATCTTCCCTCGTGGCTTCCCCTCCTTTGCCCTCACAATATTCCTTCATGGCCACCCTTTCTCTCCCCTCACGATCTTCCCTCATGGCCACCACTCGTCTCCCCTCATGATCTCCCCTCATGGCCACCCTCCTTTCCCCTCATTACCACTGCTTGTCTCTCTTCTCACGATCTCCCCTCATGGACGCCCCTCCTTTCCCCTCACGAAATGGAGCAAATACAGCATGTTTGACTGTAGTATTTAAACATGCAGCACTGAAAAGCAGGCTGGGAGATAGGAAGCCTCAGTCTGACGCCTTTCTTAACATGGGGAAAGACTTCTTCACAGTAAATTTGGATACATGAGTGGCACAACACAGATTCACATTGGACCTGAACTGGCACCTCAAAATCCAACACACAGAAAGCAGGAGGAGACTATGCTGCTTGTCAACATGTTTTTCCAAGCTGCAAAATACACGAAATCCCTAAGTGCTCAAGTTAATGTTACTGGGGCATAAAATCTGAGATTATACCAAGCACTTATTTCAGGTGTTTATGATCACAACTCTCATTGCAAGCTCCGATAAGTGCTGCTTTTAATTTCTTCCCTGTCTTACTAGTAGACTTGCTAGACTTTGCAAAGATTACATCTGTAATGACATATAAATGAGTAGGAGGATGCTTGTTTAGGTACCTTGAAGTCGTAAGTGGCATCAGGATTTTCATCGCAGGCAATGACCTCAGGGGCCATCCAGTAAGGCGTTCCAATGAAGGTGTTTCTCCTGCCCACTGTTCTGTCCAGCTGAGCACTGACACCAAAATCCACTGTGGATCAGACAGAATAGGGCATTGTAAGGTCAGAAACAAACCTAAGAATCACCCTTCTGTTGAATGTAAAACATTGAGTTCATTCAGATCAACTCCTCTGTGTGGTCAGGAAAGAAATATGTAGCCACAGATATTCCTCTTTGATCTTTGCCGGGATCAACAGAGGTCATTCAAGGACAAACCCTGATGTCCAGGTTTCGTATGAAACCCTGTGCCTTTTCCTCCTTGCCAGGAGGCAATAAAAAGAAATCACAGCTCCTCATACTAATAAGAAACAGGGTTATCGACATGAATAAGCCACTGCCTTTATTCTATGCTTTCTCATTTGAATTAAAGCCTGTCAAGTATTGGTAGAAGCCTCATTTTTCTACCTAAATTCTTACTGGAAATGGTAGAAATGCAAAAGACTTCAGGAACTAAGGGCCAAGGACAAAGGCCCATAGGGAAATGTCAAGCAGAGAGCTGCAAAACCTGATGAAATCAAACCAGTGACAGAATACTCTATGGTCCACTAAGTTCACTTTGTGCAGCACAATGGCTGGAGATTTGCCCTGGAGAATTTCCCCTTGGAGGGGAATCTTCGCCAGCATACAGCCAAATGAGCTGGTGGTACCATCTGTTAAGATAGGGATTTATTCTGCTGTAAAGAGAGAGATGGGAAAACAAGGCTTGTACCTCACTTTACCAGTGTAAATGATCTTCCATCACTAGCAGAAAATTAAAACATGCAAACCAGCTTTAACATTGGTGCTGGACAACTGAGAATATCAGCACATCATCTATGCTGAACTGCTGTCTTCCACGTGATCTTTACATGAATGCCTGGTCTTCCCCAGGGTGACTAACACCCACCTATGAAAGCCTGAGTAGTTCTTGAAAATTAAGCTGTCTCTAACAAGTTGGCTTGAAAAATAAGTCTGGATTGAATGAATTGTGATCTGTAGGACACTTCTATGAAGCTGTGGGGGAACAGACTTTGATAATGTCTGGCAATGCACACAGGGCAACTTTCAGTCTGAGGCATGAAAAAATGGTCACTTGCTTAACCTGTATCTGATGAAAGAACTGCCCAAACTACCTTTCTGAACAGAAACACAACTACAAGTACATCTTTGCAGGCAGAACTCGGCCATCAACCCCTAGCAGTTTATAACACAGCACTTGGTCAACACCCAAGGTCATGTTATTGAGACTGGCATGAGAAAAAACATAAGAGTAGATCTCAGTATCCATCCCCTTTCTCCAAGCTGTATACAAGTTAGTTTTGATGCTTCTTTCCAGCCAGCTCACTTACAGTTTCCAAGAGCTCTAACCCACTCTTACCTAGTTTAACTTCTGCATTTTCTGTCAGCAACACATTCTGTCCCTTGATGTCTCGATGAATTACTTTGTGCTGGTGTAGATGACTCAAGCCCTAGAGAATTCAGAGAAAGGTTAGAGGAATCCAAGTTCAAAGCATGTCATTTCTGGACATTCCTCCTTAAGCAATTACACTCCGGAAACGAAAGATTCACAGTTGGAGCTAACCACTTCAGAATGCTTTTGTTTAGTGTGTGTTCAAAATTTTACCCTATGTCACACACTGGGAGGACATGCCCAGCAAGCAAAAGGCCCACCGATAGACTATATGCGCTGCAGTGGGTGATCCCCATTGCAGGAGAAGCGTCAATTCTATAGGGATTAAACCCAACCTTTCAGTTTCTGCAGTAACTCATATTAACCCAAATTCCTCTGTAGTCTAGACGTATTTTCCCCCATGTGTCCCTTGCCTTAGGGAGCCATTTCAGTGACAAAAATAACAGAATGCTTTTGTCTCCTTTCTGTATTCCCATCATCCAGAAACTGAAGAAAACAATTTGCTTGTTATATTGGTTCAATAAACTGGTCTTTAATACACTGAAAAGCTTATATGAAAAAAGCTACCATGCAAATGCAAATGTTATAACTTGCACATCCTTGTAATAGAGATATAGGTCAAAATAAAAGCCTGCTGCAAAGGCCAAAAGTAAACTAGATTTTCTGTTCTGCTTCTTTTTATTAACTCATTAATTTCTTTTTGCAACCTACATTTTTATTTCATTAATTTATTATTTCAAAGTAACATCCATCTATACCGCGAGCATAGGAAAAGTATGGATTACTTCAAAACCTAATTTTGCATTAGGTTTATATTTCACATTAAACATTCATATTTGAGGAAGAAAGTAATTTCTGCTATCACCACTGGTAGTCAGTAGTCATTTTATGCTTGTTACCCTGGGATACAACTGTGGAATCTGTAGGGGAGCCCTTTTTTAGTCATGTTAGAGGCACCTCTGTGCATCGGAGACAAAACAAAAATCTCACTGAATTTCAATAAATGCTTGAACAACATGAGATTGAGCTTTGTGTCAGAATTACAATTGGCTGCCAACGTCTGAACAAAGTCCGAGCCACCTTCTCCATCAGGAAACTGGGAACCTTTCATCACCTGAAACCCTATGGAGGTTGCCAACCAATGCCCAATGCATGGCCAAAATAATAGTGATGACACTCAACAGTGGCCCTGGGACCTGATTCAGTGGCTGGGTTCTGACTCACTGCCAGGAACTATTTTAAAAAGTAGGCTCACATTGCTCATACATTTAAATAAGCCTGCATAACTGGCTTTCTGGCACTGAAAGCAGTGTCCACACAACAGATGATTAGCTACAGCACCACATCTGCCCATCATATTGGTCAACAGGGAAGTGCTGTGTCACCTCTAGACACAAGCAGCAGCCTCAGTGGCAGTGTTGGACACCTCCTTCTGGAGCAGTCATCTTGCCTTACTTTCTTCCACAGAATCATACTTGTTTAGATGGGAAAAGATCATCAAGTGCAACCATAAACCTAACAGTGCCAAGTCAAATCCACCACTAAACCATGTCCCCAGGCACCACATCCACATGTCTTTTAAATACCTCCAGGAATGGTGACTCCACCACTTCCCTGAGCAACCTGTTCTAATGGCTGACAACCCTTTCGGTGAGGCAGTTTTTCCTAGAACCCAATCTAAACCTTCCTAGGCACAACTTGAGGCTGTTTTTTCTCATCCTATCACTTGAAGAATGCTCTTCTTCAGGGTTTTCTTCACATGCTCAATATTTCTGTTTCTTCTTGAACAAAACCTCTGTTCATGGAATGACAGGCTTTAATTTTGGGCAACCATTCCTATCACATCATAAAACCTCAGCTGTGCAAAATGCAAGCAAGCCTTTGCTGAAGCTGATGTCTCCTAGTACAAGACTCTGGCACAGCCCATTTTAAGACATTCCAGTCAAACATTTATCTTGTGGGTATAACAGTTGCAGCATCCTCATTAAAGACAGAGATATGTGGATTTAATAAAACATAGGGTGCGTTTGAATAAAGAAGATTCTACCCACAGACTTTATTAGTGCTCACCTTTCTGTCAATTGAAAATATAATTCTAATGTAAATAAATCTTTGCCTTATTAATACTAAGGATTTATTATTATTTTTTTTGTTGAAGGAATAAAGAGGATTAGAAGTCAGGGAACTAAGAGAGCTAAAGGGCTCTCTTAGCTAAAGGCTCCAGCCCATGGCAGCGTGGCAGTCATTCCATGTCTCCTGAGCACCAGCTGCAACACTCCAGCAACACCCAATATTCAGCTCCCTCTGAGCACATACCCGTAAGATCTCTCTGCAGATGTACGCAATCCACTCCTCCTTCAAGGTGTTCCCCTTCGTGTTCTTGATGAGGTCAGTGACAGAGCCTGCACCGCAGAACTCCATCACCAGCTGCCAAATGGAACAAAAATGCAATTATTGTAATTACAGTGACAGGATCCTCCAGGCTGCCTGACCTCAGGGTAGGACCCTGACACTGGCAATGCAACTGTGGGGCGACCACACTGCTATGCAGAGCCACTGGGACATAATCTTGAGCCTATCAGCTTGTAAACCACATAGGTTCTGTTGTAAAAGTGAAACAGTAGAAGGCTGGAAGGCTTGAAAGGCTTGTTGCTCTCCAGAAGATTTGGAACAAGAAACAGTGATCAGTCCAATGCAGAAAATCATCAGAGGAAAGTGGAAACCTTGAAATCTCCCCACCTTGAAAGACCCCACCACTACATACCCTACTTTATACTTATAATCAATCTTTAGCATAAACAGTAATACAAGCAAAACTCTAGCATGTAAGTTCTTCAACTCTGAAAGTGTGAAGGCAACAAGACAGACATTTGAAAGCTTCCTACAACCTTACAAAACAGGTACACTTTTCAATTTTTATTTTGTATTTTTTTAACCAGAAGGTCTTTGGGTTTTATCACCTTTTTGGGCAGGAAACCTTCTTTGAGGGAAAGCTTGCCAAGTAGCTTCAGCCTGTCCAGGACAAAGCTGGCATCCTGCTGCTCAGGTTGGTACAAACAAGACTGGGCATCACCGGTTGTACCACTTTCAAAGTTTCACAAAATTAAATATAGAAGTACAGTGATCTAACCCAGGCCCAGACTTAATATCATACAGCAACTGTGAAATAAATGTTATAAAAACAACACAGGGTGTGTCTGCCTCCCAGGGACATCATGGACCCTAAGGCACACAGGAGCCATCAGTGTGCTCCAGAAAGGGAGCACAGCCCATGCATGCAACAAGCATCCTCTAAAACCTGTGCAAGTGTTTCTCTCAGATGTTAAACCACATTTTCTAATTAGATCAGCTTGCTACTAAAAGATATTCCCTTATGAGTTGTGCCCTGCCATATTCTTCTATGTGTGCGTTTAGTTTCTTATCATGAGAAGCTTACATGGCATTTGATGTTCTACAAGCAAGTAACATCACTGTATTAAAAGCATAGGCCAAGAGCAGAGAAATAAACTGTGAAAGAGTTACTGCTAACCAAATGGCTCAAATGCAGTAATTCAAAAGACTATCATAAACAACCATAAAATACAGATATAGTACTGCTATAAACCTTCACATTAAACACCATACTTGAGCAGACTATACCTTAGCTGGGTTTGACAATGCTCCTATCTTCAGTTTTGATATCAAGTCTGTCTTCCTTTCCTAAACTGACAGCTGAAAAATTATTTGTATGTCCCTGTTGTGTCAGAAAACTGGCTTCAAAAATAGATGTGTCACTAGCCAAAGCCTGCCCTATGCAAGAACAAGGGATGCTGCTTCAGAACTTGCAGCTCTCCCACCCCAAGAGGAGACAAGCAACCCAGCTGGGTCACTGGGACACAGCCTAAGTCACAGGTTACTTACTGCTCACCAACAGGGAATAATGGAACAGCCAGTTCCAAAGCCACTCTTCCTTTTTTTCTTCCCTTTGAATGATTGACGCATGGGGAATATCAGTGTCTGCACATGTTTCTGATTAAATGAACATTTGGGATACCATGGCAGCAAGCTCTGAAAGGAAAACCCTGGATAGCTGAGCTAGCCACAAACACTTTCCAACCCAAAAGGCTGCCCTCTCCAGTCCCCTTCCATGGAAATTCATTCACAGGCTCTCACTAAGGTTTGGAGCAGGATGAAGAGGAAGGGCACGCTATGCTGTGTATACAGCAATCACAATGCTTAAAAGAAGGTGGAAGAAATCCCACTAAAAGTACACAGTGTATCTGTTAACTTGCCAGATTATCTTTATGGAGCTGGCAGTTCATGCAGTCCTCTGCCCTGTCCTTGATTTCCACACAGCAAAGATTAATTTTGCACCAGGAAGTGAATATGGCCAACTGCTGATATATTCCTAATCTGTAATTGTGAAATCTTGAGGAGATGGAGAGGAGAGGAGAAGAGGACAGAGAAATCAAGAAAGGAGAAGGGAAGGGAAGGGAATGGGAGGGGAAATAGAAATGGAGAGGAGAGGAGAGGAGAGGAGAGGAGAGGAGAGGAGAGGAGAGGAGAGGAGAGGAGAGGAGAGGAGAGGAGAGGAGAGGAGAGGAGAGGAGAGGAGAGGAGAGGAGAGGAGAGGAGAGGAGAGGAGAGGAGGAAGGGGAGGGGGAAGGGAAGGGAAGGGAAGGGAAGGGAGAGGGAGAGGGAAAGAGAAACCTCCATGGGATGTGTTTACAACTCGGGTTTTTAAGAGCTCCACAGTCCTGTAACATCACAGAATCATAGGACAGTTAGGGTTGGAAAGGACCTTAAGATCATCTAGTTCCAACCCCCCTGCCATGGGCAGGGACATCCATAGGAAAATACCCAGTACCAGCAGATCTCTGGCAGTACCAGCAGGCTCCAGATCCAGCTGGGCAGGGGCCAAGGGGGCTCAGCATTTTGCATGTGCTACTAACAGAAAGGCACTCCAAAGAACAGCAACACAGGTGATGGCTAAGGAGTCATGCCAACAGGCCAGGTGAGCTCTCACCCACAGCACTGTGTCCTGCTGCATGATGGAGCTTATGAACCATAAATGCATACTGGAGCAGGTGCAGGAGGATGATCAGCTCTTCTCAGAGGACCTGAGGACTTGTTCAGGCAGCCAGGGAATGGATGACTACACGGTATGAGCGTATACTGTCAACAGTGTGGACAATTAAGCACCAGAGAGAGAGAAGAACAAAGTACTGGCATAATATCAACACTTGATGGATATATTTAGGCTGGAAACCAACAAACTGTCTTATAGGAGAAAAGGGAACAAAAGTTTCAGCTGATTTTAGGGCAGAGCTTAGCATATTCACGCAAGATTTCAAATGGTACTTATACTAAGACACCTTCTTTCCAGTCCCAAGGCTTTAGGTGAGTGCTTTGCCCTGCACACACATGTAGCATTACCAACCTTTAGTTAAAGGATGAACTCATGATGTGGTAGGACAACAAACTTGAAATGCAGATTGAATTTTTATTAACCATAATTAAAATTATCAAGATAGGCTAAAGGTAAGATCATCTTCTGAAATTTAATTTGCAAGGCTATTTGTCTAGGAAGTATTTTTAAATACAGTTCATTTAGCATTTACTTAGCTCTTCATATCAGAGTGACAGCAAACTTCATAAGCAAGGCAAATTCAGAAGCAGCAGCTGTAAATTCTGTGCCCTGTTGTCTCACGATTTTTTTGTTTAAAGAGGCTTTGCAGTTTTCAAATCAACCACCACTTTCCCCAGTTTGGGAATGGCCAGTAAGACCTCTGCTCCCATCCCTTCCCCATGGAAGGGCTCAAACCTGAGTATCTCCAGGATAGAAATCCCAGTCCAGCAACTGGTGAACTGCTCCAGCTTGTTCAGAGAAACCCCCCAAAATAATTCAAATCCCTGTTCTGTAAGCCAAATCCTTCCATGTTTCTATTCCTCACCCCAGGAACAAAGTGGCTTCTCTAAGTTACAGAAAACAAACATGCAACATGCCATGATTGAATGATGCTGGAAATACTTTGTCCTGCTGTGTGTGTAAACAGAACACAGGAGCGATGCAGTCCCATACACCCAGGCCACTCAAGCCTCCCATCTCACCCCACAGCCCGGCTCCCTCGCAACAGACTCCCTCATCACACACATCGTGGCACATGGAGCCAGCGATAGAGCATTGAAAAAAAACAACGCAGAGACTTTCACTTGGTGGATCAGCAGAAAAGCTGATGCCCATTTCAGAAACAGAAAAATAGCCATGGAGTTGCTATTATGCAGCAATGCTCTGTAGGAAGATAAGCACAGGTTTTAATTGCCTGTGTTGGTGTTACAGCGGGAGCAGGCTGCGATGCTGCTGCAGCAGCACACATGGGTGGGGGCCAATGCTGCTCTGAGTTCTCCTCTCCAAAACCAGCAGCAAACTGCTCTTGCATATTCTCATAAATAAATTACTTGCCTGGCTGTGCCCTGCCTGTACCTCCCCACACTTTGAGGCCAGCCAAGCAATTCCTGCCCCTTGGGGAGCTGGCGGGCAGCTGCCACCACAGGTCCAGAGCAGGCTGAAAGCTTTGGGCGTAGGGATGGCAGTGAAAGGAGCCATGCTACCAGTCTTGCAATGTTTACAGAACTGACACCGCTTTGAAGTGGAGTGAGAATGAAATAGCATTGGCTTACTCAGCCAGACAGCAGCCGAAAGCCTTTCCTGCTTACCCCAGGCTCTCGGTCAGGGGCTGGAGGAGCAGCCCCACTCCCCTGGGACTGCAAAGCTTGGAGGGACTAGGGAGAATTACAGCTCAGCCAAAAAACATTCCCTCTCAAATGTTTAATGATCTAATTCCTGTGATGTAAGGTTATCAGCAACTGTCCAAAAATATTTTTCAGTGTCTATAAGCAGATTAACAGCAATCCTGCTCCGAGCTGCACAGGTGTCACCCAGTGCTTCGATGGCTTGTGCAACGTTTTCAGTGGAGCCTCCCTGCCCCCATTTTTGCTCTCCAGGTCCTCACTGTGACTGTTCATACCACCCTGCCATGATTCAATAGGCCTCTACAGCTCAACACAGTGAAAAAACCCACTGCAACTACACGGTGACAGCCCTGAGTGCTGCATGGCTGCAGCAGTGCCATCCTGACTTAGCCACTGGTCCTAAATCACTCTAATTCCTTCTTGCCCAGAATCGCCCCAGATGACACATCAGAGGCCACACCAACATGCTCCTCATGAGCAGGTATTTGGCAACCTGAATATTAGCAATTTTCCCCCTTTTTGTGACAGATGTGGCTCCAGGTGCAGGCAGAGTTGCCACGGCAGCCATCCATCTGCAGCCAGCACCGCTGGTCCCTGGGGACTACACAGGGTAGGCTATGCCCTGGGATGCCGCCAGCCCCCACGCTCTGCCTGCTGCCCACGCATGCCAGGGCTTCTCCATTGATGGTTTCAGTGCACCATGGGTGGCAAGGGCAGATGACAAACATCCAGCTGAAATGTCACCTCTATTGACCTGCAGATGTATACACTGTGTTAAAATTATGGGAATGATGTAGAGAGCCTGCAGCTTCCAGCAGCTTGTGAGGGTGGGTGATATGCTGAGAAGGTCCTTTGGGAAGGGGTCACCTACCCCAGCAAGTTCACACAAATGAATGCCCCATCTCCTACTACCAACCTCCCCCCGCCCCCTCCAAATATCTCAACACAACCCCCCTGGGTTACATGCAGCCTAGTAACCCATACTTTAAATCTGAGATGAGCACGGGGAATTTAATGAGTTTAACTCCAAGAAACAGCAGTTAACTGATTAACTGGGTCCTCACCAGTCCCTGGGTCACTTCCCCAACTTCTGCAGCCTTCCCTCTCTTCGCCCCTTGCACCACAGATCCCCCTGGACAGGACCCCTCTGTCCCAGTCAGAGACAGGCACAATCTCCCCTAAAGGTCCACAGTCCCCCCAGAAAGTAACACTTTATCCAACACAGGAATAAGCCTGCCTCTTTTTTCAAAAAGGTTGCCACTGTGACTTTTACTTCCTTTTTTTTCTCAACATATCGGATTTGTGATGTACATCGCCATTGTCATCTGCTAAGGTATCCTCCGTGCACCTCTTTGATTTGAGGAACAGTCGGCTGTTCCGTAGACTCGTCTTTCAGGCAAGTGGCTGCTGGCAAATGGAGCAGCAGCACCAAAACACCTGCTCATCACAGCGGCAGAAGCGATGACAATACTTCATATCAGAAGCTTGCTGCTTTTCCGAGAGATCTTAATCTCCACTGAAAGAGCTCCCTGTTTTTTATTTCCGTATCAGTCTCCTGAATGTCGATAAAAAGAATTACTTGGGCATTATCAGAAACCGCTTTATTTCAACAAAGGGACAATGAAAAATAAACAAGCCTTTATCTGTGCAACAAGACTGATAGAGTTCATGCAAGTCCTAATTCAATCAGATCCTGCAACAACAGCTATTTAACACAACGCCACCAGCACAGGTCTCCTCCACAGCCAGGGAGCTTTCCTGTGAATACCTCAAACAGCCTCAGCACTGGGCATGGACTTACAAAAACCTCACCCCCCAGCACTCTTCAGTGCAAGAAAAGCAGTTTTTGCAAGAACTTGTATCGCAAGCCCATGAGAGAGGCCCCAGAATTGAGAGCAGAGTTAGCTGTCTGAAAGGGAATCCAGATTATATAGTCCACCTTTTCCAGCGGTAAGAGAAGCAGCACAGCTGGGTGAACACCTTCTCCCCTTGCATGGCTGGGTGACCCACCAGGGAAGACCAAGGTTCTCCTCCTGACTTTGGGCATCTGAAGGTGTTACAGCACATACAGCATCTTCTGCTCTTTCATGATGATGGGGATTGATGAAAGTACCTCTCTTAATCGGAAGTTTTCTACAGAGCTTTTCTTTTTGGAGGTCTGGGGTGCTCTGGATGGGACAATCATTTAAAAAAAGCCATTATTTTATTATCACTTTTACATGTCAAGAGTTTTTTGCACCAGAGCTGAAGAAAAAACAAACACAACAAATCCTCTTCAGACCATGCTAACCCTAAACCCAAGCAGCATAAAGGCACTGAGCAAAGCCCAGCTTGAGGGAGGGCTTCTGTTGCTATTGAGGACTCTGGCACACAGTTGGTGGGCTCTTTCTTCCCCCAGGCACTTCAGCAGCACCAGGGGAAATGTTGTGGGTTGGTTTTCTATTTTACTCTTTTTTTAAAGGAGATTATAACCCGCTAAAGCCAAATGGAATTTCACAGGATGAAAAGGCATTTCTCAGCTTGACAGCTTTCTCCTCACTGAATCCCAGCCAAGCTGAAAAGAACATGTTTTTTAAGAGTTCCCACCAAAAATAACCCCAACACCCAAGTAAGAAAAGTCCCTGGAGTCCAAGACCCCAAGTCTTCCAATAATTCAGTGTAGCAGAAAGTCCTGGTAGCAAAATGATGCAGAAGCCCATCAGCTCCATTTCTGTCCCAGAACGAGTGTTCACCAAAACCCCCCAGCTGCCACTGTCCCTGATGCTCTGGCATGCGGATGCAGGGGAAAACTGCTGAAGCCACTGAACCTTTAGCTAGAATAAAGCCTAGATTACACAGAAACTCCAGGGAGGAGCATGCTGCTGCTCTTCAGCGTCTCCATGGTCTTGTGGATGAACCATGGATATTTGCTACCCCTGAAAAATTAGACTCTAGCAATCTTGTTCAGGTACATAAAACTTTGGAAACCACCTGCAGTTAGGTCAGAACTGACTGGATTTAAAAGACTGTGAGGAAATAAACTCCATTTAGACTACATGACAACATCCAGGTTATTATATTCAAGATAACTCAAACACAGCTTTCTCTTTAATGCTGTACTAATGCAAGTAGGGTCTCAGACTGCTGGTCAGACACCTATGGGGGCTGCAGGCTGTTGCTCCACAGACTCAGATCAGCACAGTAACTTTAAATAATTCTCCATGCCCTTATGGCAGTGTCCAGAGCCCTAACCTGTGGTGCCTGCCACCCTGCCCAGCCAAGGTGAGCACCAGGCAGCTGCCCACAAGGAGGTGAGCTCCAATGCTCCAACAACAACCAGCAAGCCACCGACAAGGGGAGAAGTGGAGGAAGCACCCAAGGATTTACAGACAGGCAAAGCAGCTTGCAGCCCTTCAGCAAATGAGGCATCCTCACTGAATTAGCTGAACAGCCACAGACCTTCCTGCTCAACCTTTGCCGTCCCTCTCCTCTTTATTCGTATGCACTGGCTCCATGCAAGATTAAGCATGAGAAGCAGTGCTGAGAGCTAGCACAAATCACACTTGCCCAGTATCCTCCTTCCAGCCTCCACCTTCCCAGCAATGCTCCCGGCTCCCTCCAACTGCTTTGGGTTTTTTTTTTTGGATGCATTTATTTTCATGGGATGGAATAATTTTCAGTTGAAAATTGTAACAAAGATGTCAGTGACGATTCAGAATAGAAATGGTTTTATCATCAGTTTGCAAAGATTTCATGGCATTTTGCAGTGCAGGAAGAGCCTTTTCAAAGCCATGGCTCTGACAAAGACGTGCAAAATAAGATATTTTTGTGCAATATGGGTGGTGGTAAGAGGACAACGTGGAGTAAATAATTTGTATCAAAAAAAACAGTTGTTTTAAAGAAAAGAAAGCAACTTACCCAGAGCTGATCATCCATTCCTGGTGGGTTCTTCTTAATAAAAGCACCATAATAAGTAGCAATATTTCGGTGGTGAGAATACTTCTTCAGCATGTTAATTTCTTGTTTGATCTCTTCCTCTTCATCCTGGGATGAGGCAAAAAGAAAAACCAGAGGCTCTAAAAGACTGCACTTCACAGGCTCCCAGTTCTCTGTGTACGTTGGTGAAATTCCAAGCCCCCCATTTCCGACCGAACTCTCCCAAATTTTCTTGAACTGCTTTTTACAGCCACTTTTTGCAGCCAAACCCTCAGACTGGAGACTAATGGGCTGCTCCTTGAGTAAAAAGATAAGGAGAAAACACAGGCTTTGAAGCATCTGCTTCATTTCTGAGCACTGAACTGGACAGATCTTCAGGCAGCATGGAAATCAGGTAGTTTCCAAATGGCTCAGGTCCTCCGTTTCCTCCAGAGCAGGATCCCAAAGGTGCTGGCAGAGCTTAAGGGGGCAGCAGTCCTCACACATGGGTTAATGACCCACCATCCCTGTGTGCTGCTTCAAACACTGCAGCACAGGCCAGAGCAGAGTGCCCTGGGAAGCTCCTGAGCAGCTGAATGTCTGCAATTGTAAGTATATGCCAGGAGGAGCTGGCCACGCAAAGGGAAGTTTGGCCAGGAACTGAGCTCTCACATGGAGACATGTTCTCCATTCAGAGGTGCACCAATGCCAGACTTGCATGTTTTCAGCAGGTTAGACATTCCTCCATCTTTTTACACTAATTCCTTTATGATTCATACCACAACTTACATCAGTCTTGTGCTGCTCGTAAGCTCAACCATACTTGTGTTACCCAAATAATGCATCAGATATACACAGTCCTGAATCCACCAGAGGCCCAAGAAGATGGCTTTCCTGAAACCACTGCATGGCAGAAGTGCTCTGCACTTTGTATCTTGGCCATCCAATACCCTGCTCTGGAAGCAGCACAAGACGTTTGAGGACACCAGGTGCTGTTGGTGGCACCATGCGGGTAGGAGGCTGATGCTGCCTGTGCACAAACTCTTCACCAGACTAACTTGGCTCTGGTGACAAGCATTATTCTTGTGGTTTGCCACAGCCTCTCTCTGTCCTGTCTTCAACGCGGCAAGAGTTGAAGCAGTCAAGGCAGGGGAACTGCACTGATACCTGTTTTGATGTCCTAGCTCTTTGCTTTCATGACCACCAAACATGCCCTGGTTTTATTTTAAGCTGACTGAATTCCAGCCCACTTTAATTTTGCAAGCTGTGGAGCAGCAGTTAGCGCCTTGATGTCAATAAGCTTTATCATAAAAGGACCAGAAGGACTGTTACTTCTTTATTACCTTTGTGTCCCTCACCTGCTTCATCCAGACTTCAGTTTTACAAACAAAGGACAAGACACCCTGGCAAACAGCGGTGCTTCCTGACAGGGTGTCATGCAATACAGACAGACACACGGCTTTCTTCCCAAACTACCACAGAAAGTGGTTTGATGACTACAGTCTTCCAGAGAGAATTCAGGAAAGAACAGTGAAGATGATGACAGAAGGAACAAACAGAAGTAGTAGCTAGGTGGAGCTTGTATAAACAAACTCCAATTTCATCTTTGGCAAAAACATGGAGAGTGTAAGCACCAAAGAGGATAAGGAACAGGCCCAAACATTACAAGGAAAACCCGGGAATTATTCTAAAAGACCTTTAGCACCTCTTTCCTTCAAGCAGTCAACACAACTTTGCTTGCTTTCATTTGCCCAGGAAACCAGGGAAAAGAACAAGTTATCAGGCCCCATGCCCTCTGCAACAAAAAAAAACAGGTGGATGCTCAACAATGCTGGGAGCAAGGAGGGGTGGTCAGCACAAAACCTCACCAGCTCCCCGAGTACCACTGGCCAGCTCTTCAGTCATCCCCCACCTCATTCCTGGCTCTCTAGGAAAAATGGAGATAAGGCACTTAAGGGACACTTGATCTAAGGCTTTATCTTGAATCCTTCTTCAGGCTGAAGTATTCACAATGAGGAAATGTAACCTCCAAAGCATCAGAGCTGTGGATGGCACCCAAGGACACATCTGTACAGCCAGGCTTAAGGGTCTCCAGCTCAACCTCCTGCTCCAAGAGGGCCTACTGCCAGCAATCACCACCAGTAAATCCAGTGAAGGAGGGAAGAAAAAGGAATTATCATAGTGAACTGCTGTACTACTCCAACCCCAAAACTGACAAAACCCACAGACGAGGTTTTGCTGCCACACTTTGCCTTCACCAATCAATTCTGTTACATCTGTTGCTGGAAGTAGGTCATGCGGCATACAGCAGGACCAGCCCCTGGAAAATGAATCCAAATTCTTAATTCAGAGATAGTGCCTGCCCTAAACAATCATGTGGTGTAATTTGAGGGCCTCTATGCTGCAATCTTCCCTAACAGATAATTAGCAAGAGCGCAGATGAGTTAAACAAAGCATGATTGTCAGAAGCCTTTGGGGGCTTAGTGCAAGGCACGTAGTTGGAATGAGACACTGGCTTGGGAGCGCACTTAAAACATGGGGGCTTTACATTCCAAAAACTTCCTCCATGAAACTGCAGATGGCTATGGCTGTGATAACCACACTAATTCTATTCTCTGCGGGATTCCAAGACACACTGTCTGCCCATTCCGTTAGAGCCTGCTTCCATGAGAACTAGATAAATGGCACTTGCAACTATTGCAAGTAAACAGAAACAGATCTCATTCACATTTACAGATTTAGTTCAACACATCTTGTCACCTATTAGCACAAAAAAGAACCTCAAGGTCCTACAGATATTAACACCAAACACAACATCTAGAGTATTTCAAAACACACTCCTGAGGACAGGTGACTGCCTTTCACAGCAAGTCAATTCTGCATATGCTGAACATCCTGAAAGCCAATTAAGAAAAATCACTAATTGTGAAAAATAAAGTGGGTAGATGTGATTGAGCCTTGAATTTTGTCTTATTCCACTAAAAAAAAACCCAAAACCGCAAAAGAACAAAGAAAGAAAAACCCCACATAACAAAACACATTCTTACTCCCAGATTTTAATGGCATTATTTATGTAGGCAGGAACTTTGGGATGTATAATACTGCACTTACAATTATGCATGAAAAAGCACTTTCATGTCACCCTCTTACATGTATCTGTTTAGGTTTTTAGGGATTATAGCAATTCCACTCTTTTTTTTGGTTTTATTTTGTGGCCACTGGGAAACGGTGAAACTATTCTTTCCTCTAAATCTTGTTACACACCTTAGTAACTTGTAAAATCTTGGTTGCCTTATTCTGATACAAGTTTTAAAAGAGCCACACTTCTGAGGCCAGAGTAGTGTGTTTTTTCCTCTTTATCAGCAGGATGCACAGGGGTAATTTAACTTGACTGGTAAAGTTATTCATAACAATACCTGCACGTAATTTTGGTGAACAAAAGCTTCTCAGTGAAAAATATGGATTTGAAGAAACTGAAATGTGTTATGAATACATGATCCTGTTCCTACGATTTTCGTCAGATTTTATTAACACATTCAAAAGAGCCACTGCTGGAACTCGATGCTGCTTTGTTTCAGCATAAAATTACTTAATCTCCCAAGCTCTTCCAGATTTATTTTTCTCTCACACATTTATTAAAACCAAAACCTCTTAATGGCACATTTCACACTAAGGCACAGGGGATTTGCATCCCAGGAACAGAAGCCTTCCACCAACACTCACATTATCACAACCCCATCCCATTTCCCCTCTTTTCTATAATTTAAGGATGCAAGAGGATACATTACCCCGGTGACGTCCATAACCTTAATAGCAGCAAGCTGGCCTGTTTTAACATGACGACCCTGCAAAAGAAAAAGGAAAAGTTTTGTTTTGCTTGTTGTCAATGTTTTACTCACAGTGCACAGTATCTTTAAACAATCTCCTGGTCCTGGCAGCATCTGCAGTTTGGGGTTTTTTTTCTTTTTCAAGAGCATCTTCACAGCAGCCATGATGGGAAAGCAATTCCCTCCTGCCATTACAATTAATTAGTAAAGGGCCTTCAATGCTGTATTTTCCTGGCAAACAAGGGCTGGAAATATCCTTTAAAGCTCAGCCATGCAAAGCAATAAAACCAAAAAACCTCCAAAAAAGCAAAACCACAAACAAACAAAAACAGCTCTGGGGTTCTCCTGAGCACAGAACACAACTCGGCTGAAAGTGGTCTACTGGAGCTGTGATGATGGAAATCTGCTGTCTGGGGTACCCACATGGCACTGGCTCCAGGCTGCTTATGTGTGAGCTCCAGCTCTCGCAGACCTTGGACCCACAGGGATCCTAGCCTTCAGGGCACCATTATACACTCTTCTATCCACAAATTCAGTTATTGTGCAAAAGCCTTGGTTAGCAAGCTGGAGAGGTTTTTAAAACCAGATTTACTTCTTGGCTGTGGAAGTGACTCCATCTTCAGTGCTGGCATAAGCAGGGAGCATGCATCTAGAGGAGATGCTCAAGAGCCAGCATGGAAAGAGAAGCACATACAGCCCCCTCGGTTTTCAGCACCCAAAAAGTGAGCAAGTCACTGCAATGAACTGCTTGTTGCATAGTTGATCAACTATTATCAATCCTAATGGAAAAATGCCTGGAAGTGATAGGGAAACTACGGAAGAGCCCAAATTGTTGATGGGGTGTTAAAACCAACAAAACTGCTACCAAGCAAGCCAATTCCCAGCCTTTCCTCCTCTCCAAAGAAACAGATCACGCAACATCATATCAAAATTGCTCATATTAAATCACTCCCCCCCTTCCTCCATTTGTGCAGGGCACGTGCTCTGCTTACAAAAAGGACAGAGTCAGAGGAAAAGAAGCTGATTTCTCTTGGAAAACCAGTGAACACTGATTCCAGCAGGAGAAGTGGGAGGCAAAAGGAAGCACCCCTATTTCCCAGACACTTCTTACTACAGGAGCCCCCAAAGGCCTTATCACATGAGACAGGGCATGGAGGACACAGAGGAATGGCAGCTCCTGCCCTGCAGCATTGGTAATTAATGCACCAAGGACACAATGAGGAGCAGAGGCTGACCAGGGTCAAACTGCAGCATAGCAGAAAGCGGGAAAAATATGAGCTTTTCCCTAAATTGAAGGCTCCTCCACCCTTTCCACCATTGTGCTTGTTGATGAGCTGGGGTTTGTGCCTGGGTTTCCTCCTGCAGGCTGCAGATGGTCTTTCACATTATCTCACCTCCAGCAAGAACCCCAAACTACCAGATACAGGGACCTCTCCCTGGCCCCTTGTGTTTTCAGGCATGGCACTGAGGAGCAACCCCACACTGTGGTTGCAGGGTAAAGCAGCATCCTCCAAATTTATGGCTTTATCGGGAAGCCAATTCACCCACCAGGGCTCCATGCTCATTTATTCACACAATTTATATGTCCAGAGCAATCACACATTCCAACAGCAGAAAAAGAGCTTTACTTTAAAAAGTGCTACATAAAAAATAACAAAAACAAAGTGCAGCCCTGCAGCACTCAGCTGCGGCTGAAGCATCGCCTGGATGAGGCCACCAGGAACGAGGGGTGCACCTCTAGGCACCAGCTATCTACACTGCATGATCTGCAAAAACAAATCCTCCCCTTCCTAAATTCATCCTTGTTTGCTTGGTCAGGAAGCACCCACATGTTCCAGCTCTTTAGTTAAAGCCAAGAGCACATCAGCAGGGGATATGCTCAGACACAACCACAACACACAGCATCTTCCATGGAATGGAGGAGGAAAATGGGGAAGCAAGCTGGGGCATTTCAAGCCATGTATCTGGCTAGTTATACCCGCCTTCATCTGATATTCACCACTGCATTTTGTATTTCAAGGATATGCCTTAGCCTTGCTGCGGAGTGCTGTTGCCTACCTCTGGGACCAGCCAAGGATAAAAGAAGCCCTAGATGCCCACAACATCCTTCTCCTAGTGATGTGCCACCACCTCATACACCTCCCAGATATCTACAGGTGAAAGTAAGACCTCCATATTGTGTAAGCATTTATCAAAACAAAACAAACTGCTTTGATAGACATGTTAATGTAAGCCGTGAGGGACACTTAGTCATGCAAAAATCTGATGAAGTTTAACCAATAAATATTTAGCCTAGGATCTTTTAACAAAGATCTGCTTTTTGTACAGATTTTCACAGCAATGCATTGTTGAGCTTAATCCTGGCAGATTTCCACCTCTGTCCAGAGAAACCAGGCATCTCCTCACCAGTTAGCTGTCCTTTTTAATTCAGTGTAACTTTGTGCTCAAAATCAGTATCTGCAGTGAAACCACCATAATAGTTGAGAAAAGCCAGTTGATTTTCACCCTACCGTAGACATTCCTGGTTTTGCAGAAATACTGAGAACCGAAAGTGACAGATGCAATGCAGCAATAAACCCTTTCAACAGCATCAGCCTCCAACCACCTCCTGCATGCTGGCCACGCAGAAGCAAGTGCCTGTGCCCAAAGGCTGGAAGCAAGACCAGAAGCATCTGTGTCCCTGCTGTCTCTCAAAGTATCCAGCTGGACTAGGCAGTGGAGCCATTTCTGCCCAAGCCAACCAAGGCAAGCTGAAATTGCTAATTAATGAGTGGCAAGTGCTACACTGTCCAGTGTGAATATGGCACTGCTGTGAAGGAAGCTACAAATGTGGACTGGGGTATCAAGACCAACAAAAGTACCATAAAGCCCCTGTTGCAATGCTTTTACCTCCTGTATGTCCTCCACCCATCAAAACTTGTTGGCTTTTCCCTTTAAACTGTCAGCAGAAGCCTCCATTAGAAAACCACACAATGACTGAGCCCAACTCCTGCACCTGGGTTGCCTCTGTTCCCACAGCATAGATGTGGGTCAAAACTGCAGGTGCCTTCACTGGAGTCTGGAGCTTGGGAGCTTACCCTGGAGATGCTGGAGAGGATGCAGCTGCCCCTAGGCACAGCCTTCAGGAGGATGGGACCCTTCCAGGGTCAGGCAGTCACTTCTGAGCCTTCAGACCACACAGCCACCACCATTTTCAGTGACAAGAGAGAAAGAAGATGGAGGGGAGCAGCAATCACCGCAGCCATCCTTGCTCCCTGCACCCTCCTCGCCTCCTGTCTTGCCCCCTGTCTGCCTGCAGAAAATGAGCTGATCTGCTCTTTAGCAATCTGTAACATTTTGTCTTCTTGCCTTGTCTCCTGGCATTGTTGAATTCTTCCGCTTGTGGTGGTGGGTGAGCTGCTTCCAGCTGCTTGTATATGAGAGCGAGATATGCAAGAGGACTGGCATCCTCCCAAAGCCCAACCTGCCACAAAATGCCACCATCCCACCACCAGCCCCATCCTGCCTCAGGGCTCAAACTCCCGCATGGCTTCACCCTCGCTTTGGACATAAGCACGTTTTATCCACCTCTCTCTCCGCTCAACACAGTGCAGCACTTTCACCACCCCATGTTGGCTGTTCACAGTAAGCACTGCAAGGTTTGAAGGACCATTGCCAGCATCACCTGGAGTACAGCTCCTGGAGGTCTCAAATACACAAGCATCTTCCAATATCTCCCTGCTCCTTTCCCTAAAGCAGGTTCTGGCTATGTGATGTTCTGGCTGAACTGCTTGATCTGCTTCATCTTCATAAATTCACCACTGTTACAGACACCATGATGGCTGCAATGGTGTAAAACAAACAGGAGGAAAACAGGGCTACTAAATCATTTTTCCCCCCTCTCCAGATTTGCTGCCAAGGTTCACTTGGGTATAAACCCACATTTCAGCATCAAGATTATGCAAGCGTGAACTTCAAAGCTGCCGGTTTTTAATTAAGCATCCATCTGAGCATAAATTCATGCTCCTAATTACTCTCAAACTGTTACATCAGCTATCACTAACCTGATAATTTTAAGTATTAAGACTAATTTCTGCAAATGAAGCAGACACCACAATTCTTTTTCTTCAAAAGTTGTGGTCCTCATGCTCCATAAAGTGTAATGGACTGGCACATAACGGGAAAATGGCTAAACACTTTTAAATATCAGCTGATACATTCAGGCATTTTATTTACTAAATAAATAAACTGTGGTCTCAGTATCAGCTTTTGTACACAAAACCTGCATATCCTGGCCCAAAATTCAAGTCCACATTTCAAAGAAAGAAAGGTGATTGACTGTTGCTTTTTAAAAGTTTGCTTGTACAAGCACGGATTTCACCTTTCAGCAAACACTGCAATTTCTGTACACAGAAATGTATCCCACCATATTAACCTCTGCTGTCTCCTCCTATTTCAACAAAATACATGACCCACCACCTGCTGCAAACAGTGGCACATAACCAGAATTGTCACTATTTTGAGAAAAGCAGAGCTCCCGCTTCCTTCAGCTGGGTAGAGCATCATCTCCTGAACCACCCAGCCAGGGCACCCAGCCTCCAGGCCCCCATACATACATAATGCCCATAGCAGGCATTTAGAGGAGTAATCCTCTTGCATGTCTGATACTTTAAAGCAAAACATTTGTGATCCAGACATTTTGCAATGCCCTTAGTCATGTAACATGTAAGTGTTAAAAGAAGTGGAGTGCTCTTGCAAGGCACTGCAGAAATTTCAAGACCAACAGCCTTGCTGGGACCAGACCACAATGCTGAGAGATTTCATCGCTGAGAAATACAACCCAAGGAACAGCCCGTTTCATACAGAAACCTCTGTACATGGAGACAAATAACAAACTGTCTCATAAAAGTCTGAATATTACCACTTGGGCAGGACAGGAGCCTGCCAGCAACCCAACAACTGCCCTTTCTACTGGCCAGCTCCTGCTTCTAAACTGTGACATCAGACAGCACATCCTCAACACTATCAACACCCATCATCTTCCTACAATAGGAATGGCATGGAACACTGGAGATTTTGCCAGGTGAGAAGTCACCACATCATTTTTCTATGTTAATGTATCATTTTTTACAAGTGCTCGCTATGACAAACTCTTTGCCAAGCCATACTTCTGCAGATGCACCATCAAGGTATTCACTCATAAGTCTCATCTCTTCCAAACTGCTTCGGCATCCAAGACCTTCTGCAGCAGAGCTCCCCTGGCATAGGCCAGAACTTCATGCAGATCCCTGGTCCAGGTCCTGTCAATTCCTTGTTTTTCTGTTGTTCAAGGCAAGTCAGGGACTCAGTCCAAGATTTTTAGCATGAAGGCACTTTATCACTAATGCACTGAAAACTGCGTTCAATTTCTCCTGGGAGAAGGAACTTAGCCTTCCAACAGAGGCTATGCATCTAAACTGCTACCCTGCAGTAAATTAGACCATTTTATAGCACCTGGTGTGATTTGTTCTTCGCTTCTACTGAATATAGGCACATTTCTGTATTTCATTTCCACCGAAAACAATCTTCAGGGTGCAAACATCATCCCCCCCCCCCCCCCCAACTAGTTTAAGGGACTAAAATACTTATTGATGGGGGGGGAAAAATGGCTTATCCTAGTGTGAAAACTCAGACATCTCCAAAAGAAGCTGTTTTATAAATGATGTACTCCAGCTTTGCACTTGTGGTTTACACACCTCTTCAAACATCTGAAATGAACCCATGTCTCTGAGAAGGCAATTAAAACATCAGATACTCTAAATATCAGGTCAGTGTAAGAAAAAGTGAGTCATATAACAGGATGGGAAAAATGTTTATTTTAACAGAAAGTAAAATATCTGTTTGATTAAAACAGAGCGATCATGAGCCAAACCTTATTGTTCCTGCCTATGCTTAACCCCAGCCACTAGCAGGGGAATTTCAAACCAGTGGGGCCTTGTGACAATCCTGCAGACTAGGGGCCAGGTCCTCACTCTGGACAGGGACTCGGCCCCATCTCACTGCCTTTCAGCCAAACATTGCAGTAAAACCCCTGCCCTTTGCAGTAGCAGCCTGTGTTACCCCTTTGAGAGAAATGGTGTGACCATGACAGCAGTGTGTTTCCCTCTACAGCACACACCTCCACCTCTCCATCTTTTCTTGGGTTCACAAAAAGCTTTGTGAGAGTTTCAGAGCAACCCCACTCCTCCAAGACACTAAAGGGCATGACTGACTTGATGCAGTTCCCTTCTACTCGGAGCAAACTCCACGTGCTTACAGAGCTACCTAAAACACCCTCTGTCCTCATAGGCTTCAACACACTCTGCAAACAACATCCTCTCATACACACAACATGCCTGAAATGCCAATGCTTTGACATCAGAAATGGAAAAATCTATGAAACAGATAAAAAGGTGTATCCAATGCTCATCATCTCATTTGCTGTCCAGCTGATGCTTCCAGAGTTGCTCCTCTGTCCTTCTGAGCTTTCCTGCAGAAAGCTGCTTGCTTGCTCAAGGCAGTGCTCTTTATCTCTGGCCAACTTGCTGCCACCCCTTGGGCTGCTTATGGAGAACAAAAGACTTTCACTGAGAGGCCAAGCACAAACTTCATCCATAGCTGATCCTCCCTTACATTTGTCATCTTTTCTGGCATTTTAAATTGTAAAATCCTGGAAAACATAAAAAAAAAACCTCTAAGAGAAATAAAAATAATGTGGATTTTTTTTTTCACCCAGATCTCCTCAGCTGGGCATTTTTATTAATACTTCAGTTTGGATTAACAACCAAAGCTTCCCCTCAGAAAGGCATAAATCCTCTCCCAGCACAGACGTCTCTAATTGCACAGGGACAAGCTAATGTTCTGTGTTGACTGAACAAAGCTGACCTTTGGACTGAAGTATTTCTAATCCTCTGTATCAATCCAAGCTCTGATCGGGGCCCTGCAGCTGGAAGAGCTGCAATTCCATTAATGCAGCTCCACAACAGGTCTGATGTTAAGTAAAGAAGGCAGGATTATCAGATTAACAAGCTAAATTGTTAAATTAGCATACTATTCATCTCCAGAAATAACATGCACTATAGCATACAGGTGAGCAAGACTATAATCTTATATTCCCTTATATATAAAAGGGACACACATCCACTACACCAATGCTTGCATTTATGCCATTCCCTATCCCTCCTGAAGTTCAAAGGAGCCTGAAGACACCAGCCCTCCTCCAGCTCAGGAAGAACTGAGAGGTTTCCTTCTTCCATGTATAAAACCATCAGCGTAAGAAGTCCTAAAACAGCACCAGAAAACCTAAATCCTTCAAGAAGTTTCTGTATACAGATCCTCTAGACGTGGTTTGCACCCCTTCTAATTCCCATCCAGGGAAAATCACTGGTTAGAAAGCGCCTCCCCCTCTCTATGGCATTGCTACCATTTACCACCAAAGAACTGTTGTGGATCTGCTTCACACTCACACAAAGAATTGTGCACAGATTTTGTCCAGAAGTGTTTGAAGATGTGGGTTTTGAAGAGCTGCACTTTACAGTCACAGGAAACCTTGCGGCACACCAGATTTCAAGATGTTTCTGCATTCAGCAGGTCTTTCCCAGGACACAGGAACCAGCATCGCTCTCCTAAAAGGAGGTCAAAACTCAACAAGAGAAGGTCTAGGCCGGAAGATGAGTGGACTGAGCATAACAACATGGAGCAGACAGAGATTGAGATCAAGAACAGACAGCAAACACGCTAAAAGTGAGTTTAAAGAAACCTGAGGCACCAAAGGAATAAGGAGAGATGCTCCTGACAAAGAGCACTGTATAAAAAAAGAGAAGGAACAGTGCCTTAGGAAAATACTCCTGGAGCTGGTCCCACACTGAAAGCAGCAGGATTCAAAAGAGGACCAGTGGGATGGAGAAGCAAAAGGATGCTGCTGGTTACTCCTGGACTGCTTGGAAGCTTCCCAGGCCCTCTGCAAGCTTTGCTCTTTGCTCCAGCCCACATAGGTCCAACATGGCAGGTCTGCCAAGGGGAGCAGCCCATCATCTGCAGCCCCTCAGGGCAGGGAGGGCAGCGTCTGGTCCCCAAGGGTGCTCCTTCCCCTCCTGCACAGCCCATTTGCCCTCAGCCTCCCTGTCAGTGCACATTTTTGCAGCTAAAAGAAGGCAGTACAGTCTGTTCCCAGTAACATTAGTTCATGACAGCCATGTTATTACCACCCTTTAACACCCCCACTGTGCTTCTGTTTCACACTACTGCCTATTCAACACTGCAGTATTCATAACTAAAATTACATCGCTCTTTCAGAGACCCACAAGGCACCCTTTCACACAGGCCATGTCTCTGATAGCAGCACCAGGTTGCTCCTTCCAGTGGCAAGCAGGGCTGTGCAGGGAACAGTGCTGCCCAGTCTTCTAAAGGACTTGGCTCTTGAGCATGGCTCAAGAAGGACACAGACTCCTCTGATGGGCCAGGATATCCCATCATCTGACACCTTTCTCCAGGCCCCTTCTGGCTGACATGTGGCACTGGACCACCACAAACCTGCTCAGGTCTGGACTGCAGCAGGTAGCTTTTGCATCTGCAAGCACCAGGCAGACCCTGACTTCCTTATGTTTTTGCTGTATGCAACCCAGTTTGCCCTGCAGCCCACTATTTCTGCATGGTCCCAGGGCACCTTGGCTTTATCGCGGCCACAGCCACACTGGTTTTGATGTTCAAACCCAAACTCCAGGATAAGCCTACCAGCTTCAGGGCATCACCATAGGTGAAACCAGCTCTGTGTGGGATACAGGAACAGATGTCCCAGGGCAACAGGGAGCTCTCTAAATCCTTCCCTGTAATCCCTGGGACTGCTCATGACCTCAGACTGTATGCTTCAGGATGAGAACAAGCCACTGTGTCAGAGGCACCAGCAAGGTCTCTACCTTGTATTGTGCTTTGGCAGGGCTGCTGCTGATTCTGTGTTTGTATTAAAAATGACCCCTTCAAAACAGATTGCTCCTAACATGCTCCCTGCTGCAGAGCTCCCTGCAAGTGAGTGCTGCTGCCACCCATGGTAATTCATCCCAGAACACCAAAGAGATGTAGGTACTCCTCAGTCTCCACTGGCTTTTGGTACCCCATTTATCTGTGCCATGCATAAACCAGGTGCATTTCAACATGCAAAGCTTCACCTGCTATTTAATCCATGCCCCAAATCAGCAACTGCCTTGCAAACTGCAGCCGAGTAATAAAAATGGCCCTTGCAGAAAAAACACTGCACATGCTGATGGAAATGTAGTTTCCTGGAACACCTCTTCAGTGCCATCTGCTTGACTCCTGCTCTAGCTTCATAGTAGCAAGATCCAATTTTGGAGGTGGCATGTAAAGTGCAAGGTGGTTGTTCAACCAACAAACAGAGAGAACCATCTCC
Source organism: Pezoporus occidentalis (assembly GCF_034315485.1). Lineage (NCBI taxonomy): Eukaryota > Metazoa > Chordata > Aves > Psittaciformes > Psittacidae > Pezoporus > Pezoporus occidentalis. The sequence goes on from NW_026916158.1 coordinate 9,241,206, forward strand.
TGCGAATCTGAGTGCTCAGCATCCTCTCTGGCAACTGGGACGGAGAGCACTGGTGTCAGGGGACAACCATGGGGAGCCAGGTAACACAGAGATGACTGAGGGTTTTGATTTGTTTTGGGGTTGTTTTGTCCCTGTATAGGTAAAACTGAGTATGGAGGTAAGTCCAAAACTGTTCTCTGTGATTTCTTGACCATGTACCATATAAACTAGGAAATTTAATGCTATGGCTGTTGATGTTTTTTTACGAAGGATTTCCATTGCATTCCACTGAATTACCAATGGCATAAAACAGCCGTGTCCATGTCCAGGTGAGTCACCCAGCCTGACTGAGCAGCCCAGTCTTCTTTCCCAGCCCAAGTTTTTCCCATTCTGTGCCTCTCCATGTAACTGCAGGCTGTATTTCTTTCATCTCAGCTCACAGCATGGTAAGGCTGTGAATGCTGCTCCATATCCCCTCCATGGCCCTATGCTTCTCTGCAGACAGGATGACCCAGGATGAGCTGCTAGGGTCCAGCACTGGATCTCTCCACATCTGATAACCAGACACTTCAGCAGTTGTTATCAGGACAGTTAAATGGAGCTCTCACCTTTTTCACCTCCACCTGCCCCATGTCTCTCAGTTTGCAGAAAGGAGCCTGAACACAAACCCACCAGGTTTCTGCACCAACCCTAACGCCTCAAATCCAAGAGGAATTCAAGCTGAACTTCTGAGGTCCAGTCCTATTGCTAGCAATGGCTGAATCTGCCAGGACATTTATCCAGTTACCTTGAACCTATTTCTAAGCAAGGCATCCTTACAATTCTTCCACTGCCTCACTCTTTGATCCTTTCCTGTCCTGCTAACAGTTGGAGCCATACTTGATTCCTGACCATGTGGCAAGACTGTCTGGCATCTGAGCTAATTCATACATTCAGGCTTCACACAGTCACCAATCATAAGCAAGACTCCAAGTCCCTGTCTCAGAGTGGTAGAAATAACAAGAGCAAGCTGATAAAGGTACTTACATTCATGGGGCTTAGGATGTGACTTAGGTCTTAGCATAAAGAAAATAAATTTAAAAATAGTGTAAGTAACCCCAGATCTAGTGCTCTTGAGGACTGAGGTGCTCCCATAAGCCCAATGACTTTGTAACTCAAGATACTGCAGATCCCACTTTGCACGTTTCTGTGTCAGCTCAAATACCAATTTTAGACCCCACATACTTAAAGGCAGATGGGCATCACACTCTTTTATCCAGAGTTGACTCCAGGGCTTTTGTCTGCCCTGAGCAGCCTTGACAACTTACTGTCCGTCCTATCCTACTACAAGTCACTTACTGTCAGTAGTCAATAAATGTTTTGCAGTGCCTATGTTCTACTGATTTAGAAGACCCAGCCATGCCTAGAGCAATACCATGTGATATACATACTAATTCATCTATACACGGCTACATCAAGATTTCACATCATCTGCTGCTTTAAATAAGACAGGCATTGGATAGCAACGTTTTAGAAACACTTACTGGAAAAGGGAGCCCAAGAAGTGACACTTAGACCCTTTACCCTGATGTTTGCTTTACGTATGTCATACGTGCATTCACTACTGTCTGGGATAAACGTGGGTTTTCTGACTCTGCTGCCGAATATCCCCACTGTGGCTCACCTAAGTCAGCCTTGCAGGTTAGGATCAACAGAGCTGATCAGCAAATAAAACCACTTTGCTTTTATATCTTCTGAACTTCCAAGCCTCCTCTCTGAAGCAGGAATTTACCACCCTTGTACTGCCTAGACAAAGCTTCTATTAAGAAGTAAGGCAGCCAGATCACTGCCTTTCCTGACAGACCTGCAAAGTGGACCCCACCGCACTCAACAGCAATGTTATGCTGCCCTTTATGGCACAGTACCCTCCTCCTGGGACACCCAGTGCTCAGCGGTTATTTACCTGCAAAATAAGAGAAACAGGAGTGCAAGGTCTCCTCCAGGAAATAGGGAGCCCTAAAAGACCCTACAAAACAAAAGACAGCCCCCAAGCCCTTGCACATTCAGCCTCACAGCAGGCAGCACAGCTGAGAGGGGGCTATGGACAGAGATTTGAAAGCGAGGAGAGGAGGATTTGGGATTAGCAGGGGAAGGTTAAACCAGTACCAGGGACTGCACAGGAACAATACAGCTCAGGAATGAGGAGGAAGAGGGCAGAAAGGACCAAGTGTCCCTACTGTGTTTGGCACCTGGGGACACAAGAGACAAGCCCAGCACCTTCACAGCACATCACTATTTGGTAATTAAGGGACTCCAGCCACTGGAGCCACTACCTGATGTGGTTATCTATGCAGGAGGGCTATCTAGCCATTAAGTCTCCTATTTACAGGGCAATAACATGTATAGACACAAATCGATGCTGTACAGTTTAAAGAAACTGTCTGAAGGCTATGGATTTTACTCACTGTTATTTACAAAGTGAAACAAAGCAGACAAAAAAGCTCTCAAAGCAGCCCAAAAAGCTGCCTGCAGCAGGGCGCCTGCCTGAATGTGGGCAGCTCACGGAGGCTGCCTGCAGCTTTGCAAGGAGAACACATATGGGCAGGGGGTGATGGCCTTTTTTCCACTGGATAAAGATCTTAGTGGAAATCTGAAAGGCTCGGCATGAAGCCTCATCCAGAGCTAATCCACACAGACCCTACCATGCTGCAGGCACATCAGGAAGTAACCAAGGCCAGGCACTGCATCAAATCACACCACGAACCTGCAATTTCAGCTGTACTAAGAGAAAGAAAATAGTAAGATACTGCTTTATAAGCATCCCTCTGAACCAGCTGCTTCCTGCTCCAACCTAAAGGCAGCTCAAGCCACCCACTCTCCCCATCCCCTACAGCCAGGGCAACATTCCACCTCTCTGGGGCCACTGCAGGCTTTTAACGCTTTCCCAGCAGGATCAAGGCTGGCTAAGCATTAAAAGATGCTGAGATGTTACAGGTGATGCGTGGCATGGGCTGGGAAGCAGGGCCAAAGCCAAGCTGAGCAGATGGGTGCTATTCCTGGATCTCCACTAACTGCACTTGACCTTGGGCAATAGACAAAGCTTTTCACCACTCAACTTTGTCCCGCAGTAAGAGGGGTAAAATGATACCACAGGTACTCCATAAAGATGATGCAATGCTCTATCCTATACTGTGGAAGAGCCTCCAAAGCATTGCCTAAATGTAGAAACACGTATGACAATGTAAGTTGTTTCTCATGCAGCCATACTCTCCATTAGGGCCCCAATTTGCATCTTCAAACAACAGCATTGTATAAATGTTTAATTATTTTTTCTATAGCAGAGGGCTTGCGTTTCCCCAGCAGACTTACAATTAAAAAAAGGAGGCACAAATTCTTTACATTTGTAATTCAAATGCTCCTACACAGCATTTCCACAAGACTGCTTAAAGTGTGCGCTGGAGATTGTAATTAAAAGCTGATCTTCTTTACGAGATGACTCAGGCTTCTGCAGGCTTCAGCGCTGGCCTCAGAGAGCACGGTTTCCTAAGGGTACACTGTGAACTGACAGAATTTATTGAAGATTAGGGGAATGTTTGCTTAAATATGATGGGCAGAAGATAAAATGAAGCTATTATCACCTAATTTCTGGGTGGTATTGGAGGGAAAACGAGCAGCCCATGAGAGCAAAGGACCAAACCCCTCTTGAGTGTTGGAAGAGGTGGCTCTGCAAACAGGCAAGCAGTTTTTGCTAATCAGAGAAGCTTTTTCACAGGGTGAAAGGATCTTCCCACAGGACCTGATAGGGGTCAGAGTAAAATCCTCAATGCAAACAGCCAGCGAGCCCAGTGAGGGTGCCAGAGCTGGCTGAATGAAGGAGGCTTGGCTCTCCCCCCTTTACACACAAGGACCCGCTGGCTTCAGCATCTCCAAAGAAACCACTGAGAAAGGGCCCCTGCTGGTGGAAGGGATCAGAAACACCGAGCTGGAGGCAGACAGGAGCATGGGGAGGGGTAATCCAGTGCACCTTAATTTCCAGGGTCCTTTCCCAAATCCAAGGGAATCCCAGGATCAACTCAAGCGAATTCCAAGAAGTGTGAAGAGATGGGAACCACCCTACAACCCATCAGCAAACCTCTGCTGAGGACCTGGTTCTCCTCTCCAATTCTCCATATCCTTTACAGCAGCACAAATGCTGCCTTGTAGGAATCTCGATGGCCTCACCCTCCACCTGACCATTACCACATGAACAGAGATGTCTGGTGCTGGCACCGGTGCTGAGGAAGATATGAGGGCTGCACCATTCACCCCATGCTCTGCACCATGGTGTGCAGCAGCAAGCCCAGGCAGAGATGCAGAGAGGGCTCAGGAAATGACAGGAGATTGTCTACCATACCAAATGCAGCACTGCCGTATGGAGACCAAGGAAAGCCCCCCTCCTCTGAGCTACCTCCTCACAACCCAACCGATAACCAAGGTATTCATTTACTACTGTTCTGCCCCAGGGGAAGTCAGGAGGCAGGGGGTACACTGCACCAAAATGGGGGAGGGCAGGAGACAGCAGCACCCCAAGGCAGTGATGAACCACTCCACATCCCTGCAATAAAGTCCTCTGCAGACAGAAGTTTTTACTGCTGTGCACTGCATGTTACCTCTCAGAATCACAGAATAGTTTAGGCTGGAAAAGACTTTTAAGATCAAGTCTAATCGTTACCTTAGTACTGACAAGTCCACCTCTAAACCAAAGGCGGCAGATTATTTTCCACATGCTCTCCTTGGTCTTAAGGCATTAAAGCACCCTCTCAGCAGTAACCAGACTAGCTCACCCTTAAAAACAACCAGAATCTGAACTGTGCTGTTAGCCTTTAACACCAGCATTAAAATGCCCATAAAATTCACACAGCCCATTGACACATATGTTTTTCTGTATAAATACCATCATAAATGTAACCTGTCCCCTTGCCTTCAGAAAACTGACTTGTCAGACCACCTGGTACTTCTCACCCCTCCCACTGCTGCAGCTCAGCAGGACACAGAAATATCATCCTGAGATTTAATTTCCAGCATTTCCACGGTCACCACATTTCCCAGAGGGAGCTACAAGATGTGCCTGTCCCTTTTTCCTGTTTTTGTTTGAGATGGTGTGTCCTGGCGCTCCTCACAGCGATGGCTGCTGCAAGAGGTGAACCTCAGACAGGGACTCCTGTGCAGGCACAGGCACCTGAGAGACTCAAGAGGATAAAATGCCAGGGCTGCACTTGCTCAGACAGCAGCAGTGCTGTGAGAAGCAGAGGATGTTTACAGCACAGGCACCGGGAGGCTGTGAACATAAACCTCTGGGTGTGTCTCTGTATCAGGTCATTCTCCCCTTCTCCAGGGTGCACTTGTACAACCTGGGTCCTCATGAGAAATGAAAGATGTTCCTTCCCTTACCTCACAAAAGAGCATGCAGATCCCTTTGAACGAAACAGCTCCTCCAAGAAAGGCTTATTTTGTATCACAAAGATGAATCCATGCTCAACAGGAATACATGTTTTTAACATGCAAAGTGCAGCACAGGCAAACCGGGTAGATTTCTGTCACGTTAAGAGTACTGCAAAGCTGTGCTCAAATAGTCTGACTTCAATTCAAGTATCAGTTCCAAGAGAGAACCCATGTTCAGACTAGAGAACACCCAGGTACCCCTGAATTCTGTTTGCCATTCACTCAACCATGCAAAAATGAAAATTAGACAGTGGACAATACACGTGAAATATCATTTTTGTTCCTGGTGCCCAACTTGTCTGCATTTAGGTCATCACCTTCAAGAGGCAAGATATCACGAAGAAGACTTCTCAAGCAAGTGATTCTTGATGGAAATGGAGGTAACAGTAAATGGGAAGCACATGGAATGCAGGGTCCAGCTACCTACTGAGCACTGGGTTTTCACAACAGTTCCTCATACTACACAGCTCTCAGGTCAGTACAGATTAGATTAAGACCACTACAAAGTTTTAGACCACTTTCTGCATGGGTGAGGTAGTGGTCTCCTAACCTGCAGATGTTTTTGGTATCATCATCAACGTCCCTAAACAAAATGGCTTTCAAAGTCTCCTCCAAGACAGATGTGAGCACTCCCTAACACTTGCTTGTGACCTCCTACCTCCCCTTTCCACTATTTGGTGGTTTAGAATTTGCTTACATTAATCCTCGCAAATGAGACATTAAAGTGTGGAGAGAAATCTTTTAGCTGGGAAAAAGCACACCTAGTATAAACATGTCCCCTAATTCAGGCCCTCCTTTGCAGCTCCCTGCTCCTGTCTTTCACTTGGGAAGGCTTGCTGACCCAGCATAACTTCTCTAGATGTTGCCTCCAACCAAGCTCACTCCAGAGAGCCCACAACACCGTTACAAATCCATCCTGGCTACTTCATTACAAGTGAATAATTGTGGTTAACGCTCACAGCCATGATGCAAACCAAGACTGAAGTCACTGGCAACACAAGAAGCACCAGCAACGGCACGGGAGATGACTGCAGAAGCCACAACTCATCACCGCTGCCTACAAGCTGTGAGCCTCCAGCGCTTTAAACAAAGAAGGAAGATGAGTAATTTCAGACAAAAGAATGAGCCTCCATCAGAACTTCTGAAACACGAATCTCTGGGCTGGATTAGTACCTGTGCTACAAGTCTCTCTTTTTGTTTCTTCCTTTTTTAAGCTTTTTACATTATGTCTCCTTCATCGAGATTTCCAAACTCCTACCCATCTCTGAAAGACAGGTGCTCAAATATTCCCTGAAGGCTGCTGCTCCCAGTACCTTTCAGATCAAGAAGTGCCAGAGATTTTAATGTATCTAGTCCCTGTTTCCTCCCCTAAAATTTCTGTTGCGATAGCTTTCCTTGCCTCCTTGGGTTATCAAAGCATTCATGTGCTGGAGCAGAAAGAAATGGGACTCATCAAATAAAACCTACCCTGAAGATAAATGGCAACACCAAGGGGAAAAACTGCCTTGGTGCAGATGTAGTTACCTGAAGAGATCAGTCACCATCGAGTTGACCTGATGGCCAAGCCAGGCTGTCCCCTGCAGGAAAGGCTGACAGAGAGCTGGATTTTGTGGTGGTGAGAGATAGTTGTTAAGATCAAGAGATTTCAGCAGCACTTGAGACTGGGAAAAGCTCCTTATACGTGTTCAGGACATCCACCTGTAGCAGCCCCCTCATGTGCTCCAACACAATGGTCCTCTTCCTCCTGAGAAGGCTTATGCTGATGATAAATGAAAGTCATCCTCGTAGCCCTTCTTACATGCTTATTGGGAATGAGTCTTTTACAACTACGCTTAAAACCTGCCTTAGCAAAAGTACCAGTAACACACAATGTTGTGATATAATGTAGATGTATTCCCGTTCCGCTAAAGAGAAAAAAGTCAGAAAGAAGAAGTGAGGAACACCCAATGTGACAACAGAAAAGATGATTTTGGTCTCCCCTGAATCTCCTGGGCAATTTCAAATCACTTTGAGGAAATCTGAAGTAGTTTCTTGTTCAGAAAGCTTAGTGAACAGGTCAAAAATACAGCTGCCCTTCCAAACACAAGAACCCTGTTTTCCTGAACCATTTCACACAAATTGGATTAACCAGCCCTTGCTCTTCTGCTCTGAGCTGAGAGACTCTTGAAATGCAAACACTTACCTAGACAAGTAAAGGAAAGTTTTCTGTCATAAACCAAACCTGCTCCTGGGTGTCAAGAGATTGTCGATTCAGTAGATCACTATTAAACACCTGTCTGAAACTAGATTTCCAGGAGACAGGCTGGGTCTTTGCCCACCCCATGTAGTACATGCTGGCTTCCTGGCTTGTGTGCCACCTGGAAACACTCTGCCATGCTGGGGACAAGTGTCAGAGTGCTGGGGCAGGAGGATGCTAACACAGCTCACTCTGCAAATGCTGAGGTTGGGAGGAAGGAAAACAGAAGCGAAACAAAGCCTAGTGCAACAGGCAGCAGGAAGAGCAGTCACTTCTATCCTCCTCCCCCAAACCCATTATTTACAGTAAAGTATAAACCCAAGCATCCCTAAAAATACAAGTTCAGGCTTCCTGCAGCATTGTCTGACAGCTGCTTGTCTCCGGCTTTCGAAGCCCCACGAGCCCCTGCTGCCTCCTCACCACCTTCCTCCTCTCTCCCCTTTATTTTCATCCTTTCCATTTTCCTCTCTTTCTCACATCCTACTTTTCCCCATTTCATTTTCCACTGCAGTCCTGGTAAGAATGGCAAGGTATCCATCCAGTACCAAGTATCCATCCAGTAAGGATGCTGGAGGACTTGGTCAAAGGCATTCACCCCATGGTTTTGTCTCAAGCTAGGTGCGGGGATGGGACTAACGGGAGGATTTCTCCTTTCCCCACCCATACTTCTCTGAATGTGGCATTGGGACACAACACAAATTAAAACTAAAAGCACTTAAAAGCATGCAGAATCAAACTGAGCAATTCAGACAAACAACATTATATCTAATATAGGCAATGAGAAATGAACAAGTGGCAATTTCGAGGCTGCAGAATTATTCCATCCTGTGGAAGAACATATACACTTTCTTTCAACAAAGGGCAAAAATGTGGGCTGAAAACATTTTCCATTTAAGCAATTATTTTTGTAGGACCTGGCTGTGCTAGCACACCGGTAACTAAGCAATTCCCCCCTCTTGACCTACATGCAAATATGAAGAGTCACATTTCCCAGGTAACTCACTTTTTCCTGCAGTCCTGAGGTTGTCTCTGCACCCTTGTAGGTTGGTTTGTTTGTTTATTTGTAATTGAGCATTGCTGCCATCTCTTAAGCTAGATACCCACATGGAGATCTGCTATGCAAGGTCTTACTTCCTGTCTTTTCTAAACCACCAAGCCTGACCCAGCATTTCAGACTGAAGGTTGATCTCCAGCAAGAACTGCAGATATGCCAGGATTTACGTAACGTATGAAGGGAGATCTCATGCCACCCTTCAACATAACAACTTACTTTCTCAGCCCTATTACAGGACAGAGCTCCCGTAGTCTCATATTGGGCACACTTCTACTGAAAGCTACTGCACTGCGCCTCACAGTAAGGGCTCCAGAAATGCACATCAGGACCTCACAGTGTTGAGCACAGAGACACCCCAGTGCTCAGGCACTTGATTATGAAGTCACAGCCTGATTTTTCTGGGTACTGACCACACTTGGAAAAACAGGTGCTTACACAAACATCCCCCCACAGTCATTTGTAAGTTGATTTCTCCTACATACAGTATGACTACAGCACAAGTGTATAAAGCACCATGCCATTTTACGACTGCCAAACCACACTAGCATGCTGACTGCACACATTCTTTACCTTCTGAAGCAAGGCATGCAACCCAAAATCCTCAATGCATGGCTTGGTCTAAAAAGATATCATCCCTCTACCTTCCTCAGGAACAAGCTGACCCAGAGATCTGACTCAGGCTGGTGCATGCATGCGTGCGCTTGTGAGTTTTAACACTATTAGCTAACTTCAAAGACATCAAAGATACTCATTTTCTACCAGCTTCATAGAAACAGGCAGCTGGGTGGTGAAGGATGCTGGATGCAGCCATTCACGAGGTTTATCTCCAACAGATTTTAATCCCATCAGCCCCTTTCCTCCAATCAATTACAGCAGCCTCTATGTTGCCAGAAAAGTAATGGAAGGGAGAGACTATAGGTATAAGCAGACATAATAGACTCCTAATTTAATTAGGGACGTACTCAATCAACCAAGAGACATAAATACAAAGGAAACCAGGTTTATTAGTTCTGGTGCTTGCAGAAATGCCCATGCCACTGATTCGTTCCTGATTACTGGGGGAGGGATATAAATATCAGTAATCTTAATAGCACAGGCCTAGTTTGCTCTTTCAGAAAAAAGTTAATAATGAAACCAACCAAAACTCAAGAGATTCTAGAAACACAGCACTCACAATGGGTAAGCAACAGAGCCCATTATAGGGGAAGCCTGGTTCTAGCTTAACTATGGTTACAAAATACAAACTACAGCTGGGCCAGTGTCATGGGAAGGAGCTTTTGACCCCGGTCCTCGGGTCAGATTTACATCAGTGCTTCTCAGTGACCCCAGTATCTCGCTTTCTCACGTGTAAGAGGAAAGTCAGGATCACCAGGTGTAAACACACACAACAAGAAGAAGGCGGTGAAGCCACCAACTCCCCACTGCAGCCCTGAGCCCTCTGGGGCTCACTTCGCCTGCAGAAGACTACATCCTTGGCTATCTCATCCTCGCTTGGGGTCTTGCAGGTTCAAAGCCGGCTTAGCAAAGCAGTGGATGTATTTAACATTCATGCTTTAATGGCCAGATGAAGGTTTTGCTGAGAACGTAATAGTACAAAGTGACTAACGAGGGGCTGGGGAACTCTTTGGAGATTAACTAACCAATTTTGTGTTATGAAAGGGCAGGCTGTAATTTTAGGATTAGAAATCTGTATTTTGGATGTCAATACCTTGCGTGAGAAAAGCGCCAGGAGCAGTGGCATGACGATGTTCTAATCTATCTGTGAGGAACTGACAGGGCAAGCAGAGAATGAGCCATCCATGCCAAGAAACTAAGAAAATAAAACAAATCTGCTGCAAACACCACCTTCTGTGCTCTCCTGTAAGAATGGGTGGGCTAACACACACCTCCGTGAACACTCCCACTGCCTTCACCAGGATTCTGCAGCTACACAGGATCTGAGCGCCCACTCAGCAATGTGGCAGGATCCACCCTATCTTCAGGTGTGTTCAAGAGGAGTCCTCCACCAACCATCCATCCCCACCTCTCCCTGCAGCCTCCAGGTACTGCACTCAAAGGTACCCCCAAAATATATTTAAATGCCAGATAGAGAAAAAAACAATATATGCAAACAGAGTCTCATGCGGTGAGACTATCTGAGCATCCCATTCTGTCACTAATTTAGCAAGACCAAGCCCACACAACTGCAGTGTTTTTCTTCCATCCCTGCCTCAGTTTAAATGAGGTGCTTAACCAGCCTCAAAGGACTGACTTTTCCAACATCCCAAGAAGTCCCAGCTTCAGTGTGCCCTTCACGTTTGTCTAACCAGGATAAGGAGGAACCCTTCACTGCATCATGGCAAAGTCCTCAGTGTCCTGCATGTGTGCATCTTCACCAGCTTGGCCTTCTCTAGTCTCCCACAGAAAACAGTGGTTCCCCATTAGCCTAGTAAAGCTGGAGGAGAGCAGCAGATCACTCTCAACACTTACCATGCATATACACACATACATATCCACCTACGTATACACATACATATATGTGTATATAATATATATAAATATATATAATATATATATTTTTATAAATATATAATGTATATTTATGTGTGTATATATAATATATAATATATAAAAAGTGCTAAATGGGCAGAGCATGTCCTGCCTGGTTTCCATCAGTTGTATCATTGCTGCTGGCTCATCAGGATAACCCCCAGAGGGGTCAGGGGTGAAGTTTGACAAAATCATGACTATTTAAGCAGAAAAACAGTCCTCTTGCTGCGTGCAGTATCCAGGGCACTGTCTGAAGGTAGGTTAAACACAGTATTTATCTTACCAGGCACTTGGTACTTTAAGTTTCGTGATTTTTTTCTTTTAGTTTCCAATTAGAGGGAATTTTTCAGGCTCATAAAAAGGGAAAAAAAAAAAACAAAAAAATTTACTGACATTTTTCATTTAATTTCATTCATTTTTCCTCATTTCTATTTCCATCCAGTTTTTCCTCTTTCTCTTACCCCCCCTCCAGTTTACATTACTTAAAATTTACAAAGTTTGAAACAAATAAAGCCAGACTGAAAATACACAGTAATTCTTCAATGCTGCAAAGGTTAAAAATAGGCTTTAAACCAGCTAATGTCAGCATCAGCATAAAAGAAAGGACACCCTGACAGCTCTAATTATTACATTCTCTTGTTTTGCACTTCTGAAGAGCAGCAATTAAATCTCTGCTTGGGCTTATAAGGAAAAAGTAAAGTGCTCTGCACCTGCAAAACGGATTCTGTTCCGTCGGAGGATTTCAGCTCCCCAAAGCACATTATCCAGGGCAGCCTGCAGAACAAAACCCCTCCTCCCCTTTCCAGCAACCCAGGATTTTGCAGCTGGTTCACAGGGAAGAATACTAATAATGGCAACCCCTCCTCTTCTGCCTTTGCTAGATAGATTTATTTAAGAGAAAGCTCACCATTTCTGGACAAAACAGTTGCAGACTACGTATGTGTGCAATGCCTGAAACTGCCATATGGTGATAAAAGTAGTTTTATTCATAATCATTTTTATTGCAGTAGCCTCCGGGGACTTGAACTAGGTCACTTTCCCATCAAGGCTCACTATAAGCCGTTAAATAAGTGGTGCACACGGGGCCCTTTAAGCATCGTTTCTAAACGAGTGATTCTTTTCATTAAAAAGGTAAAGGGAAACAAGCACCACAGTTTATGAAACCCATTTTCTGCCACTCATAAATTCTTTCATGTTTGATAATCTGAGTTTAGTGTTCACAGCTGTTCCCTCAGCAGCATGAAGAGTCTCGCTTATTCCGATTACCCGTCCTTGGGAAAGCTGCTGGAACAGTCCATCTCAGAGACCTCTACACTTTGTCAGTCCCTGACTCGGAGACAGAAAAGGAGTCTCACTGACAGCCATGCAAGTTGCAGCAGCTTCATTTCTTTGGGAAATTCAGCTAAAAAGCCTATCATTGCTGTCATGCTCAACTCCAGCCTGGCACCAAGTAAAGAGAGCTAAAAAAAAAACCAACAACTCAAAGAAGATCCAAACATTAAAAAGAAACCCCAAACCTCCCCCAAACATTCCTGCAGAGTCACTTCCCAAGAAAATTTAACTCCTGGAACATTGCACTAAATGATATTCTGAATATTCTGAATATGGAGGCACGGGCAGAGCAGCTGAGGGCCATGTCCCACCGGGACAGCACCTATGGGCTCTCGGCTTCAGCTGCATACTCACTTCCCACCCTCCCTTCCAAGTCAAAGCCAAGTCTCTCCCTGAAAAACCAACTTTTGATTTGCATAAAAGTGTATTCATTATTTTTATCTAATGCAAACCCATCCTGACCGTGAGCGTCTGAGCGGAGCAGCCCCTATCAGTGCCAAGGGAGGACTTGGTATGCGCAGGAAGGGCAGGCACCAGCTGGGATGCCAGGAGAAGAAAGGCACAGTGTTTCCATAAAGCCAGTGGAAAAAAAAATATAGCTGGGAACATTTCTCTGGCAGAAAACATTCAGTCATGGAAGCAAAGCACTGATAGCCAAGGAGAAAATGCTAAGCTCACTGAGCCAGCTCTCCCCCTCCCAGGGACACCTGCAAGCTGTCTTCTGTGGGAGCAGCCAGACAGGGACATAAATAAGGCTGCCTGCACTGCGTCCCCAAACACAGGCCATCATATGAGTGCCTGCCAATTGATCTCCGTGGGTTTCACAACAGCCACTGACCGAAGGATCTCCTTATGGAGGTAGATAAATCCCATCCATCCTGTGTGGAGATGGACCGGCTTTTCCCACCCCAGCTAAATCCCCGCTGTGGGACACTTGATTTAGATCCTGCCTAACATGATCAGCAGTCTGCTTAAAACATTTTCATCATCTTTTCCAGGCTGAGTAAAGCACTGAGCATGCCCTAAAGGTCAGGCACCTTCTCCAGCTCCACCAGCTGTTCTAATAAACCTGGTTTTTCTTCTGTCCCTGGTTCAACATGGCTACAACGAATGCTTTGCTTATTAAGTACACAAAAGGTTTTACATAAGAGTAAAGCTACCTCCACTCCAGACATTTAAAACTTACTTCTAATTTTATAAGCCTTCAAAACTTTAAATGCAACTTATCAGCTTGTAAAAAAAATGAGCTACCCCTATAAAGCTCACTGTGTAATACCACATTGCTCCTAAGCCCTCTACTTCTGTCCTTATAATGGAGGAAAATGATGTGATAATGTCCTTGCAAGGTACTTCATCATAGCAGTAATGTCACACAAGATAACTCAAGGGTGTGCTTCTGGTGTTTGTCTTTACCCTATAAGTCACAAGGTTATTTTCTGGCTGCAAGGGCCAAGAATAAAAGGGCATATTTGAAGATGCACGTCATGCCCAGCCCTGCTTGCTGGGGAAGCCTTGCATTCCTTGTGTCACACAAACTGCTCTGCAGTTGCTGCTGGGCTGTAGCACACGGCAGGACAGGCAGCAAACACCCACTGCTGGTGCATTCCCCCAGAGCTCCCACCACTCGGTGGTACCTGAGACCACTCCAAAGCATCGCCAGGTCTCGGAAGGCTGAGGGCTGTCACTGAACAGCTCATGAGTTTAACCCATGAAAGAGAGGGAAGCACAGATGAGAAAAAAAGAAATCAACCCCATGAACATAAGAGCCAGCAGCAACACCTGTACTCTGGCTTTTCCACTGCTCTTCCCACCCGGAGGGCTGTGTGTCTTCTAGCCATGCAGTCAGCACTGACAATCTCAATGCAAATACAGCTGCCATAATTTCCCCCTAAATGATGAGAAACACCTTAGAGTGCTTAGGTATCTAGTACTTGGATTCTTCTGGGTGTAAACTGCCTGCTTTATTTTTTTAAGCCCTGACAGATTTCCTCTAATAGTCACGTAATAGATTTCATACCTTACGGATGTGTTAACAAAAGCCTTATTAACCCTACATAACATCACTTACCAATTCCAGGTAGATTGCTCTTGTGTCAAGACAAGGTTGGAAGTTAAACCATGTCCTGAAATATGTTCTTTTTTTGGCAGGTCTTAGGAGCTGGCTCAGCACATTCCCATCTCCTGCTTCGTCTAAAAATAATAAACCCTCCGAAGTGAGCGGTTGGGTTGATCTGTGCTGAGCACAGGCATGCAGCATGCCTGGTCAGCTCTGCTGCTCCTACCTCGAGCCTGGCCTGCGAAACATCAGCAGCTTGAACTGGGGCCAGTGCTACCAGAAAAAGGTCACGGTGCTCAGTGTGACAAGGAGATCTTCTCTTTGCTTCCCAGTGGCTGGCAACTGTCCACAGGTGAAGGGGTGATGAGGAGAACATGCACCCCACACAGTGGTACTGATGGTGCAGAAATGGGACATTCACCTGGTCATCCGATTCACCATCTCCCTGAGCCTGCTGGTGGGGATGTCACCTGGTAACCCATCTCAGATATGGGGATGGTCAGAAAGCAGTAGAGTTAAAACAAGACTTTCTCTACTCAGAATAACTCACACTCGCTGACTTCATGGACAAAACCAGTGCCCTCACTTTCTTCCTTTTTTAACATGTAAGGGTGCAGGTTGGAAGGTCCAATCCCCACCTGAGGCAGAGACATCATGGATCATGACCGCCTGGGTGCTGGAGCAGACCCATGGGAGGGAGCTGCAGCATAGAGATGCCAGCGGATGTTCCACCAGCCACTACAGTGACCCTCTGTCACCTCAGCCAGGTCAACAGCACACTCTGGGAACTAGCTGTAAATTCAGACTTCCAATAAAACCAAGGGCTATCAAATTTTAATGCTCTATTACCAGCACAACTGTATCTGAGTTCCAAGAGGCATTCTCCAGGCTAGTAAACCTAATCTTCTATCCACAACTTTTCAAATTGCTGCTGTAATATAGGTGCACCCTGCCTCTCTGAAAAGCAGGCATGAGATTGCTGTCTCCTTTGGCATGATATAAGAGCACCCATCCCACTTACGGTCCCTTCTGCCCACCTATTACTTGCAAATACACAATTGAACACACCCTGGGATTTTCTTGTAACTGCGTGTGTGAGAACAGAGTGGTTCATCAGAGTGATTTTTTATTAAGTGTCATTTGCTTCCCAACTCCTACAGCCATTACTGTTTACAGCCAATGACTGCACAAGAAAATAGGCTCAATCTGGCAAGAGGTTCTTGTTTGAACCTTGATCCTGGGACTGATGCCATTCCTTCCCAAGGTATTAAGAAGAAAATGGACATTAATGGATTAAGGACAAAAAGCCACCATAGACAGGGTTTTGCTACTTGCAAAGGGCACAGGCATCAGCAATGTGCAGGGTCCACCACCAGGTCCTTCTGTGATGGTCACCTGTCTATCAGAGAAGTCACTCATTCATCTCTTCACATCATTGCTGCCTTTTTGTTCTCAGAGACACCGTCCCTAGCTGTTCTCAAAGCAGGCAGGAAAAACAAAGCTGACTGGGTAAAATGCCGTTTATTTAGGTGGCACAAACTAATCCTCTTGCTATGCTGAGCTCAGCTGACTTGACACATGAAAGCCTTTGATTGCTTTCCAAGCACTGACAGCAAGGACCCCGCCGCAGCGATGCTGACAGCACTTGGAGAAGCGCCATGACGTACAACGCTACTAACAACCCTACAGTTACAGATGAGAAGGAAAAAACCCACAGAGTGATGCTTACCAAAGGGAAGAATGCTTTTGGTACAACAAGAGCACTACAAAGCTGTGATGGTCTTCCCTGAGGTCACTTCCTTGCCCCAAAGCAACGAGTTTGCCAGCAAAATCAGGAGAGCAGGGCCTGTAATAACCAAAGCTTTTTGGGTGACACCTTACCTGGCCACAGTTGCATCCACACATGGTGCAGGGTCAGGGCATGGTCCCCACTGGATTTCATTGCTCACTGGTGAAAAGGGAACAGAAGTCCTGCTGCTTCTACAGCAAATCCATATTACCACATATGCTCTCTCCAGAAATTAACATAGCCCGGGACATTTGGGAGATGAAGAAGCAGCAGAATTCAGCCATTCCTCCCAACAGAGGGAATGTGTCTTAAGCAAACAGCCAAAGAAGAAAAGGGGGAATGAGAGGAGGAGTGCAACACAGTTGCTTTGTACAGTGTAGTCTTTAATTAAGAGGGCTGAGCAGAATGTTTGGAACACCACATGGGTGTAATTTAAAGAGCAGTTTGCAAGATGAGTTTTCATCTGCAGCGTGGGTTTTCATGTATTAACAATAAATAGAAATTTTGTATTACCTCCATGAAGCCCAGCCTTTGTAAAAATCATACCTTTTTTATAGTGGCACAACCAAGGTTCACCTCAAACTATCCACGCAGAAGTCAGTCTGCGAAGATCACAGCTAAGTCCTGGGTATTCAGTCACAAAAACAGCATCTTTCAAAGCCGTGAAAAGAACTTTGTTTTTCTTACAGTAAGAAGCCCGTGACACAAACAGGTACAGAGCAGGATCCAGCCTGGAGACACAAACGTGCTACAAACTCTAGAAGGCACAGGGATAACTCAGACTCCACTTGCTCCACTTCATTTAAAACCAGCACAAAGGTTTTCTAGCCATACCAGTATGTTTTAAAGGGTGCTTTCCAGATCACCTCCAGCTGAATTCACTGTACTCCTACCTCAGTCATCTCTTACCTGCTCACCCTCTCCTGCGCTCCCCCTGCAGGACCAGGGAGCCTGAGTAACATGGTCCCAAATAGAGTATTACATACTGTAATTACTGCAATACCAGTACCCGGATCAAGGTGTTTTATCACAGACACCTACCCTTTCCTTTATGGGATGGTCCACAGAAAAGCACAAGGCTGCTCCTGTAACCAAGTGTATCCCCAAACAACAAACTGTCATGTCTCCCATGTTTTGAAACCTCCTCCCAAGAACAAGTACACACACTCACTAGATCTGACCCTTCCACATGCACAGCCAAAAATGGATCACGATAGTCTCCTCCATAAGGGATGTGATCTCCCTTGAATGCTACTGAAAGCAGAGCCAGCACCAGTGCTCAGATTTGTCAACAGCCCTGCAAAGGCTGTGAGGCTCCCTCTCAGGTGCAGGAACTTTGCTCTGCACCAAAGCACATCGGCAGGGACTGATGCCAGGGGAGTCCTCCTGCAGCTGAGGACCCGGGTCTCTCAGGTCCCCTTTCATAAGTAGACCCTAAATACCACACCGAGGACCCACCTAGAACTTCACAAGGCTGACAAGCCTGCTCAGTAACTTCCTAGGAAGACAGGAGGACAGACTAGAAAGTGCGGTTTTGGCATCAATTACACAAGAAATGTAATAAAGTGAGCAATGTCCCCACTGGGCTGATAGTACTGATGAGCCAAGGGAGGCACAGAAAAGTCAACAGTCCAGATCATACCAAAATCACGTGGCACTGCAGAGACATTGAGCTCTTCAGCCTTAGTCCTGTGCTTTAATCATATACCTCTGCCCCTTTTCAAGCTGCAAACCACTGGGCATTACCAGACTAATCCTGCAGGAAGGAAAACCCAAAAGTGCCCTTTTCCACAAAAGTTTCATATCAGCACAGTTTAATGACTTCAGCAGCCAAAAAAGTCACAAGGAATCACTACTGAAAGCCCTTTCAGAAAGATGCCTAGTTAATTACTAAACCGCCGCAGAGCCCAAAGTCATCCTAACTGCATCAACATGGCAAGAGATGAGTCACCTCAGGAAATGCCAGGAGCTCCTCTGTCACCAGCCACGAAGGCAAGGCCAGTTCTTGCTCCAGACAGGAAGAAAAACACTGGATAATATGAAACGGACCACATCAGTCACTGGACATGAGGTATCAGAACATTATGATGGCATGCAAAATTTGTTTGTATCACTGAGAAAGAAGTGATGTTTTTCAATGTGCTGCTGTGTAGGAGAAGTGTCCTACTTTCTTCCTCATCACCGCTTCAGAGAGCGCACAAAGAATGCTCCTCCGAGAGTAAATTACTTAGGCAGTCATCTCACCAAGTTATTTCCACTCATTTCTGAGGGACAATACAGCTCAACCCAGGATTTAAACCAGCAGCAATGAAATGGTGCCCACTTGGCTCCACCTTCAGAAGACCAGCATAGGACAGACACAGCACATCATGAAATCACCACTAACACTGGAGGATGCACGTTGACATGGCTTGAACACAGGCATGCAACTAGAAGAGCTCTATCTCTCCAGCAAAACCTGCTCCATCTTCATATTCTGTATGGCTTTGCTCTTAGAAGACAGCTGGGTTTTCTACTTTCATGTGAATTACTCTAATCTTGTTGTGACAGTCTAGAGCAACCAGAGGATGCTGCAAGCAAAACATCATTTGTCTGCAAGTTTTAAGAGGGAACAGGGCTGCCACATCAGACCACTGCAAAGCTAGAATCTGACAGCTGTAACTAGGGCAATTTCAGTTAGGGAAAGTCTTTTTTTTTTAAAAAAAAGGAAAAAACAAAGAAAAAACAGAGAAACTATGCATTACAAGAGGAAAGGGAAACAAGAAATGCAGCTACTACTAAGGACAAGAGTTGGCTATTTGCCTATTTTGAGGCTCTCTTCAAACCAGTATCATGTTCCTCACGTGCCCTCTGCACAGCTGTATAAAAGCAGCCTGGAAGAGAGGCAAGTGAAGAGAGAAAATCCCAGGGTCAAAGCACAGCATCTGCTTGCCCCATTGCAATCTTTTTAAAAGTTACAGAACCACAGGCAGGACTTGGCGAAAGTCCCCAGCAGCACTGATGGAGGCTGACAAATACCTCCCAGTATTTACTGAGATGGTTTCAAGCCTCAAACGCATGAACACCGAAAAAATATGTGCTGTGATGTGACAGCCAAAGCAGGCAACAACCTGATACGCTGACCCCAATTCGCTCTGATTTCTAGGTGATTCAAGATGAGACAAGAAAATCAGATCTACCTGAGTGTTCTCCAAAACAGGGGCCAAGCCTCTCTCCTGTTACCAAACCTCAAGGGATTATAAAACATTAAGCCGGGGTGGAGTAAGGATCCCAGAATTGTCAGTAAATTCACATCTGCAGCCGTTTAATATGGCTGCAATTCTTTTCTGGAAGTATTTTCTCAAGAGCCAGTCTGAGAGTTAAATATAGATTCAGAGTCCTTCCAGCTCCATCTAGCCCTTTACTCTTTTATCCTTCTCAACATTAAATCCAGAATCCAGCTAAGGCAAACAGTCACTGAGGCTGGCCCCATCTACCCAGCCGAAACAACCCCACCACAGAGGCATTTCAAGGCACCCAGCTGAGCACCCAAGAGGGACTCGCTGCTGCTTCCTAAGAAGGATATTTGAGAAGTGAGGTTCTCCACCAATCCTTTCCAGTTTTATGTTTGTCTCAAAGGCACGTTCATTCAGGAGTTAAAGATCAGGTGCATTCTATGGCCAGAAATATTATTTTCTTTTTCTCCTTCCAAAAGATTGAATCCAGTTTAGAGCCAGAGAGTTGTATGTTTGGAATGGTTTGGAATCAGGGCTGAAGCCTGGTGGTCAAAAAGGTATCACTGAGCAGTGTTTTTAAAACCTGCACTTTGCAAGGTTTTGGTAACATTTCCTTTTTGGTCTGGACCTTGTGACAATTATTCTTCCATTTCTGTTCAAGAGCAGCTCATCACAGCAGTCTCTTATCAGGAACTAACCCTGAAGACTACTTTTGGAAGTCTCAAGCAGTGCAATGGGAGAACTGCTGTCTCTCAAGGAGAGAGGGAATCGCTCAGCACAGCTCACCACATGGACACCTCCTGCATGAATAAATGATTTTAAAACAACCCATCCAACATGTATTAAAACTGCAGACACCCGGCAGCAGAAGCGCTTCTAAGGTGTATGCACAAGTTCAGCTCTTGCCTGTGACTATAGAGAAACAGTCACACTGGGATGATTCCCTGACACTTGGCTGCTTCCAGGTACACTCAGTTGTCCTGCTAGGTCCATGACACCTAGAGTCAAGAGCTCCTGAAACTAACAACTGAATACATGCCAGCATACAACAGAGCCATCCTCCCTGGGATGGCCTGGGCAGCAGAGTTGAAGCCTCCAGCTATAGGTTCTATCCCAGACAGACTTCACATTTGCATCCCAGCAACATTCACATTAGCCCTAATGAAGTCATAAATTGAAGACAATTCCTTTCTAACCTCCTCATCCGCTACAGATGCCAATCCTGGTGGTAGGACAATTGGTGCCCATCAGGAAACAGCAGTCAAACATGACCTTGAGCTGGCTCCAGACGCTGGAGCTGAACTCACAGGCAACTCTATGTAGCAGGGAGCAGTGAAGCCTCCAATCTGCCTGCCTGAGCTTCACTGAGACCCACTTCCATGTGGCAAAACTGGATTACAGCTGCCATTGATCCACTTGGTTTTCTGCTTTGATTTTGCTGGTGAAGCAGCAAAAGAGGTCACCCCTCTCTGCTGTGACTGCTGAGGCAGCTTCCTTCCTACCAAAGAGTGGAGCTTATCTCCTTGGAGCTCCTTGCTAGTAACCAAGAGCCAGACAGCAAAAATATCTTGGAACTGTTAAAAAAGGAAAGCGTGACAAACAAGATGTGTTCCTGGATACACAGAGCACCATCCCAATCTGTACTTGCAAGGCTTAAAGGAAAAAAAGGCTGACAGTACGTACTACAGACAGTATTTTATATTATCTCTACAGTGTAGTCCACACTAGCATCCCTCACCAAGATGCTGATGATGTGCCGAAGCAGATACCCATCACAGCTGAGAATTCTGTAATTACTGTTTCTTAAGAGAAAATGAAAGATTTATTATTCACATAATAGTCAATGAAGGTCTTTTCTGGAGTCAAATAGCGGTTTACTTACAGGCCTTCATCTGTGTGTCACATTGTATTAC
Organism: Pezoporus occidentalis; assembly: GCF_034315485.1. NCBI lineage: Eukaryota > Metazoa > Chordata > Aves > Psittaciformes > Psittacidae > Pezoporus > Pezoporus occidentalis. Next base: position 9,262,769 of record NW_026916158.1, read on the forward strand.
GCAGGATTAAATAGCTTATTCTTTTTCAAGCTGTGATTTTAGGTAATGTGTGGGTTGTCCAGCAATAATTAAAAGGACAGAGGCCACTTGTACTCTCTGCTGTGCCCTCCCCAGGCAGCCTGGTACAGGGATACCAGTGGGGACTCTCTCTTCCCGCTCAAGATGGTTTCTGGCTGTATTTCTTCTTGTTATGAAACCACAGGTAGAGAAGATTTGTATCTTGAATAAAGGTCTTCAGCTGAGATCAAAGCAGTTGGCTATAACTGCGGAGAGAAGGCTGTAAAACAAACCCTGATTTATCAGTAGAGATTTTTCATCCCCTTGAAAGTATGTACCATCTACAGAAGGCAGAAATGGTAGTAAGTAAGAGGAAAAAAAAAAAAATCATCAATCATTACGAGAAGCTGCCCTCATTCACAGTTTTGCCATTAGCTACAACAGAAATCCTAACTACAACATAAAATTTCAGTGCTGTGTTATGTTTCCCTTAAAAAAAAACCTTCTAAATGAAAACCATTACATATAGAACACCATAGGATACCACTGCTGCAATGTTTCTGCCTTCTTTCCATCCTCTTCCTCTCAGATTCTTGCTAAAGCTAAGACCAGATTGCTTAACTCCAGCAGAAACTTCAGGAGAAATCACAGTGCCAAACATGGGCAGAAAATGGCAACGACAAGATTCAATGACTACAAACTGAAGGAGGACAAAGACTAATGGGAAATAAAGCATGTAATTTTTAAGTGAGAGCAGTTAATCACCAGCAGAGATTGATGAAGGAGCAGCAGAACCACTGATGCTTGAGAGCTTTACACCAAAATTGAAAGTTGGATCTGAACAGGGTACCCAACCTACAGCTGTGCCCATGGTACAGAAATTAACAGGTGGAGTCCCTACCAGCTGATAAGGTAGGTCTGATTGCCCTCAAATCCAGGATTTCTCAAAGCCAGAAAGCTGTCTCAAAGGGAGAAGCTCCACTGGGGAGAGGCCAGGAGCAGAGGACCATCCCCTCCCTGTGCCAGCCCACACAGTGCCACACTGCTGCCTGGCCCAGGGTGGACAAGCATCTAAGCGAGCTCTCATGTCTTCGTGTTTTAAGCAGCAAGCTCCCTCCCCTGATGCAGGATGGCAGACATCACAACTGCCCTTGCTTATGACAGGTAAGCATCCAGCCTACGGTTGCCTTTTATTTGTTTCTCACCAGGAAAACATCCTCCCTGCATGCAGTAAGTGCTGATGAAAGAAGCTGCTGCAAGCTGTTACCTAGCAGTCAGACTTACGGAGCTGCACCTCCTTGTTTATATTCCTGAATCCTAGTTAGTGCATTGGAAAGTTAAAAAGACCAGGAGGGCTTTTTAACTCTGTCACCACACAGGCACTGAAGACTGAGACCAACCTCATCTTCATTGCAACATCTCAGGGCTACAACATCCACCACTTCATTAAAGCCCTGCATCATCATTCTTAAAACATGGAAATTAATTCCAACCTTCTATAGAGAGACAGAAATAATCAACATAACCAGCCCCAAACCCTGCCAGCAACAGGTATCAAGAACTGAGTTGCCCTTGCTGCCCTTTGTTCAGAAACAGCCTTGGTTGTTCAGATCTATCCCTCATGTCCTCCAAGGTGCATTGCATGTCACCTTGATTGCTGGCTGAGTCCCTTGAGAACGTTACTGCGCTGCGGTTTTCACTTCCCCCCACCCCCCAGCACATACCAGAGACACCCCAATTCACTCCTGAAGAGGCTCACCAGACATCCTGCCTCTGTCTATGAATGTTCCCACCCAGTCACACCTGAGGAACAATAGCCCCATGGCAACCAGCTGGGCTGTCTGGGAAGGAATCTGACCAGTTCATCCCAAATATAAGTCACCTGAGCTGCAGTATGCTAACAAAGCCCAATATTCACGGCTGTAGTGCCTGGATGCTGAAAATCCTCTCCAGTGCATTCCCCGTTTCTCTGACTCCCATCCCTCCCTTCTCTGTGCACTGCTGTGGGAATGAGGTTCAAAGTTTCCAGAATCTGGGAATCCAAAGATTGGTGCTGGATCATTTAGAAATGACAGATCTGGATGTTTCAAGGATTTTTATGCCGGTTGGGTCATTATTTTATATACATATCCTGCCAGCTGGCCTTGTAGAAAGTCCTTACAAATTCATCTAAATGGGGTCTGATGTACAGTAACTCACTTCTTGGTCCCAGTCACGCTTTTGGGTTATCCCATCCACTTTACCCACTGGCCTTGGACTGCTCTGCTATAAGGCAGCCACTGACTGATATTTAACATTACACAAAAAAGACAGTTCATCTGATGACATGGTTATGACACAGAGGGCATGGAGGTTACCTGAAACCCACCAGGCACACACCTCCCACACCAAGCCTGCACTGGCCACGTCTGTCCTACCAATAGCATGGGGACAGTGATGGCATTCAGCCCAAAGCCCAGACAGACCTGCCTTGTAAGTCCCACATTTTAGCAAAATTAATACAGTGTTGTTCCTCACATTCCCAAATGCTCCGCTATTCAGTACCCAAAACCACCAACTCCCTCCAACCCCGTCCACAGAGACTTCTGGGAAGTGGCATGCTGCTGCTGCAGTCCCACACTGCCAAAACAAGCAGGCTAAATTAGTGATAGCATAATAAATGCAATCCAAATATGAATTAAAAAATCCAGGTTAACTCCCAGGATTGCCTTCGTGATAAAACCTTCATAAACATGGCCACACAGCTGCGTCCCTCTTCCTCCCTTGTACGCAGCACCATCTACCACAGCTCTATACAACAAGCATCTATGGTGATTTTCATCTGTGCTTCTTCTGCGATAGTTAAAGTGAATCATATAAATGAGGGGCAACAACAAAACTTCCTTTTGAACAAAACTTGGCACCCTCTGGACCTGCAAATGTTCCCTGCAGCCCACCTCAGTGCAGCCACCCAGGGTGTTCTCAATATTACAAGACAAATAGTATTGGAGACCCCAAACACCCTTGGTCCAAGCGTGCTTCCCTGGTTCAGTAGAGCACTAAGGAGGAGATGCAGTGTAATCCATGCACCTGCAGACAAGCACTACACCACCCTTCATAGAAGTTTTAAGGGTAATTCAGGTGTTGCCTGAACTTTTGGGACCAGGCTGAATTCCTACTTGTGAACATTACCACAGGAGTTTGATCATCACTTAAGTAGTTCTTCAGTTCAGGAGAATAAAGGAATAAACAAACATGGAAAAGAGAAAGTGCATCCATCATATATACTCGACCATCCCAAACATGCAAGATAGAAGGGAAGGAATAAAGGACAGTATTTCCTCCTTTTACCTCAGCCTAGCTTTAAAAAGACAAGATAAATTCCTAACTATAAGCCTCTATGAATGAAAAACTGGGAGAGTCAATAAAATGTGAAGTAAACCTAATTCATTTTTACTATACGACCTACTTTCAGCAGGTTTTGATTCACATGACTGGCTAGAGCTTCAAGGTGGTGATTCGGCAAGGTCTGTTCATTAATGTCATTCTCTTCTTTATGGCTTTCAAGGGATAACAAAACACATTTCTGTCAGAGGCATTCACCAAAAAGGTCCCCTCAGCACATATCTTGCAGCACCCAGGTTAAAAATAGGTATGAATGTAAATGCTGCTTCAGAACTGAAAGATGCGGGAATGAAGAAAATTATTGCTGGAGATAATGTCCCCTCCACTATCCTCAAACACCTGCTGGGTCCCACCTGAAGGCCTGAAGGGTGGGCAGGGATGCCCGGGGGGGGGGCAGGATGACAGTCCATGCTCCCTGCACATCCCCTCGCTGCAGCTGTGACTCAGCTGCCTGCCTTGCAAGGCACCCTGCCACTGTGGATCCCTGCCAGCCCTAAGAAGGGACAACAACATCGGTGCCCATTTGTTCTGACAGGCAAGGATGTGATCCTGGGCATGGGGCTGGGTTCCCTGCAACACCACCTGGCAGTAGCAAACCCCCTTGGGCTTCCATGCAGTGCTGCCTCCAGCCCCCTTACTCTTTCATGATTGACACAGCCCTGACAGCTTAAAAAGTTACTTCCCTCACCCCCATCTCCTGATTTGAAAAGGGAATTTGAAATAATCCGCTGGTTCTTCATCACACTTACACCAGTCCTGGGGCAGTAACTAGGACTGCAGCTTAGGTAAAATGCTGCAGAAAGTAATTGCCCATTTTGACACAAGCATCCTCTCACCTCTGCGCTGCAGCTGGAGTGTTTGCAGGGTCTCCTCTGCCACGGCCTCTGCTGAGCAGGGATGCTTTCTCCTTTGTGGTACATCTACACCTGTCTGTCCCTAGTCTGTATACCCATACAGTCCAGGGAAAAAAGTGTAACACAATTTTAACTCCTGACCAGTAACATCAAGGGAAGCATGGTTAACACAGATCAGGCTCATAGGTACAAAACACTCCCAAAACATTCACCTTTAGATAACCATGCAGCCCCATTTGATTTCTAAAGGGCTTTTCACATGCTGTCCTGAGCATCTAAATAACTACATTAGGAACTCATACGGACAAGACCGATCCAGTTGTTAAATAACCAGAGAGGTGATCTCTTTTCCTTACTGTAACACCAAGCAAGCCAGGTGCCTTACCTCTATGCAGCCCAAAATTTGTAAACATGTCAAGAACCAACAGAAGTTGCTTGATTTGCAAGCAGATACCTCATTCTGTTCGAGGTAATACATGTTTTGACATTTTTCACAGGCCAATCCTGTCATCAAGGTAGCTATTCCAGGACAGCATCCCTATTCCCTGTGCTGCCGAGGGCAGCTGGGGATCCCACAGGGCATGGAAGAGTGGATGAACACTTGGGATCCCTCCACTGCAGTTTTCACCAGCTGCTCAGACCCAGCTTCAAGCACCTCCAACAGCATTACAAAAAAACTAGCAAGAAACACTATCCTGACAACGGCTGTGAATGCTGTACTGGGAGAACGTGGCTCTGCAACCGAGGCTGCGCTCTCCCAAGTCACTGCAGCAGAGATCGGTTACAGACCCTTCAGAAGAAGCTGCCCAAATAATAGTAATTAGAAAATAAAGGGCTCATTTCCATGCTCTCGGGCTGTCGGCTAACAGCTTCGGTCCAGCTAGCACATGAAGGTTAGCACATCACCTCCGCAGCCGCTGCCAATTAGCTGCTCCTGCAAAGGGCGCTCCCACATTCCTCCAGGAGCAGAAATGCTTAACCTCGGGCCAAGGCGCAGACAGGAAAAGGCATGTGGCTGAGAATGGGGAGCCTTGGAAGACCTCTCATTAACTGTCTCCATGTTGAGCGAGGAGTGACAGCTGGAACAGCAGCAGCTTTCACTGCAGAGGCACACTAAAAACAAAGGAAAACCCCAGAATGGGAACCAAAGCTCAAAACTGGTGCACGTTTCCCAGACAGGTATTGCATTATACACAGATTTTGGGACCAAAAGAAAAAAAATAAGAAAAAAAGTCATTTTTCTACCAAGAAACCACCACTTGAATATTTTTTTTCAGAAGTTTCCTTCCCCTATGACCAAAGCAAAGCATCTGGGAGAAAATGGCCTTCCTGCAAAAAGGGGGAAGCAATTTCTGGGTTGAGCCTAGAGAATGAAGCAATAAACTCTCTAAAACTCAGCCAAATAAAATACCATGCGAGCTTTTAGGTGGAGCTGAGACTGACCTTCAAGCCTGACATGGCTAACCCCAGCCGTTCATAAAGGAGATTAAAGAAAAAATCATGCCCTGTGCCTTGGTGCTCTGATGGACACCAATACCCGCCTGCCATCGGCCCTGTTCATTTATGACTGAACTTACTTCTGCCACCTTGAAGCAAACTACACAGCTATACAAATGAGTATTTTTCATAGTCTGAGTGCAATTGGGAGATTATTCAAAAACTAGTTGCTATCAGCCTCCTAGGAGACATGAAAAGGTTGTGGAGCAGGCTGCAGAACATCTTCCAGCCTTCCTCAGAAATGTTTAAACCTACAGGATTTCTCTATTTTAAGGACTTCTTTGGGACTTTTCCCAAAAGTTCCAAGAAATAATTAAATAAAGTGCTTCACCAAAGGAGGACACATAAGGACAGCAAGTGTCTGCAGGGAAATAGATTTCAGTACTTCTATGAACTCTGGCAGCAAAGACACAGGCAGATGGAAGCAGCAGCGAGGGAGCTCAGTTCAACTTATCATGTGCATGAACCCAGCAGGAGGGGATCCGTGCCACCCAGATCCAGGCATCTCGCTTCGGCACTGCAATTACTGTTCCTCGAGCTCACCACTCTCTGTGGCCAGAGCAAAGGGCAACCTCCGCATGGAGGCAGGAGCTGCTCCAGGCACCATCCACAGGCCGGAGACACTGGGCTGGAAGCGAGAGGAGAAGAGATGAAGGGGACAGGGAGAGCGGCACAGCCCCCTGGCCTCGCTGCTTCCCCGGCTGCTGGGAGCTGCCAAGCCCGTCAGCAGAGATGCTGCAGTATTGCGTTCACTTGGCTCGGCACACGTCGGGAGCGGAGCTGCCTCTGAGTCACAGCTCTGCACCACTCGCTGCCCGCTTCCCTCCCCACCAACTGCCTTGAGTATTGTTTTCATTATTATTATTCTTCTCTCCTTTATCCTCCTCCCCCCCCCCCTTGACTCACTGGCTGTTTCACTGCCAGTTAAAGCATCTTCTGCTCAAAGGAGGAAGCTGCAGAGAGTGAATGTGAGGGCTGATGAGGGAACCTGCCAGGCCTAGCCCCAGCCAGCCCCCCCACAGCCACAGTGGAGAAGGATGTGGGAGGTTTGAAAGGGCAAAGGCAGGGAAATCATCCATGTTCAGTATCTGCATGGGACCCACCGTGCCCCAGCTTATGGAAAGAGCTCATGGGTGATACCAAAGGTAAGGGTTCATTGTGAACACACCATAAAAAAAGGCATTTGAAGCTATTTGAAAAGAGCAGATGCCACCCACCTTTGAACATCTGACAGATGCTGCCTAGGCAGACACACAAGTGCTCTAGGTCTCCTGCTAGCTGAAAGGCAGCACCTGAAGTCTCATCTCCCCATCTCAGCTACTGGCACAGGAGTTGGCCAGCTACTTTCAAAAAGAGATTTGTCCCATTCCAACAGTTTATACAGGCCACCGCCAAGGAGACAAAGATGCCACCAGCAGAGCAGACAGGCCAGGCTCTGCAGAAAGAGGTCTGCTCCCCCTGGCAGCTAGTTTCCATGGTTAAGCTTTCATCCAGAAGTCAAAGCTACCCATACACAAAGTGAACTAAATCAGTTTAAAGTGAGCCCAAAGCACTGCACAGTCACCCTCCTCTTTAGAAAAACGCTGCTCTTCACAGATGCCTTCTGCTTGTTGAGATCTAAGACATGCTTGATCCTCTGTAAGAGACCACAGCCAGTGCCAGGCCCTGTGAATGCACAGATGGTGTGCGACACCACCAGAAACCATCCTGGGTCCAGGTAATCTGTGTCCACAGCTGCCCTCTCACTCAGCTCCCTTTTGTCAATTCTTCAAAGCATTGCCTGATTCTGTTAAGTGTGATCTCCTATGCCAAACCAGTCAAAATACAATTCGTTAGCATTAATTCTGTAAGCTTTCTCCTCTGCTGCTGAAGACAGAGCAACATCTCTGCAGGATCCAAAGTCCTGCAGGGACCACAACGAAATCTGCAGCTACAGAAAAGGCCTCCTTCCTTTGCACTATTTGCACCAGCAAAGGCTCTTTAGAGGATGAAGCAACTAGAAAGCTCATGCCCTCCAGCTAACAGCCTACTCTATGCTGCATGTTGAACTGAAGATGTGCTGAGACTCACTGTTTTCCAGCAGCAGTTTCCCCTCAATAATGATCCCAAAGCTGCTTTCTCCTTCCTTGAGGACTCAAGGTCACTCAGACCTTGGCAGCTGCCGAGGGTATTTGCTACAGAATGGCTTGTGCATATACAGGGCACATCTCTCAGGTGAATGGAGTAATGTGGGTGCTTTATTAAATGAATTGGTGCTTACCTGAACATATCCTCTAACCTCATGCCTCTTAACCTATTTACTAAATCCAGTGTTTTCCACTTCAGTTGCACCTTTGCTTTAGGTAATTCTCTTTTTCACAGTATTTTCCACACTTCCATTCCTACTGCTAAGATTGGTAGTATATCTTGTGGTAGCCCCTAATGATGGGCATCAATAAAACATGACTAGCCTCCCAAGTCTTTTGTTTTCCAGTCAAACATATATCTGCTTTCGCCCTTTGAGTACTATTTTTCTCTAGCTCAGCTGGGGGACTTCTGCATCACCACTGCTGGGCTGACATTACTTAGATGGATGTTGTGGGACCAGTCACCCCCAAAGAGCTGCCTTCCTCTTTCATCATTTGGAGCTGTTCATCTATTACAAACATTTCCCTTCACATTTTCCTTCACTGCTCTAACAAAAAATATTAATATCCCTATCAGATGCATTATATTTGTTACACATTCTGAGGTACCTCTGCTCTGCAGTTTTATTAGAAGCCTTTGTACCCATTAAGGCCTGAAAGAATGAGTGCCAGTGGCCTTTTGTAGGTTAATCCACAAGAGATCAAGAGAGTGCAAGACATTCTGTCTATTCAAATTACTCATTTTACAGTATAATAGTATGAATATTAATATTGTCCACTGAAAAAGTGTGTCAGTTAGGATGCTGGCAGTTTTCTGGACAGCTGCTACCCAAAGTAAGCACTTAGAGGTACGTGACTACTCAAGCTGAAGTACCAAACAGTTGTTAATGACAGTAGCATGCTCAGTTCTACCACAAGAGCCAAATAACCAAAATAATTTAACAAGAGAACAACCTTCAGAGGGTTAATGTTACTTATTTTTCCTCTACTAAATTCAGTCATTCCCCTTTCTAGAAAAACAGCATTTAACCAGACCACAAATAATTTGCATAGGGCACACGTGCTAGCTGCTGGAAGGTTTTTAAGCAAACAGAACGAATGCCTCATTAATAACTAAGCACCAAGAAATGCAGAAAAAATTTTGTACCAGACTACTAAAAAACATAGTAGTTTATTCTGCTGATGCTTGCTTCATGAAATACTATGCTCCTTTGATGAGACTAGTTTCAGCAGACGAGAAAACGGAGAAGGCAAGGTCCACATATGTACAAGGGCAGCACATACCTGTGAAGTTGTTATATTTCAAACTTAATTTTTCTTATGCAGGTAAAGCTTCTACAAGCTCAGAATGAGGCCTGGTCACTGGCACATAGATGATCTTAGCAAATACAGTATTTGCCCTTTCCAGTTTCTGTGTCTTTTTTTTGTGTCTGTCTATATAACAGGTGTGCAATCTTCACCCTACTCTGCTGCTGTCAAGGTTAATCTTTGTTTTCTGCTAGTAAAATACAACAGCTATGGACCAGGCACCAGTAAGACAAAAGGTATTTATGGACACAGGTATTTATGGACCCAGGTATTTATGGACCCAATGAGTTGGGTGTCAGCAAACATCCTGCCACAGAGGAACCAAGCAGATGTGTGGTCCTGGGTACTGCTGACCCCAAGACACCACAACGCTGGCTCCCAAAAAAATGCATCAAATTTGCAAATGCACTTTTCTTCTACTATGGAATAAACCCCAAACCTTTCTGAAGTTTTTACAAGATTGAGATATGCATCTAAGGGTCCAGTTTGAATGCAAGCCCATAGGTTTTGCTTGGCTGTGCTGTTTTCCTAAGGTGGGGAAAAAGCACATTAGACCCCTTGAAGCCTGCTTACTTGCTTTTTCTGCTTCAGGGGAGCTCTTTTCCTTTGGGATCACCCTAAGCTGGGAACACAAACCCAAGTTTCCTACCTGTGAAGTCACTGCCATGATTATAAAGGGTTCATTCCTTCTGCTCCTTGGAGAGGTTGTAGCCAAAACCTATTTTCACAAACTGGTGTTTCTCAGCATGGTGGAACTGATCAATCTTACAGTATCGACCTCTTGAACATATTAGGAAATGCTAATTGTGGCTCACAGCCATTAGTAAAGAGGCCCAGTTGCTCTTGCAGGTCTTTCAGCAAAGCTTCCTGGCCCCATTTACCAAAGCAGAAACTTGAAAACATCTGCTAAGACATGAGGACTTCACTTTCAGAAGCTATGGGTGCCCTGACCCGTAGTGTGTGTCAACATGAGGAAGAGATCTATCAGCATAGCTGAAGGTTAAGTCCCTTTTTGCCTCAATGGAAACTAAGGCACCTAAACTTAAAGCCAACTTCTGCAAGTGCAGATGACTAAGGCCTCTGGTTTTCGATTCGCAGCCTGACATACGAGGCTGCAGGTGAGATTTTGCATATACACACATGGGCATGGGGTGACAGAGAGGTTAAAACACAAAGAATTTCAGGCTGTTGAAGACCATCAGTAGGAAGCAGCTGTAGAAACCTCTAGTAATTCCTCCTGTTACTGAGTACTTTGCTGCTTAAATCTCTCCCTGGCCAAGGCTATCACTTGTCACCACCAAAACCTAATCCTCTTTTTTCTGATTTCACCTCTGTCTTCTCTCCCCCGTATGAGTGCAAGGCACCTTTAATCTTAATTTCAGATGTACTTTTCATGATGTTGCAGGTGTGTTATCTACAGCTGACAGTACCCGCAACCTATCTCTCCTTAAAGGACACTGCTTGACCTTGTAACAGCTTCCATGCCTCCAGCTTTAGAGGCTGAGCCTTTCTATTTGAATGGATCACAAGTAATCACTTTTCTGTATCCATTATTAGCAGTGAACCATCTACCCAGAGAAATCCTGCTTTAGTTTGAGGCTGGGTTTTATTTCCCCTCTGAATGCAGCATTTTTCCCAGGCAGAGACATATTACGGCAATTCAGGCACTGACAACTGTGTAAATCATACGCCAGCAAAAGTTATTGATGACCTCATTCCAGTAAAGTATGAGATGATCAGACTGCCCCACGGTATTTTGATCATCTGAGAACCCTGAAATTGAAAGTCACAGGCTCCATTTTGTTTGGAAACCTAACAAAAGGCATTAACTGTGACAAAAGGCACTTAGAGCATTTCTCTTAAATTACCTCATTTTCACATCAGCAGTAACAAATACTCATTTTCTTTTATTAATACACTCTCCTTGCCCATAACTGTTCTCATTTTTTTTTAATTTTGAATTAAAATGCTTCAAAGTTATCAATCCCTTCTGCTAGAAACCTTTTCTTCTTTTTTCATTAGTTTTTGTACGCAGCCTCGTTTTAATAATACGAACAGTGGATCCAACACAAGCACCCTTCTAGCAGACCTGTCTCCAGGGAGTCAACACGATTAATCTCTCCCGTGCAAGAAGAGTCACATTCTGCTCCTCCACAATGCTGGTGTGCTTAGATTGGTGCTCTCACATCTTTTATTAAATTATGTAATTAACTTATTTCTCCTCAAGTGCTTTCCCAAATAGTCACCAATGAGAGAACAAAAAACCCCAAATGCTTAGAGTGCATGCTGGAGCTCTCAAAAGCATGTACCCTTGTCCATCTTTGGATTTCTCCCCATGCAAATTCATCTACAGGCTAACTCATCTACACAAGCAATATTCCCTGGTACTGGAATGGGGCTGAAGGTAGTGACTAGCAGAAGCTGATGCACATGCTGTAGTAGTTATGCCAGGAGCCACATCTCCTCCCCAGGGATGTGGGCTGCCCTTGCAGCCCACATGGGGCTTCCCAGACCCTCTTCCCCACGCTGGGGGGCTCAGCCAGCAGAGGAATGAGGCTCACACGCTGCCCTTGTGCCAGCCTCTTCCCCTTGATTTAAATCCTATCGGTGACACGTTTAGTCCTGGCTAAACGCAACCCCAGGCACTGTATCACAGACTTAGGGCTTTTCTGAGAAGAAAGGTGAGAGATTTGGAGGAAGAAGGCTTGTCTTTGTCACATGGGCTAGCCCAAAATTGTACTCTTGCATCAGCCCTTGAGCTAATCCATGTCCCGTGCTACATGCCCTCACTGGCTGCTGGCACTGCCCTGCATGCAAAACTGTATCTGCAGTAGAGCAGCATGGGAAAAGCAGCAATTTTCTTTGGCCATGCCAAGTTTTAGCCAATACAGAAAGATGAAAGCACAAAAGATAAAAAATAACAATAAATAAATACATGAACCAAAAGCAACCATACCACCACCCTCCCTCCAAACCACCCAAGAATCCCACGAACCAAAAACCCAAGTTAGGTGTGAGAAAAAGGCTGCAAGATAGAAGTGCAGCCCTGGAGCAGCGCTGTAGTGATTAACCTGGGCAAACAAATACACTGGGCATGCTCTGCAGCAAAGCTACATGCAAATGATTCACAGAGCCCAAGTCAACCCAGGCTGAAGACAGCTCCAGAGCAAGCCTCTCCCTGCCCCCAGTGCCCTTCCTCAAGCAGAAGGCTGTAACCTGAATCTCTGTGCCCTGCACAACCCAGCATGCCAACACAGCAGCTTGTGAGCAAAATCCATCTACAGCCTGAGGAGTTACACGGCAGCCAGTGACAGAACCCTCCCTGTCCGTGCTGGCTTTTAAAGCCGAGGCAGCGACGGGCCTCACATCCAACTGCTCCCATGGGGGCTGAACCCCGCGAGCAGCGGATACCGCTGCAGGGGGGCCATGCCCCAGGCAAGCCGCTGCCCTGCAGCACTCACTGCACCCGATTCTGCGAGATGCTGAAGGTAGAGTACCCAAAACCTGCCACAACCGCTGTGACTCTTCTACCCCAACAGATGCTGATCTTGGTCAATTAAAAAGAAAATAACATAAAGTACTGGAGGAGCTCTTTCAGTAAACCTTTGAGAGGCCACAGATTTTAAGCAGATGCTGAGAATGTTCTGTGTGGTCAGGAGGACTCACCCACTGGATGCTGCTCTTCAGCACCAGGGATCGAGACTTTCCTGCATTTTGGGCAGTTTCATGACTACAGCGAACACTATTTTCACAGAGTCCAAAAGCGCAGTTTTACACTGTATTTCAGAAGCTTGCTCTTCCAACACGAGATTTCCATTTTCTTTTGCAATCTACCCCTCGTTTTAGCCCTACTGGCACTCAGATAAACAATTGGCAATTCATCTGGAACAGTCTATTTACAGAAATTCTGCTGAATTGGCTGTCTTTCTATTAGTTATATAGAGAAGATAAGCTTTGGCCTCGATCCTGGACCTGTTTAATTAAAGCATGAAAGAGAAAAATCTCAGCAGCACAGGAACATGAAGGAATTTCCACCGCACACCACCAGTGCTGCCCACTTCAGCTATAACCGTAATAGTGCTAAGAAAACAAGAGACTAATGGCCAGTCCAGTGGTATCTGCAATTTTTCCTAAGCCCTGATCACTATTTACATATGTATTTCTATCACTGTAAAACATAAAGACGCATTTCCAGGCTTTCATGTTGTCCCCAAGAGCTTCAAACTCTAAAGAGGTTTTTACGTAGTGAACAGGGAAGAGGGAGGTTGGATGGAGACTTCTGAATGCTCAAGTTAGACACTTAATAAGGCATCATATTCCCAATTAATGGCTTTGCTCAGGGACAAACTTCAACACCAAAGAAAGTATTATCATAAACATTTATTGACTGCAAGATGTGCTGAAGCAGAAACATCCCATCTTTTCAAAAGAGAATGCAAAGCAAGAAAAAAGTCAGAGTTGGAAGGATGAAATGTGTCTCTATCTGCATCTCACCGCTGCCAACACGGGGCTGGCATCAGAGACCCTAGCAGAAGAGATGATGGTCTCTCCCAGCACATCCCCTCCGCTCAATGGACCTCAGCACCAACACCAGGCAGGAGCCCAGGGATGCTGGTGCCGCAGCCCGGGGATGGCACACTGTGTTGCTGACTCCCACGGATGCCACCAGCTGCTCAGCACTTGGAACCACACCACAAACTGAAGTCTCAACGCAAAGCATTTTGTAGGGATTCTTTTCTTTGTCATGTAAAAAACAGTGAAATATTAGTATTAAACCTAGTAGGTCTGAATGTGGATACAATGGTGTTGGGAAATGTGGGCAGAGACCTGAGCAATTAATGAAAAATGGGACTGCCACCATGAACATCTCACTGCAATGACTTGCTTTTCTTTCTGCTCCTTGGCGTGAAGCAACGCAGCTTAATTCACAGCAGAGATACATGCGGGATTGCTCTCCACAGCCATATCTCAGCTCTGGCTCTCCCAGGAAAGATCCATCATTTAAAAGGAGAAAAATTTTGAAAGAAAAGTCTGCTTCAGTCTGTTTAATGTCACCGAGGTTAACATGTTCAACCCTTCCCCAGCAAGTCACCTACAAGTTTTATCTTGTTTTAAATGAAAACCAGCACTGCCACACAAGATGCTGATCCTGCTGCAGGCACAGACCCCCACCAGCCCTGCACCCTGCCCATTACACCCTCACTGGGGAAATCAAGGATAAATGGACAAGGCGAAGGAGAGGCCTTGGAACAAGGTCAAGTTTTCCTTTCCAACCCTGTGCCTGGCACACTTTCCACTTCTTACACAGCGGGATTTCTGGAGAAGGAGCTCCCATTCCATCATATTGAGACCCCTACCAGAAATCCCTGCAGACACCCCAGGGTTGCTTGCCCGGATGAAGGAATCACTCTGAAGTTCACACACCAACAGCTATTGCAAGGAAAGCACAATGCCAACCTGTGAGGAATGAGCGACACAAGGAGGCATCCACAAGTTAATTTTTTTTTTAAATGTAGCTGTTTTACTGCATAAGCCTGATCTCATCTGATGTACATCCCATGCAGACAAACATAAAATACATTTCTTCAGGCTGACCCTGTTAATAACTATTTCTCAAGGCAGTAGAACACCTCCAACGAGCTGACACTGTTTATTTATTTGGAACTCAATAGCTAGACTTATTGAAAACATATCCCCACCCAGCACTAACTGGGAAAAAAACCTATATATATATATGATACATACATATAAATATATATATAAAAGTTGCATCAAGCTAAGATAACAGCCACTGAAATGTGATCAGACAGGAGAGCAGTGCATTGCCCGTTCCCTGCAGCCGAGGTGCAGCATCACCTCCAGCACAAGAGGCATTTAGCGCTGATGGGTCTCGCCCAGCTAAGGTGCTTCTGCCTCTTGTTCTTTAGTGCCCATGGAGAGCTAACAAAGCCAGCACAGCTTCCAGACTGGCCCTGTGGGCTGCTCTGCAATATTAATTATGGACATCTGAAATCAAATCCTGTCCTTTATGCAGCTCTCTCCCCTCTATGGCTCCCATTTTTAAACACACTGGGCTCGATTAACTCCCTGCCCCTCTTTGCCCCTACACACCCAGGTTGTTTCAAGTATCATTTGCTGTCAGGTTCAGATTTACAGTGGATTAAAAAAAAAGGCCTGCAGAATGCTATTAATTGTGGGACCTCACTGCCACAGGTTGCAAGAACCCCTATAGAACAGAAGAAACTGAGGCACAGCTGCATCCCTCCACTCCAGGAGCTCCTGCTGTCGATACTGCTGCTGCCCTTGGTGAGCAACCTCAGCCATGCAACTAGTTTAACCTAATGACCCCAGAGGTTCCTACCCAAGTCCAATTGCCACACTTTTAAGCAGAGATTCACACCAAGAGAAAGCCTGTCCAGCACCTAGATTTCTCATCCTCTTGCAGACCTGTGGGCCATAGCTGAGTCCACTGGATGAACCCCATACTTCACACCCTCTCTGCTGGGAAAACTAAGGTGATGCATGAAAAAGGAACAGGTACCAACACTTCTTTAACAGCACTGCTCTGCCTCAATGAAGAGCAGAAAATTTGGGGAATGGGGGGGGGGGGAGGGGAGGTTTGAGAATACAAGTAAGCCCTGGGACATCAACACACAGGTCTGTAGCACAGCGTAGCCCCAGCGAGATGATCAGCGGCAGGGACCACTGAGCCTTGGGGCAGCACTGAGCACACAGACAGGAATGCTCTGTACCTACGGACAAACACTAAGCTCCACATCCCCACCGGGGCACAGGAAGAGGGGTGGCCATGGCACCTCACCTTGCTTCAGGTACCACAGGAGCCCCACATCCATCACCAGCTGATTTCAGTGCTGTCTGAAGGCCTAAATGACCTCCTTCTCGGCCACCTATGCAGGGAGTCAAGGGAAGCACATGCTGGGGAAAAGTGCAGCACAGTGAGGACGTGGGGATGGAGTTGGGCTCCCAGCCACACATTTCCATGAGCACATTCAAACACAAGAATTTTGAGACCTAAACACACACACACACAAATAAAGACTTAAACAAGAAAAAGAAAAAAACGTTAGACCAATCTGCCATTCTTAGGGAAAGAAAAAAAACCACAACATTTGGAAGCAGGCTGTGTTTGCTTGGCACTTTCCATCTTTAGGTAATTAGTGTAAAGGGCTTCCCAGGTAAACCTAAGAATAAACTGCAGATTTCAAGAGAAACACACTTCTCTCCACAGCAAGGCTTCAAAGCATAACCAGGAGAAAAAGCATAGCTCCAACTGGCTCCCTGTCGGCACTACATGCCTTCAAGTCTTGAGGGTCAGCCGCAAGTCAAGCTGCATCAGAATTTGAAAAGATATATAAAAAATGACAAGCAAGAAAAGCCTCTGAAGACAAACACTCCAGCATCTGTGAACACCTCAAATACACAGCTTGGACCAACATTTACAGGCACCGCTTCCCCCATTACCTTCTGTAAACCTTCCAAAAAGTCCTCTCCTGCCTTCTTAGTTGAGAGTGGCACCTTCAGAGGTAGAAAGGACAAAACACCTCCCAGCTCCAAAACCTACTTTTCAGTGCTTCTTTAGACTGCTCCTCTCAGCTGGCCTACTCATGGCTAGGAGCTACTGTACTTCGCTCATTTGGGAGCACCTTCCAGCCTCTCCTCACCTTTTGTCTTCAAACAAAATAAGGGGCTCCTAGCACAACACTTCCTCACAGATGGCTTTCCAGCGCTGGTACCACGAAGCAGCTCCCAGCTCTGCTCTCCCAGACCACCCTGGCATGGCCCTGTTTCTGATTTTACAGGAAGAGGGCAGAGGACAGGGACGGGAAAAGAAGTCATTTAGCAAAGGTTAGTGGAGAGGTCTGCAGCACCAGGGACTTGGCCCTAGGTTTCCTATACATTGCTCTAGGCTCCAACTCACTTGACTAACCTGGTAATTGTTCGACACAATGAACGAGTTAACAACAACAAAAATCAGCAGGTACCAGCTTCCACTTAGAGCAAGATGCTCCTCATCTGCTGCCCAGGGCTACCATTAAATCAATCTATCCCGACAGCAAATGCTTTTTTTAATCCACCTGAGCCTTACAGCATCCATACTTTACCTACTGGCTATGAGTTTGGCCTTATAAGCTACTACATACCATCACTGTAAGATATTAGTGAGCAAAACAATGAAACCTGCACCTCCTGAAAGGGAGAGTGATGCTTTCACATGTAGTAACTCCAGCTCTGAAAGTTGGCTATCTTCTAAACAGCTCTCCACAAACCCCTATCCCCCAGGGTTCAGCAATGCAGAGGGTAGCTGGGTACCCAAGTGCATCACCATGAGCAGACCCAAACAGCCTGACCAAGTCAAGCGACTTTGAGCAGCCTCAAGAGCAGCCACACAAGCACAGAGCAGCCTGCCAAGTCACATGAACCAATTTCTCCTAGAGAGGTTGAAGACCTCTAGACAGTGAGTCTTCTCAGACCTTATGTCCTGGGTTCAGCAATAGCAGTCATTTTTCCCCTTCTTGGTAGCTGGTGCAGTGCAATGTTTTGACTTTCAGCTCGGGAACAGAGCTGATAACAAGCGATGTTTTGGTTTGGCCAAGGACTTTGTGAGCCTCATGCTCTGCCAGGGAGGAGGGGAAGCCAGGAGGAAGTAGAGACAGGACACCTGACCCAAACTGACCAAAGAAGTATTCCATACCACAGCACGTCATGCCGAGGATGCAACTGGGAGTTAGCCGGAAGGGCCGGGAGACTGCAGGGTTGGAGGAGGTATCGGTCAGAGCTTGGTCGGGCTGGGGGGGGCGAGTTATCGGTCGGCTGGTGGTGAGATGATGTATTCTCTTCCCTTGTTATTTCCTTTATCATTATTATCATTGGTGGTAGCAGTAGTGATTTGTGTTATACCTTAGTTACTAAACTGTTCTTATCTCAACCTGTGGGAGTTGCATTCTTTTTGATTCTCCTCTCCGTCCCTCCGGGAGTAGGGGGAGGGCAAGAAGGGGGGGAGTGAGTGAACAAGTTACCTGACTGGGTTTAAACCACGACACCTTAGTATTAAATATACCTATGTGCATCCACATCCTCGCCTTCCCAGACTGTTCTGCTGCACCTCTGCTTGCATAAAACAGGACCCTCATCCAGCAGTACTGGTCCTCAACCGGATACTGGGATTCTACAGCCAACCTGTGAATTGGCCCACTTTAGGTGTCCTCATAGAATACAAGAGAAAAGACAGGTCTGAGTTCCCAGTCCAGTCACTCTTACGGGATAGGAAAAGTTGGTACTGGACACTGCACTTCCTCACATCCTCTGCACAGCAGGTGCTTGTACGGATCATCTTCCAATGCCCAGAATGGAAGGAGAGGGCTCTCCCTCCAACCCCATCCATGTCTGGCACACACACAAACAGCATTGTAAGACCCACCACCGTGTTCCCCATGCTTTACAGTGAACTGTTGACTTCACTTAGCACCTCTGAAGTTCGCTTTCCCCCCCCAACCCTATGTCATTGTAGATATTTTTTGTCCTGCAAAATTGTGCAGTATTTACAGAAGCAGAGCATCCAGTAATGCAAGGGACAGCAGACACATGTCACTTCACAGATGCATTGGCCTGCTCCTGACCTTCACCCTGCCCTTCCCCATCACAAACTTTGGAGGCAGGCAGAAGGGAATAGAGATTAAAAGGAAGGCAATACAGGAACATTTTTAATCACCTTTTATAACCCGTGTTCTATAGGATTGAAATGTAAAAAGCACCTTTAACAGCGAAGCTAATGTGACATATTGGTGTGTAGGTGTGTGTGGGCTGGTTTCTTGGGGGGAGGGAGGGAATGCTGAGGGCTCTCTGTGTTTCAGAGAAATGAAGCAGCACAAGATGTACCAGTTGCTCTGGTAACAAAGCTTTCTCTTTTTTTCAAAGAGAAAAAAAAAGAAAAAAGAAAAAAGAAAAAAGAAAGGAAGAGTGCAACATCATTTCATCATTTTAAGCATTTTCCAGTTCAGACTTCCCTGCCCGCATGGCAAAAACAGCTTCCCGTTTCAGAAATACACACACCCCATTGCAGTCAGCAAAGAAAGGACCTTCCCTTCTAGAGGTATTTTAACATTGTAGGGAAGCTGATAAATTAAATTTGCCCATTTTCCTTCTGATAACGCTGGCACACGTTATCACACACCAGCATGCCAGGCTAGCCCAGCCACTTCCCATGACCCAGTAAGAGCTGATAAAATCCCAGCACCATGCACAAGCTGGTGTGTATGGGAGCAGCAAAGACCTCCCCAGCCCCAGTGAGCATCCACACACAGCAGCACCACTATATCCTCCCTGCTGGCATAGGGAGCCAACCCACCAGAAACAACAGCTTAATATTTAATATTGATCTTGTAATAAGGAAGGATTATAAGGCAGCTTGTAAATCTTGCAAATCCATTCACACTGGCATGGCCCTTATGTGACCTTGAAGATGCCAAATGGTCACTGCCTGCCCACGCGGGGCTGTACCTGGATATGGATGTGAGCGGGCCCAGCTATCATAAAAAACATTCCAGCAGAAAGAAAAGCCCTGGATGAGGCATGCCAGCTCAGCTCTAGCTAACTGCTCTGCTGCCCGGGGTTCTTTCTTGTCCCAGCCCCATGAAACAGGCTCTTTGTGCAGCACCAAACCAGGGGAAAAGCCCAGGAGCTACCAAATCAGAGGGGACCATACCCTCACGTGCTTGCCTTAGTCTGCAGTGACCATCAAACCACAACGAGGATGGATGGATGCATACCCGCACATTCAGTTACACTCAGTCTGCCCTACCATGCAGCAAAAGCAATCTCTGAAGAGGCTGAAAACAAGATTAAGTACCCAAAGCCAACGACACAACACTGAAAAAAAAAAACCTATCTAGCTCAAGTCAGACCCAACCCCACTACACCACATTTCATTTTATAAACAACAAGGGGGTGGGAAAAGAGAAATGCTTACAATACATCTTCAAATGCAATAGCTGACTGTCTAGTATTAGAGGTGTTTGTTTAGACTGCAAGATGATGGAGCTCTGAATTCCTTTAGTGGCTCATGAAAGTGAGCTTCAGGTGCCTTCAGTATGGTCAGGACCACTACACAGCAGCCACCACCGCAGGATGGTGTTTGGAAGATGGGTGGGCAGCAGAATGGCCCCGTCTGCAGTCTGCATACACGGTTTGTGTGCATTCAGCCTGGTCTCTCAAGCAAGGCTCAGCAGTCAGTCCTTAGCTATAAAAGCTGTGTATGTAAACCAAAATTAATTCTTTACAGCAACAATCCCCAGGAAATATTGTGTGCAGTGTGGTAACTTCTTCCACACAGCTAAAAGCAACAGTCATTAATTATCAAACCATTGACCATCAGCCTTTCAGAAAGGGAGACAATAAAACAAGTGATTATTAATGTCATTCTTGACTCAGGCTAATTATCTGAACTGCTAATAATGACCCAGGAACCTGCAGAGTCTCTGTTCTCACCAGGGCTAATGCAAGGGCCCAGCCCTTGATAAGCGGCAATGGGGCTGAGCCAGACCTCAGGCAGGCTAAGCACGGCACAGACTGTGTATTATTTATTTTCTCATTCCTTCCCTCAAAAAAAAAAAAAGGTAAAAGAAAACAAAAAAAATCTCCTAAAGGCCTTTCTTTAGCATATTCATCTGCTACCTCACCAGCCTATAGTGGTGGAATGCCCAAGGGTGCCATGAGGAAGGATGCCACTGTGCAGGGCAGTGCACAAACAGCACCCAGGAGGGCAGGACATGCATTACCATCCTCATTTGACACCTGCAAACTCCAGGACAATATTAGTGAGAATAGACTTGTGCCTGGGATGTTCTCAGGGGTTTGATTTAGGGATCAAAGTGTCCCAACAGCCCTAATGCTCCCAGCTCCCCAGCAACAGGCGACCTTGGATTTCAAATGTTTTATTCACTTTCTCATATCCACACACCTCATTATCTTCATCTACTGGGTCAGACCTGGAGATGGGGAGCTGGTGGGGCTTACCTCCAGGTGGACTGATCCTGGCTTCTGGAAAACATTGGCTGGGTAATCACTAAATAAAACCTGACAAAATACCTTGGGATGTCCCATGTATTGTACCCCAGACAAACATGACACAGTGCAGCAAAGAACAATGGCCGGCAGGGGACAGGGACTGCTTGTGACCAGTGGCCTGCTTAGAGGAGTCTCATAGGAAGTGCCCCCTGCTCTGCGATGATGGTGGACGGGCTCCCTGGGGAGTGATAGCTGAGAGACCTGCGGTTTGAAGATCCCACACGCTCTAATTTAGAGTGCAGAGTGCTGCTGCGTAATGACTTAGCGATTATATGGCATTTACCAGCTAATTAAACAATCAATAGTTATTGTGCAGTTATGGAGTTAGCCCACAGTACTCTATCTTGTAACCTGTGAAATAAAGTCTTGCAGTAACATTCTGCTTTGGTGACACTGTGCACAGGCAGGCATGTGAATGCCCACGGCTAAGCAGGTCCGAAACCACCAAGGGACTGCTTTGGTTTTTAACATATTCAACGCAC
Source organism: Pezoporus occidentalis (assembly GCF_034315485.1). Lineage (NCBI taxonomy): Eukaryota > Metazoa > Chordata > Aves > Psittaciformes > Psittacidae > Pezoporus > Pezoporus occidentalis. The sequence continues at coordinate 9,284,501 of NW_026916158.1, forward strand.
AATAAGCAGCATGCTGCATGTCTTTCCCCACCTTGGTAACTATCCGCTGGAAAGGTATTTCTGAGTAACCTAATGTCCTTTTACTTTCTACCCCTGTATTTACTGGTGTTTGACACACTGGCAGTCGTGGCCCTGATTTACCCAGGCAACCTAAGCATACACAGTATTTTAAGGACTTCTTGCTTGCTTTCTAATGCAAAGTAGAGATAAGCGGCAACAATAATGTTCTGTAACATAAACCAGCATTTCCTCACAGACAATGCTCTAAAAGGTCTTAGGGATTTTTGTGTTTACAGTTTTGCTTTCAGCCATCAGCTACCTGCCAAAAAATCAAAGAGGCAATGGCTCAATTCCCCAGGTCCAACTCACTGTCTTCCTGTTAGTCATTTCTTTAAACACTTTTTTCCAAGGACACAAAAATCCACTACTGCAGCAACGTCTGGCACAGGAGCTAGCAAGCTCTCAGCCTTTTATCAAAACCAGTTTACAATCTGTAACGTGAGACGCAGGATTATTAGAAAATAAAGAAAAGCTTCCGATTCAATTAGAGAGACAAACCATCACCAGTGCAGCCCTGATTAAAATAAAAATCAAGCTATTCACAAGAGAGTGTTAGGCATCTAACAAGGAACGTTATTTCTCTCTGCATTTATCTGCAGTGAAGAGCTTGAGTCTGGGGTTACAGGAGGGACAGCAGAGCAGGTCACTGCTGAGGGCTCCTGCAGTGTTCAGGTGTCACTGAGGTATGGCCAGAGCTGGAAGCACCAAAGTTACATTTTAACCTGCTGTCCTGAGCAAAGAAAAGCCTTTACTTGAAAATACAGAGATCAAGCTGAGCAAGCTACCTCTGCCTCTGGAGCACAAGCCTCAGAGAACAAAGCTTTGATTTACAGAAGCACTCTGCACCACCTTGAAAGGGATCTTCAAATCATGGCCCAGAAAGCAGGATCAAAGAAACTTGTGCAACAAGCTTCATCCCAGCGTCTGTGCTTCAGCAGAAGATGGTGCTCCCTTTGGGAGCTCTTAATGTGCCCCAGACTTGGCCAATGTCTTTCCACCTGCAAGCAAGGAGCAGGCACGTGCTGTGGCAGGGCTTCAACCCTCTCCAACACAGTGGGTCCTAAGGCTGACTCCACGAACCACTGCTCTCTGATTGCTTCTATTACTGCAGTACTATCAGACATTTTCCAGGCTTCCCACGCTGCTGGGCTGCGGTATCATTCAATCATCAAGACTTTATCCCATGGGATCAATGGGAGGTTTGTGCTTCACACGTCCCTCCAGGTTCTGGGCAGGCCAGGTTACCACCAAGAAAACCTGTAGTCTCTAACACAAATATGACCATGCAGCAGTAACAGAGCTGGCTGCTAAGTCAGGTTTTCTGAGGGAAAAATCAGGGCTGCAGCCCTGTTTTGGCAGTCTTGCAGCACACAAACAGGATGCTCTCCTCTGCCTGGAATAAGCATCTCACTTCTGCCTCTTTCCAACAGAAGAGTCGATCCTCTTGCTTCAGAGAAGCACCAGCCATGCAAAGGGGTGGTGATGCTCATCCAGTGACCAGACCTGGCAGAGAGGGCAGAGGTTGGACCTTCAAAGCTTGGGCTAAGAAGCCAGCACCAGAACACGCACCACAACAAATTATGCTTCCCACATCTGAAAATACAACTAGAGGCACACACAGGTTCTAAGAGGACAGCAACAGTGCACCTCAGATAGCACAAGCACAGAGGAGTGGGTCACCATTCCTGAAGGTATTTAAAAGACGTGTAGATGTGGCACTTAGGGACATGGTTTAGTGGTGGACTTGGCAGTGCTGGATTAAAGGCTCATGATGGACTTGATGATCTTAAAGGCCTTTTCCAACCTAAACAATTCTATGAATACCCCAGCCCCAACTGAGATGGGCTTGAAACAGCAGTGGAACAATCATCTAACTATAGAGGACACTGTCCCTAGGTATGGACCACTTTTAAAGGCTGTTGTAGAAGCAGGTTTGTGTGTCCTGAAAGCTGATCCATTTGTTTTACTGCAAGAGATAAATACAGTGATGGTATCTGGAAGAAAAGAATCACAGAGATCTTATTTTCACCCTGGGTTTAGGGTGGGACACCATAAACAGTTATGTATGCTTTATATCAAAGTCTCCTTTTGTTTATAGAGCGGGTGCTACTTCAAGAATTCAACTTAAGGGAGCTCTGAAGTCAGTCTTAGCCTGAACTCATACCTCAGTACTTACTAATTTGGTTTGGACAGAAGCATTTCCCCCTCCACCCCCATCACCATCCCGTCTGGCACCAGGACCAAGTGAATCACATCAAAGACAATCTGATTGCTCCAGCAAGTTAAAAACAGTTAAGAGAAACATTTTTTTCCTATACAGCAGGAGAAAAGTGGAACACAGAAGTGCTCACCTCCCAGAATGCCTGTACTTGGGGTATTTCTGGGTGGTTTTTCCCCACTTTGAGGTAACACACAGACACACCAGAAGAATCAAACAGGGCAAGATGAAACCCGATCAGCAGAGCCATGCGACCACTAGTGCCAGCACCAGCTAGCTTATTTCCCTTTTCTGCTCTCCACAAAAACATGATGCTTTCAAAAGGCTGTTAAAGGCGCATAGTTTCCACGGATTGTTAGAAATATGCACCAGTTAAAATTAGGTCACCCTCTACCATTATTCTAGCAGCTGAGAAAAGAAGCAGTTCAGAAGGGAGCTCTCATGGCAGGGAGCATACCATGGAAAAACAAGTACCCGAGGGGGAAGTTCCCTGGAATATAAGCTTGATAAGAACAGTTTTAGGTGGTTTGGTTTTCCAGGGCTTGGTCTGGTTTTTGTTTGTTTGCTTGGAGTTTTTTGGTTGGTTGGTTGGGGTTTTTCTCTTTTGTTTTCAGTTGGGTTTGTTTCTTGTTTTTTAAACATATTCCAGTTCAAATATTCACATATTTAAAACTCCAGAAGTTCCAGTTCATCTTCAGTTCACTTCAGTCCCTCTGTCCTCATACTGACGGGATTGGCCTACCACAGCAGGAGGATGAGGAAACCAGAATCCAGAATAAATATTTACTGACAAGTAGCTTTCTAAGCACCCTTCTCCTCTTCAGAGGGGCAGCTCACTGCCTTTTGCTACATGACAGGGAAGAGCTGTGGCTCCAAAGCAACAGTAAGAGCATGTGAATATACTCTTCTCTATAGTCAAATGATAATAAAGGCACGACAGATAAACAGGCTCTCTGTGTGCATGCATACACATATACACAGAACTTGTGCCCATGTGTACAGAAGTTTTTGGGGAGCTACTGTCTCCCAGCAGACTCAAATATTTGGCAAATTCCTCATGCAGCTGTGCTGAGAACCATTTCCTCACCATATATTAAGTGTAAATAAACCCAGACTTTGAAATAATTCAATCCCTCCCCAGCTCGACAGGAGTCATCCACAAAAAGACCCCACCAAGAAAACAGATCCTTAAAGTCTGGACATTTTAAATATTCTTGTAAAGAAGTTCATGGGTTTGAAATTCTGCTATCCATGGTGTCCTCGCTGTTCTCATTGGGAGATCTGCTTCCAGGTGTTTATAGAAATTTAAAGCAAGCCTACTGACTATTGTGTATTTAATCCTGCAGCAGGTTTCTGCGGGTGGAAAGGGTGGCAGCCAGCCCACGTGTGAGCAGAGCACCAGACTGTAGCAAATTCATTTGGCAGCCTATTGCAGCTGTAAAACTCAGCTTTTAGAAGAGATCAAGATTTATCTATTAAAGCACAGACTTTTCACTCCCTCCTCATCATGCAATCAATAAAAAGCATGGGGGAAGGGGGGAGGGAGAAAAAAGAAAAAGCTATTTATTTTTTGTGACAGTTTCAGAACTATTATGAATTGCTTATTCTAAAAGAGCTCTGTGTGCTACACGGTGCTTGCACAGAAGACCAAAAAGCTGGAGTTCAGCAAAGCTTCTTGTCAGGCCTGAAACAGGTCAAACCCAGCCAAGACGATGTGTTAGGATGCTCCACATTCAACATGTAACTAAGGCAAATGGGATGACTTCAGGTGAAGCCCTTACCTTATATACCTGCCCGTAGGTACCATTGCCAACAAGCTCCACCAGTTCAAAGATTCCTGCAGGATCCTAAAGGAAAAGGAAGGGAAAAGAAAATAAATGATCAGTATGTTTTAAATGTAATAGGAATTATCTGCTATTAAAACTTATGTTTTCTTATGCTTGGAATAAAACAAGCTAACAGGCAGGATGCAATTTCTGACTTCAAAACAGTGTTTTCCAGGTATATTCCTGAGGTCAGCAGCATTAGAGTTATTTGGCCTAAGCATCATTTTTGGTTTGGTGCATTCTGGCCTTTGACATTCTGGTTTATCAACTGAGACAAGCAGATTTAGGGCAGCACTACATGAGTGCACAGTGATTTGGAAGGTAGCACTGAAGCACCAAAACCTATCCCCAGACCTCCCTCCACCCAGTGTGTGTCCTGCTGGGGAAGGGCAGTCGCACACAAGTGCATACACGTGTGAAAGCTGGAGCACAGCCACCAGCACAGTTAAAATGACGGTACAAGCAGAGAGGCACAAGGAAGGGTGGGGACAGAATAAACCAGTGCTGCTATTTTCTCCTCTAGGTGGGTTTCCCCTTCCAAAAGCTTATTTATACTCTTCTGTTCCTCCTCCTATATTCATCACTCCAATTTCAGATAGCGCAATCCCCCTGGAAGCTGGCAGATACAGAGGCATGACAGCACTCGGGGGTCTGTGCACCCACCACCCACAGCACTGGTGAACCTGGCTCCCACCATCCACCCATCATCCCTAGTGGAGTTTTAGTCCCTTGAGCTGTTGAATGACTTGGCATGCCATGAGCAAAAGACTGCCAGCTGCAATTCGAGAGAGTGCAGGAGGATCAAGTAATGGCTCCAACAGGCAAAGGAGGATCAGCCAACAGCACCCCTTAGAAGACAGGAGAGGGACACCCATCACCACATGACATAGAGGCATCATTCATTACAGAGCCCACATCAGCTTAAGAGGGCTTCTGGGGTCAAAAGTCAAACACTGGCTCTTTGTGAGCAGCTGAGGAGCAAGCTTCAACGTACTAATAAGATCGCACGTAAATTAATCCAAGTCTTGACGCGACTGAGGCAGCTTTCTGCCCAGCCCAGAACACGTACTGCCACATACCTGCCTGGGTTCAGCACACCTCCACAGCAGGGTCACTGCAACCCCTCTGATCATCCTGTGTTTAGAAATGCCACATCCCATTTCTGCCTGTTCCTCCATCACTTGAGCAGCTTCCCCAGGCTGCCATGTGGGAACCCCCAGAGAGCTCCAAGGGTAAGAGCATCAGCTCAGTCTCTGGTGGGACCAACTGTAGCAGAGGGCAGGAAAGCGGTGCTGAAAAAGGTTTGGAAACCACTAAGGACACATCTGCCCTGGTGCAGTGGGATGCAATTCCCCAACTAACCTTCAGGCAGGCACTTGGCACCACAGGTGAAGCTGGGGCACAACAGGTTTCTAGCATGCAACATCCATGTGGTGGCTTTACTGATTTGGTACCAGGCAGCAAAATGCCGTGAATGGATGGGAAAGAGAACTGGTGGTACACTGGGCTTCCATGCTGGGCGAGAATGGTAGGAAGGGAGAACATGGCAGCAGCTGCTGTATATTCCTTGAGCTTCTTTCTTAAGGGTTGTTCTCTGCAGTGCTGAAACAACTCTGAAAGAGGCTTTTCCAGTGCTACAAGTATATCTATTTTTGAATATTTATTAGGAGATTAAGGGAGAAGAAAGCTGTGCCTAGGGCAGATGATCAGCGGGTTTGGAGAAACATCCAGGGATGCAGCTGGCCATTTTTGATAAAAAGAACTCCTCTTTGCAATGTGTTTCCAACCTCCTTCCACAAATCCTCAAACCAAAGAGAACACCCTCCCACCATTCCAGGCCACTTCTCACTCCTCTAACATGCGTCAGATGTGGTGTGGCTCTATTAGGTTTATCTGAGTTCATCCATCACCTGCCAGCCTCATGCCTGTCTCCCCTGCCACCATCTCGCTTTGGCCAGGGCAGCTCTGTGCTGGCCAAGGGCAGCTCACGCACAAGGAAAGCTTTCCCCATGGCTCCCACCATCCACAGCTCCTGCTCCAGCTCCCACCTGTGGAGCAATTTCTCTGCTGCACATTTTTCCAGAAGCATCGCCAAGGTAACTGGGCATCGGCACAGTGCTGAGTGACACTTCTCCCTTGACTGTTGGCACGAGCAGCCCAATCTCACCACAGCCATGGCAACACACTGGGAATGCCAGCAACACGCTGTCAGCGAGCAAAGCCATACTGCCCTCCTCGGCCTTGCTCCTTCCCATGCAGCAGGCAGCTGAAGGGACAATGCTTGTTCCCAACAGCTACTGTTAGTGCCCAGGAGTAATGTGTCATTAATGGCTCTTCCAGAAGATACACAGCAGAGGATGGGGTGGGCGGGAAGCGGGGGATAACCCTCTTTCCACTAGTCTCCCTTGGACCAGTTCCTACAGATAAGAGCTTTGCATTTCAATAGCTGATGGGGAGTAGGGAACAAGCTGTCCCTGGTACCTTGTGCCCCTCAAAGCCCCAGCTCAGGTGCTTCAGGAGGGTACCAGAGAGAAGTGACAGCAGCTTGAGCAGGCTGGAGTGAGCAGCAAGAGCGGAAAACATGGAGGCACGCTGCATGGAAGCTCTTCTGTTAGCCAGGGAAAAAGAAACCCACCCTGCACAGCTCTGACCAGGGACCAATCCAGGCCAAGCAGGGAGTAATCTCAGACCAAATATAGCCTGTGCTGCAGATCAGGGCTCACAGCAGCGTACTGCATTGCACTTGGCTGGGGGTGGCCTCAAAGTTCATTAAACACAGCTGCTTCCAGCCTAGTGCTATCAACTTCTGCTGATGCCCTGTTCCCCATCAAAGAAGGACACACAGTCGGTGAGGCTGCAACCCTCCTGCCACAGCAGGCTCCTCTTTCCACACCCAGACTGCCTTCAGAAATACTACTGATTTCAATTTTTTTAATGAAAACATCTGAACTAAATAGGAAGGGCATAAATAAAAGGAAAAAATGAGGAAAAGAAGACGCACTGTTTAAAACAGGGTGAAAGAACCAGTATTTAAGACAAACCCACAATGATTTTCAGCTGTCTATTAGCTTCACACAGAAAAGGATTTGTACAGTTGTAGTAGCACAGGGCTCTGTGAAGAGCCCTTATACCAAGGTACGGTCCTTCCCTCCTCCCTGCCCAAACAAAGGAGGTGACCAGAAAAGCAGGCAGGAGTGAGAACACAGGTAAAATTCAGCACCAGCTGGGGCTGTGTTCAGGAGACCCTGACCTCCATTCACCTCAGCAAGGCAGGGCTGACTTCAGAACACATTAGCTCCAAGCACTAGAAACTGAAACCTCATCCTGGGTCCATAGGGGCCAGCAGCACCATTTGCCCCCATGACAGGTTCAGGAGGGGCAGCCCCCAAACCCAGGAAGGGGCTGTAGAGCCGCAGGGATGCCAAGGGACATTTGCACATCACCCGCTACCAGCTACTCCTGTTTTAGACCTCCAGCAATGCACAGCTAGGCCATTTCCTGCTAAGGAAAGGAGTTTATTTTTAGTTTAAAAAGTAAGCTTTGCAGGCTCAGCACCCTGATCCCAGAAGAGCCCAGCTGCAGCTTTCTCCATAGGAAGGTGCCACTGGCCCCAGCACAGCCACTTGCCCACCCTGGCACACAAAGGCCCATTGAGAAGGAGTTACTCAGGATTTGTGCCAGAAGACATAAGAGCAAACTGAGGCATGGGGCTCTTCACAAAGCAACAGAACAGTCAACAAGAGCATCTTTCAGTTGCTCATGGGATGGGAAATGTTTTATAGTGGCACCCAAGGAAAGGGCTGCGCAGACCCAGTGGTCCTGCAACCAGGAACAGGCTGGCACCCAAGCTCTCCCATGCTGGGATCTGACCAGCTGCAGCTAGAAGAGGCTCAAATTCAAGAAGGAAATTGTTATGCTCCTCACCCACCTCCCAGGAAAATCAGTGGTACTAAAGTCTTGGTAGCTACAACCAGTCTGAGATGCAGAACAAGGCAAGAGCGTCATCTTTTCCAGCAATATCTTGGGGAAAGGGAAAGAGGGAGTCCACTTTATTTCAATAAACAGTATATTTAAAACCGCTGCATTATCAGAAAAGGGACTTCTGTACGTGGATGATAAAGCAGGATGCATCCAAATTTCAGCAACAAAACACACATCCTTTTTGAAGGGCTTATCGGCATGGAGCACACAGCAGCGGGGCTCCTAGCAGTAGGACGCTCCCGGTTAAAACCACTCTCTCTGTCTAACCCAGACCCCAGCAGAACTACAGCTGAAGGACTTCCTTGCCTACACTGTGACATCTCAACAAGTCCAAGGCACAAAAAAGCCAACACTTTGCTTGAGGAGACCATTTAGAGAGTAATAGCCATATCCAGGGCTAAGTCAGCTGAGGTTTGAGGGCTGCAGGTGTCTTACCAGTGTTGGCTATGGTGACCACTGAGTTAGTCGATCACCAGTTCACAGACCACCAGTTGGATGTCCTTAAATAGTTCTTAAATATAGCCATGCAGATGTCCACAAACAAAAGGTGCATTTATACACAGTCTGTACATCAAATTTGCTTGTTTTCCTTGAAGAAGCCTCATTTTTCGCCCTTCTAGCCCACACAAAACGTATGTAACAGAAAGGGTTACATGAGGGGACAGCAGAGAGATGCTCGGAGGGAACTGAGGGGCACACCAATTAAACCACGATTGCTGTGAATGCATTGGAGGGGAAATGAGAGATCAGAGGCTCTATAATCATTGTGCACTTAGTCCCCCAATTCTGAGCAGCTAATGACAACTTCCAGCCAAAAATCATGGAGATAACCAGTCATTAAGCAAATGTTATAACCCTAGAGAAGGAAAATGCACTGTTAACTGGAGGAAGCACGCAGTTATGGGTCAGTAACAGAGTAGCATCCCTAGGCACTAGTTAGCTGAAGCAACTCCATGGCACTAGAAAGGTTTTTTTAATCTTCACTAAGAATAAAGCCTGTGAACTAATGTTCCCAAACATAAGGATTTTACAAGCCTCTGCCTTACAGCTCTGTAATAAAGCAGCCTCAACAGGAGACCCCATTAAACTGATCAGGCATCCTCAAGAACCAAAGCAGGCTTACAAAGCCATTTAACTTGTGACCCTCAATACTAGACCCAGTTAGCTCCATCTGTGTGCAGGTGCCTCTGCTTAGACAAGTCCTGGTGGTCAAAAGGAGAGATTCTGGCATTGGGAAGCACCGAGGGGTCATTCTACCCAAAGAGCTGGCTCTTGTAAATTAATGACAGCGCAGGAGAGCTGAAATCCCACCCAGCATCACAGAGCTTGGCAGGACGGCAATGGGCAGCACCCTCCATACAAGCAGTGTCTTGAGATCAGGTGTACGTACACAACTGCCTGGAGAAGTCAAGTCTTCTAACCCCCCAAGCTCCACACAGGAGAGGAAGATCACAGGAATGTGAGAAAGGCTTTGCAAGAAATGCAGAGGAGACAAAAGCCCTTCAGCAGTACAGTTCGATACATAAAACTGTCATTGGGGCAATGTATTTCTAATTATGCAAAACATCATTCTGAGACCAAGTATAATGATCAAGCCTTTCGTTCTCATACTACATACTTGTCCAGGTTCTGTCTCCCAAGGCCAAATGCCCAAGCTAGGCCATGCTCTAGGAAGCCATCCTTCATGTAGGCAAAGTCAAAAACCTCACAGCCATGTGTATCTCCCAAGTATCAGGACCCAAGCAACCTCAAGCCCTATCAATTCAACTGCTGTTCTTTTTGAAGACACATCAACTCACTCATTCTGCCATACTTTTTACAGTGGTTTCTACAGCAGGAATTTAAGCATTTGTATGATTTGAAAAAATGAAGTCCAGATCTCCAATAGCTATCCAATAACAGGATGTAGTTCAGAGAAAATCTGAGGGGTTTGAAGGGTACTTGATGATGTAGTTGCTTTTTAGTTATCAACTAGTTGTCTCCATCTTCAAGGTACTTCTGATTAACAGTCCTGTAACATGAAGATGGACTGCACAGACCAAGAAAGGATTGCTAATATAGATGCAAAGCAGGAAAGCAGAGGCTAAAGCAATAAAATATTGATCCAGTTACCAGAAACTTCCAGAAAGAGAATGGGGACATTACTTTTTTTGCTTCAAACACCGCCTTCCCATCACACAGACATCACCCTAAGCCTGCCCATTAATTAAAGCAGTGCAGAATAACACTCAACAGGCTGCACAGGTATTTTTGATATATTTTGCTTCAGCCAAGAAATGACGCAGAACCATGCTGGACTACTAGGTGTTATTCAGTCCTCACAGAGATTGCTTCATTTCATGTCTTCTCCTCCTAGCTTTGTACTCTTCCCCTCCTTCGCCCACCCATCCAGAGACTCACAAGACAAGCTATCATCAATGCCATCTACCACTGCACCTCCTGCCTACTCAAGCAATACAAGCTGCTCTACTTGGAAGAGTAATAAGGAACTTGCCAAGGGTTTTGTTTTCATTTTGAAGAAGCAGTTTGTCCTCCCTCACCCCCAAACACCCAGCTCTGTATCTGAAACGAAGATGTTAGTCAAGAAACAACACTCCTAGATAGCATAAGAGAAACTGTTGTCAAGACTAAGTTATTAACAGGAGAAAAAATTCTCCACTTGACAGCTGAGAGAAGCCTGTTTACAAATCTATTTGAACCAATCCTCTTCAGCAGCTCTTGAGGAGCCGCCCCTCCAGCCCCTGCTGAGAGCCATCTCCTTTTCCGAAACCATACATCAGCTCTCCCGGGTCTCTCTAGCTTTGCACGGCAGTAAAACTTCAATTACCACATGTGCACCTCTTTTCTTCCCAAAATGTTAAGACCTGCCAATAGTTGGCAGCAGCAAAATTAAATGAGAACTAATCACCATGCTGGGCTTTTCAGTCAATAAAGCTGGATTACTTCTTCTACCATTACCAGTTCAATTTAAGAACTAAGTGTGGATTTGTAGCCATCAGCCAGCAAAGGTATAACCAACACCACCACTGAAGGAAGCAAGAAATTCCCCATGTACATATGCAGTCTAGTCCCACTTGGTCCTGCTGAGGCCAAACCACTAACACTACAATATACTGACCATTCCAAATTTCCTGCTCATGGATTAGCATTTGCACACACTGAATTAGAGTTCATCTGACCTAGTTTCTCCTTCCTATCATGTCAATGGAAAAAGCAGACATTCTGTACATCATCCACAAATAAAAAACACAGGAGCTCCAAGACAGTAAGGAACACATACAGGCTTGGAACAAAGATTTTTTCCAAAACAAGGTGATATATTTGTACACTGCAAACAGTGGGTCCCAAAGCCCAAGATGCAGCACTGATGCAGGGTAACAATGACTTACACAGACATATACAAAGCTAACCTTCGCCTAACAGGGCCCACTGGAGCAGTCCAGTCTAAGGAAAAGCCATCCACCAGCCACATACACTAATCAAAACAAGGGTCCAAGCCACCCCTACATGCTTCAAAAGCCTGACCTAAGCATTGTTAGCAACAAGGTGACTCCATCTCATTCCGATGTCACCCAAGCAATGAGCTTTAACTTGAAGCTAATGGAGATCAACATCTGGCGCCCATGAGTCTCACCATGGTAAAATGATGCTGACTGAAATATTCAATAACCCTTAAGACAATACAATTCTACTTATTCGTCATCTGAAGTTGGACTTCCTCCAAATCAGACAATCCTCTCATTTCTAAAGCTCTACAGCACATCCTGTAGATCCCCAGGACAGACTCCACTAATTGTTTGCAGTTGTATGATAAGCCCTCTTTCCAGTTCACAGAAGACTGTTCCTCTAGAAGAGCTGGAAGTCAATCAGCCCAGAAGCACCAGCAAAAGCACTACTGCTAAGTGAACTCTGAGGTTTTCCATGCAGCGTTAGATGAATGCAGCCTCAGTACAATCAGCCACTTCAACATATGCCTAATTCAAGCACACAACTTCAACAGGACAATATATAAAAGGCCTGGTAAAGTTCAGTGTCTCTAAAAAGCAACAGTGCCAATTATAAATCATACCTATAGTCCCAGAAGATCTAAAGCCACTACTAGTATTGTACCACACTTCTTCGGATGCAGGCATCAATTAGAGCACAGCAGCTGGACACTCTCCTCACTGAAGTCAGTTATCTGCAGTTTCAGACCAATAAGGTATTATTCCTAAATGTTTCGATCTCATCCCTCTGAGAAATTAAGAGTTTCACCTTGGCCAGCAAATGTTTGCATCAAGCTGAAACTGCTATCTACTAGCAAATGCTGTCTAAGGGTTATGGGGTCTCAGAGGAGCTGGTTTAATTACTTACCAAAGCAGCTGTTTCAGGAGCTACAGCTTCTTAACATACCACTCCTAGAGTTACACTCTGAAAAGCAAGGTTGCTGCCAAGCTCACACCAAAAGGAGAGAGCCTTCCCTCGCATCCAGGAGAAAACAAAAACCAGCCTCCCAACAGCAGGTCACATTTGTGGTTTCATCTATGGATGTGTGTAGGGGTGACAGCTCACAAGCCAGTTTGCACCTTTACATGTCACTGCAGACTGGACCTCTGCTTCTGAAGCCCTCTCCGGAGACGCTAAGGTCTGCCATCTGAGATTGCTTTTGTCAAGAAAATAAAGCCTTGCTCCAAACTTGTAGCGAGAGCTGTGACCAGAGCAATGCCTTAAAATGGGAGAACGCCGTACTTCCACATGAATTTAAGAGCAAGAAAAAGCAAATCTATTTTAACACCCTTCGCTTTTTAAAAGCAGGGTGGCTTTGCACCTCTATGCTTTTAACTCACGGTTGAGGACATGGGCTGAGACAACCAGGGAAAAGTTGACAGGGATAAAAACCTAGTGTCATTGTGGCACCAGCAACCTATAGTCTACAGCCTTCGACAGCAAAGATATGTGCAACAACTGCAGAGACCTGTGCAACAACCATCATGCAGGTTCAGCAGGTATGCATGCATGCATGCCAAGGAGACTTAAAGTCAAGGGAGAGATGAGAAGTCATCTGGGCCAAAGCTGTGACCACTCACATTCACCCAACAGCACCAGATGAGCATCATGGCCAAAGATACTGGGAGGGTTTTGTCTTGTGGAGCAGCCAGGAACCCTTCATGACATCTGAACACAGCAGGAGTTAACAGGTCTTAAGAGAGACAATATGGGTGGAGAGCTTTTGCCCATCAGGAATCAGTACATCCTGGTTTAAAGTGATTGACACTACTTTTTAATGTTTTGAGGAAAACAAGGCACAATCCCTACAAACATGCCTGGAGAAACATCACCTCCATGCTGGAGTCAGGTGAGTTTCTCACACCAATCCAATTTTCACAGATCACCTGGAGATGGAATTATCTGATGGTTTAGTGCTTCTCAAAGAGTTTACCCACAGCCCGTCACTTGCCATCAGCTTCTTACGCTTGGCTCTGTAGGGGTTGGTTAGCAGAAGAGAATCACAACTCTCTGGTACCAATAGTTTCAAGACAAAATGGGGAGAAAATCACATCAAATTATTGAGCATTGAACTACTTTGAGAACTCTGAAAGACAGACTGTAACAAAACCAAAACACAACTATACTCAATAAGCTCCCAAAACCATGCATTAAAAACACATTTTTACATAGAATTGCCTTGACAAAGTAGCAAAAATATTTAAAATAATATCAACTATGTTGATTTGTGTGTTTCACATCTGGACCTTTCTCACCCAAGAGTTAACAAGTTCCAGGGAAGGGGGAGGGAAGGCTTCTCACCTTTTTCCTACATTTCACAGGCTGCTTCCATTAATGACAAACTGCGGGGAGTCTGAAAGTTTGGTCTTGACAGACACTCACTTAAGCTGGTCCCACAAAACACGGTCCCACAGCAGAAAGCAAGCTCCTGCCTAATGTGTGCCAAAAATAAATTTCAAAAGGCCTGAAAGTCAGGGACAATCCAAAGTTGCTGGAAGGATTTGCAAGATTTTTTTGCCAGATCATAAAGTATTTCCCATAGCCAGACTTCAGCATTTCTTGGTGGCTTCTTACACTGTGAATCACTCCTGTAAATTCAGGGAGATGCTTTTTATTTCAAATCCCAATGTCCCAAATTACAAACAGTGAAGCGATATGGCACAGATTATTTAGTTTAGTTCATTTGACACATGCATTACAACAGCACTACAGCTAAGACAAAGGGGAGGCACCTCTCTCACACAGGCATCCTAGCAAGATGCAAAGCTGCTTTTGCTTTGCACGTCACTGTGATGCCCCATAAATCCAACCACCACCTTTTGCTTTATGGGATCACTCGAGCTCCCTGTCAAATTACAGCCCCGTGACACCTCCCTGCCTTGGGAGCTCTCTGCTGGCTCTGGTCCCTGCAGCCAGCCGTGACAGACTGTGGCCTCTGCCTAGCTAGAGCTCCATTTTTTCATTAGCTCACACAAGCAGGATGGAAACATCAACACAGCATGAATGCAGCAGCAAACCAAGCCCTGTGAGACCACAGGTACCAGACTGCTGGGGGCCATTACGAAACAGGAAAACAAAACAGGCAGTGAAATCCATAATACCTATATTTTCAACAGAGATATTCCACCCAGCAGCAGACCAAGCTCTCCAGCAGGCACAAAGTGCCCCAGGAACCCAGCATCCATTGCTTGTCCATCTCACCCCTTCCCGTGGTCCTTCCCCATCTCAGGCACGGGGCAGCTCTTCAGGTGCACTTTCTCCAACCCAAGAGAGACAACTGCACATCCCCAGGCAGGATTTGGCCCGCAGTCATAAGTGCTGAGATCAATCATGTGGGTGTAAGGATGTGAAAAGGGGATGGGAAACATTCATAACTACTTCTAAATTAATTGCTGTTATTGTTACATGATTTCTAAAGTCTCTGGGGCTAGGTTTTATTTTAGAAAACTATGAACATATCAAATTAATCAACTTAAAATAAATGGGCTTGATTTATTTATTTTTGCTGTATCTACTCCTCTTTAAGCCTGGCAAGTCACTGCATTCTTTCCATCCTGTGAAAGAAAAAGAACTGGGGTTTTGCTTTATTGTTATTTTAAAGGAATCTCTACAAAGCTTATGAGTAGTGCAAGGTGAAATCATGGCAAAGGTATGCTGTAAAGGAGGACAAGTACAAGGCTGGAGCTCATTTCCACGTGCTGCAGACACCGGCTCTGTGCTGGGAGCCCACCAAGTCTCATCACACAGTCCAAGCAAATTAGATCTATTCCCCGACATCTCAGACATCCAGAGAGTTGAAAGATACCCTACCACACAGCAAAGCCTGATGAGCAAACAACAGGGGCCACTCCAGTGCAAGACACCTAGTCCCAGCCACAATGCTTGCAGAAAAGTCCTGCAAGCAAGGGAGAAATTTCATCTCTAGCCAGTTTTCACTGGTTTTGAATCCTCTGGAATTTGGGTCAGCATCCTTCTTCCCTCCTAACACCCTTCCCTCAGCTTCAGCAACACAGCAATGCCTCTGCCAGCAAACTAAAAAGAAAAGCCCTTGCATATATTATACTAAAGAAAATTAATCTTGTGTTCCACAGAATATTAAGTGGATTACATCCACAGCCTCAAAGGAGAAAAACACTGATTTCCATGTATCTTGTGCTATTATTTACCCCTATTATTTTTTCTAACATTAATAATGATAGTTTCCTGTTATTTAGTGCAGAGCACAACTGGCTCAACAGACGAAGCAACAAGAGCAAGAGTGGGATCTGTCAGTGGCCATGAGGAAGATCAAACCACTGTGGCACTGTTGCTGCACGGGACGATGTTCAACAAAGCCAGCTTCACTTTTTTGGACGACTTCATGGCAGGATCACCTCTGAACATCCGTATCACCTTGTAAAGGTAATAGATTAGCACAGATCCCTTAAAAGAAAATTGCTAACATCCTATGAAATGTGCCATTAAACTAGATCCATCAGAGATGAAGAGATGGACATTTATGACCCCTGGGGAATGACAGGGGAAGAACAACAAAAACCTGAGGTGCCTGATGGCAGAAGGGAGCCCTGACCCCCGGCTGAAGGAGAATGTCACCTCCCCGGGTGATCCCTGCCACGCATGGGAGCATCAGCTCCCCACCCATGGGCACTGCAGCCACCACCAGCACCCTTCCTAAACACCCTCACCAGCACAGGAAGCCCAGCCCTCCGTTCCCAGCACCCCGGGTAACCATTCAAACCACTGTGAAGTGCCACCAGCTGACACCAGTTCTACACTGTCTTTGCAGAGGTGTTAATGACTCCAAAGCACAAGACTCAGATAAGCAGCTTTAATGCCATTTAAATGCTTACCATTAGGAGAAACTGAGAGAGCTTGCAAGGGCCACACTCTCAGAGGAAAGCATATCCACTGAGCTGCTGCTCATGTGGGAGGAGTGTATATTACTCAGCGTGGAGTAAGCAACATCAAAGCCTCTCCAAAAGGATGCAACCCACTGGCAGCAATGCAAACTCAGCCCAAGCTTTCCTGAATATTTCACAAGCAAGCTGATAAGTTTAAAAGGCCAAAAGGAGAGTTCTGATGATGCTGCATAAAGTAAGGAAGGAAAGAAAAAGAAATCTCAGGATATGTGCTTCTTTCTAGACACAATACACAACCAAGAACTCAGCCCCGGCTTGACACAAGAAGAGATGCATACTTTACATTGACATCTTGCTGGCCTGTACAGGGAAGAGGAACTCAACTTTTCAGCCATAATTCCCAGACTTCATCCCCTTTTTTAAAGTTCCCAGAATAATCTGAATTCTACACAAATGTCAGACCTGATAAGAAAAACCTTATCAGATGAAGTAACCTACAGCTTCCAGTGTGGGAAAGACAAAGAGCTAATGGCTACAGAAGCAGATAAGGGTGCTCATAACCAGAAATCAAATCCATGCAAGAGTTTCAGCAACAACACGCTGTCTCAGAAAGTAAAATACATAGCACAACAAACTGCCAAGACACCCTAAATCCTCAGAGAGCTGTGTGCAGCATGCAGCATCACCTCGTTCCACCCAGCAGACCTGACTGGACCTCTTCTGCTCAGAAAGGAGGGCAGCTGCAGCAGTTTTATTGTAAGCCAACTGTGGTGTGTGCTCAGCTGAGCTCCTTACAGCCCCAGGCTACAGCAAGGAAGACAAATTACTATGAGACCAAGATGCTTTTGTAATCCTTTCCTCCTCTGAAGACCTAATGCATTGGGAAGGAATCTCTCATTACCCTGGGAAAACAGATCTGCAAACACTCTAAAAGCCAGGACAGACTTTTCGGTTGAGGTGACATAAAATACTATGCTACTACAATTCACACTGTGAGAAAATTCAGAATTCTGCAATTGGATCCACCAAGAATTCCAACATTCAGGCCTAAAGTTAACCTTGTTACCTTCAGCATCTATTCCAGGGCCCAAACACTCTAGTGCCATGTCTCACCGTTGCCAGAAATCTAGACTGTTCATACTCCATATTGAAACCCACAGCAGGATGCACAGTTTCAGGCTGCATTCCCTATATTACTTACTCTAAAACAGAGATACAAGATGTGATCCTCACCCCTGAGTCCTTCTAAGAACTCTAACCCATTGGGTATTGTTATTATTATCTTGACATCTGATTTACCTCCTAAAATTGACACCTGCAAGTTATTTCCCTTCCTTCATGTCCCAAACCTCACTCTACGTTGGCAAGTATACACGAAAAGCATTTACTCAAAGGAATTTACTCATCAAGTCTTGCAGACACCAAAACCACAGGTTATCTAATCTTAGAGGAGCACAGTTTAATGGCTACAGCACAGGATGAGAGGCCAGCAGGTCTGACTTCTACTCTCAACTCTGCCAGGACTGCATCACTTGTAAGTGAATCTAGGGAAGATGCTTGACCCCTCCTCACCTTAATTTCCCCTGCTATGAGACTACCCTAGCATTCCATTCCTCACAGGGGATCTTATCTATAAACTCTTCATTAGCATCTGAAGAGAGTTACGCATCTCCGGATGTGTATGTAAAGGAAAGCATGAAAGAGTGGGGAAGCAGCACTGGCCAGGGAGCTTGAAGACACATCCTCTTCAGTGTATTCAGGCAAACTGAACTGCATCACACTCCACATCTGTGCTTGAAGAAACATTTTAATACTTTCACTGTGCAGGGAAGAAAGAAATCCAACAATTTATTCTTGAGACGGCTCAGAGCAAAGATCAAATTCCAGGCCTTTAAGTCAAGAAAAATCATGCAAGATTCTTCTAACAAGTACCAAGAGACCCCACCACCTCTAGCTAGTCACCTGCAGGATTACCCCACAGGCAACACCACCACAAAACCAAACAACCTTCCTTTCCCCCCCTTGCTCTGGATGTCACTGAGTGGCAGAACCAGACCAATCAGAAAGAAAACTAGAAGTCTACTCTTACTGTCCTGCAAAAACTGGATTTTGGAGGTGGGGAAAATCCAGACCCAGCACAGATGCTCCCACAGATAAGACCAGATCCCAGCTCATGGAGCCTTGCTTACAACATGATTCCTGCTTGGCTCTGCCCTGGCAATGCGTCCTTTGACAGGGGCGGCACTCTAAGCAGGGGTGCAGAAAGGGCTGCTTCTGGTGTTAAACAGAAACTTCCTGTTGGAAAACAACTGAATATAAACAACCAAGGTAATATTTTAGCTCTTTCGAGAAGGAAGGAAACTCACCCCATCTGGACCTGTTCCCCATCTTTCTCAGTTGCCTCAGCTAGCCCTGTAAGTAGGTCACATCAACTGTACCAGTTCCAGCAGCAGTTACTGTACCAGTATGGCAGCAAGACCTTTGCTCCCAAGATGGGTCCATAAACCTCCTGCTTCCTCCCAGCGCAGAGAAAGACAGAAGACATATCCACCCTAGTCCGGCCACATGGAACAGAAAGGTCTCAGAGGAGCAGCTGGCTCAAGAACTTGAAAAAAAGGAGAGAAGAAAAGCTCACTTCTTTTAAAAAGAGAAGAGAAAAATGTCCTGTTGTTCTGTAATTAATGGAAAGCAAAAGAGGTTTTATGGACTCATTGAGAAACAGAGGGTGAGAATTAGAAAGCACATTTCAGCATTTCATGATCACAAGGTAAGCTGCTTGCATAATACTGACAAAGAACATAAATGCTGATATCACAAGGCAGTTATGAAACTTGGGTTTTAAATGCTGAATAACAGTAACACAGTAATTAACCCTCATAAATTATCCCCCCCCACAGCTGCAGAGTAGGTGCTGCAACCTTCCACTAAGGTGTGACTCTGGCAAGGTGCACACTGGCAGATGACCCTGCTCCCACCGCCTCACAGCACCAAGGATCCATCCCATCCCACAGCCTCATCACGAGTCACATCGCTTCTTCAGACCTACCCTAAGGAGGCTTCAAGATCACATCAAGGGAGAGGCTCTGAACCTGCGAGGAGCAGGGAATGAGGGAATAAACCTGAATAACTGCACTTTGCAAATTAACTCCTAACCCCTGAACAAACTTCTGAGCCTTCCTCCCAGTGGTTTTTGATACAAGCACGTGCTCTTCTGAACTGCTCCAGTGTGACCAGGACACCCAGTCTCCCTACAACACACATAATACAGAGCAGCAAAATGTCATGAAAATCAAGGGCAAACGAACATAGAAGACCGTCCCTCCCCTCCCCCTACCACCACTTCTATTTTTAGGCAGCCAGATTAGCTTGGAGCAGTTTTATTCATTTCTGATAATGAGCAGGGCTCTTGCATCTTCTCTCGAGGACATTTCCTCTGCGCAGGCACTTTGCTTTACGCCAGCAGCATGGAAGAGGTCACATCAACCGGCAAAAGCAAAACCACAACTTGTTGTGAAAGGGTATTCAGAGAAAGCAACTCCAGCTTTGAACTTATGCCTCATCTCCCTTGTCAATCACACTGGTTCGGGGGTTCTGGGGGAGGATGGTCTGTCGCCCTACAGGGCATCCCTCCCTTTGAACCACATGATCTACCTAGTGTAATGATCTATCTAGTGTAATGCTTTTACTCCATCCACTGATGTAAAAGCATCCACATCAAAGGATGTCAGCTGGTACACCTTGGAAACACAGGTCCCCATGGAAAGAACATTTGGCCTTCCCAGGTCTGAACGTGTGGAAGACGTGATGGAGGGGCAGCCCAGCCATCTTTGTAGTACTCTACCCCAGCACAAAAACCACAACTTCACTCATGGCAAAGAGACTACGGTCCTCTCAGGGCACTGCCAGGTCTAAGGGCCAGTCAGGAGACCACCCCAGGAGCAGATGGCACCGAGGAAGCATAGAAGATTGGGGTTCCACCATGCTGGCAGTTTCTTTTCAGGAAGAGATGCTCCTCCACCCCTCAGAGATCTACTCCTAAGGTTCTACACATCAATTTCCTGCAATGCAACCACTTGAACGTTCATTGTCCTCTAGCTGCTTCAGATCGCCTTGACAGCAACATCTGTGTGCAAAGCTTTCCTCCTTCAGTTCCACTCCTTCAAGCCCCAACCCTCCATAGTCCTTCATCACCACCTTCCTATTTCCTTGAGGACCTTCCCAGTGCTGCACAAGGCAGCAGGATCTGGTAGTTCAGTCTGGACTACAAACAGGCAAGGTCCAGAGGGCAAAACACACCTTGTACAAGCAGATGGCAGAAGTGAGCAACAGTGGAGGTAGACAGCTTCTTGCCCAAAAAATGAAAGTGTGGCAGAAGCAGCCTGGGTATCTCCAGCTGCTGTGCTGCATCACTTGGGGAAGAAAGAAGGTGAGGCCTCACATATTGCTCAGCCTGGAGAAGTGAAGGCTCTGGAGAGACCTTAGGACAGCCTTCCAGTGCCTAAGGGGGCCAACAAGAAATCTGGAGAGGGACTTTCTACAAGGGCCTGTAGTGACAGGACAAGGGGGAATGGCTTTAAGCTGGAAGAGGGCAGGTTTGGATTAGATACTAAGTTCTTCCCTGTGAGGGTGGTGAGGCCCTGGCACAGGTTGCCCAGAGAAGCTGCGGCTGCCCCATCCCTGGCAGTGTTCAAGGCCAGGCTGGACAGGGCTTTGAGCAACCTGCTCTAGGGGAAGCTGTCCCTGCCTACGGCAGGGGATTGGAACTGGATGAGCTTTAAGGCCCCTTCCAACCTAACCCATTCTATGATTCTGCGTGATTTATCACCACTTTTTCTTCTGAAATTTCAGTAAGATACTTGGAGTCTACTTGCCCTTTGGATTATAATTTTTCAGAAAGGCATTTTTTCTTTTCCTCTCCCCTACTTCTCTACAGTGATGAGATCTAGGAACAAAATATTCCCCACTCAACTTCTGAACTTCACAGGAATTCACGATCACAGACAAAATCATCAGGCTTTTGACAAGTTAGAAACCCTTTCCCAGGAGCAAGATGTCCCTCTGCCGTACCTTCCTCTTATCTCTCTGCTGCGCGAAAGGGCAGAGAAGAGCATGCCTAGGGCACCAACACCCAGGCTGACCCCAGGAGCTAGTCTACCTATCCCTTCTTGGTGAGCTCCTGCCCCTGGTCACAAGCACCTTCACACCAGATTCTTGCTTTCTGCGGATTGCGAAACCTCATTTATTAAGGAAAAACACTAGTTCAATATACGGAAGCATTTAAGACAGCAAGTAGATGATTAACAAGTGAGTGCTCAAGTCAGTTGCTACAGGAGCACCACAGGTTCCTTATAGCCATAAAAACCTCATCCTGCACCTCACCTGCAGATATCAGAGGTGAGGAGTTCATGGAGAGATTGTGCCTGGCAGAGCCATCATTGCAGAAGACACAGCCACAGACCCCTAACTGCAGGTCTCCAGCCCAGGTCTCCCCATCAGTGGCATGTAGGGACCTTCCCAACGAGGATCTTGTTGCTACCTCTGGGTTCTCCCATCAGCAAGGCTGATCCCCAAGACCTCCCTCCCCACGCTACGCCCTTGCCAGGCAGCCTTTGCAAAGATGGCCATGGCTTTCCACACTCAACTTCACACCTACCCACCTCCCTCCCACCAGCACTCTGCAGGCAGCTGTGTCGTCTGGCAGGAAGAAGAGGTACCAATGTCCCCATGCTCCGGCAGCACCACATCAGTGCAGAAGGCTGGAAAGGAGAGGTACAAGGTGCGTCATGTGGCAGCTTTAAATCAAGGCCAAAGAAGAAGTAGTACTTCTGTTCAGGGCCCTTGCCTTTTCATGCTGGAGCCAAGTAAAGGTGCTTCAGCACTCTTATGTATCACCTATTTTTAGGCAACAATACCCTGAACACCCTTCTTCATCCTCGCTTTTATATCACACAATGAAGAAGTTACAAGGGTTCGGCACTTTCTCCGTAACAGGTCATCATTAACAAGTAACTCATATTATACTGCAGCATGAGTCATCTTGGCAGAGGTCACCATCATAAGTGACAATTAGTCTTCAATTATTTCCTTCAAGTTGAATTAAAGGTATATTGTTATGCTAATTCTACATCTGCTCCATCTTATCTTTCCATCCACTGTCTCCAGAGCAACCTGGCATTTCACCTTATGGCCCAAACTACCTCTGGAAAGAACTCTTCCACTGTGGTGTAGTTACAGGTTGTCTCAAAACATGGGGATGGCAATGGGAAGCCTTCTGAACTGGTTTTCAGCTATGGCATCTAATAGGTAAAGCACCTCTCCACCTGTCCTCCCAGCGCTGCTCCACAGGGACAACAAAAAGCTTTCCCTGCCACCTGCCTGCTCTCTTCACACTTTATCATAACAACCTTCCAAGGATCTGGAGCCTGCCCAGTGATCAAACACAACCACCTTCAGTCTGCCAAACCACACCATCACCTCCAAGAGCAGGTACAACGCCTAACAAACGAAATCCATTCAAACTATGCCCAGCGACACATGGACATTAAAGAAACTATTACAAACCATGAGCAAGGCAGCTAAAAGAAGAGGCTTTTCCAGCCATTTTCTAGCCAAGCAGTCCTACATTTTAAGAGGACTCCAGGTTCCTGATCAGGTCCCCTGATTCCTGCTCCCTTCACCAACCCCCACACACAATGTACCCACCACAGCTCCTACCCAGTGACCCAGGAGAAGACAGCATCCCTGTCAGGGCCCAGCACTGTCACTGCAGGGCACCTGGCTCACGGAACACAGTTCTGCCCATTAGAAAACACAGGCATTACCAGCCTGATCACAGTGGAGCACTCTGTGTTTGTATTTATAGCAGTCAAGCACAGTCATGCTGGCTGTAAGGTTCACTTTGGAGAGCATCAGTGAACTGCTCTCACTACTGGAATCCCATTTAGCCATTACAGACTCTTCAGCCATACTAACACACTGATCCCCACAGATTAGCAATAGGAAGAAGAGAGTCACTGCACTATTTACTGAAGCCAATCAATACATAAAGCCTGGAGATTTATTGCAATGAAGACAGCCTGTCTGCATCGCCAGAAAATATATTTAAATCCTGTTTAATTTTATTGCCTGGCCTCTGGTTTTGCTCCAAAAACACCGTTTCCTTGCACACCCATCTTTCTTTCACCCATCTTTCTTTCCCCCCTAAATGGTGGTATCTGCAGACATGAGAGAGAAGATCCCCACAAATACCTACCACAAATATTCAGTGGGAGGATTTAACACAAAACCCACAAGTTTAAGGGCAATGCCCCTTTCTTTTCAGCCAAATTTCATGTACATTAAAAGGTCTATAGGTAATTCAGCATCTCCCACATAAGTAAGGAGCTCAGAAAATTTTGTCCTGTGTTTTGAAGGTCTGCGTGCCAGGTATAGCAATACAGGCTGTGCCTTTCATGGGCACACGTTCAGCCCACATGCTGTCCTACTCCACTCAAGAGGGAATGGTTAGATCCACACTTATTTTTAATATACATTTTTATATATGTGTTATGTATATTTTATATATATATATAATAAAAGAACTTTTTAAGTGCCTTCACAAAACACAGCGTATCTGACTTGCTGCGTTTTGGGGGTGACCACCTGCAAAGCTGAGACACCACTTGGGTATCATGACTAGTGAGCCACAACTGAGGAGATCCTACAGACTGCACCAAAGTTTGTTCTCCAGTCTCATCTCAGTTCATGCTTTGGGGAGCAGAAGCATGGCAGGCAATAATCAGCAGGCCTAGTGCTCCTGGACCACCAGCATTAGAAGGACCACCAGCTACCAGGTAAATGCAGTTGTTGTGGGTACTGTATCATCTATATGGCCCAAAGAGAAATACACCTAAGAAAGACTGCAGTGAGGTAGGGAGGAAATCTGTGCCTCCACTTCTGCTAGTTTATCTCAAAATCACACTAAGCTTTTATGCTTGTGCACGAGACAAGAAGGAAGAGGCAAATATATGCTGATTTACAGGGAGATTTCTATTGTTGCCTGGACATCAAACAGTACCCAATTAGTCCTGCAAGGATGTGACCCACAAATTACGAAAATAAAAGCCTCCAAAGCTTTGATCTCTTGTCTTTCTGTAGCATGCTACAGCAATTATTAGGCACATTTTGTTAGATTCAAGCTGTGCAATCTCTTCCTCGGGAAAGACACTGCCACCTCCAATGCATCCTAAAGTAACCATCCTGCAGATTAAGGTCATGGTCCCAAACAGTCACTTCTGCCATGGACCAAACACATGACTCAGCTGGCAGTAGGCTTTTTCCTGCTGAGTTACAAAATTAGGAGCAAAGAGAATATTTATAAGGAAGGGGGGAAGAAGTGTCAGCCACCTAAATTAAATTTGATTCCCTGTTACTTTATGGAGGAATATACATCCTAGGCAACATCCCTGGCTTCTAAGAAGCGTTGCTTTCAGAACAATTAACTTCTTTTTTACACTGCAAAATGCCATTGCTGGAGGAAGCAAGCAAAAACTGTAACAAAAGGCTTCATGCACTCTGAAGCTGAAAACCACACATTCACTCACGTGAACAGAAACCCATCCACCCACCCTCGCTGCAGCAACAGTGCTTAAAACCAAGAGGATATTAAACTCTTACTGCAAAAGCTTTACTCAGAAGCACAACTCACTGTTCACAGCCCACTGCACAAACTAAGCAGCTACTGCGCTTGCCAGAGGCCACAGCTGTTTTCAGCCTGAGCATGTACATAGGAAGGATGGGAGCACACCAACCGCTCAGGTCTCACTTACTCGCAAGAGAGTGGTGTTTGCACGAAGCCATTATCATCTAATGGGGTTTCTGTAGCAGAGGAGGGTTGTTTATCTGCAGCAGAGCAAAGTGCATGCCTTCTGCTGCACTTGGGGTAACTCTGCAGCTGAGCACAGGGCAGTACGCACAGTTCGCTCACTTAGTATGGAAGGAGGAAATGTCAGTTCTCAGCCACGCAAGGTGCATTTGGATACTTCAGTGCTGCCTGCCTGATTACAGTCATCCATTATTTACCATGAACACACAACCTTGACCTTCTGGCAAGCACTGCAGAAAATTAACACGGAAAAGCAACATTCTTGATCAAAGGGGAGGAAGGTTCTCTGGTTTGCCATTACAAAACAAAATCAGGCGTGCAGAGAGACATAACCAAGTTCCAACTTCTTATCAGTGTTTTCCAACCTTGGTGGGTTTTCCTCTCTTTCCACTAGCATGCCATTGCAGGAGCAACCAAGGGCTGAGGCCCTACATGCTGAGCATCCTCGTCCCTCTGTGGGAAAGGGATGATTGGCCCCTCGCAGGGAAACCACTATGGAGGGGGAACAGAGAAGGTGAGTCTCTGGTTCCCAAGGACCATGTTTCTTAGACAACCCTCCTTAGAAATCTAAAGCAATTTACACAAAGAACATCACACGTCACTTATATAAATTGTTTTCCTGAGTCCAGAGCAGACAGCCCATCGATCTCAATGTGCAGCCACAGTTCAAAGTGACAAAAGGGAACAGAAGGAGAGGACATGGTGGGGAAGGAAATCAAAGCTATTGGCTTTATTAGTGGGAAATACAACCTCCCATTTAATGGAGCTATCAATGACTTAGACTAGTGGTTTTAAACCCACAGCCTGCTCTAATGGCTGCGTGAAAGGTTAACGAAGAAGATGCCTGAGCATCAGTAAATGAAAATCTCATGTGATAGAGGCTCTATGCTTCCCACAGGAGAGCAGGACACCTGCAGAGCAGCCAGAGCCGAAACAGTCGCTGGTGGGAAGAGTCAGCCAAAGCCCCTCCCAGCACAGCTCTGCCGTGTGTCTGTCCTTCACCCCACAATGCTCCTTGTCTCTTCTGCAGCTAACATGTGGAACAGGGCACATACGCTCCCCAGATACCCTTGGATGAGAAGCTGCCTTCAGGAGGTAGGTCCTGAACCCATCCCAGCTCCATCCTCCCCACCCCAAGACACAATAGCTTTTAGCAATGCTGCTCCTCCGTGCAGTCCATCCTTTTGCCTGTGGGTAGCTTTTTACTGAGGGGAAGCATGAGAAATCTAACAGGATTTTCCCCATTTATATTTGAGGCATGAAGAAAGGAGACAGGGATCAATACTCTGTGCTTGGTCTGCAGGTCAGAGGCAGAGAACTCCCGCTGATGCCTCTAAGTACTCTTACAAAGTGACTGGGGGTGCATTAGGAGCCAGGCACGGGTTTGCAGAGAGCAGCTCAGAGCCTGAGCCCAGGAGGTGATACCTGCTTTCACGTGATCTGGCCCTACATGAATGATGACTTCCAAGGACACCTATTCCTTAGCTGGAGATTCATTTGTGAAGATTTACATGCAGATCAAATGGAAACTTTTCCCCCTCACCCCATACAAACAGTACCAGTACCTCTACTAGAGCCTGGCAGATAAAAAGTATGTAGCAAGGATAAAAGCTTCCTCTAACTACTCCTTCTTGCATAGCTTAGAAATCAGCCGCTTTATTTTAAATATGCACACCAATGAAATACTCTTTTGCTTCAAACCTCAGTGAAACGCTCATGCTAAAACTTCAGCCTGCTCAAGAACATGGTTTGTACAAATTCACCCCAAATTACTAATTTTTATGGCTGCCCAGCACAGGAACACCAGTAAGAACATTCTGTGGATTTAAAAACACCCTATGCTTCCATGTTGTGGAAGATCTCCAAAGATGAGGAAGAGTAACCACAGCACCAGTGCTGAAGGACACATAGAAAACTGCAGAAGAGCAGCATCTAGACTGCATGCCTCCAAAAGGTGGGAAAAAAAAAAAACAACAATTAAAATCAACCATGCAAAAGGCTTAGACAGAAGACAGCCTTGTTTCCTTTCATGAGCACACACACAGAATACACACACATGTAAAAGGTAAATGTATGCACCGGTACCAGCACTCCCCACTCAAGGAATGGAAGTGAAATGCTGGGAAAAAAAACAAAGAGGGTTAGAGTGGAGCAGTGTTATCCCTTTGGGATGATTCAGAGACAGATTTGTGCTGCCAAGGTTTTACAGTGAAAAAAAAGGCTCAAAAATATACACGGACAAAGTCATGGTCCATAGTTTACACATGCACTGAATCACACTGGAAAAGGGCAGATGAATTCCCTGATGGAAACCCCCAAGAGTCTCTATCCTCAGGAATTATGGCTATATATGTTGAAGATATGTCCCAAATGTTGCACGGTAGCAGATCATGTAAAACACAGCATAAATAACCTTTTAATGCCTTTTTTTAATCTTCAGAAGTTATCTCTAGTTCCTCTTTCTATCTAGGAAGAAGGCGACCTTTGCAAAAGCTGCCCAATTTATGTTGGGCTAAAGAGTTTTTTAAAAGGTGCTGGAAGAAGAAATCTGACATAATGCTATCAGGATAATGCTCCTGAGTGGAGGCTTTCAGTGCTTATCCCCCCATTAGAACTTCTCCTAAATCTTTAATGATGCTGAAATATGCCATAAACTGATGAAGTTCTGGAAACAAGACAATGCCAGCATGTTTGAGTTTTGTGGGGTTTTTTAATAGGAGAGCTTTTATCTTCATTGACAGTGATCAACGAATGCAAACAAATGGCCACTGAAACTTCACTTCTATACAAAGCAAAGCTAAAGGAAGAGTAGTGACATTTTTGGGTTTCATCCAGTTCTTCCCAGCAACAGCTAATACCCACCGGCTCCTTAATTCTGTGCTGTCTCCTCTCCAAGCCTGAGCGTTAAAGACTCCAAAACAACTAACAATTTTAGGATTCAGGTCCCACAGAGTGCAAGGTCAGCACTTTCCTAAAGTAAATAACAAAAGCTTGGGTTTTGTTAATGAGCTCAAAACAAAAGCAACATTCAGGTACACGAAAACAATTGCTCCTTCCCTAAAAAAGGCTGCTTTTAAACTCCCAGGCTTGCAGGAAACCCTCAGTCAAGCCATACAACTAACACAAGCCTTGCCAGGCTTGTGAGCAGGGGGAGTTGCTTGCCCCACACTGGCCCCACCCCAGGGGCTATCATTCCCTTGAGAAAGGCTTTCCTCCCAGAGAGCTTTCGTCACCCTACATACACCTTGCAAAGCACCCCAAAGCACCCAGCTGTACTAGTTACTGCAGAAGAGCCTGCTGCCACTGCTGGAACATCAGCCAGAGGCCCAGCCCTGCAGATGGATACAGCAGAGGAAAAGCTATTGACCTGAATATTTTAGAATCAAGGATCAAGGCCACTGCCTTCAGCAAGAGCTGACAGGCTCTTGCATTTATCGAGACAAAAAAAAAACCCATCCCAAACCCAGCCCCATCTTTCTGTTTATTCTCCTACAGAGATCAGCTGTGCATTTACCAGAGAGCACGGCCCACTGCATCCCTCCTCACATTCGCTTGCTCTTATTTTATTGCAAAAATCTGCTCCTCAAACACGGCTGTCAACAGCCTGTGTGAATCCCCCTGTTAATCACTATTCTACTAATAGCACTGCCAGGTCACCCGGCTATTAAACGTGCTGAGTGGACTAGGAAAAATATGTCCTTGCCCACACAAAAGAACATTACAATGTAGTTTATCTTATCCCCTTGTCAGTATAATATGCAGCACTACCTGTTCAATGGCCTCATCATTTTAAATTACAGTTTTCTGCAACATTAACAGTACTCATTACCAGCACCACCACCAGCAGATCTCCATTTCAAGAATCCTCTGATGTCGAAGGTTTCACCCTATCCCTTCCTCTTAGCCCTCTGCACTGACACAGGGACATTTGGGTACCATGGCAGCACGCACGGTGAACAATGATGGATAGAAACATGTCGCAAAGAAGGCAGGAACCAGCCCCAAGTGCGCTTACTCGATGCACCAGGCCGTGCATTTTAATCAGAATTCAGTGCTTTGTTCCTGTCCCAGCCACCAGCATGTCAAATAGATGCACTGCTATGGTGGAGCCTGACTGTGTGGTCAAGATAAACTCTGGGGTGGGAAGAACAGAAGCTTCTACTACCTCCTATGTTACCTTTAATCCCAGCTCTACAAACCCTACCCTGTAAACTAGTGGGTAGAGGCAAGCCAGACGAATGATGGTGTGCAGGGCTGTACTTGTGCCAAGCCACACTCAGCCTTGAAAAGCAGAGCACAGTCTGGTCCTGCAAACCCACCTTCTCCCCTTGTAAGAGGAGCAGGGAAGCCAAAGCAAAGGACAGGGCGAACTGGCAGTCAAAGGTCCACCTTTTTTATACGCATTTGCTTGTTGTTCATAAAACCCAGCCTCCTGGAACATTTCAGTGACTCAAACTTGGAGATAAGTGGCCCAAGCGTTTCCTTTCCCTGCTGCTGAGAACAAATCATCTCCTCAGCCAGATTTTGAGTCATCACCTGGCTCCCAGCATTTCACTTAGCCATCCCTCACCCCTCCAAAGACATAGGCACAAGAGCAGCATCTCCTCCATCCAGACCCATCTACAAACCTGCAGCCGTGACACTTCTAAATAAATGGAATTTTGCACGGCTTGGGGAATTACTCCTCCCTGCCATGTTTTACGCTCAGGCAGCAAATTTACTATTGATTTCTGATTCAGACCCCACAGAATGATTCACGCTTCTTGCCCTATCTGCTGAATTTATGACCTTTAACAATTATTCTAAGTGCTAAAAGAGCTCAGTTCAGAAGAAGATCTACTCTTTGGCAAATTAAGCTCCTATTCTTGTCTCGCTTACAAACCAACACATCTCTCATCATTTACAGGAAAGCGCTGTAGCAGGTCTCTCCCGTTGAGAGGGGCTGAGGTCCAAGTGGCAGAGGCACCGTGGTATCCCCAGGGTCCTACCAGGGCAGACACAGCTGGGCAGGGGACACGGCTTTGCACTCCCACCCCGACGTCAGTCGGGATTTCAGGTCCCCCCCGTCTCTGGTTACCCTGCAACACCAACACTGCTCTGATTGCAGACCAGGAGCTGCCAGTGGGTCTCAGGGGGAGGGGGGGAAGGAATATACATTTCCTCCTACAGTGAAAATAAACTCCTGACTGTATCTGGAGCAGACTGCTATTTAAAAAGCCGCAAATACACAGAAAAAAAAAAACCCAAACCACTAAGGATGTATGGATACAGTTTTAAGAAGAAATGGTGCCCTACTTCAAATAAACTTCCCAACACAGATGTTAAAAAGAAATACAAAAATCTGATTTTCAGGTTTCAGAGGGCAAGGGAGAAGGAGAGGGGCCCTTCCTGCCCCTCTCCCTTTCTCCCTTCCCCCCCCCAAACCCTATGATAATGTTTTCCTGGATTAACTCCACCAGCCTCAGCAACCTTACTCCCAAGGCACCTACTGGAGAAACAAGCTCCGGGTCTGTTTTTAAGGTGATGTTTTCCCCCTTCCATTCCCATCTACACCATGTATTGCTAAGCAATCATTTACACCATTAATCAACCAGACACTCACCAGGACGAAAGTAGGGCAAGTGAATACACATTTTTTTCCTTCTTGCACTGAAGCAAATAATATTTCTAAAAAAACACTTGTGCAGGTCTTCAGGGGATTCTGCTCAATTTTATTTATCTGTGCCTGCAGGTTGAACGAAGCAGCCTTGCAGTCACCTCCCGAATAAACGCTGCTTCTCTAAATGACTCCCCATGCTCGCTATCAACCTGCTCTTCTTACAACCAGAAAGATGAAGAACGGGCGAAAAGGAAGAAAGTTACAGGAAAAATAGACCGGGGGGGGGGGGGGAGAACATCAGGCCACAGCCCACGCAGAGGCTGACACGTCTGACGAGCCCGACATTCGAGCCCGACATTTCAAGGGTACACGACGAGCTTCATTTTCAGAGGGGGGTGAGGAGGAGACAGCGCGAAGGGGCACACCGGGAGATGGATGGGGAGGCTGCGGGGACCGCGCCGGTGCGGGAAAGCCGGGTCTGGGGGGCAGCCCCGCACACCGGAGGTTAAGGTCTCCACAGCCCGTGTGCCCGTGCATGCTGCGGCGCGCAGGAGCAGCGCGCAGGCACTGCCCAGCCTGCGGGGACGACGTCGCCCCTCCCGGGGCCCGTGCCCGGCGGCCCCGCAGAGAGCACGGGCGGGGCGGGAGGGGGGAGGGGGACTGTCGCAGCAGCGCGCCCGCACACACACACGCGCGTGCACCCTCTCCTCCGCGCGCGTGTGTGTGCGTGTATGTGCATGTGCGTGCATGTGCATGTGTGTGCGTGTATGTGCATGTGTGTGCGTGTATGTGCATGTGTGTGCGTGTATGTGCATGTGTGTGCGTGTATGTGCATGTGTGTGCGCACACACGCACCTGCGCACCCCCGCCCGCCCCGCACGGGTGCGCGTGCCGGTTCACGCACGCGGGCGCACACACACATGTACCTGTGCCCATGCACACACATGCGTACACGCGGCTGCCCGCGCGCACAGGCACGCGCGCAACCTATGTACCTCGGTATGTACATACGTGCCGGTGCACTGACATGCACAGCCCCGCGCCTCTCCCCCCCCCCCGCTTTAGCCTCAGCTTCCCCCCACCGGGGAATGAACAGACGGACGGATGGATGGATGGATGGATTGGGGGGGGGGGACGGGGACGACACGACTCCCGCATCCTCCCGGGCCCAGACCGGCCCCTCACCCGCAGTGCCGAGAGGTCGATCTCGTCCAGGCTCCGCGCCGGAGAGTCACTCGCCATGTTTCCGCCGCCGCCGGCCAGGCGGCCCCGCCGCCACTGAGCGGGCAGTGGTGGCGGCCGCCGCGGCGCTGGCGCTATTTAACGCCTCTCCTCATGCGGGGCGCCGGGAAGGAGAAGCCACCGCCCCTGCCCTTCCGCCTGCAGCGCGGCTAGGGGCGGCCGCGGGCTACCGGCAGGCAGGGCACGCCGCGGGCTGCGCCGGGATGGCGGCGGCGGCGGCGGCGCATCGCCTCGCCGCCTCCCCGGCCGAGCGCGCCGCCGGAGCTGTCTGTCACGGCGCGGGGAGGGGGCGGTGGCACGGGGTGGGGGCGGTGCCGGGCCCCGCCGGCAGGGGGCGGGGGCGGGCAGGGGGCGGGCAGAGCCCCGCGGTGAGCGATCGCCGCCCCCCCCAGCCCCGTCCTGGCTCCCTCCCTGCGGGTGGGCGAGGGGCACCGGGCCCGGCCCCACCTGCGCCCGCCGGGTGAGGAGGGTCTGGGCCGGGGGAGAGCGGCCGCCGCAGCCGCCGGGGTGATGCGCGGGTGCGCCGAGGACAACGCCTGCGAGAGCCGTCCTGCGCGTCCTGCAGGCTTCCAGCCCCGGCGCGCCGCTTCGCAGGGCCCCACAGCGGGGTTTGTTCTGCGTGCAGGCTCCCCTGACAGATTGCGGGCAGAAACAGCCGGACCCCTGCCCCATACCAGAGCAGTTGTGCCTGCCAAATCTGGTGGGAAAAGCTGCCAAATCTCAGGTGCTGAACCCGAACCCTACCAGGCTGGAGTGTCAGTGCCAGGGCCTGGCCTGCTTGGTGTGAAAAGAACGGCCCCTTAACGCACCTCGGGATGCTCCGGTCAGGAAATGCCCCTTCTCCGGGTGAATCCAGGTGTCGGACCCAGGTTTATGACCTGTCGCCCCTATGCTCGGGAGTCAGCCTAGCCCTATCGACTCTCATGCTGTTTCTGAGTCAGAATGAAATATTTATACTATCTTTGCAATTGCCCCAAACCCCTCCAAAGCCAGCAATAGCTAGGTAGATCAAGCTTTTACTATTTTCCCTATTTCCCTTTTTCAGATGTGGTTTCTGCCAAACCAGGTGCCATATATATATATATATATATATATATATATAAATCTGTTGCCTTTGAGAGGAAGCTGTACTTACAATATCAACTTGTGTCAGGAGCTTACAATATGCAGATCTGGGAAGCGGAAACCCTACACATGAGTCAATTGGCAGGCGGATGGGATTTTCTTACACTTTCTGATTGGAGATGTGCTTCAAAAACAATCAATTGCATTACAAGCAGTGGTGCAGTTGCAAGGAGGCTGCGTGCTGCAGCGGATGCCAGGGGTGCAGCCTCTGGGCTGGGCCAGGAGGGACAGGCGGATAAAAGGCCAGAAGGGGCTGACGAAACCTCCCCAGGAGCGACAGGATCTGCCGAGGGAGCTGCAGAAGAAGTGGGTGCCACCAGTGCCTCTGCCTTCCGCTTGCTGGATAGCCCGCAGCGGAGGGACTGCATCAGCGGCTTATTAGCGTTATTAGTCCTGATGGCAGCAGGGCTCGCAGGGGCTGAGGATGGCGGCGCCAGTGTTCCAGCTTGCAGGGTTGCTCGGGTGCAGCAGAAATGTGATTTTTTTTGGTAATGAACTGCTGAAGTGGCAGGTAGCGGAAGCTGCCTACTGTGGTGAGGCACACAGGGCTGCACAGCAGCAGCAGCCTGCCTGGATAGATCCCCTTTTCCAAGCTACAAATCATCACTCCTTGATACCTTGCACAGTCATTAGTCCTCACTTGCATTTAAGGAGGCAAATTTGATCAAAATGCTAAACTCAATGAAATAAACACCAGGGACCGTCTGAGCACTCTCCTGAATCTTTGATGGGGTGTTTTTTTCAAACCAGATGTTGCCTGTTTGTTCAAACCTAGGTATTGCGATGTTTTGCTTATAGTTGTGAAGCTGGAGGCAAAACTGCCTGGAAACTAGCAACAAACCAATGCATGACTTCCTCCTGCTTTCATTGTTCTCAGGGAGAGAAGGGAGGAACAAAAAGGATGAGAGAGGATGCTGGCTTGCTCTAATGTGTTTTCCATCCAGGAATATATGGGATTATTTGTGAAACTCATAAGGATTAACTATATACATATATATATTTATGACCCTTATGATATATATACATGCCTAGTCTTGCAAATAAACAGATTGCCCTGCTCCTCAGCATGAATGCAAAAACCCAAGCTAAGCTGTGATTTAATTATAATCTTCCTGCTGTCTATCAAGATGGTAAAAATGTAGAGGACCTTTCTGTTATTACTGACATCAGAAATGCACAAAGGGATAGCAGGAGGTGAAAGTAAGATCCTGGTGAGGGCTGCTGTTTCCAGGCTGCTGGGGGAAAGGACTGGCCTTAATGTGGAGGTGTGCCCCCTGTGACCTGAGATGCCAGGGCTGCTGCATGGGCTGTACCAGTGTCTGGCCAGGCTGCAGGAAGAGCTAGTCAGTCCTTTTCTGCAGGAAGCTTTTTCTGTGGAAAATGAGTTTTCTGAGACATTGCTTTTTTTCTTTGTGTTTTGTTTTGGGTTGGTTTTTTGTGTGTGTGTCTCTGTATACTTTTTTTTCTTCCAGGAGCATCTAAACACAATCTTGCAGTGGGAGTCACTGTGACTCAAAACAGAGTACGCTGCTGAATTGGCCCGAAATATTTTGCTGTGAGTCAGTCCAGCATGAAATTGTGTTTCCACCTAGTGGGCCCCTGCTGGGAATGGCTCTGGACCCTGTTGTGTCTCATCGTGGTCTCTCTTGCTGTGTGGTTCCTGTGCTCCAGCCAGCCTGGCTGCAATGCAGCACTGGCATGGCTATACGTGAGCCACAGCAAGGGCGAGTGCTGCCGAGCCAAACGAAGGTATGAAGCTGCCAAATCCCATCCTTCATGAAGCAAGAGCCATGGAAGAGGAGTACAGCCCCTCCTAGCTCTGCTTCCCACGTCTCTCAGTAGCTCCATACCTTGCATTTCTGCTGCTGTGGAAGCTGGGACCATTTTGTGGCCAGTCAGTTTTGTCATTTCATCACCATTCAGAAAGTGGGGAAATGTGAAAATCAGTTTTTTCTCACAGAGTGTCAGTCCCCCGCCTTGATCAGCCCCAATGAGCAGCAAGCACCTTAATGAGCCAAAGCTCTGCTGCTGGCAGTGGGGGACTAATGTAGGGGTCAGTATTTTTGATTTATTCCTAGAAGCTCATCAGTTCACATATAAACTATACAGGTAATTTGACCTCTGAATAAAATTAAATTTAATTATCTAACAGTGCCACCGCTGTTAATTATATCATGAGGGAGTATATGTAGAATGAGTAAATCTAAATGACACATAAGACCTTGTCCGATTAGCAAGGTGCACCGATTAGCCAGGAAGTACCTATCTAGGTGCTTCAGGCTCTGGATCATTCTCCAGAAGATTAGCAAGAAAAGGAATGAAGCAAACAAGAGAGCACATTTGGGCCCGATTTTGGGACTCTTGATTTATTTTACCAGTACATTTGATTCACTGTTTCCCAGTAATTCTGTGATCATTCAACCCCATGGCTGGCATCAGCATAATTTTTCTGTACCCCAGGTTTGCCCATGTAATGCAGTACTTAAAGGACTCTAGAAATGAATACTCTTGTTAAATGCATAATAATTGGGGTTCAGGCTAGCATGACAACATGCAGCTTTGTTAAAAAACACTTGGAAATGAATGGCTACATGTGTCCTAACCTGTATCTATTGATCTTCTCAAATGCACTTTAACTGATTCATTATCCCTTACTGATTGCTCAGCCTTCTGCATATACAGCTTCCTCTCCAAGGAAAGAAGTGTTTTTCCATTGCATCCTTGGAGCTGAGCAAGACTACAGGTGTGAACCCAGTTGCCAGGATTTTTCCTATAGCTATATATAAAAAAATAAACCTGTAAATCATTGTAAATCAACATCTTTGTCGGCGACATGGACAGTGGGATTGAGTGCGCCCTCAGCAAGTTTGCCAATGACACCAAGCTGTGTGGTTTGGTTGATATGCTGGAGAGAAGGAATGCCACCCAGAGGGACCTTGACATGCTTCTGAGGTGGGATGATGCCAACCTCATGAGGTTTAATCATGCCAAGTGCAAGGTCCTACACGTGGGACGGAGCAATCCCAGGCACAGCTACAGGTTGGGCAGAGAAGAGATTCAGAGCAGCCCTGCGGAGAAGGACTTGGGGGTGTTGGTCGATGAGAAAATGAACATGGGCCGGCTTCAGTGTGCGCTCACAGCCCAGAAAGCCAACCGTATCCTGGGCTGCATCAAAAGGAGTGTGACCAGCAGGTCGAAGGAGGTGATCCTGCCCCTCTACTCTGCTCTTGTGAGACCTCACCTGGAGTATTGTGTGCAGTTTTGGTGTCCTCAACATAAAAAGGACATGGAACTGTTGGAACAAGTCCATAGGAGGGCCATGAAGGTGATCAGGGGACTGGAGCACCTCCCGTATGAAGACAGGCTGAGGAAGTTGGGGCTGTTCAGCCTGGAGAAGAGAAGGCTACATGGAGACCTCATAGCAGCCTTCCAGTATCTGAAAGGGGCCTACAAGGATGCTGGAGAGGGACTCTTCATTAGGGACTGTAGTGATAGGACAAGGGGTAACGGGTTAAAACTTAGACAGGGGAAGTTTAGATTGGATATAAGGAAGAAGTTCTTTACTGTGAGGGTGCTGAGGCACTGGAATGGGTTGCCCAGGGAAGCTGTGAATGCTCAATCCCTGGTGGTGTTCAGCGCCAGGTTGGACAGAGCCTTGGGTGACATGGTTTAGTGTGAGGTGTCCCTGCCCATGTCAGGGGGGTTGGAATTAGATGATCTTAAGGTCCTTTCCAACCCTAACTATTCTATGATTCTATGAGTCTATAAATAGTTAATTGCTCCATCGCTTGAGCATTGTTCAACTACAAAACCCTGTAATCACTGCAATGGGGGAGTAAATGGAAAATCAGCAAGGGCTCTTTGGAAAACAACCTACCACCACAGATTCATACCCAGGGAACAGCACAGTGCATTTAAATAGCAAAGTCCTGGGGCACTGCAGGGAAAGAGATGGTAGATGATACACTTCCAGGCACTTAACTTGCCCACAGCACCCCTCCAAGCTGTGTTCTTCCCCAAAATATTTGGCAC
The DNA here is from genome assembly GCF_034315485.1 of Pezoporus occidentalis. Taxonomy (NCBI): domain Eukaryota; kingdom Metazoa; phylum Chordata; class Aves; order Psittaciformes; family Psittacidae; genus Pezoporus; species Pezoporus occidentalis. The sequence continues at coordinate 9,321,792 of NW_026916158.1, forward strand.
CGAGGCCCAGCACAGTTTCCTTTATGTCCGTTCCACTGCAGTTGCACTGCACTTGAGGGCTGCCACCATGGACCAAAGTCACCCAGGAGATAACAGCCTCAAAGCCTTCCCCAGCAAGGCCAGCGAGGTGCTAAAAGAAGCAGAACTGCTTGCTGTGCCCTCCCCTGGTTTATGTAGATCAGGCTCGCTATCTGCCTTGCATGAGTTAAAGGAGGCTTTTCCAGGGTAGCAAGCACTCGCACCCTTTGAAATGCCGATGTATTATTTACCGTAAAACCAAAATTTGAGTATAATTTTTAGGTAAAGCAGAATTGCGTGTAATAATGCACTGGTCTCCCCAGCAGATGCAAGCAGGCACTGGTGCCTTTGTTGGTTTCCCATCAGCCCGGCTATAACATCTGAGGCCTAAAATATTGATGGTTTGGATGATATGTATCCATGTTGCTATTTGGGAACATGCCACACTAGTGATGTAGGATTTTCTGTTGCCAATTAACCTCTTTTCTTTGTGCTTATTCTGCAAAGAAAAAAACATCATCAGAGGGCAACCCTGCTCTTCAGGAGGGTGTCAAGTCTTTTATAGTAATTTAAAATGTGCCAATTGTGACTGTTTAGAAACCAATCAAAATCCCATTTTTGCACTGCTTGCAGAAAACCTAATGCAGCCTTTCCCCCAGCAAACTGTGTTCCACAGCGCTGCAGAAGAATACTAATTTCTGCTTTCTTTGCTGAGATCCCCAGGATAACATCATTATATGTAGTGTCCAGAACGCTGGAGCTGCTGGATCAGGGACGTTCTCCAGAACCCACCTGCCACAGCAGGAAAGTCCTCTGGAGGCCTCTACCCATAAATACCTGCTTTACAGCCCTGTCCATGGGGTGGAATAGCTGCTCTGTTTTTCAAGTGCCTTTTATCAGAATTATTTAGCATCCCAAGATGTTTTTTATGCTGATCAGTCTGGAGCTGAGCTACCCAAAGACAACCAGTATTTATACTCTTTCTCTCCCTCGTCTTTCTTGGCTTGCCTTGTAAACAAAAGACAGCCCCAGGCCTGGGAAACACCTGACCTGAAGCCACCCCCATCCGGCATTAAGCGCAGGTCAGTAGAACAAGAGAAACAGGCTCCGTCTTTTGTCAAATGCAAATTGCTGAGAGTTAATTAAGACACATTTCAGGAGCAGTGAGGTGGTTGTTTTAAATTATCATCTGTCCTGAGGTGTGGGTAGGGTTCGACATCTTTCCTCGGGAAAGAGGTTACAAAACTGGAACTGCGCACTGTAGTTAGCAAAGGTGCTGATAAAGAGGGTCCCGCAGGGCTTTAGCAGTGGCCAGGCATACAGGGTGTTCAGAGACCTGTGCGACTGGAGGCAATCCCAGTCCAGCACCTCCTTGGCATATGTATTTTTCCAGATTTTAGTTTAACGACTGATGTCTTCGCCATAGCTTGTGAGATGTGTTGTTCTGCAAAGAAGATAGAGCCACAAAGGCCAGTATGCTTCCACCTTCTCGGAAGCATGTTGAATACTTACCATTTCATCCTGCAAAAGGCAAAAGTCTTTAATGTGGAAAACAAAAAGAAAGGTTAAACCACAGAACATGCTTTCCAAGTCTGATATTTCAAGCTTTGCTCTCATCACCAATGACCAAAGCAGAAGAGAGTCAGAAAACAACTGAAGGTACTTAAAGCAACTTAAAGTCACTGAGTAGTGCTTAAAGCGTTGGTGTATGAAGAGGGAAACAGGGTTTGAGCCAACTGCTGTTGCCTTTCTGTGGAGGCTTCACTCAGAGGTGTTTTACTTCCTCATGCTTTCATGGAAATGTGGCAGTCTATGAAAGTATTCCTCCTGGAATTAGATGAAAATGGTTTGGAAAAACCCCAAAACTGGGGGGAGGGTGTAGAAGATGGGAAGGTTCTAGGTCCTGTCATAACAGGGGAAAGCTTAAAAAAGCTAACCCAGATGTTCAATGAAGGCAAGACATGCTGTACTTTCATGAAATGGATGGAAAATTTCAAAGGCATAGGACTTTCAGACTAGCTGAAAGAGAAACTCATCATCTCATCACCAGAGTACCTCAAAATATCACTTCACTATCTCAGAAAGGAGCCACTTGAGTCTGGATTTTATGTATGGAAGGCCTTCTGCAGCATGCTGCTGCATGGCAGGGATGTGGATGGAGGCTGGCATCAGGCCCAGGAAGTCCTGTAGTGTTTGCATACTCTGATTTACAGATCATATGAGAAAACTCTGCAGAACATCAGACTTCCTTCAACATTGGTTTTGCAACCCTCAGAAGGTGTTTTTCAGCCTGCAATATAGAAGAACCTTCATTGCTACAAATCCCAGCTAAAGTCATTAACATCACATACAGGTGGAAAAGCCTCCAAAAGAGTGAGGAGCCAGAGAAGAACCCTGGCTTATACAGCCACGTCCCTGCCATTGCCATTTGGCCTAATATCTAATGCTGTTGGTGCAACTGCAAACGTAGCACAAAAGGATGGCTAACCTCTCAAGATTATACCATGACACCAAGAAATACCTCCAGAAACCCACAAAGACAGATAAGCAGACTCTGAGAAATTATAGCAGGGGAAAAGTCCTTGAAACACAAGTGTCAGGAAGTACTAGGAAGAAAGTCTGTGAAGAAGGCACAAGGATTCACCTAGCTGTGCAGCATGCCACTGTTCAGTAGACATGCGGAAATGAAGTGAGACCCAGGATGGGAAAAGCACGGCCAACACTTCGTTCAACTCAAGTATATACAGGACAAAAAAAAACCCAAACCCGCAACCAAACAATGGGTATGTTTAAGCAAGTTGATGAATTTAATGTTAACACGTGGTTTCTGAGAAACTACCAAAACAGTAGGCAGGAAACTAGGTGGTTTTGAAAATATCTATGAAAAGCATGCTGCGTGTTGAATGACTCCATCTTTAGTTAAGAAAGCAGAAAAGAGTGGGCTGATCCTCCGTGCAGGAGGAAACCCTGCCCACATCTGAGACTTCAGTCTGGGCTCTCATGAGTAGCTTCTCACAAGGAAGCCATCAGCTGGGAACTAAATTGGATACTCAGAAAAACCTTGGCAAGAAAGGTAGATCAACCCCAAGTGACAAAGATGTGACCACAGCCCCACTTCCCCTGAGCACCGGTGCTGAGTGGGAAGGATGAACTGGAAAATTTCCTTTGAAATTCTGGCCCCTAGAGTCTCAAAGCAGCCAGTGTGTTAGAGAGACTTCCAAAAGTGACATTATATATTTAATTTATCTCGGGGTTTCAGAAGTTTGTGATTCTCAGTTTGTGGCTCCTGGCACCGACATTTCTGTCTTATAGTTTAGTTTGGAGGTAGAACCACTTCTTTGATGCTATTGTAGCAACACAATGTTTGTCCATACATGTCACTGTTTCTGATACTTTCTAAAGCAGCCTCTGCCGACAAGCCAGCTGAAAGAAGAGGCAGTGGCACATGCAGAAGATACTTTTGTGCCCTTGTCTACTGGATGAGCTCAAACCTGTTCTGACCATATGTGTCCTCATCCCTGGTGCAAATTGCACTGAGCTGTGTTCTGTTGTCACATTCTGCCGTCTGTGTGGATGGAGGGGAGGCACAACTGGGCTGCAAGATGGGCTTTGCAGTGCCACAGTGGTGGGAAGTCTGTCCTGCACTTGACACTTCACCTACTGGTGCTGTCCCATGTTCTCCTGCCCTGGCTATCTTCTGCACATCTCAGTGGGAGACATCCATGGTTTTATGGCATGAAAGAAAGGCTGTTGAGAAGGGTCCAGCCGCAGCTTGAAGGAAACTGAAAATACTTCCCAAACTGATTCATTTATTGCCATCCATTCTAGGCCCCTTGACTTTAATAACATATGCACCATGCACTGAGCACAGGAGAGAATAAAAGGAAGAGAAAGAGTCCCAGGTGCTGAAAACATGCAATTTCTGTCACCTGGGATAAATGACAGCCCAGTAATGGCCTGAAGTAAAGTCACAAGTTGTTTCTGTAAAATAGCCAATGCATTGTTAAAATAGAGGGAACAATCTGCATATATGCCTTGACTGGAGGGAGGGAATGCCCTGAGTCTGCTCCGAAGAAGTGCAGAATGACTGCGAAGGCGTAGTTTTGGGCTGTCACAGCAATGAGAGGTAAACGGGACACAGATATGGCTGATGCAGTGAGACAAGCCAGGCAAGGATAATAAACTGGAGTGATGTGCAAGTGGAGGTATTTTGAAGATACTGAGCTGTACTCTTCACTGAGAAGGTCGTTTAACACATGATGGGTCAGTGCTGCCCAGCCCTCTCCCTTTGCAAGACCTGACTATCCTGCCACATCCATCCCATGCCTTGCTCCCTGTCTCACATACCCTGCATACCCTCCACCACCTCCAGATCCCAAATGGAGGTGAATAAATAGGTATTCATCTCAAGATTTCCGCTGGGAGAGACATCAATAGGAGCTGAGTGTCATCTGGAAAGAAATACTCACAGGATTAAATACTAAAGCTTATTTCTTACAAGCAGTGCTTGCACTGATTTCAGCTGGTCATCAGGGACCTAACCAAAGACACTCATTGCTGAAGCTCATTAGTGATATCCTCAAGCCTTAAGACAACAGCAGGCTGCAGACTTATCTCCAGCAGGATAAACCTCCTCTGTACCACAGCATCTCACCAAAGTGGATGGAGGGTAGGTGCTGATAGGCCTGCAAGAGACCTCTCTGCAAAATTTATCTGGATTATTTAGTTGTTAAAGAAGATTTCAGTGCTTTACACAATATCTTAAGAAGCAAGTTAGCCATATCCTAACAGAAAATCCACTATCGTCCATACAGGCAGGTGGTGGATTTAGCACTTTATGAGCAATCACGCTTTCAGAAGCACCAAATGACACATACAGCAAAGTATGAGGTTTGAAAGTGTCACAGCTGACACAGGCTGTGTGCTGAAAGAGAATTAGCTTTTTCCTCTGCAAAACTGGGCATTAAGAGCTAGTCTGACTGCTAGTAAATGGTAATTAGGCTGCTACATTGCCATTTGGAAAGCCTACATTGCTTTTGGAAAATAGGATTTCAGCTCCGGAATTGTTCAGGCACATTTTCAGCCCAGTTTTTCCTTTCTTTTCTGTTGCTAACTTGAGCTAGTGCAAGAGCTGGGATGCAGCTGACCTGAAATTACCCATTAAAAATACTGAAAAAACTTGCAAGACAATTGTAAGGCAACAGTGTCTCCCAGGTATGCAGAACAGCCGTGTTTGCCCTTCCCAGGATTGCCTGTGTTTTGTTTCAAGCCCTGGCGTTGTGGATTGAGCAATTTGGGCAAGTAATGAGCACGTCAGCCTAATACTGAGTTCAGATTAAACACTGTAAAACCACCAACAGCCGTAGCTGTTTAATCAGAAAGAAAGAAGCATATGGGGTCAAAATTACATTATCTCGTGTAGCATTGGAAAATGTTCACATCAGTTTTATCAACAAGAGAAGACGCTGGGCACCAGCTAAGCACACCCGGATGGTGAAATGTGCAAAATCAGCAAACTGGCTAATAGCCTGTGCATCAGTGAATCCCCCCATTAAATTCTTTTTTGTATAATATATGTTCATTTTGTATAATGAACATATAATGAACAAAAGGGGAGTGCACAAGTCTGTTCAGAAAGGGTGGGTTTTCCAAGTGGCTGGTCTGGGTGTTACCATGGGGAAGGGATGGATTTGCTTGATTTTTGTCCCAACTCTCACCATATTCAGCACTTTTGCAGTTGATGGAACCGCATGTCCACAAGTGACTTTTAGTCTTATTTAAAAAGTAGTAACAACTGAAAGTTGTACCTTTAGGAATGCAGTATGATCCTAGAGAGGGTTAAAGCAAATAAAGGTAAGTCCAGATGACGTGAGGGTGGAGGTGATGTGATCTGTGAGGTCTCGGGTCTGACACCATCCCATTCTGTGTGAGGAGGACTCTCCGGCACCTCAGCTCCATTCCTGCTTTGCTGTAGCCTTACCAGGAGTAAAGCATTGGAAACGTGGGTGACAGCTTAGATTACACATAGTTGGAAACAGCCAGGATAATCTGCTGCAAGCTCCCTAAAAGGAAATCTTTAGCTAACAAATATGCTCCAGCCTTTTTGCACTGGCAGATAATGATGAAACAGTGAATAAAACGTAGCTGGACTTCAGGGAAGCAGTTGACATGGTGCCATGCAGGGGGCTGGTCCACCAAGCCACAGTGAGTGGTGTGGAGCAGGACAGCTGCTTCTGGTGTGAGTTGGTCAGGAAGTGGAAGAGGAAGATGGTGGTTGTTTCATGGAGTGTTGCAATGTGCCACACTGCAGCCCTGGCACCACAGCTGCGCCAGCATCCTGCACTCTGGGACCGTCAGCATGGCCAGATGGGCTTTGTGCTGTTCACCAGGGAGGTTTCAATGTGCCTTGTCCCCGTGTCCCTCCCATGACGCTACAACACATGTTTTTGCTAGCACAATCCAATAGTGGGTCAAAGAAAAGCATTATTTTATGTATTTGGAGCAAAATAACCTGCGTGTGAGGCCCCTACCTATCACAAGAACAAATAGCATCTGCATCTTTCCAGTCAGCTCTGTTCTATATCAGGCTGTTAGATTTCCAGGGCAGGGAGATGCTGTGGTTTTAGGTCCCTTTGCATCACAGGATCCTGGGAAGGTGAACCACAGTGCTGCAATGCAAATGCATAATAGTGCTGCCACTGCTGCCATCACCACCAGTAATGCAGGACAAGCAATACTGGTCTGTTCTGAGGACAGTAACCTGGTGGACAGAGACAACTGGATTTTGCTCCTGCTGAGAAAGTCTGTTTGAAACTGCTCAGGAAGACTTCTCCTGCTGAGACATTTTGAATAAATTCTGCATAAGCCTTTCTGATACGGTAAAAATAATAGTAATGAAAAGGCAAGACACAGAAAGCGTGTAGACCCAGTGGAAACTGAATTTGGAACGATTTAGATGATTCAGGCTTTCTTTTTTTTTTTTTTAGGATAATAAGAAGCTGGTGCAGCTCACCACATGCTCGCACAACCCAAGAGCTTGAAGTCAGTGCGGAGGTTTGAATGAATGATTCACTATTCCACACACGCTCCGGTTCCTCCGCCACTCTAGCCTGCACCCAGCTGGATCTCAGGAGAAATTCCTAGAGTGTGTAACTGTGTATAATGTGATCATCCTGCAGCAGGAAATAGGTTTGTAAGCATTCTTAGCCAGTACAATTGATGTCATACAGATATGGTCTGCAAGGAAACAAAGTGGAGATATATATTGCAGCAAGTCAATTGAGAGCTAATACAGCCTTCTAGGAGTAACAATTTAGGCAGTGAATGTGTTTAAGCCTAAACAGGAAAGGTACACATAGTATTTATTTTTAAAACGGCTCAGCATGACCATGTTCAGAGGAAACGGGAAGGTGCTGACCTGCAAGCACCCACAGCAGCCCATCTTTGATGCAGCCAGCAAGGGGAAATTCGGGGTGCAACCCACGGGGGTTACATCCCACGGAGACAGGATGGGCCAGGCTCCCGCTGGAGTCGGAGCACCGTGGAGGAGGGAGCCCTATGGGATTACGTGCTGCCCCTACGTGCTGTGGCCGTCGGGTCCCAGCAGAACCCGGCACCTCAGGGTGAGGCTCGTAGCCACCCGATAAAGAGGGCACTCATCGCCAGTGTGGGAGCACGTCGAGCCCGCAGCACCCTCTAGAGGACCACAGCCGCCCTGCCTCGTTTCAGGGAGGATTTGGGTGAGGTGAAAGGCACCTCGTCGGCAGTGATTTCCCAGGGGAGTTTAATCCACCTCTGTGCACCAGCTCGTCTTGGCGATGTGTCACTGCTGAGCCTTGTGCATCTCTGCCGAATGGCATCAGGCGTCCAGCTTGTCCCTCCTGGTGCTGGAGGGGATGGAGATGGGCAGTGCTGAAGGCAAAGGCTGGATGGAGAGAGAAGCGGAGCAGGGACTTCCCACAAAGCCAGGGAGCAGCGCCCAGCGAAAAGGCCTCCAAGCTCCTGCCTTGCAGGGTTCCGTGGCCCCAGTGGATCTCCAGCTGCAGCCAACGTTGTCACGATGGCAGGTTCAGCCCAAATTGGAAGTGGAGTCCTAGCATGTGTGGAGATGGACACTTCGCTCCCATCACGCAGTCCCTAGTGGGCTATAGGCTGCAGTTCAGTTTAGCCTAACACCACTCAGCCCCTGGCACAACATCCCTCCACTCACCTGGGCACAACATCCTTAGATTCACCATGGCAGGGCAACAACTTTCCCTCTGGCTGTGGCAGACTCAAGAGGAATCAGGCTGAATGTTACCTAAAAGTGACCCATCATTGAAATCACTCTTTAGTGTTGCCCCAAGGAAACATAGCTTAAATTCCTTTCTGTAATTAAATTCACAGGTTACATTCAGGCAACATAATTCTATTACCAGTATCTGCTATACTCTTTCCAGTCAGTATGTGCTGGTCAACACACAGTCAACAGATATATGGGGTCCATCTGGGATTTGCTATATAGAAGATGAGACACCTGAGGACAAACACCCTCCAACGGCTGTACTGTGTTGGTCTGTACCTTGTGGCTACAGCTGCCTTCCTTTCTGGAGTTTCTCAGGTCCACATCTGCTACTGGCCAAAAAGGGTCTTTTCTGTATAAAGAAAGCCTCAAACATGCCTAAAATTAAGTCCGTATACAGAATCTAGTTTATATTTGTGAAGTTACAGTGTTTTATGTTTTATTTCCTAAACCATGTATCCATTTTAAGAGAAAGCACATCTGAAACATGAAAACCTAAAATGTAAAAAAAAGCCCCAAATCTGAAGTCTCAAACCCATCTGTCGAGTCAAAATCTAGAACTGCTGGGCAAATAGACCCCAAGTCCTCTCCAGAAAGACACATTTTCTGTTTCTGTCTTGCACGTGCAATGTGACCTTTCCAGCCTGTGAGTTTGCAAGGACTTGGTTGGGGGGTTCTTCACTGTAGGTTTGGTTGGTAAAGAGTGAAATAAGGAAGCAACCAAGAGAACAGAATATGCTTTTCTGCCTGTTTTGTGGGATAAGCTGGAGGAATCATATAAATGCCAATTGCAGCACACCAGGAGCAGGACAGACCTCCAAAGCTGTGGGCAGGAGGGAGCCGGGAAAGTCGATGTCTCCCTGAGTTACAGCCTAGCCTGCCTGTCCCCTCTTTCCCTGCTGGTCCTGGTTCTCCCATCACAGGAAGAGCCTGGGGTGAGAGAGCAGCTGTCCGTCTGGAGACACTGGTTCATCCGTATGATATGTCTGCTTTTAAGCTGTGCCTTTGCAGGAATTTAAGGGAGTGTACAAAGACCTGGCAAGGGTAAAAGAAAGTGCAGACCAAGGTGGTGGGATGGCATCTGCCTGGACAGAGTGGTGCACCCAGGGGCATCAAAGCCCAGGTGTAACCACTGTATAGCTTGGACTGGTGGTTTCTCCAGCTGAAGAGATGGGTCCAGCTCTGAAATTCTCTTGTGCCCACACTATCTTCAGTGTCTCAGCATCCTTCACCTTCCATCCCCAATGGGTGACTTCCAGCACATCTGCCCCAGCAAGACTCCAGTGCTCTTCTACCTCATTAAATGCACAACCTTTGGCCCAGGGCAGGTTGAAAGAGCATAGATTTAGATCAGATATTAGGAAAAAGCTCTTTACTGTGAGGATGATGAAGCACTGGCACAGGTTGTCCAGAGAAGCTGTGGCTGCCCTTTCCTGGCATTGTTCAAGGCCAGATTGGACAGGGCTTTGAGCAACCTGGTCTAGTGGAAGGTGTCCCTGCCCATGGCAGGGGGATGGAACTAGATGAGTTTTAAGGTCCTTTCTGACCCAGACCATTCTGTGATTCTAAACATACTATATGGCCAGGCCATCAGCAGAGCACCACACAGCTCCTGAGCAGCAGGCAGACAGCTCCCTGGCTTTCGCTGAGCACCAGTAATCTCCAGGTAATAGAAACCTATGAAGCCATGATAACATTATCTCCCTGACCTCCTCTCCTTTGTCCTCAAATGGGAACTCACAAGATGTTTAATTATCGAGATCAGGCTGAATGTGGAAAGATTACTCATCAGTGATCCTGGATATAAACAGTTTCCTTTGCAGAATAATTTCTTCTCTAAGGACTTCCCCTCCTCCTCTCCAAATTAATTTCCATCCCAGCCATGAGCCTCAGTAGAAAATCTTGCCATCATAATTTTGAGCTAAATATTCTGAGTAATCAATCAAAGCAGTGGAACCAATTTTGAAACTGTCACTTTTAATTTTTCCAATGAAGAAAAAAAAAGGAGTATTTCACTCAGTGCAGTTATGACTTACTCTCTTAAAACCTTCGCTCCACTGCATCAGTGCTTCAGAGATGTACTTGAAAATCTGGAGGGCCGGCACAATTGCAGAGAAACTTAAACAGATTGATTTTTAGCAGTGATAAGAAACCTGTTTCTTCACATGCCCTTAGAGCTGTCTCACAAAACCTTTTCTTTCTTTTTTCCTTCCCTACTTTCCTCCTGTACAAAACCAACTATAGCATATTAGTAATTTCATACACGCAGAAGGCTGGCACTCACTAAAAAGTTGACATGTTATTGAGAGTTCAGTGCATAAATGCATGGCTAATGAAGGCCCAAAGAGTACATGTGCTCAGTGCTGGCATGGAGGAGAGGATTTCTCTATCCTCTGACAAGGATGCCTGTGGACACATCAGCAACAGAGAGGCTGAGCTGTGGTAGGAGGTAGGAGTAGCCTCCATACAAAATTTGCTGAAAAAAATCCCTCCTGGAAAGAACAGGTTTATTAAACACATCAGGAATTGCACTTTGTGTTCAGAGTACATGTGGGCTGCACCTCTGCTCAGCAAGGAGCCATCCAATTAGAGGCTTTGCAAGTAGTTCAAGTGAGTGCTTCGGCTACAGAAAAGTCAAAGGGAGTTCTGCCTTGGCCAGAGGCAGCATGGTCCCGCACTGGTTTGTGCCAGCTACACAGCCTGTAAGCTGCTGTGCACTTATGTTTTTAATGGGCTGATGGATGTGGATGAAGTTGTGCCTGGTAAAAGCACTGCATGCCTATGCATGGGAGAGGGAACACAGCAAAAGCAGCAACAGTGCCCTCAAGCTGAGCCCCAGCATTACATAGAAATGGAAAGGACCCTTTCTCCAAACTGATACCTACTTTCTAGATCAGGACCATTTCTAGTTTCACATTAATTTCACACCAAGATAAGCTTACATTGAGAGGCTATGGTCTCCTGCTCTGCTTGCATCAAAACCAAGTGATGCCAGCAAGCAGGAGACAGCCAGGGATGCCTGCCTCTGCTACAACTGTCACCCTCTCACTGGTCCTGCTGCCAGTGGCCTCTCTGCACACAGCAGTGCCTGGCAGGTCTCCGCATCCCTCCTGTTGCTGTTATCTCCCCTTGCAAGTCCTCGTGAGTGTGACGCAGTGAGCATGTAATTAGCTGTGAGATGTCGGAGCGGTAGCAGAAGCTGACAGTGTCAATCAGCAGCTCCCCGAGTTCTACCAGCACACCCCTGCCCTGAAGCTCCAGCTCTGTTATCTTGGTTTATTGTGTTTATCAAGAGCACAGATTGGATTTGGAAGTTCTGAAGATGCGGAGAGCCCTTTGGCATTTGAGGAAGGAGATGAGAAACCGAAGAAACACAGAAGTTAATATGTTTTCAGCTTGCAAGAGAGCTTGGAAATGCCACTGATGCGTTATTAATCTCTCTCACCCTGGAGGACAATAGTAATCTGCTTTTTCCTCTATGCTGAATTACCTTTACTGAAAGTTAAAGGGGACAGTGGCAAGTTAATTCTGTTTTGGAGACAGACAATTCTGTGCCTTTTATAGTGCTTTTGGATTACTAAAACTCCTTTAAAACAGGATTTTAAAAATCAAAGAAGTCCAATTTTCTCTTTCTGTGCTGTTTCATTCCAGCAATTTCTCTCTCCTAGGACAAATGACTCAAGTCTTGCCCTTTTCATTGCAATTCTGACTCCTTTTCCATCACGTCTTGTCTGCTCAGACAGCACTGCTAGTGCAAGATACAGAACTTGGCCCACAGGCAGAATGTGCCCACAGTCCCCAAAACAAGCAGAAATGAGAGCAAGGCTAAACATTTTGATATGATGATCAGTTGTATTTTCAGTCCATTAATACACATTCATTTACCAGATACAAATGGAGTGGAAAGAAAAGCAATTGTTAGCAGAAACAAGGACACAAAACTCAATTCCAGCAGCCTTCACAGAAGGAATATTCAGTGTTCACAACCGCACTCTTGGAAGGTAGAGACGCACAGAGACATATCTGAAGTGGAAGATCCTTTTTTGTTGATTAGTTTAGCTAGACACATGATTTAGAAAAAAAATCCAATCCCAACAATTCCCAGAACTGTGACTTTTGACATTTTTGCCATTTCCCATGTGTCAGGAAAGAGGTAAGTTGGAATTGTTTACATGGAGGAGATTTTAGGAAAACATACTGGGAGGGAAAAATAGAATAATCACAAATACTGGAAGATATAACAAGGAAACAGGGAAGGAAATTAAAAAAAAAATAAGGGAAAGAAAAGAAATTCCAAGAGGATCATGGCATTCAGTGGTCGATGGATAGTCTGCGGGTCTGTTCCACTTTGATATACCTTAGTTTTGCATGCTTAATTTGATTCACTGCTATGGTGTTACACTCCTGGTTCAAGGCTCGATTCTGCAAAGCTCCTGCTTTCAGCAGTACCTCAGCTGCACAGAAGGTGTTGCTGGTTTCAAGCCACAAAATGTGAGTGTATTCCCATCTTGCAGGCCAACCTCTGCTCCTGTACCTGGTCTGGAGCCCACTTGCTCTCCTCACCTTGGCCACCACTGCACTCTACAGACCAAGTCTTTTCTGCCAGAAAACCACTGCAGCAGCTCTGCAGCCGATGGACGTGTGTCAGTTTAGACCAGCAGGGATTTGGGTCTTTACATTCGGCAGGAGAAGGAGACGGCATTAACCTAAAGGACCATTCAGACTTTTATTTCAATGTTCCACAAACGCAATGCACAAAGGACTTGTTACATTAAAATAAAAATAGAAAACCACATCCGAGCTTGATTGTACATGGGTGTTTCCTTGGAAGGAAAAAAGATATTGTAAGTTATTAATATCAGGGTCCCAGTGAGGCAAAACCTACACTGAGGTCTCCCCTGAGGGACAGCACCAGGATTGCAAAACTACGTTCTGAAACCTCATCAAAAGAAATGAAAATGGAGCATTTCAGGTTTAATCTAGCCAAGCTCACATCAAGTCAAGTGACAAACTGAGACCAAGAGACCAGAAACTGAGCTGAGCGCTTAGCATCTGCCATGGAGCACTAGAGTAGTCTTTCTGCAAATCATTTTCCAGTGAAGTTCTAACATATGATGATATTTTATCCCTTGTTTTTTAAACCATCCACTAACTTTGCAGTGGAACACTTACCCAGTCCAGCAGCTGTACAACAAAACACATTTTAAAATATCAGACTATTAAAAAGACAAGGAGTATGAGTTCTCAAAGTGGCATGTGTTAAGGAATAAATTAAAAGGAGGTTATGAGGGAGGTGGTCTACTCAGGTTGAACTACAAAATAAAGACTGAGCCTGGGAGAAGTTCTCATTTCCTATAGATCTAACAAACAAATGCCACAAGAAACAGTTCATGTTCCTGGGTTTGCTAGTGCTTGAAACCACATTGCTTGTTACAGTACTGTATATTTGCGAGCGATCCTCTCCAGCTTGAAGGTATTAAACCCACACTGGTATTACAGACTAAGTAGTAGCGATTGTTTAGGTGCAGAAATTAACCCTGTCAAGGCGCTCAATCTCACAGGCTTCTTAATATAAGAAGTAAACCTCTAGCTGACAGGATGCAAGGAGCCAGCTTTGCACAGCACAGCCTATGTGTGCAAACAAGCGTGCCTTCACTGGAAATGGCTCTAGCCCCAGCATTTGTTTGAGGTGAGCAATGCCACAACCATGGGGGGCTTCAGTGGCCCCTTGAGCCCTGGGGGATGCCAGGCTCTCTGCACTGTGCCAAGGCTGCCTTGCACACCTTGCCAGCATTGGAACATTACTAAATTCTTGGTATCTGGAATTTAGCACCAACACATGGATGTTCAGTACAACTCCTCTGTTCCCACGGAGGGAAACCTCCTTCTGGACACAGAGCCAATGTGAGGCTTGTCTGCTATTTTAATAACAAAAAACCTTAATTAGCACCTTTTCATACATAATCAGCCAATTAAACCTCTCCTCCATGGCTCTGCCCTGTTGCTTGGGACCAGCATCCATCATGCTGTGGGTGGAGTGTTGCAGAACTTGGGTGTTTTTTTCCCCAAAGGAGCCTGGCAGAAGGGGACTTAATGCCACTGGAGTTATGAAGCCCCAGTAGTTATCTACCTACCACTTTAAGAGACAATATAAGGATAATTTAACACTTACAAAAGTCTTTGCTAATATGAGGATGGAGACAATAAGAGCACTTAGAAGATGACAGGAGTCTTGCACTTCAAGGTTCACATGTAGGGGTGGCAGGGTTGAATGCTTCCTTTTCAACTATGAATACAGATCTGTGTGACTTACAATGATTCTTTGACAGGCTGTAATTGTTTCAAGTTAGCAGCTTTGTTCAAACTAAAACAGCTAAAAACATATCAGGAGAGGAAAGCTCTGAACTTGCACTGATGTAAAATTACAAGAGAACTTTGATCTTTCTTGATTGCAAATGGTTGGAGCACATATTGCTCTGGTTCTGCAGGGGGTGACCCCAGGTCAATTTTTAAGGGAAAAATCAAAACTCAAGGGAACCTACTTATCTGCTAACAGGGCACTAGCTAAAAGCACCAACCCCTGGACCAAAGATCACCACATAAAATGCTGCGCATGCACTTCCATCACGCTAGCCAGACCACAGATGAACCGACCAGAAAGGAGTGTAATATGCAACTGTATCTACAAAACATAAGTGTAAAACAGTGGGAACTGTAGGAAAGGGCTGGAAGAATGCCTGGAGTTGTTACTTACTTGGGTGATGCAGTAGGTACAGAATTATCTGGTTCCTATTTACACATCTGAAGACACCAAAGGCAATCAGCTAAAATGTGCCAGCTGTGTTTTAGGAATAGCTAGGCAACTGGTGTGATTCTTTTCCAGTTAAAAAAATGAGTAAGACCATAGAAGAGGCAGGAGAGATAAAACCAAACTTGCTTGTGAATTAAATAGTTCACCTGGTCTTTTGACTAAGGATTGTTGGGCACAGGGTTAAATGCAGCTAGCAAAGGGTTTCCCCCATACACCACAGCAGCCGAGGAGCTCAGCCTCCCACTTTTCCAGGTACGACTCTTCACTAGGCATTTCTAACAGTCCAGTCTCTTAGTGTTTGACATGGCACTGCTGACTGCCAAGGAACACCTCTCCTGGGATTGCAGTTGGAGCTGGACATGAAATTGTGAGACATGGCTCACTGCAGGTAGAGCAAAGACCCAGGACAGCACCCACCACGTGAGGTCCTGAGTGGCGGCGTTTTGCCTAGGGATGCCGAGTGAAATTGCTGCTTCGCTGCACGGCGAGATGCAAAATATAGGTTTGGAAATTGTCTTATAGAAATGGAAAACAGGGATGGGCATGCCGAGTTTTCCCTGTGCTTAGGAAGACACATCCTGCATGGCTGAGCTCAAAGATTGTGGCTGGTCTAATAACAAAGTAGACCACAGCAAAGGCTTTGCTAACTGCTTCCCTTCCCCCATATATACATCCCACCTACGAAGCAACACGTCTGCTCAGTTTGAGCATGGCATCAGCTCTAGCTTAATGGCCTTTCTCTTCCTTAAAAGGGAAGAAAGGGATGGAAAGAAAAGCCTATCTATGTACTGCAAATTAAATGCATGAATGGAGGATGCAGAGCACAGAGCTTTGTTCGGCCCATGCTGAGTTTCGAGTTTCTGTCCCATTACAGGCAGTGGCTCGCTCTCTTTAAGCTCCAGAGATGATCTAAGGCTTGAGTTTAAACCTTGATCCTCTCCTGGAGAAAGCATTCACACTCAGTCTCAACAAACTGATGTATTACATGCCTGCAAAGGCCAGCAAACTCTGGTGATTTTCAGCAACTCCAGCTCCATTGAGGCTGCCTTTTACCAAGACCTAGGCAGTGCCATGCACTGCACGTGAGGACTGCTGATTGCTGTAGCTGTGATAGAAACATTTGGGGTTTTCCCCCCAAAGGGGAGGAAAGACTGAAATGCTGATTCTGATACAAGATTCTTAGTCCATTTCCATTTAAGAAGTGAAACACCTGCAAGTGGTAGGACAGCCCAAGGCAGCACCAAACAGCACTTCCTGACAGCATCAGAGTTGTATGACATGCTCTGACGGCATATGAAAGGGGCAAGATGGGGGACTCCAGCAAGCCAAGGCGCAGATACCCGAAAGCCTTAGAAGCACATGCAGCCCATCATTCCTGCACAGCCACAGCACAATCACAGTACGTATGCAACCACAGTATACAGCTGGCAGTAGTAACAACAGCAACTGGGATTTGTTTCTTATCCTAGGAAGTGGCCTGCATCCTTTAGGCACTCAGAACATGCCATAAGAAGTAACTCCTTCAGAGGTTAAACGTCTCATCTGCCATGATTTCTAAGTCTTTCTGCTCCTCTCCTTTGCTAGTGTTGACTTGCTTTGAGTTCCTCCACCAAAATCCTTAAGAAGGGCACGTTAGCTTGGTGGAGATCTGTCACCTCCCTCAGCAATAAAAGGCTTTCCAAAATCCTGTAATGTTCAACAACTTGTCTCTAGAGAACCAGAGTTTAAAACATAAAGCAGTCTTCTTAAGTCCAAACCTCCATGGGTACCATGGACTCCTTTGTTCCAACGGAGGGAAGCAAGTACTCTTCCTCCAGAAAACGAAAGGGGAATTGTACTAAAAACCCACGAATCTTTTTCAATTCTTCTGCTGCTTTTGCAGGATCATCATTTGCTA
This sequence comes from Pezoporus occidentalis, assembly GCF_034315485.1. NCBI lineage: Eukaryota > Metazoa > Chordata > Aves > Psittaciformes > Psittacidae > Pezoporus > Pezoporus occidentalis. The sequence continues at coordinate 9,338,799 of NW_026916158.1, forward strand.
ATTTGGGCTTGTTGATGAAATCACGCAGTTGGGTTAAATTATTCACCTGATCACTGGGAAGGCATCGAAAAACCTGATCAAAACAGAAAATGGTATGTCAGTGCAGGGGAAATACTGCAATGCAGAGCTCCTGAGAAGGACCAAAACATCTAATACAAATTCCCTGGGATGGTAGTGACTTAATTAAGAGCCTGGAGAACATGGAGGGAAGACGCATGTGCCTATCTGTGATACGGCTGGAGCAGGCAGAGGGGAAGCTCCAGGGCTTTTTCTTATCACTGCAAAAGCTCATTAAAAAACAGAAGTAAAATTTGCTTCTACTCCAGTTATGCCAAGTAGAAGCAGTAAGTACACCACAGCCACTCACTGGAACTACAGCTGATATAAGTAAAAGGAGAAATCAGAACTGCTGCCTTCTTGGGCTGCTGCCACATTTCAAGGATGCACAAACTCCAGTGCCTTGTTCACAGCTCTTCCATCTGACACTACTCATTCCTTGAAAACACCTCTGAAGGTCCCACCCCAGGAGCTGGACCTGCTGCACTTGCTCTCCCTGTGCTGCTTCTCCCATTGGCATCTGCTGCTGCTGCATGGGAAGGAGAGAAGGGAAAGGCATCATGTTCTGTTCCTCACCTTATCAAAGATGGTGGCATTGCGAGCTGCTGTAGAAATCCACACCTCCTTGAAAAATCTGTCACACACAGGATCCTGGTGTTCCGGACTGAGATCAGAGCCGCCAAGGACAACCCTGAGAAGATAAAGCAATTGATGCTCATGGAAGCTCAAGCACTGGGTATTCCCCCTCTTGAGAAATGCTAGGAGATGAAAAATTTCCTTGGGACTTGCCAAACCCTGTGTGCTCCCAGCAGTCTCCTGCTCCTGTCCCTGGCAATAGTCTGTCAGCTGTAATGCTGCTCAATTTTCTACTTCTTTTCCTGGGCAATAATTGTCCAGATGGAAAATGGGGAGGGAGAAGCTAAAAAAGAAACCCCAATGAAACAGCAGCAGAAGATCGGGCTAAATCCAGGGCAGGCAATGCTAAACCTGAGCAGGCAGCAACTCTTTTTGTCTGAAAGGCTACTGGCAGGCAAAAGCCTGAGCAAGCCTTGCCTGCATGCTGCTCACTGCCAGCCCTGTGCATCCCACCTGAAGCACCGCAGCCGGAGGGACTGGGCAAACTTCCCAGCGCTGTAGTCTTCCCCATCCATCACAGAGGGGACGGTCTCAGTGTCCTGCACGATGATGGCCATCTCGCTGTCCCTCTTTCCCAGCATGCTGCGGTCATTGATGTTGGCAGAGCCTGGCAAGGGGGAGAATAGAGCACCGGTAAGGCACCACAGCTGCATGGGATGCTCCTGCACACCCTTCATCACCACCCTTTGCATCTCTTGTCTCCATGGGGGACCATCTATGGCTTCACTAGGTAAAGCCCTCACTAGAGGTCTTCCTTGTGGAAACACAGACCTTGAGAGCCAGGATTTGGGGAAGGGGAAAAACCTCCAACTAATTTTTGCAGGCTTCAAATGCTCCAGGTTTGAAAGAAGATTAAATCATAGTCAAGCTCGGGCCCTCGTTTTTAAACGTTTACTCTCTCTGAAACTTCCCAGATACTTTTGCTGAAGGATGCCACAGCTTTCAAAGGGCTTAACTGCATTTGGTTTGGATACTAGGTTACCTGACACAGGATGGGCTTCATGGATAAATCTGCTCTCATCCTTAGTAATGTAAAGAAAGGAAGCTTTTCATTTTCATTTGTGAAGGTCATCTCCTTGCTGTGGGCTGCACATCTGCAAAGGCAGCCTCCTGTCCTGCCAGGACCACAGTTTGTGTCTGCAGACACAAGAACTCAGGCACCATCCCTGCTGATGCAGCAAGGCAGCAGAACACCCCAGGACTCTGCAGGACTTTCACACTACAAGAGATGTTTCTTCTCTACTCCTTGCCCTGTGCTTGCTACCGCATGCTGTGCAAGACCCAAATGCCAGGAAGTGGAGGTGTGCTTTCCAGAGGGTTGCAAAGGGGCCCCCTTCCCCAGTGCTGGAGACCCATGGGTGTCCTGTGCACAGTTCCTGGCTCACACCTTGAGAAACAACCACTTCTGTCCCCAGTGCTGCTGGAGGGCAGCAGACATTTGTTCTGTTGCATTTCTACTGCATGGCTCTGCCCATGCCTTTTGGGGGGGGGGGTGTCCCTCTCCAGAATGCATCACCATGCTCATGTAAAGGTTTGTATGTACTTGGCCCCGCGTGGTGGCTCCAGCCCTGACTCTGCACAGTGCCGAGAGCTCCCCTTGCAGGACCTGACACCCATAGCATTGCTCAAGAACAGGTGAGGCTTTATACCCAAACCAGTTTCTGCGTCTCATGTAACCATCAGAAAGAAAGGGACTGGGGACACCACAGCACTTGCTGGCTCCAAAGGAACCACAAGATGCAGCCAGCAATAGGAGTCATCAGGTCATTAACCCACAGAAATGACCAAACAGCCCCCAGCTCTAGAAGAGACCCTCAGGCACTAGGTAGCCATTTAGCCTTCCCAGTGACTGAACTGACTCAAGAGGACTTCACCCCTCCCAGAGGAAAAATGAGCTGAGCCTCTCTCTTGCACAGTGGTCCCATTAGCATTTTATTTCCATGCACAGTCTTTCATGAGTGTTAAAGGGATGACACTGCCTCCCCATCTTCTCATCAGCTGGCACAGATGCAAATGTTGCATAAAAATCCATCCTCAGGCTTATAGGTACAGAAAGCAGAAGACCTGTCTCAGCTCCCTCTCCCAGATCACAGTTGCAAAGCCACTGCTCCTGCTGCAACACTGAAACCACTTCTGAGCTGCTCTGTGTACCGGAGATGAGACCTGACCCCGCAACAACGGAGGAGCAGACCTAACCACAGGTCATCCGAGACTACAGCTGAACTGCTGCATTGAAGGAAGGAAGTATTCTGAGTCCTACAAAATCTGGTATTAAATTATTTTTTGGCAAAGTTCCTGTTGCTGACACAGCAGATAAAAAAAGGTTTCTTCAAAGGAACAGGCCAAAAAACTGCTTTTCTGCTGTGATATAGAGCTCTGAGCCTGAAGTCTCTTGTCTTTGCTGCATGGTCTCATAATAAATAGGGTAAAAAAAGAGAAAATGGATGAAATGTTATCTATTACTTGTTATAACATATTTCGCCATTCTTAGGAAATGGAGCTGATAAATGACACATGTTGCCCAAAGCTTCCAAGTTTTACGGCACATTCTGTTCTTTAAGGAACAGATGACAAGTCTAAAAAGTCTTCCTGTTAGAGCAGTTTGATACAAGACAGATGGACAATATTCCCTGCACTGGGATTCTCTTCACTGTTACACTGAGATTCAAAACCATTTTACAAAAACAAATTAAATGACAGTCCCACAGATCCTTTCCTCCCTCCTACCTACCTTCCTGATGAACTTACGCATCTGGGCTTTGGGTTGTTTTTTTAAACAACAAAATATTTCACAAGAAAGAAATCACAGCATAGAAAAGCACACAGCACCACAGCCTGCACTGATTACGGGGCAGAGAAACGAAGGGTCTAATGCAGATATAACTGAGTGTTCCAAACCCCTCCCACAGGCCCCCTGCTCACCGATTATAACTGTGTTGTCATCAGCAATAAGCAGCTTGCTGTGAACATAGATGAGCTCTGTGACTAGTTTTCCTTCCAACTCAGCATATGTTCGAAGTCCACAGAACGATATGTAGTTTATCCACTTATCTCCAACTGAAAATTAAACAAGATGAGGGATGAGGAAGGTGGAAAAGAGAAGAAAGATAAAAGACCCATATAAATAACAATTCACTTTTGACTTAAATAAGAAACAGATAATGGAAATTAGTTCATAAATAGACTTTACAAGCTGCCTGTGGGCTTCCTGCGCTGCTCTGATCCACTGCCTGCTTGAATACTTCCACTATGGCAAGAAATGACCCCCGATCTCCCTTGTGCAGCATGCCAAGTCCTCACAATTGATCCAAATGTCTTAAAATAACTGGACCATGCGACTGCCCTTCTGCAAATGCTGCAGAAAGGAAGCTGGAAGCAGGTGTTTTGTCCATGCACAGTATGGAAATATGTCCTAATGTACTTCTCTGCAGTTCAGATGTATGCAAACACCCAGAAGGAATGAGGCATTATGTACACCCCTGGTATTTGTGACATATAGGTTTTCATAGTGCTCTGATTTCAAGCTGGCACCCTCACAGCAAGGAAGCAGCTCAGAAACAGCATCCTGCTTAGGCAGGTTTTCCCTCTTTGTGTTTGACAACTGACAGAAACACACGCAGGGTGGGATTCACAGGGGAGGCTGAAGGCTTGTCACTCCCAAAAGCAGGCCCCCAGGACATTTTTCAAACAACATGATCCTGAGCAGCTGCAACCTCTGCTGTCTTCTCCCTGGGGTCCTCCCCTCCTCCAGATCAGGGCTGCATCCAAGCATGAAGTCTGACAACTGGCCACAGCTTGCATGTTCCAAAAGACCTTGCCATGGGATAACAGCAGAGGGAGGTCATTCACCAGCCCCATGAGCCCATAGCACATGACGCTATGAGATGCCCCAGTCACAGCAAGCCATGTTAATAAGAAGCTGGAGAATCTGATTTATGTGTCATAGACATAGACACTGAACAGCAGCATCCCAAGACTAAAAAACATAGAGGAGAAAAATAAAGTTCTTACCCTCTGTCTTCAACTGGCCCAGGATTGAGTTTTCTCCTCGGCACATGGTCCTGGAAAGAAGGTAGGCAGCCGTCAGCACCACCGTGACTCAAGGCAACAGCATATGCTGAAGCAGAACCAGGCAAGGTAAATCACAAACACAGATGCCTCTTAAATACCCTGTGCAAGCAGAAGAAACACGGTGCTTCCAGAACACACATTTTCCCTGAATGACTGTTGATGTATCATGGACTGCTCATTTCCTGTAAGAGCTCGTACCAATCTGCACAGGAGCTGGGGAGCATTTTTGCTTTCTAGAGCACACCTCGATGATAAATGTCTTACAAACAGGGCTGCTACTGTCTGTGCCACAGGTCTGGATGTGAAATTGCATTAAGAAAATAACATGTGCAGAACACCAGGTCAGGGAGTTTGCATGAGTATGGCTGGGCTGGAAAAGCCACAGCCTGCATCTCATTCAAAAGAGCCCAACCCATGGGCAATTTCTCAAGACTTGTGGCTGCCCTTGCAGAAGAAAGCTGAGGCAAAAGGGCCTAATTAGAGAGACATGCTGCTTTCCTTCTGCTTGTGTCTCCTGTCCCACTCATCCTTCTGGATGTCTGCTGGTCTGCAGGGATCCTACTGCACAAGGAAGATTTCTTCTGTCTCCACAGACATACCATAACACAGAAGCTTTCCAGTAAAACCATCTTGCCTTGGACCATTTTGCCTTTCTCTACAGCCCATTTCTAGCACAGGGCTACCTGGCACCACTGTGTCTCATTCCTTCCCATGAGGCTTGCAACTAGGCGTGCATGAGTCCCTCAGACACATCCATGCTGGAGCAGGGGAATGACATTGGGGAATATGCTGTTGCTAGCAGAGCCAGGCAAAGTATTGGCCAAAAAGGCAGATTTGGAGACAAAGCCTGCCTAAGGAACCTACAGAACTGCAAGCTCCATTCTGGCTCCAGTGGTGATGGGGATGCTGCCAGAAGGAACTGTAGCAAGCACCATGGGAAGTGCCTACAGGAGAGCATGACTGTAGAGTGGGAGGGTAAAGAGCTCAGAGATGAAGAGGTCCTGGTCTGATGAGCTAAAATGAAAATGTTATGCCACACATGGACAGTAACTGAGAGTCAGGAATTGGTGGGTTTGTGTAAAGGATTGGGGAACCCATTGTGCCAGGGCAGAGTGGGATTTCCCCAGATCTGTGAGGGTGTTTGCCTGCAGAAAGCGCTGGGTTTTACCCACCGCACTTCCCCAACTCAGCTAGCATTGCCTCACCTCCTGATGCGAACCCTAAGGCTGGCAAATGCATGAGCTATAAGTACTAAATGAAAGCTATAGTTTTCTGCTTTTCCAAACACTGTGTACATGGGGACAGCATCTAGTGTGATGCTGCGTGGATGGATGGTGGCTGGAGCCTTGGGCACCACCTGCAGCAAGCAGAGGTGACGAGGGAGGTCTCTGACAGCCTGCCTGCAGCAGGGCTGCCTGCAGTACCTGTAGTTGAAGTGCATTATGGCCTGCAGCGCACTCCCCCCACCAGTCGAGATGTCTCCTTCAAACCCAGGCAGCAGCGGGATCACCACGTACACTCGGAAACGCTTGTTTTCCCTGAAAAGAGAGTATGGGGGAATATTAGCCTGTAAATATTACAGCTTCCTGCAAGGTGAAGGCCTCCTGTTTTCACTTTCCTTGCACTAACCAACTTGGTTTTCATCCACAGCTACTATGCAAATTTTAAGAGAGCAAAAAAGTATGAAGTGTATTTCCAGTTACATATCTTCATCACCTGCCAGCAGTACTTCAGTGCGTGTTCAGGCTGCCAGGAGGAGAAGCAGATAGCAAAAGAAGCTAAAGGAAGAGAAACGCATTTTCACCAGAGTTCAAGGGCATAGTGATTGTTTTACAGATCATGTCTGTCACTCATTTGAGCACCCGGTAGCCCAGTCACGGCAATACTGCTTGAAACTGGTGTGTATAACTGCCTAAGATTACAAAGCTATCACAGGCAGAAAACCGAAATCTAACATGATGTTCTCACTTCATCCTGGTTTTTAGAAGCCAGAAACATCACAAAGGCTGGAAGAAGCTCAGGGCACAAGAAAAACATTTATCACTCAAGGAAGGCAAGTATATCACTAATACATCACAACCCGCAAAACTCATTCCCAGATTTCCTCCAGACTAAGCCGTACTCTATAACCATGATCTGATTCAGAACAAAGGCTGCAATTGTGGCACTGCTTGGGGCTTTTCTTAAAGCCCACCTTTGGGTTTTCTTTGCTGACAAAAGCTAGACGCATCTGCTCTGCCAGCGCTTTCCAGGCGCCCTGGGGTACTGGCAATCCCCTGCCCTGCGCATCGGAGGAGGATGCTCTACTGCAGGGTGCTGCCACTAGATGGCAAACACAGTTTAACCAGGACAAAACCATTTCAGCAGCAGACTGAAGATAAGCCAGTTTGCAGCTTTTGGTTAAAGTATAGCTTCGTCGGGCAAGTCGTGCCTGTGAATTTAAGGGCACGGGAATCATGAAGCACTGGGGTCTCATTTGAGCTAGGAGGGAGACAGCGAGGGCTTGTGTTTCTTTTATTTCAACCAGTGCTTCCTTATACTGCATGATGCACTGTAAACTAGCCTCAATTTGTCAGCTGACCCCAGGAACAGCTAATGAAGTCTTAACTGCACACAAGAGACTTTGAAATGAAGCCTGTTTGTATCATGAAAAAGATCTACCAACAAAAGCATTCCCCAAAAAGCAGCTTGTTTCTCCAAAGCCCAGTGTTTACTGAACTAGCTAGAGCTACCCATGGAAAAAAAACAATACCACAAAAACAAAAAAGAGGAAACCAAGAACAGAATATTACTAGCTACATCAGTAGCAAGTATTTGGTCTAGAAGAGTGAGAAGTATACAAGCTTTACTAAAGACCTTAATTTACAATTAAACATCTGTGTGTCACTTACCCTGTTTTCCCAGGGCAGTTGGAACATGAGCATGTTGATGATGACACAAACCATTTACGTCTGAGTTTACTTTTAATCTTGGGCAATACCAAGCACTCTGGAGCATGCAGAATTTGAATCTTATATTTAGTGAGATCACCAACATTATGCTGGCACAATACTGGCATAAAATTGGAGTAATACAGATGTGAGCATCACATCTGAAAATGGGTCACTGAAGAATTGGTGTGACTCCCTTTTGTGCCAGACTTTTTGACATCTGGACAGAAAGACACCCACTACATAAGCTTTACATAACAGGAAAATCTTAACAGATTACCTGAAGAATTTGCTGCTACCTCAGTAGCACTGTTAGAAGCAGGCAACAGATGCAAAGGGCCCATAGCATGAGCTCCCAAAGGCAGGAAAGGCAGTCAGGAGTGGCTTTCCAGGAGGACACCAACCAGCACAGAGATGCTGTATCCGGCTGCCTGCAAGGCTCCAGGTTGCAATAAAAACATCCACAGCACCATTTCCAGCAGCACTGGCACCACTCCTCATCTACCCTGTGTAAGAATATCCACCCCATCTTTTAATCCTTAGCTAATATCAATTATTTGGGCTATGCACTGCAGCTCAGATTACCAGCAACTCCACCCTGTTACTCTGCCCTGTTGTTAATGCCATAGCAGATAACACCCATGCTCTCCCAGTTTGAACAGTGCTCCTCTTTCCACAGTGCCTCTGAACAAAGCCTGGCTCATGGCAGCTCCTGTGGCCTTGAAGATTCTGCCTGTTCCCTGGTGACTGCATGTCCTGGGTTAGCTGCCTCTACCCAAGTGGGAATTTCCAAGCTCAAGTGTCAAAGAGAGAGAAATTTCTGTGACTCTGGAGAGAATACCTCTGGGAAAGCATTCCCTGCATAGCTCTGGACAATTACAATATGGAAAAAAACAACAGTTCCAAGAAATGTCTCCATGCATGGTGAAAAAGCATGTGAGAGATGAAAGAAGTTCTGTGTACCAGCCCAGCAAGGCCAGGATACAGGTTTAGACTATGACATCAATGTACCTTAAAGAGCAACCTCACACAAGGCTGTACAGGATGGAAACAAAAACAAGCTTTAATATAAATTAATTTTTATATTTTCATTAATTATTAATTGATAATTAACAAGTACCTGTGATAGTAATGTTAACAAGGGGTTAAGTGTGCTGAAGTAAAAGGAGTATCTAGAACATGGCTGGATCTGATCCACCCAGGAATAAATGATGGTTCCCTTGCAATGGGGGTTGTAAATACCCTCCAGCACTTACCAGAAAAAGTTGTTCAAACAATAGCTGAGCCCCACAGTCAAATCCTTGAAATGTGTTTGCTTCCTCTATCTGAAGCCAATCCTCTCCACAGATAATTTGAATAAACCACAAAACCTAGTTCAATCTTCTTACCCGATAACTTGCCTTACCACACACACAGAGTTCAAGACTGGCTGGCTATGAAGCAAAGGTGTGTCTGAACCAGAGTATAAAGGACTCGCTTTTAAGCACGTTCCATAGTTTAAAATGTACTTGCACCACGGTAAGTCCAGAAAAAACACTTTGTGGATGCAAAGAAACCACAAGAGTCTCACTGCCGCAAATGCAAGCAGATGTTGGACCACACTGGTTCTGCTCTGGGAAAGCTATTGTACAGTTATGTTCATTAAGATATTATTTTACACCACACCATATAAATACACCTGGAAGACTTCCACTGCCTTGTTAACAGGTTACCTGTGAGCTTTAAGAATCCTCTGTGCAATCGCATCCCCAATCTTGTTCCAGACAACTTTGTCATCAGCACAGCTAATAAAAAACTGGTTCTGCAGGAAAAGCAAGCAAAGTTACTGTCAGACACCTCAGCAAGGAACAAAAAGATATTTGCACGCTTTATTTCAGACCAAGAGCCACAAAAGATAGCTGGCTTGTGTGCCACTTCAGGGGATGCTTTTCAAAAATTATCATTAAACCATGTGTGCCTGTGCTCACTTAGAGAATTAATTAGTCCTTATTAATCACACTCCTTAGAAAACTCATGTAACAAGCAACCAAATAAGAGGCTTGGGGTGGAGGAAAAGACAGAGAAAAAGAGGAGAATAAGCATCTCCAGCCAGCCAGCTCTGAGAGTCACTCCAACATAGGAGATTCCTTCTGCTCAAGGCTGTACAGATGCAAGATCAGCTCTGTGAGTGAGATGTTTGGGCTTGAACAGGGGACACTGCAAAGCCATGGAGGGCACAGAAGACTATTGCACAGGCCATGAAAGTTGCTGGCAGTTTCACAAACAGGCTTATAAAACAGATGTCTACTTTTTTCCACCTTAAGGTCAGATGGCTGTCAGGGTACATACCCATCAGCCGGGTTCAAAGACCACTGAAGTTAATAGAAACAGATCCAAAAATTCAGAGCAGATGTTGTATTAATGTCCACGTGTGTCTAAATTCATAAAAAATTAAGACCAGACCTCAAGAAGTAGCATCACCCTCCTGATGGCTGCAAGCCATACCCAGAGCACCAGGACGCTCCTGCTTTCCCTCATTGCCACTCACTTCTATATATATGTAGTGCTTGCTGTTTTCTATCACACTGATATAGGCATTGTGGATAGACTCCTCGTGGTATTTAATGCCAGCCGACCAGTCAGCAGCAGAACGGATCACCTGGAAAGCAAGAGATGAACACCTTCAGCTCTGTCCCATCCAGGACACCATAGCATTGCAACTGAATTCTTTAAGAGGCAATGCTCTTCCCTTATACCATTTGCCTCTCAGGATTTCACTAGTAAGTTAATATGTACAACAGTTACCATTTATACTGCATTGGTAATAAAAAGAAAAGCTGCTCAAAAATAGTATTAATACTTAATAATGTGGTGATTAAAACTTAAGTACTCTGTTCCATTGCTGTGTTACTGCTGTCCCACCTAGGCAGCTCTAGATGAAACAGAAGTAGCACAGGAGTTCTGTTCTTGCTTAAGGTCTTATGACAAACTGCTTTTAAAACAACTACATTTTGAAGCTTTAGGCGTGCACATCCAGTGATCTCCTGTACAGTTTCCAGTTGGGGCAATGTCTTTTTCCCACAAAAAGGCTACATCATTACACAGTCTGATAAAGCAGGACGTGGCTTTGCCCTGAGCACTAGAGGTCACTTACTATTTCTGCCAAATTCTTGCATAAGCCATCCCATTTGCTATGATACAGCTTTAAAAATTCATGGCAGTTTGGCTGCTCATACTTAACCATTAATTTTCACTGTAAGTCCCCCTTCCAAGTAGATACTGCATGATGCCCAGGGCACATTCTCCCGTGCCTACTGCAGTTCTTGTGCAAGAGAGCCAAACCAGTATGAGAAAGAACCTTTGTTCATGCTCTCAGTCAGACTGAGCAAGCCCCACAGCAGACAACTTCCCATCCCCAACAGCCAGAGATGCCACAGCATCTCCCTCTCTGGTGCTTTGAGTCAAGAAGCAACCGCACTATGCCCCGAGTGACATTTTCCTAGATGGAAGTGTAGTTTTTAATTAAGTGAGACAGAGCACATGCTCAGGGAAACTATTACTCATTATTAGTGTCTGTCTTTAAACATCCTCAAGACAAAAATATTGAAACATTAGCCCTAAAAATAGCTTTCTACAGCCATTATACCAGCACTCAGAGCCAGTCACACACAGGACAAGATCCAAAGGCTGAGAGGATCTGTGAAACGCATGTGTCAGTATGTGCAAAATCCTGCCCTCTTTCAGGACGCAACATTTTTCCCTGGATATTTCTCCAATGGATTTCTTTTAATTCTCTGTGTCCAGCTTCTGCTTGGCTCCATGTTATTCTCCCTGTCCCCCTAACACCCTCACCCTGAGCTCTGCTGTCATATTGTCATCACCAGTAGCGTACCAATAGATAATAGCCCTTTGGTCCAGGTGCTGTATGCCTGAACCAAACCAATCTTCTTGTCTCCAGAGCATCTGTGGAGGAGGCACTGGGGGGCACTGCTGTCAAGTACCACACAGCTCTTGAGCCAATTCCTTTAACTGGACAGAAGGAGCTTTCTCCCACAGGTCACTGAAAAACAGATCCTGCTACTCTTGCCATTTAGCTGCTGCCTTGGCCAACAGAAGGGCACACGCTGCAGCCTCCCAAACTGAGCATCAGGCTCACAGATGCTCGAGGGAGGGAGCCAGCCCAAACACAAGGGCCTTCACAGCCTCTACTGGTCCCCAACAGCTGCCCTTTGCTTGCATAGACATATGCAAGATGATGCTGCTCATGCCTGTGTGGTTTTATTCACCTATTTGGTTTGTAAAGCCAAAGCTGCATTCTCCCACACACCTCAGGCTGGGCACTGCTGAAACCCCACCGAACACCACAGCAGATGGAGCTCCTGAACAGAATTCCACTGTGTGCATTAATAAAGACAGATAAACAGCTTTTCTGGGTAAAGAGCAGTCTAATTCTTCTATACACACAGCTCAGCGTGCAGCATGGACAGGAGCTTGCAGCCCTTACACCTTCACCAGCACAGCCAGCAATGAGCAGCTGCCTCCTACCTGCCTCTTCCTGCTGCAGTGAAAACCAGGGGCCATGAAGCATGTCCCTGTGGACTGGGTACCTCCAACAAATACAATCTGGAATTGTGCTTCAGAAAGCTTCCTAGCGTGCAAAGTACTGATATTTAATCCTTTTTGCTAGTTAACTTTGCACTCCAAAGAGCTGCTTCTCTTTTTTTAAGATAAGCTGCTGAGCCCTGCACTAAACAAAGTAACTTCCACACCCTCATTTACTGCAGCAAGAGCTGAAACTGCTGTGGATGAGGAATAAATGTACTTTTCTGAATTGGGACCTTTATAATACCAAAGCCCCTTGCTTTAAAAGACAACTTTACTGTGAGGAGACAAGTTTATTCTAAACCAGGGATGCCACCTGATGCAACAGGACTATCACTCAGGACCATCCCTTTCCAGCACTATGGCTTCCCAGCGTATCATCCACCTGCCCTTCCCTGCCTTCCTCTTCATCCCTCCACACATCAGCACCCCAACTGCTCTTCACACCAGGCTGCCTGGTCTTACAGGACCATCACACCACAACCATGTACCGTGGCTTGTCCTGAAAAGCTGGCTCAGCATCACCCAAACATCTTGCACCAGGTACAACAGATGGTGTCCCCATGTTCCTTCCTCTCCTCTTCCTCCGACCTCTCAATACCTCCGCGGAAGGCTGTGCCAAGCTTGTCACCTCTAACTTCTTTTACTGATACGACAGTAACAATTCTGATGTTTGCTGTGGGCTAGTGCATAACTCCTGAGCAGTGCAAGCTCTCATGCAGACTTCAAAGAGGTAAGGGCATTAGCCACTGCCAGAGCATTAAATTTTCATTGTATTTGCATCAGGAACTGGATATTGCCTCACATCACATCTTTTGCAGTGCTGGCTTTGGCCGATAATTGCAAACCCTGGAATGGAGATAGATGGAAAAACCCTGACATTGCCTTTAGCTATTTGACTCTTGCAAAAAATCAATGTGCAATCACTTTGCTATTGCGAGCAAAGCCCAGAAGTTCAAAGGAAAGAGGGTAAAAGACCATGTCTGACTAACCCACGGAGCTGCTAGGCTCCCTTCCTTCTTCCCAGCCTGTACCTCCACACTGTTTCCCATGCACACTGCACTCATCCTCCCTGCCCTTGTCAGGGCCACTCCTGTGGTCCTCACTTGCCTGAAAACGCTTTCCTGCTCCTCTTGTCTGATAGAGAGCAAAACCAGATGGTTCAATGAGGTCAAAATGTGCTGCTGACAAGTCAGTGGCTCAGTCATTGCAGCAGTGTTGCAATCTCCAGATACTTTGTGTTTTCCCTTCCTCTGATCTGCCCACAATTGAAGACAGATTCCAAACAAGCTCAGAAACAAGAAAAACAGCAGCCAGACTTTCTTCAATCACCCCACAGCCAGGGACAGGCACTATATGCTGGGTTTTGCTTCAGGACAGTAAATTCTACCTCTAAAGTCCCTACACAACACCAAAATGGGAATAACATGGGCACGGCTGTTGGCCAGCCAAGGGATTCAGTATCAAAACAATATTGTTCTAGTTTTTCTGGATAAAAAGTTAGTGAAAGGTTTTAGGGTATTTCTGATTTCTGCGTTGCACTGTACCACTGGAAGGAGACATGAGCACGAGCAGCCCTCTGGCCCAAAACTACCATATTGGACAGGCAAGAGGTTGATACTCCTGTGACTGCAGGAAAGGAGAAGATGCACAGGGACACCTTGATGCACACCCCAGGAGCTCCAGAAAGAGGCGAACCAGGAGAAGGAATATGTGTGTGTAGATCCAGTCTTTCCCTCTCACCACCTCCTGTGGCAACCAAATCTGAAACCTTCATCAGGAGAAGAGCTCGAGCCGCTCACTGACCTGCAACAGGGACTACAGGGATGCTTCAGGACACTTTCATCATCTGAGGACCGATGGAAACCAGGCCAGTGTGAACATTACGGAGAAGACTGCCAAAATTACAGTATGTGCAAGCAAAACCATGGCTCAGAGCTTGAGGAGATCATCCAGAAATCATAAGCAAGCAGCCCAGAGTCAAGGAACCTGTATCCAGTGTCAAGGAAGACTGTACTCGGGCAGGGTGCACCAGCCTAGACAGAGGAGCCACCCTCGCCATTTCCACCATGCTTGGTGCTGCAAATGCTCTTCTTTATTGTCTTCCCTCATACTGAGAAGGCTGGTACATTGCAGGGCAACATGTTTTCAGACTAATATCATATGGTTTTATTTATCTGTCTCTAAGCAGGACTGGGCTACCCTGACAAGTCTCTCAAAGCTGCAATTTGACATAAATTAGAAATGAGCAAGGCAGTTTCAAGTGAATAATCTACAAGACAAACCTGCTCTCTTTTTGCTTTTTATGGCATCACTGAAACAGCCCCTCATTTCTGGGAACATATCAGTTATTTGCATTACCCCAGCAATGCTGTGACAAGGCTAGTTTTCAACAACTCACCCACTACTCAGCACTGGTGTATGCAGCATTTAACAGTCATTGAGTTTCACCCTCCTTTTCCACAGGCTGATGCCCTGAGCCAGCAGCTTTGCAGTATAGACTAAAGGAAAGCTGGACCTAGACAGTGCTCAGTTCCATTTCTCCTTAAGGAACTGCTTCCAGTTCTTAATCAGTAGATCCTAACTTTTTGTTACAGCAAGCCCCACAATTTAGAAGCTGAGGCTTATGTTGTGGTTAGAGCATGCTATGGGGACACAAGCCTCCTCACATGCAGGAGAACAAAGTTTCCCAAAAAGCTGGTGTCACAGTCGCAGCTGGGTAGCCATTTACAGCCACAGAGAAGCACGAGGATGCCTGAAGTGAGACTATTTTTCAACAAGCTGTTTAACAAGGATTGTTTTGGAGGCCGGTGTAACACACCCAAGATCCACAACAAGATCCCTGGCCATTCCTCACATTACGCGGCTTGGAGCAGACAATGCCCTGGCAGCCCAGAAACCCAGAAAAATGTGTCTTATTACACCAAGCTTCCCCAAGTGTTGCTGATATCTGGGTAGACCACTTTTTACAAAGAGAAAAGGCAGGCATCTTGCCTGGTTTTGGTCTAATTGCTCTTATTTTGTACATCTTTCATCCACAGAGACACACAATTGTTTTGCTGCTTCAGCATAACTGTTTTGACTACATTCTTCCATGAGTCCATGTGTCTGCTGGGTAACAGTAGTATTCAATATATGCACTCAGTCTAGCTAGCTGTGTTTTTAGATATAGGTATCTCTGAAACTATGACTGTGAGGATGATTGTCACAAATGAGACTGTGGGCTGAGTGTGCAGAACTGCAAAGCACCCACAGGGCTGAATGGTTCCATGATAAAATGCAGATGAAGTTCAATGCAACATCTCTGAGATTCCACTTAATGCTGGGCTCTAGGTGACCACCAAATGTTCAACTGAAGCACTGGGGGCCTGGTTAGACTGCTCTAAGATTTGAGATAAATATTCAGTGGGCAACCTCAACCCATCAGGCCTTCCCAAAACATAAAATATAAATGTTAGGCATTAGAAGAGCAGCAGAAAACAAAATAGCAAATTACACAGCCATACAAAGTCATGGTGTTCCCATAGCTTGAGTACTGCTTACAGCTTGGTCCTCTTACCTCAAAGGTGGAGGTATAAATTAATGCATTTCTACTGAAAGTTGCATTATTTTTACTGTAATTTAGGACGTGACCACCTATGCTGTGTAATTTTATAATTTGAAGTTCTGCAGAGGGTCTGTCAGGCATCAACATTTCCTGCTGGAAAGATGCAAAACGGGCTGTCTTAGGAGAATGTGAGCAGACAATCAGCACCCACCTGGACTGTGGCATTAACAGCCTCGGGCACCTGATACTTCAACTCATTAGCAGTCTGCTGAGATTTTGGCAGCAAGAATGGGTAGGACAGGGATCGGTATTTGGGCTTCATAATCTGCCCGGGGAAAAAAGAAAACAAATGCAACTTGATGACACTGCAACACAGCAGGATAACATTAAAAATTAAAGTGGAGGGCACGTGGATGAGGCAGGGGCTGTATTCGTTTCTGTGTCTCCAGCAGTGACGCCCACACCTCACCTTGGTGAAGTTCCAGCGCTGGATGAAGTGTCGGGCAACATCCCGCGCTGCTTTGCCGTGTACCACGGAGGAGATGTCATGCCAGGGCATCCTTGGGGTGGTGTATCTGTCAATGAAGTCTACAGGATAGGACAGCATGTTTAGGCCTTCTCAGAAAAAAAAGACATGAATGTGGAAAAGCATGGCATGACCCCCTCAAACGGAAGCTTCTGGCACACAGCACTGAGGGCTGTGCAGAATACTCATCATGCAATCACCTGCAGTCCAAGTCCATGGACCGTAACGACATAATTGGCCCTAGAACCTCTCAAAGACAGTTCTGCTGCTTCCTCCTAGCAGCCAAATCAAAATTGTCTCATTACCTCTGTCTCAGTAAGAGCAAAAAATATGGTTTGAGGCTGAAAAGATGCAACAGAGGGTTAGGGGGAATGTAATGATTTCCACGGTGCAAAGCCACTTACCAGCAAAAGGTTTGTCAAGTTGAACCCAGTCTTTAAAGACAAAGTTGCAGTAGTCTTTTCCATGCCAGAACCTGGTTTCCCCAAGCAGCTCGCCAACACCTGTCTTCAAGCTGCGGATGGATCCTTTATCTGTCACAGGCAAACAAGACAACAAATCCACACTCCAAAGTTATGTCTGTCCATCTCACACTGCTGGTGAGAGATTCTCTGCGATGGAACAGCACTTGTAGGACCTCCCAGTCCCAGTCAGCTGAAGCCGATTTCGCCCTACTCTTCCTGATGCTTTCAAAAGATGTATATTAGTATTTTTTTCTTCCCTATTTTAGAATTTGTTATACCATCAGAACTGGTTATATATAGGAGTCTGTTATGGAAACAAGAAGCAGATGCTAAATTCTCCATACACTACACTGAAAAACTCACCCTATAATCATTTGTTTTTTCCACAGTCCAATGAATGACACCTAAATGTGGCAGTCCAGTCCCAGCTGTGACTGACCTCAGTGGATATATGTACAGAAACATCAAATAAATTATCCACTTAATATATCTTACAATAATAATGAAGTAATTCCAACTTCCCTGCTGGAGTATTTACAACTTTGCCTCTGTAGGAGGGTATATCTCATCTGACAGAAGCTAGTCTTTATTAACTAGAATGAAATTATTTAATCATGTTCCTTCACTAATGTTTTATTTTGTATTTCCAAGTAACAATGTCATCTTTTCATACAATTTTACATGTTAAACAAATGGATTCTGAATTCCAAACTGGTGATTAAAAATAGTCTAAAATATTCCGTCCTAACAGGATCCCTCTTCTACAGCGCATATCTTGGTGCAGAGTGAATTTTTTTTCCCCTCTATTTTTAAGGAAACCAAAAAACATTGGCCTAGACCATAAACATTTAACTAGCATTATTTCCTGACCCTGAGAGCAGTCTTCATCTACTGTACCAAATACTACTGAAATAATCACATAGTAACATGCTAGCAGCAGAAGCCTTCTAACTCAACCACATTAACAGGTAACCATGAAAACCCCTTACCACAACCCCCTTTCAACAGTCAACAAAATACACATTGGCAGCAGTGCAACAAGACTGGTTCACACAAAGCAAGCCCTGCCAGCACTGCTGTAACTCCGCTGAGCTAAGCCAAGCCATGCCAGAAACACCGTGCAGCAGGTAAGCATCACAGCTGCATCAGGAAGCTTGAGTTTCTAGTGAGAGTCCAGGTGGAGCTGGGGAATCACTGACTCAGCATGCTCAAATGGGAATGGGTGGGACAAGCTGTGTGGCTAAAACACACTTCATGTACTGAGCTTTGATGACTGTATGCTGACTCACGAATGAGCATGAGGTGACCGCAGGGGAGACCACAATTAATTTCCACAAAGCAAATGCTTCTCTTCCTTGTTACCTACCACTACTTTGTAACCAGTATTTTACAATTGGTAATTAAGGCCTTAGCAGAAAACGTTAGCATGAGGAACGCGTCAAGTAACTGCCCCTCACCCCATATCAGAACTCAAAGGGATCCCTATGAGGTACTGAAACAGGCCCTTTCAACATCAGTCCAGAGATCAGGACAGGACAGTAGTTAAGAGAAAATCCTTTCTCAGTTAAGTATGCTTTTATTGACTTTAATGAAGGACAAAAGGGAAGGCCCAAGTCTTCCAGCCAAACATAGGTCTGTCAGCAGACACTTTGCTGTGTCCTTTCTCTGCATGTCTTCCTGCATTAGGTTTAATTTGAAGTACCCATTACGGAAGTTCCAAATTCCAGTAACAAGCCCCTTCCTTTGCGGATGAGAGCTGCTGAAATAATCATAGGCCAGAATCAGAGCTATTTCCTTAACTGTTCCATGGTGTTATTGCAAATGTGTTGATTTGTTCGGGGTTTGTTGCTGTTGTGGGCGTTTTTTTTTGTTTTTGTTTGGTTGGTTGTTTTTTTTTGTAATTATTATTTATTTATGCTGCAGTTTTTGTAGCTTCTGGAGAAGACTTCTGCCAAGATGTCCTCAGAGGGGTGCTGAAGATGCTGGGAAGTCAACAAGCAGCAAAGGCTGATCCTGGCACTCAACCTAACTCTCACCATAGTTATAACACAAGCACATCAGCAGCTAAAGCCTGAAGGCACCTCTGCCTTCTTTCACTTACCCTCCCGAGGCTCTGTGAGCCCCTGTTTGGATTCACTGTGGTGATGGAAGATTTTCAGATGGGGCTTTAAACTCTGGATTATATTTGGTTGACTTCTAGTGGGGTTATAGTAACCTGCAGGAAGTCGAGATGCTCTATTCACGGCAAAAACACATGTCAACATTGGTGCCTGATCCTGTCTGAAGACACCTTGCATGTCAGGAGCTCAAACAAGATGTCAGTTTGCTGAAACTACAAGTGACCAATAGGCAAAGGACCAAATTCAAGACCTAGCTGGTTTTAAACCAGATATATTGAAGCAGTGAAGCCATTGATATGTCCTGAGCCAACTGCAACCAAGGCAAACAATGCTCCACCGAGGCTTCCTCTGGCCAGAGGCAGGAGGAAAATCTGCAGGGGTTGGTGGAAACTCAAGTAGGTCCCCATCACAACCAATATACAGCTTTAAGAATGGAGGACTTCAGGGAACAGATTTCAGGAAGTACTTCATGCTAGAACAAATGTCAATAGCAAAAAGTAATTTTAGCTCTGAAGTGGTTTTTAATGTGGAGAATTAAAAGCTGTGTTCAAATATTCAACTGTTGAATAGTATCTCCTCTCTAGTAAGCAGGTGAAGTGTGAATACTTCCATTTAAGTGAACTGATTTAAACCTAGGTAACAGTGGCCTATGAGAGATAATCATATTCAGAAACTGGTTTGCTTGTTATAATAAACACAAGTTGAAAAATTAAAGAGTGAATTTTCCAACAATATAAACATTAGGTGTCATGTACACTACATCATGTCATCTGATGATTTATGACAATTGCTAATTAATGAAACTCAAATCAAAACTTTCCCTGTACATTTTGCAGTGACACAAATTTATGTATTGACAACAGTTATTATTCGGATAGTTAAGAAATTCATCAGCTTTCCTTCCTTACAAAAGAACACGTTACCCTAGAAATTATGTGAATCTGCATGCACAGGCACCCACCCACCTCCACTCACGCTTTATTTATGTTGTTTAGTTAAAAAACATTACTTACTTGATTCACTGTCGATGCTGCTGACGCTGTCAGCATGGTGCATGCCGTGTTTATGGAGGTGCTTGTAAATACTGAACCTTGAAAACTTTTTGGGTTTTCCTACTCCTTTCATTTTTGATGTGTCTGGGGCATCATCAGCATTTCTCTGGAACAAGGGGCTTTCGGGGGACAGAGCTTGTGACTGCAGGGGAACATGTTCAGACTCTGCTGCAGACTTAAAAGACACAAAACATTGCTGCAGGTGATGTCTGGACAGGTTACCCTTTAATTACAGCTTATCATGTAATATCAATACTCGAACAACCATGAGCCAAATTTTGCCCTGTGACAAGGACGTATGTCAGTGGGAACTAGGAATGCTTGAGAGGGAGTCTGTACTGAGGAGGCACTCAACAGAACAACCCAGTATTACTAGCAGTATTTGATTCCATAAATTTACTCTAGATTACTACTCCCCTTAAAATTCTCATAAACCTAAACCTCTCTGAAATTTTAGAGATATGCTGTTACATACAGACCCAGGTTAGCAGAAAGTTCAGCAAGCATGGCACCTGCCAAGGGCTCAAGTATCCAGAAGTTCAGGGCACTCTGCAAATGCTTACCATGCATTTATAGCAGTTTGAGTATGAAAGCAGCCTTCAAACTGTAACTGCTACTCCAAGCCCCAGAAGCTCAGCTGTGTATGTGCCCTAGTAACAGCTGGCCAGCATCGAGCCCTCAGGAGTCATTCAATGCTCAGACACTTTCTCCTTCCCACTACTATGCCTCTTTAAATCTCCTAAACCCAGCCCTATGCTTAGAAGAGGAGAAGGCCTGTTCACTCCCACCGCAAACCTGACACGCAGATGTTGAGCATGGCCACCAGCTGGAGCAAGCTCACTTACTGTAAGGTTAGTTGCTGACACTGATTTCACTGCCACCATTCGCTTCACGCTGCCCACATCTGTCAGGCGGTGCTCGTCGTCATCCCACCTGCCATATGCCAAGTCAATGCCACCCACAAATGCCACAGACTGGTCAACAATGACAAGCTTCTCATGGTGGGCCCAGAGGTACACGGAGGAAGACACATGGTCTGGGTGTCTCATCACCTGGGGAGAAAAGTCAGCACTCAAGCTCGGTGTCACAACCCAATTTGCATCCCTCCAGCCAGAGCTGCCCAGCTTGGTTTTGGCTGCTCGGAATGATGGGGAGACACTGGAGTTTTTAAAGATGCATCCACACAGACTGCTTAATTACTGAAGATACATGACTCCCCCATTTCTTGGGCTCAGCCTTACTGGCAGGCAGGTGCTTCCTCATAATGTAGGTATTCCCGAGCAGCAATTGTCACTGATGTTGGGATAGCAATAGTGTTCATAAGAGGACAATGGTCAAGGGAACTTGACAGCAACAAATAAAATCATGCTTTCAGTAGAGCTGTAACAGCTGAGCTTTCAAACACAAGCCTGCTCCTAAAGAAAACAACATATTGGCAATCTGACTCACTACTTTGGTTGTTGCTGCTACATAAGTAAAATGAGAAGTTGGCTGTTTTTTTCCCCAGCAAGTTACTTGGCATTTCTTTATGAGATTCTTTTTGACACATTTATGACAAAGTGATTTCTGTGTCTAAGTATACAGTATATATATTTTGTTAGAGCCACTAGACCAGCTTCCTGGGAAAAAAGGTACAGAGTTTCACCTGGCTGCTCCCAAAACCTGTTACACAGCTAGTATGTATCTTCCAGTCTTGCTGAGAAGATGACAGTGAATAGATGCTTCCCTTCACTGTGACAACTGATCAAGTGACAATAAATCTATTATTCTAGCAGTTTGTTAGCCACCCTCATGCATAACATATACCTTATTGCTCATTAAAATGTACATCTCTGATTTCAAGAGACTAGATCTAGCCTTATTTACTGGTTTGTCTACCACAACTCATTTTCTGCTTGGTGGCAGCACAGCAGAGTAATAGCACAGGACAGTGAAATGCTGTTCATTTACAATTGTCCACACTGTTGACAGTATACGCTCATACCGTGTAGTCATCCATTCCCTGGCTGCCTGAACAAGTCCTCAGGTCCTCTGGGAAGAGCTGATCATCTTCCTGCACCTGCTCCAGTATGCATTTATGGTTCATAAGCTCCATCACGCAGCAGGACACAGTGCTGTGGGTGAGAGCTCACCTGGCCTGTTGGCATGACTCCTTAGCCATCACCTGTGTTGCTGTTCTTTGGAGTGCCTTTCTGTTAGTAGCACATGCAAAATGCTGAGCCCCCTTGGCCCCTGCCCAGCTGGACCTGGAGCCTGCTGGTACTGCCAGAGATCTGCTGGTACTGGGTATTTTCCTATGGATGTCCCTGCCCATGGCAGGGGGGTTGGAACTAGATGATCTTAAGGTCCTTTCCAACCCTAACTATTCTATGATTCTATGATGGGAACTCAAACATCCAGCGTTGACTCTTGTCATCTACATTTGAACAGAAATGCTGAAATGAGGCATTCTCAAATTGTAACTTTCCATTTGATGTAACCCTATTAGCTTCTCACATGAAATATGTTTCTTGTAAATTAGATGAATAACCGCTTTGGCAAGTCTAAACTAAGCAATTTTATGTTCAATTATAAACAAAAGAAATGAAGTCGCCAGATGTGGTAATCACTCTATGTCTTCTCAGACTATTACCACTGTACCAGTTCACACTCATTTCGGTGTGAAGGTCAGCACTATCAAGAACAAACAAATGCAAATGTCTTTCATACAGCTGCTCAATGCAGAATTACCTTAATGTTTGGATGGAGGTGCATAAGCGTCCGCTTGCTATATTCACTGTTGATACCTAGGGCAAGCTCCACCTCTTTGTACAGCATCACAAAAATCCTCACCCCTTGTTGCTGTCAGAAAAGAAGAGAAAAACATGCTATGCAGGTATATGAATGGATACAGTCCAATTCCAAAGTGAGGAGAAACCATGGTGACCCCACAGCATGCAAGGACCCATACTTCTCAGGAAAGCCTTCCAGCTCAGTAGCTGGATTCAAGAGCTGAGCTATGCCAAAACCCACAAGAGGTCATTCTTACAGTACCCCCTTTTAAACTTCCTTTGAGGTAAGATTTTGCAAACATGATTCACTCCGCATTTAATCATGTGGCACACATCCACTGAAGCTCAATTTTCTGCTGCTTCATGTTGCCCTGGGGTTTGCTTGCAGTTGAAAACCTCTGCAGGACATACCAGTGCAGTTATATGGACATCTCTCTCCTGAAGGGGATGCAACCGGCCCAATGCCAGTAAACAAGTTCTTTCTGCTGGTAGAGCTAAACAAGCTGCTGGAGTACAATGAGCAGTGCTACAAGGATGGTCTTTTAGTGACCAGAATGGTATCCACAGTAGGATTTCTAAGGACACTTTTAAAACTTCCAAGTACTTCCCAAACCTCAGCACGCGCTGGTCACACACTGGGACACTTTCAGTAGCCATAAATCAGCATGATTTAAAACCCTGCAGTGGAGTTTGCTAGCTGAAATTTCCCACAACCTTCTAAGTTCCTACTCCCATAAAGCTGCTTCTGAGAGCTTAGGCAGTCTCCAAATTATGGATGTTATTCTGCTCTCCGCTGCACCCAGAGAACTCCTAGGCAGCACCATATATACATAAAGGACAGCCTTACCACATACATAGACACTAACTTGCTGACCATCCTGTCAAGTCAAAGAAATGCCACAAGTGAAAGATCTGGTAAGTATTTCCAGAAATGAACCTTAAAACACTCCTCACTCTTACAAGGTATTTATAGGAAAATCATGTCAACATGACAAAGATAAATTCTTCCACCCAGTGGGCATGCCCCGTGGCCGTGTTTCATTTGCCAGAAAATGACTACTTCCAAATCAACAACAGGCACAAAAACATTGTATTTTTTAATAGGCATGTGGAGGGTTGAGGACTGTGCTGGTCTGGAAGGGCAGGGTGTCAAAGCCTAATTCAGCTTGTTCACCTGGAATCCTGCCCTTCTACCACACCAAGAGTTCAAGAGTCTTCCTGTCTGTGCTTTGCTTTCTGACTCACTGCTTACATGGAGCAAACTACCATTCCTAGCACTGGTGTTATCACAGGTCGGGTGAACAACTGAAGTACAGCTCACATTCATAAACACTTCACACTTGGATTCTCTGTCTGCCTCATTTGGCTCCATGAAACATGTTCTCTACAGTCTGGATCCAGATGCGTTATTGGAAAGCAGAGTACAACCAGCAACAAAATGAACTGTTCACTGAGATGAAAATGCTTAAAGAGAAACAGAGCTAGCAGATCCTTGCTTATACCTTAAAGTGCTGCGCAAGAAAGAAAAGCATGTAACAGCATAGAACTGACCAAGAGAAGCAGGAAAGGCATCAGGTCAACAGCAGGTCTGAGCTTTTTCTTGAGGAGGAACAGCAGAGGAAAAATTAAAACAGAAGAAAAAAGCCTTATCAAGTTTATACGGTAAGCATTTGCTTACTTAACACAAGCATGTATTAACTCAGATACACAGCAATGCAAGTGGAAGTCCTAGTCTCCGAACCATATTTATCACATTCCTGTTAATAAGCTGACCACCACAGTCCAGCTCTGGGGAACATGATGATGCCTGTATTTGTACATTTTCTTTTCCTCCTGCTTTGCTGAAGCCCTTTCCTCACTTTTCTTCTCCATAGTAATGCACCAGGGCCCTCATAACCAGTTGCCACCTGAGAAGGGACAGGGAGGGAGGACACAGCTGATCTGCCTCATCTTAGTGGCCACAAGAGCCATGAGAATACAGAAAGGGGTGGGTAGGAACAAAGAAAACCAGTAGACATACACATAGTAAAGAACAACTACCAAAAGAATAAAGTATTTTCTAACCAGAAGTTATCCCTCTAAATAAAAATAAGACAACATAAAAACCTTTCAGGCTTTGGCCTTATACGCTGCACTAAAATTTATTATTGATGGTAGCAAAGAGCTATAGCATGAAGAGCTTTGGGCAGCATGGCCCTGGCTGAACAAAAGCAAGAGGGGCTCCACCAGTGGTAATGGGGCTGGAAAACATCAGGATGATGTTTAATGTCAACAGGCACTTCTTTACTACAGCAAGGAACAATGGGTGAACAGGCAGAACATCAGTTCTTTGGTGTTTAGTTTTAGCAAGGACCTTTGCAATCTGTCAGCTATGGAAAACCCAATGAGGTAGCTATCACGAGATAGCATGAACCTCTGAATGAGGCCAAGTGACTTTTTGCTAATGACACCCTGATTTTCTTGTCGGGCTGACAGCTGCAGCACAGACACACAACACATGGTAACAACAGAAAGGATCTGCACAACACAGCAATGTACAAAACACCTACCAAGAACCACCACAAAGCGTTTAGTCTTTCCTGTACCTCTCAATTACATATGCCATGTGGAGAGCACCGGATAGCAACAGGAGCTGGGGCAGTCATAATGCAATACTGAAATGACCCAAACCTGAGGACCCAAAGGAGCAATCAGAGATCTACCCTATTGCCTCCAAGCTCTTCCAAACCCAAATAGGGGGAGCAAATTAAAACAGGCCATCTGAAATGAGGCTTGGCCAGCTTTAACTCTCATCTCCACCAAAATAAATGGTGAAAACACTCCAGTCCACTATGATCCTGTAACTGCATGGACACATGGGGTTTTCTGCAGGGTAAAGGTTGCAGCTGGAGCTCACTTACTGCTTTCCGCTTGAGGATACAGTCCAGCCGCCAGCGATTTCCTTCCACAACAGGTCGTTTCATGAAGATTTCTGGGCTGAGCCTAATAAAAAAAAGGGGTGGAAAATACCACGTCATGTGCAGTCTGCAAACAAAGCACTGGCCTAAATAATCATCTTGGGAAGCAAAGAAATCAAAGTTGATATAGAATGGATGCAAAGGCTCATGTCCCAGACTGATAGATTCTCCACACCATGCTCTTTGTATTTTAATAACAGAGCATTATAGAGGGCAGGGGGTGCGTCCAGCACATTCGCCTTAGTATTCAACACCACCTGAGACCAGGCTTAACACTGATATATAAATCAGGAAACTTGGACTCTATAAAAGAAAGATACAATGAAAGAAAACCCCAAGATAGATTTGAAAGAAATAATAGGCATAAAAAATAAGGTGGGATTTCACCTCTCCTGGCACTTAGGCTATCTGAGTAGCATAGCTTTGTGCTGGATTTTCCTGGCTGCCTAAAGACAAAGCAATATGATCTCTCAAAAGGACAATTTAGTGATTCATAGCTTTAAGGAATACAGGGTATAATTGAGCAATCTCCTCTAACTCCTGCAAAGCAAGGTGACAGAATTTCATTCCTTTACTTTTGTAGTGAGCATGAGAACTTGTGCTTGGATAGAGCATGTAGCTACACCCTAAAAACATGCTCTGACACCAGGATTTTTATCTTAAAATCCAAGTTTCAAATAAGTTTTGGAATTCTAAGATACATTAACAATTGTCTGAACAAAACATTAAGCAAAAGATGATGGGTCTGAAACACTGTGCTCTTGCATTGTGACCTGACGCTGCACATGGGGGTGCAGTAGCATTGGGTTTATATGTGGTCATGTTAGGAAACAGGTTTACCCATGTAAATGCTGACCTTGTGTTTAATTTTCACATAATAATTGGCACCTAAGAACTAATCCTCCCAGTTCCAATGGTCAGTGGCTTAGTAGCAAGAGGTTCATTTTACACGTGGACAAAGATGAGCACAGAAATGTGCCCAAAGTTAAAGAGGAGGTCTGAGCCATACTCTGGCAGCCTGCCCTACTATCCCATCCACAAGATCCAGCCTGGCTCAACCAAATTAACCTCCCCAAAGGCAAGGCACAGCCATCATCCAGCCAAGAAACTCTGCCCCAAGGCTATGAGTTCCTGCCTCAGACAGGAACCAGAGCACTGCACAAACATCCTGAATTGCTAGTTAAGAAGCAGGCAGAGCCATGTTCTTAAGCAGCCACATGCTCCAAAGGGGTGACAAAACTCCCCCTACATTGCATGGCTCATTTAAGAGCAAAGCAAAAATCACACCCCTCCCAAGATGCTGGTATAAGGCTTTCCAAGACAGCAAGGAGGTGCTGAAAGGAGGATCCCACGCAGGATCCTATGGGAAGAGCACTATCAGAGGTGTTCCAGTGTCTACATTCTGTTCCCTTACACACTGAAAAAAAAAACTGTGCCCCTGGGCTTTGCAGCAATTTACACTCCTGATGAGCACCTCAAGCCATAACATTTGCAATTCAGGTGGTGCCTTCATGCAGTTTCAGGCCTTTCCCTGGAAGGAGACAACCAAGCTGTTGATTTCAAGCATGCACTTTTGCTGCCAACCTTCCTGAAAAGGCCTTTGAATACAACACAAGGAGATGTTTGGGTGTGCTGCCAAACCATCTGGCCGCACGGCTAGTTGCCATACTGTAGGGCCTCCAAACAGTGCCGCATTGTTGGGAACATCCCAAGAGAGGCAGCCGGTCAACATCCAAATTACGTAAGTACAAACCACCAATCTGTGATGAAAATTTCTTCCTTAGCAGCTTCCATGGCATTTGCGACATCTTCAAAGTACCACTTAGCATTTACATACCTGTAAAAGCAAACAGCACATAGATTTGTTTCCCCCCACTCTGTTAAACAAAGTCCACAGCTGAAGACTGATGGGCTTCTGTGTAATGCCATTTATATTCTCTTCTCAGAAGAAAACACAAATTTAATTTCAAAAATCAGGACAGCATGCAGGGAGAGCTTCATGCTGCCTTAGTAGCTTAATGAAACAGCATAATAAGAGATTATTAAGTGCCAGTTGGTACTTCTGCGAACCGCAGACAATATTCTTGGGGTTTGCTTGATGTGTGAGCTAGGTAGGGCTCTCAGGAAAGGACGGTGGAGTGGTGTGTGTTTAGATTTACAGAAACAACTTGCGCAGTAGCTGCTGCAAGGCAGAAGCTGCAATGAGACCACCGCAAGGATTTGCGTATAGCTAGAATCCAGTTTTTGAGGTGATTCTGGGAATAGCTTAGTGCAAGCAGGTTACACTGTGGACGGATGGATTTCTTGTGTGATTGTTTTGGCATGAAGCCCAGTCACCCTTAGACTATACCCAAATTTGCTTTCGCTGATTCTCTTTCGTTGCAAAGCCAGTCTGCAAGACCAGACTCTGATTATGTTCTTTACCCAATGAGTGATGTTCACACTAGAACATTTGTGGTGCCTGGAAAGGCAATGCTGTGCTACAGAATGAGAATCAGCATTGTCAATGTAGCAAGAAGGACAAATCTTGCAATTTAGAGCATGAAGGACATGAAGCGATGATTGGTTACAGAGGAGCACAGGCAAGACAGGCTGCAGCACAGCAGCTTTGGGAAGGAGCTATGGAGAAGGGAGTGGCCAAAGAGGCAGAGGTTTTCAACAGCACCTATGTTACTCTGAGTTTATAACCCAGAGAACAAAAAACTCACCCCTTAGAAAGTAGGATTTCTAGAATTAGAAACTGTGATAAAATTGAAGCCAGGAATATCTTCTGATGAAATATCAATTCTGATAAGCATTCTGCCAATTATATGTGCATCAAGATACCACTTTTATCCTTACAATAACAAATGCCCAGATGTTCATATTCAAATGCAACCTGATGTTACAAAACGCATTTAGCTGCAATGCAAAGCTGTAACAGGATCAAAGCACTCCTGTCACCAGTACTGCTGTTCCATTCCTGGTGGAGGAAACCTCATTTTTTTTGCCACTTATCTAATTATCAGTCTCTACAGCTACTGAGCACTAACAGCTCTACCCATCGGGCAGATGGTACCACAGGCAGGTGTGTGCTGTTCCTGCTGCAGGTAACAGCACCCAAGGCACTGAGCTGGTCACAGCCTCGCCACAGTCCTCACCACTTGGCCAGTGTGTTCTCCCGCACGGCTGCGTAAGACCCGAAGCGGTGCTCTGTGAGGAAGTCCTTGCCGTGTTTCCGAATAAACTCGTCTATGCCTTGCCTCCACCACTGGGCATGTCTGTAGCTGTTACACTTCAAAATCAATGACCTGTAAAACAGATGACGCATAGGGCAGGATGATGAAGCCATAAATATTTAATTGGGCTGCTCCTCACTGCCTATACACATTGATAAACACACATGTAACAGTCATATTTTATTTAAGCAAAAAGGATTTTGATTTGTTGTTCTGTTTGTTGAAGAATACATCAGCACTGAGCTGCTCTGAGTGACTACCACAGGATTGCACTGCCAAGCATAAAATAAATAAAAACCAGATGAGATATAATTAACAGCATCATCTTAGCTCAGAGGGCAGCTGGATCTAGCTAATGCTGTATTTTTGAAAAGATGAATTTATACTGTACACTACCATAAAAATATTAAATATCACTTTATCCGAACTAGCATGTCTTTTCGGTAATACCCCAGCTGGGTTGTAGAACACATCCCTGCTTGAAGCATAAAGGGAACAGAGCACCTTGAAAATTATTGTACGTAATTGCTGCAAAACAAGACTGTGCAACTCAACAGGCACCGCACCCCCAGGCCTGAGAAATAACCATAAGGATGGACAAACAGCAGCTGAGGCTCCAAATGACTTATTAAGACATCGGAAATGATCTGCATTACAGGCTAAAGCCCCAGCAGGTGTAAACACACCAGCAGTGGCCTAGGCTCTGAGCCCTGCAGGAAGCTGAGCTGCACCATGTCAACCCAGCACACCTTGTTAACCCCTCTTGGAGAGCAGCATCGATTCCTATTTAACAAAAGCCAAAGCAAACTGAAAAGGGCCTAAATAAAGTCTGTGTTTCTTACCTAGAGAGATTGTCGATCTGCAACCCGTATTTTGTTTCCGTTTCTTTCTGGCCTATCTTAATGTTGAATTCCTTATCCACCAGCAGGACAAATGAAATGGCCCCCGAGTCTGGCTTCATGTACAGCAGGAAAGAGTCCTTCACCACCAGCCACCTGTATGGGCACAGTAACCAGGTAACTTGCATTCAGTGCGAGTCTTCAAAACATGAGCCGTAAAAAAAGGCCAAGTGCAAATAATTTATCAGGGAAAGGAAAGCATTCAACTAAATGGCAAAATTTTTTTCCAGGGGCTCCCTCAGTTTTCTAGAGCAGAAAAGTGCCTATTTTATGAACTTGGGTAATGAGTTTGAATTCAACAGAAGACTTTTAGAGTTATTTACACGATTCCTTTTTTACAGAAGTCTTTGAAAATACACATTTCCTTGTCTAACAAGAGCAGCGAGAACCTGCCTGCCCACAAACCTCCCAGTCAGGTACCCAGCACAGAGCAAGGTGCAACAGGAATCTTCCACCACAGATCTTTATTCAGCTTGCATGCTATACAGAAGCTGACATTTCTAACATTAAGTATGATGGCAGGATCACTTTCACTGCTATCAAAAGATACAGAAAAAGTCATTTTGGAAAGCTTTTATTGCCAAGCAACATGCATCCTGTTAGAAACACATGATGAGAGATGACCGGCAGGTTTTACGTAAATACTTTAGCCTGAAGGCAACTCTGCAAAAAACCCCACATTTTTTTATTGTGAATGGCATTTCTAATTTTTAATCCCCCTGCAGCATCACTGGGATAACTGGCCCCCTCTGTCCCACAGGTTTCCATCACCAGACCTTCACCTCATTCTTCTGCACACTCAGAAACACACAAAGCAACAGAAACCACCACAAAAATCTGTTCATTCTTGTACATTTAGTAACAGCCTCAGTTCCTCACCTGCCTCCAGATCCCATAGTTTTTATTTTTTTTCAGGGCCCTGAAAGAATTATCCCAGCATCACCTCTCATTTGGTGCCAAAATACCTCCCCTCTCCCTAATTTGGCCCATAATTTCACCATGGGGTACATTTCCCCTTTTTCTCCCAGGCAGCTCTGCATGCAGAGAAGCCCGTACCATGCCTGTTCACAGCATCACCCCACTGTCCTCCTTCACATCTCTTTCCACAGCCCCCGTGGTCATAAACCACCCAACCTACTATAATAAGTGAAATGAATTTGGAGTATATAAAACCCAACGCCTGCAGCAAAGCTGCTGTGGGAAAAGGCTGGCTGCAGTCTGCCTCATGCTGAGGGGGGAGCTCTACTCCAGCTTGATGTGCCCTAAAATCCTTCACTTAACAGTAATATTTCCCAGAGAGGGTTATTTATTTGCTTACATATTGATGCATACACTGTCAGGCCTGGCAGGCATTTTTTGCCCCTCTTGTGTTACTCTGCACACAATTCCACTCAAATGCTTCTCCCATCCAACTTTTAGGCGCTAAAGGAAAATCAAGATCCATCCAAGCTGAATATGCTAGTGCCCCACTAAAGCTTGGGCTCTGTGTAACATAGGGAAGAGTTAACTGAGGGGTATCACAAGGAATAGGCTGCTATTTCCATAAAAGAAAGAAAAAAAATTTTAGACAATTTAGTGATGTGACCTGAAAGAAGGTCACCTTTTCATCTCCTTGTGCACTCATTGGAGAGATCTTCTGTAAAATGACATTAAGAAATATTGGAAAGACTGTGAAGAAATAGGAACCTTTCTTCACAAGAATGCAAAAATATTTTGTTGGAAAACAGGATTTTTTTTAGATAAAATTAATGAGAGCCCATTGCTGATGCTAAAATCCAAAGGTGGATAATGCTCAGGGAAGCTCTTACAGACCAAGAAATTGTTGCTGTAGGGCAGGTACGTGCTGTTTGTTTTTTCAAAAGGAAAGATTTGCCCAGGAAGGGCAAGCTCAGGAAGGATCCCTTGTGATTTTCGGATGCTAGCTGGTAACACACATACTCCTCCATAGCACACACCTCTCTGTACCGCAGTCCCTGGGGACATGGAGATCCAACACAAAACGTAAACATATGGGGACAGTAAGTCCTATCTGTCCACAGCAGGAAGGGACATAGCAAGAAAACACCTGCATTTAAGCACCTGCAGTAATAAGGAAGAGGTGACATACTTAATTCCAAGGTTAATTTCACCAGACGAGCTCCTTGCTGCTACAAGCCACGCGTGGTTTAATCCAGCTACAAAGCAGTCCAAACAGTGTTTCAATTAATTGATTTTCCTTCTGTAAATTGAGGAAGGGAAGCTCAGAAAACCATGCTGGAATCTGGCCAGGGTGGCGTCACCAGCCACTTCCCCTTCTGAAGGCAGAGCCCCTGGATGCTCCCACAGCAGGGAAAGCTGGGCACAGACTGAGGGATTATTGCCATTTCTGCCAGCTCGGGGCTGTAGGAAATTCCAATTTTTCTATACGGCAGTCCCTCCTACCATCTCCAAAGCAGAACAAAAAACCTCACTAACCTCCACACAGGAGGATGAGGGGGGCACCCTTTCACCTAAAAATCCGTGGCATTTGTAAAAAAGCAAAGGTCTCCTCCCTCACAGAGTTTCTGGTTGAAAAAGGCAAATGAGCATTTTCATGTGCCTGAGAATGACACAGTATTGCCATCTTTGCCCATTCCAGCAGTACCTTTTGGACCATCGGTAGCACATCCTCCCTTGGCCACAGCAGTTCAAGCCAGGTATGCGATGGCCCCCAGAGCGCTTCATGATGAAGCCTTCTCTGCAAGGACAGAAACACAGTCAGGATGGGTAGCACAGCTCACCTAGAAATGCAAGGGTCTCTCAGATGCTTGCTGAAGCCCCCAGCCTCCAAGCGTAGGGATGGCTTCTGCTGCCTCTGTGCCATGCCCTGAAAGCCGGTAGAAGGGCAAAAATACCCCACCCCACCCCCAGAAGTAAATAATACGGATTTTAGAAACGCAGGGGCCTGTTTTATAGCACAAGCAGAAGCACAAGCAGGCTTACAGGTCACAGAGAGGGAAGGGGAGAAACAAGCTGCAGCCCACACCTCTCAGAGCAGCCCGCCCCCAAAGCCCTTTCTCAAAGTTGTAGTATTTTCTGTGTGAACATCAATAATTTTTTCTATCCAGATGGCAAAACATTCCCCAGTCAGTTTTCGGAAAGCTATTAATTTGAACAATATTTACTTATAAAGCCATGTCCTTGGTGAATCGTAACCCAAAGACAGAGCTCAACTCACATGCCCTTTGGTCCCAGGTCATGGATAAACGACAACTGGCTTACTCCAACAAACTCCATCTGGGGAAAGAGAAAGAGATTACCCTATCTTTCATACTCTGAAATCCACAAAAACCTTTGTTTCATCAAAATGACTTGTCATAAAGACAGAACCTACAGAAGATCCTGAGCAGAAGTAACTTAAGCATCTTTAGATGACCACGTAGCTTGGCTGGGCTGGTTTGTTTGCTAATTTTAAACATGGTTTGGAGAACACGTTTCAGGCAACCAGGACAATCAAGACAAGTTTATCACAAGGACCCAAAAGCATCCTCCATCCTGGATCAGTGGCTGAAACGAGGACTCAAGTTTGACACTGTTTAGGGGTCTTGTGTGAACTTGGCTGGCTGCCTGAATCCTCTCCTCTCTTCAGTAACCGTCACAGGAAGGCTGGAAAAGGAATGACCACATGTCCCCAGGGCTGGGAGCATCCTGTTCCCTTCGAATCTCCTACCCCATGGACACACACCACATGGGGGTTCAGCCCCTCAATCCACGAACATCCTCCAAGATGCAGCAGGTCACTCCCACTCAGTGCTGTACACATGCCACTGCCCCATCTTGTCTCAAAAGCCAAAAACCCACAGGAAAGCCACAGCGGGTTAGGAGAACATGTTCAAGTGCACTCTCCATGACTTCTACTGGTCTGCACAGAACTCCAAAGTGGGCACAGCCTGGGGAACCTATGTGCCACACTATCAGCTTTACCAGCATATTCCAGCAACCTGCCTCCTTGCGGCTCCTCCTGCTTCAGCAGAGATTGCAGAGGAATGTAACAACAAGCAAAGCTTGTGAGAAAACACAGCACCATTACATTCACCTCTAAAAATAGGACACTAAGGGATTTTGACCAAGGAGGCTTTTCTTGGCACAGCAGGGTGCTCCTGACAGTCTGCTGGTTGCTAGCCCTAGCCCCCATTAGCAAGGAGAAATGCTTGCCCGAGGCATCCTGTGCAGGACTGTGTGGGAACAGTCTTGAGAAGGAGCTGTCTCGCATGGCAGAGGCTTGTCTGCACCCAGGCACTTGTAATTTATTACTCATAAAATTGTCCAAGCGCAGAAAGGTGCTCAGGGCAGGGTGAGGGCAGGAGATGCTCTCCCCTTTGGTCAGGCAGCAAGCCAGAGGGAACCCTCAAAACATGTTTTGACAACGAAGCCTGCTGGGACCAAACTTCAGGATCCAACCCACACTCCCAACCACAGCTGGGACATGAGACAGCCTTGGGGCCAGCCCCACAACAGCTCAAGTGCCAGAGCCCAAGGAAGGGGTGGCCAACGTGGCCACTGTCACCTGCCCTTTGGCAAACCCACCTCAGGGACCCCATTGGAAAAATACGACTTTGCACAGGAATTACATGGGTGGACCCGTAAGTCTCAGGTATTTTCAAACACTAGGTTTAACAAAGAGTACCAGCAAACTTGGCACAAGTCTGTCTTGCAGTTATGGTGAGGCTGGCTCAGGCTCCCTTCCCAGCGCCATTACTTTTGCCTCCCAGAAGCAGCAGTAGGACAGAAGATCCTTCCTCCTCATGCGCTGCTGCTTCTGGAACCTTCCCAAACTTCTCACATCAATAAAGCTATGGAAAAGAACAAAAGACCTATTTTTCTCCTTCAAGTAGCTCAAGGACATAAAATAACCTCTATTCAGAAGAGGCAAATTTAATGCCCTAATTTTTGGTTGACTTCAGGCTGTTTTCTGAAAGCAAGAAGTTATTCCATGCTTTTACCAACAATCTTGCTATCACCTCACCTATTACACTCTCTGGAAAAGCACCTGGTGTGACATAAAAACATTTCAGCTGTTTCTGCAGTGATGCTTAGGGATGGGGAGCATCTGAAAACCCAGTGTATCCTACAAGCTCTTATCAGAGGTCCCAAGTGAAGTCTCAGGCCAGTTCTTTGCCTAGGATCCCATTTTCATTTCTTCAGAAAATGCCTGGCATTCCCAACCAGACAAATCAGGGAACCAGACATCTCTCTCACAGTGGGCACACAAAAAACACCCGCATATGACTGCCAAACCCCTTTGAAAACGTTGGCTGCAACCAGAAAGCTGGCAGCCGTTTGAGGAGCACTGCATGCAGAGAAGTAATTGTTCTCAAAGAAGTGAAGAGAAAAAACAGGATAAAATATTACTCACAGAAACAGAACTACTACTACATTAAAATGAAAAAGACTGTCTGGCAGCGCAGCAACCTGCTCTCCAGCCAAGGAGCCTTTGAAATGGCAAGGATGATGACAGCAGCCCATCCAACATGTTCATCAGGCAGCACCAATTAGAAGCACTGGTTTGTAAAAGTACAGAAACACTCATAAATAAATTCCACCAGTTAGAAGGAAGAGTCCTCAGTGCAGTGGAACATATCTGATCAAATGATTTATTATTATTATTATTATTGCCGCATTAGCTATTTTTACTGTCACAGTGCCTTTCATCTGAGGTGCTCATCATTCACAGAACAACTGAGAGGGGAATGCAGAGCAGCAAGGCACTTTCATCTTCCTCACATCTGAATTCCTGCGCTGCCCAGCTGCCTCCCTAGGGAGCTGGCATCCCACTCTGGTTTCAGAGCAATTGGCAGCAGAATATTTGAAGTATGAGATAAGGCCCAGAGAATGCAGCTTCAATGACACTGTCGTAGCAGTAAAGATGATAATAATTTTAAAACAGGCAGGCAGGAGTGATCAGCTGCAGAAAGACAAGCTATGAAAGGTGACAAACCAGCTGCAAGGTGCACAAGCCATGGTTTTAAACCATCCCTTTCCACCAGCAATGTTGAGCATGCATGATCTGTGTAAGCAAGAATTGCACAGCGTATCTGTGTTTCAGGAAGAATTCAGCAGCTCTACATTTTGTTTTCATTTTGACTCTTGTTTTTAAATTAGTGGGTTTAAAACCCCACAGAGTTGCTTAGCACCTGTGGCTAGCAATAAAATGGAATTACACCGCTCTTCAGAACAATGCTGTTCAGCAGAAGATGCCAGCTATTCCGTACACAAAAGAACTGGCTTACACTAAATATAAATTAAGAAAAATAAACATGCTAAAGTTCAAGTGCAATAACTAAAAATACTGAAGAGTTGGGTGGGGACCTTTGCAATGTCTGCAGATCCAAGTGCCATATCAGAGGCAAAACAGCAGCCACTCTCACATATCTACACTGCTCTTACACTGTGACTGCTTTCACCTAAGATAAGGTTTTTACACTCGCTAAAGCTCACACAAAATGTTACAGACATGCACTCTGGTTCAACTGAATCTCATTTTTTATTTTGCTTAGGCATCTTTCAACTATTGCAGCTCATACCAAAAAATGCTGCAAAACAGATTTTTATATGGAATACAATCAAGCTCACAGGCCCCCTTTTCAAATGTTTTTGGGCTATATTCACTCAGTTTCTATTTCTCAGAAAAAAAGCAGGGACAACAAGCACACTGAGAATCCCGCATCTATTTTAACAGCAGTTGGCTTGAAGCACCTCAACCCAGAAGTACTGTAAAAAGGTTTTGGAAAGCACTAGAAGACATGAGATTAAATCATTAGTATGATTTAACATAGCCAGAAGGAAAAATAAAAATTACATTATAAAGGCTATGAAGTCTAAGGGTCTGATCACAAAATATAATGCATCTCCTAACTTATTCGTGAACTCCACACAAAATACTGTTACAACAAATTATGAGAAATAAAGGGAAACATGAGAAGGCTGTAAATTTTGTCAGGGTTACCCAGTCAAAGCAAGGGGCACTTAGTACGTGTCTAAATGATGCTGCTTCGCTAGGTTCTATTTCCACAGCCTGCATGAGGGTCACCTAGAAAGGCTAAAGATGTACAGCCTCAACGATTTCATGTGGCCACCATAGACCTGATCCTGAATCCACCAGGGACTTCAGGTCTGCAAAACTGCTATAAGCTCAACTTGGAGGCTCAACTATCCCAGTGCATGGCACATCCTTGAGGCAGTGTATAAATAAAGTGGTGATCCTCCCACTGACAAATAATACATTAACCACAAGTGCAAAATAAAAGAATTTAAGAAGTGAATTAATTAAATGGTACAGGTCAGGTGTAAAAACAGCTCCAAAGAGATGCGACTGAACCAAGCAGGCTTTTCATAAGGACCAAGGGTTACACACCAGACAGGTCGCAGCTTGCCATTGAAACTCCATATCTGACTTTACAGAGAATTTAGGATTTAAAAAAAAAAAAACAACAAACCAACCACCTTGGTGCACGGATTTGATGACAGGAACATATGGCAATCAAAATGCGCTCCAATATTAGGACAGTCTCAGCATGCATCAGTGTCCAGGCAAAAGACTTCTTAACCACAGGAAGAACAAAATGAGGGCTTTGCTCTAAGGAGGACAAACACAGCTCCAAAGGAAATGCCAGAAATCTTCACTTTTGTCCCTAGTCTGAGAATGGTGGGGCTTGTTTCGGTGGTTTTTTTTTTTTTTTTAAAGAAAACATTCTTCTCCCTGTGCTTTCTTCCAGCATTGCCTGCAGGATCTGCCACACTTAGTAACGCTGCCACCAGCAACAGCAAAGTCCTCACTGAACACAGCCAAATCCAGTGAAAGCCAACAATAAACTGAAAATGTATGTGCAAAATGACATCTGTCTCTGGACCAGGAACAGAAGGGCGATTCAGCACAGGAGGGATGCACCCCACAGCTGGCTGGGCAAGGCAGGACTGCCCATCTCCTTGCCTGGCCCCTGCCGAAGCATCCTGCCTTTAACAAGAGCCTGGTCAGAGGATCACCCAGGCTCTTACACCGCAGAAACTCTCCAAAATATCTGAAACAAGCAACACCTGCCTGAGAGTGACAAGATGGATCCACACTACAAAATAACTCTCCCCCTCTTTGCATATGCTACTGATCAAAATTGCCAAGTTATCCCCATCCTGTCCTCAGAACAAAAGATTACTGTTTTCCACGTGTAAACTAACACAGCTCGTGCTGGTTTACATGGGCTTAAGCTCCACACTGGACTTAAGCTCCGCAGCCTGTCCCCAGAGAAGCATTCTGTAAAGGGCACAG
Organism: Pezoporus occidentalis; assembly: GCF_034315485.1. Lineage (NCBI taxonomy): Eukaryota > Metazoa > Chordata > Aves > Psittaciformes > Psittacidae > Pezoporus > Pezoporus occidentalis. The sequence goes on from NW_026916158.1 coordinate 9,376,909, forward strand.
TTACCTCACCCCGAGTATGAAGATTTTTTGCAACCCAAAGCACAACAGCCAGCCCAAAGTGTGCCAGCCAACACTGAAGGGACTCTTCACCCCATGTAACAGGCAGTGCTCAACAGACTGCAGTAAGAACACACAGCTTTCTAGAGACAAGCTGCCCAATATCTCTATACAAGTGAAATCTGCAAAAGAGCAGAACAACCTACCAAACAACAACAACAGTTAAAGAGAAGAACTGGCTGCTACAGAAACCATAAATTCAGTCTACATTTCTGGCTTGTTTGAAAACCAAGTGTTCCCAGTTATCACTCCTTGCTCAGAAATGTCACTAAGCTCTGTAGCTACTCAATGCATGCATCAGGTTTTGCTGATAATACAAAAGACAGAGTAACACAGTCATTATGCAGCCAAGAAAAGGGGAAATAAATTACCATCTCAGGGAGATGTTACAGCTGCGGCTGACAGGTGAGGAATACTGAAGAAATATTCTAGGATGGCTTTCAAAGGAAATATTTTTTTCGCTTAAAATAGGCCTGAAGTTAGATTTGACATCTCTCCCTGTTTCAAAAAGACTATTGACTTAGGGAAATAAGCCAAATACCATCTCTCCCTTTGGAAGTGACAAACCACCTGCAGAGCTGAATGGGTATCACTCATACACACTCAGCATCGCTGTGGTCCAGTTGTAGGATTCCCACAAGGAAATCGGGGGGTGGGAGGGGGCAGGGAGGAACTTGAAAACTTTTTTTCTTCTGAAATCTCTAAAGTAAATATTCTTTAGGCATTTAAGCAAACTAACCGCTACTTACCGTTCCATGGTAGTTCCTGTACATTGGCATTTTTAGGATCTTTGTCAAGTAGTCTTCCAGCTGTTTCTACAATTAAAACATTGAAACTTTACAAAGGAACAGGAATTTTCAAGAATAAAAACCCCACACAATCCAACTGTATCATTAGGAAGCAATCAAGAAATCAGACACTTTTCAGCTTGAACGGATAAATACATCATTATGTGCTCATGGAAGATTATAGCTGCGCAGCATAAACAGTTTGATAACAGGTTGTTTACTGTTCACAGACCCATGTATGTACCTTCCACCTTGGCACCGTCAGCTTTCTTGACTGAGCCCAAGCTTCAGAACAAGCTTAAATGCAAAAATCAGACCCCACTGTTTCCACCCACATGAATTAGCGTTGTGAGTAAACACATCCTCAGGTGCCTATTTGGTTAAGTAAATTTTTGGTTAACCAAAACACCAGGTTCAGGGGCGAGGAGCACGGTGACCATGCTGCCCTGTCCCAAAGCCACAGAGAGGGCAGTGGCTCGGCCACTGCTCACTGGAGAGCCTGTCCTCCCCAGCCAGGAGGAGAGAAAAGAAGAAACCATTACAGGAGAGAGAACCTTCACCCATTCTCATAGTAACTGGACAAAGAAGAGATTAAGCTGTTTACCCATGGGAAACTGAGCAGAGTCCTACAGGATACAAAACAAACCAAAAAGAAATGAATGCCATTGAGATCTTTATCCTTTTCAGTGCTAGCATTGCAACACTGAGATATCCAGCTGGTATAAATACTGCAAACACCCTCATGGTACAAGTTGTGGGATTCCCACAAGGAAACCAACAGAGGGGTTAGGATCTTTAAAACACTTTTTTTTTCCTCTTTTAAACTAACATCTCTCTCCTGAAGCTTCCCGCACAGTGGCACAGCCATGCACAGCAGGGAGGGTTATCTGCACTGCACACCCACAAGACAACCTTTTGGGGCTTGAGGCTTCAGTGACAGAAAGCCCAGAGAGGAAGTGAAGAGCAGAAAGAGAGTGATAAGCACAGGGTGAACAAACAGGGGATTATTGTACAGGCTCTTTCTTCCTTTTTTCTATTTTTTAATTTTCTCCTCTCCAAACAGCAAAGCTGCAATGAAGAGGTAGGAAGACATCCGCCCTCTTCATAGAAGGGCCCATCTGTTAACATCTGATGAAGTTACATAGAACACGTGTGCCTCAGCTAAAATTACCCACTTCAGCATTGAAAGCCTGACTGTCATCTCCTCTTTCAGAGGGGAATAGGACTGAAATCTCCCAGATTTTGATGGCCGAGGGGCTGCTTCCATCACGCAACTTGACTCTGAACTGCCTTTTCTATCTTTAAACCGGAACAGGTGGGAGGCGGGGAACCGCCATTCTCAGCATCGTGGTTTTCCTCAACTGCAGAGGAAAACTTCGTCCATATGAACCCTGGGAACAGCATCTTCCTCTCTGCATGGAGGAGGATTTGGCATTCTGGACTTGGCAAAGCTTACGTTTGTCAAGCAAAAGACTTGAATGGTAATAAAACAAGGGCTTTGGCAGCACGCAGCTTTACAAGCAACCTGCTTGGCACCTCCGCGCCTCAAGTTTTCCCAGTGCATTGCTCTGGCCCCTGCACACGGTGCCGGCTGCTTACCCTCCTGCTGGAGAAGTGCTCTTCCCGCACCGTGCTCTCCGCTGTGTGCGGCAGACTTGGCATCTGCCTCGGTTCTCCCCTTTTGATGGATTGTCTTCTCACTGTGTGACTGGAAGGAAAAGAAGCCCCAACAAGTCTGAGTGCTGCAAGCGTGTGTGCACCTCAATATGTAACCATTCTTCTGCAACGTTTTAATTTTTCCTACCCAAGCTCTTAAAAACTGAGATGGGAGGGCAGGAAAGCAGAAAAAAAAAAAAGCAAGAATGGATTCATTTGAGAAGCCAGGGTGCTCCAACTGGCTCACAAACAGAAATACAACGCAAGTAGCAGAGTTCGATTTTTGAGGGTCCCCCTTAGCCCTTATAAGGAAAGAGAGCCTAAATCCTACTTTTAGAGTGCTATGTTCCCCCAGCCTTTAACCCCTCATAATTTCATCTGTCTTAATATCATCTCCCCACACTTCACCACATCAGAAGGCTCTTGCTGACCTACACCACTTTCTCTTCCCCATAACACTTCCAGCTACCTTGAGCACCAAGACCAGCCTTGGCAGGGCTGACCATCCATACCAAGGACCCCTGTACATCCCACATCCACCCCACGCTGGCAGAGAGTCACAGTACACCAACAATTTTCATTAGCACAACCCTTCTTCAGCTTCAAAGCAAATTCAGCTCTAAAGCTGATGGTCTGGGACCCAGCATGCTTTCTGCAGAAGGAAGAGACATACCTGTACCACTTATATTATAGCTGCTAAATAGGTAGAAATTAAATGTCTTTATTATAGCTGCTAAGTATTTGTAGAGACTGAATTCTCCTGCCCTGTTCTCCTTATAGCAAAGTAAATGGGATCAGTGAAGCCAAAGCTATAAGCTATTAAAAGAGAAAAGAAGATCACATCTCCCCAAAGCTGATCACAGCCAAAGGGCTCCACACTCACCTCCTGGTCGGGATAGGGATGTGCACAAAGGCTTTGTACCTCAGCAGCTCCCTGTGAAACTCCTGGAAGTGCTTGAACTTCCTTTTCACCTGCCAGGTGAACTCTCCATGGGTCAGCTCGATGGTGTAAACATTGGGGCTTGGTACCTGCCGAGGAGAATCCCACCACAGGAGATGCAGCTTTGAAATAAGTCATTTTCCTGCAGCTGCTCATCTAAAGAGCCCTCATTCATTTCTACTTAAGGATCACTGTCTCACCATTTCTTGTTCTGTTTCATTAGGTTTTATAAACAGATAGGTAACCTCTCTTAAGTGCTTTCTGAGACACAAGCATTCCTGCTTCTTCAGCCCATGAACAAGCACATGCAAAATTAACCCCTAAACAGCATTTTAATACAGTTCTGCAGAAATCAAATTGAATTTCTGACCTTCTTTGTGGAAGTAAAGCGTTCAACTTCCGACACACGCACTCGAACAGGACATCCCGTGAGGTACGCCTGCGTGCCTGGCTCTTTGAACCCATGGGTGTGATAGATGGCAGAGAAAGGAATACACACTGGAAGGAACACAAACCCCATTAGTTCAACAGCCTTGTAATGATCAAGGAGGCCATGAAAGCCAGCAGATAGCTGCAATGTTTTAACAGGGGAACATTTACACAGCAACATAAATCCCACTAAAATATACCAGGTTTTATTTAACAGCTTAAAGACAAGCTTTCACAGAAGGGACTTGACGAGCTGAAGTGCTAAAGGCCTCGTGGTCCTAGAGCAGGGTCAATGGTTGGTAAAACCACTGAGGTATGCTATCTATTGACAGATACGGTATATCCAGGCAGGATGGGAGGTGAAAACACACAGGCATCAACTCACCGGTGCCTTTTGGGTCATTTAGCACCTCCGATTCAACCTCCTCCCCATCAAAGTGGAGGTCCCTGGTGTCCAGGCTTTCGATGATGTTGCTCATGTCTGCAGCAACTTTCTTCAGTGTTGATGTAGTGGCATGGCTTTCAGCTCTCAGTGACATCTCAGGGACTGATGCACTGGAGCCAAGAGGCACTGGGGAGAAGGAAGAGGCAGGCCTGTCATCACTCCCTCTCCAACACCTTAGCACAGCAGAGCCGAGGGAAAACCCTGGCAGTGCATGGCCCTGTCTTCCCTTCAGCGCCTTTACCCTCATTCATCCCAATTATCCCCATCCAACACACCAGATACAAAACACCCTGCCCTGCAGCTACAGGAAACCACTGCCCAGAGCAGTGAAAAAGCACAGGTAGATTCAGGCTACAAGAGAGAATTTTCCCCAGTGCCAGTGACCCCAGGACTCATATCCATTTGTACTTTAAAATACAAAATATGTAATATTTCACTTCCCACCTACGAAAAAAAATTGCAAGGGCTTGGTTGTGGCTTGGGAATACCTTCACATATTGATTTCAAAGGGAAAGCAAGGAAGCTTTTACAGCAACTCATCTGACCATCTCAGCTAGCTCTGCAATAATGACAATTCACCAGGAAAAGCACAAACCATAATAATGCCTGGCCAAATCCAAGACATAATCCACATGGCATTGTGTTTGCCAGGTTAAGCTGCGCAGAGGAAAAAGCTCACTTAGAAAATCAGTAGGCATTTTTTTTGTGATTGAACTAGCAATATGAATGCCTGGCATTATTGAGATTTCCTCTGTTTCTATGCATCTGACACAACTGCCCATGATATCTGCATGTCTTGTGCTCTCCCACAGCTCCATTCTCTCAGCAGGCTCAAAAGTCACAGCCATGAAGGCTCCTGTGAAGGGAGCAGAGCAGGGTCAGGAGCATCCGGATGCCCACAGAAAGCCTAGGAGCACAGGTGGACACTGCAGCTCATCCTTGTGCTCACGCCTCCAAGAGACCCCCAAGGAGCTCGCACCCTGTACACAGCACAGGTGTCTGGAGGGGACCAGCCCACCCCCCTTTTGTGATGGGGACAGTGGGCAGTGTGAAGGCTGTAGCCTGCTCAGGGCAGTCAGACAGTGACAGTTGGAGGTGTTTGGGCACTGATGACTACAGCACTTCCCACCTTCATCCCCACCCACCCATGCCAGGAGCCTGACTCAGGACAACAACAGGGAACGAAGAAAAGGAAGAAAAAAAAAAAAAAAAAAGGATAAAATCCCAAACACGCTATCAAGACATGAGGCACGTCCATGAACACTGGTGCAAGTTCCCAGTGCTTGCAAGGATTTCCAAAGCTGCTTCCTCCTCCTCCAGGCTCTGCAACTCACCATGCGGCTGCAGACCCAGCTGCTGGTCCTGCACATAGCCAAGCTCCAGCTCCTGGACACCTCCGTGACAAAAAGCCCCTTCAATCTTTGCTGTGCTCTGCAATAAACATCACAGCTCGACAGCTACACTGAAAAAATGTGGATGGGACAAACAGGCAATGCTTCACAGAAGCCAATACAGGATGCCCAAATATAAGGACGCCCATTTATACTTGTGGAAGCTCTTACATTGTGTAAAAGAATGATTAAGAAAGAAAAAAGTGTGACATTTCTGATGTTAAATTCTGCAGAGAACACTATGCAATTATTCTTGAGTGAGGTCCATAGAAAGAGCTGGATATGCTGTAATTTGGAAATAATGTAACATTTTAATAATTCATGTGTTTAGCTGCTTTTGAAAGAACATTCTTTATTATCATTTCCTCTTGAAACAAGTACATAGTTTTCTAACGACATAAGGTTGATATCATGTAAGCTCAAAAACATGTTAAAATGAGCTGTCTTCACAAAAAAAAAAAATATATTTGCATATAGACTTGAATCAAGAAAAATTGGGTCAATCTCTCCTTATTATACCAAAGCAAATGCAGAAACACAGCTTCACCTTGGCAGTGAGGGCTCTGAGGGTGCTGGTGGCTCTGCCACCTTCCACAGATGGCTGGGAATGCCACTGCAGCACAGGTGGCTTTAAGACCAGACTGGGGCTCACTGGGCTGGCATGTCACTTGAAGAGATCTGCCTGAACAACTCATGTGTGTTCTCCTAGGTACCTCATTCCCCTTCTGTCTGGGGAGAGCAAAAAGGGAATTTGCATTCATCCTTGCAGGTGGAGCTGTACTGAAGCATGGGACTATTAAGGTACTGATGCCACCCAGCTTGCACAGCCTCCCTGCAGCAGGAACTTGTCATTAGTGCTGCCCCACACTGCCCTCACCGCAGCTGGATGGAGAGCCAGTTCTCATTGTCAGAAGTTTTACACTTTACCTATTACTAACAACATACTGCAGGGAACGTTAATTACTCAGAGCACACAAGGTACATTTTTATTTCCTGCTAGCAGTGAAGTCATTCCACCAGATATAGACTGGCCCTGGGTGTTTGATTTTCTCCCTACAAAGCAGGCACACATACACAGCATTCCCAGGAGGGAGGCCATGCTATCAGGCCTCCCAGATAACCCCAAGAGCAGTAGAGGGGAGCCCAGAGCTGCCACATGCCAGGCAGTAGCACTTCCCCACTCTGCACCTATTTTATTTCCTACCCCACACTAAGAATTTTTATGGCCACCTAGCTGGAAATAAAGCAGCACCTTGCTTTGTATTTCACATTTGGAAACAAAACAGTTTGCTTCTTTTAGGCTGAAGAGATGCTCTTGCTTCATGGAAACTTAATGTGCTTTCCAGAAGACAAGGAAAAGAGAACACAAACCCAAATACACCTTGTACGTGATGTGCCAGCAATTACACTTGAAGAAAACCTGCAGACAAATGCCACAGCAACAGGGCTGGAGGAAGAGCATGCGGACAGGAGCCAACACGGATAGGATGCCCATCCTCCCTCCTCCTCCTCCCCTCCGTGCCAGGTACAGCCAGGCTCCTCTTGTCAGATTAATTGACGCAGTCACTTAATGGATAAACAATTAACCAGTGTATGCAACGATTATTTGCTGAGGACCACAGCAGTGCTGCATAACTGAGGGCTTTTCTAATTATTCTTTTAAAAGCTGTTTTCACAGCTGCCACAGACAAGCCGTGGGATAAAGCAGAGTCCAAATTCAGTTGGACCCAATTCAGACCCAGCAGCAAGATCCCCCCCTGCCAAGATTCAAGCCAGATTATGGCCTCAAGAGGGAAAATGTGACTTGCCTCCAGCTCTGCCAAAAGCCCCACAAATCCAGGCAGCAACTGAGCTCCGCTGTCACAGCCGGCCACTGCAGAGCCAGAAGGCATGGGACAAACCCAGCCCTAGGTAGGGAGGGGTCAGACAGAGAGATGGGACATACTATGTCCCTCTGAAAGCTTCTGCAAATTGCTTTATACGGCGCTGCTCAGTAAGAGCTATTTAACCTCTTGGCCAGAGTTTCCATGAGGACACTGTTTGCATTCCCATAGGCAAGCTGAGGAATGTATCCAGGTTAATGTGCAACAGGCTGGATGCAAACACACACCAAGCACAGTTATCCATGATTCAACTGCAAAATAGATGTGTCAAGGAGGCCCTGCCTATCCAGCGCCACTCACTACCTGCACTAATGATGGGCTGGAGAATGGGCTTATAAAACTTGCTGATATTGTCAGCTTTGAAGGCTGCAATTATGCGAAGGACAGAGAGAGCACACATGATACTGGCAAATTGCAGGAGGGTGGAAATAATAGGGTGAAATATATTAGAAACATTTGTTACATTTCAGTATTTGGCTGTTGCCATCCAGGAGAGCAAAAAAGCAGCAGACAAAAGCAAAACCTGTGCCAAGATGCACAAACAAGGCTACTGCAAGCCAAAAAGGAAGACACGGTGCAGAAGACAGGAAGAATCAGATCTAAAGCACTTGACCCATAAGAACATAGTGGTAGGACTGAGAAGGAAGAGACTTGGATAAAACATGACAGCAGTCTGCAAGCCGCCTGTGAGCAAGGCAGAGAAAAGATAATTGCTCTGAATTATAGGTTCAGAGCAGAGACTAGGGACAAAAACCCTGTCTAACAGCGAAGGCACAGGACTGTTCAAGACTGTAGTCCCCAGGGCTGGAGGTTTGTAAGGGCAGGCTGCCCCTATTGACCTTCCCAGGGCAGGGGAGGTGGAACATCCAACCCACTTCCCTCCAGCACCCACATTCCCAAACCTGCTGCCTGGGCAGCCAGGAACTGCCTCAGCAACCTGCATATTAACAGAGGGAAGGCACTGCTCCAGTTTTATCTGGCTCAAACTCTCTCCAGGCAAAAGCAACAAGAAGGAAAAAAACAATGAGGAAAAAAAGTCATCTGTAAAGAACAGCTTTGGAAAAATGAACAAACAAGGAAAAGGGGAGATCGTAAAAAAGGAAAGAGGAAAGAACCATACTAAAACCCCTACAAACTCTGCTTGACACCACCTTTGTCCAGCCTGGTTTTCAGATTAATTACTTCCTCTTCCAAGCATAATTTAACTCTCTGCCTCCCTTCACCGGGCTGTCCCCACAGCACACGGGCCTCAAACCTCTTGAGCTAGCAGAATATATACATTGGGAATAACGACTGCATCAAGAGTCAGTATTTCAAAACTTAAGGAAAACAACTATAAAAATCAAAATTAACTATATTAATCCCTTAGCCCCTGTGAATGTATTGCAAACCCCTAGCTCAATCCTGCAACTCTACAAGCCTGATAGCTATTTTTGTTATTTGGCATTTCGGTTATGCTTTAACCTCCAGTTTTTACTTAGGGGATCATATAACAATCTCAGCCTTCACTTAAGGAACAGTGGTTTTACACTTGCTGCACAGGAAAATAGAAGCATAGCTTTAAGGACATGGAAGCTGGAAGGCAAAAAGAAAAAAAAGCAAGTTTTAGTAAACATTCATGAACAGTTCTGTGCTTTGAAGACATTCAAGTCCTGATGTGAAAATATATGCAGCTGGTAATAGCACAGACTACCTAAAGTTTGGTCAGCCTAATTCTCTTAGATGTATGGTGCCAGATCTGCAACAAACTCAGATAATTGCTGCTCCTTAATGAGGTTATGATGCTGACGAGCACCACGCAGAGCTACGAAACCACAAAAGCCTTCATTTGGGAAAGAAGGGAGGAGGGAAAAGAAAATACATCCAGTAAAACTAGGCATTTCCTGCTAATGTCTCCCAGGGTTTGACGCTCTACATCAACTCCCATCCCCATGGTGAGAAGCACTATAATCCCTGAAAATTAGCCTCATTCCAGTTCCCATGACATCTCTCCCAGTACAGTGACCTTTTGGCAAGGGCTGCAACAAGTGACCTCCATTCCCATACTTGGTTTTGTCCTGCAGGCAGTGCCAGTGGCTGCACCCATGCAAGCCTCGCTAGCTGCATGAGCAAAACATGCGGGCTCAGGCTAAAACAGGTCAATGAGATGGTGTTATTAAAAAGGGGAAAACCGAAACAAAACAAAATCGAAACTTGAGCCATTAATTTCCTCTCTCCTCCTGCTGCTGCAGGGAGCCTGAGTGGCATACAGGCAGTGGGAGCCCAGAAGAGATACTACGGAAATCCTACACACAATGCCCACAACAGCTGTTTGCCCTGCCTGGCAGTGATGGGTCTTTTCCATATAACTATTCCCTAATTCATTACATTTTAATCCTAAAATTAGCTTTGGACACTCCTGCATAGAGAAACACTCTTAACTGACAAGAGCCCTTTACGAGGAATTATTTGCATCCCCCAGGAGGAGACAGGCCTGTCATCACCTGGATTTACTCCCTGGCACACCTTTCTTCCACAGTCCTGGGCAGGTGTCAGACATCCACTAAGCAGTCAGGAAATGTCCCCCAGGCTCAGGTCCCCACCAGAACCTGCAAAGAGGGTCCTGCTTATCCAGCCCAAGGAAACCACATATGCAAAGCACACACACACTGATTTTGTTTTCTAGTATACCCTCCCCTGCTACCTAATCAGATTCCAAGGGCTCTTGTAGGTAACATGCTGCATTTCCTAAGTAGGTAAAAAAAAGTAGGGGATCAAAAATGCTCAGCAATGACTTAACCCTGCTCTCAGGTTCAGTACATGGAAGTCATTTAGCCAGGTGAGCAAGTGGGCAGCATGGCACATGGAGACACCTCCTGAAAAGATGCCCTTCTGGATGCTCATACTACAGTGACAGAGCAAGGGGATTAGAGTTTATTTTTTAAAACACACAAACCAACCTGTGAATAAGAACCAAAGCACTGCTCCCACCCTGGAAAGATACTGAACTAGAGAAGAACTGAAATGTGACGTTTATTGTTGATTGGGACTCGCATTCAGACATCATCCTGGCCTCACTTCCTTACCTTTGGCTCAATCTTGATAAAACAAAAATTTTTCAAAACACTGTTTCCAGTGTTTCCAGCTCACAAAGCTCCTACATTTAACAGCAATACCTGTAAAAGCAGGAACCAATTTGCTCTTCCCAATAACAACTTCAGCACAGTTCCCTGGTTCCGCCTTATTGATTTCCATAGTCCTTTCCATGTGAGGCTTACTGCCAAGCCACCAGCCTACCCAGAGGAAAAACTAAGTCATGGGAATCCACACAGCTTGTTTTCAACAGGTGACGAGATGCTTTAAGACTGAGATGACTGGAAGTAAGTGGCAAGACTATAGAAGTCCCTGCTGTGATATCAGTAATGGGGCATAGCTTCTTCTGCCCTTGTACTGGGTTCTGCAGCATCCGTCCCACAGCATTTGTACTAGAGAACCACCCAGGCAGGCCAAGGGAAACTATGAGGTAGAGGGCCTGGTCATCGCGGCAGGCAGTGCTGTGATTGTGTGGTGACTAACCCACTGCTGTATTCAGAAAACCCCTCCGTGCAGGATTTTTCCCCACACCCAGGACCGGCCTGAGCGTCAGCCGCTTCCCAAGGACTCTCATTATTTGCTTTACATAACAGTAAAATGAAAACATAAACATCCACAGATGAGCACTGGCTGCTGATCTCATGCTGACATGCTGGTTGCTCTGACTCCTGCTTCCCTAGCACAGGGCTCCTGCTCTCCCCTGCCCAGCAGGGCACTCGGAGCACAGGCGCTGCTCCTCAGGCTTCCACTGGAAGCACAGCCTCCCACTGGAAACCAATCATTAGGTATTTATCAGTGATTAATGGCAGCCATTCACATACTTGCTCATCGCCATGTTTTGGATTCCTTGGGCATGGACAAGAGTGCTGTACATCCTTTGGGCAGCTGCACTCAACCTCTGGATCACCATGAACCCTCCATTGTGTGATGTGGTCATGGCACACACTCTGCACACCTAAACTCAGGAGCACTGCACATAACAGCCTTGAAAGCCAGCACAGGGGAAGCCCACAGCCTCCATCACCTGATGATCTAACCAGATACCTCCTATCACTGTAGCTGCAGATGGGGAAAGGGAACTGTGTGACACCACCTTGGATATCAGCAATATCTCGGCAGGCCCAAACTATACAACAGACATGCTACAGGGAACAGCCAAGGGAATCCTGGGCTGAGGAAAAAGAGGGACTGGAAAAAGTACCTGCTTCAAGGACCACAAACAGTAGGAAGGTGAAAGGATGCAGCATTTCAGAGCACTGAGACACACATAGAGCTTGGCACTAGGAAGGATCATGAAAGCTTTATAAAAAAAAAAAAACCAAAAGCAAGGAGCTTCCCAGGGCAATAGCATAATGGAAGGTAACCATCTCCACAACAATCAGAGGTGACAAGGAGTGACAGAGCACTGGAACAGGTTGCCCAGGGGGGTTGTGGAGTCTCCTACATTGGAGATATTCAAGGCCCGCCTGGACAAGTTCCTGTGTGATGTACTCTAGGTTACCCTTCTCTTGCAGGGGGGTTGGACTAGATGATCTTTTGAGGTCCCTTCCAACCCTTGGGATTCTGGGATTCTGTGACCACTGCAGTGCTCAAGGGATGGTAAGCACTGCTGCTGCTCTTATGATGAACACATCATATGCACAAATAACAGGACGTATTTTCATGATCTAAACGTATAGACATCTACAAGGCTAATGTCCTGTACATCACTCAACACTATTCTGGTTATGTCCCAGTGCCACATCTGCTCCAGCAGCCACCACCTGCCAAGCCACATTTCCGCAGGGAATTTCAGTGGTGCAGAGCCAAGTAGGCATGCTGGAAGGCAGCCCAGCACCTCCATTCCACAGCTGATAAATGCAAACACGGTTCTTCCCATTACTCCTGCCAGCCAAGCTAAACTGGGGAAAGCACTGCAGCCTGTCCTCAGGAAGGGATCTGGGAGACTGCAGTACGGTCTCTTAGCCATTTCCCTCAGCCGTGCTCCCAGCAAAGGCACTTGCTCCCACCAGGAGCTGCTCTATATGAAGGCAGAGAGCACAGCTTCCTGTCAGGAGGTGACTATCCCCACTCCAGTGGCAACCTTGCTGCTAATTGCCAAGCTTCCGTTAAGTGAGAACATGATTTTAATCTTCTCCTCCCGCTGTTAAAAACCACATGCAAAAGTACATGAAGATGCTAAATTTTTGTCAACTCTTTTTGTGATTTAGTCAAAGAAATTTCTGCAGGTATTGCAGCAACAAGGACTGAGCAGATTGAGACCATGTATTTTTACTAATAATTGACTGCTTTAATAAAATGCTGTTTATATTGTCTTGATTTTTTTGTTTGTTTCAGTGGAACTCTTCAAACAATTTACATTGCAAAAAACAGTTGGCATGAGCAGGCATTTATAATGGAGCAGGAAGGTAGAACCATAGTGCAGGACTCAGAGTGTTCCCTTATGAGGAGCAGCAGCCAAGTCTGGATCCTGGGTCCATGTGTGTTTGCATGGTGCCATCCCACGCTGATGCTTCCTGGTAGCATGAATCACCCCTGCCACCGCACACACTGAACATTAACCTCTGCCAGGCTTTGCTTACTGTGCATGCAGCATGTCAGGGATGTACTCTGGTAAGCCCAAAGCATGTGATGCATGTCAGATTTACAGAAGTGAGAGGAGCTGCAACACCATGGGGACACCACACACCTCCAGCCATCCCATCCCTGAAACACTTCCATACCCTACCTGCACACATGGATTTAGCACCTTTCCAAACTGAACCTCCCTATATGATTTTTTTTTTTAAGCAATGCTTTTAAAGATATTTCCTGCATTCTGGCTAATAAACTCCACAAGAATCTGATGTCTCCATCCTTGGCTGACTTCCAGTCTACCCCAAAAACTACAGCGCTCAATGCCCTCGCCTCCCACCGTCGAGCTGAGACACCCAGCATCACATGCTCATTGTACAGTAAGGCATCATTCCCAAACAGGCACCAACAACACATGCCAGAGAAGATGACAGGCGGGTGCATACCTACTACTGTTCTGCATTTCCAAAAGCAGCTGCTTACCTACAGCCATGGTCAACAGCAAGCATCGACATGGGCAAACATCAGCCCTTGGCCGCCCTTTCACATCCAGAAATCTCATTCATCTGTGAATCTAGGATAATATTAAGGACTCCCAGAGACCTGTGTTTCCCTTCTCCCTGGCCAGCTATAACAAATACTTGAGAATTTCTAGTTTGCAAGAAGAAAACAGTTGGCTTGGGAAAGTCCCCAGGGTAAATGTAAGAGAAGCTGTGAGCCAAGATCAGAGGGCAAAGGTGGTATTGTCCTCAAGACTGCAGCAGACTTCAGGCGGCTTTGTAAACCAGTTTGTCCCAAGGAGACCCTCCACAGGAGATTCATAAGACCCTCCATAGGATGACAAAACAGCACCCAGGACACAGTGTACTCAAATTACTGAAAAGTTAACTTTTCTATACGCTGAAGTGTTTAATTCATTATCAAAAATAAGGATGAGTGAGCAGTTCCAGAAGGTTGGTTCTGATTTCACTTGACATAACTCTGGAACTATGGCTGAGGTTTCAGATCAATACCTGGTGAATCAAGATCAAACCCAGGCAAATTCAATACAAAATTGCTCACTATGAAGAAGTAAGTTGGAAAGAATAGCTCCTGTGTGGTTTTTGCTTAAATACAACTACACACCTGCAAATTTATGCAGAACAGCTCATTTATACACATATACAATACTGACAGCTTTCTTAGAACAAAATACAGACCTTGAATGTATTTTATTCACCTTTCGGGGGGGGGGGGGGGGGGGGGAAAAATCCACATCCATCAAGCCAGTACAGAAGCATGCTGATGGCACAGTGAAAGATCGTGCTCGTGTCTGAACTCAAATCGAGCCTCGGCTGCCTCCTCATTCCTCTCCCTTACCTATGTACCCAGACCTCCAGCACCTTACAAGCAATGCAGGTGTCTGGACAACCACAGACACCCTGCAGCTTTTTCTCATTTTGTGAAACCTCCTATGTAGGATTTTTCTACACGTTCCTAGAGGAAATCAGATCATTAAGGTTACAACGTACAAGCTGAACACTCCAGACCTCAACACAATATGGGCAGCTGTGCACGATGAACCAAGAAATATTACTTTTCCCCCCACTGCTATAACTTCTGGAGCAGCGCTGCTCAGAAAAGTGTCTGCAGACAATTTTACACATGTACAAAAATGCCATTTGCTAGAACGAACAGCAATAGCTTTGGGAGAGAAAAAAAAGACCCTGAACAGGCTCAGGCAGCAGTTCCCATCTTGCTGGTTCTTTCTCCCAGTGAACAAAAGCGCTTGTTTGCCATAACTGCTGCCAAAACTCAGTGGGACCAGGGCTATCCACAGAAATTTCAAAGCCACCATGAGTCATCGACTGTTCTATTCTCTCTTGGCAAGACTTAACGCTGGGTGGGACACTTAAAAAACATTAAAAATCAATTTGCAGGAAACCTCTGTCATGGAAAAACACACTTCAGAACATCTCATGGGGCTACACAGACTGCTACAAAAGAGAGGAATGAGAGACCAAAGCATTTCTTTACTAAAAGACTACAATGCATAGCCTGCTCTTCAAAGTGCTTCAGCAGCCCTTTAGTTGTGACAGAGAGGACAGATAAGCTTTCTGGAAGACCACAGCACCCACAGGTGCTTCTCACTGCACCCAAGAAAACACCAAGCAAGGCAGATTTGTGTTCTTCCTGCAGAAAAGTCAGCTCCATCATGTAACTGCATCTTACTTGAACAAAAAGAGAAAATGCAGGCCCAAAACACCCACTTGTTTTACCTCGTGTTTCATATTCAAAGTTTGCTGAGACACAAAACCTTTTCTTTTGTAAATAAATGAAATCAAAAAAACAAACAGTAAGGTTGCCTTTAGCCAGGTAGTGGGGCACAGTTAGGAGGCACTGCCACAACCACAACACCCCAGGTTACTGAAAGTGTTGGAAATATGCAATTAATTACACTTGCTGGTTTATTTTTTTACCCCAGGGATCCCTGGAGGCTGTAGGCAGGAGTCAGCCCAGCTGATGGTGAGAGTCTGTGCTGCGAGGTGCATCTGATCTGAGAGTGATGCAGTTACTGCGCATTCAGAAGAGGGCTGTGTTCTGGCTGAGGGACACAGACTTGGGTTGGGGAGGGAAGCACAAAAAACCCTCCCAAAAGCCTGGCTGGTAAAAAGGGAGAGGTTTCTGGGAGGTGGCTCAGTGACACAGAGGAGCACCAGGACATGCCACTAGCAGAGTCCTGACTAGAGAAGAGCCGAGACGCACAGCAAGACAACCGAAACACCAACTGGCTGTGAATCACCCGCTCATACAGGCTTGGACGGAGCCCATCAGAGCGCTGCTCTGTGGGACATTGTCTGCCTGATACTGCCTTTTGTCTCTGCCCACTGGAACGCTTGTCCTGGAGAAGAGCGGTCCCTCTGTGCCCAGACCACCCTCCCCAGCCGTGGGGAAGGAGCTGTAAACAGCCCACAGAGCTGGGGAGCAGCACCAGGATCCCCCTGTGCCTGCTGCTGGCCCTGGGGGAGCCCAGGAAATCACCAGGCATTTATCAGTGGGTTTATCTTATTTCACATTCCCCCCCCCCCCCAAAAAAAAAAAAAAAAAAAAAAGAATCCTCGTGTGAGGGCTGCACCTGAAGGTTCACTGCAATGGCAGAAATAAAAATCAAAGACAGGCATCTGGCCTGCTCAAAGCATGACCTGGAAAATGCAATCAAGGAAATTACAATTTCATTCTTCCGTCAACAGAGGTGTAAACCAGAAACGTAACTCCCTGCACCATGAATATTCTGAATATTTGCTGCTGCCAGTATAGCATAAAGAGGACTCCACATTCCAGGAAAAAGCCTCTCTCTGTTGAGTAAACCTTCAAACATTGATAATGTTTTTCATCCTCGGCTCTGCACCTCCTCTCCCTGAGGCTTTCCATAGCCTACCCCAGCTTGCTCAGGGTAGGCAACAAAGGGATGCTCTTTCTCTTCTGCAGAATGTCCAGCCCATCAGTAGTCACATTGCCTTTTTATTACAGACTGCCTCCCTGAAGAGCTGGTTCCTTAGGGCAGAAGACCATTTCATATTTTATCTATGCCTTCTCTACCAGAAAGAAAAGGGAGAAAAGAGGAATGGGTAGTGTTAATACATTAAGATAACCAATACAAACCGGCTACTTCACTGTCAAATCCTACTAGAGATGTGGCACATTTTGACTGCTGGAGCTCCATACGGTCAACACTGCATCCTCAGACTGCAAAGGGGAAGTTTTAAGGGAAAACAATTGCAGAAACCATCAGAGGTGTGAATGCTGCACATGGCCAACTCTGGCTTCAGCGCCAACTCAGACCAGGCATATGCCAAGGAGACACTGACAGGCTCGTTCCCACCCAGCCCCACTCTCAGATACATTTTCTTGGCAACAAAGCAAGCACATTAGCCTAATAATCACCTTGAGATAGCAATCTCGATATTAAAAACTTGCATCCGTTTTTGGCAATAACCCCTGCCTACTTGTTGCATTGTCACCCAGCCTGCCATGCTGGCACACCACACTCCCTGCCGGTGCTGTGGCAAGTTCTTCTGGTTGTTGCTCCATTCCCCTCCCTGACCCCTTTCTGGCAAGTTTTCCATCAACTCTTTAGACCTGTAATTTAAAAACAGCTCTGGCTCACACAAGTTTTTATGTTCAGAGGCAGAATACTCCTCCCTGCCAGGGTGCGTGGCTTCTTCTCCTCCCCTGGCGAGGGGACTACACATGCTGGGGGGACACCTGGCACCCTCCCAGCTCCTTTTGGGGTCCCAGTCCTCCAGTGTGGGAGCAGCAGCCACCAGATGGCTTCTCCCCCCCTCCCTGCACCAGCAGATGGGTGCCTGGGGGACGTGGCACCCCAGCGCAGGCGAGCTGTCTGACAGACATGAGCCCCGCTCCCACTTCATTACGTAAACCCCCAGGTTTTGGTGTTTATCTGCTTTAAGGATCTAGAAAGCACTAAATGCCATTGCAGCAGCCGTGGGCACAAGGAGAGAGGGATGTGTGAAGCACTCAGGGCAGTGGCGATAGAACGCAATGCCAACCCCGGCAATTAGATACCTCCCACTGTTATTGCATGGAAACAGAACTCCTAATCCTGAAGACACAAATATATATATATACACACATATATATAATCATGCATATATATGTGTATATATAATTCATGACGCAAATCCATATTTCCCTCCTGTTTGCTGCTGGGGGTTTGTTCCTCCCAGGCAGAGGAGCCAGGATAAGGGTGCGTATCCCCTGCCCCAAGGACCACGCTGCCTCCTGTCACCCTGGACACCCTGTGCTAAGCAGGTGGAGGAGCAACATGGCAAATATTTTGTAAAGAAAAGCTGGCAAACAGAGTTGTTTTTTTTAACCCAATCCCTCCACCATCCTCTGCTTTCCAGGGTGTCTGCCCATGTGGAGCTGGTATGTACATCTGGCAGATGCTCACAAGTGCATGAAAGTGAGTGGCAGGGCAGGGGCACCTGGCAAAATATCTGTTAACAAATTTTATATATATATATATATATAAAAGCAAAAAATTATAATATATATGTATCTACATCCTGCAGCTCAGCAGGGCCAAGGTCTGGCCCCGCATAGGCGGCTGCAAAGGACCCAGACAGTGTACCAGCTATACACACGACCCAGAACTCAGAGTGCAGAAAAAGCATGGCAACTAGCACCAGGACAAAAAAAAATCCTTCTTTCTGGGGGGAAGACAAAGAAGAAAACCCAATTGCAACTTCTGTCAAACGCACGGCCATGACGGAATCTCAGCCCCTGCAGGAGGCTTTCCAGGGTACAGGGCATGTGAGAGCAAGTGAAAAACACATCACTGATTGTCAGACAGACAATAGGAGGAAAAGGCACGAAGTGTTCCCTCTTGCCCTCCTCCACCTCAGCTAAAACCAGGTGGTTACTGACATCAGACGCTCTAGCAACTCAACACACAGAAGAAAATCAAACTGCTTCCTCAGATCTATCATATTCAGATTTAAGGCCACTGTACAATGCTTGCTCCCACTCAAACCTGGTTGTATTGTTGTTTTTTTAAATGACTTGATACAAAGTAGCTGTTCCAATGTGAAATTCAGGAACCACCTGTTTGCAACAAAGGCAACAGAAGGGTGCTTCGCATAACAGAGCACACAGCTTAGTTATGCAGTATGCCGGGCTTCAGTCATTCAGGAGACTGTCTCTCCTTTTGTGTGTTCTTTAGGTAGAGATACAGAAGATAAACCTAGAAGTCTGTATGTACATTAATAACTGATATCTTCTGTATGATTTCATTTCAAGCGATTAAAAACTGTGGCAACACCAGCAGTTAAGTGCATTCCCCTGACGTTTCTTTCCCTGAAGATTTGCTAACTTGCTTTAAATCAATTACCAGAGAAGGAATTACTGTAAAACCCCAAGTTAAGTTCATAACTACCAGATAGAGGAGGTGCAACTGCACTTGGGCACATGGCTTATCAAGGAGGAGATTTCTCAAGCCACTGCTGGAGAGCAGACCCCCTGTAAAACATGAGATCTTTCCTTTACCACAGACACACCTGCAGTCTAAAGAACAGTTCATAAATTACAGGGATAACAATGCCAAGTTGGCATAAGCATTTACACTTTGCTACTATTAAGAATAGTAGTAAAAATTTCTAGGTGAGGCATGGGATTTCAGCCCGCTTCAAGGAAGAATGATTTCACCAGAAAAGATTACCTACCCAGTGCTTATAACTTCATTTACATATATGTAAAACACCATCTTCAGCAGTTTAAGCAAGCTGCAGTTCTGATCCCAGCAAACTCTTCCTCAGCTGTGAGAGCTCAGGAGATACCTGCCAGCAGCAGCAGCATTTGTGGCAGGAGTTCAAGCCTCTCAAAGAGCATCACGGTCCCCAGGAGAAACCACTTTAATAATTTTTTTCCCCATAAGACCAGAGCCTCAACACTAGCTTTCAATAACCCTAAAAAAGAAGGATGTTCTGTATCTGGACAAAGTGAAAGGTGCAAATGGGTATTGAAGTGAGACCCTACGATCTTCTCTAAGTAGGAAAGTTAAATCTCAGAAAAAAAAAAAATTAAGCAGATATACCTCTCAATAAATTTTTGTTTAATCAACTGAACCATAGGTTACAGGAACCCCTGGGAGTTTTAATAGGTCTTTTCAGAGGGATATCCCTACCCTCGACCCTCTCCCCCAGGAAGCTCTGACAAAGCCTGGGGCTGGCCCCTTGCTGGAGGGGAGGAGAGGGCAGTGCAGCGCCAGGGCTTGGCCCTCCTACCCAGCTAAACTGTGCATGAAGATGGTCCATGGGACACCACGACGATGCAGGCACTGCAGGTCTCCCACATACTGGGCCCTCAGCCCTGGGGGAGGCCAGATACACTTTCCCACCACAAAAATACTGATTTCAGCTGCAGTTGAGTGCAGGGAAGAGTGGTTACACAATGGAGGAGACAATCTCACCCCCATGAGATGCCCACCCCAGCTCACTGCCCATCTCCTGAGTAGGGATCAGGGATCCCAGCATCCTTAGGCAGCACTCAGCATCCACAGCAACATCCTGAAGGAAGGGACTTACTGCATATTCACAGTGAATATAGTACAGGCAGCAAGCTGAAAAGGAAGGGTAGCCCAGGGCCCACAGGGCTATAATTAATAATTAAGTGCTTCCCAACTTCTGGCAAAGCTCGGCAAGATTTGTCCACAAGACCCACAGAACAAACACTCCTGCGAGCATCATGAGAAGAGGTGGTCAGAAAATATGTTCTCTGGTTACCTGTGAGCCTCTGGCATGAGCTCATGCTATCAAAAGCCAAATGGCATGGGAGGGAAAACAGGAATTCTTGAGCGATTAAAGGCACTTGAAATGGATTTCTCACCCTGCGAGCTGCGAACACAGGCAGCTATGGAACCCAACAGCATACGCAAACAGAGAGCATCTGTCCCAGCAGCCACGGGTGCTCCAGCCTTGCCATGATATCCCATTACTTATGGTCTTCCACCAAACGTCAAGCCAGCAGAGCTTCATCCATACAATTAAACTATCAGTGTCTGTCCCTCAAAAGCCACACAACTCTACTGGCTTCAAAGGCATCATGCAGATTTACTTAAAGGAGGAACGCTGGAGATCATGTAGAACCGGACACATAAAATGTATTGTCCTGTGTACAAAGAGCCCAGGTCAGCCCTGACCGTGCAGGCAAAACGCTCCCAAAGTCAAGGGAGCTGGACCAGCTTGAATCATTGCCCAGGCAGACCTGAGGCTGAAGATTTCCAAGGAGCAGCCTCTTAGAAGAGAATTGTGCCAAATAAAGAAAAATAACAACAGGGAGGAAAGGCTTTCATTGCAAGAAAGGGAGCCGGCAGCTCGTCAGAACAGGTTATGACAGCTAGCTGCCAGCACTCTCAGGTTTTTCCAGTGTCACGAAACGGCAGATGCTAAAAGCGAAAAGGCAGAGGCACAGTTTCACCAGCATTAAGAATACACCGACCAAACGCATCTCCAGGTTCACAACAAATGTAAAGCTTCCACCTTGGAACTCCCCGATGCAGAGCCCCGACGCCAACCCCAGCCTGGCACTCGCCAGCCTCGCCAAATCCAAACCCTCCCATTTCAAAGCATGAAGAACCAGTAAATCATCCCAACTATGTCCTGTAGGGCTGACGAACACCTCCCATCGGCAAAGTTTGCCGCCCAGCCGCAGCGAAGAGTCCAAGCACGGAACTGCTAAGCGCGTTGTAGTAAAGGAACCGCCTCTCCGTGCCCCGAACCGCCCCAAGGCCGGACACAGCGCGGGGAGATCATCGGCCTCCGCCCGCCCTCCCGCCGGGAACCGAACCGCCACAACAACAGCGGCGGCTCCGGACCTCGCTGTACCAACCTCCTGCCCCCGAGGAAGCGGGTGCCCCATGACTGCTGCAGACCCAGCGCGGCGGTCCCCAACGAATCGGCGGCCCCGCAGCTGGACGAGCTTCCCTGCAGCCCAGCTCCGGCCCCTCGGCTCCCGTTCCCGGGCGGGCTCCCCACGGGCGAACCGAGGCGCGACCCAGCCCACCAGGCACTCCAGCCTATGAGCGCTGCTAAGTACGGGGAAACCACACCCCGCAGTGAAGGAGAGCGTTGGGATACTCGGCAGGAAGGGTGGAGGGAGAGGTTAGGATGCTTTCATGGGTTCTGCCCCTTTTTACCGTCGGCAGTTCTTCGTAGAGAAATGAAAAATCATAATCAAGAACTAATCCATTAACGCCGAGAAGAAAGTCTGTGGGTTGTTTTTTTGTTTGTTTCAACTTCCTATCCCTGCAGGGACAGGGGCTCAAAGTGATTTCCTCGTGGAAATGCCGCTCTCACGGGGAGCACGGTCTCCCCTGTCTATGCCCTTCTCACTGAAGCCCAACGACTTCAGCAGGGAGAAGTCAGTTTCCCTGCCCGCCACCAAGAATCACATTCAGCGAAGGGAACAAATGAAAAAGTCAGTGCAAATTAATGATTAATTAAGTGCATTTGCAACGTTATTTTTAGCATAAGACAACCTAATAATTACGGCCACATATTGTTTGCATCTGAACAGTGCTTGCCTGCATATGCCACATTTTTCATGTTACTTCCCATACTCCCTTTTTAATATGCAAAGAAGCAGATTTTTTTAGCGAGACAGAGAGGAAATTTTTGTGCTTACAGAAGCATTGAACTGACAAGTGGAGAAGCAAAATTCCTCCGTACACTACACAGCTCTAGCACAGTCTTGCATACTGGCATGCTGGTAAAATGCCTGAAACCTGTCTCCAGTACTACAGCTTCCACCTGCAGCTGTGCAGGGGATGTCTGGGTGACTTTTTCCAGTGAATTCAGTGCTCCCACTTCTGTCCCTACAGCAGGATTTCAATATGGCTGTTATGACATTTTTCTTCCCTATAGGATTTTTTCTCTTTTTTTTTTTTTTTTTTTTAATATCAAGAAACAGAAGCATGGTCCTCAAATGTGATAAATAACCCAGATCTGGTCACTGCAAATGCAGAGAGACTCTCCTCCTCTCTATTCTGGCAGTGCAATACTGAAGCATCTCCACATTCTCTACCAGAACAGTACCTGCCTAGTGTATGGGCACACCTACAGCACATTAGTTCAGCTCATTTACACTGGGTTTACTATGACTTGGCTTACAAACAGCCTACTAAAACCAGTGTGAGTGATGAGCTTCACTTGTAAAATCAAGCTCAGAAATCTAAGGTGGTTCCCAACATCATTGCAACACAGCTTCCTTCAGCTCATGGTGATGAGCTCAAACACTGCTGCACTCGGCATCTGTGGAGAGCTGAGTCAAGGTGGCTCACCAGTGCTGGCCGTACTGAGCAAGGAAAAAGACAGCCAGATATCTGTAACACTCAGTGTCATGAGAGAACAAAACAACAGATGTGGAACTCTGCAGCAAAGAATAGGGGCAATGGGAAATATGGAAAGCCACCCTATATGGCACCACCTTTCCACCCCAAAGAGCAGTCAAAGCCATGCTCAAGGACACTTCACCCCACACTGCAGAGAGGTTTCATGATAATGCCAACATATGGCATGGGAATCAGTGGAGGGATGGCACAGGAAGCATCCTTCATCTCTGCTGTTCTCTCCAGCCTCACCCCTGCTAACCCCACAGCTGCCTCGTGCAGGAAGCCAGTGGGCTGCAGGGAATCTCCACTGTCTCCTAGCTCTCCACACCTCGCAGCACACACTGGCACAGAGAGGGAACATCTCAGATGCAGAGAAGAAAAACTGTCTCCACAGACAATCCCCTGCCCACCTGCCCACTGCTCATATCAGTGCTCATCACCTATGGCTGGCCTAATTCTGGCAAATCTTTACAAATCCATAAACCTTAGTTCAGTTTATACATACTTAATTTCTCTGCTGCTAGGTTGATTTTGGCAGCTGCTGTGAGCAGGGCTAGACCAGTAGCAGAAGAGAGCAGACACTCTCCATGAGCATTTTGTAGCACAGTAGCACAGTTCCACTCTCCCAAGGACCATGACAGAGCAGGTTCTCCATTCACAGTCATCACCTCTTCCAGGAGAGCTGCAGCTGTGCTTGTGTCTGGTAGTGATTTGCTACCCTTCCCATAACCTCCCCTGTCCCAGGGGCAATTCATAAAGTGGATACTTGGCACATACCTTCAGAAATATCTTGAGCTCTGAAGAAACAATATTGTCTGTCAGGGGTTTCCTTGGTTTTCTATTCCCACCTGCTTTTCAGTCTTCAGGAATTTCTGCACAGCCCTAGGAGGACACACTGCTGCCACAGGGGTGTGAGATTTTCTTATTTAACAAGAGATGCTACTGCAAAGAGCCCGCTGTATGGCAGTCACACAGGGATCGCTGTTGCTGCAGTCTGTAAAACCAAGGTGTTAATATTAGGAATCTTTTTTCATTATTATTTGGTTGCACTTCATTCATGGTTTTTCTTCTCTTTGAATTTTTCATTGCCATGCCTAATGAGCTGCCCAAAAGTGAGATACATGAGGCATGAAGAGACATCTGCAGAAGGGCTTTTTTAGGACTAAGCCTATACTGCTGCACACCAAACCCAATCTGGCAGCTGAAAGGTAAACCAGGAAAAGAAAAAGTTTTTTTTTGTTTGGTTGTTTTTTTCTTAATAAAGACCTCATCTTCAATCTTGGTCACCTTTTGGCATCACAAACAGGGGGAAAAGAGGGGAGCAGAGGGACAGCAGCTGCTAGACACTAGAGAAATGACAAACTGCAGCCTCAGAGTGGGCAGTAGACAGCATGTGATGGCACAAGGAAGCCATCAAGTTCTCCAAACCTCTCAAACCGTTTTCTCGCACCCAGAAAAGCACTCCTCCCTTTCATTCAACAGCAAAACACAGTTTTGCCCATGGGCTGGACCGCAGGAGGGCCCTCAGCAGTTTCAGCAGAGCCATGACAGGAATCTGTCCAACATACTGAACATGGATGACATCTAAGTACAGGGGTTTGCCTATAGGATTTTTCTCACCAGGTTGCTTTTCCCTTGTAAGATGAGCACAGCTACACTAGTATAAACTCCAGCACTGTGTTATTTACAGTATTACAAATAACAGGCTATATCCCCCAGCCCAGTGCTGCTGAACTGCTGCACTTCAGCTGACATCGTTCTCAATCAATCAACACATTATTGTTAGGTGAAATGTCAAAGACATCAAAACCAACCAACCAAACCATTAATTGCTTCAACTGAGCACTTTTATTATTGTTTCTCATGCCTGCAGACAACATGCAGGACCTTTTTCCTCCTTGTATTTCCCCTTTAGCTGCACAGATGCTCCCTGGCCCCAAGCGTGAATGACACTCATGCCTCTGCAAAGCCATGGGGACCAGAGGGGAACTAGGGGGAAAACTGCAGAGTAGTTTATCACTGCATTGGGAAGGAGCCTGCAGAGCCCCAGGGGAGGGATGAAGGAACTGGCTCCATCACATGGCAGTGAGATGACGGCTGGCTTTGGCACCGCATGAGGCCAAGCCCCAGCATGGGACACCACTGTACCTCCTGCTCCAGCACCCTGCCCCCAACCTCTGCTGAAGCCATACTGCTGCAAGGCAAAGGGTCTTCAAGTGATGGTGGATCTACTGCTCCTCTGCCAGGTTTTCAAGTCATCATTCAGTTGCCCTGTACTACATGACTCTGAAGCTTTCTAGGACAACAGGGCCATGGTACTCTGTATACCTGACTAGGAACTGGAAGCGTGTTTGCTGTAGCCATCTCAGAGCTGTGCCATGAGAAAAGGCCTGAACATACTCCCATAAGCTACGCAGAGGGATGTGGCAGAATAGTGCTTACTTCTCACTGCCAAAGACCCTAACACCCACAGCAGGCAGTGGGGCCCCGTGGATGTGTGCACCAGACACCCCAGGAAAACTCCATGGGCTGATGCTAGGGCAGCCACTGGTGATGCTGCCAAGGGTGGAGCAGCCCGGAGATGACCTAAAGTGGGTCAATTGGCATTAAACCACATGCATGCACAAAAAAGTGTGTTTCCTTGTTTTGTCCCTTAAGACCAGTATTCAAATAAACACTGCAACACACATACACGTTTGTAGAAATCATATTGTGAAATACTTCTTCCCCCCCCCCCCGCTTTAACGACCACAACTGTCCTTCTAACTTCGGAAGAAGAGGCACAGGAAGGAAGTTTTGTTGAAACACACTTAAACATGACACCCCCGCTTGGCCTTGGTGCCTCCTGGGATTTGTAGTCGTATCTGTTCCCACCCAGATTGCTTTTCCTGGTGCAGCGCCACAGCACAGTAATGCTCCCCACACGGCACACAGGAGCTGCTGCAGCCCCATCCCAGACCTCCCCACCTGCACTGCACTAACTAAAGACCCCCGGACTTTAGCTCCTACAAGACACCCGGGGGGCTGCTCACAATCCAAACCTTACTGGGTTTGGCCAGAACATTTCAGATTTCTTTCACACCCTCCCCCTCTCTCAGAATTCCCATGGAAACAAAAACAAAGCTCTCTTTGTTTGGGTTTGATTGGGTGGGGGTTTTTACTTTTCTCGATGGGGTGTGATGAATGAAATTGGTAAATGAAAAGCTAAAAAACAAACCCCAAACAACATATGCATGGAATGAAACATGAGGCTCCATTTCTAGCTTGATCTTCCCTGCAATGGTGCATCTCTGATCTCTGTCGCCCCTTACGAGCATCAGGGGACAGAAATGGGCCTCAGAGATAAAAGAATACATCATTTCTTTTTTCGAAAACTTGCTATTTGGCAGGAAACACCCAAACCCAAACCTTCCCACCCGTTTCGTCATGGCACATCATTGTGCAGATACCTGTATGCCACCGTGTGGCAGCTGCCCCATGCAGCCCGCTGCTGCAGGGCTCTGTACAGCTTTAAGAAAAACAAAAGGGGAGAAAAATGAAAGGATTTTTTTTGCAGCAATTCACAAAACTTAGAGCAATGCCAAGCATGTCAGTACATGAAGCACAGTACCGAGAGGAAGGAGAGAGTGCAAACCATCTCCTTATGGTGTTAAGCTAAGACACACACTGCTTTTCTATTTAAAGCCCTACAGTAACATGAATGCCAGGTTTTAGTGAGCTCAACAAGTCCATCTGAAAACAATTCACATGCTCCTCACTACGACAGGATCTGGGCACCTGACAGCTTTTAACGCATTACCATTCCCGCACAGCAAGATACAACCCACCTTTACCTGCTGGAGAACTGAAATCCGCACCTGGAAAGGCTTTGGGATGGGAACACTGGCCCACAGGGTGCTCAGTGCTGCTGCCCCCCTCCCCTTTCACTCTGCCTGGGAAACAATGCTGGGGGCAACCCTGGCTGTGCTGAAGACAAGGGTTTTGGTAATAATGATGGTACCCACGCATGTCCTAAAAGCCAAGCAATCCTGGCAAGGCCAAACCATCCTTCCATCCCTACCAGCGCTCCTAAACTGTCTCCTGCTAGGCAGGAGCAAGAAGAAAGCAAGATGCAGCCCAGAGCCAGGGTTTGGGGTATGCCTCATTTTCCTCTTGTCTACCTCAACAGAGCTGTTTTTAATGTATTCTAAGATGCAGTTAATGAAATAGTTAATTACACATTTTATCATTTGTCCATAACAGGTTGCCAAGTTGGTATGTTATTATTAGCAACAGGAAAGAAACTAACTAAAACATTCTTGAAGTATGTAATGAGCACTTGAGTAAGCGACAAACGTTTCTTTACTGAGGAATCCAAGCAAGACATACTCCACCCATTTTGTTAACAGACAAAGGCTTATATAAGCTGGATGTTACATAAAATCCTAAAATATGGACCAGAGAACTCCCCCACCTTTGGATGATAGCGTGACTGCAGCCCACATATACCTGAGCTGACACTGAACTAACTGAGCTTATGTGCAGCCGATGGCCAAGCCTGGAGTGGCACAGGCAGCCGCATGCTTACATAGCCCCAGGCATAGGTTTGGCTACAAGTCCGGATTTGCCCTCACACTTCTCTGGAAACAGCCTGTACAGTACCACACTCCAAGCAGCTTGATCATTACTGTGATGATCAAAGAATACATATCCGTTGTTTCATTCTCTCGTGTGACACACCAAGTTAAATGCCGTCTGATCCCAGGTTGTCATCCCAAGGAACTATAACTGATGCTCAGGAAAGGGATGCAAGTGGGGCATGGTTATGAGGAAACTTCTCCAGGACTCTCCCTGTCTCCAGTGTATTGCAAGTAAGGGATTTTCTAAGACAGAAGTGCTGTCTTTGCAATTTCAAGGCACCTGGCAGCTATTTATTTCAAGAAGTGATGCAGTCAGGTTTCGAATTCATATGAACTTTTAAACTTCTGCAATACCATGCAACAAAAACCCCCACAATTTACCATACGTTATCTGTGGAGAAAAGAGAATCCACATCTTGCAAGATCAACTACTATAGGTAAAAAACCAGGCTGTCCTATGAGTGCAACCTCCTCATAGGTCTTGTATGCCTGAAAGCCTGTCTGTCTCAAGACAAATTATCTGCCTTGGTAAAGAAATTCTTTTTCTCCCTAGACACCTTGCATCCCACCTTAAAATGCACTATTCCAACAGAGACAATAGATTCTGCCCACACCAATGGTTACTTCCTAGACACGAGGTCAAAAAAAGACTCAGAAAAGAGGATTTACAATTCTCTTCACAACCCAGATACCCAATCCGCCTCCTAATGCAAGTATCAGATGCAGTTTCATGAGAAGCCAAGGATACTTATCTGGCTGGGGGAAGAGTAGGGGGTGAGAAAGATCTTCAGACACGGAATTGTTGGCCAGGCAGAGCAAAGTGTATCAGGAGTTACTCCCTGGACTACAAGGGTGCTATTCATTACAGTAATCAGTTTGCTCTGCGGTACTTGCAGAAACATACCAAGGCTGTTATGTGATTCTGCCTGACTTACTTGGTGTTTGTGATTTGCCTAACCTTTGCTCTAAATAAATTGGAGCCGCACAGAGGGAATTTTGATGCAACTCCCTGTTTCTAGAGCATCCCCTCTGGCTGCATTCTACAGGCTTTCCTGGGGTTGTTTTAAGGGAGAGGCAAACAGAAGGCAGGCAGGGGTAGAAAATAAAGAAATGAAATGCCAGCTGTCTGGCCTGCAGAACCCCCCCAATCAACCAACCAAACCAACCACAAAAATTAGCCTGGGTTTGGTTTCTAGTGTGTTATTTACCTTACTTCAGAAGTACATCCAGATGACATAGATAAGGTAGTGGTGACCCCTAGTGCCCTCTACAGCTTCCACTGTTA
The DNA here is from genome assembly GCF_034315485.1 of Pezoporus occidentalis. Taxonomy (NCBI): domain Eukaryota; kingdom Metazoa; phylum Chordata; class Aves; order Psittaciformes; family Psittacidae; genus Pezoporus; species Pezoporus occidentalis. The sequence continues at coordinate 9,405,937 of NW_026916158.1, forward strand.
TTCCCTGCATTGATATTTGAACATGAACAGAGAAAAGAAGCAGCACCTTCCAGATCTGTTCTTCATTCACAAAGTCTCACTTTCTCTCCCCTTTCAGAAAAAGGATTTCATTTCCTCTCCCTACTGTCACTGCAAGACATTTGCTGCAGCATCCCTTTGTCACTGTTGTCTAGGAACAAAATTAAACAAATTTACTTTGGTAAGAACTTATTATATTCCATTGACTCTTTATCATAGTGCATTCTTCCCTGTGAGGGTGGTGAGGCACTGGCACAGGTTGCCCAGAGAAGCTGTGGCTGCCCCATCCCTGGCACTGTTCAAGGCCAGGTTGGATGGGGCTTTGAGCAACCTGTTACAGTGGAAGGTGTCCCTGCCCATGGCAGGGTGATCAGAACTACATGAACTTTCAGGTCCCTTCCAACCAAAACCCTTCTATGAATGCTTATGGAAAAGAAAGAAGAGCCTGTTTTGCCAACTTGAGCTTGTCAATAGCTAAGAACAGTCATTCAAATTCCTGTGAACAGACCTCTGTCTTGTCTAAAGTGTATTTTGCAGCTCCAGGGTGCTGAAAGGAGTGAGTCTTTCCTGTGACAGCCATTGGTATGCACCATTATGTCAAAACTCTCTGTTCCCGTGACTCAGCCCGCATAAGACATACCTTGCTCGCTGAGCTGTGGGATGCTCATTGGGGCCTTTTGCTGCTGTTATCGTGGGGGAACAATACCTCTTTCAGAAAAAATCTCAAGGCACCTTCTTGCAGATTACTTTGGGATGCAGGATTTTCCTTGAGGAAATAAGTCATCTTAGCATAAGCCTGAAAGATCTTTAGCTTCCTGATAATGGAGGGCTTTGGACATCTCCCCTCTTGCACAGGCTTCCTGCATTGCTGGGTTTGGGTCTATGCCCCACCACCACCTCCTCGGGTGCATGGCACTACCCTGATGCACGTCTCCAGGGGACAGGGCTGTGCTTTCCACCATCTGGCATCTCAGAATTTTGCACATTTAACAGGATCTTGTCACCATCTCCTCAGCCAAAGAAACCACCGCTGACTGTCCCCACGGCAACATTTCTGTCCTCGAGAGAGCAGCAAACAGCCCTGTGCACCCTTACAGCCCGCTGCAAGTTTGTCTAATGTCTCTTCACCACCACACCCCTCATGCTATACCACACCAAGGCTCCTCCACAGAGCCCCGGTCCCCAGAGCTGCCACCAATTCACACTCTCGCTGCTCGAGTCCCCTGACTGGTTTAGCACTTCCCAAACAAAAAGTAATTAGCAGCTTGGCATCAGGGAGGCCTTCCTGGGGCTGCACTTAAACCCCTGAGTTCTGCATGGGGCACAGCGTGTCTCCCATCCCACACACAGCCCGTGCTTGCCCCATTGGCCTCGCTCCCCCAGCAGATATTCACAGGCCACCCCAGCTTGCAGCGCCATTACCATGCAGCCAGAATCTCCTTCCGCTTTTGCCAGCCGTCATCACGTTTCTTCCCCAGAAACAACTTCCAGGTCTCAGCCAGCCCTTCCTCCCGCCAACATCTGACCTGATTGCTCATATCCAGAATTCATTCCAATAAAGTCTCCAGACTTCTGCAACCCTCTCCACCCCTTCAACCAGGAAAACACCACCACCCTTCTCCCAAAACAAGCCCTTTGCGGGCATTTATACCCATGACTCAGCCCAGCTGAGGATGCAGCAGTCAGAGGTGAGTCTGGTTGATGTTTCTGCAACAAGTGTTTTACTCATTGCAGGGCTAGGCAGGCATGCTATAACTAAAGTGACTCTTCTTTTTCCAATTTCAGTATAAGTTACTTATCTTCTGGATAAATATGTCCTGGACATAATAATGTTCTGCTTATGTGTCTATTCTCTGAATCATTTTCCCCTGGTTTTATATCTCTAGGTGCACATGTTCACTTGTTTAAATCAAAAGCAACAGTTTCTGAGTTGAAGTTCCTCCTAATGTTTTATTTTTAAAGTAGGCTTCTAAGGGGGGTGGGGGGGATAGGAAGTGTGCTAGTCATTGCATAATATTAATTTGGTTTTATCTAGTGTAAATCTCACTTGCTTTTCTTGCGTGGTGCTGAGATATCTTCTGCTACTCATCGTAGCATCAACTCTGCATTGCTCTTGTGTCTCTGGATCCGGCACTGCTCCAACCCTCCCACTTTATTTTCTTTCCCCCCTCTGTTTCATTAAGTAGATGCAAAAATCTCATCCTCTGAGCCATTGGCTTCTTTCACAATGTTCCATGCTATTTCTCCTGAGTTCCTTTTCCTTGTTAGCTTTGTTAAACACCATTTTATCTTTATTGCTGTTCTAAGTGCTTATGATCCCATATGGAGAGGGCACTAAAAAATATCTCTCTGTATAACACACACATCTCTCTATAGGTGCATTTTTAAAAATAGTTTATTTCTCTCTATATTCTCATTTTTGCTTGCTGCTAGCTCTGTGTATTCCAATTACACTCTGCATCCAAACCAGCTCTGTCAGTCTTACATGTCCCTGTAGCTACTGGTAGTATTAGTTCTGAGTGTTTTCATTTAAACTCTGGCTTTGTTCACTCACACTGCTAAAATGCTCAAAATAAGATCATCCCTTTAATTTTTAATTATCACATGAACCAGCTTTTTTTTACATGCATTTGCAATCAATATGCTATGTTCTTGGTTCCTCAGATCCTTGTTTGTATTATTGAAAAGTTATTCTTGTGAAGTGAAATTGCTTTCTTGGATGTCACCTGAATGACAGAATCCGAACCAGACAAAGCTGGATTTGACACAAACCAGCAAGTGAAACAGTCCGTCATGAAGTAGAATCATCATCATTAAAAAAACCTTTATTCAATACTGGAGGTTTTTTCCTTCCAAAGGCTACACTTCTTCAAGGAAACTAAAAATCCTGTGGCTTGCCTGACACTGCAGGTCAGACCAGATGATCAGAATGGTTTATTCTGGCATTCATACTTAAAAATATCCAGGCAAACTGGAACCGCATCATCTGGTACATAGATGGTCAGGCAAGTAAGGCAGTTACTGCTTCTGATCTTAAGTGCTCTGAATCCACCTACAGTCCTACTGAGACACTCACTTCTCCCACAGCAGCTAGTAATGCAGCTGCTTTTACTTGTTTTACTTTTTATCTGAGCTCTGTTCTAAATTTCAAACCTTTCCTGTTCACAGCTTCATTAGAAAACTGGCCCAATACATCTTACACCACTTCACTTCCATCTTCCTGGCAACAGAGACCCATTGTTTTACCATGATTATTATTGCATTAGTGTCTCCCCAGCTTCTGACTCATGTAAATCAGAAAATGACTCAGAGGAGTTTGTTCAGTGCTCCAGAGAAGAGGAGCCAGTGCCAAGCCGGAGCTTTCAGACTTTGCTCCTTAACGTGCTCAGTAGTGAGTGCTTCCTCTGAAGTCCCTGTGCTGGGGCCATGCAGCTTCACAGCCAGATGGCTCTGTCCTCTGCTGCCACTGCCCTGTCTGCTGTGCGATGCTGCACACACCAACTCCCTGGTGGCTGGAGGAAAGAGGATTTTCACGTCGTGGATTTTGGGTGGATCGCAACAGGAAAAAAATGGGGTTGAATGAATCATGAAAGTTTCGAGACACCATGAGCTGGAGAAATCCACAGGCTCTGCAGGGGAGGCAGAAGGAGCAGCAGCCAGTACAGCTGAATGCAGTGGGGTGAGGTGACCAGCAAGTTCCCCAGAGAAGGACCAGACACCCCACTACACCACACAGCAAAGGAGTGCACACACACGGCAAGAAAGTGCAGGCTGGAGCAGATGCCACAATCCAACAGAAGACACACACACAAGTTTATTTTCCCTCATAAATCCATCAGGAAGCATAGAACTAGTCTCCAAAAAGTTATTTCACTCTTTGACAAACACAACTGCAAAAGGCAATAAAAATGCTCTGTGCTGCCTTTGCAGAGTTTAGACTAAACTGAAAGCTGCCATCAGTCCCAGGTCCTCAGTACTCTGCTCTCAGTTTGCTCAAGCCCTCCACTGAAACCAGTAGCATAATTCACTATTCGTCTTTCTTTTTTTATCCTGAATCCCAGTCATTTTGCACAGTAAAACATGTAAAACCCTAGTCTGCCATAGAATCAAAACTAAAAGAGGAAGAACAAGTGAAAGAAACCAAAACCCGTAAGAACTGAGGAAACACAAAACCTTGTATACAGAACCCAGCAGAGGCTATGCAATCATTTTATTTGTACTCACCAAACCAAGAGCTGCACAGACCGCAAAAGAGCACTGCTGAGGGTATATTCTCACTTTTAATTCCATCCATAAACCTGGGAAGACCAAAGTATTACAAATCACAGCATACTCAGCAAAGATACCCAAGTGTACAACACAGTATGAGTCGTTGTCACATGGAAGACTTTTTGAAGGAAGTAACTGGACACAAGTGTTTATCTGAGGTTTGGGATCACTCTGCTGAGCAGCACGGTATTTACGTATGTGTACTGCAACGCCCATTTACCTAACTAATCCATCAGGTCCTCTTTCAATGAGACAAATGTTAAAGGAAAAGCACTGAATATTTCTGCATTTCATCCGGGTTTTGTACTCCCTCAATCAGTGTTCCACTATAGATTTCTGAAAATCATTAACAAACACATAAAGAGCACTAACAAACAGCAACCAGTGACATGCAGACTTAGAGGTGTCAGTCATTATTAAACCTTTAAATGAAAGTGTCCATGGAGTGCCACATTACCCTGTTTTACCCTTTGTCACACTTACTGAGGGAACGTAAAGGTGAACCAGAACCAGTTCTTCAGCAATTTAATTGTAAGTATCACATACAGCAGCCTGCAATGCATACCCAGAGATGGGCCACTCAGTATTTACTTTCTTTAGTTTTCAGGTTTCTTTGTTTCTTAACTTTCTGTCACTCCCTAATGGATACCCGGATACCCAGTTATCTCAGACTAGGCAAAGGAAGGTCATTGCTGTGAGTTTTCTGGTAGATGAATGACATGAATGCAAGATGTTTGGATGGCATCTGCTCCACAGTCACAGCCCCCAGTTTTCATCTGGGGACACTGGAGGTTTCTGTTGTCATACAAGAAGGGCTGGCATTTATTTGGGGCCACATCATCATTCCTGCCAAGTCTCCAGGCAGGTCCTTATGGAAACAACCAGCATCTACTTGGAATTTGCATTAACATTTCACTGAAAAGCTGTTTTGGAAGACACCTGTTTCCAAATCTTTGGGTTCTCCCTGTAACCAAACATCTCCAGGCTGGTTACGTGAGTGAAGGTGGCAGCTGAGCATGATTCAGAGCTGCACATCTGTATTTAGTATTGACTTAAGTAACTGAGGGCTGCTGTGAGCAAACTGCCCATCCCAGATCCAAAGACCCTTATGTTCTGGCAGAGCCATTCCTTCTGCATTTAAATCAAAACACACTTTGGATTCAGGAATGGAGTTAAGCCAACGAGGGAGAGGAAAATTTTGCATCACTTTCTCCTGCTGTTAGTGGAATTCCTGAAATCACACCTCATGCCAACAAGTACCCTACTGAGCCAGCCTCAGCAAACTCCCATTCCAGCCAGCCAGAACTTACCTGGGTCTGAACTAAATGCACTGCAAAGTCCCCAGAAATTATGTGACGTGCCATGCTTGGGTGTTAATCCATGGGACGCAGCCAGCAGCATGAAATCCCAGCATCATGCCATGGATTCAGCTATTTCTGGAACCCTTCTGAAGCCTGCAGAGAGGACTGTAGGACCACTGCTCTGCGAGGCAGTTAACCCACATGATGGGTGAAGTTAAGAGATAAGCAAGTGAAGATACACCAGCAGCAGTACAGTATCACCCATCACGGCTCCAGCTCTGAAGTGCTTCCTCTTCCCAACATCACACTGTAGGACCAAAAAGCAAGCAGTTCATGGCTTTTCTCTTTTTTTTCCCTTAAAAAAAAAAAACAAAAATACCAAACACCACCCCTCCCCCCCCCCCCCCCCCCCCAAAAAAAACAAACCAAAACAAACCACAAAAAAAACAGTTTAATTTTCATTGTTTTAAAGGTAGGAAGAAGTGCCTTTTTAGCTCAGAGCAGTGGCAAAAAAAATCGCATCATACTCCTGCATCTAACCATATTAAATGGAAAGAAAAAATCCCCTGCAGTTTTCAGAGAACCAGGCAAAACCAGGACTCTAGCCAGCCTCTCTCCTCTTTAACAGATCCATGCTTCAAGGGTATTATACTACTCTAAAAAGTGGGTGAATAGAGGTAGAGAAGTAAGGGACTGCACAGTGGCAACAGAGGCTAAGGTGCTTCAGGATCGCAAGTTCTAGCTCAAAATGCCTGACCCCTGATACATTGTGCTCATCCGGTGTGAAACCACTTGGGTATTTTAAATGTGCTACAACATCTTCACAGGGTAGTTCTGCTTTTCTTCTGCTGCTTCTGGTGCCACTGTGGCCCCAGGGAACCCACGTGCACACAGCATCCTGGTCCCACAGGGGACACGGCTGGCCTGGGGGGGCTTTCTAAGAACAAACTGGGGAGGGAGCACACTTGTTCCCCATGATTGCTGAACAAGATGTGGCATATTTAGGTGTCCAAATACTGATTTTCTTGCAAACAGCCAGCAATTGCATGGCCCCTTCAGGTGGTGGTTCCACCACTTACCTGCATTTTCTTGGGTGCCTCTCACCCAGCCATCACATGCCATGATGCATGGCTACTTATAGCCAGTTGCCTTATTATTTATTATAAATATTCATCATTGCATACTATGTTCACTGAAATTACAGCCTTTCAGGGAAGGGGTAGAGAAGGTTTGGGTGGCACCAGTGGCTGAACTTCAGCAATTAAAACTTGCTTCATCGAAATTGAAGCATAATGAGCTTTCCCTGCCAGCAGCAATTAGAAACAAGCACTATCAGATTACTTTCTGCAGCAATAGCACTTTGTTATTGTCCTTCCACGAGGGGCAGGGAAATGTCATCAGTGGTGGGGGTGCGATACCTGTCACAGATCTGCTGTTGGCAAATAGGTATATTTCTTATAAACTCCTCAGAAGCGCTGGATTCCAGGTTTTTGAAAGATTGTTTCATTTTTACTCTGAATCGCTTTTCCATCTTCTAGTTCCTGACACAGCAACTTTTGTGAGGCTAAACCTGCACAGCGAAGCTCTCCTGAAGCTTCATTTAGCAATGACAAGGGATGCTGAGATTCCTTGGAAGAAATCTGTGTGAAAACCCTCTAGAAACAGAGTACATTCCAGTGGGGGAAAAACACAGGCAAGGGTAAGTTTTATTGCGTTTAGGTCAGTATTTATATTAGTGTGAGTACTTTGAAGGCCAGTATCTATTTCCACGAACTATTGCTATCAGCAAGAAGCAAAGTCCTCCTACCTGCCTTAGATGGGGAAAAGCATGTTATTCTTGAAACACCACTCTGACTTTTCACGTTTGCACTCCAAGTCCCACTATGTTTTTAAAGCCCTGAAGACATGATGCTGCTCATTGCCCAGCTCCTTTGGCTTACTGGAAACTGAGCCTAACCTTTCTAGATCGCAAATGCAAGCCCCGGACCTTTTAATCTGCTGATGGTGTACTTGCTATCTGATTTTTGGGAGGCTCCTCATGACTTCAGACACAGTCAGGAGCCTTTTGATGACTTTCCCGGCAAACTTTAGAAGGCTCTCATAAAAGGAACACCTTTGACTTCAGGTTGCAAAAGACAGAGATCACTTCAAGAGATTACAGCCTCCACACAAATAGGCTTGTTTAGGGTGGTACCACTATTAATGACTTTACTGACTGAGACAACACAGCAATAGTCTGGGCAAGCACTGGTTTTAATTAGGAGTACTCAGGCTTGTTAAGTGACCAAGTATGGTACTGAGTCACATCACATGAAACGGTATGGAGACTGCTTAGGGCCATGCAATTAAGTCTTTGCTTTTAAGACCTAAGACTGTTCCCCTGGGAGAAGGAAGCCAGCAGGGCATGTGGCATCACAGCAGGCTGTTCAAGTGGGTACCACAAACATGTCTGATCAGAGGCTAAAGAGGAGGATTTTGTGGACTGCAAAGGACAGACATGCTGAAATATTACTTCAGTGGAGACACATGGCCACAAAAGGCATTTCTTCCATTCTCACACGGTCCCTAAAAACCTTAACACTGGCAGCCCTTTAAACGCTACACTTTAGTTTGGGATTTTGTAATTCTATGTAAGTGGAAGCAGTGCCTTCCTACAGTGACCTTACAATGCTCTCCCCCTAACTCTGCACAGAGCTCTAAATGAGTAGACACTGTGCTGAGATGGATGTGGAACAGTAGGAGCAGACCTGCCTTGTCCCCTGTTGCCCTCCTGCCCAGGATGCCCACTGTAAGCCACTTGCTCCAGGAGACCTCCTGCCTTTCTTGCTCATTGCAGCTTAGGGAGGAGGAAGTGACGAAGCCAGTGAGCCTCGGTTCCTGGTTTGGGGGAAGATAAGATGTCTTCTGGGAAGTGTAGTTCCCAGGAAACATGAATCCGCAGCCTTCCTCAAAAGGCAAGCCAGAAAAGCTGGCAGCTTCTGACTGTTTCCATTGCTCCACTGTAAGGGAAAATGTGTTGAAATTAAAAGAGGGAATTTTTTTATAGGCAACCCTGTGTGGAAATAAGCAGACTGCAGTCGGAAAACTCAAACGCGCTCAGGAGAATTAGACACAAGGAGGAAAATCTTTCTGCCTTGACGAGAGTTGGAAAAGAGTGGTATTTACTGAACTTTGCAGTCAAAGGGAAACTAGCCCTGACATTCACTGGGAGATATGAAGGCTGCTTGAGAAGAAAGCATTGGCTGGCCAGAGACCCAGGCACAGCTAACTCCTCATGGTTGAAGGGGGCTGAAAATATTCTTGCAGAGTTGAAGAAAGGAGCTTTGCAAAAAAGAGTTGGAGAGTTTGGACCCCAACCTCCACCTGCCCAGCAATGGCAAATAGCTCCTGTGCCTGCTGCTTTTGCCTAGGAATGAGCCTTTGGGGCAATGCATGCTGCAGAGCTGTAAAACAGAATCTGCAGATGCTGCTAAAAGAACCTGTTGGTATGAACTAAGGATTACTGACAAAAAGTGTACAGCAGTTGTTTGTGGTTTATGTATGTTACCACAGAGCTTGTGTACTGAAAGAGGTGAAGGAAGTGTTTCTAAGGATGACTGTGGAGAACTGAACACTGCACAGAAGTCAGGCTGATAAATCAAAGAGCAGACAAAGAGTTTGCCCAAAGTTTCAAATACTGTTCTGGGGAAAGTGGTTTATATTCTCATTCTGAAGAATTTATCCTTGTTCGTAAGAAGAAATGCAGTCTTCTGGCTATGCAAAATTCAGTACAATATGTTCTGTGGAAAGTTTGAATGCAGTATCTAAAAGTCCTGGAGTCCGCTCCATCTCATTAATCACTCCATCCACTAATGAATTACCGTTAATTGCCCTGCCCAAACACTGGCACAGCCACCAGCCATGCAAACCTAGACCCTTTGCTCCCTGGCTCTTGCAGGAAAGCTGTATTTATACACACACAACTCAGCTGTGGAGGCCTTGGTTTGGTTACTGACATTGGTTCACATGTGTCTGCTTCAGCATGTCCTCTGCAGCCTCTCTGCACTTGGTCAGAGGGCTCTGTACACACAGAGCCATCTGGGAAACTGCTGTTAGTTACCCTGCTCTCTCTGGTTTGGGGCACAGCATCAGTGAGAGTATTGCACTTACAAACTGAACACTAAATAACTGCAAACAATAACCGGCGAAGACATTTATGAGCTGAGTGGGACCCTAGGACAAAAGGATTGTTGATGGTAGCTCACTCATTACCATCTGTACGTATTGGCAGTAAAGCTGACACCAGCAGTCAGAATCACAGTCTTACAAAGGCATCTTCAACATTACTTTCCACTTTACAAATTTAATTAGCCCTTTCTCCCTCAAGCAGCACAATACAAAATATGTTTCCAGGTAAAGTAGCCATTTTCTAGATAGAGAATTGGAGAGAACATTAAAGCAAAAAAAAAAAAAAAGAAACACAAACCAAACCAAACAACCCGTGCCTAAATTAAATCTCCTGTTCTCATTTTCTACATGGACATTTTGGCAATTACTCCTTCTCCGAAAGGAGCAATCTTTATGTTTAGTGCCATAATTCATGGTCTTCTAAACCAGAACACTGATAAATGAATTCCTGAAAGATGGAGTTTAAACCAAATCCCCACATCTTTCTCTGGACCTGTCAGGCTGGCATAAGTTTAGAAAGCAACAGTCATATTTTCTTTTTCAAGAATAAACTGTTGTGATCTCTGGTTCTTCTTCCCCACAGCCGGCAGGTCCACAGGGCTCTCGCTTTTTAGGGAGGGGACATTTTGTATTATAGGAGAGTGCTGAACGAAACTCTAAGTATGATAACAACATGTAGCCCAGAAGCACCTCCTGGCCAAACATCCCAGAAATCAGAGCTGGCCACAAAGAATTTGGGTTGAAGCAGCAGCCAAGTGGGACAAGACAAGGCAGAGGCAAGACAAAGCAGAGGCAACAGCTCTGAGCATCCTGGTTAAGTTGCTGTTGAAATCATGGTTTTGGAATGCCTGTAGCCAAGTCTAGAATGTTACCAGATAAACCCAGCCAAGGCATAGATAGCAGTGCCCAGCATAGCCTGGAGCACCCTTCAAAGTCTGGGTTTCAGCAGGAAAAGCTATTAGTTTGTATTGGTACATTGATTTCTGCATGAAGGTAAACTGTGCTGTTAATGAAACCCAGTGCCTGGTTTCCAGAAGAACCTGGTAACTGAGTAATTCTTTTGGTTAACTGTACTACTCAAATAGAAACTTATGGATCTGATTTCCTTCTGTTAGGAAGCTGAAAATTAATCAGACCAGCATACAAATGACAAGATTGAATGAAGAGTTTGGTTATTTTACCAATAGCTCAGCTTGTGTTTCCCAGAAAGAAAATGTTTCATGTGTCCCATGACACCGTCCCACCACGTAGTTTTCCTGGGGTTCTGATTTTCCCAATATTTTGATGCCCATCCCCAGTTTCTGGTGACCAGTTAATTATTGAGTATATCATCTCAGTGGTAGCATTAATACCTTCCCTGTTCAGTAGGGTAATATTTTATGCTTAAAGTGCATCTGAGGCTCAGGAAACCTTACTAACCTTACTTCTGAGCCTTTCTGAATACTTAGCAGGATTTAGGAAAACCAACATATATAGAGAGGGTACCTCCTGCCCTGAGCTGCTGGTGGGAAGAGGCAGATGAAGAACCACTGTTGACTCTCTGAGCTCGAACCAGCTCCTCTCCAAAACAGCCTTTCTCTGCCATGTCCAGAAGGTGCTGAGCAAAGGCTGTCATCCAGATGTTGCAGATGCTCAACAAAGATGCTCCTCAGATGAGCTGGTAGCTTCGTGCAGCTCTGCTGCAAGAGGTCTAAGGTGCAAGAAGACAGATACGGAGTTAAGGCTGACCTCCTGAGCACATAGCTTACCTCTTCATCCTGCAAGCTGGACTGAAGCTTTTCTTACAGCAACACCTGCTCTGGGTTTAAGGACCCCAAGTGATAATGGTTCCACCATCCTCACTCAGAAACCACTCTCCCTAATCCTTTCACCTACAATAATTCAGCTTTCAAAGCTGAATATTCCTGTGTCAGCCTTTCCTGTGAGATCCTGTTACAACTACTTTTTCATGCATAGGGACCTGCTCATACCTGCTTTCCCCTCACTGGGTTGCATTTGTGAACAAATCATGACTCTACTGCATGCACAGTTCCCTGCATATAATTCCGGGCGTGTGGACGGTGTTTAAACTGGAAGCATGGAAGTGCCTTATGATATCATTGGATGCAGGGCGAACAGGACCAGGCAATAGGCCACCCACCAGCATCAGCTCACCCCATGGGCACTGCATGACCACCCTGGGAACACTCTGGTTTTGCCCTCCAGTGGTACAGGGACAGGAAGCACACAGGCACATTTGCCTTCTACAATAAAAGCATCACCAAACGGCTCCAGCTCTGTCTTTTGTCGATAAAAAGGCAGCCAGAGAATTGCCCTCTCCCACAAGCCCCAGCGCGCAGCCCATGAGATAATACAGGCTGGCCTTTTCTCTGCAGCTGTATTGTTTCAGTGCTTGGAAAATAGCAGCAGGCTGAGCAATGAGTCATCTGTCACTAGATGGGGTTAAAGTAATTTCCGTTTTCTGTTACCATGGGGAAATCAACGTCCTAAGATTTTGTCCTTTCTCCCACTCAAACACGTGGGAGTAGAAAGCCTGAAACCCAGCGGGGCTAAACACTTTTTTGGTATTTTTTATATATCCCCCCCCCCCCCCCATAAACAAACTTCCCTCCATGGCCTTGCAGCTGACAGTCTGTTCCCGGAATTGTCCGGCTAACAGTGTCATTCCCCTTGGATTGCAAAAAATTCAGAAGCAGAGTTTAAGTAAATATTTGACATTCATATAGGAGTTGCTTCATGTTATCACTTGCAAGAGGCTCTGCTGCTTGTAGAGTTTTACATGTACATTTGAGGGGCTTATAAACTTGATATTAATAAAGTAAATTAAACTAGCAGGTCACCCAGCACTCAGAATATAGTGTAGAACAGAAACAGGAAAGAGGAAATTGCAGTAAATACCATTTAAAAGCCTTACTAATGTATAGCTTATATGAGTAGCAGCATAGCAACATCTAGTGTTGATCAAGGATATAGCTGAAAGTTATCATCGTACTTCATTAATGGCAGTTTGATGAAATCTGCAGACAGGTTTTTCCTGAACCAGCACCCCACCAGCCAGCCACAACCTCAGCGTCTTCTCCCATGTGTTTCATCACCTGTCAGTTCTTCATGCTCTTCGTTAGCTTTGCAGAAGTCATCTAGTAACGCTCTCGGTCTGTCTAGTTCATTATGAAAATTATCGTGGTTGTATTTAAGAGCTGACTTAATAGATCTACAGGTTTAAATGCAATTCAGTGCAACGGTGGCCAAAACTTTTAGCATCTGAACTGAAATTAAGAAAGCAGTTCCTACCTGACAGCTGATTGTGTTACCGTGTCGTAAAATCCAGGACCAATTAAACACTGCTGTCAAATTGGTAGAGCACCCAAAATTACTCCTTTCCCTAGAAATGAGCATGCAAGTGTAAGGCTGCAGCGATAAGTGGTATTTCAGAGGTATTTGCAGGGTGCATTATGATGAGTTTAAGATAATCTATAGAAAAAATGGTTGGGGTACATTTTGAATCTATCACCATATCCCACTGTAGACAGTTTAAAAAGACACCTGGTGCTCAAAGTTAAGTTCCTTGCTATTTAGCTCTTTTGTAGTTACGGATTACTACGGAAACTAGTTTAGTTTTGATTAGCTAAATTTAGTGAAACTAATCAACCTTAGTTTAGGTTTAATTATTTTTAGTGGCTTCATTAAACTCTAGCAGTTTTTTTCACATAAGCAAGTCTTTATATCAGGGCTCGCTGAGCCTTACTTTAATAAAATAATTTGTCTCCTTAGATTACAGCTCCTATTACATGGAGTTTGCTTCATCTTCAGCAAAATAACATCCTCTGGCTTTTCTCAAACAAAACAAAATTCATGAATGGCTGCTTTCCAAATCTAGCTCTGTCTTGCAACACCCTGTGAACAGATTTTTGCCGCATTTAAGTTTATTACATGATCTAATTAGCATGACTGTGTAGGTGTGTGGAATGCACTGGGGGAGAGGAAAAATACAACTGTACAAAATGCTGTTGTACAATTTGCTATGGGGACATGCTTAATAAAGACAGAGACCTGGATCACACTCTGAATACTTTTCAGCAGGATTTTGGAGTGAGCACTTATGCAAGGAAAAAGAAAGGGTGTTCAAATCTATAGCAGGGGCAATGCGTCAGGAGTGAGATTTTTGTGACTTAAAAATACAACTAGTTTTAAAAAGGTATTAGTTCTATGCTCACATTTGTTGGTTTTGGCTCCATACAAAACAATTCAGTAAAATTCAATGCATGACTGAAAGCGTGGACTGCAAAGTTGTCAGCTACACTGTGAAGATCGCTCTTCATTGGAAAATGAAATGCAATTTCTTATTAATAGGAAGAAAATACAGATGTTAAGCACTCCAGCCATGAGAAAGACATTAGGGTATTTCAAATGTGCAGCCAGACCAGAGATCAGAATTCTGCTTCATGTTATTAAGACATTCACAATGCCCTAACCAAATTAAATAGAAAGCTAAGTAACAAAACTATCAGGCTTTCGCTGTTCTCCATGCATAAAATGACGTTTTAAAGTTACGTGTGATGTTTCAGAGCCTTTAAAGGGGTCAGGCACTAGGCGCATCTGGCATGCTGATCTTCTCATTCAGGAGCATGAAGTCATCCTGCGAGTTACATTCCTGAGTCAAGAACGTGTAATTTTCCACGTCACTTTACTGACTTGCACGCTGAACTGACATTATTAGTAATTTCATTGAAGATTGGACATATTTAAGAAAATTGCAATTGTGTTTTAATTTAAGTAGAAGTGGAATGGTGTTTGGTAAAGAGCGATGAAGATATTTGGATAAACACACTCCACACAGCCTGCTGTACTATGCCATAAATCAGTTCAGTGCTAAATCCCACCTGATGGGGTCAACTGGGTACTAAAGGATCTTCAGAGGTGTAAGTTTAATGGTAAATTACCACCTGTTAAATTCGTCCCTTTGCTTTCCCCAGCTGTGCAGAGGGGATGTTGTTATCACAGCAGCTCAAGGAGCCACCACTGTGCAGGCTGGTTTACCCCAAAGGGTGACCGTCCCTTTCAAGTGTCCTTTAGGAGGATGGGGATGTGCAGTGAGGCACGTGGCGGTACCCAATGCCAGCCTGGCTGGTGGCAGCACTCCAGCAGGGCGGGGGGCCACAGGTCTGAAATGAGTTTGATGGTTATCAGCAGTGTGCCTCGGGGATTGCATTCTGTAAAGTACACAACACGATTGCTTTGGATCTTGCAATCAAAATATTTGCTGTGGCAGGTAGGGAGAAACAGGGCTCCAGTCTGATGAGCGGTGGGAGGCACCCAGCCCTAATCCCTTTGAAATCAAGGGCTTTTCCCCTGCGATGCCCAGGAACAGATCCTAGGAGTGACCTGCAGCCTCCAAAGTGCCTCTCAAAGCTCTCAGTGCCCTTATCTTTCCCATTTCGAGCAAAGACACCAACAGCATTAGCTGTGCCATTGTCTTGGTTTCAAGTTGCAAGCTAGAGCTTATTCCCTCTAAATTTCTTTGTTACAACCACAGTATATCAGCAATAACTCTCCCCAGGAAGAAGGTGGTCCTGTTCTGGAGAACATATACATGTATTGCAGAGGCTGCTGGCAGCCAGGGGTCTGGTATCATTATACTGTGATGGGCAGGTCAGCACTGGAAACAACAACCCCAGTTGCTGTCAGCAAGTTTCTGTCTCTCTCTGCACTGGGAAGCAGTCTGTCCTCTTGGGAGGGAGCATGAAGGAGTAATTCAGAAATCACAAGATGGGCTTTCTGCAGCTGAAAGTAAAGGGTAACTAGTCTGGAAAAAAAACCCACCCAAACATATTCCTGAGGGTGAAGGGGCCTTATTTACCACACTGTAATACCTTCTGTTTCTGTAGGAACATCTGAAGATAAACAGAATAGTGCTTCATTGTGCCAGGTAAACAGCTCTCACATGCCATGTCTACAGTCTCTAAGGACCTTCTGTTTATTATGAACAGTCTCTGCCTCAGCTTTAGCTAAAAAGCCTTGCTGTGAATCCAGGAGGGAGAAGCTCACAATGAAAATGAAGAACTTGCATGATGTTACCAAAGGAATACTTACTGCCTTTGGGATTATAACACTTTTTTTTCCTGGAAGTTTTACCTTTTTCCCTGCTATTTCTTGTAAGCCCTAGTTCTTCAGATGGAGCGTTTGCCTCACCAGTGCCGTTTGAAATGGAGCTTTGGTAGGCAGAACAAAAGCATTATCAAAAGAAAGATGATAGTGAGGCTACAGAGACTTTAAAAAGTCAACTATGTCTGAATTATTTATTTCCTAACTCCTTAAACTCAGAGAAATGCTTGGAACTGCATGAAACTAAAGTGAAAGGCTTCCTGGAGGCTTTTGGTAAGATTTAAATTTGCTGTAAATATTGGTGTGTGTTGATTATTAGCATGACCTGAGAATTTTTGATTTCACTTTACAGGGAAGACTCCAAACTTTCTCAATCTGAACATAATTTGGATTGCTGACGGGGTATAATTGTAAATTATATCCCCAAGGTTATGATGGTGTAACAGAGATCATTGCTTAGTTCTTCACTTGTGTTCATTTCCTCATCTTTTGCATTTCTAAAGGGATGTTGTAAGTGATGCAATGAGACAAGTACAACAGCTTTACAGGGTAAAAGCTCAGGTAGGCATGGGACCATGAAATCCTAATCCTCCTCACTGAGAGCATGATGCATACCTGGTGCTTCCTCATGAAAACCAGGTGGTAGCACAACATAAAAACCAACAAGGTTTTCAGGGATGAGATCCTGTAGCTACAAGGGTTAAGAGGTGCTGGTGGCCCAGTGGTATCAGGTGAAGAACTGCAGAAGCTGAGTCAAAATAGAGGCTGAAGGAAGAGTGAGTCTTCTACTCTCACCAGAATGGTCAGAGGGGAAGGTCTCCAGGGAAATCCTTCCTTTGGTTTTCCAGTGGACTTGATAATATTCTTGTAATTTGGATGGTAATGATTTAGTCCTAGATTTTACACCAATGTTATTCCCACTTCATGGCTGGTAAATCATGAACCTTTTTTTTTTTTAATGCAAAAGGAAAGAGAAAACTTTTGTTTGTGGCGCTGTCATTTTTGATGTCTTCATACCAAGGATTTCACTACAGCACTTTATGGCTTTCCTACCCTTCCATCAACCTTGGGATGTTTATTTTTCTTCAAACATAGCTGTTTGCAGCATGCTAACAAGAACTGAAGCTCTTAACACCTCTATTCGTTTACTGAAGACATCAAAGCCTTTTTTTTTCCCCACAAGCCTTCTTTGAGTTGGTACAATCTGCAAACTGCCATGTGAAACCAATGTGTGCTTTGCATAGAGCAAAATAAAACCACAGAGCACTGAAGATACAGATATTTACTTATCTGAGATTCTAATTTTAGCTCTGCTTCATCTCTCATACTCAGCTTCTCAAGCTATTTGTTCCTGACAGCCCTGCAATTTCAGCAGGCCCTCCTATTGCCTTCAAGCTGGGTGGAAGAATACAACTGCAAACATGGGCAATGGCAGACATAGCAGCTAATCTAAAACAAATATTTTGTAACATTTATGAGCAGATGTATTTCCTTGTTTTCCTTTAAAGGAAAGCAGCACTAAATTTTTGCTTTGGGTCCTGTCAGCTTTCGGTTCAGACCCAGGTGCTGCTGGGCAATACACAGCAGAACTGACAGATGTTGGTGGCAAATTAAGTAACAAGATCTGATGAAAATAATGTCCTAAGAAATACAGAGGGATCCTTTTTACGGATTTCCTAGATGCATTGAGGCTATTTTAAGGCCAAACAAACTCCCACTCCTTACAGCGTAAACAGGATTACTCCTTGTATGGAACATAAGGCAGCCTAAACATCACTTAACATCACTGGTATTTTCAGTCATACTTCAAGTATTGCCTTGCCCCAGACATGTATCCCGTGTGTTCAGAGCCTAATGGCAGTCTTTAGAGAGCATCATCTATTGACAGTACATCACAGGAAGTGTCTCCGAGGGGGACAACCTAAAGTCTCTCCATAGAGGAAGACCTACTAGAGTGGTACCAACAGATCATCTCCCCTAGGAGTTATTCAACTGGGCAGCTATGGTACGGACAACAGTAGAGGGCAATAAATGAGGACAGGACAAGGACTAAACAATAGGGATTTTATTCTACAAGGAAGGAACATGTCCCAAGCTGTGGTGGCTGAAGATTACAGAGCAGGCAAATGCCCAAGGCTTTCTGGGAATTGGGAAGAGTGACGTGCAAGGTCAGTGGGGGTCAGTAAGGCAGACCTGTGTGAACAAAGTACAGGTAATGAGAAATGCTGACTCCATTGTCTGGGGAGGGATGATACGTTAAGGGCATTTTCAGCAGCATACAACTTACTTTTCAATCACCTGGCAGTGGGTGTAGTTTCCCCCATCACAGCAGCGGAAGACATGCTGCATGACCTGGTGCAAGGAGGAGACCCATGCAGGAGGGGCTGGATGGGAAGAGGATGTGCTGTTCAGCAGCTCTTAACCCTGAAAACACCAAAAGATGATGCAAGGGGCAAGCAACACAAACCATTCTCCTTTCACCAACTCTGAACCAAGCAAGAAGTGCTGGTACAACAAGGTGCAGCCAAAGGAGCTGCAAGCATGTGGAGGACAGCAGTTTTGGCCACTTCACTCTGGGTGCTGCTGAGCTTAGGTATTGCATCTACTTCAGCAAGGCAGGGTTCAGACTCCCAGAGGTAAGAAAGGAGCAACTGTTCCCCAGTCCCAGGCTGCCCCTCCATTCTCAGCACTCAGGTGTCTCCTGCAGAGCGCTTTCAGAGTCTTGCCTCAAGAAATAAAACAAAACGACAGAGCCTTAAATTAAAAAAAAAAAAAAAAGGTTTTAAGCCCATCCAACTTCCAACTTTGGGATAGAGTGTAAAATTTCCTGCCAGAGAATTTAAAACAAACTGGAAGCTGATCATCTACTCATTTAAACGATGTGCCTGGAGCTAAACCAGCAAGGCTGAATAATCTCTGCTCTGCTTTCATCCTTCTTCAATTTTTTCTTTGTTCCATCAGCCACATGTGCTTTAAGTGTAAATTGAAGTGCTCTTAGCTGGAAAAGCAGATTGTGAAAAGGGCTTGGCCCTCGTCTTGTAATTCAGCTTCAGTATTACAATTACTCTTAATAGCACTCTTATTTTGTTGTATTATTTATTCTGGCTTAGAACCCTCTAGGATCCCCTGAAGGCTTTTTTTTTCCTGGTGGATTTAGCCAACATCCACTCATGAATCCAGATGCTTTTGCTTTTATCCACGGGAATTTAATGGTATGGATATGCCAAGATTATAACTTCAGGCTCAGCCTCAAGCAAGTATTTTTCAAATTCCCTAAATCAAAAATGGAAAATGCCATGGAAAACCTGGGCCTTACTGCATTTACCATGCCAGAATAGAAATCAAACCACAGGACAATATTGCTCAAGGTTCTGGATCTGTGCTGATAGTCTCCTCCATTGCACCAGAAATTGCAGCTGAGATCACGCTGTTTGCTGTGTTCTCGGACACAGATTCTTGCCTTTAGCACATCTTCAGCTCTTTCCATTCAACCACCCTGAAGTTAGGAGCAAAGATACATGTGGGTCCAAGATGCTTACATTGGAAAAAAAAAAAGATTACTCACTGCAAGCTAGAGTTACTGCTGGTGTATTTAAATGAAAATGTGCCTGTGTATGTCAGCTCATCATTACCACAAATACTCTCCCCAGTCAAAACTGGTTCTGAAATAAGGGCAGTGATGAAATGTATGCTGTCCTGATGGGGACCAAGTGAATAGCACAAGTGTCTGCTGTGCCTTTGACAGCACTTGGGAAGAATAACCAACCCCAAACTTATTCCTTCTCCAGAGGGACAAAAGCAGAGTGAAGCAGACATTAAAATAACCATAATAACCTTCCTTTCTGTACTGCCTGGGGTTTCCTTCAGGCACTCCCATTTGCAGTGTCCTGGGTTTCTTCCCTGCTCCCCATCTGTCAGGGGGAAAATCCTGATTGAATTTGCTGTGTAGTGGTAAGCAGAGCCAGTGTGGATGGTGGTGCGGAAGGCGTCCCCTGCGGGGATAGCCACATCTTTCCAAGTGCTCAAGGTACCTTAGGAACACAAGAACAAGCACAGGAGATGCATAGAACAGTTTTCATTGGCCTTTTGGCAGCAAACAGTAAATATCATCTGTGGCCATGCTGTGCACAAAAAGGATGCAAGAACTCATTATGCTTGAGTCCACACAAGGCAAATTTTAGTTTTGCCTCCAGTTCCCAACTGGCTTTCAGTGTGCATCACCAAGGCTCTGGTTCTGCCCCTGCTCAGCACAGTCCTACCCCTTTTGCAACCACTCTCTGTACACAGAACCAGGGAGAAACACAGGGCACCTATTCCAGCCTGGTAGAGAAGAGCCCTTTCCGCTCCTCAAGAGGCTCAAGCCCAGCAGCTAGTTACTGCTTGTTTGAATAGCATTAGCTCTTTACCTGCAGAGTTGTTGGATCAAAGGAAATTTAAATTATTCCTAAAAGCTCTTCTAAGGCTTCCCCCAGCACGGAAAAGCCTCTCAGCTGGCACACAAGATAGACCTGGTTCTATAGCAAACCCCTCTGGGGCAGGGATGTGCCAGGACAAGAAGGAGGTGTGAGAGCCAGAGAGAGCATGCTGAGGGCTGAGTGCCCAGCACCAAGACAGCCTGCACTGGCTCAAGCAGCAAAGTTTTTTACCTACTTACCCCAGAGCTGAGCTCAACCATGCCAAAATTCTGCTGCGTGGAGCTGCTGAGGGCAGGGTAGGTGGTAACTCAGTGCAAGGGGCCATGAGTCAGGGTGCCTAGTCAAGGAGTCCCTATAGTGTAACATGCAGGAGGCAGCAGGGAAGCAGCAGTGTTAATTTGAATGATACATTTGAAGGGGAAAGCACTGCTTTTGTTAGTACCATGGATCAAATCTGCTGAGCAGTGCTTGCAGAAGATGAACATTAAACATCCCACCAGCACAGTAGCTCTGCCAGCTCCTATCACATTTTCTCTTTTATAATGGGAGACTTTGTATTCAAGTATGCAGCTTAAATTTTAAAGGTCACCCACTGTATGTAGATGTCATATGACAAATCGCGTAAGTATACCTGTTCCAATTTATTCTTCTAGTATTTTTAACAAAACATGGTTTTAATGACTTTGCCCTCTCAAAAAAAAAAAAAAAAACAAACCCAAAAAACCCCCCAAAACCCCTCTATTTTTCTTTAATGAGATCATGACACTCAAGCTACTCATTTTCCTTACCATCACATCCGCTTTTGGACACAGAATAAAGGAGATTGAATAGAAAAACAGTTGGCTTTTTTTTTCCCCAAATTGGAAATGAAAAAATCCAAAAATACTGAACTCTTCAGTTTTTAACTTGTTTAAAAAAATTCTCCCAGCAGGTCAGAAAAGTGATAAAATGTTTTTGTCCCTGTTTCCCTGGGAGGCTGGTTTTGCCTTCGGCATACTGAGCATAATGGGTGCCTCAGTGCAATTTGCTGCTGCCATTGCACTTCCTCTCCTCAGCCCATACTGCTACTGCTCGATTGCTGGGATTGCTCAGACTGGATACCTGGGTTATGCAGTCCTGTTCTCCTTTCTCTACACTGCCTTTCCAGACTTCTGCAAAGACCCGCAGTGTTCTGAGTGGTACCACCTCAGCCTGCAGGTACCGGCAAATACTGGCGCTGTGCTTGAGTCTGGCTATGTTCTGTGCATCTTTGGCTTTTGTGCTGGCTTTTGTGAGACTGCTCCAATTTGGACATTTGAACATGAGCATCGGTCTTGACAGGGTAGGTTGATGCCACTAGTAATGCTGTTAAAGGCAGCCATGAAGGTGGCACAGATGTTCAAGGATAGATGTTGAATGCACTCACATCAGGATCAGTGGCGCCCCAGAACCATGTGCATCATTCCATTAAATTACTTTATAAACCAGTAACTTGGCCCTTTGTACCCATTACATCCCAATGCTGCTTCGAGTAAAGGGACACAGCTTTAGCATACATAGCCTGGGCTTCTGAATTTAAAGGCTGGGCAAAATTTTATGGAAATTGTACAGTTTGCTTTTGACATTGCAGAAAGCAAAACCTAAGGGTTTGCCTTTCTGCTTTTTCTTAAGACTGTGAATGTTGCACTACCATTAATGCAAGGAGACATTAAAACCTGTGCAGACATAGACTTGTTACCTGAAAAGAAAACAAGATGTGAAAAATAATCATCATCCAGAACATACCATCTCTGCTCCAAACAGAGCCATAGAGCCTTAGGCAGCAGCACCTTGGCAGTGTGGGAGGATGAGAGGCGAGGACAGAAGGAGGAAAAGGCCTTTGGGTGACACAGAACATAGCCAGAGCCCAAGGACCAAGAGGCATAGCATCAATATCCAGCCCTGACATACCTCCAGCTCACACACCTTGGAGGACTCGCTGCTGGCTCAGACACTGGCAAATTTTGCTGTGCTGAGGAATACCTTACCTTCTGTGCATCCAATCCCTTTTTTTTTGTTTTCCTTCCCTTTCACCTTTGTTTGAGGCTAGTCTTGAATCCCACAAAAATAACTGTGTTTCCATGACAACAGTCCAGCAGTGGGCTCCTCTAGAGCATCTGAAGAATCAAAACATGGCCAGTGTTTCCTTCTGCTCCAGTATCACACCCCACGGTATGATGGCCCCATTCTACCACCTCTCCTCATGCTGAAGTAGATTGCAGACTGCTTTAGGCAGAGCTCTGTCTGCTTTGGCATTACTGGCATTTACTGAACAATACGTTACACTGCACAAGTGATGTACAAGCAGGTATCAGACCACAGTACCAGCTTATGGCAGAGAGAAAGGCCAAGAGGGTCTGCAGTCTAAAGGACTGGACAGCTGCTGGATTTTGTAATCTCCTAAGCTTTATTAATAAAGATTCATACATTTCATGCCCTCCATAGTATTTTACAGAGGATATGAAATGATCCTTTGTTATTCACAGTCACTGCTTTCCTTCCAATAAATTGCATTTCTCTTACCTTCTTTCAGCAAAGCCCTGCTGAACCCAGCCCAGCAGAGCATTCAAAGGGCCTCACCAAGACCAAAAGCATCCCCAAGATGCATCCTCTCCTCATGCAGGGCAGGATACCAACCCATTTGCAGAATCAGGCCTTGCTTCCCCAAGTGTTTTATCCTGCGGTATCTTGCCCAGTTCCAGCTGAGTGCCCAGCTGATCCCCTGCTCTTGAGGCTGTTCCAAAACCCCATCCCTTCCCTGTGGCACTTCTGTCTGCCCTCAGACCAAGATTTATGAGGGTTATCCATGGATGTGGTTGCAAGAAAAATCAAAAAGCTTTCATTGCAATGCCACAAGCAGCACAAAAAAAAAGCAAAATGCCTTTTGCATACCTGGTCCTTACTGAAGGAATATGAGCAGGACACTCAAACACAGACAGCAAGCTGTGAAGTAGGACCTGAGGAGGCAGCATGGATGCATGCCAACCTGACAATGGGGTTTCATTTAACAGGCGCAGATTTAAGTGTGGAAATCAAATATGAAACAGTTGTAGCCAGCATTGTCTGCATTCTTGGAGTGGCACTAAACTAGCAGAAAGAAAAGAACTGAGACACTGGCCCAGACATGCTCCAGCTGTCTGCGACTACCTCTTCCCTCCTCCCCTGAATGTAGCTATTCAGCTTGTTTTCATTTCATTACTGGATGTTATTTTTGCAACTTGGGAAAAGAATAGAAAAGGGAGGGGGGAAAAAAATGTCCTTAAAATGCTTTTGGGTTTATTTTTATGAGTTAGACAATTTCTTTCCTTTTTATCAGATATAAAGTACAGACTTTCAAAAGCTCATAAGGCCTATGGTATTATTAGTTATTTGTCTCTCAAATAAAGTCCTTTACCATAGAGGCAGCAGCATTTGTGTTGCTGTAGCTATTCATGTGAGTTGTACTTATTTGGTACTGAGCAATGTGCAATTAAATAGCCATATAAAACACCTGCAGGGTAAGCAACAGATGCCTACAGGTAACCTTAAGTTTCATGCTCTCACTTGCCAACCCTTTCAGCCCTAGCCTTATAACTCCTCATTTGCATGTGGGAGCAGGGCAGTCCCTTTCCTCCGTCACTGTGGGTAGGTAAACAAGAGGCACTCTACCAGGCGCAGAGCAAATCA
The DNA here is from genome assembly GCF_034315485.1 of Pezoporus occidentalis. Taxonomy (NCBI): domain Eukaryota; kingdom Metazoa; phylum Chordata; class Aves; order Psittaciformes; family Psittacidae; genus Pezoporus; species Pezoporus occidentalis. The sequence goes on from NW_026916158.1 coordinate 9,429,893, forward strand.
AGCTTTTAATGAGCTGGTTAAAAGCCTGATGCTGCAGATCACTTAACGGGAGTGCTTCTCAAAACCCACCGCAGGGTCAGCCCTTCCCCAGCCTCCCTTCCCTGCCTTCCTCTCAAGAGCACAGCTTATCCATTTTTAATGTTAAAAAGAATTCACATCCAAGATCTGATAATTTATTTTCCCTCTTTTTATGCCAATTTTGCTTGACAGGGAAATGCACCAAATGCACCACCCGTCTGTCCGTCCCCTCCAGCTGGGGACAGTCCACCCTATGAAAAAGTTAAATATTTGCCAAAGAGCCAGGATTATATAGCTTCCCACTGAGCATAGTGAGAACTCTCAGTCTGTGCTGGACTTCTCTGGAGAAATCTTCCCTCTGTTTTAATGTTGATACACTTCAGCACAAGAGCAAATTTTCAATGGCCCTTCAAGGGAAAAGCAGAATCAGAGTGTTTCTTGCCATTTTATCTATCTTCCTCTTCAGGACAAAGGCATATATGCTAACCCAAGGGCTCCCAATATTTTGCCCACTCCTGCAGTATACCTGGCAGAAGAAAGTCCAATGTGCTTTAATGTTGTTTTGTGACATCCAAAGCAGGTCAGTAATTCTAAATTTGGATATTTAAGCTCCAACTAACATTTCTGAAGTGCATGTGCAATAACAGCTTACTACATGCATATCATTGCTTCCTAATGAGCGGCACTGCTTTAGGGAATCACGTGGATAGGGTAAGAACCCTATCTTTACCTTATCCCACCCAGTTCAGCAAGCAGAGAGCCCTTCCTACCTCCTGCTCCATCATGATCCTCTACTGGGCCTGCTAGACCTGAGCACAACACTCACTAGCAGCACTGGAGACATCAAACTTGGTAATACACTCCACAAGAACCAAGCCAACCCTGCCTGGCAATTCTGGGGCCTAAAGAAGTTTTGAAGAAGACTGTAAGATGGGAAAGAAATTTTGGAACTTTTTTTTGAAATTATGTTCTTTCCATTTTATGGTGTTCAAATTAGATAATTCCTTTTTCATCCCAAACTGTTTCTCTTCTAGTAGTTTTTAATTTTTTGTTTAATGAAAATTAATTCTCAAGCTAGAATCTAATTTCCATTCATTAGGGGTAAGAGATGATGGTTTCGAGCAATGAGTTTCTCCATATCCAGAAAACCTAAACATATGCTCAACACCAAGCCCATGAGCAACTCCATTTACCTTAATGCATGCTTATCTCTAAGCATGTACTTAAGTGGTTTGTTGGCAAAAGCTAGAGTGCTTATCCCTTTCCAGATGACGTATTTAATATTTACCAGTAATAATCTGCTCAACAACTATAAACACCAAGAAAAATAACCCCACAACAAAACCCACACACATTGAATCCTCTCTACTCAGAGCACTTCCAAATATGATTTCTACATTACCCAGGAGGGTCAAACTGTTCCATGCTCAAAGGCTGACCCCCAAAGCCATTGGAACCAGTGGAAGGGTGTTGGCCAGTTAACACCAGTTTGGGGATGGGATCCCCTGTGAGCAGAAACACCTTTCTGTTTTTGGCACTGTGGCTAATAGAGATAACAAAGACTTTATGCTGACATTAAGAAAATTTGTTTTATGTATTGACATCCTGTTAACCTCCAGGGCACTTAAAGGAAGCTATTAATTTAATAGTTGCGTCAGAAAGATATGGTAAAACATGTATTGCTGAGCAACGAAGGAAATCTCCAAGCCTAATGTCAGCATTAACACCTGCACAGGACAGCACTGACTGCAGGGATCTCTGTACAGATCATAAATTTAAAGAATCTGCCCTTGACAAGGAGAAAGTGCTCAAATCAAAGTGGTAGCAGCTGATACAGATTCTAGATACAGGCTTTGGTATCTGTCTCCACCATGTCCTCAGCAACAAAGTGCCCCTAGATACATGTCCTTCCAGTTTAATTTCATACAATCACAGAATGGTTAGGGTTGGAGAGAACCTCAAGATCAAAATGGATGGATTAATCCTCTCCCACCACCTGGAGGTAAGAGGCTGCACACAGTGTCTTATCTCACCCTGTTGTCAAGGGTTCTCAACCTCTCTCAAGAACCAGAAAAGTTACTATTAAGCCTGAGCAGTGCCTTAATTGTTCTGCAATTATATTTGACTGCAGACGGTACCTTTCTTACTATCTGACTTATATCATGCATATATGCAAAGGCAAAAGTGGAAGGTAGTGGTAAGACATTTACCTAAAATGAGATGAGTGACCTGAAAGTATAGAAAGATATAAAGGCCCTGACTCAACAAAATAGTTCAGCGCATTTTATAATAGCTTTCTTCTTGAAGTGACAAAGGAGCCAACAAAGAGAGGTATGATGTTGGACCTTGTTCTCACCAACAAGGAAAAGCTGGTGGGGAATGTGAAGCTCAAGGGCTGAGCTGCAGGAACCATGAAATGGTGGACTTCAAGAGCCTAAGGGCAGCAATAAGCGCACACAGAAAGCTCACTACCTGAACTTCAGGTGAGCAGACTTTAGCATCCTCAGGATTCTGCTTGGTAGAGTACCATGAGATAAAGCCCTGGAGAGAAGAGGGACCCAAAAGAGCAGGGTAATATTCAGTGGTCACCTCCTCAAGCTCAAGAACGTTGCACCCCAACAAAGAGGAAGTCAGGCAAAAGCACCAGGAGGCCTGCATGGATGAACAAGGAGCACCTGGACAAACTCAGACACAAAAAGGAAGTCTACAGAGGGTGGAAGCAAGAACAGGTAGCCTGGGAGGAATACTGAGAAATTGGCTGAGCAGTCAGGGATCAGGCTAGGAAAGCTGAAGCCCTGAAAGTATTAAATCTACCCAGGTCAAGGGCAACAAAAAAAGCATCTGTAGCTATGTCAGTGGTAACAGGAAGACTAGGGAAAATGTGGGCCCTCTATGGAAGGAAACAGGAGACCTGGTTACCTGAGACATGGAGAAAGCTGAGGTACTCAACGAATTTTTTGCCTCTATCTTCCCTGTACAGAGCTCCAGACACACTGCCCAAGTTGCAGAAGGCAAAGGCAAGGACCGAGAGAATGAAGAAACACCTACTGTGGGAGAAGATCAGGCTCAAGAACATCTAAGGAACTTGGAGGTGCACAAGTGGGATTGAGTGCCTCAGCAAGTTTGCCAGTGACACCAAGGTGTGTGGTACAGTCAACAAACTGGAGGGAAGGGATGCCCTCATGAAGCTCAACAAGGCCAAGTGCAGGGCCCTGAAGCAGGGCCGAGGCAATGCCAAAGCACAAATACAGGCTGGGCTGAGAGTGGATTGGGAACAGCCCTAAGGAGAGACCTGCAGGTGTTGATTGACAAGAAGCTCAACACAACCCAGCAATGTGTCCTCGCAGTGCACCACCTCTATTCATCTAGTCTCCCCATCTGTCTCCCACGCAAACATCCTTTCCCCAACTCTACTCCCCAGTCTTCAACCCCTGGCTCAGGGTGAGCACCATGCTTTAATCCTTTATCCAGCTGCTTACATTTTTCATCCTAACAAGAAATGGAAAGTTCCTTACAGCTTCAGCCAATTTAACCTCCTAAGTTCTCTTTGCCCAGAGAGACAATAACTGTGGTTCAAGCCAAGATACTATCTCTTCCAGACAAGGGAAGTCTGGCAACCCTGATAGCTAATGACCTACGTAAGCCTGTGTTACAATTTCACTTTCCATAATTCAACTACAGTTTTAAACTGTGCGGAAATGCTATATAGTATTTATGGAAACATTAATGTTACTTAGATTTTGGAAACATTAATGCTGTTTTCTGTGGTATTGGTTAACCATGGTCTTGAACTATCATTCACTTGATAAAGTTTGAGATGCTTAGAGACATTTCTACCAAAATAGAAAGGAATAATTTGTGAGGCATTTCAGAGAACAGAATCACTCCTGAGTGCGGCTTCCCCCTCTCATCTGGCTGCAGTCAGTGCAGGTGTCCATCTGCACACAGAGCAGATTGCAGAATTAAAGCCTAAACCTATATTAATTTGTCAGGCAACATTAGAGTGGCTGACTGTTGGCTCAGCTGAACCGAGTGCTTTATGGCGGGTGATCAGCGCACTCCTTCCCAATAACCTTTTTTAATCTCTTGGGTTTCTAGTCAGCAGTTCTGCTCATGAGGGCAGCAAGCATACAAAAACTATTTTCTCTGCAAGTGTTATAATTTATTTCAATTCAGCATGCTTCCTTATTGAACTGTCGTTGTGCACAAATGAGTTTTCTGAGTAATTAATACTGCAGATAAAGATGTAGTAATGAAGATGCCACATAAGATTCTGCTATAGCAGATCCAGGTGACATTACCAGTCTGCCACCCTTTTCCAGCCCTTCAAAAATATGATGTCTCCTTGGCAGGACAAACCAGGACCTAAACAGAGCTACAGAACTGAGACACAGGGTATTTTGCTTGTTTAAAAACAACAACAACAAAAATACCCCCCAAAAAAAAACACACAAAAACCCCCACAAAACAAACAAACAAACAAAAACAACCCCCCCCCCCAAAATAACCATGAAGCTTCACTGCTGGTAACAACCAGGAAAGCAAAATTAAGTGCCATCAACTCTTATGCTGACCAAAGCAAAGGAGACCAAGCAGCCCTTCAAAATATCCCAGCTAGTGTATGGCTATAAATGGTAGAGCAGGAAGGGTGATAACAGTGTAAAGGTTTGTGAAGGTAAGGACAGGATCCAAATGCCATTGATAAACATTCAATGAAGAAGTCTGACCAGAGACCACTTGCTCCTTGCACAGATGGTGGGGTTTAATACTGATAATACATCATGTAAATAAGTGAAGCCAACTAATCCTTATACAGGAAAAACACTAAGGAAGCTGTGGTTACCAAATAATACAGTGCTTACAGATTTTACTGAAAGCTTGGAAACGTGAGCTTAAGAAACTAGCAGTTAAGGGACATATTTTTCAATCACGTAAAGTGCAATTGTGTTTCTTTGTGCACAGAGAGGTTATACGAGTTCACATTCCCTAAGCCAGGCTCAGAGCATGTCTGGTTCTGCTGGGGTAGACATGCGGGTGGTTCACCGCCACACAAGGCTGCCCGCCTGGCTGCAGCGCTGGCTTCTGGGCAAATCCTGACATTGCCATCCCACTCCAAGCTTCTAGGTTTGACTCGCATTGGAAAACATCAGACATTAACCCAACTGTGCAGGTACTAATAACAGAGAAGAAAACATCATTGAAGCACCCCCATCAACCGTTTCCTCCTCAGGACACCTGATTTATTACTGACAAAGTGCTTCCTGCAGTGTGTTAACATCCGACTTGACTGCAAATGCCTCTCAGAAGTAAGGAGCTGTTCATCTCCACATCTTTTACCTTCGGGGCAGTTTAGGTTAAAGTCAAACCACATGAAAGGAGACAGTGTTTGCCTGATTTTACAGCTCTATAAAAATCGCCTTTTTATCAAATTGGATGGAAATTTTTGTAACTGGCTCCGATAATTAATTGGAAACTATTCCAAGAACAAATAAGTGAGCATGCCACAAACTGTATAAGGAGGAAAGACTACAGAAGAAATTAAAGGAAGAAATTTTGGCGGCAAAGATCAAAGAAAAGGCATTAGTTAATAGCCATACTTTCTTATGACAAGAAGAGCTCCCTTTGAAGGCAACAGCTGATGAATAAAAATCTGATGAAGCTGATCCTTGTAAAGTTCCTTTGAAACAAGGTACATGTTCACGCTCCGAAAGAAAAGCAATTCAAAACACTGGCATTACTATGCATGTCTGCCAAAATCTCTTTTAGTTACAGTAACTTCCCTATTGTCTGAGTAGCCTTCAAGGAGAAAAACATGCATCTACTCCACAGATTAAATAAACAATCCCATTAAAAAGTTGGTGCAACATTTTCTTTTTCAGGCAAGTTACAGCTATGAGATTTATCTCAATCCTACTGAAATCTTTAACTTGGGCTTCAGTTCAGCTAATGATTGGCCAATTCATGGAAGTTCAGATCTGGCAGAAAACCAAGATGCCAAGAGGGCTGATACTAGAGTGCCTGGCTGTTACATGTCTGCCTGCTGGGGTGAATTCTCATCCACTCCAGTGACATTGAGTTACTGGGGTCTTCACACACAGCAGAAATCATGTACTTCACAGAAGTCCCAAAGCCCCAGATGTTGAGCTATGCAACACACAGAAGCAAGAACAAAAGGGGAAAAAGCAGGTACAGGATAGTAAAGTTTGAAATCCTGGCTCTCTCCACAGCTCAGAGACCTAGAAGGAGGCTTTAGGGTGGCACTGGCTGAGAACAGTCCAGTGCCCACCTTGGGTGAGTGCTTAAAGCTGCCCTTGGGGAGGACTAAGCAGATCATACTCTTCTTTTAACTCCTAACTGCTAGCAAAGGGACTGATGATGCCAACATTTACTGCAGGCTAGAAGTTAAGCCAAGCAACTGAGAAACACAAGTATTATACCCTCAATTTCTTGAATGGGGAGGGTGTCAGCAGCAGCTGAATTCTGTTTAAAGAGTAGGGAGGAAAGGCTGTTTTGGGACATTGGTACCTCTGTTCTTATCAGAAACCTCGTCTCAGCTTCAGTAATGACTATCTTCAGCAGAAGAATAGTGCAAGGTGAGAAGTTCCCACCTTGAACCGTGGCACTGCTCTTATCACCTGGTGGAACAAAAATTATAAGTAGAATTGGCTCTTATGTGCCCATCTCAGAGGGCTTAAATAGATCCTTACAGGATTGTTTCAAAAGGGAAGTTGACAGACAGAATTCTTTCCACAATACCAACATCAGCTATTGCCTTACTGTTTGTCTCTCCTGTCTGCGTTGGGGCTTTAGCCTGTGGAACTAACCCAATCTATCTGTTTTCCTACATGCAGTGACTAACTGGGCTGAACAAACCCTTAGTAATCCCATTTCTACCCAAAAGTGAGATGTGCTGAACCCTGAAGGGATCCACTTCCCAGCTGACTGGGGGCATAGGGGAGTTGATCTCATGAGCCTCTAGGAAAATTCCTCAGGCTGGAATGCCTGCCTTGGTTGAACTTGCAGTTAACTTCAGCAGATGTGTCCTAGCTACCTTTTATAAGTGGAATATAACTACACAGAATGGTTTCTTCAGTGCAAAGGCAGTTTAATGATTTTTGCCACAGTCCACAGCTGTCTGGGCTGCTGGCACTGGTACAGAAATGCTTTAGTCTGAGAAAATCCTCAGAAAAAGAACCTCAGAACAAGGGCAGAAGGTAGTACAGTTCAGCTTGGATTACCTCACTGACTGATAAAACTCCCAAAACAGCTGCATGATGTAACGAGAATATAAAATATAGCTGAAGCATGTGCAGATATGGGCAGATCTGAAGTGACTGTCACTGAAGTGACAGATCTGAAGTGGATGGGTGCCGTGCAATAACTTCCCAAGAAGTCTGCTTGTTTTGAGACTTAATACTGTCTCTTGGTCTGAATCACAAATGCACCTCTACTGTCTTCATCTTTCCCCTCTGTTCTTAAATGCACTGGTGTTCAAGGATGAGGTGTATCATGAGATACCTGAGTCACGTTAACAGCTCAGTGTCACCAAAAGAGGCAGAGCTGCTTCCAGCCAGATTTTCCTACAATTTCCTTGCACCTTGCCTGTCTAACCCCTTGGCAAGATGATTCAGCTTGCTAAACCATCCAAACTATTTAGTCCTGTGCTTTCAGAAGGCTCCTGCCCTACCCACGCTCCAGCAAAAGTATGCGACACGCATACAGCTGGTGGACTGGCTCCAAAACAAACGCAGCTTGGCTAGCATAAGACATACAAAAAGCTAGACAAATAATACATACCTCAAGCACATTTCCCTACCACTGTGGGATTAAAATCCCTCCCTGCATGACTAGCCCTTTTCTCTGACGCTTGCTCCTTTTTGTGTCTGCAGGAGATCCCTGTAAAAAATGAATAGTTTACTATGAGAGCATTCCTGCCTCTCCCTCCCTCACCTGCCTGCTTCTCTTGAAAAGATCAGAATGCCCATTTCCCCACACCCCATTCCTTTTTCCTAAAAACACTTGGGAGAAAACCCATTTTTATTTCAAAAAATCAGCCTCCTAACATTTTCGCCAGTGAGGTTTGATACGGCATATCAATAAGGCCTGGCACCCTCAGGCCGCCTCCAGCACTTTGTCTCCAGATACCCTAGGCAAATCGCCAAAGTTCAGTGATGCTTTTTGTTACCCCTGGACTAGGTGCAAATGCTGGCTTTCCCTAAAAATGTAAAGAAAAGAAGAATTCTTCTTCAGAAGAAAAACAGGCCCCAGATCCCAAACAGAGTTTGAGCTGCACATGGCTGCAGACACCCATTACTGAGCTCTGCCATGTGAGACTTCCCAAATTATCACAGGAGGCTTATACGTTTTATTTTATGGCGTGTGCCATCATCATCCTTCTTCCCAAGTGGAGGTTTGTTTTTGCTGGGAATGTGTTAAGTCTCACACATATTGCTGTTATTGTGTGGCTTTCCCTTCCTCTCACAGCTACTAAGCTCAGGAAGTCCTATATTCAGGTAATAAATATTACAGACTGAATGCAGTCAGGTATAGCAAGAGTATTAGAAAACCTTAGATAAACCTTCAGTGTCAGACATCTGACTGTACTCACTGGGGGCCACTAACATAGGGGCTTGGAAAAAGAGAGTAAAAAAGATGGATAGATTGGGTTTTATTAGTCTACACACACCAAGCAGGCACCAAAATACGGGGCTGAATTCATGAGGCTATCTAAAAGCAGATGTGCAGAAATAGCTCTGTGCTGAAGGATTCCCACAGATAGACAAATGCTGTGTAAAAATACTACCAATAAAATCCAAGTGAAATGTCTGTGTTGGATACACCGAGCTCACATCATTAAGTAACAGTGCTATGAGGTTAGTGTAAAGAGATTCTTTTGTTTCAATCTAAACTGGAAGAGATCTTTACAATTTTAAGAAGCCTGAAGGACTCTTTGGGAGACTCAGATACTAATAGCTCACTACAAATGTAACTACTAATTCTTTGTTGTGCTCTAGGCTCTAATTGACAGCATTGATAAAGGATCAAAGATTACATTTATCTAAGTCACTTTTGTTGTCTAGTCACAGTTTTTGAGGACAACATTCAGATTTCAAGTAATGTTTGCTAAATTCAGAGGTTTTGGGGACTGAACTTTGGGGTAAATATTCATCATACAGCAGGGAACAACTAAAACATGAATTTTAACTTCAAAGTCCATTCCCATTCCTCCTTTCCATGGCAATGCTGTTGAGATTACAGCTAGGCTATGAGAATTCAGAAGGGAAAGCATTTTCTTCATTTCCCCTCTAGAAACATCAAAGAGCAGAGGTGACTTTGTGCTCCACAGTGTCTGGCCACCAAACCCTCTCCCAGATGATCCAGGAGGATGACAAACAGGTGACAGGGCAGCTGGCACAGTGGTGGAACACCAAGAGCATCATTTCAGCAACTGCGCCAGCAGCACAGCCCACCAGATCAGAGGAGAAAGTCTCACTTGCTGTGCCCCACACTTCAAGCCAAGGTGACATTGCATCCTCTAGTGTCTTGGAAATTGTGCAGGTGGTCATGAGGGCAGAAATACATCCCATCTCACAGTAATTAATATTGTAACTGTGGAACACATGCAAAGCTGCAGAGATAATTATTCAGAATTTCACATTCTTGGTAGGACAGTTGTAAGCAATGTAGATGTGTTTGTTAAACCCTCCCCAGTCATGCCACAGTACTATTTTCTGTAGAATTTCTGAGGTGAAAACTCCTATTTGGCTATTATATGAACATCAGCTGCAAACATATGGAAACCCCCCCATAGCACCACAAGTCCTTCAAAGCCCACAACTCTAATTAAACAGGATGCCTGTTCCCAACTGAAGCAGAAGGGCTCTGGCTCTCATGCCAGGGAGCTAACAGGGCCTGGCTGCCAGGATGGTGAGACTCACAAGGCTCATCTGCGCTGCATAATGAAGTCCCACAGAGGCACTTGCTTGCACAGTAGTCTCTGGACACAGTTAAAATGTGAGCTATGTTTTGCTGGGGATTACCATGTTGTTACTGGTTCCCCTGACAGCATCAGCTCCAAAGTGTAGATACAGCCAAAGGGAACCCTTAAAAAATCCAGATGCACTCCTCAGCTTTAATGAGTTTTCCTTTCCCCAGAATATTACTATACATCTTCTACAGTGACAGCCATGAGCCAGATACTTCAGCAGAGAAGAGGATCAGTTTATTTGGTGTGTGCTTGCATTCTTCAGCTGAATACATGAAACCATGAATAGAACACTTGGCTCTCAGTAAATCTTTTAATGGATACTATATGAATATACTACACAGTACATAGCAGCCTCTTGCCATCTAGAAGGTGACTTAATAGTTATGCTAGTAAGGAAAATTAAATGCAACAATAAGTATCTTGACCCATTAAAAGGGATTTACAGCAAACCATAATAAAGTTTTCTACAAGATGTGACCCTGGACTGGTTCAGATAACCTCTTCCCCAGTACACCTTCCTTTAAGCACCAGAAAAGAGCTTCCACATTGACAAGGGGTGTCTAGGAAAAAATAAACAGACAAGGAGGCATTTATATGAAAAAGCACTTAAATAATCTAATCTCTGTAGCTAATTTAAGAACTCCTAGGGAAAGAGAAGGTACAGATAAGAAATCTTAATGAGGTCAGGTCAAAAATCAACACATGATCAGCAATCAAATGCTTGCTGACTGCTGCCTGTTCATTATATGTGATGAGTTTGACAGTTTCTCAAGAGGAGAGACCATTACAAAAATGGTAAAAAAATTCCACTATAAAACCCACTGAGCCAGTATTAAAGTCTTCGTAAACAGTGGAAGTCTGGTAAAGCATTGTTAGCCATCACTAAAGTATTGCTAAGCAACCCTTTATCCTCCTTAGGACTGGATTAGCTTCATCATGGCAATAACTAACAGCCCTTCATCCTTGCTTGCAATGCTTAGCTTGAAGTGCTATGTAATTTTCTTTGAAACTCAAGTGACAGTTGCCACTCTAATTCCCAGCCCCTGCCAAGGCGTGGGGGGGAGATGCATGTCTGCAGGGAAACCTGTCTGCAGCTCCCAGCAGCTTCAGAAGCCAGGCTGCAGGGCACAGCAACTAATTCATCTTGAAAGACAAGCAATATTTATTCACTCTCACCCTTTAGTTCTTTGCTGATTGCAATCAGCAGCTGTTACCCCTCTTTAGTATTGATTTAAAGCAGCCCAGCCTTACTCTTGCCCAAAGCTAGAGTTGCTACCGTCAGAATTTCTACTAAACCTCTGTTTAACTGCAGTAAAAGACTGAAACCAAGAAACTTCTGGGAATGGACCTCACTCAACTATTGCTCCAAGTTAACAGCTTACCTCTAGGCATTGCTAGGATTTTCTGTCTTTTTTTTTGTATGCCATTTACATCTGTATCATCTCAGTGAGACTTCCAAAATGGTCCTTCCTGGGATATTAGTAATAAATCACCTAGCAGAGTGAACTCAACCAGCATTATTAGCTCACCCAGTCTAGCCAATCTCCAAAGGAAGACAGGAGTAATGAGGGACTTAACCTGCCTCATCCTGTTCTGAGCCCCAGTGTGGTGAGGGGTCAATTAGAGACCAGCACCAATAAATTGATACTTCAGGAAAGCCAAGGAGCTTAAAAAAAACAAGCTACACAAGTGTTGCATGTCTTCCTTCCTGTGGTCACAGGTGCTGGGTGAAGCAGCATCCAGCAACCCATCCACTTTCCCAGACTACAGCCACAAAGGGTGGGAAGTTCCCAGACACCTTCCCAGCCTTCTTTTGTCTCATCTCAAATTCATTCTCAGATTAGCATAGCTATACTAACAATAGCACTCCTAAGCCTACCTGTGCTTTAACAAAGGTACAGCTGCTTTTTCTTTAGTCTAACAGATGTGGTCTGTCACCAGCTAGACCCACAGTGCAGCTTTAATGAGTGGCTAGAGCTTACTCATATAGCTGTCTGCTTCAGTTGGTAAAATAATAATTTCCTGTGAGCTAGAATTACTTGTTTACTCCAAAAGTTCAAGTCTAAACCTACAAGAGATGTCTGCTAAAAGCAACTTTTATAGCAGAAAAAAAATCGGGTAGTAAGAAACTTTGCTTTTTAGTGAAAACATGGTGACATTACAGAAACACGTCTTCAGATATTGTGGCTGTGTCAGCCTGACCATATCAGAGCAGGAAAAAGGTGCCATCTAAATCAGAACAGATAATGTATCTATTATTTTTGATTTAAGAAGAGCTCAAAAAATTGATGCCTTTTCTCAAAGACTAATGTCTGGGGCAGATGGCATCAGCTCACATGCTCCTATTCACAGAGGTAAATAGGAGCATGTGAACTGGTATGTTCTTGCAGGATTAGTAGGACTACCATTAACATGACAATCTAGGGGAGCACATCATTTAAGGAATTAATCTCTCAGCTCATAAAGGGTTGTTTTTTTTCCCTTTGTTTCCTGAAAAGGCAATAAACATTGACAACACATAAGATGGTTTAGTTTTGTTACAGCAAAAGCTCCAGCTGCTCCCCAAGGAAGGGGAACCAAAGGTAATCCCAGTGGGGGTACTGCCTCACACCCACAGCACCTCAGCTCTGCAACCAGAGCCATCAACAGACCCAGACCCAGGAAGACATAAGCAGGTCTAGGGGCCACTCAAGAAACCCAGCCAGGAGCAGAAGGAGATAAAACCAGATGAGCTACAATGTGCATATAAGGTGCCATCCAGGAGACAGCTACTTATGGTGTCAGTCCAAGCAGCACAGGCAGCAACAGGGCTCCAAACCAGCACTCCTGCAACATAGCTCAGGCAGAGGAAAGAAAAATGAGTCCTACGCTGAGCTTAAATAGGGTCCAGGGCCTATGGTCAGGGTGTGGGTGAGGTCTCAGGTGTGGCTGCTCAGGCCCATTAAGTCCACATGAGGCCGTGACACATACATCTGTTGATGACATTAAACACTGTGCATGAAGCCATACTGATTTATTCTGAAGGCAGACAAGAGTCACATATCAGAGCTTCTCCCAGAATGTCCCCATGACAAAGTCCCATGGCTCTGCTGCACCATGAAACACTGGGCTGGCAGCAGGCAGTGGCAGTGCAGTCAAACTCTAAGGATATTTTTTTTTTTTTTTCCTAAATTCCCAAATTTCCCAGGTTAATGCCACCTCACTCAGTTTAGAATCTAAGCCTCCTTCAGTTGGTTTGGCTGTCTCACACACCCTGGGACACAGCTTAGAACAGAAATGCCTGGTGATAGGCAGTCAGATTTGAATAAGTGCACAATAAATTTATTTTTCCTAAAATCTGGCATGTATAGACAGTGTAGCCCACCCTTCCTTCCATATCTTCCCTGTCTGGGGCTGAGTCTTCTTCTTTATCTTCAGTGAGCAGCTCTGACATTCTCCAGATATGCACATGAGGTCATGCAGAGACTTTTTGGCCAAGTACCCTGCTTATCCACAACGCTTGCACGTAAAAGAGGTTGGGGACATCTTCCCATATTTGAACCAAAGGGAGAGCTTTATCTCTGCAGGAGCCCCAAAGACACAATACAAATGTTTGCCTTACACTGTTTTGCTCCTTAACAGCTCCCTCACAGCTTTCAAGGGAATAGATTGCAGGGCTGTGCCAAAACTGGCAGCTTCCTGGAGAATTTGGAGCAGATAACTTTAAATAGGTTGAAGGTAAAGAAGACACCCAGTAAAACATGAGTCACAGTGAAATGGAATACTAAAGCAGAAGACTGAGGAAACTGTGTGCTAAAGAAACGTTTTTTTTGGCATAGCCAGGCTGGGGCTTTTTGCAAATAACACTGATTGCTAATTAAACTGCTCCTACTCTTTATATTTCCTTTTTATAAACTTGCTTTTCTCTGATATAGAGACAATGAGGAACTCGCGTTTTCCTGATGTGCCACTCAGTGAAACTGGTGGAAATGCATATAAGACATTCCCTTAGGAGAATGGGAATTGTGGGATTCGGAAAAGAGCCCCAGTCACACAAATGGACTTTCATTATTTGGTATGTGAGTTCATTATACGTGGGTTCAATTATATTTCATCAGTGAAGAGAAAATAACCTTTTCATCTAATGTATCTAGTTGAGTTGAATGCTAAGCACATCTGACACAGCTTTTTGGGGAAAAAAAAAGAGAAAACAAGAACAGTAGCTACGTGAAAAAAAAGCCAAACAAAATGACTCAGGCATCTCGGCGCCTCAGTGAGTTCTCTTTTCTCACGGAGCCATCGGATAAAGAAGTGAATGAAGTACAGTAGCTTAACATGCACCGCATGAGTGTGTGCAGTGCCACATTTGCTGATTTACTAACTCGTTTTGTTTGAGGGGCACTTGAAAGGCTTTGACATTTACAGCTCTGTAGGCAAATGTGAAAGGAAAGAATAGATGCTGTATCTCCAAGCTCCCAGCTGCTGGTAAACGTCTACTCAAAGTGCCAGCAATCCACATGAAATCAGGAGGCACTCTCAGCCACAGAGCTTCCCAGGTTTGTCTGTGAACACTATTAGAGCAAATATGTCAAAAGTCAGCAGGGTTAAAAATGAAAATCGACCTCTCGGTGAGATGTGAAGTCTCTCAATGGAAAGTTGTAATGCCTTTACCAAGTTTTCTATTCAAACGCAGTGCAAGCTGGATTCAGAAAAAGAGCCCAGAGCCTGCAGTTAGCAGCCATGTATCAGTTACCAAGCATACATCGGGTATCCTAAGATACTTAAGTCAAAGGGGTTTTAGGATGCTTTCCTGAACTTTAATTGCAAGGACAGTTTTGTTTCTATGTGAGACTCACATTATACAAATGTTTATTCTACTTTATGTCCCCTGCTTCACGAAGGCCTTACAGCTTTCAAGGACGTAACACACACAGACATACTAGGAGCAGGACATGCAAGTCTCCTGAAGTTTCAAATACTGTACTCAGCAGTGTTATTTTTCACATGTATAGCTGTTACATTTTGATTTGTCAAGCCCAAAAGCTTTTTCTCTTTCTGAATCAATCAGTGGCACCCATTTTTGACAGTGTGTTTTTTTTGAAGCTCTTCAATTCAGCCTTAGCAATCTTGGTGTTGGATTTGTTGGTACAGCATAATTTTTCTACTCTGCCATGAGATGAAGCCTCTGTTTGTCTGCTGCTTGCTGACAGGCAGCACTTTAAGAGTCTGAAGTTGTCCCTAAATCCAGTTATTCTTTGTCAGTTCTTCCTGCCTATTTGGTAGGACCCTGCCTATTCGATTAGGATTTTTCATCCACATGAGGAGTAGCATGGCAAAAACTGAAGGAAGCAAGGGAAGAAGCAGGGTGGTGCAGGAGGTTAAATGAGATGGGGAAGAGGAAAAAGCAAAGATAGCAATGGAGTGGGAAAGTTGTGAAAAGATACAAAGGGAATACAATTTTTAAGACCAGCAGGGAGTGAGAGAAAGATCATGACAACTGTTTTCACAAGAGGGATGGTGTGGTGCTCTCTCGTAACGTATAGACTGTGTTCGAAATATTCTCTACACATTTTTCATGCTGCCTTGCTCAATTGGAAACCTACATACAGGATAATTGCCTGTGTTTTCTTCCAATGGACCTCAGAACATAGCGGAAGAGAAAAAGGAGAAAGTCATATGCTTGGATGTAATCCACAATTAGAAAGCACTGCTGGTCCTGTAGTTTAGACATGGTCTGTTTTAAACACATTCAGACAGACAAGAAACGGAAGGCAGCCGTACTCTCTGCCATGCTAATCTGGAGAATTAATCTGAAAGATGTTTTAAACATGGTTTCAGAGTTCACTAATAATATCCATTCTTCCGATTACACTTTGTCCTCTCCGTCATCTCAGAGACTCATGTGAAAGACAAACTCCTAATCAAAAGTGTATGCAAATTTGCACTCCTCTTCCACAAGCAAGACCTCTGCTAAAACCACTCAACTACAAAACTCATTCAGCCTTCCACAGACTAGGAATCATTAAGATCCATTACTTTCTCTTGCATTCACATTCACAATGCCTACAAAATCAGTGTTGGAGGGATGCCATGGGGTATACAGGCATGTGTTCACCATCCTTTCCCTTGTCCCATGAGGAAGGGTCACTGCATGCTGAAACAGCTGATCCCTGGTTTTAGTTTTTCAGCCTCACAATCTGGTCACCACCCCCTGCCCTTCCTGTGTGCGGTGGCTCTGTGGAAGGTAATTCCACTTAACTGGTAACTTCTGGGGAGCATCAAGGGTGAAATTCATTCGCTTCCTTAAAACTGCCAAAACAAATCCTCCTGTTTCCCATACTACTGCAAGAGAAGACAGCAGAGGTCTTTGGGAAAGTACATGGCTCTTGTAGTGCCAGATACAGCACTGGTGAGTTGTTATACTGGAAAGTGTTACAGAAAAGTAGGGTATTTCATTTATATCTACATAGTATTGTTTAACAAATAAGGACAAATTCCCCAGAATTGTTTGCTGAAATATGAATCACACATAGCTTGGATTATTGTTAGAATATTCACTTTATTTCTCTTCTTAGAGGTTCATATCTATCACGTCTTATGCTCAAAATATTTTTAATTATAAAAAAATGCTGTCAACGTATTCTTTTGAAAACTAAAACAATGCAGTGGAAGAAAGGCTGCTTTCCTCATTTCCCAGTGCATATAAATGACTATTGCCATTCTGTGAGAATGCCTTTTGAACAGTCGATCACTGCCACCCACCATGCACACATCGGTTCTGATTCCCTCCCTGCACAGATCAATTCCTTAGGCTTTATATTTCTTGAAAATCTGACATTTTTAGATTGGAGATAAGGTCAACACCGCATTCCTTGCCTCAGATGATGAGTTTCTAGGCTTGATTCATGTTGACTTCTATCAGAAGAGAATATAAAATAGAATCGTAACAGGCCTGCAGAAAAAATAAATTAAGCAAAACAAATCATTCTTTTCTTCTGCTCTGATGCTGGCAATAAACATCACTGTAGCTGTGAAATGCAAATGTGTAAGGGCTTTCACTCACTGACAGCAGACATCACATCACCAGAGAGATGGCCTTGAGATCCCTGCCAGTCGCAGTCGCAAGCCATCCCTATGGCAACTGAAGCAGGGGCTGCATGGAAGAGTAATACTGGGAAAAGGCTTACTTAATATTCTCTAGCAGCTGAAAATAACAGAAAAGTCAGCACCACAGGGGCAGCCTGGTTTCTGCAGATCACATCAAGGGCTTTGTCCCCCACAGGCAGTAAGGACAGCTACAGGGTGACAATTCAGCTGAGCGGTGGGGAAATACAACTTGACGTGCAGGGGTCTTGGCCTTTGATTATCCTGGCCCAGATTCTGATTATAGCACAGTGACCTTAATCTGGCTCACATATACAAATTTCCTTCCCATTAAAAGGAAAATACAGAGAGAATCCTGAAACTTGGGCACTGAGGAGGCAACACACCCAGGCTGAGGAGCTGTCTGAATGCTATGAAGCCCATGTTCTTCTTTCCAGACATAGTCAGGGGACTAAAACTGCTTCCAACACATCCTTTTGCAGTTTGCTTTCTACCCCTTAAGGTAAAGGCCTTTTCAGAACAACGCAAAAATGCTGAAATGCTCCACAATCTCAGAACTTCATGAGCAGGAAAAGAGCAGGTATGAGGGCAAGCGCAGCAACTAAAATCTGTTACAGGCTGATGTTGATGCTAGAGGTTGCTGTTGAGAACTAGAAGAGTGGTTCCACCATGTCATGCCACCACTCTTCAGGGAACAAAGGTCTACCTTCTTTCCTTGTGCCTTCAAGCTCTTACAGCCAGTAACGGCTCTACGGATTGCTTCTTTCATGTCTCCAGTTCAATTTTGAACAACAAGATCCTACATGGCCCCCTTGTTTTATCAACATGTACCTCTCGTTTTTGTATTTTTCATTAGGAATGATTATAGAAAGGTGAGCATCATTAAAAAGAGGAGAAAGATAGCAAAATTTATGTGTTAGAAGCAGAAACAACGGACAGGAATTAATTGAACCTTAATAAGGAAACTGTTAGTTGCTCTAAATATCCTAAATGGAGGCTTAAATAAGGTGGACGGTCAAAGTTACAATCATGTTTCAATGTCACTTGTAGTAAATATCAATAGGAATTAGCTATTTAGAAGCAAGACAAGTTTAGCTATGGGAAAAATCTCCTACAGAAGAAAAATGGGAAGAAAAAAAGAAGAAAAAAATCTATCAAGCTGAAGCATTTGAAGCAATTTAAAATCAAGAAGTGAGATCAGAAATGTGCCAGTCACCACTACTGCTCTGGAGCTGTCCCTCCACTCACAGAGCAGCACTGACCCAGCAGGAAGGCAGCTGGCTGTGTGCTTGCCATGCTCCTAGCTCAGCCTTGCTTTCTGCAGGCTGCAAGAAATCATGGAGAAATTGCGACTGGCCAATAATGAGAGCAGTTGAGAATAAAGTACTGAATTAGGTAAGGAGCCCAGACACATTACAAAAGGAAGCGGAGAACTAGTGTAAGTAATCTTCAGTGAATCACCAACTGGAGCAGCCATGGAAAAAGAGTTTATTATCTGATAGTTACAAGTGTTGGGGAGGGACTGGATCACCAGAGGACATCTGCACAGTGTTTTCATCAGCCTAATTGTGCCAACATTAACATTAGCCAACAAGAACTGAGCTCAGTGTATTAAATAAACTTTGCCAGTATTAACCTGTTAAAACTCTCTGCTTGACTGAGCCAAGTTCTTCTTCAGCCCACCTGGAGCAGCATATGGCGCCACCAACCAGATTAATCCTTTTAATCCATACATTGTGGCAACTTGTAATGAGATACGGAGTTTTCCACTGATTCTAATTCAGCCCTCGTCAGTCATGGTTTTCAGTCACTGCTGCCTCAAGGAAGGCTTTTCTGAAGTTATTCCCGTTACTGTTGTGACTTCATTTCCTCATAGACGTGTGATTACCATCGTGGTTGGCAAATTGGCTGGTAATGTCAGCAGAGTGTCTGAGGCTGAGTGGATCCCAGAAGTGGAGTGTGAAGGCTCCAGGTCAGGACACAAATAGCAGGATAACACCAAGTGCAACTCCAGAGACATTTTCCAGCAATGGGTCTGTGTAGGCTCTCATCTTTCATGGGAGAGCCATGCATCTCTGTGTCTTTTGTTACATGCACCTAAAGGTGCAACCTTGGCTTGGCCTACCAACCCTCCTCCTCTCATTTCAGTGATAAGTAAAGGTGTGCTCACAGGGGACAGAAAATGGAATTAGGCTTTTCTGGATCTGTGGTTTTCCTTCTCTAATTGCTGGTTTATAATAAAGATAAAAAAAGGTCTTTCTTCTAATAGCAGACCACAAAGCTCTGCTGTAAGCTGAGGTCAGAGAAGAAAATGGGGCTTCTCTCGAGTAGAGAAATTATTCTCAAATGCCATCTATACCTGTTACAATTTAGTTCAGTGGTCTCACACAGAGGTGCAGCCTGCGTGCAGCCAGACACCATTCACAGGAGAAGCCTTGGGTGTGAGGACCAGCTTGGACAAACTTAGTTATCAGTGATGTTAAGTAGAGAAGGAAGTCGGCAAGGAGGAGAAGCAAATATTGAATCTGACTTCACTGTCCTTCCCAGAGAAACAGCTTTCTCCTCTGTGGCCAGGACTGGCACAGGCAACTTCCTCCCTGAGTCTTGGTTTTCTTGGCAAAAACTGTTTTATTGAGTAATTTTTCTCCCAATGGGTCCAATCCCTGACTTGTTTCAAAAGTATTTGGCAATATCTTTCTCATCACCCTTTTTGTTGCCTCTGTGTTCTCGGGCTGCTCATGGGGTGATGCATTGCTGCTGGGTGACATTTGCAGACATGTTACTGACAGGAACAGAGAGCCACAGTGATTTCCTGAGGTGAAACTTCCCGCTAATCTGTGTGTGTCTGTGTTTGTGGATGTGTTGTTTCTTATTTTTCTTTGGCCTTCATGTGATGTCTCAGCTGTACAAATTACATCACCATCACGCTGATATAAATTCCAGTTATTCGCACTCCAGACAACCCTGCTGCTCATATCTCAGAGCTGGAGCTGAGGAGTTTCTAATGGTCTTGCCCCAGATTCAGGTACTTGATCCAAGCCAATCATCTCTCAAAATAAAGGGCTATGTATACAGATAATTTTGTAAACCACTGAGTATACATGAAGGAGAAAAATCTGAGTTGTATTTTCAGGTGACAAGTTTCAGACTTAATTTAATCTCTTTAAGTGAGCCTTCAGATGATACAATTTTCACTTTCCTTGAAAAATGTTCCCACAAAGGATATGTTTTATTCTTGACTTGACCAGGGCTCTGGTGAAACAAGGGTGGTGTTATGGGAGGCCGATATCACATAACTAGGGGTAAGAGCAAAAGCTTTGTACATTGTCTGATGTCCAGTGAAAAGCAGTGAACAAAAAGAGTATAAATGTCAGATGCTGTATGTAAGCAGTGCCAGTGAGCTGACAAGCTCTCCTGTATAGCAGCTTCCACAGCAGATAAGCTATAAAAAGCCTTTAAACTGGAAGAGGGACCCAGTTCTCAGCAGGAAAAATAAGAGGACTCTTTCATAACTGAATTCACTGCACAGGTTTATATTTAAATGATAAATCAAGTTTAGATTTATATGTATCATGTATTATATGTCTTTATACAAAAATCTAAGGTGGGGAAAATGGCAAAAACAATGACACTTTATTTTTTAATATTTGCAACACAATTTAACATGATAAAACCCAGTTTCCAACCCTCTGCCACTTTGCCCCACATCTCTTCCAGTCCAACCCCATTAATCCCCACTAAACTCCTCGTCTCAGCCACAACCCTGAGGAGCCCCTGAGACAGACACCAAGACACAGAGGTTAAATCACACAGAAATCAGAAGTCACCTCCTTGGTGAACTTGCTAGCTGAGAGACTCATTAAGACATTAAGGACAAGGTGTACTAGGAAAGTCAGAAAAGGGTCAGTTTGGGAAAGCCAGAAGAGAGTCCCTCTAGGTTTATGTTGCTTGAGCATGGCACGGCTGCAGCATTTTGAATGTCTACAAAACTGCTGGGTCTTTAAGAAAACACTGAGCTGGTGGCTGAAAATAGTGAAGAAAAAATGGAAAAAATGATATATTACCATGGTGTATAAAACTATTGCCAGAATAGTATTGACCGAACTAGTATTAAAGAGTATTGAACTATTGATTGACAGAAAGTATAAGCTTGGACACAGTGTAAGACACAATATGATGTGCATGAGAAGTTACATTCATGGTCTGACCATCACTAACTGCACGAACAACACACTACAGCACCCACAGCCACTAAGCCACCAAGCCACCATATATGCTGTTCCATGCATACTGTCTGGATGTAGTGTGTGCCATTAAGAAAAATGACAATAACAATAATAAAATTATTAATATACAATAATAGATTAAAATAACACACTTTTTCACATGCAGACAGGTTGGTACAGAATTAGGAAAGTAAGCTGAAATATTCAAGTCTGCCAGAGTGAGCTGGTGGTAACAAGATGAGGGCTAAAAACTGCCTTGGATAAAAATCGTAAATGCATTTCACTGCATTCTTCCAGGAACCAAGGCAGGCTGCGAATGAAGCTGCAATAATCAAAAAAGGCAGTATGGAAGCTAACAAGAAGGTGCTGAATGAGAGCTGTTCTATGGCCATGTTCATTTGTAACTATAGTTACATGTTATAGTTTCATGGGTTTTATTGTCTGTACATTGCAGTACAATGATTTTTCTATGAAAATAGAACATCAACCTGGAACTGAAAGCCCAGAGAACTGCAAACATGCTCCACTAATGGCACTGACTGTTTAGAATACAAACTACATTTTTGCTTTGGCTGCAGATCAAATTGTGGGTAGTTCAGGTCATTTCTCTTTCTGTCCAGACAAGTCTTCCATTTCTAGCTAGCTGTTGGCCTTGCCATTTCCATCTCAGAGTTGCTAATACAGCAATGTCTTCTGTAAAATGTTTTAGACTTACTGTCATTACTGCCTCTGTAGTTTGTCACTTGCAGCCTGTTGCTCACATTCTTTCCTTTCCCATTCTGAGAGACTTTTCATAACAGAGATGATGGGCCAAATCCATTTTCTGACAGACAGCTTGTCATGTTAAAATTCCCAGTGTCATGATTGTCATCCATTTCTTCTGAGTATTATAGAAACCTTAGGCATTCCTTTGAATGCTCGGTCCTCAGACCCTTGCATGCACTTTACCCAACTTGGCAATGCAACAACAGTCTCAACACCCTGTACTGCCATTATGGCAACAGTACTTTAAATTAAGAAGAGAATTCAGTACTGCATCAGTAGCGGAAAAGAAAAAGACTTGTTTTCTTAATTTGATGTGTGGTGTGGGATATTGACCTATGAATGAAGGCCAATAAACTTTCCTTCTTTGCAAGTAGAACTGTTATTATTTCATTTACTGTTAATTATTTTTATAAATGGAAATATCATAGAGGTAATACGGAGAACAGAGATATTACAAAAAGGCATAAAGCAAGTATATATTTTTTTTAATGTTCTTAATTAAAGTTGTAAAATTTCAGACTAGAAAATTTCCACTTGAATGACTCACATTATTAAGTACAGGACTGTATGTTCCCATGGCTCAGGAAACTTAGTAAATATATCATTAGTGGTCCACACAGAGAGAATTAATAGTTTGATGTTGGTGTTCTTATTTTGAGCAGCTTAACGCAGTAATGATACAACTGCCTTTATTTTTCCATAAATGTTGTTGTTGCTCCTGCCACAGTATATTGTGTGATCAGAGATGCAAAAGGAAGGAATTCACATGATTGTCCATAATTCAGATTAAGACTGGCTTTCCATACGACCACACTATGGATGGCTGAATACCTTATATGTGTATATGTATGTGTATATATATATACACACATAAAATGTATATGTTACATATATATAATACATAATAAAAATATAATACATGCTCTGTAACTTTAACAGGCTCATTTCCTTGAGCCTGTATGTTAAAATCATGCAATATTTTCCTGCTTTTTTTAATGGAACATGAAACATACCAGTAAGAGAAAAAAAAAAAAGATATTAGGCCTTTTGGAAATTTTCTGTTCTAGGAAGAGGTTAACACTGTACAGCATAACTTAAGCCAAGTCTTTTACTGGATCTCAGAAGCATGAATATATGGACCTGTGTGAGGTGCAAATTATTGACTCTGCCTATCTACAGGTGCTACAATTCCAGTCTATTGATCTGTTGATACATGTTTCATCTTAAGAACTTGGTCCTCATCTACTTGGATATTAAAAACCTCATTATATCACTGTCCCTCTAGGTGCAATAGTTGGTGAGGTTGATCCACTGTATGGTAGCTCCACACTGCCAGTAAGTTAATGCATACATTCAGGTGTAGTTTCACATGATACAGAAAAAAAAAAGATCCCACTCTCCAGCAGTGGTGACACTGCTGTGCTTTAATAAGCTTTGTTGGATCTGAGTGACACCACCTGGGACCTCCACCCCACAGCCATGGCCCAGTAGCTCTATTTAAGCTCAGCCTGGGGCCTAGAACTATGTTGGAAGGCTACAGGTTTGCATCTTCATAATGCTGCTACCTGTTTCCAACACTTACTCATCTAGACTGCAACCTGGAGACTGATTGCTTAATTTCAGTTTGCCTTGCTGCTATGTGTCTACCTGGCAACCACTGGATCTGATCTTAGCCCTGACATATGGACTAGCTTATTTACCTGCGCTCATCACAGTGACATTGCCTGATGGTCTTGGACTCTTTCTTGGTTGAACCTGTCCTACTCCTCTTGCTCAGGTACTGTGGGAATGGCCTGTGGCTGAAGAGGTCCTGCTGGCTATGCTGTCCCACTTGGTATCTATCCTTAAGGAGCAGTAGGCCCTTGCTTCACTGGAAAGTAGTCAAGAGCAAATATTAATGTAAAAAGTAGCTGAGTGGGCATAAGGTGGTGATAAAGTGATATTTTCTCAATGCAATCCTTCAGTCTCTGACCATTTTAACCAAAGTTGGTGCCTTTATATTTAATAACTGTAAATTAATTTCCTTTATCTAAATTTCTCAAGTCTTCCTTTGAACCCATGTAAAGCTTTAGCACCCATGGTGTCCTGTAGCAAGTTCAATGACATAATATATGATGTGAAGAACAATATCATCTTTGTTTTGAACCTCTTATCTGCTATGACACCCATCACTTCTTGAAGTGACTTCATGGAACAAACAGTTCATATTTACATTCTGCATGTCACTTTACACTGTAGACTTCTATTGTACCCCTTTCTTAGGCATCTCTTTTGGGGGCCAGAGAGTCATAGCTATTTATTCCATATTTGCATACAAAAAGGGGTGTAGCCAGGAGTGTGTGTGCTCACCCTTCTGCTTATTAGTACTGAAATTAAGATATGAGGGATGCTTAAGAATGTGTGCTTGCATGGTTTTAATAATTCAGTATATACATATTGCTATGGGTTTAAAGTCTCACAAGCTCTGTTGTGCTAAGCAGACTGAGAAAAGTGCAACAGCATAGCTTGTCTACAGATGTCTTGGCAGCCCTGCAGAGCAGTATTTAGGGAAGCACCTGTTTCTCCCCAGTCAATAGGGCTGCTCTGTTGAGATGCATTGTTCCTTTCTACTGTCACTATGTAAGTGAAAATAATTTAGAGAAGAAATAGCACAGTTTTTAAACTTTAATAATTGATCTGTAAAATGTAGAATCATTGTTTTTGTTAGTAATTGGTTTCTGGTCTCTACAAAGTCTTCCAAGTGGAGGACACACAGGGTTTGCAATTAAAACTGAAAAGGGTATAGGCTGTATCGGACAAAGTGCAGCTATTCCATTGTGTTGCCATACATATACCAAGGTCAGTTTATGGAGAATGCAGCACAGACCAGATTTTCAAGCTGGATACTGAATAGGTTGGAAAAAAGCTTTTGCTTTGGGAGCTGCTGTATGCTTAGCTCTTGTTGGAGCTTGACCTTAAAGGATTAAGAAAGACTAATCTGTACAGGCCAAACTGTTCCACATGAACACATGCATTGGGAAGGAGGTGATGGGAGATGGGTTAGCAATCAGCAGTGTGCTCCCAGTGGGGACAAACAACACTCTATTCCTGCTGGCAAAGAATGAGGAGAGGCAGGACAGATCTCTGTCAGCCTGTGCAGATTGTGTGTCATAGTAAATATCCACTAACAACATTCCAATGGAAAAAAAATAAGACTTGGGAAAGAACCTATTTGCCACTGTAAATTTAGCTTCATGACTGAGCTGTGTCACATGAGCTCAACAGATCTCACAGCCTGAGGCTGTTGAAAGACCCCTTTTTCCAGCGACCTTATAACTGTGCAAGTTAAAGTAACTGCTTTCTATTCCTGTTAGTGATGACCCACAGCTCCTAAAAGGAGTAGGACCTTTCGCCCTGCTCCACTGCTGACTGCTGTTGCCAAGTTCAGACTATTAGTCTGTCTCTTCTGAGACACTTCAGATAAAGGAGAAGAATATCCAGTGACTGCTAGCATGAAAATACTTTGCAAATGTGCAAACAACTGCTTCCTGACCCTGGTGAGCAGGGCTGGTTTTGAGATATTCTGCAGAAAATCCTGTGGATCTGGAAGAACTGTTGCTTCCTTCTGCTTCATCTGACCTGCATTCACTAGCCCAACTAGCATACACAGGAGGTCAGAGCCATGTTATGATGCTGAAGGTGAACGCCTGGTTTTTGTTAGTTAATAGTAGCTAATGATGAGGGGAAAAAAGTGCTATAAACAAAACAGCATCCATGGCAACATAGGCATTTACTCTTGAACTTGTTGAAATAGGAATAATTAGCTTTTTTATTCAGTTCTTATATTTTAAAAGCTTACACAGGCAGATGTGGGTGTGTTCTGACAATAATCAGCTGAGTCAGAAATCTTCAAGGAAGCTTGTAATAAAGTTCTAGGAAGGACCTTCCTCTCTTACAGTTAAGTTTTTATATTCAGAATGCGATCTGAATTGCTCAGCTCAAGGCTTGAGCTTTTTGGGCTATTATGAAACAGTTTCATGCAATTGTTTCAAATGAAATGCTTTTCCTACTGCCTTTGACAATAAAAATTAAGGTACCCAAGCTTTCACTTGCTGGAATACATGAATGTGTAAGTCTTACCAATCTAATTGGTTACAGCACTTCCCACCAGCGAGTGTGTGCTACCAGTCTGGTTATATGGTCCTTACAACTATACCAGATAAAGACATTTGTTCTGTTTTAGAGTAAAAAATGAGCACAAAAATCAATTGGTTCATGTTGGAATAGGAAGTGAATACATACTGATGGGTTATAGCCTGGTTCCTCAGGCTGCATTCTCCTTCCCCAGTTGTTAGGTGGGCTCCTTGACTGGAAACCAGGTGGAGACATGTTGGGAAACATCTCCTTGCAAAGGCTACACTTCTGCATCATCATATTAGGAAAACAAGATTACAAGACTCTTCCAAATGAAGGGCTTGTTCTGAGAAACCTACACTTAGGGTCCACAATGCGAATTCACACTTTCAAATGCACTAATACACCAATGGCTGAAAGGGCTAGCAAAACTAAGAGCAATACTGCTAGTATCTACAGAGCAATTTGAAGTATACATCTTATTGTTTTCAGAGTGCGAGATCTGCATTCTCAGGTAACTGAGGATTCTGGAAGTACACAAATTAAATTTGGGTTCAGGACTTTGGCTCTGTACTTCACTGACCTGAATAAGGTAAAAGAGAGTATGAAGAAGGTCATCACTTGGCTCAATAAGCTTACACAGCTCCTTACAACCTTTATCATCCAGGCCTCCTTATCTTGCTCCATCTGCTCCAGTGATATTTTTAGTATACATTCAGTGTACAGTTTTTCCAGTCTGGCTGCCTGACCCTTTGGTCTCCTAACAATGCAGCTGCAGTAGAAGTGGTGCATGCAACGGCTGCCAGTGAGTGGGATTTTTTCCAGATCCCAGAATAATCCCCGAATTTGGCCAATCCTGTCCCCTTGGAGCTGTTTTTTAACAAGTCAGGCTGGGAGGTTTTCTCTGTAAGGTTCTCTTAACCTAGAAACGGCTAGGCTTTGAAGTTAACACTTCATTAAGATTAACTGGGGAAGTTCACACCTCTGCTGGGAGTTTGTCTAGCAGACTCTGTGAGACAGAAGTCAGCTGATTTACACACTGATGCCTGGCTTTGTAGCTGTAAAAGCAAGGGCAGAGGCTGGGTTAAAGAACAGTGCAAGACCTGAAAAATGACCCTGCTTCCACAGGCTGGGCTTCTCCTGATCTTAATACAGTGAATGGATGCTGGTGACAACTGTCTTGAAATTGCACTACTATTTTAGGTGCCAATCTTGAGGCATAAATGACTGGGGATATATGATTAAACCTTATATTGCTGGTGGTGGATAAACAAAGAGGTAAATTTTTCCATTTGGCTACTCCTGCCTGGCATAAGCTGATTATTCACAGCAAGGCGAAGAGAAACTGGGCTGGCTCCTGCTGACCCACAGGCTGTGTCCAGTGAACTGTGTGCATGGGAGAGGTCTCCACAAGGATGCAGGGGGAGGAGGAAGAGAGCTGCGTAGTTCTGTCTCTTCCCCTTGTGTCAGGCCACATGATGGGAAGGAAGAACCCTGCAGCATGTCAGGTCCATCAGGACCAGGAAAGCTGACCGTTTTAGTCTCTGGACTTGGCAGTGTTAGGTTTATAGTTGGAGTTGATGATCTTAAAGGTCATTTCCAACTTAAATGATTCTGTTATTATTCTTGGTGCTTTTGAACCTGTGGTGTTTGCAACAAGCAGAAATCTAAATTGGAAACAAATGAAGTCTGGTTTAAATCTCTTGCTATGGAGGAAGTTTTTGAAAAGCATTATCTGTCAATGTGTTTTTTTATGGGGACAGAAAGAGGGACCCTCTCCTCTCTGCCCAGGTCAGTGTCCTAGAAAAGGAGCACAAATCCATTCAATTGCCCTTGCATCATATTTGTGAAGGAAAATGGGTTGAAATCTCTAGCTGCATTTCCATCCTCCCCAGCCCTGACGTTGCCAGCTGCCCCTTGGTTGAATCTTGATGTATAGTTTGGTGTCATGTCTCAGTGCAGATTCCCAATGGTCTCAGTTAATGTGCCAGACCTTAGGCTGTGCGGTGCAGACAGGCAAGATGTCAGCCCTACTGCGAAGGCAGCAGCCTACAGCAGCAAGGCAGCACAAGTCTTCATGGCTTCCTCAGCTCTGTCTTCTTTCTCCTTGTGATGATTCTCTTGGATCAGTAAACCTTCAATGGTTGATTGAGGTCAAATAGTCATTTATTGAGGATTCTTAGATGATAGACAATCAGAGCTGGGATGACCCCAGGCAAAAGAAAGCCTCAAGTGGATGCTTCACCTATACATTATCTCAAAAGCTATGAGTTTGCATACCTCTGAGGTACACATGATCAGCTGTGACAATGTGTTTGTCCTAAGCAGGCCAAACAGCTGTGTCCAGTAATGTCTTAGAATCACCAGTTTTTCTGATGGAGCCCTCCAGTAGAACAGCACAATGTTAATACCAGCACTTGGGAAAATCTGTGATGAAGGCTTTTTAACTTGCCAAAGTACGGAGAAACAGTGTATCAAAGCTATGGTAGCAATGTGTAGAGCATAGTAAATAGGTCAGATCTTTGAGCGGGTCAAAGTTCATGTTCAGAACAGTTCTTGCCCATGATCAATTTTCACTCTTAAAAGCAGATGAGTTGCAAAGTCCTATACAGCAATGCAACCACAGCTGAAATGGTTTAAGTGAACTCTTCAATCTAGCAGTGATTACCTTCCACAGTAATGACAGTGCAGCACTTTCCATAATACCTCCTCAGAATTTTAAAAGGGTTATGATTAGCTGTGATATGACAAAATAAACAGTGGTGTGCAGTGTTTGCACAACAGCTTTCATACTTACTTCTTTGTGCAAGATAATCTTGCGGCCTGAAGCTAGGAGAAACATCCCTTGTAGCACAGTCAGCTTCTTTGATACATCTTTATCTTTTTACTGTGTTTATTGCTGGCAGAAAACAAGAGTAAATGTATAGATAAACTTTATGGTCTTATCGTCTTGGCTAGAGGGGTAATCCTGCCTCTATTCATGTAAACAGCTAAATTCCTTCTGATTCCATTTGGGTCAGGGTTTCATCTCTTTGAGTACGTTTTTCCCCTTCTATTTGCAGTCCTTGAAGTAATTGCAGACTGCTGTCTACCACCTGCATTCCACCAGGCACAGGGATTGCAGCTGGAGGCCCAACAGTGAGTGCAAGGACAAATTCAGTCCTTCTAAACTTTCAGATCTTTAGGCATTTCTGGGGCAGGGAACATAGAGGGATCCATGAACCAGGGGCTGAAAACACATCAGAGGGAGCAGATGGGGAAAAGGGGCAAGTCTGCCTGGAAATTCATCATCTGTGGCTGCTAAACCAGGCACAGTTCAGCTGCGCTACCAGTGAAGCCTGAAGGCTTTTATCTAATGTTAGAGACATAGCAATGAGCATTACATCATTACATCTTGGAGTTCTAGTACCTTAATCTTGTTTCTATGGTACCAGTAGCTGGAATCTTCAGAAAAATAAAATGATACAATCAGACAGCCACTGTCCTACTTCTATGTGTAAGTCCTCTGTTGTGTTATCATGGATTCATCTCTAGTAAGGGTGTCTGTAGTTCTGTAAAATGGTCTTTGGTGTCTATGGCTCTGAGAGGTGGAAATACAACATGTACATTTGTAACATGTATTTTTTTCAAAATAAGTGTTTTACTTTTCAGGACAAGTGTTTGTACAGATGAAGGTTAAGATACTGGCTGTCCCGAAACTGCAAATCTCCTCTTTGTTTACAGGTCAGATATAGTTGAGACATCTACAGCACAAACCACCCTCTCATTGACCTTAGCTTGCCAGTGCTCGCAACCATGATCCAATTCAATGGAGTCTGGGCTAATGTAAGTCCTTACTAATTTGTCCATAAGACTCCAGGTTTTCTTAGTGTAGCAGGAGGCCCTGTACAACCCACAGTTCCATGGGAGTTTTAAATTCTCCTTCTTGCTTTACTACCATCTTCTATCCAAAGTTATCCTGGGAACAGCTTTCAGCAGTGAAACTACTCACATGGATATATCAAAGGGTCTTTTTATAGAAGAAATGTTTCGCTACATAAAAACAGTAAGAAAGACTGGCTTTTTAGGAGAAGTAGTGAGCTTTACAAGTACCCCTTTTTCTTAATGATTATGGATGCTAACAGTACCAATAATGATTGCCACTGCCTTTGAGATTCTTTTTGTGTTTTGGTACAATACCTTCAATTTAGAAGAACTGGAGATCATGTCGTTGTACCTGTAGCTCCATCGCTTGGGAACTGAAGTACAGCTAATTTTAGAAACAAGTTAGCCAAGTGCTTGAAGGAAGAGGTCAGTTAAGGATAAACAAAAAGTAATGTCCTACGTAAAATGTCCTTGGAAATGTAGGTTTAGCCTCTTGAATTTGAATTCATGAGCAGCATCTGGCTCTTGAGTTAAGTTTAATCATAACTATTCGTAAGTGAGGCTGTGGGATTTACTAGCCCAAGCTGCGTTAATAAAATTAAAAGATTCTTTCTGGCCTGCAGGAGAAGACTTTGATCAAGGAAGAAGTGTCCTGTGTACACAATCTATCAGAAAGACAGCACTTGTCCAAACAATATCCTTGGAAGCATAATGGATTAACATTTTGCTTTTAGACTCCATGGTGAAAACGGTCTGTAGAATTGCTTACAGGTGTTCCTACTGGGGCAACCACAGATGCTTGAGTTAGTAGAAGAGTCTCTTTCTGTGCCTTCTGTCTGGTGGGCAGTAACACACTTCACTCAAAGTTCTTTCAATTTATGGGGCTACAGCAGAACTCAGAAATATGGCAGAAAAGTTGATTACTCTTTCTTGAAGATCAGACAAAAGGGAAGAGTACTGCCAAACTGACATGACAGGTTGTCCAAACAGCCTTCAAGATAGTTTTCTTATTTCCAATTGTAAAGAATGAAAGCAGTGGTGAAGGAGGCTAGGATTTCTTTTTTTGGCTCAATCAGCTAACCTAGACAGGTACGTCTGAAGTCAGTCAGTTAAGTAGCAAAATTCCTGGTTGGGGCTCTTGGAAATCATTGCAGAAGCAAAGCCAGATTATTTTGATAGAGCTTGTGTTATCAGAAATAGTCTGGAAAGAACATGTTAAGATCTGGGTTTGATTTATTCTAGGAGCTAGGGTTCCAGTTCAAATCAAAATTGGGATTAAAATGGACTAGAGTATTAAGCAGGAGATTTCTAGCTTCAAATGATAGAAAGAGTGAGAGATCTAGCTGGCTTTGGTGATAAGCCAGGTTTTTAAATCACCTTGCTTTTTGCACATCTCCTCTTACTGTTAATTGAAGACATACTGTGTCACATATATGCAGCATAGATTTCTATTGGTAACATGTCCTTATCCTGAGAAATTACATTCTTTTCCCTGTAACTGAGACAAAGAAGCTCCTTTCTTTGACCCCTGACATCTCCCTTCCAGGTCCTGTCAAACAATCTGGGCCTAGTTTGAATTCCAGTGATGTGGAATAACCTGAAATTTTGCTTACCTTAGTGAATGAAAGTTTAATTCTGTACATCTATGTCTTATGCTGTATGCTAGTTTGTTAAAGGCATTTTGCAACACAGCTGATGAGGGATTTTCAAAAATACAAGAGAGATCTGTATGTTATTTGTTTTAACTTTTCCTTTCAAGTCTTTTTTCATTAAGATCCCAGATGACTGCACACTATTGAATGCAGAATCTGTTTAATCTAGTTTTAGCCTTCCTTTTCCTGTTTTGCTGTTTACTTTTCGTTCCATGCCAGTAGCTACTGAGGCAATACTGTGGGTCCTTTATTTGTTTCAGGCATCTTGGAATATGTGTTGGCTTTGCTCTATGTGTGCATGCATGAGAGAGAAGGAATAAACATATATGTGGCCCGTTAGTTAGTACACTTAAATTAATGAAGAGCAATCTATGAGTCTCCTTTTTCTGAGAATTTGGAAATACTGAGAACGTTTGCCATGTAGCCTTCAAAAACTTCCAAAGCAGCTATAAGGTCACAGTCTAATACTCCCTTCTGTATAATCACGTCTTCTCTAAAATATTTCCCAACTTGATCTTCAGTATATGGAACAGGAGGGCAGAGGGGGAACAGCAGTGTTTACTACCAAAGTGCAAAGACAAGGAAGAAAATTAAACCCACAAAAAAGCAAATCTTTTGATCTCTGCTTCATTTTCCTCATTATGAACCTAACAGCAGTTATGCTTTAACTAAACACTGAGTTTATGGACCCATGTTTCTGTCTGCAGATAAGGGAAGGTCAAGAGGAACTAAGCTAATGCTGTCTTTGCTCTTGCAGATTTTCCTTGAATTGGGACACCCAAACAAGTCAGTGGCAGTCTAAACACCATGAGTGATTGAGGTGTGTTGATCCTTGTAGTAGGTAGAATATGATCAAAGATGTCTGCATCTTTGTCTACATGTCTACACAAACTTGATAGGAAAGAGCCCCAGTAATACCACAGGTAAGGGGCCTCTAGGATCCATGAAACTTGAAAAAAAAACCCACTGTAAAAACAAGAATAGCAAAGAGCAGCAAAAGTAACCCAGTTTGAAGAGTTTGGAAGGAGGTGTAGGAAAAAAAAATGCGGGGCTTTATAAGTCCTTTTTTTTTTCTTTTTTGCTCTTGAATTATGAAAAAACCCTCAGAAGTCAGAAAAGCTGCAAATGAAAGGAGGAAGGAGGTCCTGGAGGATGTCTCTGCTCTGTAGGAAAGTGCCTCTCTCAAACCACCCTCTAGAGAAGGGAGAAGAAACTGCTGTTTCTTCTTCTTTTCAGAAGGTTTCTCCTTCTGTTTCCACAAAATAGACTCAATTTTACCCTATCTCTGTCTTCATAACTGAGCTTACTGATTCTTACCCATCAAAGTGGTTCCTTGTCCAGTTGATAAACACGTCTATCATTCAGTAACTCTACAAAGAGATCACATCCTCTTCATCACATTATACAGACCTGCTTTGTTTTCTGTAAATCCTAACAGTGAGCTGAGTTTGCATGGTGTCCTGATAGCCTATCATTCCCTAAAGGATGTCTTGAAGGGTCATTCCAAAACACTGACCTGTCAATCTTCATCCTCCAAGTGGGGTGACTTAAATCCTCAGAAAACTCATATGCACCAGAAAGGAGTTGAGGTATGCAATGAGAAAGTCAAAGAAAGACCAAAGGTCCCAAAGAAGAAATAAAATATGACCTAGTCTGTAACTAGCACTGACATAATCTGAGGAAAAAAAAAATCTTCCTTTCTTTCTATGCTTTCTTACAAAGCACAGAAAAACACTGTAGACAGATTCTACCCTCCCTGAGAATACTGAGACATAAACAAACATCCTGGTACTGGATATTAAGGAGAATTTACATTAGGGCAATACCCAAAGGGGAATAGCTCAAACAGGTGTATGTATTGAAGAAGAAAGGCATGTCCCTTATTACGGCTGGTCATTTATAATTGAAGTTCTAAGTACGCAACTAATTCTGAACTAGTTCAAAATAAAAGGAAAATGAAAAAATAATAGTTCCTGATAAGTCAGTGTGCTGGCTCTGAGTGACATTGGCTATGAACATGCCTGGGTGAACAGCAGTGAACTGAATATGGAGATTGTGCACTGACAGGTCATTTCAGACAGTCCTGCAGTTAGGCAACACTCTTCACCCTAGGGAAGTTTCTCTTCCAAACACTTCCATTTTTCCACATGGACTTTCTTTCAAAGATGTTGGCTGTTTTTAGCAATTTTTCTTCAGCTTTACTCTTTTTGAAGACTCTGGGGTGTTTAGGGAAGCTGCTGTATTAATTTTCTCAGATGTTTTGAGTTCTGAAAGGGTTTCACCTGCAAAGGATTTATCCTGACGAGGAATTAATTCCAGAGAACTGTATATAAAGTGAGGGATTCTTGGTGGTTTCTCAGACACACGAGCAATTCTGAATGGAGATCTGTTAGGGTGTTCTGGGTATTTGCATGTCAGCATGCAGAAAAAGCAAGCAAATGCAAATGAATGTTCCTGAAAACGGCAGTGGAAAGCAAATGTGGTTTTTATTTTTTACGCACCCTAAGGAGACCTTCTTATAAGGATCACGATAGCAAGAGCCCAATACCAAGAGTCAGAAGTACTAAGCTTCCAGAGCAGGAGATAACTGGCTGGTTCACAGCAGTAGAATTGGGGACCCTTCCCTCCCCAGTCACAACTGTACCCCAGGCTAGGACACCAGCTGGCACTACCATCAGCTTACTATGGGCAGTATGGTTCACAAATATATAAGACAGCTAACATAAAATAGACGAACCATTGATACTGTCAGATGAGAGATTCATGATTAGATTTCATCTACGGGAGATAGTTTGTGGGCAGGGTGAATAATGGACAGATGGAGAATTTACCAAGTATCAGGATAAATAAGTTGAGCAGAGTGGAGGGCTAACAGGCAGCAGAGGAACTAGCAGAGTTCTCAAAAAAGGACAAATAATGGATAGAGGTGGCCAAGATGAGGGTGATGAGGCACTGGACCAGGTTGCCCAGAGAAGCTGTGGATGCCCCATCTCTGGAAACATTCAAGGTCAGGTTGGACGTGACTTTGAGCAACCTGATCTTGTTGAAGATGTCCCTGCTTGTTGCAGGGGGGGTTGGACTAGATGACCTTTGAAGGTTCCTTCCATACCAAATTATTCTATGAAGTACACAAAAAATATGCAGCTTCTGCTGTGTAAAGACAGCAACTATTTATACTTGTCTACCTACAGCAAGCTAGACCCCCATGACTGGATTCTTCTTGCTTAGACTCCTCTGAGACCCTTATTGTTTTATTTTAGTTGTATCTCAACACCCAGAAGCATTTAAACCTTGGAAAACTGCTTTAGGTGGAATTTAGCTGCATATATCTGACTGCAGGAAGCCTTCCTGAACTGCAGTGTGTGGTTTGTGCACATATGCATGTGAGTGCATGCATGTGCTCATCAGGGAAGCAAAAACAAGGAACTGAGGCAGCAGACACATGACTCAGGGTGTGTGTGAGATTGGTAATATGACCCCAGTATTGCTGGATTATCAGCAAGTTTGGATCTTCATTCTGCAGCAATTGGGCTACCTCCCAACAGAAAATGCTGCAGGCAACATTTATGCTTAGTAGTTAGTTATCCATGGGAGCAGGTAAGGGATTAGTGACTAGGCAGGGTTTCATGGCTGTCAACAGGGTGAACACTGTAGCTGCTCAGAAGTATTTAGCAAAAGAGGAAATAATATAGCTTTTTCTGCTCTAAATCACAAGTCCCTTGCATTTGAACTGAAGGAAAATTGTCTCCCTTTGGAATCCGGTATGTGACTTGCCTGAACGAGATGTGGTTCAAAGTTATGCTGCTGCATGTATTTGGCAGCAATGTTGGTTTACTGCATTTAGCTGTCCTGCTCTTCCATCCATGCTTGCCTCAGTACTGTAGCCCACCACCCCTGCCTTGGGGCCACAGCTTCTTCTGCCATCTAAAACCAGCCATACAGATTATCTGGTTGGAAGAATTAAAAATAAACCCAAACATTTTTAGGAATGCTGCTTTTCAGCCAGATCAGTTTCCCTGCCTGATTCACAGCATTGATGCAAAACCCACGAGGACCAGCACAACTGAGAGAGCAGACCGCAGAGGTACCAGCTAGCAGTGAGGGGCAGCAACAACTTAACTGAATTGCTGTCAAAGACTGCAGCACGAACCTATAGCTGGAGCTGTAGTTTGGGGAACAAAGCTCAGTCTAACCCAATTTGTATTCTGGACAATGCAGAAACGCCACAGGTTTAGCTGGATTTTACCTCTGTCTTTGAATTAAAGTGCACAAATTTAGGTTTGCATCTTTCACCCAAAGAAATGTTATTAAGCAGCTTATTTCTGTCAATGTAATTAATCAAGAGATGGCAAAAGATCACTGTTTCATCCTAGATTTGAAACCCCATTCAACTGCTCCTCCCTGGCCTGTCAAGGCTCTCTCACATGCTGTGTGTTCTGCACAGTGTATGGTCTCTTATTTTTAGCTATAGGTGGTAGCAACACAGTTTCTCTAAAGAAATCCCACTTATAATGTCCATTAGTCTTTGAAAGCAATCGGGTGTTAACAAGCTTATCTTAAAGTTTAACTGCCTAAAATTTCTTCTGCTCCCACTTCCTTAGCTTTTATTCTCTTAATCTTTGTCCCAAGTAAAGAACTCCTATCATTTAATGGATTTATCACAAAAACATATGTACTTATTTTTCTCTTCTTTAGTAATATCTTTTGGCTTACTCTTCCAAATGTAGCATTTGCATCAGCTCACTTTGAATGCTTCCTCCAATCATAGAATAGAATCAAGTATGCTGGAAAAGACCTTTATGATCAAGTCCAACCATTACCTCAGAGACCACCACTAAACCATGTGACTGAGGACAAACTGATCTCACCTCAAGATCTCCCGTCCTAACTGACCCTCATGGAGATCCCCTCACATCTCATGGCTGCCCCTGCTTTCCCATCATGGCCATCCTCACATCCCATGGCTGCCCCTCATGTCCCGTGGCTGCCCCTGCTTCTCCCTCATGATCTCCCCTCACATCCCACGGCCACTCCACAGGTAAGTTTCTGTTTAGCTAAGTTTTGGATCCAGAGTTTACAGATTGCAAGAGTTTTCTTTTAAATTCAGTGAATTATGTTTAAAATACTTGGGTGCCATTCTTTTTATTACTAAAGTGAAGTGATAAAGTCAATTGATGAATGGAACTGAGCAGTTTTCAGGATCAAGTTCAAGCTTGTGAGAAGAGACGAGTGACTGAGTCTCTAAAGAAAAATAAAATTATCTGGAAGTCAAATCTTTCCCCAGCAAGAATATCTAGCTGCTGCTTTTCTCTTTCCACATGTACCATATACAAAAAATGTAATGTAAGATACTGGCATATCTTGAGTATTTGTTGAAGTTAGCATTCTGTTCACCACTGGCATTTTTTTTGTGCCAGACAGAACTATGTTTTTTTCCAAGTAACTCCATCTTGTACCCTGATCCTGCATGTGCTTACTTGATTATTCTGAATACTTCAGAGTACTCTTATAACTCTCTCATATAATGAACTGCCAAGTCTATTTTGAGTATGTTAATCTCAGAGTAAAGTTAAATACAAAAACATGCCCCAGTGCTCTAAAAGATTGATGCATTTTCAGGTTAATCTCTGAGGATTTTAGTGCCATTCAGAATAAATTATCCATATCAGTTCAGTATTGCTTCCAAGTAGGTGCATGCTTTCATGAGGAATTTATGTGAATTCCATTACAGAAATGCCAGGGTCACTATTTTATAGTTTCAGAAGAACCAAAACACCAAAGGACTAAGGGAGTGGTGTGATGACACAATGCATTTCTTTTTTTGGAGAGGAACAGGGACAGGACAGGATTTAAAAGTGCTGCCATGTGAGACTGAGTATTTATATGGTCTGTGCTCCCTCTGCCAGTTCCAGTTTAGTGTAAAAATTCTGCTGGATTAACTTTGCCCAGCTAGGCTTTATGCCAGATGTCAGTCACTTCCATCCCAGCTATACATTGAACCCCAGAGCAGATGCAAAGTTAGCCTAAAGGTGTCACGTTGACATGAACTGTATTGTGCACTCTGACAAATTCAGCAGGCCTGCCTGTTCTGGGATAAATCTGCTGAGAAGAAATTTGGAAGTACACAGATTCAGTATTACTGCTCATGTAACCATGGCTTCACAACCTTTGCTGAGAAGAGATGTGCCCTGTGGTAAGGGAGACTGGCTCTCCTGGCATCTTTGCTCCTTCCCATTCTCATTCATCAGCAAGCAGAGCTGGGAGAAAACAGAAGTTATGAACACAATGGACATAGACTATGAGACCCTGAGGATAAATTCATCTTTGACCCATCAGCCACCAAATGATTCGGGACCTATGCACACACCATTTCACATCACTGCGTATCACATCTGTGGTCTGCCAGGGTGCAACGCAGTGAGGCAGGAGCTGAGACAGAATGCTGCTTGTATTGCCTTGTTCGTAGTGGTTTTGTCTCCCTTAGTAAAAAATAATCCCAGGTTTTGCTGATCTTTAGGGCAGCCTGCTAGATCTTCACTTTGTTTAAAAAAAAAAAAAGTTGAAGGCAGGTAGAATTTGGGTGTGATTGTGTGACAGAGCATGACGGAGAGGTTAAGCCTTGCAGTTTATTGTAGATAAAAGAAGTAACAGAATTGTAAAATAAGCACTAGTTTTTAAATCATTCTAGCCTGAGGCACAGTTAGCAGAAGAGATTTTTCCAAGGCCACACCAAAACATTTATATTCCAGACTCAATTATTGATCAACATGAAACATACATTTATATCAGGCATCACCTTTGAAGTCTGTTAAAGTTATAAATAACTTTTAAAATGTGACTGCTTTTCAAGGTAACACTTTCAGGATTTCCATGCCGTTTTTACGGAAGCTCTGGGAAAAGTCACTGATGGAGAGGAATCTGAGGTGAAATTTTCTTAAATTCTTTAATGTTGGGTTGCTTGGGTTTTCTTGGTTTTGTTGGTTTGTTTTTCTTTTTTTTTGACAGTATATTGTAACTTGATGATAATTTTTTCATAAGGGCCTCCCACATGGCATAAAGGATCTTGCTTTACTGCAGCTCTATAGAGCTTTTGAGGAGATTTGTCTTTCTTTGAAAATCACCATGCTTTGCCATGATGTTTTCAAAGAGGACTTGTACTTTGGCATGACTGGGCATCTCCATTCAAAACTAGCCAGTGAGCCTTCTGCTTCCACCCTGTCAGCCAGGGAATCAGAGATGCTCACTGATGGCTAGGGGGGAAAATAAGATATTGCCTGGCTGTATTTCTGCTGCATTTGTAACTAAAAATACATTTAGCAAAATCCTGAGAGGAGGAGGAAACCACAAGTGCACAGCAA
Organism: Pezoporus occidentalis; assembly: GCF_034315485.1. Taxonomy (NCBI): domain Eukaryota; kingdom Metazoa; phylum Chordata; class Aves; order Psittaciformes; family Psittacidae; genus Pezoporus; species Pezoporus occidentalis. Next base: position 9,468,960 of record NW_026916158.1, read on the forward strand.
AATGGCTGAGGCTCCCCTGGATAAGAAGCACTAGCAGGAAGGCTGGGATGAGGACTAGCTTTTCCCTAGCCTCTTGCTGGGATTTATGGTGATCCTGTGATCCAGCGGCTGGAACTGCCATTCCAGCTCCAGAGGGGTTGATGACTCTTTTTGTTGTTTTAAAGTTATTTGTGTATTCATTGTATGTGTTATGAAATCGCTGTGGTTTTTTTTTTATCTACAAAAAGCCAGGCTTCTGAGGCACTGGTGGTTCTGTGGCACTTCCTAATTACAGGTATGGAAACTCCTGAACTATAACGAGCAGTGTTATCTAAGTACTTTTTTTTTTTTTGTTTTTCCCAGGTGATTTTTAAAAATTATTTTGGGGAAAAATCAGTAATAATGATTGTTTGAAAGGCTTATCTTAAATGCTTTACTGTTGCAGAGCAAACCTGCTGAATCACTGGTAACAGTTTAAATCAAGTTTCTCATCCATTTCCCTGTATACAAAAATCTCCACATTGCACATGTAATCAACAGTAGATAATGTTATTCTATTTAAAGGCTATGAAAAGAAGAAAAATCCTTCAACTTATACCCTGCTTTAAAATTCATATTAATTTTTGACATTACTGTTTGTAGCATGCCATATGAAGATTCCCAGTGTGCAGAAAAAGGCTTTCATGATACTGCTAGAGATGTAAAAATAAAGAGCAGAAACTTCTTAGGAATTCACTGGAAACCTTGGAGTAAGCTAGGAATAAAACCCCCATTTCTTTCCATTTGGCAAGAAAAATAAATGTTTACTTACTAAAGTGTTTATTTCTAAATTGTCAGGTGTGGCTGCCCTTTACAGGAAAGTGGGTGCATGACTGGCAAGGCAAAATAAAAAATTAACTGATAAAATAAATACTGTGAAGAGGAAGGAGATACAGCACAGAGGAAAAGTACTGTGATAGAAAAGGGCAATGGATCAGGAGAAGCTTGCTGGTATGTGCAGAAATGAAAACATCTGATTTTTTTTTTTTTTACAGTGAAAAGAAACTATTAAGCATATTTTAAGTCATTCCTGCTTGTGTTTTCTCTCCCACTTCTTCCTTTGTAGTGGTGCTTTCAGTTGTGTGTTTTTTTGTTTTTTTTTAAGGTCAAGAAAGAAGATAAACTGCTAGTTGTAAATAGTGCTGCAGGGGAAACACTGGGGATATAACCACCTAATTATGAATTTCCTGAATGTGCAACATGACTAGGAGCAACTGGACAGGATTGGTGCTCTATGTTTCATCTCCAGCTGTTTCACAAATACCAATCTACAAAATCTCCCAAGAACAACATCTTTTTTCATGGCCCTACTTTTGGCTTTAACAATGCAAGCAATAGGGCTTTGTTTTCTTTAGAGTCTGAACTGAAACAAGAGCTTTCAACAAAACAAAACCAAAGCAAACCTAATGAGCCAAAGAACTGCAGAGTGTTAAGGAGACTTAGCTGAAATATTTGTTAAATATCAAAAGGAACATCCTTCTTGCTGGCAAAAGGGGAACTAACACTGCAGAGATGCGTGATTATAAGACAATAAATGGGAGTATTTTCTTCTGGTGCAGTGGTCAAAGTTATTGTTTTGAATAAGCACAACTGGTGTGTAATCTTCATGGCAAGCTTCTTGAATTGGTTAAGTGCCAACACTCTTTGGAAGCTCTTGGCAGATGGGAACTTATTTAGACTTATAAAACCAATGTAGATGAAAAAATGTAAAAAATGCCCTGTGTAAGTCCTCAGCTTGCAATTGGATAAATTATGAAGACAATGGTGCTCCTCATGCAAGAAAGGGCAACAGGAACATCTTTTTTCCATGATGCCTTTGTAAAGCTTAAGAAACAACTAATAGCATAATATCCCTGATAAACAGCAACCTCTGCTGTGTCAGAAATCGCACCTTTAGAATAATGGCACTGGCATTTAGAGGGCCTCTCCTAGCTGCCAGAGAATTCCCTGGGTCTTCAGTGACTTCTAGTAGAGTTTGACTGGGCATGTTTATTGCTTAGGAGTAGGTTGAGAGATTCAAAGACCTAATTAAGGACCGGCCTACTGAATGTAATACAAGGATGTCCAGTAGGTAATTGTTTTTATCACAAATTGTTGTGCAATGCAAGGTTACCATACATCCCAGTAGCAAGAAGCAGGTAACTTTTATTTCAGAATCTTATAGTGATTAGTCCTTTGACATTATCCCAAATTGTTGTGCAATGCAAGGTTACCATGAATACCAGTAGTAAGAAGCAGATACCTTTTATTTCAGAATCTGACAGTGATTAGTCCTTTGACCTTATCCCAAGAGTAAGATTTTGGGGGCTTAATTTCTGCATGTGTTACTGAGCATGAGAGATACTGACCTGTGTCTGAAGAGGGGAAAAACCTGCTAATTAATACTGTGAATACAAACTCCTCACCAAACTTGGTCAGTTCATGAATGCAACAACGTGAATATACACTGAGTGAATAACTAGCATTCATTTCCTCTAAATAGAGAGGTACAGATAGAAATCCTGGTTCATGAAAATGTTTACATGCCCTAGTTATTTACAAAGTGCCCTGCAGAATTTTTGATTCCTTGCAGTAAAAGTGACCATTATGAACTACAAACTACATACGTGTGCTTACCCAGATCTTCTTGCTTCTGCTAGTCCCCGGGCACCATCTTGAAAATAAAACATTGTCAAGATTGAAGGAATTCAGTATGTTTTAATCTGTATAGTCTATTCTGCATTTAGCTTTGGGGTTTTTTTTAATTATTTTTTAGGTAAGAGTGAGAGAAGACTACTGTGATCAGACAGTACTGTAGGATTTTGAGTACCCAACTGTGCAAATTGCACTAACTTTAATGGTATGGGATACATAAAGACAAGGGCCCCCAAAAGGGTTTATTAACAAGAAAAAACAGATTATATGGTCCTATCTTTATTCAGTGGAAGGAATAAATTGCGATCACAAGGTGGAGGGAGGAGAGGTGCTATGTCATTTTGTTCTGGATGTTTTCCTTAAGGACATCATCCAGTTGTTTGCCTTGAGCATCCTGCCCTTCCCACCTTGCAGAACCCTTTCCCTGGGAGAGTGAGGTGCAAGTGAGGGATGCTTCAGTGCCTACTCTCAGCCTTCCTAGGGTTCACCTAGGGTGTATTTCTTGCTGAGTATCTATTTCTCTCTGTTCAGGTTGCTGCTGGCCCTGAGAGTAAGAGTCTGAACTTGTAGGAGTCTGAACTTGAAGCTCTTGCTATGGGTAAATGTAACCTGTTAGACACTGAGTCCCAAGCCAGCCCACCCTCAGATGTTCAGAGATGTAATAATGGACATGAAGAGAAAACTTCTGTGACTGCAGTCCCTGCCAGTGTGTGAGCGGAACCATACACCCTACGTGCTGGTGCCATTAAAAATGACTGAGGGCAGTACACCCCAGGTTAAAAACAAAATAAAAATACCTCCCCCCCCAGTGTATTTGGCAAATAAATTCATCAAAGCGTTCTCTGTATACTGTCAAACAGCACTGGTGCCACCATCTCAGCCTGCCTGTCTGCCCTCTAGAATACAGAACGTGGAACTTGTGGGAATAGTGAAAGTTTACCTGTAATCCCATCAGAAATGGGAGGGAAAGTATCCTGTGTGAATAAAGACTGTCTTTGCAGCCATTTCAACGATGTATAATCTCCAAGGCCACATCCTGACTGTACAGAGAGAGTTTCCATAGGCTCCTCTCTGGGATTTGTCAACAAATCCGAAGGGATGGCTGATGGGGATGGTGGCAGAATACGGGGTTTAGAATTAGTTTGCATCCAGCCCCAGTCAGCAATGACTTTGTGATAGCTAAACAATTCTTGCTTGAAAGCAGCTGGGGGCTTCTGTCTGATCCTGGTGCATCTCCAGTTTGGGAATGACTGTCCTGAGGTCACAGATCCAAGAGAAAGACTGAGGAAGGAGACAGCATCATCCCTTCATCCTGCTTGTCTGCAACAGGGGCACATGGGAAGGGAGATGGAAGAGACATGCTATTGCATTTTGATGCCACTTGCTTCCTGAATTAACAGAAAGATCTCACTGTGATAAAAGAAAAATATGCATGCTATTGAAAAAAACTCAGACTCATCAAAACAGAAAAGTTAAGTTCATAGCTCTGGTCTGTATTTATTTAGATGATAGTTGAGGTCAGTCATTTTCTCCAGTGTAATTTGTCTATCCCTGCTGTGTCACCACTTAGCCTAACCCTTTTTCAGGGGCAAAAGACGGTTTCCTCCGGGTCTGATTAATGCTCTTCCTAGATGAGCTAGTTCAGGCAGTAGAGACAGTTTTATCTGTTATTTATGTTGGAACTTTCTTAGGAAAAGCGGTCCTTGCTGCACTCTCCCCTGCTCCCTTCCTCGGTTTATAAGCCATGCCCAGTTTCCTTTGAATCAGCTTGGTGTTATTGCTAACCATATCTGCTCATCAGTTCATCAGGGCAGCAGGGCTGAATGAAAAGTGCTCCAGGGAGGAGGTATGCCTTTGCTCCAGGCCCAGGCTAGTTTTCCTTTTTTTCGTGTGTTTGGCCAATTCTGCAGTTCTAGGTGAGACTGGAAATGTCTCTGTGCCTTGGGCCTCTGTTTTGACTCTCCAAATGAGGACCTAGCTGCATTCTGGCCCATTGCGTAGAAAAGCTACAAGTCAGTTGTGCGGTTTTGTTACTATTTCTCTTCTTTATTCTTTTCTATATTCTCTTTATGAAAAGAAACACTCTTTTTTTTTTTTCATTTTGCTTTCTTCAGGTTTGATTTTTTTTTTACACTTCAGCTGAAATTTCATCTTTTTCTTCTTTGGAGTAATTTTCCAACTTGAGTCAGTGATTATTTTTTCCTTTCTAACCCAACATCTTCACTGTCTCTTTTCTCTCTCATCTTCACAAAACAGTCTATGAGACCAAGTAAGGGCTTTATCACCCTAGTGAGTAATTAATCTCATCTGACTCTAACTCAATACAGGATCATCAAAAAGTCTGTGTGTTTTGGGTCACTAATAAAACAAAACATTTTTCTACTTTTATATTTTAGACATTTCAAAAGGTTTTGCAATTAATAATAAACAATACTTAGTGCTGGCTGGCCATTTTACATTGAAAAATCTTTCCCATGGGAAAATGCTGATTTGTTATTTTTGTAGGAATTACCTATTTCAGATACCTTTATTTTCATTTTTCTGTGTTTTGGTCAATTAAAAAAAAAAAAAAAAACAGGCTAGTTGGGCATGACATCTTTATTTTACAGAACTTTCATGCCAAAGCAATTGTTCTTTATTCTCTGAATTTCATCAAGAAGTAGAACATCAAGGAGTCCTATGAGAAAAATATCATGTTGATATTTTAATGGAAGCTGATGAAAATGCACCTAAGACTTCACCAGGTTTTCTAGTTTCTGAAAGGAAGCCTTGCTCTCACGGGTAGGGGAGATCAACTGCTGATAAAAGCTGTAAGAAAAAACAACACTGAAGTGACAGAGAGAATGTAGAGCACAAGACACACGGGTGGTGAGCTTCTGCGGAGGGTTAGCTACCCAAAGGCCAAATCAAAAGCCCCTTCATAGCACGACTGTGACCTGTGGTGTCAGTAAGGCCAAGCCCTATTTTAAGCTTTCCCTGTAAACAGATTAAGTCTCTAGTCATGATTCCTACATCACCTGGATGCAGGGCTGAGAGGTAAATGACCACTCTGGCTCCTTGGGGCTCTCTTCCAGAGCCAGCAGAAAAACCTCTCTTCTTTTGGGCTGCAACAACTTCATCAAAGCATTTATGAAGCTCTGAAAAACATATCTTAAAACTTCTCCTCCTCACTCCCAACTGATGGAAACACTGGAGCAGCCACCCTGGTGGGACTAAGGGTTCTTCTAATGCCGTGTCTTGCTTTTGCAGCAGGTGCTGAGAGGAGGACATACAGGAGAGTGAGGCAAATCCCGGCCTTTACCCCTTCGGATGAGGGGCTTCCCCGGTAAAAAGGGGGATTTTCGTGACAACAGGGACCAGCCTCTGGCACGACGGCTGGGGGAAGGCTCGGTGGGTTATTACTGCTCCAGGGGTGATACCTGACAATAAGGAATGATGCAGAAATCGGAGGAGCAGAGGGCGGACAAGGCGAAACGGGAGCTCGGACCCTGCCAGGCGGTGGAGCCGGCGCGGGGTGCGCAGCGCTCAGCGACGCGGCGCCGCCTTACTCAGCCGCAGCCGGTACCCGCCCCAGCCCCCTCCAGAGCCCTGCCGCCCCTCGCGGCTCCCCCTGCCCGCCTGCGGGGCGGAGGCGGCGGCGCGGGGCCGGTCCGGGGCGGAGCCGCTGCTCGGTGGGGTGGGTGCAGCAGGGTCGGCGCGTCTCGCTGCCGCCCGTCTGAGCCGGCTTTTCGGCGGGAGCCTCTACTCCAGAGTGCGCGGTAGCGTGGGCCGTCCGCGGGCCCCATGTGGTGCCGACATCACTGACATGGCGGAATCCCCGCCGAGCCCTCCTGGCACTCGCTCTAGCTAGCCGGGACTCACCACCGCGCCCGGCCTGGCTCGGCGTCCTGCACCAGCCCTCCGCCAGGTAAGGACGCGGTGGCGGACGGGGGACCTGAGCGGGGAGCCCAGCGGTTCGGGTCGTCTCGACTCGGAGCTGCTCTCGGTTCGCAACCCAGAAGAGCCGTGTCGCTCCCCCCCCGAGGCGCCGCTCCCGGTCCCGGCTCTTTTGTTCGGCGGCGGGGCGGGATCGCGGGGCGGCGACGGGACGCGGCCGCACTTGGCGGAAAGTTTCTCTCGCTGCCGCCCCCTCCTCTCCCTGCGCTCCCCGCCCGGCCCGTCTCGCCCGGGGGCCCCGCCGGCTCTGCGCCTCCGCGGGTAGCTCTCAGGCGGACGGCGCGGTGCGGGCACGCGGAAGCAGCCCCGCCGTGGCCCTGCGAGGAGCTGGCGGCCGGACAGGCCCTCCAGCGCCGCCCGGTAATCCCTAGGGGCTGCCGGACAGGGCGCTGTCATCGCCTCTGTCCGGCCGCCCGCCCCTCCTCTGCGTCCCGCGGCGGGCACGGGCGGTGTGGCTCCGGGAGGGAAAGCGCGGGGAGCGGCCGGTGCTGCGTGCGGGGCTGGGGGCACGCGTGGTTGCATGCGTGGAGGCCTCCGCCCTGCCGCGGCTGACCCGCAGGAACCGGGCCCGTGGGGCGGGAGGGCGCAGGTTCGCGCCCGGGGCCCCGCTGAGCGGCCCGGAGTGCCGGGCAGGTGAGGCCAGCCGGGCCGCTCCTCGCCCGCAGCTTCCTCTCAGAACGTCTGGATCCAGGGTGCATGTTGGAGAAAAAGCTGAAGAAAGGCGCGAGCGACTTCTCCCGGCCCCGTCCTCCCCGCCCGGCTCTTGGCTGAGGCGGCTCTGGGAAGGAAAACCCTGGAAACTTTTTATTTTGCTTGCCAGACACCTTTTTAAAATGGCATGCTACCAGGAGACGGAGCGAAAAAAGAATAAGCCTTTTAAAAGCATAATCTCGCTTAGGTTAAGACCACATCTGCATCCCTCCCCTCTGCCTTCCCCCCCTTCCCGGTTCTCAGAAATGTTCTATTTAAATAAGGTTTTGGCTATGGTGGTGTGGCCTGGAGTTAAATGTAATGAACCATTTATCCCATCTATATCTGTAAAATAAACGGTGGGGGGCAACTGCCTCTCTCCATATTAGTATTTCATTTGCATTTCTTTGTGTACTTCGAGTACATAAAAGTATTGGCTTGATTCCCTAAAGTGGTGGTTTCTCCATCACAGATGGGGAAACTGAGATATGGAAAAATTGAATATTCTTGTTTGGTGGGGTTTTTTGGTTATTTCAGATTTTTGTACTGCCTTTTTTTTTTTTTTTTAATTATTTTTCATTTGAACTAGGTGCTAGATTTGTGGGAACAGAATTCACGTATCCTGGTTCCCTGGGCCCTGACCACATTTGCTGTATCCCCTAACCACTTAACCTGCAGAACTCAGGGCTCAACTAGTACTTTCCTGAAAGGTGCCAAACCAGTCTAACTCGAGCTTAGCAATGTGCTAGGTAATGGGATTTCAAACTTGCACACATGTTTTAAGCCTAAACAGTATTTCTCAACTTTTTTTGAGAAATACTCAGCTTGCTTAAAAAAGGTTGGGACTGCTAGGCCTGCTAGCTCCTTGGTGCCTGTACTGGTTTGGAGCTCTGCTCCTTTCTGAGGGGGAGCAGCTGGTCTGGACGTGGATGATACAATGTGTGTGCTTGGTTGGAAATACAGGTAAAGGCATCTCTTTCATAAACCTCAGGAATGGGCAGTGGGCTGCTTCCTGAGTGGAGGAATCTTGTACCTCTCACTTGGTCCCCCAGTACCCTTGTTCACCTTCTGCCTATGTGTCTCTCTGGTTGAAACATGCTGCCGGTGCTACCAGTAAGAAAATGATTCTTAGCAGTGTTCCTGGGGTCATTTCGGGTCTCACACAGAAGCGGTCTGTTAGTGCTTTTCTCTTAATCTTCACTTTGTGGTTCCCTCTCGTTAGTTTTAAAGCAGTTGTGGTTGTTATCAGGGACCCTGCCGTGACAGAAATATCTGTTGCCCCAGGAGTATCGCATGTTGTTCTTCCCAGGTCAGCATCTTTTAGCTGGTTTATGCTCAGAGGTGAGTCTGTGGAAGTTGATTTAGTTTATAATTTTTGAATTTTATTTGAACCATTGGTACTCACCTGGTTTGGGTTTGAGGTCACTGCTGGGATGGCGATGAGGGGGAGTTCTCATGCTGTTAGCTTATAGCTGGCCAAAGGACAAGAAATGAAGACAGCATCCAAAATAAGCTGATATTCTACTATAGCCAAAAGCTTAGAGGTGTAACTCCATACCGCAAGCTCTCGGAAGTCTGTAACTTCCTATCTGAAGTGTGTTTATTCTGGCACTATTTTTTTTTCCCTCTACATGTGGCATTTAGTGAGCAGAAAGTAGATTTCTGCATTGTACCTCTTTCTTAACAGAGAATTTATGGTTTCGTTTTTTTTTTTTCCACTTTGTAGATTTCTTTAACTTCTCTGATGAGAGGAGCAGTTAAGGGTGGTTAAACTTCTACAATTTATAAATTATGCAAGAAAACACATACAGATCATGCAACAGACTTCTGTGTGTGTGCAGTTGTATTCATGAGCTTTCTAATTAATATAATTGGCTTTTCCCTCAAAAATGCAGGTTGTTGGTCTGATGAGTGCTAGCAAGGTTTATGGTGTGAATAAATGTTTGTAGTGTGAGGATCTTAATTCCTACAAAATACAAATAATTACATAAATGTCCCATATACAGCTGAATAAAACAAACTGTGCTCCGTAGTGCTTTTCTTCTCAATGCAGTTTGCTACTCCGCTCAAAAGGAGAGACATGAGGGAAGATGGAGTGGCCTGTAGGAGCAGCAGTTTGGGATGCTCTGGGAGGGCTTCCTGGCTCTCCAGCAAGAGTGCCATGGTAGTTGGTGTTAAGACTGGAAATCAAATGTCCCAATGCAACAGAACAGTAACTTGCAGCACACTGCACAAAACCAAAGTCCCATTTGTTTGCAATAGCCCTTAGTGTACAGCAAATAAAATAAATAGCGGAGGAAACTAGCAGCCCCTGTGTAAATCTCAGCTGTGCCAAACACCAGTGAGGCAAAGGGTTTCTTAAACGTGTTGCACAGAGGACTTGCTCCTGGGTGATCTCTGTGCTGCTGAACGGCAGCGGTTGAGGATCCTTTGGAGACAGGAATATCAAAAGTCATGTTGTTTACGGCCAAGATTTAGTGTCCATGTGTGATCTCTCCCTGGAGATGGAAGGTATGTGGGAAGAGGGAAGTTCTTCAAACAAGGCGGTGGAAATACGAGACGCTTGATACGCAACGGTAACAGGCCATCTACAGGCAGGAATGTTGGTGTGTCAGCGAGCAGATAACTCCAGTTTCCAGTGGGGATGCGGTAGTTTGCATTTTTACCAATTTATTCTAAGCACCTCTTTGCAAAATTGAAGCCTCCTCTTTGTTGAGTTACAGACAGCCAGGAAAAAAGCACAAACTAATTAAACATGATTTATTGTGGAATTTGTAACAGTATTGGAGAGATTAGTTGCCTTTCAGAAATGCCGCTGCGGATGTTAAATCTGTGCTCTGCTCTGGATGAAAGATGACTGTGCTGTTACGCAAGCACACAAGAAAAGCATAGTCCGTGTTAAAGTCTGTTCCTGAGCGGGAATATCCCCTGAAGGTCCTAGGTAGGACAGCTTTGAGCAAATCTTCACAGCGCTTTTAATTGGGAAAGGGTGGCTTTCCTTGAGCTTAGAGATAAAAACATGCGGTTTCACCAGTGACATGCTTTCTGCATTTGATCTAAGGAATCCTTTCTTTACAAGCAAATTATGTTGTTTGTTGGCACTTAACAGACAAAATGCTGACTACAACACCAACTGTATAAGAAACATACTTTATTTGTATTTCTAGTGGTGACAGTTTTTAATGGTGGTATATACAGAAAGTTACCATTTGGATACTCTTCTTATTAAACTGCAACTATGCATAATGTTATTCGTGTAATATGAAGTATCAAACAATTCCTAAGCAATTAAGTGTGTATTTTATATTATTTCTTGAAGAAGACAAAGATTGCAGCTAATACTGATGTGTGGCATTTGTTTCTTCTGGCATCTGCTTCCGGTTCCTCTAGAAGCTACTAAGTGGAGTGACGAGAAGGATTCAGTTTTCTGCCTTTGTGGCTTTTTTTGAGTAGTGTTTGGTTTTTGTTTTTTTTTTTTTTTTTTTTGTTGGATTTATGATAACTGAAATGAAACACAAAGTCTCTGGAGATGAATGCAATAGACTTGTCTGATTTCTCTGTATTGACTTAGTGCATAGCTATGCTGTGGCAGCAATGCACGTACCTTAAAGCATGCTTTATATATAAGTCTCTTATAATTGCCTTATACGTAACTATGGACATTTCTATTATTAGGTTCTTGCACAGGACTCTAATAATAGAAAGTGTATGCGTGAGTGTATATATATGTATTTAAACATATACTTCATGCTTTCAGGAATGTTTCATAAGCAATGTTGAGGAAAGAGACACTGCTCTCAAGAGGCTGCTAATAAAAACTTCAATAAGCAACATTTTTAGATGACCCTTGCCACCCTCAAAGATCCTTGGGATGTTGTGGACAGATTTCCCCATGCTTTTAATCTAAACTGGCAAAAAAGAATGTGTTCTGCTTAGTTTGTAGGTGGTTTTCTGGGCCTCTGTGCAGCTGTGTCAATTTTACATGGTTGCTTCCTGTTCCTTGCTCACCCGCTAATAAAATGCTAACATTTGTAATATAAATCCCCATGTTATCTTGTGCCCAAAGTATTTCTGCATGATTCACTGTAGTGAAGTAAGATGGTGCGATCATTTTGGACCCTGGAGGCAGAAACAGTGCGGGAGCAGAGTTGTCCTGATTTTGTTTCAAGATCACCTTACCATTTTTGTTTAGTGCAAGATTAGTTAGCTGCTAGAGTTTATTCCATTTTCTAAATCACCTTTATTGTGTTGCCTATTCAATGGCAATTCGTGTAACATAAGTAACCTTATGCTTGTTGACATTTGAGCTGATGTAGATATGTTATTAAGTATTATGCATTGCTCTTCACTTGTTACTTATTTACTGATGCGGAATAATGCAGCAGCAGAAAAAAAGATGATAGCATTTGTGGATAATGAAAGCTTTGAGTAGGTTTCCTTCTGGTCAGCTTGTATTTCTTGCAGACTCGTGTAATGTCATCTCACAGAGGAGAAAGAATTGCTTTCAGTGTCTTGTTACTAGCAAACATACGGCAGACAGAAGCATCACTTTATTAAGATAAATTAACAGCATAAGTGACACAGTTGGAACTGTAGAGGTTGTGGTTTGTTCGGAGTGTGTAATGCCTGAACTCAAAAGCCTGAATAGTGGCTTTTGTCTGTAAGTGCTGATAGAGGTGGTAAGGTGGAAAAGCAAAAGCACAGCTTGGGCTTGACTTCCTTCATGAAGTATGTTGCTGTACTGTGTGAATTAATATTTCGCCTTTTATTTGATACTTCAGTGTCTGGAATTAAAGGCTTAGATTGAAGTTGAAAGTGGAAAAAAGCCCTGCTTTTGTAACAAGATAAGGTAAATTGGGATATACCACAGCCTGAGTATTCTAGATCTATTTCAAGATGGAAGTTTGAGACTCAGCTGAATATGTGCATGTGTGGGGCAGTCTGTTCTCCTAGCCAAGGAGTGATTGCATGGTTGGTGTTTTGCTTTGAGTGTTTGGCTTGAACAGTTAAAATGTTGGTCTTTTTCTTCCCCAGTTCTTAATCCATGTTACTTAGCACATACTAATATCCTATTCTTCTGTGAGACACTCTGAGGAAGTTACAGTCTAATTTCAGTGGATACCTTCTTATTAATGGTATTAAACATTGAAGAGGTGGGTAAAAAATAAGTTGACATGTTCCATCAGAACATGTTGGTGTTGTTCCTCTAGTATACAATGCTGCATTTAACTGTGACTACCTTGGACTCTATGGCTTTTAAGGTGAAAAAATTATTCGTATTCAATTGCACTGACTGAAAGATGGCAACACAATTTTTGAAGGCTGGTTTCCACTGAGTCATCCCCTGGGCTGGGCAAAGGGGCAAATGTTCTGCTTTGGCAGGTTAACTAGGAAATTTGTTTTCAAAGCATGTCTTGGGGAGGGAAGAGCTACAAGTCCTCATTTTCTGATGCTGGAAAGTGTTAAAAGATGTGGCATCTTGAAAAGCAAATGAAAGAAAACAACTGTTTCTTACGCTCTTTTTTTACAGGATTGGTTTCCGCTTTAATGATTTTTCTTATTCCAAGGACTTCTGCTTTTCTCAGTATCCTGTTTGCCCGTCCTTTCTTTAGCATGCTTATTCATTAGCCACCCATGCTTTCCAATACTGAGATAGGGTTTTCCTTTTAATTATATCTCTATATGATTTATGTTGTTCTGTTGGTTGCACAGTTGTTAAAGGCGATCCTCAGCCGTGCATTGAGGTTACTTCTGCTGTCATGCTCCGGACCGGAGGCTCACAGTGCAGCATTTGGTGTTGCAAAAGAAACATCCCTCCTGAGCAGCCAGTGCCATCTGACAATCTGTCTGGGGATCTGAGCAACTAGATACACAATACTTAATTTGGCACAATGTTTTGCTCTTTGCTGGCTTTTCTTGAATGCTTTAGATGTGGGCGAGGGAGGGGCTGCAGATCTGTGTTTGTGGCATACTGCATTCCTTTTTGTCCTATTCCTATTTGCTTCATGCTCTTGTTCACGCAGTGGGTGTGACATGTGGCCTGTGCATGACTAAAAATGCAGTCATGTGGACACAGGGCTGTTGTATGGGAGGAACACGTCCATCCACATGTGTAGTGGGGGTGTGCCCAGCATTGTAGCCAAGGTAGCTGTGTCTTGGCTTTGAGGTGGGTACAGGTGACACAGGAAGGCTGTGGTATATGATCCCTGAGGAGTTCGTAAGAGGCCAGGTGCTCTGATCTGGCAGGACCAGAGGGCACTGCTTTTGGATCATAATCACTGTTGATGGTACCTGCCAGCCAGCCATGCAGAGAGAAAATCCACAGGTGTCTTCAAAAGCTGTTTTCGAGGAATGGGTCAGAACTTTCCTGACTTGTTTGGTAAGGGCATTCCTGGATGAAAAGGGAAGGAAATGAGAAAATGGGAATGTAATGAAGTGGCTTCATCTTTTGGCTATCATCTGCAAGAGGGGAACATTAAGGCACAGATGTGGCACATCTGCAAGAGGGGAGCATTAAGGCTCAGTGGAGGCAGTTAAGCTTGCTGCATTGTGAATATAGAGAGCCTAGACTTGGAGACTAACCCAGAAGCAGGCTGAGCTGCAGAAAGGTTGGTAGTGTTTATGGGCAAGAGAAAGGCATGGCAAAAAATACATCTTTAAATTAGAAATAAATCATAACTTTAAGCTGCCAGTCTGTTAGAGAACAGTGCTTTCACCACATTTGCGTTGATAGCAGACCATGCACATACGTTGCCTCCTGTTACACAATGACTTTATGTGGTTTGGAGGTGGAGAGTAAATGGCACCAATATCATAAATAATCCCAGTGTAAACTGTGGAGTCTTGACAGTTTTAAGTTTTTCAATCAGTCTGAGAGCTGGAAGAGTGATCTGCTGCTCGCTTTGTGCATCATGACCCTGCAGGCATTCGGCTCTGCTCTGAAACACTCAAGCCTATTTTGTACTGTCAGGAAATGTATGTTAGATGTTTTGAGGATAAGGGGTTACTTTTATAGCAATTCCATGAATATATTGATAACGTTCAGAAGTGTAGCTTGTTTGACACAGTTGTCTCCTCACTGTTTCCTAATCAGAAGTTAGTGCTTTAGGTTACTGTAGGTGCTCTCCTGCTCTCAGGTGATAATGATGGAAGTAACTCAGAATAAGAAAAAGTGAAACATAATTTTATGGTATGTCTGTGCTTCACTTGCACTCAAGCAGGTGAGTAATTCCTACTGTGTCGCCTCATTGTGTAACTTCCTATTTGCAGTGTCCTCTGGGGTTCTTTGTTATTAAACTAAATTATGTTTAGCTCAGCAGGACCTCAAAACAACAACGGAAACCCAACAAACAAAAACCTTAAAGGACCAAACAAAAATTACTTCATATTTCACATCCTGGTTAACTTTAGCTGTTGTTGAGGTAATAGTGACTTATGTTCAGAAGTCGGAAATACCCTATGGATTTTGTCAGACACACGGGTAATACCTTGTTGCATGACTTCTGCAGAGTACTGTGTGGCACTAAGCTATTCCTGCAATGCTGGGCAGATCAAGTGTTGTAACAAGGTAGCAGCTTATGGCTCATTAAAGTTTTTGCTACTCTATCATATGTTCCAGCTTGCTTCATGAAGGTCTAGAACCACACTGTTACAGGACTTGGTACAGAACAGATGGGTTACATTACTTGTAGCTGACCCTGAACTGATACACACTAATTGGTAAAGAGCAAAAAAGTCAAATTCTGAGGCATATTCTGAGGCCTAATTAAGTGTCTTCTCCTTACAAGCTCTCATGTGTGTGGTATTATGTCTTTACCCTTTCCCCTGTTGGTTAACAGAGCTGGACATGCTTATCCAGATGTTCCAGCTGCCTCATTCAGTGGGCAGGAAATGGCAATGGGGTGGAAATTGGGCAATCCTACCAAGTACAACTAAAAGGGTCTCTGATCTCTACCACAGCAGCCGCTTCTGGCTAAAAGACAAGAGTCAAGTCATTCATATACTTCCGTAACCGCAATCTATTTAATGTGCAAGGCAACTACACTTTAATTTTTATGCATCTGAATAGGTTGCTTCAGTGGATGTGTGAGAGCTGCTATGTTACTGTAAAGAAATATTTGTGGATATAAATCACTGAAGGTAGACATCAACCGTTTCGCTTCCTTTTGGCGTTTCTTGATAATACAGCCAAACAGGATGATACTATGCTCTAAAAAGTTGCTGTAAGAAGTTTTTCAGTTTCTCAGACCTTATAGACTTTTACAGTGTTGTCCCTGCTAGCAGATCTGGGTCCTTGCTCATCTGCCTTAATCCTTATTTCTCTAGTCCCTTTTTCCTTACACTGTAGTCTAGAAAAATTTATTCATTTCAGTGCATTCTGAATTGTTGGGTTAGTGTCAGTGGACAAATGTGAGTGGATAAATGGTTCAAGTATCTTCTGAAAAGTGAGAGTTAGGAGGTAGAAAATACAGCTACATGAAGACAGTGAAAATAGTGAAGGGAATAAGTAGATTGTATTATTTATGGCCTTGCCATCATTTAATATTGTTTGATGTTCTCTAAATGAACTATAAGCACATATAGTAATATGCTTTCTTAAGTGAATGAGTTTACTTGAACAGTGATAATACCACCTTTGAGCAAATTTGATGTATCCTCATTACAGGCAGTGGTGTGATTTTTCCTGCAGCTGCAAAGCTGTGGGGAGTATTGGGAAGGGATGAGGTGCTGCTTTGTGGCTGTGGGTTAGCGACGTGGCAGTGGGAGATCTGTCTGCAAAGCTTTGGCCTGGTGCCTAGACTAGCCTCAGATGGTGAGAAGAGATTTTGTACTCAAGTTAGAAAGTACATGAGGATGGCAGATTGGATCTGTCAACTTTCCTCCTCTCATGTCCTCAGGAGAGTTATTTTCCATTAATTATATGGCTATAACTTATTTTGGTAAGTGTCTTAATTACCTATCGTTGTCCTGGCTCTGTGGAACAAGTGAGGTTTAACTGTCTTCTGGAGGTTCTTTAATGAGTATTTTATATTAGCAGTGTACTATATAAAGTATCTCTGGTTTAGTATTTGTGTTTTTGCAGAAAATGTTTCCAAACTTTCAGCAGCTTATGCATTTTTGAAAAATGCAGAGGGATTTACTAGGTGGAACGGAGCCTGACTCTTCTCTCACCATATGCAGAATAGACTGTTTGACCCTACATAGTGTGAGTGTGGTCTGTTAGTGGTAGTACAACCATGGCAAATGGCATGCACCAAAGGGTGGATTTTTATTTTGCTTTTAGTAGAGATGGGCAGGGAGGTTAATTGCAAGTCCTTCTGGGGCGTCTTTGGGAAAACATACATTCTGATTACCTGTGTTAGTGAAAGATGGATAAATTTGAAGTAGTAGAGTTGCGGGAGAGGGTTACAAACATGAGTGGAAGTGTAGAAAGCCTTTGTCATAAGATGGAGAAATATTTAACCCGAAAAAAGTTTCAATGAACTTTACTATCTCTAAAGCCATCAGATGTAAACATTATGAAGGCATATGGGACTGTTTAAACCAAAAGGCAGTGTCAGCAGATGAGTGCATGATATTGATAAATAAAATCTTTTTCAGAATTTGATCAAACTAGTCCAAAACTAGTCCATCTATCCAAACAGGCAACACCTTATGGCAAGCAGAAAGACCTAAGTAATTTTAATGTACAGAGCTTTATGCAAGGCTGTGAAAGAATATGTGGCTGTAGTATTTTCGTACAGGAATAAGGAGCACACAGGTGGCAGTATGATTTCAAGGAGGTAGAAGAACAGAAAAAGACCTTCTGTCCCAGAATATTTCATGATTAACATACTCAAGGCATTTGTTGCAACAGCAAAATTTATAAGCCTAATCCTTACTTTTTAAATTGACATGATAAAAATACTTTTTTCCAAGTCTGCTTGCACTTGCAGTTATATATGTGTGGAGCTGTACAGCATTGGTGCTGAAACTTTGATGTGGCTGCAATCATGGTGGAATTGTGCTGCTATGTTCTATTAATGATACTCACTTTCATTGGTAGTCCTTATGTAGCATAGCTTGATGAAAGGAGATGGGCAGCTTTCAAAGAGCTTGAACCATCAAGTCAGACGGTAAAGGTGCTTTCCAAAACAGCTCTATGAAAGTGGTGGATCACTTCTCAGAGTAAAGCCGGAGGTTTGTATCCAAAACTTTACTAATGATAATCTTGGGGAAGAAGCATGTTAATTTCAGGATAATCACAATCTTCAAATTAAAATCAGGATACAAGATAATCTTTGTTTATGCTTTGGCTTAGGGGGAAAAAAACCCCAAGATCAATATTTCACAAATGTGAGTTTAAGTAGTTAAAAATCAAGCCATCTAAATTTATATTTGCTGATATAATCATAGAATCATAGAATCATTAGGGTTGGAAAGGACCTTAAGATCATCTAGTTCCAACCCCCCTGACATGGGCAGGGGCACCTTACGCTAAATCATATCACCCAAGGCCTCGTCCAACCTGGCCCTGAACACTGCCAGGGATGGAGCATTCACAACCTCCCTGGGCAACCCATCCAGTGCCTCAGCACCCTAACAGGAAAGAATTTCCCCCTTATATCCAACTTAAACTTCCCCTGGTTAAGTTTTAACCCGTTACCCCTTGTCCTGTCACTACAGTCTCTAATGATGAGTCCCTCTCCAGCATCCCTATAGGCCCCCTTCAGATACTGGAAGGCTGCTATGAGGTCTCCACGCAGCCTTCTCTTCTCCAGGCTGAACAGCCCCAACTTCCTCAGCCTGTCTTCATAGGGGAGGTGCTCCAGTCCCCTGATCATCCTCGTGGCCCTTCTCTGGACTTGTTCCAACAGTTCCATGTCCTTTTTTTTATGTTGAGGACACCAGAACTGCACACAATACTCCAGGTGAGGTCTCACAAGAGCAGAGTAGAGGGGCAGGATCACCTCCTTCGACCTGCTGGTCACGCTCCTTTTGATGCAGCCCAGGATACGGTTGGCTTTCTGGGCTGCAAGTGCATACTGAAGCCGGCTCATGTTCATTTTCTCATCAACCAGCACCCCCAAGTCCTTCTCCTCAGGGCTGCTCTGAATCTCTTCTCTGCCCAGCCTGTAGCTGTGCCTGGGATTGCTCCGACCCAGGTGTAGGACCTTGCACTTGGCATGGTTAAATTTCATGAGGTTGGCATCAGCCCACCTCACAAGCGTGTCAAGGTCCCTCTGGATGGCATTCCTTCCCTCCAGCATATCAACCGAACCACACAGCTTGGTGTCATCGGCAGACTTGCTGAGGGCGCACTCAATCCCACTGTCCATGTCAGCGACAAAGATGTTGAACGAGACCGGTCCCAACACCGATCCCTGAGGGACACCACTCGTTACTGGTCTCCAGCTGGACATTGAGCCACTGACCACAACTCTTTGTGTGCAGCCATCCAGCCAGTTCTTTATCCACCGAGTGGTCCATCCATCAAATTGATGTCTCTCCAATTTAGAGACAAGGATATCGTGTGGGAAGACATATAAGATGGAAGTTATCCTGAAATGTAATGAAAAAGCTTAAAAAAAGTGAAATAAGTAAGTGAATAGATATGCAGTGCCAAAGAAGAAATATTTTCAGTGATATAGAAAGGAAAATCTAAACTGGGTCACCTGCAACTTCAGAAGTGTCTGTAAAAACAACAAATTACTAGTTATGCTTGCAGCAGTATTCTGGAAAAGTACTGAAAAAATCAGCATGTAGTAAAGGTACTATGTCGGTGATTGCTTGGTAGCTAAACTGAAATTGCTTCAATACTGTCCTGTGGTGTTCTCTTTCTCAGCAGAAGCCAGCTTTTGTCAGGCAGTAGTTAATGTTTCTTGGAGAGAGGAGGATGCAGTGAGTCCTGCATCTGAGTGTTTTCTCTTACAATGAGGAGTCACAGGAACTTGTTGACAGTACTGTTTTCTGTGATTGAACTGAGGTTTTGTTTTGGGGTGTTTTTTCATTCCAAAGAGTCAGGTTTTACTTAAATAAATTTTTGACACTGTCTCATTTAAGCTTGTGTGATGTGCTTTCATTTCTGCGCTATTTGGGGGAGAAAATTGTTTTAATTATCTTTATGTTAACACAGAAGACCTGGGAGCTTGTTTCCATCCATCAGTGCTGTGAAGACTTGAAACAAAAGCCAAGCAAACTTCTGGATGGTTGCAGATCCTGGATCCCAGCCACTGCCCAGCACAATTCAGTATGCCTGACTCTATCATTTAACTGCTTACAAAACAGCTGGCTGCCTGGCTTACAGTGGAAACTTTGTCTTTGTTAGCAGTCAGCTGAAGGAGGAAGGTGGAGTAGTGTGGTGGGGCAGGAATGGGCCCTATAGGGTCCTCAGGCTTTGGCCAAGGCTCCTTGCCAGAGATGTAAGGATTGGCTTGTGAGTTCTCCAGGGTTATAGAATGCCCAGCTGTTGGCTTTTGAAGTTGTGTGATTGGGCAGCTGGGAACTTGGATTGGTCAGAGGATGAACAGTATTGACAGAGGAACAATGGCTTCACAAGCATGCACACACGTACTCCCCTCACCCCGCTTTTGGGGCTGTGGGTGTGCGCTATTTGAAATCCTGTCACTAATTAAAAAATCACAATAAGCTAGTGCATTTAAAGGTTGGTGTTTTTGTTTTGTTTTCATAGAATAGGTAGGGCTGGAAAAGACCGTAAGATCATCTAGTTCCAACCCCCCTGTCATGGGCAGGGACACCTCACACTAAACCATCTCGCCCAAGGCTTTGTCCAACCTGGCCTTGAACACCATCAGGGATGAAGCATTCACAGCCTCCCTGGGCAGCCCATTCCAGTGCCTCACCACCCTTACAGTAAAGAACTTCTTCCTTATATCCAATCTAAACTTCCCCTGTTTAAGTTTTAACCTGTTACCCCTTGTCCTATCACTACAGTCCCTAATGAAGAGTCCCTCCCCAGCATCCCTATAGGCCCCTTTCAGATACTGGAAGGCTGCTATGAGGTCTTCACGCAGCCTTCTCTTCTCCAGGCTGAACAGCCCCAACTTTCTCAGCCTGTCTTCATAGGGGAGGTGCTCCAGTCCCCTGATCATCCTTGTGGCCCTTCTCTGGACTTGTTCCAACAACTCCATGTCCTTCTTATGTTGAGGACATCAGAACTGCACACAATACTCCAGATGAGGTTTCACGAGAGCAGAGTAAAGGGGCAGGATTGCCTCCTTTGACCTGCTGGTCACGCTCCTTTTGATGCAGCCCAGGGCACAGTTGGCTTTCTGGGCTGTGAGCGCACACTGCCTGCTCATGTTCATTTTCTCATCAACCAACACTTCCAAGTCGGAGCAATCCCAGCACAGCTACAGGTTGGGCAAAGAAGAGATTCAGAGCAGCCCTGTGGAGAAGGACTTGGGGCTAGAAGGGCTGGCTAGAAATGGGCAAGATGGGGCTGATGAAACATTCTTGTGCTGGGCAGGGGACTTGTGGACAGGTTGGTAGAGCCAGTAGCACAGGCAGAAGCAATGATCTGTATGGTTTTATTTGTTGGTGCCTGTATGTGGGTGGCTGGGTGGTGTGGTTTAGTTCCAGTCCCACCCACAAACTGCTTAGTATTTCCTAATTTAGGAAGGTCCATATGAAACAATTTGTAGAGTGAAGTTGTAGTTGTTAATGTGGATAGCCAAACAGATCCTGTGATAATTTTAATTATCATTACTAGCCAGAACTGGCTGTCACTTTTGGGAGAAAAATCATTAAATAAGTGTTGGCAAATAAACAATGTGATTGTTATATGCTCTTGGTAGATAGCAGAGTGCCTAACAGAGGTGATGCATTTCCTTATCCCCATTTTACAGCTGAGAAAACAAGACGCAGAGGTGGAATAACTGAAGGTGCTTGTTCCTTGGGGCTTGCAGCAGTTGAAGCTGAACTAGAATTCTTCTTAGTGGTCTGCATGTATTGAGAGCTTCCCTCCCCAACATGGAACTTGACAAGCCTCCTGGCAGTGCCTGAGTGCAGTTTGAGTACCTCTGAAAGTCTCTCCCAGAGGAGGGTTGCTGGCAGCTTGGCAAGAGGGAAGTAACTATTTGGCTTCTGCTTAGTATATTGTATCTCTAGGAAATCTTTGTAAAAGGCTGACTTGTTATGGGTAAGGGGGGTGAAAACAGTTTTCTTACGCATGCCAACTAAGCTTTTGCAAGGTAATAAAATTGTCAGTAGGCTGTACAGCATACACTTAATTTAGTAAGGTTACTGTTCTTTTTTAGAAAGGTTAAAGTTATCCTGGCTTACTTGTAATTTATATTATGGGTAAGCACATAAAGTCATATTTCCATAAGAGGAGGAAATACTGTTCACTTTCCCTGGCTGATTCCATCTACTTCAGTAGCTAATCTTTGGATTTTTATTTTAATGTTGTGCCCAACTCTGATTAGCCTAGCTCCTGCTTCTTCTCGCTGGTTCTTATTGTTCCTTAATGTCAGATCCTTGTTGGCTCTGAGACCATATGAATAAATCTTGCACAGTGCTAGCAAACCTTGCTGGAGTGCTGTGCATTCAAGCAGTTGGGTAAGTCTGCACCCATGGCATGGCTGATTCACAGTGTTAGCAGCTCACAGGTTAAACTGTGGTCAGTTAGCTGTCCGGCTCTTTGTACATTGAGGATAACTTCATTTTGACTATGCCATGCTAACTTTTCTTTACCAGTGTTGCACATATTAAGTCAGATGCTGGCTAAAGAAAATATACACATGCTAACACAGCTATCTTTCCAACCAAAGGTGTAATCTCATCTGTCCTGGGTTCAGCAGTAGCAGTCATTTTTCCCCTTCTTGGTAGCTGGTGCAGTGCAATGTTTTGACTTTCAGCTCGGGGACAGAGCTGATAACAAGCGATGTTTAGGTTTGGCCAAGGACTTTGTGAGCCTCATGCTCTGCCAGGGAGGAGGGGAAGCCAGGAGGAAGTAGAGACAGGACACCTGACCCAAACGGACCAAAGAGGTATTCCATACCACAGCACGTCATGCCCAGGATGTAACTGGGAGTTAGCCGGAAGGGCTGGGAGACTGCAGGGTTGGAGGAGGTATCGGTCAGATCGGGCTGGGGGGGCGAGTTATCGGTTGGCTGGTGGTGAGATGATGTATTCTCTTCCCTTGTTATTTCCTTTATCATTATTATCATTGGTGGTAGCAGTAGTGATTTGTGTTATACCTTAGTTACTAAACTGTTCTTATCTCAACCCGTGGGAGTTGCATTCTTTTCCATTCTCCTCTCCGTCCCTCCGAGAGCAGGGGGAGGGCAAGAAAAGGGGGGGAAGTGAGCGAACGAGTTACCTGACTGGGTTTAAACCACGACATCATCAGAGAGCTCACTTGGATTTGTTTGACAGGACCTGTTTTATATAGAACAACAATAGTGATTATGTTCATATCTTTCAGTTCCTTATCACTGGAATCCTAAATTGACTTTGGATTGTTTTAGCTGAACGCTGTGCTTTACTAATGGGATGTAATTACACTGGTCATCCTGCTTTCCTCTCAGTTGAAAGATTTTGGGCCTGACTTGGCCACTGAGATAATTCATCAGTCTCTTTGATACAGGTGCAATTTTTACCTCTTTCCAAATACTGAGTGGAAAAGTTTAAGGTTTTTTTTTTCCTGTACCATTTGCCCTATTTGCACTTGTGTTTTTTAGTGGTGTTATACACTGTTATATTTCAGTCCTTCCTAATTTGTTTTAAAAAGCAGCTCATTTTTTGTTTTCCTGCAAGTCATGATTATTTTTTTTTGTCTGAATTATCTTGACTTCAGTCTTGGTTTCACTTGCCAATTTCATGTAGTTCTAGTTCACTTTTGTCACTGTCCTTTCCCTCCTTTACGCTTTGTTATACTGCATTATATTTAGGTTGTCTTCTTTTTACTATGGGATCAGAGTAGTTTTTTAACCAAAGTTTTCCTTTTTCTCAGATGAGGGGATCTCTTCATAGTTGCCTGTCTTTTTAAAAAAACAAAAAACAAACATAAAAATTCAATGTAGTAAATTTACTTTCACATCAGTTTTCCCTCACTTCTAATCAGTTTTGGGAAACTAGCTTTTGTTCTTTTAAACCTAAACTGCATGATAAATCCAATTAATCTCCCTCTAATAATGTTTAAATGCTGTGGCGATTCAAAAACTCGGGGGATGACCCTGACTGATTCTGTGGAGATGAAACTTCCAGCTGTTGGGGTTTGAGTGTGTAGAAGGCAGAAGGATAGGAAAACATTGGTTTTGTTCTCCCCCCCCCCCTTATATAAGTTGTATGTGTATGGTGTAGCAAAGTTTTGTTTGCTGTTGAGCTACGTTTGAATTCCCTTTGTGGTGTAAATCAAATAATTCTCTAAATATGTTGTAGGCAGTGGGGGAAGGAAATGGTTTCACAAGTGTTTGCAGTACAGAACTTGGCGGATCACCTTCCTTAAGTAGTTAAACATCATGATATTAAAAAAGCAGGTGCTGCAATCCAACTCCGTTTGAATATTGATAGATAAAATACTACAGATGTACATCAAAGTGCAAGTTCATGGCCTGATTACACAACTCTGAGTTAGTGCTGCTACTGAAAGGTCAGTCCTGCCTCCAGCTCCATTTATTCCTATTGCTTCTCTTGGTTTGGCTCAACAAGTTAGACCCCTGGGTTGATCTGGAAGTTAACTCTAGACCTGTCCGAGTGCAGGCAGAGGGGCGGTAGCAGGGGTCTGGTGTACTCTGCTGGTGTTGGTCTGCTGTTTGGCTTGCTTCAGCCTTTCCTGATCCTGCACTCACACAACCTGGCTATGGATTTCAAGCCAAGCCAAGGATGGCGTATGATCCCTCCTCCTGCCCTGGCCATGATGTGCTTTGGGGCACCTCTTGCAGCTGCCACCCTCAGCCATGACAGCACCTTCCTCCAGCCAGCAGGGATGGTCCTGCTGAGGTACAGTGCAAGGGGGAGTCATCCTCTACGTATTTCCACCCATGGTGTCCTTTATTTTGGCTTTAGCCTATTTAGTACTCATGCTGCTTGAAATCACAGTGTTGGTTATCATTCTCCCTCTCTGCTGGTCTTGCCACTTAACCACCACCTTCCACACTAAAGGAAAAGGGTTAAGGGAAGGTAAGTGCAAAAATGTTACAGGTAAAATCTCCTGGTCTTGTCAGTGTTCTTTCTCTACAGCTTAAAGAATTCCTTTAGTAGAACTTAGCAAGCCGTGTGTCAGTTAAAAGGACAGTTGGACTACCTGGGTTTGATTTACATTACTTTTTGCCCTTCAGTGTTCATTTTAGTTGCCTGTCCCGATACCTCAATTTCTTCCTACTTTGAAACTCTCTCCTCTTTGTTTCTCATATTTGAAGAAATGGGCTTTCACATCCTGTATATGAAAGGATGTCAGGAAAGGGCTTCCTTTTCTCTTCTGAACAGCTTGAGGTGGAGATCTTGTCTGTTTTTATATTTACTCACTGCAAGGTGCTTTGTGCTGAGCAGCAGCCATTTAGCCTTCCTGGAACAGTGTATGCTGCAAGAACACAAATACCCCACATCTATAGAAATATTGTCTCACAGGTAGAGGTACAGCTTGGCTTCTCCCTTGGACAAGGTGTCCCTGGCAGTCCCTGCGACCTGTGCCTCTCCTGTGTGGTTTGAATTCTGCATTAAATCTGTGTGGTAAGAGTACCTGCTAATTACTGCTAAAATTTGGTATTTAATAGCTACTTAGAGGCAGAACTTGTATGGGAGGGAAGAGTTTAGAGATAAAAGTTGGTCATTGCTTGTTAATTAAAGTCTGTCTTTTGTCAGGAGTAATTAGTGCAGCATTGGTAAGAGATAAACAAAAGTTCAGACAAAATACAGCTGAGCTGTAATCTGTTAAAGCCTGAAATAGCAAAGAGTCTGTTTGACTTGAAGTGCTTGTCCACAAATCTTTGATTTCATCCCTTAAAGGGGAAGGGATAGCAAGCCCTGAAGCACAAGCACAACTCTAGTGCCGAAATACCACAGTATGAATGAATAATAGAAAGGTATCTGTAACAGAGGTATCTTGGTTGTATGCTGGATTCCAGGCGGTGTAAAGAGCTATTAGATTATTAAAGTCTCCTTTTAGTAATATCTTGGTTGGAAATCTCAGCTACTAGGATGCATCCAAAAAGAAGCTTGCTGAGATATGGTGCAAAGCTTAATGAAGTCTGTTTGGTTTTTCCACCCACGAATGTAGCCCTAGGGCCATGTTTCTCTCTA
Source organism: Pezoporus occidentalis (assembly GCF_034315485.1). Classification (NCBI taxonomy): domain Eukaryota; kingdom Metazoa; phylum Chordata; class Aves; order Psittaciformes; family Psittacidae; genus Pezoporus; species Pezoporus occidentalis. The sequence goes on from NW_026916158.1 coordinate 9,494,481, forward strand.
TGTGTGTGTATATATATATAGAGAGAGAGGTCTGCCCTTAGACAATGGGCTTAATTGAGTGCAGCTGAGCTTACATAGGTTCACCTACACTATGGCTACATTTGCACTTGCTGTTTTTCTTCACTTGCATCATGGGAGACTTGGTTTCAGCAGTAGGCTTTGTCTTGCTGAAGGGTGAGGGAATGATTTAAATGTGGGCATGAGGGAGAGCTGGGATTCCGGACATGGAATAAGGAGGTCTGTGTAATGCAGAAGGAATTCCAAGCATCTTTTTGGTTAATTCTGTTTTTCAGGGGACTGCTAATGTGGCTTGATGGAAACTTGCATGACAAGTGCAGCTCAGGGTTTTTTGATTATTTCTAAAAATGGTTTTCTAAAGTCTTCCTGAATGTCTTTCTGAATTGGCAATGCTCACACTTAAGACAAAACAACTAAAAAAAGCCAATCTTTTTACCTTTATTTTTTAATTAAACTACTGTTAATACCTTGGCAAATACTCCAAACACAGAATCTATTTTGCGCCAAACAAAAAAGAGCCCTGATCCCACCTGATTCAATTAAATTTATGCTTTCCTACTCAAGGACTGAATTTTACTGTGCTTGGCATACTGCACTGGAAATGCCTTATTTTTCCTAACAATAGGTTTGATTTTATAAGGAAAAATATATTTCCGCAATATTTGCAAAAGCCTTAACAGCATTCCTTAGTAAGTTGTACTGTTGGTGTTTCCAGGACATACAGAAGGATTTTGGACGCTAGTTTTTTGTTACCAAAGTAGAGACATATAATTAAATTAACTAAAAAACAACCAACCCAAACCAACTTGTCAGAAATGGACATCAGAAATGTCCATTTGGCATTTGGTTTCTGTGGAACTGAATTTGGAAAAGCATCGAAAGGGACTTTATATCCTCTGAAATGCTCCATTATCTTTTCCATTTCCCCCACTTTCGTACAGATGCTCACTTTCTGTAGTGATTATTCAGTTTAGAGTAAACAGTGGGATTTTGACAAGTGTATAGGTAGCCTTTTCTCTGATTCACAGCACAATAACTTCATCATTTTCAAGATATTTGTCCCTAAAATTGTGAAGTTTCTAAGCTGTTAAAATGATGTCAGTAATCTGATAAGCTTCAGTCGCTTGCATTAAGATTGTGACATTCATGACTAATGTCAGACAATAGTGTTAAAGAACCATTTGAGGGACAACGAAATGCAGTAATGGGGATGGAGCTTTTTGAGGAAATTTTCCCCTGATGAATTGGTACCTGTGTACACTAGCTTCTCAGTAGGTTTAATGGTTTACGTTGTGCCTGCCTGATCCCTGGCAGGGTGGACGGGGCTTTGAGCAACCTGGTGTAGTGGAAGGTGTCCCTGCCCATGGCAGGGGATTGGAACTGGATGAGCTTTAAAGTCTCTTCCAACCCAAACCATTCTATGATTCTGTGGTTTTGCAGATTGAGATGCTGCTTTGAAAATAAAAGCTGAGGATACAGGAGAATATACAATTTATGTGAATTTTGGAGAAAAACTCAAAAACCTTCTTTTTTTTTTTTTTGGATGTCATGTCTTTAAATAAATTTTGTTGCATACAGTTGTCTTGGAGGAAGCCTTGAATCTTGTGAATTTGCTTCATGTTTGTCATTTAACTTCACTGAACTGAAAAGATGTCATTGAACCTCATCAGAAAAAAATTAACTGTTGTGTTTAGTTTCTTCCCATTTTTTTTTTTTTCTCTTCAGTATTACTCAGCAGTGGTCTTTAGCTGGATTGTTCAGATTAAATTAGGAAATAGCATTGTTTTGTAGGTCTTGTGTTGTACACTTGAATTGATGGTATATAATTAGACCATTTTGCTTCCATTTGACATCTTTTAACTAATTAGTTATTTGGGTTGCTTTATTTTGCATTACTTTATTTTCAGTTGATTAAATATGCTTACTTCTCTAAGGGTACAAAATGAAGAACATGCTAATTGCACAACAATTTTGGCATGTGTAGATTGCCTCAGTGTCACCTAAGGACAAAGACTTCTCTGCTTACATTGCTGGTTCTTTTCGCTCTGTGCCTTGTGGGCAGATGTGTCAGACCAGACACTGCTCTCCAAATCCTATTCCTCGCTCCTGCAGTCTAGCCAAAGCTTGTTGGCAACGTCTAATGTAGGTACTCACCCTTGGAAACTGCTTGATCTCAGCTTTTAAATGTTTGGACCCACTAGCTCAGTGAGTCTGGAGGATTAGTAGTGGGACAGCGGAGTGATCTCAAAGAAGTGAAGACCAAAAGGTATTATGTATCCAACAGTGTGAATTATGCCTGGAAACCAGCAGGCCTCATCTGGGAGCTGTCATTAGCTGAGTGGGCGGTTGTGGTGCTCCCTGTTGCTGACTTGAGTAAATTTGGATTGTGGGTATTGAACACCAGCAAAGTAATGCTCTTGCTATGAAATACTTGAGTGTAGTGTTTCTAGAACCAAGTTTTACCCAGGCATTGAGTGCTCTGGAATAAACATGACTTTATTATGAAGTTCTTGCTCTGATTTGTGAGCAAATCAAGATGTAGTTTGTTTGGATTTTAGTTTAACATTACTTACTAATGTGAGGGACTGGGTAGGATCTAACCTGTGCCGGCTAATAAGGCCAACAGAAATGAGAGAAGACACTACAGTTTTACTTTTGTTGCTGAAGTGCTGACTGAAGCCTGAGTGTGTCCAAGCACCTGGTGTTCAGACAAGATACATAATTCTTTCTCTAGAGCCGTTTTTCAAAGGGAATACTGCTCTTATAAAAACTGAGTCTGTTGCAATAGTTGATTAAATATCTTCAGGTGTGCTTTGCCACAAGAAGAGGTGAAGGAGGTTTCTCTTGTGGCAGTGGTGATTTTTCTAGTCTATCCTGTGTCGTGTTTTAAAACTGTATCTGTAATGTTTATATTTGAACTGTATTAATAAAATCCCCTCTATGAGTTTGTGCTAAGGGTGGTGTCAAAGTACCTAGCAGCAGGACATCCCTGGATGTTGTGGTGATCATTGGGTGTTGAATTCAGCATTGCATTAGATCAGCCAGGGTTGGGAGGGTATGTTCATGTGTACGTGCTATTGGGACACAGGGGTCAGTACACGGGGACGCTACCTTGTAATGGGTCTTCTGTGGCCATACGCTGCCAGTATAATTGACAGAAATGAGAATATCCTTTGACTAAAGATGTATTAAACCATTCTAAACTGCTCTGAAAAGCATCATCTTTATAGAGTACTAGGAATGGTAGCTGGTATTCTGAAGTCTTATACAAATGGAGCATTAGCCTCTTTTCTCTCCAGTGAAACCAGAGTGATTTGGTGTTCTTAAAAAACAAGATGTGTTTAAATAGAGACTGGCAAAGATGTCAAGTGAAAGTACTATTTATTACTGAGGCTAGATTTGGATGAATCTTTATTAGAAAAATAACAAACATCACTTATAAACCTTTAGAGAAGTGTATTTTTAAAAGATCCAAGTGTCATAGCTGCAATTTTGTCCTGTCAGAATTTTTTTTTTTTCTTTTTTCTTTTCTTGAAATGCTTTCTTTCTTTCTCACATCTCATTCCAGAGATGGCAACCTTGGCTTTACCTCAACTGTTTGTCAGTGTTTAGCTTCAGATGTTGGCTGTTCTCCTCAAAGGAAGAGACAGCAAGCTACTGAAGTGTCAAGAGTGCACTAGAAGGATGGAATCCTGATTTTAATATGAGTGATTTTTAAGATTTGCCTGCTGTTGATTAAGAAAGGCAGCTACTGACTGCTGAGAAAGTGTTAGATGTGAATCGTCAACTTGGATATTTGTTTTGCGGGGCTTGAAGCTGGCCAAGCAGGGAAGGGTTGCATAGTAGGGTATGATGTGACTGGCTGTCCCTCAGTATATACACCATGTAATTTAGGTGACTTAGGTGACTTAATTTAAAACTTCAGATTTCTGTACCCCAGAAAGCCCAGTTCTGAATGTGTTTGGCTCTGAGTTGGTTGCATGAGGAGGTAGGATAGACACCAGTGGCTGCAGCACCACCCCCTGCCAGCTGCTTGGAGATCTGTTAAACTTTTGTTTAAAACTGCGTGCCTGTTACCATAACTTTTGGTCCATTTTGGTGAATGAACCATCTCTGTAATGTGCGTGGCCAGTGGAGCTCTCTGGTGTGGGCTGGAGCTGTGCTGCTCCTCCTTGCTCCCCTCCTGCGTGTGCTGCGGGCAGCTGCCTGCCACAACTGGGATCTGGCTCTGCAAATGAGACAGGATGTTTGCTTTTGTGGAGTGCAGTTGTTGAGGAAATTTAAACGAAGGGATTGCTTGAAAGGTCAAGCCACCTTAACCAGATTAGGCCCTTAAAATGAGGGTTATGGGCGTAGTTTAAAGCACCTTATCAGGAGAGGTTGGGGAAGGATGTGCTCTTGATAGCCAGTGTTGGAAAGCAATGTTGCATCACTTCTCTTTGGACTGCAGTGCGACAGCGGGGTTGAGTATGGCTAAAATGGAAATTTGAAGGAGCTGATTTATCTGAATGTGCGAGGCTGCAACCACTGTGGGGAAATCTGTGGAGAGGCTCTGCCCAGCCCCCCAGAGGCATTACACACCCAAACCAACATTGCACATGCCAAAACCCAGCGTGCTCAATGACAGATAAGAAGGAATGCACAGTATTTTAAGTGTCATAAAGCTGGATATCCTTTGTGCAGGAAATTTCCTGTCCACAGGAATTTATTTTTCAACAGAAAAATCCACAAAATGGAAGTGGGGGAGGGAGACTTGCACATGGTAGATGAGAAGTTTCTAATTTTTCTATCTTAAGTGAAGAAACAGGAAGGTTTTGGAGAACAGAAAAACACACACCCTTTATGTATTGATAAACTACTAACATGCTTAGTTGCTCATTGAATATTCATCGATTTGTGTTTATCACTGTCAACAGTGTACAGCAATTAACCGTTAGATTCTTTGGAAAAGAGACTTTTGAACATTTCAGTTAAAAAGGCATTTACTTTCAAGGATGGCTGAGCCTTGAGATGGGGGCAGCCAGAGCAGAGCCCTCCAGACTGACCTCCACCAGGCTCTGTTGCATGTTTTGCCTTCATGTTTATAGTGAATTAAAGCCTAAATCATAAAGCAGGGTTTATTGATGATTTGCAATCTGGTTAATCTCATAGTGAAAATAAGGTGTACTTTGCTAAAGCAGCACTGCTGCTGCCTGCTCCCCTATTGACTGCAGGGTTTGCTTACAATGCGGTGGGGTCAGCAGCCGCTGGAGCAGCAGAGGAGTGCTTATAGCTTCCTGCTATGAAAATACTTTTGTAAGACTGTATATGCTTCCTTCTGTAAACTTCAGATATAATTCACTTGATCTCCTGAATGTGGCTTTGTATTCTGGGATAGCTGTTGCTAACAAAGACCTACAGCTATTAAATACAATGAGAATTTATTGTTTACCAAGATTTTTTTTCTTTTGTGTTTGGGGTTGTTTTGGGTTGTTTTTTTTTTTTTTGTGCATGTTTATAGCATGAATCCAATAAAGGATTCATTTACCTGTAGACACAATTGAAAGCAAGACATATTTAGTAATTCAGTAAAACTTACAGAAAGAAGGCAGTGTAATGAAGAGGTGAGGCGTTAATGAAGTACCTCTCTTTCTGTCTTCCCTGTGCTAATGAAAAGAGAAAAGAATTTGGTAGATGTGTGGTGTTCTTAAGGTTTATAGCTGGACTTTGTTTTTTGAAATACAAGGATTATGGTGTGTGTTCGATTTCTTAACCTATTTTCTCTGCATTCCCAGCACCAAAGAGAAGGCTTTCTAAAACAATGCTAAACTTACCATGTTGAGATTGCACTTTTTGAGGCTGGAGTAACATGTTCTAACAGAAATCCCACTTGATGAGAACATTTTAGTCGTGGAATCTTTGGTATGTGCCAGTGGCAGGAGCTGCACTCCCTGGTACGCTGCTCTGTTCTTGAAGCAAGTATGTGTAAGGCTTTGGGATACAGGCCCACTGTGCTTTGAGAGTGAAGAACGCACCATTGGCCTACAGGTTTTTGTAGCAGGTTAAGTCCAGGAAAAAGTGAGTTTTTTCTCTTCAACATTTTGCTTTAAAGTCTTTAGCAATTCTTTGAACTTGCTTATTTTTAAACATGGTTTAAGCATTCTAAGGATTTCAAGATAAATGAAGATAACTATACCTATCATGTAGATGAGCACATATATATGTGTGTACATGTACATATCTCATAACTTACCTGATGATCTTAAACCTCTGATTAGATATGGGGACAGTAAGACCCTGAATGTAGGAGATAGAGCTACCAAGGGAAACTGTAAAAGTAATTATCAGATTTATTGTACTGATGAACAGTGGCCTGATGCTATTGTACTAAACAGACCTCTCCCCCCTTGTTTTATTTTTGGGCCACTGGCATGCCTTTAAATGCTGAAATTTGAATCCAGCATAGAATTTTATGCACCTGTTCTGCATCTTGGTATCTTCTCACCAGTGATTAAGTTTTTTGGGTATGGTTTTAAAAAAATCTTTTTGTGATCTCTATCTAGTTTTTGACTGTATGTTGTACTAAATATAACATAAAGTCTAAAATAAATACCTTATAATTTTGTCTGCTATACCCATTTTTATTTGAGATGGGGATCTCACTTGCTTTAGTTCTTCATTACTGGTTTCCCAGCAGCTAAGTAACTTGATGACAAATGTAGATGCCTGTTACAGGAACAGTCGTAGACCTGGCAGCTGGCATATAATGCATGCTGCATATTAAACTGCACTAAATCGTGCTTTTCCCATAGTAATCCTTCCTGGAGAGGGAGGGGTGACTTCTGAGAGTGGGTTTCCAGTCTGCTAGCTGGTTTAAAAATTACGTTGGCTTACCAGCTAAGTAGTTCTGCAATTAGATACCACCACACTTCTGCATTTTTGATCAGTCTTCTGTTAATCTTCATGAATTCTTAATCCTCTTACAACCCAATGATGCTTCAGCATTCGTGATATCAGCAGAATGCTGTCAGTGATTGTACTACTGCTTTATTATTAGCATAGGTACTTTCTCCATATTTAATGGATAGGGAGACTCAACCCACTTGTGTTTGTTACAGGAAGGAAACTACTAGTAACAAAGCAACTTTCATAGAATCATAGAATCATTAGGGTTGGAAAGGACCTTAAGATTATCTAGTTCCAACTCCCCTGCCGTGGGCAGGGACACCTCACACTAAATCATATCACCCAAGGCCTTGTCCAACCTGGCCTTGAACACCGCCAGGGATGGAGCATTCACAACCTCCCTGGGCAACCCATTCCAGTGCCTCACCACCCTAACAGGAAAGAATTTCCTTCTTATATCCAACTTAAACTTCCCCTGTTTAAGTTTTAACCTGTTACCCCTTATCCTGTCACTACAGTCTCTAATGAAGAGTCCCTCTCCAGCATCCCTATAGGCCCCCTTCAGATCCTGGAAGGCTGCTATGAGGTCTCCATGCAGCTTTCTCTTCTCCAGGCTGAACAGCCCCAACTTCCTCAGCCTGTCTTCATAGGGGAGGTGCTCCAGTCCCCTGATCATCCTCGTGGCCCTTCTCTGGACTTGTTCCAACAGTTCCATGTCCTTTTTTTTATGCTGAGGACACCAGAACTGCACACAATACTCCAGGTGAGGTCTCGCAAGAGCAGAGTAGAGGGGCAGGATCACCTCCTTTGACCTGCTGGTCATGCTCCTTTTGAACTTTCCTTAATTTAATCAGTTCAAGAAGTGTTAAAAACAGTGAAAGCCTTCAAGACTTATGTACCTCAGTGTATTCTTAATAATATATATTGTCTGCTCAATACATGTGAGAACGAATGTGTCATTCATTACTTCTAACTAAGTATTCATCTGAGATTTCTGCACCACTAATGTGTATGGATGAGAAGGATTAAAAAGCAGCAGAGCATCCACAGTTTCTTCAGCTACAAATTCAAAGACAAAAGGTTGTAACAGGTTGAGTTTTTGATTGAAATGATAATAAATCTTGTTCTGCTCTTCCTTGAACAGAGAAGACACTGAGAGTGAAGTTACTTGTAATGGTGCTGAATTTCATATTACTAATTTCTGAGTATTTAAAACTGTAATCAGTGATTACTTCTTGGTGTAGAGCTGTAGCACTCACTTTAATATGTTGCACTCTAAGAAGCTGCTTTATGAATTGTAAGATACCTCTGGCACCTGTCGGGTGGTGAGAAGATACACCCAGAAATCTGTGATTTAGGTTATCCATAACAGGGCTTGATGCAATGCCTAGGAACACAGAACAGGATTAGAGAGAAATCTTATCATTGAAGTTTCATCTGGGGCAATGGAAAAAATTAGAATTCATGAAGGATGAAGGAATTTTCTTAGCATCAGGAGGAAGATGAGATTCTGAACAGCTGTTTGGTTTTGGGGGGGGCTTCTCTGCAGTGTGCTCCATTGCTGTACACTCATCAGCAGGTTAAAACAGCTCTGAACACCCGGGCTGTCTTTCTCTATCAACCTGGAATTTGACTGGGGACTAGAAAGAGAAGCAGGAGGAGGAATATATTAACATAAGAGAGAGTGGGAGTGCTTTTTTCTACATGGGTCCATTACCTTTGAGACTTTTTATTAAAATTGTTGCATGGACATGTCATCTTCTTTCTCTGCCCCAAGAAGAACATGCTGTGGTGTAGGTAAGAAACAATGTCAGTTAGTTTTTCTTATTTTTTTTTTAACCAGATATTAGCATATCAAATGACGGAAAAATATGTACCCTTCCTCTAGGAATTAGGGACCAAATGTGACCCACTTGAATTTCGGAGACCTGTGAAGGTTTTTGCTGGAAGAACAAGTGGGGTTAATGAGTAGGCTTTTGTCACTGATTAACTGGGTACTGTATTGTTAAGGTGGGTATCCGTATGGGCTTTGCTCTGCTGAGCACTGCCAAAATGTGACTGAACTGGGTCAGAATGTAAATATTAAAGAACTGAGATTATGCTGTACTTTTGGTGATAGCACCTGGGTGTTCCAGTTTATTCACACAAACTGTGTGTGCCTCGATAGTGCTCTCCTGGGTGTTAAAGCAGTGGAATAAAATCTCGTTGGGCCACGTGTCAGTTACAGCATTCAGGTAAAATTGAGCGCAACCAGATTTCACTGGGAAAGCTTGTTCTTTGCTTGCATCCTGTGCTGATGCCGGCAGGCTGCCTGCAGAGCTCTTCAGGCTAACTCCTGGTTTTGCTGGCATTTTGAACTTTCTGCCTCCAGTGCTGAAGATAAACTGCTGTCAACCCCCATTTTATTTTTAAAAATCTATTCATATTCATATATACTATATTTCTATATTTGATGTAGAAATTGTTCTAAGAGGACATAAACTTTGTGTAACATTCTTTGCTCCATCAGGATTTCTGTGAATTTCTCTTGCAATACGCAGTGTGGTGCATGTCCAGGAAAAGCTGAATACTGGAGACTGTCAGGATGTGGTAAAGTGTTTATGCAAGGTACAGTAGAAAATGTTTTTAAAGAATTAGCCTTTCTTGTAGATTCAGTCTTTTTCGTGCTTGAATTCCTTCAACTTGAGTTTTGAGGGTGATTTTCTTTTGTTTGAAGGACTTGCTTGTTTTATGGTCATCTGTTTATTGGAATTCTGTGAATGAACTGTGTGTTATTTGTACCTTCTCCCCAACCCTTCAAAACTACTTAAGGGGTTTTTTTAAGGTCATTTTCCCCATTCCCATACACAAGCCAAGTCAAAGTCCATTTCTTGAAATTCAGTTTTGTATATTTTGACACATAAAGCTATTTTTTTGCTGTCTTTCTGGAACACTTCAAGTTTTTAATTCTAGCTAGAATTATAAATGAAATATTCTGGGGATGATGTGGAGGGTGTTTATACTTCTTTCTAGGAAGCTACAGTCTTGTGAATGTTTGTTGCTAGAGGTTTATCTCTGACAAAATGATTTTGTTTAGAAGGACCCAAAGATAAACTCTGATTTTATTTTCACATGCTGCTAGTCTACTCTGAGGCTTGCACAATGGAGCTACCCCATGTTTTTAAGTAGCAAGCAGGTTGTTTATGCCAATTTGGGAAAAGAATGAAGTTTACCTTCTGAAAATGAGTGGAGCAGGGAAAGAACAAAGGTGTTTTGGCCAGTGCCTGTGGTACTGCTTTCCCCTGGCTTGTCTCTGGGGCTGAATGGGAAGGGGGTGATCCTGATGCATGGCTTTGTGACTGCCACCTGCCTTTGCTTAGCCCATGCAAGGTGCATCCCTGTTTGTCATGGCCTCCTCCCATGTCGGTGGAGGTGGTGTGAAACATTCCTGAGACAAATACTAAATAACTTTTTGGTAGCATTTTGGGCTGGGAGGGTTCTCAGCATGGGGTTTGACAGCAGCATGCTTTCAGCAACAGGCAGGCCAGGAAGTTTATGGTTCCCTGCTGTTCTGCTGGAATAGCGTGTTGCATTCGTGGGGCTGGGGACACTGTTATGCAGCCAGGGAGAGGGAGGGATGTGCTCGGGTATCTCTCAGAGCAGAAATGAAAGTGCATTTGTCTTAAGTCAGGAACATATTTTTTCTCTTGATTAAAACCCCCCTGATTCTCAGTAAGACCAGCCTTTGTATGGTTCACCTCTAGAGAGTACAATTTCTTCCTTTCTGTGGATTTCTTAAATGTATTTGAATAGACTCTAGACTCTTGCACTTCAGAAGTTTGGTATGCAGCTATGGAAATGAATTTATTCAAGTGTAACAAGGGAAAATGAAACAGCAGTTACATGTGGCATGAAGCTTCAAAGTTGGTTTGCTTTCTGCTGCTTGTCCGTTCAGATTTTTTGCTTGACTAGAATTGTGTCATTTAAAGGATGCGGAAAGCTAACTTTAGTTTCATGACTTTAATTGACTTCCTTGGAGCTGTGTGTGGTTGTATGAACAGGGAAGCATAAAGAAGCATAACTGACCCCTTTTTTCTTATTAAATAATAATTTTGCATTAAAAAATTACTGCAGGTTGTCCGTGGAGATATTTACCTTCCTTTACCTAGATCAGTTTCTGGTTCTTATTATTGTCTTGTGTATGTGCCTGTTGACGTTCCAAAAAGAATGTTCTGTTGCTTTCTTTGAAGCACCTTAATTATTATTTGTCTTTAAAATTTTACTTTCTGCAGAGTTGTGTGGGCTACTTAGTGCATGAGGGCTTGTCTCCAACACCCAGAGGTGTTGCCCCTGTTGCTCTGTGGGCATGGGTGTCCTCTTTGGGTGTCTCATAAAGCACCTGAGCTGCCTTTCTTCAAAATTCATTTTTTTATGGGAGCCTGCAGGTTAATGCTGACTGTGTTTATCCTAAATGGAGTCTATTTAGACTTGGATGGTCACAGCTATGTCCTTCAAGTTTTTGGGAAACAATAAACTGTGGGTATCCATCTGCAGAGCTGGTGTAAGAACACATTTCCTCCCCTTTTTTCTCTGTTTTCCTTTCAGCCTATGCTCACAGTAACAGCAAGCTGTCATGATGTTTTCTCCTGTTTTGGAGCTAAAAGCAGTAAGGAAGAACATTATGGATGATACTTTGTAGTTAAAACCCCCTAAGAGCCAAAAAAGATAGATTGCCTTTAGATTGACTCTTTCAGGGGTTATTCCTGAAGGCTAGCAATGCCTGTGAACTGGAAGGTGTGTGCTGCTGCTTCTAGGATTTAGGAGGATTCTCAGCAATCTTAAGAAATTTTTTATTATGTGGAAAAAAAAAAAAGAGTGTAAGGTATGTTAATAAGCTTTCAGTACTGATACTACCTTTTCATGTTCTGCCAACACTGAAAGCTGTAATATTAAAGTCAATAGGTGAAATATTAGGGGGAAATTCAGGGTAGATGTACGGAAGAAGTTCTTTACTGTGAGGGTGGTGAGGCACTGGAACAGGTTGCCCAGGGAAGTGGTAAATGCTCTGTCCCTGGCAGTGTTCAAGGCCAGGTTGGACAGAGCCTTGGGTGACATGGTCTAGGGTGAGGAGTCCCTGCTCATGGCAGGGGAGTTGGAACTAGGCAGTCTTGAGGCCCTTTCCAACCCAAGCCATTCTATGATTTTAATGAACAAACACTTTTAACTTAGTAATGAGTAACTCCTGTATAACTAGGATTTATAGGACTGGGGCTGTTGCCTTTTAACCATACCCACGGCACGTAGAGGGGAGAGCATCTGTCTCCCTGGCACTGTGCCACCGTGCCTTTCCACCAGCACTGCTGGGTTTGCTGCGATTTTTAAGTGATGTTGGTTTCCCAGTTCATAATACAAGTTGTCCAATACTCCACTGTGTTGCTTATTATCAAAGAAGAATACCAATTTATTTTTATTCATAGTAACTTTTAGCTTTCCATTGCCTGAATGAATTGGCAGAGCATGGGAATTAATTTAGTTATAAGGGTGAGGACTCAAAATTCGATATGAGCAAGCTGAGTGTTGGTAACCCCACTGGACTGTCTCCTGCTGTATCAACATGTTGTGGTTTAAACCAGGAGATGCAGAATCAGGTCAAAATGCACCACAGCAGCAACAGGAAGGACAGGAAGGCGTTACCAAGAAGGAGAAAAATGACTGCTACTGCTGAACCCAGGACACAACAGAACTTCATTTCTCCTCCAGTCTGTGTTACAAGCTGTGCCACATTTCAGACAGGTAACAAAACCCAAAGGTTTTCCTTTTTTAACCCATTTAATAGATGATGTGAGCTTTATAGCTGCATTAGTTGGCATATTCAGTGTGATGGAGATTCAGCATTTTCTGTCCAGATAAATAGAGAACCTGTGTCTTCCCACCTTAAAGAAAACAAAACCCCCAAGTACTCTGCATTTAAAGATTCAGTGGTTTTGATTCTTTAATGCTTTATTATCATTGGAGATAAAAATCAGATACCTGGAGTAGGAGAGGCTTCTTTCCTGTAAGGGGCTGCATACCCAAATTACTCAATTGAAAATGGAACAATGGTTTGATGATGCTGTGTATGTGTGGTTTCTTTCTTTTTTGTGGTTTTTGAGTTGCTGGTGTTTAAGTTTTTTTAATACAAGTTCCTGCCTACCTCAAATTAAGAGAAGCCTTCATAAGTAGCATATTATTTTCATTTTCATGAAGCAGTTCAGAAAAGTAAAAATCTCTTGTATGTTTTACTTTGTTCTGAGAAAGTGAGGAATGGTGAAACAATAACTTTTCTGTTGGTGCTGAGAAGTTCTAGAGTGACAGGGTTTGGGTGGTGGATTTTGAGTTGGTTTGGGGTTGTTTTTTTTTGTCAATCATGCAGTTTAGACACTTACATTCTATAATAATGGGTTCAGCTTTCCTTCTACATGAGAAAGTTCTCCAGCAGCTATCCAGAGGTACTCCCTTGCAGTGGCCGCTCTGTTGAATGCCTGTTCTTGAATCTCAGGGCTGAATGGGAGATCTGTCTGAAGCGGTTTCCCACAATAACACAATGAGCCACTTTGTCAGCACAGCATCAGCACAGAGTCAGGACAACAAAAAAGTTTGTCTTACACAAAGGTGTGCTGAAGTCTTGCTGCAAATGGAATTTGGTATCCGTGCTTTTCAAGCACTGTAGGTTGATAAGATAGATATCCTTCTTTTTCATCGTAGTTTAATGAGCAGTAAAAAACAACCAACAAACCCACTCCATTGATTTCAGTAGATTATCCACTGCACAGGAAATATAGAAAAGATAACCAGGTCTTTGTGATATTATTGCAGGGAGGTTATTATTTGAGAGAGCAGAGATGAGGAGGAGGGTATTTATCACCAAATGCTATGCTTATCAGCCTCTAACTGTGATTAATACTTTGGCTATTAGATGGAGGCGGAAAGCAAACAGATGAAGTATATGCCTTATCTGACTTGCACCTTTGTGCAGGAACTTCTCTTCGTGTAGAGGTTTTGCTGGTGTCCCCAGGCATGTGCAGTCTTCATCCAGGGGAGTTCAACATATCAGCAGACTGCTAATAAAACTATTAAGGGTGCATAAAGATGTACTCTGGTGCAAATGTCTGCAGGGTTGAGGCCCAAATTGTAGACAGGTGTAGGTCTGGATTGAAGGGGTTTGTTCCTCCTCAAGTGAATAGTTGGAGTAACTTGGTATTTGTTTGAAACAGTGTTTAAGCTTTTGTGACGTTGTGAATTTCATTTACAAATTGCTTTTGTCAGAGGCATTATAGAGTGTAGAGAACCTGAAGGGATTATCATTTAATTAGGAAACATGCAACCTTGTCTCTGTTGGACAGAATGGCCTTTTGCTATTAGGGAACCAGTTCGTGCCCTTGCATTAGGGGACCAGTTCGGACCAGATCGTAGGATGGGGAGATGTCAAGGAACTGTCGTTCTGTACTCCTCACCCTGGCATGTGGGGGACTCCAGCTGGAAGGGTTCTGTCCTCTCCTGTTGGCCATTGAAGAGGGGGATGTCAGTAAAATTGAAAGGTCCCACTTTGTGCCTGTTCTTGTGATGTGGCTTGTGGTCTCTTAGAACAGCACAGAGAGGCTGAGTCCAGTTGGTAGTGTATTGTACAGCTGTCAGTTGATCAGCACCCAGAACTCTTACTCAATATTTCTGTGAGGGTGGACAAGCAGGGATGAATTAACTTGAAATGTTGATTACTTATTGTATTTTTGGAATTGCATAAATCAATTTTCCTTTAAAAAAAAATGTTTAATGTAGTTGCTATTTAATGCAAATAGTGCCAGAAGAAATTCTATCATTAGATGGGGTTTTTAAATGTAAAAACCTAACATTAAAAATGTAAAGAAGTAGCAGTACAAAAAATTGTGGAAACAAAATAATTGGCCTCCCATTGTGCAAGAAGGGTTAACCTCAGCCTATTGCTCTTGTCACTAATATGCAGGAAGGTGAGGAAAGAAATGTGTGAGGACTTGGAAGGAAAGGGATATAAATAGCAAAAATGACTAACTTAAACTGGTATTTTTGCATGTTTTAGAATTGATTTTGAGCAGCAGATGAATTTGAGTGAGAATGTTATGGAGGCACTGGATTAGCTCATCTGCCTGTGGCTTTCTGCTCAGCTGTAGCTAACATGAGCCTCATAAAACTTGTGTTGATCTGTTTCTCTTCTGGTGTATTTTATTTCGTTAAATCCAGTGCCATTACGTCTTCACCTGAATATGACTGCCCTTTGGGGCACTTACTTTCCCCAGGTAGATGTGGTGGTGGGAGGAGGGTGGGTTGGCTTTTCCTATGCAACTTTTCAGAAGATTCCGCTCTGGAAAACTAGGGCAAAAAAACTAGTGGCGTGAAGTTTTCCTTTGATAAAAGACTGCTTTGTGCACCAGCTTGCTTTATTCTGGTGTTTCATCAGAGCTATTGTATGCTGATGAGTTGTACTTGCCTTGTGAAATAAGACACTTCTGTATGATGCCGTTTGACCTCATCTCCCCATTCCTGATGCTTGAAGTTATTTAGTTACTCCATTTCATCCCAAGGTTGAGCTAGGGACCTTCTTTGTTTTTATATATAGTTTGTTTGTTCCGAAATGACAAACATTTCCTGTGAGGGCTGGTTGCATTGCCAAATTGTTGTTCTTTGAAAAGAGTGGAGTTTCAAGTCTTGAAAACTTGAGGTCAAATTTTAGATTTAAATAAATGCAGACTACCAAAAATCATCGTATCATTACGCTTTGGATAGCGTTAATAATCTTTAATAATCTTACATCAGTGTGGGGGAAAACACCATTAACTTTCCTTAATCTCTTATAGAATTGAATTCTGCTAATTCCATCTTTAGAGATAGAATGCATCATGGACGTTGAAATGTGTTGTTATTTAAAATAAAGTAGAGGGGAATAAACCCACTGATTAATTGCAGTGGTTAAGTTTTGAGAGGTTGTTTATGCTTTTCAGCTTGCTGGAGATAGGATCCAGCTACTGGTGGTGGTCTTGTCTGTGAAATGGCACACGGAACAAGCAGCAGGCATTTTACTGCCTCTTCATAAACTGACTGTGAGCTTTGTAGGTAGGCATTCCCTCTAATCTGATTTCTTTTGTCATAACAGATTTTTAAAATTGCATGTACTTCTTCAAATTTGTTACGAAGAAGCCTGTCTGTTTGGGTGCTTTCAAATTAATCTACCGTGTTTGCAATTAAACAGAGAAAGAATGCTTTCAGGTTTCAGTCGCCCTTCAGACGGATGTGATTTAACTAAACTAATGAACACACATCAGACAAGACAAATTCCAGACTGTTTGTGCCTTGACCAACCATCTGTGCGCATACCTCCAGGTACTGCTCATGTCTCAAGAGGCTTTTCTACATGAGCAATTATTACCACTCCTTTTTGAATTCAAGTGGCAAGCCATGGCAAGAGTCTCTTGAAAGCAGCTATATTTACCACTCTGCTTTTCAGTGAAAATATAATTGCATTATGTATTTCTTAATTAATCTTAAATTTCAACATGTGCTGTACAAAATGCAATACGAAAATGTGGCTGTGTGTAAGCTCTTTCACCTCTTGCATGCAAACACGAGCATCAACAGTAACATGCAGAAGTGCTTCTTATTGGGAGTTTTCCTAGTGGGTCATGTACTCATTTTGAATTCTTAATGTCTGCGTATGTGTGTGTACAAATAAATCATGGGGGTGTGTATACATATTCTGTTTGTACATACTAGCAATTTTTTCCTGGTTAATCTTTTCTTTCGTTATTTTTGAGTTTGTTCAAAATATCTCTGGAAAAAGCACCTATTTCTTCAACTACATAATGATCAGCAGTGACGTGATTTGACATACCAGACCTCAATATGGTTCTTCAATTCCACATACAGACTCCTGGAAAACAGCAAATTGTTCCAAGAATATTTCTTTTTATTGAGGAAGAATAACATGTGCTGCAGGTAATGGCTGCTGCAGATGCAAAAGGATTTTTATTCTCATTGCATTTCGCTGCATTTCTTTGCAGAAGTGAGATACCTTCTGGAAATATTTTGAGTCTTCCCTGTTTTCGGGGCCTGTCTTTCTAAAGCCGTGTTTGACTTCACATTGGTGGTAGGTGGGACTCCTCTAACATGAGCCTGTGATTCCATACATATTTTTTTAACTATGGCAAAAATATTTTAAGTGACTCCTACTTCCTCTTGTCCTGGTTATAACAACACAGGTATTTGAGGGTCTGTGTAGCGTGGTGGATGGGGAAACTGTCTTCAAACTAGCTGTGCAGATAACATTGGAGGGTTTGCATTGGTTGTGCTGTTAGGATGTGGTTTGGAGGGTGCAGATCAAGTATCACGAATACTTCCCTTCTGTGGTCAGAGAACTGCTGATTTCTGAATATCCTCATTGCAGAACCTGTGATTTCTGGTGTTTGTTATAAAGGCAGGGTAGCTCATGGTTACTGATCATGACAGTTAGACATTTGTCCTAAAGTTAGGTAAGGGAAGGTTGAGCACCAGTGCACCTCTGGCTTTGACGGTTGCCATTGCATTTGAGCTTCATCTCGTGGAAAGCAATTTGACAAATTGGTGGTCTTCAGTGATGCATCTGGTGGCCAGGAGGGGCTGAGGTCACAGCTGGCTCAGGAGGTGGCTGGGCCATGGGCAAATGGCTTGTCATGTCTGAGGACAAATCTTGTAGAAAATCTGAGGTGTTTTTGTTTGCTTGTTTATTACTTGCTGCATGCATTTGGGCTTGTGTGTGTGTGTGTGTCTGTGTATGTACATGCACCATCTGCATATGAACTTCCTAATCTTGAACTTGTAAGGGTTTTTTTAGGCTGGAAAGAGAAAATTTTTCCTTTTAAAATTTTATACCATGTGTGGTTTGAATCTTTTCTATAGTAATGCCGAGACCGTAGCTTCAGACTCTGTGCAGGATGTTCTTTTATTATCAGACAGAATAACCTTAACTAACCACTGCACGAGTGCAAATGTGTGTTTAGTCCTGGATTTCTGTTGTATTTTAAGTAAACCAGGATATGTGGCTCTACTAGGTATTAGAAAGCTGTCATCAGAATTCATCTTTGTAGTAGAACTTTTGTAACTCCAGATGACTGATAAAAAAGCAGAACGCGCTGTTCAGTAGATTTTAATGATCTTCTTCAGGAAAATAAAAATTGAGCCTTTGCAGAGAGGGGTCACAGGACTGAATAGTCAGAACTCTTCTTGCTTTTGCCAGGTTGTCTGAATTTGACTGCCGTAGCTCGAAAAGGTTCTTCAGCTTTGTAATAGACAGACAGTGGAAAAAAATCCCGAAAAGAAGAATGTTCTTGGCTTATAGCCCCATTAATAGCATGGGTAAGACCTGCTAGGAAAAGCAGGACTTGGTTATCTTGATGTGGTTCACACTGCTTTTGGAATTTCAGGAGAACTCTGACATAACCTGTTAGGTCATATTAATTGACCATACATAGTCATTGGTTTTTAGATAGTTACAGTTTGTTCTTCTGTGTGTTTAAATTTTCTCTCTAGTGCCATGTGCAACTAATTTATGTATTACAAATTCACATATTGAATTAATTTAAGGAAACCAAGTCATCTCAGTGATCAATAGAAGGCTGCAGTACTGAACTGGAAATCAGGTTTGTAACAGTAACTTGCAAACTTCAAAAGGCTTGTAAGTTTGGTTTGGAGAGAGAAACATCAAACTTGGATGGTTCTCTACAGCAAGATGGGAAGCTGTGATTTCCCATATTCCTGGAGGTAGCTAGACAGGGAGATGCAGCCTCTTGCTCCATGTTGGCATTGCTGTGGTCTGTTCCAGCCAAACCTAGGGAATGTAGACACACAGGAAATATCTTTTTTAAATTTAAATATAGTCAGCTTTCTAGACAAAACCCCAAATTTGAATTAGTACCTGAAAAATAAGCTGTGGGTTAGTATTTGGCAGTTCATATTTTAGCTAAGGAAGAGTTTTCATATCCTGAAATGTGACTGGCTTTTTGAGTTCTTGTCTGGTGTTTTCTCCCACTGATGTTTCGGAATCTACAAGAAAAAGAAGGTGCTTGTGTTCAGACCTCACCTTTGTATCAGTCAAGTTTGCTTATGTGAGCATCCCTTGAGGTAGTGGGAATACTAGATTTTAGGAAGGGTGTGAATGCAAGGTGAATAAATCTCTTCTAAGTAGATTCATCTAGCTCCGCATAAAGTACTTCTATGTCAAATACTGCTAAAAAAAAGTATAATATGAATGCCTGTGGCCAGCTGTGCTTTGTAGACAGTACTGTTGCTGGCGTTATCTCTGGTGGGGTCATACCAGACCTGACAAATAAAGGAAGCCCTTTTTATTTCTTTTTCCTTTTTTTTCCCCCACCCCCTTTAATATGAGGCAAGTATAGACATGGCTGTAGTGACAAACCATTAATAAAGCAAAAGGAATGCAGCTGTAAAACTTTAAATAATGACATGTAGCAAATAAATGTCAACATATTGGTGGTTGTGCTTGGAGTGGAAATATTACTAGGAAAATATGTAGCTTGAAGCTAGTCTGGCTTTTTTTCCTTAAGAAAATAGCATTGGTGTGACGCTTAAGCTCCATTAAAACTGGGGCTTTCGGATTTGGACTAGATGAACATGTCATTTGAAGGGGGGATATTATTTACATGGGTTTAAAATAGTTCCTATGAATATCACATTTTTTAAAAATAGTCTTTTTTTTTCCCCTATATATGCATAAACGCACACTCTATAGATACATAACTACATGTATAACCAGTGTAGTTTGAGGTACAACTGAGTATTGAGTCAATTCCCATTGAAAGTTGCTAACTCATAATTACTTTTATTATGCTTTTTTGGTCCTTTTCTTAATCCCAAGTGTTTAAGAAATGGTTCAAAACTTTACATGTTTCTTCTTCTCCTCACTAATTTTAAACAAGCAAATAAAAATCTCAGTTATATTGCCCTGCTCCTTCCCCTCCACCACCAAAACCCAACGCCAGTGAATATTGGTTGTGGACTTGGATCTTTCTCAAAATTAAAGCCTGAGGCTCTAAAGTAATGAGAAGCAAAAGATTTAGAAGAATCTCCAAATATTGCAAAACTTCAGGGGGAAATGTGTTGAGCAAAGCTTCTGAGCTGTTGGACAGATTCCTTAGCCCACATAATGGTTGGGTCAGAGCCTTGAATGACTAAAGCAGGGAGGCTTGGGTCATCAATAGACCCATGCCAGATCAGAGAGCTTGATTCTATTGTCTACAGTAGTGTTTAGCAAGTGTCCTTATTCTTTACTCCATGGGTATATAGACTGCAGGGCAGATTATTCAGCATAGTGGTGACAGTAGGACTAAAACACAGCCAGACTCTGGGATGAAGCAGTTGATGCAGGCAGGAGATGGGACTTGAATCCTGGTTGTGGCTGTGCCATCCTCTTAACAGCTGTGTCTCAAGAACTTTCTGAGAAGTGCTGCCTTGTAATTGAGTCTCAAATGAAAGGAGTGATTTCATTTAAAGGTGGATGAAAATAGATTGCTTCTGTTTATATCCCAGTGAAGTGATGATCAGAAAAGTGGTGGTTTTGCATGGATAAGAACATTGGAAATTGCTGTGAAAGTCCTGCTAAATTTGGTACTGAGTTAAATTAAAATGCTGGTCTTGAGAGGTATGGCTGGAGGCAACAGGGCTAAGTTTGCATGTCTTCTGATAAACAAATACACTTTTAGTCCTTTGGTACTACTCAGATATGAAGGGGGCTTGTGTGATAACAAGTAAAAGATAGATGTGACTCAGTCTCTGTTGGCACCACCATCACTTTCAGATCGCAAGTGGTCTTCTTCAGGGACTGGAATACCAGCTCCTGGTGAGGCTGATGTTTCTGATCATCAGGTTGCTTTGCAGGTGATAGGATTGTGACGAGCTCTAACAGAGACTGGTGATAATGGAGAATGTATTTCAACTAAACTATTTTTGTTGTTAAACTAAAATTATCTGTATCTTTATAAAGTCTAGCAGTACCGGGGGGCAGAGCAGGTATGGTGATGTTAAGGTTGCAGCATCTGTGGACCACGTGCTCCAACACTGGTGAGGCTCAAACCTTTGTCTCCTCTGGAACAAATGAATTAAACTCCTGATTTACAGCTCTGTAGTGAAGTGCTCCATATAAATATTAGATCCCACAATACTCTTCCTCATGAATGGGGATTTTCCTGTTGTTCTTTGCCAAAAATTCTCCTCTCGTACTCTGGTGGTCTTGTGCCAGCTGATTACCTGGCTGTTGACAGCCATCTAAGTCACAGCGTATGTTTTTTTCTAACTCAGATTTGTGATATATATGAAATTATTCAGGAGGACTTTGAGGTTCTCTGGTATAAGAGGTACTGAGGAGGCTGCCTGATCAGCACTGGCCCTGTGAGGTGGCTTTGCTTGGGAGTTCTTGTGCAGTACTCTAGATAAGCTTATGTTATTCTATGATTCTGTGATTCGCTAAAGAACTGGATTATTGCCCTATAAAACAGTATGATGTTACTCTTACTGCTGAATTAAGACTTGTTTTTACAAAGCAATCTCCCTGTGATTTTTAGTGGTGCTTACATACCACATCAATTAGCTGTGAAGGGGGACGGTGTGCTCAAACTGATGTGTGATTCTTCACAAATCTTTAAGAGAGACTGTCTTCTGTGTAACACAAGGTGTTCTGCCTGTGGGGATGTGCTGTCCCTCCCTGTTTTCTGCTTCACCAGAAACCTTGATCCTTTGGATCTCAATTAAGTAGAATTCAGGTGCCTGTTCTTTGTGCTAGAGGTGGCAGTTCACACTGTTTACAGGGCTGTAGCAACATCTAAACCACATGGATGGTGTAGTTCCAAGGGCTGTGGTAGCAAGCAGGATGCCAATTTTTAGGAACAGACCAGATCTCCCTGAAAACATCTTGGAGTTTACCTATTTCAGTGGTGTGATGAGGATTGGGATTGTAATTGTGGGAAAGAGTGGAAATCTGGCTAGTTGGGTTTTGGAAGTCTTGATTGGAAACTTGACATGCTCTCGATCTAACAGTGAAAACTTTTTTTCAGTGCCTCAAGTTCCTATATGCATCCTGTTCCAAAAGCAAGTGTCCTCTGTAGGTTACTCTCTTAGTGGCAAAATCCATGCAGATGCCAGTGACCTTCTGAAGTCTGAGTGGGTTTTCCAAGGTCTTTAACTGATGCTTCTCTTGCAGGAAACCCGTTGAGGAAAATCCTCCATGAATGTACGTCACAATGATGATGACCGACCAAATTCCGCTGGAGCTGCCACCATTGCTGAATGGGGAGGTAGCCATGATGCCTCACATCGTGAATGGCGATGGATCACAGCAGGTCAGTGAGCTCTGCAGGAACTGGCTGGTTTAAGTAAACTATTTCTGGGCCACCAAAGGATTCTGGATGGGGAAGAGGGTTTTCCCTAGGACTAGGGAGGGCAGAGTATTTCCTGGAAAGCAGAAATCTGCCCTTACAATGGCATTAAAAGCAATGCTTTAAGCATACTATTAAATTTAATGTGATTATTTGCATGTACTTTCATTGAATATAAAATAATGGGATTGAAATAATGGCTTTAAATGCTACATATTTGAGAGCTTTGTGGAAAGTTAGTCTCATTATTTACTTGTACCAGCTGATGCCCAGACATCTTGCTATTATCTGTGATGGGATTTTAAGCAATGGAGAATTGAAGATGAGTCCTGTGATGTCTGCTATTCATTGCTTACCTAAATGTACTGATCCCAGCAACCCTATGTTTTATCCTGTGCTTTGTTAGAAGAAGAAGGGAATGGCAAGTTTATAGTTGCTTTCATATTTTTTTTTCTGGGAGATATTTTCTGATAAACTTGATCAGAAGTAGATAAAATGGTAATAAGACCATCATGAAGCCTTCATGTCAGGATACGGCCTGGAGGTTCAAGCAGATAGTTGGTAGGTTCCCAAACCTGTCATTTTGAGTTAATATTTCTCTTTCTAGAACATCTGCCCTAGCAGGTTTTTGGTGTCACTCAGTTTGATTCCCTCCTGATTCTAGCCATTTCAACCAAGGTATATCTAACCTGTCCTTCATGAATCAATATAAAATGTCATTCTCTTACTTCTCATACCCTTGATCATTTGTTCATCCTTCCAAGCTGTGTTTTGAGTTAGACCAACCTCAAGAGGAAGAGTAAATTCTGCTTTTCTTGTCAGCTTTTGTTTACCTATCTTGGTTCTCATTATAATACAGATTTTCATTGCTCTGATTTTTTTTTTTTGTAGTGATTTCTGCACAGTGTGCTTCAACTTGGAAAAATAAAAAAGAAAGCTTTTAATGGCTCTATTTAGTTAGTCCAATATTAATATGCTTAACTGAAGGAACAAGCTTGCTGATACTGGATTGGAGAATTGTTGTTTAAATACGCCCTTTTCCTTCTTGCTGGAAACCATTTATCAGGTTAGACTGTCCTGTGGGTCCTCCTGTATATCAGAAAGAATGAATGAAGTCTTCCGAGCCCTTCTTTGAGATGGGGCTCTTAAGTCCGATCTTTGAGTTTCCCCATCAGTGATGATTCAGAAGCCTTGCTTGGCAAATGCCTCCATTGCCTTTAAGCTAGCTTTTCATCTCATGTTTTGGAGTAAAAAGAATGACTGGCGTACTGGAATTGAAATACTTCTAGCTTTTGCTGTGCTATGCCAATATGACTCAGCAGAACAGTTCTGGGCCAGAGTCCGTTTCTGCATAAATGTTGGATGCTGCTTGTAGACCTCATCACCGTATCTCTTTAACTACTTGTAGGTGGAATACCAATTTTCTGTGAGACTCTTTTTGGCCTCTAGTCTGTGTGTGCCCTCATATGTTGCAAAGTGTAGCTGCCTTTATGCATTATCACTTTCATCCTGTCCCTGAAGGTTTAGTTGATGTCTTTGTTTAAAAGTACAGTTCTAAATGGAATGAAATTTTAGTTACTTGTAAGGCAGGAACATCCTTCAGATTAGATTCGCATAAGAATGACTTC
Organism: Pezoporus occidentalis; assembly: GCF_034315485.1. NCBI lineage: Eukaryota > Metazoa > Chordata > Aves > Psittaciformes > Psittacidae > Pezoporus > Pezoporus occidentalis. Next base: position 9,518,419 of record NW_026916158.1, read on the forward strand.
CTTAGGAAAGGTGGTTCATATTACTCCATGGATAGGTGCTAATTTTATAAGGACATGTGTTTTTCCAGGGTGTAATTACAGTCCTTGTCTCTATTAGAAGTCAGAAAGCATTGTAGCAGAGCTGGTGGGAGACATGTCGCATGGTGTTTTCCAGACTGCGAGTGGCTAGTATGCAGACCAATGCCTCGTGCTGACAGTACTTGCTTCTGATGAGATGCTCTGAGTGTGCTTGCTGTTGCTTACCTTTATGTGTTACTGGATATGTGAAGCCTCAGCCATGCTGGCATGGTAGAGTTGTCCTATAAGCTGCAGCTGGAAATGCAGAGCTTCAGATTTTCTCAAAAGACCATTCTTGCATATGTAGAAAAGAGCAGACTGAAGATGGTGTAACACCTTAGCTTTACCAGCAGCCAGAGGGAGAGTGATGCAAAAGGCTGTTCTGCCATTAACAGTCCTGCACTGTAAGACAATTGCATAGAAACAGTCAATTGTTTTATCTTTCTGGGGGTAAGTGTACAGAGCAGAGCTAGGAGTGTCTGCTTGACAGTAATCCCTCTTCTCCAGACTACCCAAAATTGTGCACTGGCTATTTCTTTATTACTTTTTTTTTTTCTAATTAAGTTTCCCACACTTAATTTCCATTGCTGCTGACTGTATTTAATGCTTTCATGTCACTTCCAGAGCTGCTGCTTACTCTCTTTCTGCTTCTAATCCACTTGTAGCTCCTGTGGGGATTCAGGGAGTGATAATTAACCTTTTGGTCCAAGAATTTCAATGGTTTCCTGTAGGTACTCCACTGCAAGCACTGAAAAGCTTGGAGTATAAAGTGGAGGGGCAGGTCACAGTGCCATAGCACATCTGTACAGGATGGCAGGCAATTTAGTTCAGAAAGTTTTTATTTCAGCTTGGTTCACTCACTGTAGCCGCAATGGCGTAGGAAGTTGTCTGCTTGCCTGGTCTTTGTAAAGGTGTTTTCACCAAACCTTGTTTTTATACTGTTTGGCTCAAGCCCAGGCACTGTATGTAGTGCTGTGTGTGCATGTTCTTGTCTTTTAGGGCCACACAACTTTCAGTAAGGGAGACAAGAGTATGTCTGAATGAGGAACAAGATTTGATATCTTCTGGTAGCACAGTTATGTGCGCTTCGCAAAGAGGTTGATAGTGTTTAGCTGTACTTGAACAGCACCTGAGCTGAGTCAATAAACTTTGTGGCAAAATTTAGAGTTACTTCTTCATACTTTCTTGAAAATTTTTATCGATACTTGCAGAAATGTCCTTGGGGGGGGGGGGCGCTGTGTGGAAATATTTGCTCACAGGAAGCTTGTTTGGGAAGGAAATTGTTTATAACTTATATACATCTAAGATACCTGAGTTGAGAGGCATAAGTCCATAAAAAATGTCCATCGAGGGATGATGTAACCACTTGTTTGGAGTGTGTTTAGCTTGTGATAAATTAAGGGGTTCAGGATCTGCCACTTGTGGGCTTTGCTATCAGTAGCACTCATCATACACTGAATTACTTCATGCCTCTATTTTCAGTACTATGGAAAAAAAGGATAGTTAAGCCCAGAATACTATCATCAAAGTATTTATTTTTGAAAGTTACTGTTGTATTATTTAAGATGTAGCATGTTTCCTAGTTTTTCTTACTGAAGGGAAGTTGAAAGCATTCATCCTCTCTGTTCCTGTGCAGCTGAGATGTACATTTCTGGGAAGAATATTGCTCATAGAATGGTGCGAACTCTTTGGTCCTTCCTGCAGGACAGAGCTGTAAATTCATGGAGATCTGGGGCACAGTCTTTTAAAGTAGATTAGAGATTGGCCCCAGGAGATTAATTTATTTATTTTTTTTGTGTGTGTGTGTGTGTGTGTGTCCCAAAAAAAAAAAAAAAAAAAAAAAATTGTAATATATTCCACTGTAGAAATTGTAAATACAATAGATACTAGTAATTCATAGCATTTGTGAGGAACCTATGGCTGGACTGCAGGTCATACCTGTGATGCTGTGTGTGTCCCCCCCTCGCCCCCGGCTCTAGGAAGCATTTGTCACATTGAAAAGTGCTTAAGGCAAGGTTTTAATGAGCCAAAGCAGTGCAAGCAGCTGACCTTAGTAAGGAAAAGGTTCTCATAAAGTGAAAGTATTTTACAGCAAGCACTGTATTGTATTGCATCACATGGGTGCAAGTGAATGTATTCCCACTTGCTGCTACACTTGCTCTCACTAGTGATCTGCAGCAGAACAGCTAGCAGGTGATGATCTCTTTTGAATATGGATTTTCTTCTGTATGCTTAAAAAATAAACCAATACTGTACAAAATAGACAATAGCATGTGCTCTTGGTCCTTATCAGGTGACATTTTCTATCTTAGTATGAGACTGTTTACCCACATAGTATGTAGTTCATATTTAGCTGAACCTGAGCTTTAAGCCTGTGCTGGCCTTTGCTGGGAGGTTTGTTAGTCTCCTCCCCTGCTCCCAGCAGGCACAAGAGTCAGATAGTAGGAAAATGGAGGGACAGGAGTGTTGTGGGTTTACCTCATCATGAAAACTTAGTCTGGACATAGAGCAATTGTTGCCAAATTGGGTGTGTGATTATAAATATTTATAGTAACTATGCAACTTAGTAACATTATTCAGTCCTAACAAACATGACTTTAAATAAAATACAATAACATTCTTAAATGTAAAGTAAATCTACAAGTAAGTGTGTTATGGAGATAGCAAGCTGTCTCTCAGGATGCTGCAGGTAAGGCTGGGCTTCCACACTGAGTGGATTAAACTGCTAAAGCAAAGATCTGAGTACTTCTTAGGGGGAAAGAAAAAGCCTTTTTGGGATTGTGTTGCTGACTCCATACTTGCAGCTGTCACAAGCTCTAGCTTTTTGGATGGGAGAAGGCCAGGGGGCTGAAACAGGGCTGAAGATCATCAGACACTGGTCCCCACCCTCATGATGCTGCTGGCCAACAGTCTAGGCTCAAAGTGACTTTTGAAGTTACCTCTCTTCTTACTTCCATCTCATGAATGTGTGTCCTTGGGATGATGAATACTGGAAGAGATGCAGGGAAATTGTTTTCATTAAAATAGATATTATCCTTAGCCTTTTTATTGCTTTCCTCAGATTTTTAATTACAAGCTTCAGAAACAAGGCATTCTCATGAAGATTCTTTGTGTGGAAAGGAAAGAGAAAAGATGCATTCCAGGCTGCACACTAGGTTTTTGTTATTTAAGAGGATGTAGGGAAAAATAAATCTTTGAATTAGTTTGACATAGTGTGTATTAACAAAAGAAGTCACGGTGTGCTTCAGTATTATTTGTCCCAGGCAATTGGGATAAAATGGGGGTGATGGCTGGAAGATGCCCAGTATCTTATGCTTGCCGTGTCCTGGCTTTAATGGTTTGACCTCAACTCAGCAGCTTGTTAGTTGTTGCTTTGCAATTGCGAGCTCTCAGGGGGTTATATGTGGCACAGGATGAGTGCAGAGGGATTTAGGTGGTGGGGTGGATAACGGGGCAGACCCCAGCACCCCAGCTTTGGGCAGGGAAGGGAGGCTGGGGCTAAGCTTGCAGCCTGCTTGGAAGGGGGATGCTTGCAGTATGGAATAAGTGTGGAGTCTTGCCTTGGGAGCACCATGATTGTTGCTCCTGGGTCTGAGGCTACCCTTGGATATGCGTGCTCATGTGTTGGCTGTGTTCCCTTTGCATCCAGCACTTCCTCCACATCCAGTCCTTCCTTCAGTGTTAACCCACATCATTCATGTGTCAGCTATTCCTGTTTGCTCTTGAGATAGCTGATCTTCCCCAGCAACAGCCTGTTTTCTTCTGCTCCAGAGGTGGCTAATTTGGAGCATCACTGTAGAAGAATGTCTTTTAGTATCTTCAGAACTTCTCAAAACTGCTTTCCTATCCCACTGTAGCCAGAGGCTGATTTCTTCAGTTTAAGAAACCCTGCATAGCTGGAAGTGGCCTTTTCAGCTATACAGAGAGGCTTGGCGACTCAGGGCCTCAGGTTGTCTTCTTGCTCTTTGGCCTCTTAATTCTTCTAAAATTTTGCTTAACTGAATGAATTTCAGAAATGTTTGGTATTTCTTCTTCTGTAGCTGAAGAGCTCAGGACAAGATCCTGGGTGAAAATATTTTGTGGTCTCTTGTCTTCATTGGGCTGTACATAAAATTTAGGAAAAGCAGTATGGTCCCTACTCCAGATGGGCCGGGTAGAGATGGCTGTTGTTATCCTGCACCATTCAATAGGCAAATTTGTTTTTTTGCTCCCTAACCAGCGTAATCCATGTTTTGTGGCAGTAGCTGGTGCCGAGTTGGGCTATTTCCTCTTTTTTTTTTTTTTTTAATGAAATCTTTAAGCTGTTGTACTCTGTGAACTGACAGTGGCTGCCCTTCATTTTAGCCACCATAAGCAGCAGCTGTTATTAGAGATATTATCTTTTTTAAGGCAGAAACCCAATGATTTGTTTTCATAGCACAGCTACGGGGATGCTAATGCAGATGTATGCACTAGTGACTCATTGAAAAGACATTTGTAAATCACATCCTTTTGATAACTCTGAGGTAGGCATATGCCTTATGTAGGAATCCGTCTCACACAGCCTTTAAACAGTCTGCCATTAAACTTAACTCCCTGCTTTTGGGCGAAGATGGAGCTGTTCATGTATGAGACATGGATCTAGTTTGGGTAAGGAACATGGAGTTGTTGCAAGGTGTCCAGAGGAGGCCACAAAGATGATCAGAGTGTTGCATCACCTCTGCTACAGAGACATGCTGAGAGAGTTGGGCTTGTTCGGCTTGGAGAAGAGAAGGCTTCAGGGAGATCTCCAGGGAGCTATAAGCAGACTTTCAGTGCCTGAGGTGGCCTGCAAGAAATCTGGAGAATTTCTCACAAGGGCATGTAGGGATAGGATAAGGGGAAACGGCTTTAAAATGAAAGGGAGTAGATTCAGATTAGACATTACGAAGAAGCTCTTTCCTGTGAGGGTGATGAGGCAGTGGAACAGGTTGCCCAGGGAAGCTGTGGCTGCCCCATCCCTGGCAGTGTGCAAGGCCAGGTTGGTTGGGGCTTTGAGCAACATGGTCTAGTGAAAGGTATCCCTGCCTATGGCAGGTGGGGTTGGAATTAGATGATCTTTAAGGTCCCTTCCAACCCAAACCATTCTGTTCTATGATTCTGTGTATTCTAAGGAGTTGGACCAAGTTCTTCCAAAGGTGTAACATTGTGCTAGGGCATCAAGCATGTTAATAAATAACCAGCTTTAGAGATGTTGATTTAAACGTATAATACAAATGAGATAATGGGATATTTTTGTTATTCTTTGCATCTTTGTGTTCAGGTTTCTGAATTCTGGTTGGGATTTTTGTAAGCTGAATAACATTGCTTTGCTCTGCTCTTCTTTTGACCTGATGCCCATATCCTGTTGCGGATAATTCATGCCTATTCATAGCAAAAGCACACTTAAATGGTGTGACTTAAATGGTGATTGTTCAGAGGTTAGGGATGGGATGGCTTTTGCCTCTTATCTTTTCAGAACCATTTATTGTGCTCTGTATGCTGGATCAGATCCATCTTGTTCAGTGCTCCCCAAGAAGCGGACAAAATAATGGCTTTCATATGTCATTTTTCTGATTTCCAGCTTGTGCTTTAAAAACATTGCTGGAATAATGGGGTTTTGTAAGATTACTGTAATTCAAAGGTCATCTTGGTAATAATTATTTTACATATTTAGTTTAAGGAATTCAGAAACACAACATTAATTCAAATTCTGTCTTTCCAGATTGAGTGATTAAATTCTGCGTGCAGGTGTCCCAGAATATAAAGACCAGACCTAAATCTAGAGAGTGTTCACAAAAAGATAGAAATCTAATTTTAAATTCATACCAAAATTAAGCCAGATTTCTATCCAACTTCTGACAATGCAGAGTTAACAGAAGTGTGTTTAAAGTATTTGAGTAGAAGTTTTGCAAGTAAATGATCATGAGTTCCCAATGAAACTCTTCATTAAAGAAAGAAATCTAAGCCATAAGTTTTAAAAACATCATTTTAGACACCTGAAAAATAATAAAGATGTGTGCAGTGTGCACTGAACTGGGATATGTTTTGGTGCTCCTTGGTCTTTGTAACATTCCCGTCATGTGCAGAATTCAGCAATGAGAGACTGAGGTGATATTTTGATGATTTACAAAACAAAAATAATTGTTACTGAAGGAATAGCTTATCACTGGTTCTGTGTGCAGCAATTGAACTGTGTGTCTGTGGGTTTTGTTTAACTGAGGTCTGTTACGTGTAAGACTGAAGGATAAATTCTTAAAAATGTAATGTTATAAACTCCCCTTAGACTGCAAAAACCCTGTTGTTCCTGTGAACTTGAAATCCAGTATGGCTTAGTGCTATGTGTGGGAGTTTATGTGCTCTCTTCTCTTGTGTGCCAGTGCTCTGAAGATTTATATTCTTAGCTATCAGCATTAGGCTAAGTTAAACACGCTGTCAAGAGTTTGGTGGTGGAACCCAGAACCATAATTCTCACTTGCGCGCAACTGAGTTAAGTCTTTATTTCAGCTCTTAAAATTTAGATGAGTAGATAGACTTTTAAATCTCTACTGGCTTTTGGACCCTGTTGGTACCCAAAGATATGGTATGCCATTCTGTTTCTTCCCTCCCCCCCCCCCCATTTCTTCCAAAGTGTGGGTAACACAGTAGTTGGGTTGGGGAAATCTGATTTTTGAAGACCACAGTGAGACAAATGTATGCTTTTTTCTTTTCCCAGGTCTTTTTGGTTCAAGTTAATCCAGGTGAAACCTTTACAATCAGGGCTGAGGATGGAACCCTGCAGTGCATCCAAGGTAAGAGGGCACATGAATGTGTGGATGAGCACTGCTTATGTTGCAGAATACTTGTTCTCTCATCTCTACAAAAACACAATACAGAGTTCTGAAAATACAGCACTTATAAGAGTGAGAAGTTGAAGACATGGCTGCTGGACATATTATAGGACTTTAGTATCTCAGAATGAGTCATAAATTTCTTGAAAGTCCAGGAGTTTTCTCTCCGTTCAGTCATTTATCAGTATTTTTTATTTTTTCATATATGCCTACTTCCTTAAAAGCAAAGAGTAAATACAAATGAGAGATCCCAAGTTAGACTGAAAAGTAGTAACAAATTAAGTGAATATTTGTGGAGAAACTATTTTGTTTTAATACAGGCTTCCGGAGGGACAGAAAAGTACAGACGCTGCAGAATGCTTGGAGAAGTCAGACTGGTTTTGAGGAGAATATTAAATTGGTTCTTTAGCAGCAGAGCCAGTTAATTATGTAGTTTTGAATAAAAACACGTGAGCAGTCATTTGACGGCTGTTTTACCTCTCTCTAAAATTGTGCAAATATGATAAATGGTCCTTGTGGTTTTTAGGAGAGAGAGCCCACACAATCTTTTAACAGGTCTGAAGGGAGAAGCAACAAAGACCTTTCAGACTGTATATTATGTACTGTGGAAAGGTTTCTAACTAGTGGCAAATGCAGCTTTGAAGTGAAGCAGGTATTTCCCTAGGTATAACACTACCTACAGTAAATACAGGCAGGTTAAATCAAAGTTTAAAAGGAATAGACTTTGTGTAGCTGTACTGCGAATATTGTTTTCAGTGATATTTTTTGAGCTTATGCCGTTGTCTTAATTTTTTGAGAAGGGAGGTAGGTGTTGCTTCCCCTATCTTTTCCACATCTTGTACCATTAAGCAGCAATCTCAATGGGCTATTCGTTCAAAAGCCTTTGCTAAATGTAATGGGGGGAGGGGGAGGAGGGTAGAGAGGGGAGAAGTCCATTTAGTAACAATTATATAGCTAGTGAACTGCCCCTGTATTTTGACTGTGAATTTCAGCTCTATCAAGGCAGACTGTTCCTTTGACCACATCAAATACTAAAATTGTAGTGCTCAGAGGTAACTCTGCTTTTTATTAAAACTTGGTTTAGAAGGGACCCTGGAAGTCATCTTACCCAACCTTCTGCTGAAAGCAGGAATAGTGTCAGAGGTGGATGGGATTGTCCCCAACATCCTGAGTTGTGAAGCTCTGTGAAGATGGAGTATGCTCCTCGGAGGAACTGTTCCAAGGCTGCACCACTCTCATAGGGAATAGTTTGTCCTTTATGTCTCTAAAATTTCAAATCTTGGCGTCTCTTTGCATCTTTTTGGTGGCCCCCCCATTTAAACAGAGGAGGAGTTGGTGGTTGTTGCTTGAAATTTCATTCCCAGGGAATGATGAATTAATAGTTGTTTGAGATAGATGTTATAGAAGCTTCCCTGAGCACCATCCAGGATTCTTCAGTCCTGATGAACAATAATAGCAGCAATTTAAAACTGCTTGTTAATATTTATAGCCAACATGCTGTGTGGTAAGAAATCGGTCCACGTGGCAATTAACATAGGAATAAAGCTGGCTACTCCCTTTATTTTAAATGAATTCTTTATATTGGCTAGTACATTAAAAATTTCCATTGCAAATATAATTATGACACCATTTATTTATGATTTTTTTTTTTTCATGCTTAAAAGTGCTGTTCAGCCAGTGTATTTAAGTAAATGCAAGTTGAAACCTCCTGGTTCTGTATTCCGAGTAATTTAATATGTTTGTGCCAGTGAGGCTGTTTGGTACTCCTCAGCAAGTCTTTCATAAAAGTAATTTAGAATTTGTAGCCTAAGAATTGTCTCCTTTTTTTTCGGTAGAGCTCTGCAGTGTTGCCTGCCCAAGCACAAGTCTGTCTGTACACTCTGCAAGTTTGGCCTGAAAATTCTGATATTATTTTGATGCTAAAGCTTCAGCTCCTACTTTGTTACAAAATATTTGTGTTGCTGAAACAAGTACATGCTTCAAACACAGAAGAGCACCTGACTGTAATGTTAATAGTGATCTATTGCAGAAGAAACTGGAATCACCCAGCAAATATACTGAGATTAAGATTTGTGACAGTTCAGTTTTTCCTGGGCTCAGAGGCTATTGAAGACAAGGTTATTTTGTGGCCACTGTTTTTGGAAATTGCAACCCCCCCCTTGCTCAACAAAACTTATAGTGTCTTTATTTTATAATTTCGTGTGTTAGAGTATTCAGTCGGTTTAAAGGTTAATGTGTTCCGTAGATGTGGGGTAGCATTCAGACAATAATGATGCTTTTCCTTTGCTCCCACATTCCACTATGATTAGCAAGCTGTGGAATAATTTTAGCACTATGCTAAGGCAGCATGTATGCCTGTTAGCTTGTTGAATGGATGATACTCACTTTTTCCTTACTGCCATGTGTTCGGTGTTATGACAGAAGTTGTGCTTGATAAATAGAATTAATTTGTGTTCACAATATGAAGGACTATTTCATAATAAATTCTCTGATTCCCCTGAGTGCAGGAAGAGTGAACACTGTTATTAAAAACTTGAGATGTCATGACTTGGTTACACTAAATGCTAAAAAATCCTATATCCTATTCTTCAGGATATACAAAACCTGCTCTTTTCTTTGGCCTGCGTCTGTTCTGCAGAGGCAGGTAACTTTGCTTATGTAGAGTGATTTTTTATTTTTTTTTTATTTTAATTTTTACCTTTTTTTTTAATTTAGTTTTTATTTTTAATCTTTGTGAAAGCTTTTTTTATATGTGTCTTTTTGAGAAGTTTGTGCTCCTGGAGCCTGTTTTGGATGTCCTGTGAAACCACCCCTTTGTATCCAGGACCCCACTTGGCTCCATGGTGTATCTGGGCCTGGGTGATGATTGTATGTGTTGGAAGACTGATGTAAAGATAGCAGAGAGAAAGAAGACTTGGTGAATCTTCATTTGTCTTCTCAAGGTTGGAAGAAAGACACTTGTTGGAGGAGAATCTCTGTGGAATACCCTGTTTTAATCACCATGAACTGTAATTAGCCACTAATTGAGTAATTACTGTTTCAAAGCAGAAAGAATAGATTCATATTTAACCAATATTTGATGTTTTTGCATAGTGGGGAAATCCTAAATACAAGAACTTTTTCTAGTTCCTCATGGTTTTACGAGTAAGATAGTCGGTGAAAATTCCCAGCTGAACTAAACTACACCCCTAAAATACTGCAAAGGTGGAATAAATGTGTACTTTTAATTGAATGTGCAATGTGTTACCGCAAGTTCTCTCTTCATTCCTGTTTCCTATTTGCATGTAGCTGGAGGTGACTTGTTTAAGATGTTGATTTATAAGTCCTATTTATAAGTCCCCATGGTGGGGAGCTGGATTACTCGGCTTATGGAAATGGTGGTGTCTTGGAGAAGTTTAGCTGGTCAGTGAGCATGAAGAGGGTCTGTGGTTTCCTTGAGAGGTCAGATTTAGAGAGACTGATAAATCTGGTCTTTGCAGAAATTAGCCATTGAGTACAGGTCTCCATGGCACAGTCCACACATTGAGTTACTTAGGGAAGCATCTGTGTGATTCCCAGTGCTCTCAGCAGGACTTGCATTATTGGCTGACTTTTTAAGGGTTTGTTTTCTCCATCCCAATTAATAGAAGAGATGCTGTAGTATATAGTGAAGTTGGAAAGTGCTTTGAGCAACCTGATGTGGTGAAAGGTGTCCCTTCCCATGACACGGGGTTGGAACTACGTGATCTTTATGGTCATTTCCAAACCACACGATTCTGTCATTCTATGTGACTTTTGTAACCTTTATAACAACCATCAAATAAAGGAATAAAGAAAGGAGATTGGGGAGGAAGGGAAAATGGGGCTGAGAGGAATATTTTATTTTTTTTTTTTTTTGGTAGTTGCTAGAAGCTGAATCAAGTAGAAGGCTGGAACCTGATGCTGCCGATGTGGGCAGAAGGTGTGCTCTCCTGGCTGCCTAGGCTGTCAAACAGTGGAGCCCATGCTGAATACTGGGGCTGGCCACCTGACATCTGTTATGAAGTAGAACTGTAAAGCACATCCTTTATTTGTGTGCAATGGGATGACCAGTCTGTGTTCCTTTTAAGCCATGTGCGTATTAATGACACAGTAGTAGTATACTTCATCCAAAAATGATGATATCCCTATGGAGCAGGGGAGGAAGACCCCTCTCGTCCTGTGCTACCAGCCGCTCTTGCTGAGGTTTGGGCTCTAACTGCAAAACTGTACCTCCATGAGTGGTTAAAGGGATTTGGAATCTTAATTCAGTATTTTTGAGAGATGAAATGTGTATATGTGCTGTATCATCAGTATTTTAAAATAATTTAAACTATATAAAAAGCTCTTTTTACACAGTTTTGACAGATAATAAATACTTCATAAATACGTCAATACTTCAAATACTTCATTTCCTTTTTGTGTTTTTCCACTTACTTTTTCACAAACTCCGGACTTGACTGTTGCTAGCTCTGCAAGGAAAGGGCAAGGCATATCCTCACCCATTTCTATGCTCAGCTATAACCATAGACTTTGCATTTCCTTTATATGAAAGATTGCTTCCAGGTAGTGCTTTGGGGTAACCACACTAAATGAAATATGGAAGAGAGGGAGGACCTGGATCTGATCAACTGCAGAATGGAACCAAAACAGCCCCCCTATGTTTGGAAAAAAGATTATTCTGTTTTCTGATTTTCAGAATAAATAGATTCCAGGTGAATCTGATGTGCTCAGGAAATTCCCTTTTCCCTCGTGATGGATTGAAAACTGGTGTTTTTAGCCAGTATCTTAAGATCTTTTGTAGGAACTTCAGTTGCTGCGTGAGAGTCATGTCATATACTAAATTGCTTAAAAATACAGCATTTTGTTTGCAGTTTGGGGCAATGGAGCTGTGCCCAAGAATCTGATGAGTACTTTTTCATCCTGGAAGGCAGTAATGCCAAGCTGTCATGCACACTGTAGTATGAATAATACTAACAAAATGATTTTTCTGGTTCCACTTGTACTTGCTTGTCACCCACATATTGAAAATACGTATGTACGGAGTATGTAGGCTGAATAAAATGTCTATCCATTGGTCGCACAGAACTGCTTAGTCGTTGTTAAATGTACTTTTTGTTGCTATCCATCTAAACGGTATCTGAGCTGCGTTGCATTTTCTGCCACAAGCAAACCAGACCTAATTTTCTGTTCTGTAATTTTATGTATGTGCATGTAGCATGCAAAAAGCCTGTGACAAAGATGGAGAAAAGAACAGGTAGCAGAAAAGCATCTGGTGTGATAAAAATTTCAATTCCCAGTATATTCTGTCTAGCCCATGCTGTTGAAAACACTCTCTTAAAACTTCCTGTAGTCTTTGTTCAGTGTCACAGCACTAGGTTTGGAATAGTGAAGCACAAAATTTGTGTGTGAAGAAAATAGATATGCTAATGAGGAGAAATTATGCTTTAATTCTAGCATAGCACAGGTGACCAAGGTTCTGCATTAAATGGGCTTTTGCTTTGTGATGTTTTCAGGGACAAGATACAGAGGTGTAATTGCATGGAGAGTTTGTAGTTACATTTAAGCATGAATATCCATATAGTATAGACATGGATCTGAATTGCCTTTGGGTGGTTACATTTTGAAATGAAAACAGGATACTATGCGTACATGGTTCACTAATACTGGTATTTGTTTCAAGTGATGCTTTCAAGTGCTTTGCCATTGGTGCTGGACTACAGCACTGCAGGGCCCTTGCTTGTTCCTCTTTTGTAAAACAAAGAATTCAAGAATTAAATTTTGGTGCTGCTGTTCCTGAAGCTCTGAAAGCAAGTAACTCAAGAGAAAGGCCAGAAGTATGCTAAAAATTTAGCAGTGGTTTCTCAAATGAAAGATTTCCTGGAATTATTAGTCCCTTAAATTGGTGTGTGGGTGTGGTTTGGTGTGGTAATGCAAAGGAATGGATAATATTAAAGGCTAAATAGATGTAGATTTATGTAGGAAGAGTGTGTATGTCAGGGAAATAAGGCTGTTCAGTCTAGTCTAAGCAAACCAAAAAAAGTCTTCATTATTTTTCCCTTTAGTATGAGATTGGAAATGAGGAAGTGAGTCAGTTTCTTGGAGGGAAGGGAAGAGTTGAAAATAGGTGGGACATCATGTAAGAGCTGAGTGATAACTGTGGGGTGTTACTGGGGAGGGGGTGGGGGGATGGAGGCATCAAGATGAGAGTAGCGAAGGGCTTGCATAAAGGAACTGGGGAATGTTGGATCTGAGATTGGGATGGAAGAAGCCTAAGGACATGGGACAAAAAAGTGTAGGTTCAGGTAGCTGGCTGGTTTTATAATGCTGCAAGCTTACCTGTTCCATCAGCTGCAGAGAGCACCTCCCTCCATGGCTCTGCAAGTGCAGAGGCTGATGATAGGTTGCTTATCAGTGTACATGGCTTGGTTTTAGCTTGAGATGAAGTAACAGCAGCACCCAAAATCATGTTGTTTTGGAGGAGTTTCCAGAAGGCCGGAAATATCCTTTAATCAAAGGGCAGCTGGTGACATCTGAGGAGGAAAGTACACTGGACACTCAGGCAGCTGCTGCCTGTGCACTGGTGAGAGCCAGGGGCTGGTATCTTGTTTTCCCTCCATAGTATCTCTTGAATTCTTGGAATTTGGTCCTTGGTCAAGTTTACAGAAATTAATTCATGACTGTTTTCAAAATGTGCTGCAAAGCATTTCCTTGATCAGAACACAGAATTCTGCAAAGTGGGAAGAAATGATATCCTCTTTAGCATGCGTGTCTTCTCTCTGATGCTGGTTGGGTGTCTGCATGAGGTCAAGCACGCTCCTGGGAAGCATCTGCCAGGGTGCACTGGAGCAGGACAGGATGAACACGCTTTGGCTGTGTCAGGGAACGGAGAGTGAAATACAGTCTCAGCTCAGATGTTTTTTTTTTTTTCTTCTTGTTTCTCTGAAGTGTTTTGGCTCTTTCTGCCTGCATGGTGGTGTGCAGACTGGCTACATGTTATAGAAAACTTTCTATAGGACATGTAGTTTCAGTTCAGGTTGTTTTGGTCATCTGGGTTTGGAGCAAAACAGTCTGTGTGGTGGTGTTTTAAAATACATCTTCTCTTTTGGTATTAAATAGCCTTTGCCCTCTCTTTATTAAATTTTGGCTGATATTTTTTACAGTAAGGGCCCTTTAAACCCTAGTATGTAATACTGTGTAAATTATTTACATAAAGACATAATTTTTATTGCTTATTTACATCATCTTACTTGACTTTCTGTTCAATAAACCTTTGTTGTGTTGGCCAAAATACTTGTTTCTTCTATCAACAGAGTCAGTATTATCCTTTAGAGGCACTGTCACCATCTTACAGCTTTGGTTGCTTCAGTGTGTTGGCAGGTTCAGCTAGGTAGCCCTGGCATGTCCCCAGATCTGGGTTCAGTTGTGCCCTTCCTCTTGGGATATTATTCATGGTGTCCTCCATAGTTTTTCAAAGACATAGCTATAAACCACTAGTTATTAAAGCCTAACTGTCTAATCATAACAGATGCTGTTATTTTAGTTTCTCATTGTTGCCCTGTTATTAACTAGAAAATAACAGTTTGCAGCAGAGCTTTTTATCCTGTGTTATTTTTGGTGACTCTACCTGCATTTCAGTTATGGGTCATTTTGACCTTTTAGTGTTTGGTCACCTTAGTAAAACTGAGGTCCTGATTGTGCGTCACTTATTCCTTCCACGTGCAATAAATAACTTTCACATTTTCATACTTCTGTGAAACTTGTTTTGAAATCTTTTAAGAGAACAGAGAGAGCAAAGGGATGTGAACTCAGAATAGATGTTCCCTCCTTATTGTCAGTAAGATCGTAGCAGCATTCTCCTTTTATCTCATAGGTTTTGTTTTTAGCACACTGCAATAAAGTATAGGAAACCATGTAAGAAGCCAGAAGTAAACAATAGGATGCTTTGTTTATTGTGTGAATCATCTTAGCTTCTCCATTTTAAATCTGCTACTGCTAAGAATAATCATGGAAATTTGTTTTTGCATGTGTGCAGATTAAATCTTGAATAAGACGCACCTGCATTACTGCATTTGCTGTATGGAATATCTAGTCCTTTAAAAATCCATTTTGAACAAAATATAGTGAATTGGTAGCTATTATTTAATGTAACTCCCCTAACAGAAGAGGAAAGTAAAAAGAAGAAACTTGATACGTAACTAAATTGTAATTTAGCTTAATCTTCCTAAATCCTCAAGTTTGAATGTTTTACGGTACACACTGTGAGGAGAGAAGGGGAGAGAAATACCATGGAAACTGGAAATATTTTTTTAAATGCTTTGAAATGTGGAAACTCTAAGCATTTTGGAAGAACCTTTCTAATGGTCTGTGTCCACATATGCTTGGAGGGATGGCCGCAGTCTTTCCTGACCCTGCAGCCTCTTCCCTGGGAAAGCAGGGCTCTGCTGCCTGTGGAGCTGCATGCCTCTGCTCCAGCCAGCCTGGGATGTGACCTGGCAGCCTGCACTGCGTCCTGCTGACGTGGCCTCCCAGCAGAGAGGCAGGAGCTCAATCATCGGCAGGATGAGAAATGAATTAAGACACCAACTATTCCGTTTTGCAAGTATATAGAAGAGTGTCCTGCTTCATAGCAGAACAACACGTAAACGAGCAGAGGACTAATAGTTCATGACGTTTGTCCTATGGTAAAATGAAATTATTTTGTATATATGTATTTTTTTTTTTTGAATGCCTAAGAGTCTGCTGCTGGGAAACACATTTATCTCTAGAATTAGGACAGCAGACTTAAAAGACAAATGTGAGAACATATGGTCTGGGCTATAATTTCAAACTTTTTTTAGTTTTGTAAATATGCGGGAGTTGTATTTGGGGTTTGTGTCTGTCCTTATTTTACTTGTCTGTGTGTATTTATATATATATATGTATCTATGTCTGAAATGATCATTAAGTGTGGTACATTCAGACCAATTTGAATGGCATTTGGAAAGGCAGTGTCTCATACCAGCATGCTATCAATATCTTACCCCAAAACACAGAGAACCTATGTGAATCCATCAGTATCTGCAGGAATGCTGTAGTTGTCACTGTCGGTCCTGCTCAAATGCAAATAAATCCTCCAAGTGTGGAGGACATTCCAGTCAATGGTGTCAGGATTTTAAAATCCAAGATCCACATTCTTTACCCAGTCAGCTCGGACTACAGACATTGCAAATACATTAGTCAGTGCTGTTAGTTTTTTTTTTAAGTGTATTACTGCAGCTGTAGTTCCAAGTTAGTAAAGCAGTTATATTCAACTTAAGTAATCTGAAGCAATTACATTTGTTGACCAGAAGAGTCAAGAAATTGTTCCATCAGCCTTACTAAATTCCATTACCACTCCTCACAGGCAAATGTGTTTGTTTTCCTGTACTTTTTATTCTTTATCCTTTTTGGCTTTGGTTCATGTTTATTTTGTATATGCAGTGAAAACTCTTCATGGTGCAATATGATGTTAGATAAAGGTTAGCATTTACAAAATAAAGCTGGTATGAGCTTTTACAACCAGGAATAGATTGTTGTATAATTTTGTTGGAAAACCTTACCCAGTTTTTCAGTCTCCTGGGGAGTTGAAAAACCCAGGGAAATAAGGAGAAGGACACTAAGGAGGATGACAAAAGTACAGGAGTCCTTACTTTATTATAGTGTGAGATTGTCTCAGATACCAACTCTGACAAGCCTTCAGGCATTTGGTGTGACATACAGTGGGCCAGTCCTCTTAGGAGGATGCAAAGTGAATTCTGGTAATTGAAGTCTTACCTGTTCGTCTTGCCAAGACCAAAAATAACTGGTGTGACAATTGGCATTAACCTTGATTTTAAGAGATTGTATTATCCAATTGAGATAAACAATTAATCCTCCAGGTAAGTTCTGCCACTGGCTCCTTCTACAAAGGTTATGCATGTGAATAGACTTAGCACCCTCAGATCACTTTGAGGAAGGACCTCAAGCTGGAGCAGTATAAATATCTTGTGTTTAATTTATTCTTTAGTTCAGATTTTCCGGTGGAGAAGCCATTATTGCTGCTCTGTCATGAATTTTACCAGAGTCTGTTGTCTTGAAAGTACTAGAGGTGTGTATTTAGCAGATAAGTTCTTCAAACACCAGTGTCTAAGGCCGGAAAACCGTTGTGCCATAAAAAACAGTGCTCTTTCTGCCTCTAATGGTATATTTTCTGTATTTTAGCATATCAAGAACTATTTTCTTGGAGGCAAGAAATACTATATTGTCCACTAAGCAGGTTTTGCCAGTTTTATAACTTCTAATAACTTCATATGCTCCACTGTGACTGCCTGAAATTTTCACAGCAAATATTTTTATATTTATCAAAAGGCTAAGGTGGGCATTTCCTTCTATGTAATCAGACTGTTAACCCAGGAAAACGGACATTAAGCAGCAGACATTTAAGTGCAAACATTTTTTGAGTTGCCCATTTGAGGGATGAAGAGGAAGATGAAAATAAGCTTGGTAGCAATTTCCAGATACACCTGGAACTTCACTTAGGGAACTTCAGATGAAATTCCTTCCCTGAGGGAGACTGAAGATGAATTATGTGGCAGCAAGGCAGACTGTCTCTCAATTAATTGTGAAATGAAGTTAGGAGATGCCGACTGGGGATGGAGATGAAGCACACTGTCACTTAAAGTCATGAAAAGGCTTTTATTGTTGTTATGCTTCTTATTTCTAATTTTATAGCAAATCTCAATTTGGATAAGAATTGACTTGAAATGTCTTGATAGTAAAGAACGTAAATTGGACTGTTTGTTGGCTTTACTTAATTTTAAGCTGTATTTATTCCCACCATAAAAAGAAGAAATCTAAAGTGGTTGTTGGAAGCTGTATCTGAATAAGTTGTTGGTTCTGCTACTGTCAGATTTCTTGGGTTGAGCAGCTTTCACTTTCTGAAAGGTTAACCTCTTCTATGTTTAGATCTAGTATGTGTGATCACATCCTTAAGAGTCTTATTTGTTGCTTCTGCACTAGCCTTTTTGTCTAGGGAGTGCAATATGGGGGGTTTGGTGCCTGTGGCATCAGTAGATAATTTTCTGTATCATAGAATCATAGAATCATAGAATAGTTAGGGTTGGAAAGGACCTTAAGATCATCTAGTTCCAACCCCCCTGCCATGGGCAGGGGCATCTTACGCTAAATCATATCACCCAAGGCCTTGTCCAGCCTGGCCTTGAACACTGCCAGGGATGGAGCATTCACAACCTCCCTGGGCAACCCATTCCAGTGCCTCACCACCCTAACAGGAAAGAATTTCTTTCTTATATCCAACTTAAACTTCCCCTGTTTAAGTTTTAACCCGTTACCCCTTGTCCTATCACTACAGTCCCTAATGAAGAGTCCCTCCCCAGCATCCCTATAGGCCCCCTTCAGATACTGGAAGGCTGCTATGAGGTCTCCACACAGCCTTCTCTTCTCCAGGCTGAACAGCTCCAACTTCCTCAGCCTGTCTTCATAGGGGAGGTGCTCCAGTCCCCTGATCATCCTCGTGGCCCTTCTCTGGACTTGTTCCAACAGTTCCATGTCCTTTTTTTTATGTTGAGGACACCAGAACTGCACACAATACTCCAGGTGAGGTCTCATGAGAGCAGAGTAGAGGGGCATGATCACCTCCTTCGACCTGCTGGTCACGCTCCTTTTGATGCAGCCCAGGATACGGTTGGCTTTCTGGGCTGCAAGCGCACACTGCCGGCTCATGTTCATTTTCTCATCGACCAGCACCCTCAAGTCCTTCTCCTCAGGGCTGCTCTGAATCTCTTCTCTGCCCAGCCTGTAGCTGTGCCTGGGATTGCTCTGACCCAGGTGTAGGACCTTGCACTTGGCATGGTTAAACTTCATGAGGTTGGCATCAGCCCACCTCACAAGCATGTCAAGGTCCCTCTGGATGGCATTCCTTCCCTCCAGCGTATCAACCGAACCACACAGCTTGGTGTCATCGGCAAACTTGCTGAGGGCGCACTCAATCCCACTGTCTATGTCAGCGACAAAGATGTTGAACGAGACCGGTCCCAACAGCGATCCCTGAGGGCCACCACTCGTTACTGGTCTCCAGCTGGACATTGAGCCATTGACCACAACTCTTTGCGTGCAGCCATCCAGCCAGTTCTTTATCCACCGAGTGGTCCATCCATCAAATTGATGTCTGTCCAATTTAGAGACAAGGATGTCATGTGGGACAGTGTCGAATGCTTTGCACAAGTCCAGGTAGATGGCATCATCTGCTCTACCCCTGTCCATCAGTTCTGTAGCCCCATCATAGAAGGCCACCAGATTGGTCAGGCAGGATTTCCCCTTAGTGAAGCCATGTTGGCTGTCACCAAGCACCTTGTTTTTCATGTGCCTTAGTATGCCATCCAGGAGAATCTGCTCCAGGATTTTGGCAGGCACGGAGGTGAGACTGACTGGTCTGTAATTCCCCGGGTCATCCATTTTCCCCTTCTTGAAAATGGGGGTTATATTTCCCTTTTTCCAGTTGTTGGGAACTTCACCTGACTGCCACGATTTTTCAAATATGATGGCCAGCGGCTTCGCAACTTCATTTGCCAGCTCCTTCAGGACCTGCAGATGGATTTCATCAGGTCCCATGGACTTGTGCACGTTCAGATTTTTAAGATGGTCTTGAACCAGATCCTCTCCTACAGTGGGTCGTGTGTCACAAATAGTTTCATTAATATAGGTTTGAAGAATAGATGTTATTAACAGAAACAAATGGCCAAGTCAGTGAAAGCATCACTGGCTTCAAAAGGAAAAAAGGAAATGAAAATGTCCACTCAACCACATTGTCCAGTCTGGAACTGCATAACTTTGGGCAACCTCAAAGGCCATCAAGTGCCTCAAGTGCCATCAAGTACTATCAGTATTAACTATCTAGAAACTAAGTCTAGAATCTGAA
Organism: Pezoporus occidentalis; assembly: GCF_034315485.1. Lineage (NCBI taxonomy): Eukaryota > Metazoa > Chordata > Aves > Psittaciformes > Psittacidae > Pezoporus > Pezoporus occidentalis. Next base: position 9,538,237 of record NW_026916158.1, read on the forward strand.
TATGTATTCTAAAATATTTAAGGTCAATATAATAGAAATAAACACACCTACATGTTTCATTAATTTAAACACCACAAAACTTAATTTTAACTTTTCCTTTCTTTATGGGATGGGTCAGATACCTTCAAATACTACTTAAAAATCAAGCTACTCCTGGAGATGAGTGGGGTTTTTGTTTGTTTTGTTCTGGATTGGTTTGGTTTTTTTTTTCCAGTGTTCAGCACAAGGCCAAATTCTGTCATGTTGCGTGCAATTTATTTTTTTACTATTGTACCCCCCCGTGTGTTATAGCGTAAAGCTGCAGGGTTCTGCGAGTGCGGTGTTTATAAAGTGTGTTTGATTACTGCTTACAACTTCTGCTGCTGTTAACAACATTTCTGGTGCTGTGGGCTTCTGATTGGGTTTGTTTTTTTTGTTTGGTTGTTTTTTTTGTGAGCTTATCCCTCTTATTCCTGTTGGGGGTGGAATGGGGGAACATTTGAGTGTAGGTGGTTTGTCAGAAGCAGTGCTTTCTCCTCTTGGTTGCTGTTAGTTCTCGGACAATATCCTCCATAAAAGGTTTTCAAAAAGATATACCAGCACAGAAGCATGTTAACGTGCTGTGCATGTAAAGCATTGTAAGTTATTCATCAGCAAGATTCATTTTTTTTTCTTCTGTCGAGTGAAGGGCTCGTGACCCTGCAGGTATGAAAGAAGAAAGATGAGTAACCCATGCAGAAATCCTGGTGTAAGGCTTTGCCCGCAAAATGTATTCTTGTTACATTATGGGAAAGCTTCACTACTGCCAGTGCTGACCAGGCAAGAGTCTTCTTTATTTTAGCTCAACATAGTTGGCTTGTTGTCCCTACAGCTTTCAAGAAAAGTTTCCTAAGTAACTGTGTAGTCTGTAACTGTTGCCTGTATCCTATGTATCCGGACTTCACCTTTTAAGTGATGTACATCTTAAGCAAGGCTATGCTGTGTTAGAAAAATGCAGCCTAAAATTCTTAGAAACTCATATGCTTTTGACTGTCATGCCTGCTGCTGCTAAGGGTCAGTCTCTTCAAATGCCATCTTGGTTAGGTCGTTACAGATGACCTTGGCGTAACATTATAGAATCATAGAATCATAGAATAGTTAGGGTTGGAAAGGACCTTAAGATCATCTAGTTCCAACTATTTTTGTCTCAGCAGACGATATTATCTCACCATAACATTTTTTAACATTTCTAGCTGAATTGTCTTGAATGTTGGAGCTGTGCCTGGAGAGGGGACTGAAACACAATGCTGGTCATTCTCAATTGTGCGAGCCAGAGCCTTTGAGTTTGATGGGAAGTAGGGTGGGAGGGAGAAACTAATAAGGTCTTTCCAGTCTGGTTCCCAACACCTGTTGAGACTTGTATTCGCTCAAACATTTAATTTCTAAACCAAGGATTTGTGCATGAGTATGTTATGTATGACTGATCTATTTATATGTGAAAGTATATGCAAATATATACAAATGTATACATATATATACATATATGCTTTTTTTTTTTTTTTTTAATGTGGTCATTTCATCACCTTAAGACTGTTATTCAGCTCTCCAAAGCTGCTCCAAGCATGGCTCTCCTCTTGGTGGAAGTTTTTATAGTGTTCCGTAATAGCATAGACATGGCAAGTGAATGCCGTTGGGTGATGTGCCTGCAGAATTTTCACTGAGGTGTCATTAAAATTACTTAACAAGTTAGAAGTAATTTTCCTCCCTTGAGGGAGAGTTCTGATATTTGGAGTGTTTATCAGTCATCTGCAAAATGGAATGAACATAATTGGTGGCTAATTGTTTGCAAGAACTGTAAAATACAATTACAAAGAGTTAAGCTGAAACCGATTGTGTTTATGAAATGTAGCATAAGAAATACTATATTAATCCTGCCTCAATACCAGGAAACGCAATTAGTGTAATTAAGACTATCATATTGTAATTTTTTTGGCGACTAGATGCTTTGGCAGCCTCTTTCCTCTTCCAGCGTGGTTGAAGCAGAGCACGTTCCTGTTGGCGGTTCCTTCTGCTGCCACTGCCAAGGGAGTTATAAAATTACTTTGTTTACCCGTGTCGTAGGACACGGGAGATGCGACTGCTGTTGCAGGAGTTTGAACACTATTTCCACTCATTTCAGCTACTCGGTTGTGGTCACAGTGTAATTTTACAGTCTGTGTTCATATGTGGTAAATACAGCTGGAAGCCCTGTCTGCAAGCTAAGGAGAAAGGAAGGTTTAGGGCTCCTCTGTGGTGTTTTCTAAATGTTCAGATTGCTAACTGGAGTTTCACTGGAGGTGCTCCTTGGATTGCAGTTTGCCACGCATGGATGCCAGTCCTGACTCAACAGCACGCAGGAGCCTCCACGCTTCATCCCGCAGGATTTTGGAGATTGTAACACCGCCAGTGTAGGAGAGGAGGGTGCTGGGGAAGCCATCAAATGGCTGCAATTAGGGCAGGTGAATAGGGGTAGATGAGTATTGCAGTTAGACCCTCATTAACATTACACAGTATGTCATGGAAAGTAGATAAAATAATAGTTTTGTCTATTTATCTTTAAGTAAACTTAAGCATGTTTAAAATAGGATTTTGGAGTAGTAATCGCAGATGTCTCCATGCTGGTAGAGAACAACCTGAGCAGTTATGGACCAGCACTCTTAAATTACCTTTTTGTTAAATATATGTCGCTAATGGATATGTTGTAAAATGTGTGCAGGTCAGAGAAAAAATAGTAGCGTAGTTGTTATTGTTGCATTTTGTATGTCATTGCTGTGAATGCATGCAATTAAGGATAATCAGCATAATGCCTACTCTGAGCTCTTCTTAATGGCTTAATTGCTTCTCTGAGTTAAATAAATGCTTTATGCTTATTTTACAACATTTTCCGTTGGGAGCTCGTCACATGAAAGTGTATGTGCACATACTTATTTATAAAGCATGAAGAGTAATTGGTTATTTAATTACACTTCTCCTGAAGTTCTCTTCTGGGATATTCTGTGCTCTTACAAGCTGCTTGAATAACTAATGTGTCAGAATAGACTAGGAAGAGAGAGAATGAATTTGTCAATTGGAAAATGAATGTGCATATTAATATTCCAGTTTATTATTCCAAGGGTGTCTGTCTTTGGGGACAGAAGTGCCAGTATATGTTTCTCTGCACTTTGTGAAATGCTTTAACAGTTTCCAGTTACTGTGATAGCTCCAGAAGTGAGGTTTGTCCTCTCTCCAGAAAGGCAGCTGAGGACTATCTCCAGATAATGCAGCACTGCGGGTACCTTCCCGGTTGGAGACGCAAAGAAATGCATCTGTTGCTTGCGCGCCGCTGGCTGCCTGGGGTGGTGAGCCTCCATGGGCCCATCTCCCCTCTTCCAGGTGCCAGCTGAGGGGCTGTGGGACAGGGGATGGATTTGTCCGTCTTGCTGTCTGCAGAGATACAACTGCCCTATTCATGCTGGGAGGCTGTGCTCACACTCACAGCTTCCACATATGTTAACGTACTTGGAAAGCAGTAGGAAACTACAGTCTGATACTTTTGATTCATTTTTTTATTTACTTTCTTTCTGGACAGTTTTTTTTTAAGATGCTTTCTGTTATTTCTGTGCGTGTCTTGTGTATCAGCATGCCCATTGGAACTGCCCAAAGCCTGCAGAAAATACTATATAACTATTCCTTCTACTGTTTAAAAGTCTTTATGTCTTTGTTCACCCACCCCAGAATACTTGTAAGGGATATTCAGTGTCGTCTTTTTTTTATTACCTGAGTTTCTAGAAACTGTCTGCTCTGCCAGGGTACAAGAGTTCACTTTGAGTTTCATTGGAATTTGCTTCCTCCAAAAGGTCTGAGCAGCATGTAGCCTGGCTAGTAGCAGGCTCCTCAGCAAGCCTGAGCCCCCTGTTCAGCAGTGACATGATTTTCTACAGGAATTGAACGTTTTCCTCATAGTTTCCCAGCCTAGGAGTATTAGCTTACAAAATGCTTTTGGGGGAGGGTGCAATTACTACAGAAAGGAGTTCTCCCATTCCTCCGTATAGGGTATTTCATACATTTTCCTTGAATGATTTTAACTGCTGAATTAATTAATATGGTAATTAAGATTGCATTTAAAGAAACCTGTCGTAACTGTTTTGTTCCTCACGTCAGAGTGCAGTACTAACTGTGGTTTCCAGATGTAGACTCCTCTTCATGATGCTGTTTGTAAATATCATGCTAAACAGCTAACCTCATGTTATTTTGAAGCCAGTTGTAATGATAAACAGAGTACTCTCTAACTGAGGCTATGAATGTTTATGTGTGGGTGGTGGTGCTGTGCAAATGAGGGTTTTGGTGTTTATGATCAGAAAGGTATACTGAGAAATGTTATGCTCTGCTGGGTATAATTGTGGTGGGCTACTTTTGAAGAGCACATAAGCAATAGTAGAACTTTTAGTCAAACTCTTTAAGCTTAAAGTTGTCTTTGGAAACTCAGTTATATTCCAGAACATGGTAAGGTATTAAATTGGAAGAACTGGATTGAGAGCAGCTCTGACAAGAAGGACTTGGGGGTGTTGGTTGACAAGAAGCTCAACATGACCCAGCACCGTGCACTTGTGACTCAGAAAGCTAACCATATCTTGGGCTGCATCCAAAGTAGCATGACCAGCAGATCGAGGGAGATGATTAAAGTAGTTCCAGTCTCAATCCTGCTGTCATAAGCTTTATTTTTGTCCTCCTCTCCACTTCAACAGTTTCACTGAAAGGTGGGGTGTGTTCAAAGGCTTTGTAGTTTACTTATTAATGCCTTGTCTATATTTGAATTACGGCCTTTTATATGTTCAAATAGCATAAGCTTCTTTTTCTCTCTGGGGGAATCTGAGACTAAAATTGTTTTGCTGACAAGCACAGCAAATTAAATGAATTGGATGGAATTTCAGTTTTAAGGCCATCCTGGATACCTGAGCATTAAATTAGGGTGTTCTGTTTTGTGTTACATCGTATATACAAAAGGAAGTAAATAGAGGTTTACAGGCTGATACCTGGCATTTCCCCAACTGCTGCTCATTTGCATAGTTACTTCCATTCTCTGTATAGCCAAAAAAACTTATGCAGAAAATGGGTTATGTGAATTAGGCAGTTATTTGTGCCAGCTGCTGTGCTAGAAATAGTACTATAGCTATTTTCTAACCCCAAGCTGTGTAGTTGCAATATTCCTTCCATATTACTGTATCTTCTCTGCTTGCAGCTTTATAAATCCCTTGTTTCATCATTTTTGGAGGTATATTGCAAGCACCATTTTGAATATCCAACTTGGAGCATTATTTTTATTGCTTTATTTTTACTTCAAGATGGATGTGCCAGGCAGACCTAGTGGTTAGTCGTACCTGCCCCAGTTTAGTGAGTTGCTAAATGTAATTTGTGCAAATGGTCTGGACATTTTTAAATGGAGCTTTTTATAATTAAAAATGTAATCAGAGTCGTTAAAGCAGTAATTCTGTTCTAAATACAAATGCAGTTACAGACTGAAAAACTGCCCTTCAAGCCAGATAGCCCTTAAAAGCTGACGGCATGCAGTGCTGCTGATGAGGAACTAGAATCTCTTTTTAAGCCATGCATGCTCCACATTGCTGTCATCAGAGCTGTTAATGTTTTCAGCAGTTTTTAACAGAGGTTGCTCTTCCCACATGTTTTCCACCCCACTCAGTAAAAAGCAACTCTTTAGTACACGGTTGTAGCTGCTGTGTGTGGAGCTGGCATTTTGACTCCCTCTGGAGATGGCTGATGCCTGTCCCTCAAGAGAAGTGCTTGTGAAACACGGCCAGAATAGCTGTGGGCTCAGCAGGATGAGAGCCTGTGCCTGGCTTCAGGAAGGCTGGAGGTCCCTCAAATTTCTGAACAGCCAGGGAGCAAATTTGCCTCCTTTAGAAGGAGTTTCAGAGCATGTAAGTGAAGTTTCTGCTCTGAATCGTTGCTTTTTTTGAAGTGTATTTTTGAGTAAATGAGGGAAACTAGATGCTACAGGTCACAGAGCTTCAGCTATTTGTCAGCCAAAGTTACTTGCTCCAAAGATAAGAGGACATAGAAGATGATGCTTGAAAATTTCAGTTGTGTTTTCCCCTTTTGAATTTGTAGATAGTGAAAGATAACACTGAAAATGCTGGTTTATTCCATATCTTTGTTTTATTTGGTTTGCTGGCATCCACCAACACTGTTTCATTGCACAAAAGAAACTAAAAAAAGAAACTAAATCTTTTCTCTCCCCTCTCTGATTCTGTTTTTATTACCTGCAAATTACAAGATCCTCAGAACCTGTATTCAAACCTTTCTTTCAATGGTATCTCGAAAGCTGGATGGTGATTCTTCTGACTTGCTTTGATTGTGGATGTGGTGGTACTCATACAGCTTTCAGCTCAATTTAATGGCTTCTCTGTTTTCTACTATAAAGCAGTTCTCTTCCTTGTCCTTTTTGTGTGAGTGGAAGAGAGCAAGCCTTTACTGATGAAAATGGCAGTTGTTTTGGACTTCGGAAAAGTTTCTATTTGATACGGGTGACCTAACCTGATGGGTAGCTGCTGTTGAAGGACATGCCCTCATGATGTTCTCTCCACCCCTTGTGTCATCTCTCACTGTTTTCTTTGCCTGATGCTGGCATTTGCCTGACCTGTTAACCTGGTCAGGAAGGGAAAACTGATCCTACTTTAAAAAAGCAAATAGTTTCTCTGCCATTTAGTCTCTGTTCCTACAGTTCAAGAGCAGAAAAGGAGGAAAGAAGAGTGAATTGGCCACATTGGTTGTATTAGCTCACAAACCTATTTACCCAGTCACCAATTATACACCCAGGTAGGAACATAATGTGAGTTAGGAGTAGAAGCTGTATGTTACAAAGGTTTGAATTCAAGAAAGCCACTTGTTGAATTATTTAGTTTTGCTCACACAGGCTTTTAAGTGCCTGCTTACATTGCTTGTTGGGTGTGTGTGCTGCAGGCTTTGGGCATCAGCACGTGGGCACCCCTAAAGAGCAGTCTGGGACCCTCCCATCTTTCAGATCCTTTTTATTGTTATTTCTGCATGCACTCTTTCTGTGAGGCTTTTGAAACCCTGCCTGTGAAGAAACTATCCATTATACTTGGGGTCACCTCAGGCTTCTACTGTGAACCACAACAAACATCTGCTGAACTGCCCAGAAAGAAGTGGAAACTTCAGAAGCCCGAGGGGCACTTGAGCAAAGGAGGTGCCAGGCAGTCAGCTGTCGCTTTGGTCCTTTGGAGAACTACTGGCCTGACTGTGCCTTTTCTTGATCGGGAACCACGGAATTTATTTTCAAGGAAAACTGAACAGAATTGTCTCACGGAGCAGTAAATTGTAAGGACTGCGCAAAGAAGCTGTCCGTGGAGTCACTGCTCTTTCCTGGCCCTCACTCAGGAGCCCTTTCACTAAAGGATGCTGCTGTCCTGGGTTCAGCAGTAGCAGTCATTTTTCTCCTTCTTGGTAGCTGGTACAGCGCTGTGTTTTGACTTTCAGTTCGGGAACAGAGCTGATAACAATGATGTTTTGGTTTGGCCAAGGACTTTGTGAGCCTCATGCTCTGCCAGGGAGGAGGGGAAGCTGGGAGGAAGCAGAGACAGGACACCTGACCCAAGCTATCCAAAGAGGTATTCCATACCACAGCACGTCATGCCCAGGATGTAACTGGGAGTTAGCCGGAAGGGCTGAGAGACTGCGGGGTTGGAGGAGGTATGGGTTGGTGCTTGGTCGGGCTGGGGGTGGTGAGTTATCGGTTGGCTGGTGGTGAGCAGTTGTATTCTCTTCCCTTGTTGTTTCCTTTATCATTATTATCATTGGTAGTAGCAGCAGTGATTTGTGTTATACCTTAGTTACTAAACAGTTCTTATCTCAACCCGTGGGAGTTGCATTCTTTTCGATTCTCCTCTCTGTCCCTCTGGGAGTAGGGGGAGGGAAAGAAGGGGGGGAGTGAGTGAACGAGTTACCTGACTGGGTTTAAACCACGACAGCTGCATCAAGAGAAAATGTCTCCCTGATTTCAGAGCAATATAAATTCTTCAATTCACAAGCAGTGGTCTGGCTTTCTGTTGCTCATCTTGTTAATCTGTCCAAATACCAGGAGAACTGCAGCTCCTTTTGGATTTAGGGTTGCGTGGCACGTCTTACTTCAAATTCAGAAGAGGAATGCTAGATTGCCCTTCTCTTCCTGACTTGCTTGCAACTTGATCTGTATATTTTGTATTTTGTTGCTTCAGTGCACCCATCCTACAGGAAATACTTGTGACTTTTGTATTTGCAGCATTTTTCTACACTAAAAGTCAGCCTTGCCACTTCAGCAGTAACTGAAAGTAGCCCGATTACTTTAGGAGAACTTCTTCCTCAGCATTTCACATGGCATGTTTTTCATTTCTCAGCTCTTCACCATGCTGTGGCTGAAGTTCAACAAGCAGAAATTCTTCTGATCAACTCAAATAATTAGAATGTTTAGGATTCCTGAGATGCTATAACACTGAGTGGTGTGGGTATTTTTGTTTTGGGATTTTCTTGGGTCTCTTTTTTCTAATGTGGGCATCTACACCCATGTGGTTGGTGGAGTTGCAGGCAAACACAACTGACCATGTACTACTTTTCCAAAAGACATGGTTGTTTCTGGACAGCCTCACAGGCTGACTGTGGTGCAGATGAGGGTACTATATGAATCTGAAGACTGTAAATCTGCCTTTTTTTTGGTCTGTACGTGAGGCGGAGAAACACCTAAATTGGTGATTGAGTATAAATGCACATGCTATTTGTGCATGCATGAATTTTTGCCCAAGTGCTTCATTTGCATTTGTAAAGGTGAAAATTTGTTCATCAGATGTTTCTATTTGCCCTTAAATAAGAGAACCTCAAAAATAGACATTCAAATAGAAGCTTTGCGTATATGCTGATTGATTTTCCTTTCCAGTTGGCTGTTCTCCCTTTCCCCTTTTTATGTTTCTGCTGCTGCTGAAAACTGGAAATCTTGTTGGTGTACTGGAGTCTTCTTGGAACCGATGGGGCTTTTTCAGTATATAATACCCACCATCAGCCTCATTTCACTGGCACACATGCCTTCCTATCATGTTAACTGTTGTACTGTGTCTGCTGGAAGCCGAGGTTTTTATTACCTGTAGACAAAGTGAGGCTCCTCTGAGGTGCCTGCCAGCAGCAGGACCCACCTCTCCACCTGGGCTTGTATACAAAGGGTCTCTGTCCTCAGGGTTTTCTGTAGCTTCACAAAGTCTGAAAGCTGAGCTCTGTGGGGAGAACAACACAAATTCCACGTTTGGATTGCAAGTCAGGTGTTTCAAAGGGGAGCAGTGATGCACCTGCAGCCTGGTTTAAGATGTTATCATATGGTTACCATCTCAGTAAATTTAGGGCTTAGTATTTTGTGTTTGATTTTCTAAGAGTGAACATATTTGGTGTAACATCACTCAAATGTGACAAGAAGGTAGTAAGCAAAAGATACAACCTTGAGAGCTGAGATGTTCTGCTGACTTTCAGTTAGAACCTCTGGGCATTGGTAAGCATTTATTTCCATGCAGGGATTTATCAAGGGGAGGAGAATGATCATATTTTCCTTTACCTAAGGCTTAAATTGAAGCCTATGGTGGTGTAACTTCTGACTTGCATGTCTTTACACTAAAACTTTGGTCAGCACTAGCCTTGCTCTCAGCTTAGGCTGAATAAACGCTTGACATGTCTTTGTGTTTTGTGAGTGGGCAGTCGCCTTAATGCCAGAACTCATTCTGATTTAAAGTGAAAAATACATACATGTCAGGGAGAAATGATTTCTTTTGACATTCCTTGAAGCAGAAACAGCTGCATTCAACGTTTTTATTTTTTTAAGAAGCACAGTGGCATCTCCCTTGATAATCAGAATTACAGTTGAGCATGAACAGCGGGGCATAGTTCTATACGGAGTCACTTAGTGGAGTGTTGCAACACAGATTATCCGACGTGGAACAGCTGTATTCATTACTAATAGAGCAATTTGACAAAACACCAACATGGCTTTTTCCCACAATAACAGATGTGTGGAGCACACTGCCACCCCCCTCCCCAGATTGCCAGCATCTGTGCGTCATGTCATGCTCTTAGGTGCGGTGTTGCCACACAGCCTGCCAGAAGGGATGCATTTATTTTAACCGTATGATGGAATAGTTATGTTGTGACTAACTGGGATCCATCGAGTGGAAAATTTTACAATTTTGAAGAAAATGTTCCTGCCATGTTATTACTTATCACTTAATAATAATGTTTTGTGGATGCAAATATATCTTGCTTCCCAGCGCATACCAAGCACATCTAAACTCCCATCTTTTTTTCTTATGCTCAGCTGTTAAACAGCAGTAAAGGGTTTATAATTCACTGTGCCCTTCCAGGCTTCTGCCTGAGAACAGTGTAACTGCTGCTCCGCTTGTATATGAGAAAATACATGTTACAGCTAAATTAGTATGAGGTTCTGGACAGTGAGAATCTGTTTCCCTTCCTTCTTCACCTGTATAAATCAATTTGTTATTACATGTTTTAAGTTTGCAGTAGAGGCACCTGTGATTACAATAACTTGTTTACAATTAAGCTAGTTATAATAGAGGCCACCTAAATAAATTAAATAGAATCAGAAAGCATATCTTCTTGGGAAGGTCATTGGCCTTTGAAGAGGAAAGGGGGAGGGAGAGCAGCCAGGACTGTGTGGGGAGGCTGGGGGAGGCAATATGTCTGCAGATGCTTCAGAAATAGAGCTTTGATTCATTTCTGTTATTTGCTAAAAATAACAAACAGTCCTCCTTGTTGAAATGCAACATATTGGATAGCAGAATGGGATCATAGTTACTTTTATTAGAGGGCAGAAGGATACTTTTCTCTGCACATCAAAGTGCAGAGATGACAATTTCGTTTCCAGTGTCCCTGTAGTAATGTTTTTCTCATCTGACACGCTGAGACTTGCTCAATATCTCAGATTTTTGGACTATTTTTTTTTGAGACAGATTTCTCAGATATTTTGTCTCCATGCCATAGAAGCAAATAACTTGAAAACCCTGTTTTTAGTATTAGGCTGCCAGCAGTTGTTACTAAACGTTTCAGTGGAAGTGTATTTGTGGGAAAGAAATGAAGAGCACGGAAGGTAAGAAATCTAAAGAATCTGAAAAATCCCATGGGCTCCAGGAAACCTAAAATGAAATAACTGTGAGACAGTTTTGCTGCTGGTTCACTTGCTAGTCTGATGAATGACCAAAGACTTACAGTGTTTCATGTAACTTCAGGCAGCTGCTAGCGGTAGCCAAAGTGGACATCCAGCTGTCATGGTTCTCTCTGGAAGGATGAGGGTGTTCCAGAGGGTGTGGTAGATCACCAGAGGATGAGGGTGTTCATGGGCACCTCAGCAAACCAAAATTAGGTAGGATCTGGATTAAGGCATTTAAAGAAACAGGGTTTGTGTGAAGCTGGTTGAGGTGCTCAGTCCTTTCTCTCCTCCTCTAATGGGGGCTTTTTTGGTGGGAGGTGAGAAACACTACCTAAGCGAGCGTTTTGAGAAGGAGATGCAAGTGCTGCTCTCTGATTGCCTGCTTTAGAAAGAGGCGCCTAATTTTCTAGAGTGGTTAGGGTATAGCCAGGATACTCCACCAATTAAATACAATAGTTAAGTTGTAAAGAACTCTATTGTTTCACAGGCTGGTAATTTTGGGGATCTTTGGTATGTGATCTAAAAAAAATATATATATATATATATAATCTCAGTAGCTTGTGAAATCTTGAATGTGCAAAATGGAGGAAAATCAAAGAGCTTTCTAGCAGACTTTTTGGTAGCCCAGCTCTTGCAGAAACACATACATTCTGGTTACAAAAGTGGCAGTTTTAGGCAAATGAGGTCTTTGCAACCTATAAATGATGCCTGTGACAGTGCTGGTGAGATGCTGGGGAATGCCTGGAGTAGCTGCTTCAGCAGCTACACGACATCAGTAGGACAATACCCAGGCAAAGCTCTTAAGAGATCAAACGCAATGCCTGCTTTCATTGCAGCAGACAAGATAGCTATCATGATTTAGACATACAGTTGCCACAGGAATGCCAAAAGTCTTGTCTGAAGGGAGGCTGAAAGAAACTGTCTTTCAGCATGGCAATTTTTCCCTCACCTTGAACTTTTTCAGCAGATGTTAATAAAGTTTTAATAATGCAAATATTTGTTAATAAAAAAACCCAGCTGGGTACTTGGAAGCAAAATTATGTGAAAATATTTTCCTCACTATTCTTGCTTGCAGGTTTTATAATTCAGATTATTACAGTGTTCAGGTTGCCAGGATAATTTGCTGTATTCTTTTAGTAATGCCATAAAAATGTGTCCTTCAGACTTGTTAACTGGACCTAGGCTTCATAAACACAACTGGGGAGACAAAAGTATGTTGTTTCAAAATGGGGCAATATCAAACCATTCATTTTAAAGTTAGCAGAAAAAAATAGGGAATATTTGTAGGCAGTCGTTCATGTTTTGGTTTAAAGACCTGTTTTCAGGAAGGAATATGAGTAAGGCGGACCAGCTGTCATGGTCAATACGTACTGCAGACAATATCCTGTGTTCACTGAGGTGCTTGGATTAATGTGTTTCTGTTAGAGCTCTCCTCCTTAATAGTGTTGTCAACGTTTTGGATGTATAGGAAGTATTAAAGGGAGAGTGTGTGCAGCTGGAAAGCAGCATGTCTGTGATGCTGTAGCATTCTTCTGACCTCTAGCTGATGTAAATAAATGCATAGCTGTGCTTGTTTTTACCATCAGTTTATTATCTGTGAGACTCATTGGGAGCTTGAAGACTTTATTTTTCTTTAAAAGCATGGCTGTTTCCTGCAGATACTTCAAAATTTGTTAGGGTTTTCTCTACTGCCTGTGTTTTGTTTCAGCCTTACTAATAGCATTATTTAGCTTTGACATTCTAACTGTTCTAGAATAATGCTTTTAAAACAAACAAAAAAAAAGAGTTTGTGTTTTTAATACATACTGATAGGAACCAGAAAACTGAGATTTTACTTTATTATGCCAAACTTTATGTGCATTTCCTTGTGAAGTATATATATAGTATATATAATATATTTATTATATGTATTATATATAATATAGTAATTTAAATGTCAGTTGCTTGACTTGGAGCATAAGCTGGTAAGGAGATTGTTTAATGACAAAATAATGTTAAAAAATAAGGAAGTTAGATTGCAGCATTTCACTTGTTTCATTTTATTACTTGTCTGGTCTTTCATTGTGTTAAGAATATGGGATTCCTTAAATAAATCTCTGAAGTTACTTTCTTCCTTCAAAAAGTTCAGTGAGGTTGACTTCTGCAACTCCTTCATGTATTCTTGAGACTGTAACCTTATAGTGGATCATGATGTGTATCTCTGATGTATAATCAGCTCAAAATACAAAATGGAAGCTTCAAATGCATGCCTGTAGATTCATGCAATTATTAGAAAGCAAGGATCATGGTTTACATTGACAAAAAAATGAATTCTGTGAAGTCCAGTTTCAGAACACCAGACATTAACTTAATATTTGTGGGTTTATTTACACCTTTGATTTTTCTTTTCCTTCAGCAGCTTATTATAACCTTAAAAAAGAACTGAGATATTTCATAGCTGTGTGCCAACAAATACTTTGTTAGAGACCCACCTAAATCATTAGACCAGTAGAGCAGAAAATGAACTTGTTGGCTCCTCAGTTTATCCCATTCTTGATTCAAAATTTCTTGTGTTTCGTGAGTGAAAGCTGAAAAGAGAGAATACAGCAACATTTGTAAGGTTTTGTGTGTGGCATGAGGGGGTGGATGAGCATGCCACAGGGTCAGTTACATATGTTCAAGAGACAACATATAAAATCTTATTTACTATACTAAACTACTTAGCATAAAAGCCTTGCAAGAGAGCTTGGGGTGAGAGTTCCATTTTCTCTGTATCAGTTGATAGGAAATGGATGTTGTGTTAAAATGCTTCATAATGTCTTGGCAAGAGAAATATACCTTTCTATTGTGTGATTTTATGTATATAGTCTGCATACATATGTCTACATTAGCATATTACGTATTATGGTTATGAAGATTTCGATGTTATAGACTCTAATCATCATTGTAACTAAAAAAAGATCATTTGTTGCTTAGACTTGTACCAAGGGGTTTTGATGCCTCCTGGTAAAGAGGGAAGCACAAGTTTTTTGTTCCTTTATTTGTGGAAGTACAAGATTTACAAACATCATTTGTGTATTATTACACCCTTCTGTCTTCAGTAATCCATTTAGTTGAATGAGAAGTAGCAACTACCCATTCATTTGCAAGCTTTTACTCTTTGAGAAGTAATCAGTAGTAATGTCCAGCCTTCTATAATTAAAAAAAAAATTAGCAATAGTACTAACAATTTTAGGGGCTGCTTCTCCAGTTTTGTTTATTAATCCTGTTAATTTTTAATCCTAAAATCTGATTTCAGCCTCAGGCTGTTCTTTTGAGTTTTGTTACAGCACTGTATAGAATTGTGTTCTCACTTTCCAATCTCTTTGGGTGAGTAGTGAGACTTAAGGATGTCTCCTGCTCATCTAGGGGATCACTGGGGAGATTGTTTATAGGATTTTTCAAAGTTTATTTGTGTTCACTTAGGATCACTCCAAAGATATTATGCACATCCTGTCTGTATGCCCATGTACCAATTTGCATGTCTGTGCCATGCCAGTGTAGGATGTATTGCAGGCTGCTTGGAATTGGTTTTGTAGTTCATCCTTTGTGAGCTCATAAAGTCAAACAAAAAAATGTCTAACTGCATCTGTTTCAGTAAGTGTATTATCGTGAATGACATATTGCAAAGATATCTTAGTAGGCTGGCTCACATTACCTGAAATTCAAGCTGATTATTAGATACTGCAGAGGAAGTCAGGTTAAAGTATAATTTTAGCTGCTTCTGTAGTAGTGTTTAACCCAGAAACACTTTCTGAAATCACAAACTCTTAATGCTTTTCCATGTTGTCTTTGTAGTTCTGCATGTAGCGTAATTTCTAGAGCTTTCCTTTATTTCTTTTTTTTGATTTCGGGACAGTGCTTTTAATTTTCTCACTCTGCACATAGTATGAAATATGTATGTAATTATCATATTGAGTGTGTCTGTATATATATATGCACAGCATGTATTTAGAACATCATGAAAATATTGCACTACACTAAGGGAGCTTGAACACCTATTGAACTCTTAAGACTTTAGATTTTTCTCTTCTATTACATACCATTTCCTGTAAGTACTAACATGTAAAATACAGTGCATTATGCCTTAGAACAGCTTGTGTATGTTTATGGATTATTGTTTTTCCTCTTACTTACAAATAGCGCATAGCAAATTCAAACTGGGACCAGCGTGGCTATTTGTATCACTCTCCAGTTAGATATCACACCCCGTTGACTGATTCAGCTGGGGATGCAATACATTGTAGGCTGTGCTGGTTGTCCTTAGGTCCACAGAGTCATCTTTGGGCAGCTAAGCAGTGCTGGAAAAGGCCCAAATTAAAATCTCCACCCTGAATGAAAGACAGAATGGATGAAAATAAACAGTTCTGGTTGTCAGCGAGACTGTCAAAACATTGTAGCTGTATGGGAGCTTCACTTGTGCCCAGAGTAGCCCCCCTCCCCTGATTTCTCTGTTATAATTTTCTCTGTTTCTTGCAGATGTTTTAAATATAATTTAGAGAGTGGAAGTGTTTCATCTGGTGTTCCCTAGTATCACTGGCATGTGATCTTTGGGCACTAATCTCAAGGGGAGAGGGCTTGTCTGTGCACCATGGGTCTGAGCTGGTGGGAGCTCTTGGTCTCTCCTGGCATGGATCTGACCTCAAGTGTTTCACTTCCTGGGGGTAGGATCAAATAACTTGTAGAAGATGGTACAGATACCACCTTCCCCTGCAAGGAGCACTTCTGTAAGGACTGAGGCAACTTTATTCAAGAAAATGAGTGAAATAGGTGCAGCCAGTGGATGGTCAGACATAATGCTCTGCCATAGCAAGAAAATGAATGGCAGAGAAATTGCTGCTTGTTTCTTTTTCCAGATGGGTCACTGGTCACAGTGGCAAACAAAATACGTGCAGTCTTTCCACATAATTAATGGCAAATTTGAGAATTATTGCACATTCAAGATTTTATTAAGGGGAGGCCTTTCCATTAATGTTTTCTATTACTTTACTGTAAAATCAAATCTCTTCATTTCAAAGTCTTTCAGGCTACATATCATTATTCTTGCAGGATGTTTTAAACAACCCTAATTGGGACTTTATTACTGTTGCCCTGATGCCAAAATGGTGATGCTCAAGCATCCAAGGAATTCTAAACATGGTCCAGGGACAGTTCTTAAGAACTGCATACTCTTTCCATGATTTTCTGTAGCAGCAAAAATTCCCTGGGATTTACATAACTGTCATGAATATTTGCATAAACTCTCTACTGAAATCTGACATTAGCTAGCTTTTAAAATAAATGCAGAAATACCCTTTTATTTACAGAAGAGACAAGGTGGTTGGTAAGTGTTCTGCAGCTTTACAGAAAGGCATTGGGACGGGATTGCTGAATATTTAATTTGTTTAATGCACAATTTTCACTGTTAATAGCTTTGACACAACTAAAAGCTTTGCTCATGCAAAAGGCAACAATTAATAAAAAAGACGAATTGTTAAATACCAGTTTTCTCCCACGATTGTGTACGTGCAAAAGTAAGCGGTCACGTCTGGAAAAAAAGTGTTTGTATACTTATGCCCATTTTTACAAAGTAACAGTGATTTTAATAAGAATTTAGGGGAATAATTTAGCTTTAAATAATTCTCCTATATGAAAATGCAGTTCATGTATTCTTTGGTACCGCTTGTATAAAGAGTACTGCTTGGGAGAAGAGGACTGAAAATTCAGCCGTCTTTGTTGTCTAGGGGCTTTTTATGTTTAATTAAAAGCCCTGCCTGGGGGCTGGTGGCAGGATGGAGGGAACCTGCAGCCCTGCTGTAAAACTGCACCTGCTGGATTTCCAGCCCTTTGGTTTTGCTCATTGCTGGCAGCTTTATCATAGAGATGATTCCAACATCTAACAGCTTCCACAGCTCCTGTGATTTGCCTGTCTTCTTGTATCATGCTTTGCCAGTTTGCTTTGGAAATGTGCCTGCTGCTGCATGTGCAAGATGATTGCAAATCGTTCTCTTCCATGTCTCAGTAGAAACCAGGAAGCTAACAGAAGTGTTTTATAAGAACTTGAATATTTTTCACATACATTAAATATTCTAGCTGAGTGAAGTAACCATTTACGCGGCTCTCCTAGCTGGAATAGGGGTGCACGTAGATAGCACCCAATAGCGCTGACCCAGTAGAGACAATTGTTGGTAACTTCATACATTTTTATAATGTATTGTTAAAAGAAATAGTGTTACCTTTTAAAACAGTGCTCTGATGGAGCTTCTGCTTAACACAAATAAATTACCATCTTGTGTTAGCCATAGACATAAAACAGGATGATCTTGAACTCGGAGAGCGACTGCTCATCAAAGACTGATTTCCAAATTTGTTTCTGAGCTGTGCTTGTATCCTGACACTTGAGAAGGGTGTTGCTTTGTCAGTGTGGCTGCAAGTCTGAATGCCTTGTTTATTTAGTAACCACTAAATATTTAATGTTCATAATACTCAAACATATGCATGCCTCTTCTTCTGGCTTAACCTCTGTCTGCGTATGGTACCTTCTACTGCTGAGGCTGTAATGTTTTCTGTTGAGGATAAAGTACCTCAATCCAGTCATCACACCTTCTAAGTTTGATTTTTGAAGCCTGGAATTGCCTAGAGCACGTCTTCTTCTACAGTTATATTCCTCACAGTGATATCATGGCAATAAATGTTAAGAAAAATGAGGGTACTCAGTGCATTATGCCACTAGCAATTGCTTCTGTTGGAAACTGTCCCAAGCATTAGAAAACTTGTGTAGAGAAAAATATATCTTTATATACAGGAGTGATTAAACAAATGTTATTTGGATCCATCTCAGGGTGGTTGGTTTCACAGACACTTGTGAGATACTTTGGTAATGCCGAACTCGTAGACTGCCTGGATCTTCTCAGTCTGGTCTCTACTCCATCTTGTGAAATCTCATTTTTCTGTAGTACAGATTGTCAGGCTTTGTTTGATGCAGCTGTTGAGGACCTCCATAATCAGCAAAGTGTTTTTTGAGGAAAAAGAAATATTTGTGTGAAGCTGATAGAGAAAATCTCCATCTTTTAAGGGTTGCAGAAGTGAATTAATAAATCCCTTAAAGGTTTGCTACTGCATCTTAGTGAAGGCCTGGTCCTCTTCAGTCTTGCGGGCTAGGTTCTCCATCATCTGCCTGGTATGTTATCAGAGATGCTCAGGCAGAAAAGGATAGACCCAACCAAGGTACCTGCCTGAACAGGCAGGGCTTCTTGGTAGAGGATTCCAGCAAATACAGGCATCGCATCACACTTCTGTTGTACTACTGCTGCCAGCAGACTGTTTCTGGTTATCATCTGTTGTTTGTTAAGAGCTTTTTTGTAATTTGGCCCCTGTTCGTTATTGAAAATAAAGACATCTGGTATATTTTCAAATTAGTACATAGCAAAACATGGCCTGTAAGATTAGTTTCGAAAATTTTATAATACTAATTCCTTCAACTTCAATGGAGTTGCGCCTGATTTACTCCAGCATGGTAAGTCCCCAGATGGTAGAGCGTGGTTCCCTAAAGCCCTGAAATTACCTGATTATGATGATTTTAATGCTGATCATGAGTAACAGCAGTACAAAGTATCCAGCTATACTGTTGAGAACTTAAAAAGGTCTTTCTTAATAGGCTTTCTTAACGGCACTTTTACAATTTAATAAGGCAAAATGAATTTCACTGTTCAAAGATGAATCCAGGCCAGATAATTTTATCCAGTGAAGTTCATTAAATAATTTTGTGCTGTTTGATCATATCAACAGTGACCTGCCAGGTTTAGGAGCTCTTGTTAATGACACGAGTATTTAAAAGCAATGCTTTCAAGAGCAAAGCTGCTTTACCTTCACTGTTGCCTACATTGAAGGAAGACTAATGGGTAGCAGGATTAAGTTTCAAAAATGAAATGGCTCAGAGTCTTGCTTTGCTTGATACTCTCATGCATTTCCATCTTTTCTGTATAAATAAGTCACACAGAATTAGTAAGTATTGGAACAAATGGTGGCAGAAGAAATTTCCAGGTGTTTTCTACCTGATATCTTTGCATTCTTTTCATGCTTAGTAGATTCATAAGAAATGGGTAGCCACATAGTGGAGTAATTAACAGACCATAACTCATTTAACAGACATGACTAGAAACCTTATACTATGTAAACTTTCTTGGTTATTGTGATACATTTCATACTATTTGCATGTCTTTTTTAATTTTTTGTATTTTCAAGAAGCCTTTGTAGATAGGACTTCCAAAGTTGATGTTCAGCATTATAACTAAATAATGATTTTTACTGCTGAGTTAAATCATAGAGTAATTTAGGTTAGGTGAAACTGTGGAACTCAAGGGCCATCTAGTCCAACCAGCTGCATAAAACCAGAAAAGTAGAGCATGTTGCTCAGGGACTTCACCTGAGTCTTGAACACCTCCAAGGATGGAGATTGAACAACCTTCCCGGGCAGTCCTGTCGATCACCCTCATGGTGTATTTCAATGAAAAGAAAAGAAAAAGGGGGGAAAATTTCCCATGTTTAAATTTATTCCTGTTATTTCCCTGGAAAGAGCCTGGCTCCATCTACTCCGTATCCTCAGTATTCTCTGTAATAATGGATTTTCCTTTAGTTGCAAAAGCTATTTTATACATCTGTAGTTAAACCCTGGGCTGTATTTCCTTGAAGACCTTTTTGAAGGTATACTAACAAATTCCCTGCTTGATTTTTTTGAAGGACAGGGTTGGAGTGTGTGTGATTTTCCATTCCACTTACAGATGATCTGCTTCTGTCCATAACAGTCAAAACTTCCATTCAATAACATTTTCAAGTACTTTCCACCTGGCAGCATTGTGTGTTCTCAAACTCATAATTTGGCAAGTCAAATTCAGACATTTACACAGAATTGTTGGCAAGCCAGCAGATTAAGGTAGAGTGTGATGGTGTACCAGAAGCTCTTGCTGTGTGCTCCTGAGGCACCTGCCTAGTGCATTGCAGAATCACTTTGAGAAGCAAGTTGCATATGAGTAATGGCTTCTCAGCATTGTTTTGCCTTGCGGTGACACGTACTCTGCAATTACCATTGGAAGATGAATTGGAACAAAGTTTCCAACGCTTCACCAGACATCACATGCTTTTCAAGAGGATGTACCATTCTTTTAATCAAACTGAGTGGATTTATTGTTTACATCTCAAAGATGTAGACCTAGGGGTAGACTCCAGTCCTATGTTTTACTTGACTCCGCAGGGCTCATCTACATCTTCTGCAGAGGAGTAAATTTCACTGTATGTATAGAACCTGGTTTGTTGACGCAGCTTTGCTTTGAGATCTAGGCTACTGGTAGAAAACTGCATGTAAGAAGGATAGGCATGGGCTTCGCTCTTTGGAGGTGATCTAGTTATGCACATCACTGTGTGTAAAGTGTGTGTGACTTCATGTATGCAGCTCAACAGTGCAGGGAGGGTAAAGCCAAACCTGGGTGAATGCTTCAGTGCCAGTGTGCAGAGAGCACTTGGACTTCTGATTTAATGCTGTATTTCTGTCACTTCATATTTTTAGGTTTCAGTATATGTAACTCCATACTTGCGAGATACTGTATGTACTCTCGTGAGTCACTCAGGTTTCTGAAGTCTGAGAATTACATGTGTTAAGTATCTTGCTGGATCAGACTAATTGTATGTATTTATGAAAGCCGATTGACAGGTTCTCTTAGCATGCTAAAAATAATGAGGCTCCCTCAATTTATTCAGCTAGAAACTTGATATTCCTTTTTAAAAGAAGGGCAATGATTTTGTTTAAAAAAGAAATGTGATGGCATGTTATTACTTCTGGGTGTGTTTTTGTAAGTCTGAGTTGCAAAGCTTGTAACAGCTTTCTTTAGATCACTTACCTTCTAGTGCCTGAATAAAGGGTGTATATGCTGTCTTGAGTTCTGTATTGGAATTCCCCAAAATGTGATTTCAAAGGATTTGTGGTATCTGTCCTGCTTTGCATGTTGTTTTCTTATTGTTCATTCTTAAACAGCTCCTGCCTTTAAACCCAGGGCCTGTTTTGTCTCGGTGGCAGGCTGTCACCGATACATAGGCTGGACCACACGTCGTTTGGTGGCAGTATTCCTATGGTAAAGGACATGGTTTCCTTCTCCACCCTCTCTCTTCTTTTGGGGAATATTACATAGTTTGGATTTCTGAGCAGTTTTTGAAAGCTGTTTTTGAGATGGGAGAGAAGATAATTGATCTTAGCATGTCCTTCTTAGCCAGGCACATGGTTTCTAGTCTTGGTATATATTAAAAAAAATAAGAAACAGGCAGTGTTGAATCCTATACTAGAAATAAAGCTTCAGGTCTAATAACTTGGTATCTCCAGGGCCAAATAATGATCAGTAAATGCTGCCAGACCTCTTTTCTTTCATGTGCAAAGCTGCTTTCTTAGTTGAAGTGCAGTAGCACCTAAATGCAGAAGACAGATAATTTAGGTGTTTGCATATATATCTAAATGTCTGATTTGCCCTAGAGTAAATTCTTAGTGTTCAGGTGTGTTAATCTAGGCTAAATGCCTAGCATAATTTAACATTTGAAGAAGAGCTGAGTAAAATGGGATGGCAAAAGATAGCAGGAAGAGAGGAACTAGGTAACTTTGCCTGTGAGGCAGGCTATTCATGTAGGATAATTTGGATTTTACCACTACCACCACCTTTCCCCTATTTCTATGTAGAAGTTTGATGATAAAGGGCTTTTCCCAGAGTTATTTTCTGTTTGAGTTTAATGTCAGTATGGAGATTAAAGATGTTTGTTTTCCATTGGCTTAGTAAGTCTAAATCCAGCCTTTGAAGTCAGGTCATTTGAGAGTCTTTAGATGGAAAATCAGCTCTTTATTTGGTAATCTACCCAACACCCTCAGATTTCAAGCTTAAATAAAGTGCTGTCTCTGCTACAAATGATGTCAGTGTCGCCTGAGGTTTGTTTAAGCAGAAAGCTGAAGTCAGCCTGAACAAAACTTGGCAAAGGCAGGATGTTTTATTCATGTGGATGATTTGAATAATGTCCCAGAGTTTCTGTGGTATAATTTTGTTGCACTTTATGTTTAAAGAGACTCCCATCCCTCTCATTTGTAGAGAGCCCTTTTGTTAGGCTTCATTTTTAGGCTTACAGTGAGTGGTGTATTATAGCAGTGTAAATATAGAATTTTTCCATGCATACATGCTCTTCTAATGTTTATGAAGCTCTGTGGAGGGGCAGAGGGCTGTACCTGAGAGACGCAGCACTGCCAATGAGAAACCCTGGAAATTGGGAGGCAAATGAAAAAAAATTCCATGAGTTTCTGGGTTCCCACTTACTCTTTTCCACTTGCTCCTCCTTACTATCACAATGCCTTTTGGAGCTTCAGAGGAGGAATTTGCCCCTCTTCACTGAATGTGTCAGGGAGTTCATTAGAAGGTTCCTGAGACTGTGAGTGATGCCTTTGAGCCCTCCCTGCTTCTGCTGACTCTTTGTTTCCCCTCCCCAGCCTCTCCTCCTGCACCTCTTCCTCACTTACAGAGCCCCACCTCCATCCCTTCTTCAGGTCCTTGCAGTCACTTCTCCCCTTGTGTGTCCATCACGCTCGCAGAGAGGATGTATCTTGCTCAACCCAGGCAAGGTGGCAGTGGGGGAAGCGTTAACCATGTCCAAGCTCAAGGGGTTTATACTTCTGGCAGCTTGATTCTCAGACTGCATGCTGAATACTCCAGCTGAAGACTGTGAAAGACAAGTGAATTTTGCTGTTCATGGTTGATGGAAAACAACAGTGGGCTGTGACCTGGAAGCAGAAGCATAGGTCTGATTTAATGCTGCCCAGGTAGAATGGAGAAGGAGACTTGGAGATTCATAAGCTCAGAGATTTTAAAAGATTATCTTGATTGCTTAGTCTGATACCATGTTATGTTGGCCACAGGATCAAATGCAGTTATGTCAAGCCCAGTGGTTGTACGTGAACTGGGGTATATCACAGTAGAAAACTTCTGGTTTTAATCTCTGCACTTGTCCTGTCCTCAGATCCCAACAACAGACAAACCACAAAAGCAAAAAACCCATCTCCAGCCCAGTTACCACATGCACTGGGGATGGGTATCAGGAACAGGAGGTGGGAATAAGGTGTGGCAAGAACTGGGCTCATTTGACTTCGTAGCATAACCTACTGTGTCCAAATAGTGTGTTTCTCATGTAATTCTGTAGTTGTGGTTTTCTTTCTCTCACTGAATCTGCCGCTATGCGAGTCTGTTTGAAGTTTGATTAAGTAAGTATGTAGAAGTTGCAGTCCTCTCTGTTACTGTTGTGTTAATGAATTCTGCAAGTGCAAAATAGTAATAGCTAAGATGGAGCACACATCTGATGGAGAAAGCTAATTCCATTGATTGCTTGGAGGCCTGGTGACATATGTCTTAGAGAGACTTCTCAGCTCTCCTTGTAAGGAGCTGATGTTATCACCACAAATCAGGATGAAGCCCTGGTTCATTGCTGTAGGCATGCAGCAAGGTGGAGCAAAGGGAAGGGTGTATGGGCATGAAGACGCAGTCCTTATGCTGTCAACCCTGCCAGAATGGGTGCTCTCTAACCCCTGACTGATGGGAGGCTGGCTTGTATGTGTGAAAACCTCTGTACTTGTTTGCAAAGCAGATGTGATCAGGAAAGGCAAAAGCTCTGCATCCATGTGCAGGTCTGGGAAGGCTTCCACCTCGGGTTTGTAATGCTGTGTAGAATTTGCACCTTGCTGTTGCTTTGGCCAAGGGTGATATTTTAGTTTTTAACGTCTGCCGCTAACTTGCAGTAAAACTAGTACTTTCCAGTCCATATGTCACTTGGTCATTTTTATTTATTGCCTTTTTTTTTTTTTCCCCCCAAAAGAAGACATAGCATTAGGAACCAGGTTAAGTATCCAAAACCAGATTTGTAATATTGTCCAAAAGTTTAAGCTACTATAGATACATCTAAGTATAATTCCATGGTATTTCCTCCTTGTTTTTCAGCTTTTTGAATATTTTTTTTTTATCTAGACCTAATGCTGAGTGGAGGGAGAAGGCTTTTTTTGTAAAGCTTATTGAATTGTAAGCACGGCACAAAGAGGTGCTTGTTCTGGAGCCCTAACCTGATGGGTTGCGAGAGCCCTTGACAAGGGCCTGCAGTGCTCCTTGCTGCGGAGTCACAGGAATGCTGGTGTTTGTGGAGGGGATGGCTGGGCTCACTGTCCAAACAGATCTCTGCTTGCCAACTGGGAACATATTGCAGTCTCTGTGAGGCACTCCATCACGGCTTGAATAGCTCCTCTTGTGCTCAGGCTTTCTGAATGCAAGAGAGAGTGAGAGAAATATTCCTTTCAGCCTTCTGCAATGTCAAAAAACCTTTAGTGACCGTATGAGAGCATTGCCTTAATGCAGGGGTTCAGAAAGGGAAGGAAGTCAAAAAGAAGGAATGGGATTTTTACCATTCGTTGCTATATTTTTAGATTTAAATTGTCTTTCTTAATAGAAGGTTGCTGTGTCTGCTTCTTGAAAAAATCTGTAAATGTGAATTTTTAACGTAGCATTCAGCTTATTTTGAAAAACTGTTTGCTGTCATGAACCAGTTCATCATTACTCTTCTCTAAGAGACTGAAATAATGCCTGCAAAATATTTCTTTTCACTTCTAAGCCTTCAGTTGTAGTTTGTAAGCATGCTTCTGTGTTGGAAAATTACCAGAGTAATGCCTGATTCTACAGCAGCATTTACATTAACTGCTTTATTACCTGTGCAAGCTCATCTGATGTTAAAGGGCGTTAAGACAAGCTTAATTCTAGACATCTGATACGCAGTTGTACAGTAGGGGTAACTTGGTAGGAATTTGGTGAATCAATCTGAAAATTGTAATAAGTAATGTACTAACTTCAGGCTCTTCACAGTACAAATAAAATTTCACCCTTGTTCCCTTCCCTCCCCCATTCCCTAACTATATCTAACTTAAATAAACATGGATTATAATTCCTTTAAGTGCTGTGCTCGTCTATTTTTGTTTTCAGAATGCTTCACAAGCAGTTTTACAATTCCAGAGCTAGAGAGTTTTTTACATGGAAGGAAAAGCTGATGTGAAGAGCCGAGTTGCTGAAATAAAAAATGTGTTTTAGAACCAAATGAAAAAGGTTGAACTTGCTGAGTCCTGCTTAGGACTTTACCGTGTGCACTCACTATCTAAGAAATAACAAGAATGTGTTTGTTCCTAGGCTTTTGTGTGCAGGAGAGGGAGGAAGGACTTCATTGCTGTCACTGTTTCTATAGTGACAGCTCATTCTTGAGGCAGTTTTGACATAGACTATAGTCAATCATTTGTAGCAAGAAAACTTAAAAGAACAAACTAACCACATCTGAGTGTTTATAAGCTCTTCACATATGTCTTAAATTGTATGTGGAAGTTAATTCAGTCTCTGAAGTTTGCATAACTTGCTATATTATATGATACTGATAAAATATCCTGATGTAGTGCACAGTTCTAGAAAGTACCCGTAAATATCCCTGGTGAATGGATTCAGTGTAGTATAGTGTGGCATAAAATATC
Source organism: Pezoporus occidentalis (assembly GCF_034315485.1). Lineage (NCBI taxonomy): Eukaryota > Metazoa > Chordata > Aves > Psittaciformes > Psittacidae > Pezoporus > Pezoporus occidentalis. Next base: position 9,563,985 of record NW_026916158.1, read on the forward strand.
CATAAGTGCATGATGTTAAGAAACTTCTATTTATCTTAAAGCAGAAAAAAGTTAAATTGCAGTAGCAGTATTTACGTTATCTTTTGTCATGTATGTCCTGATAACCAGAAGCGCATTTTTTAAGCAGATTAACATAAAAGAAAGTGTTTAGATATGGCCACATTCTACCAAAATCTCATTTGGACCTGGCCTTTGTAGGAAAAATGGGCTAAGTGTGAAACCTGAGTATGCAAGTGTATGAATTATCCACATATATTTTTGTACCACCAACTAATACAGATTCAGACTTGTGGACTCCAGCTGTGGCTTCTGCCTTTCCTAGCAGTAGTGCCAGCTATAAAGACAGTAATACCACATATTGTGCAAATTTGTGGGTTTTTCCATTTGGCATTTCAGATTACAGTATATTTTTTCAGAGGACTCATAGCCTGGGGCAGAGCAGCCCAGACTATCCTCCAAAAGGCAGCTGGTTCCTCTCAGTTGGCCATGTTTGCTGCAGTAGGTAGAAGGAGTCTTTGGCTTCTCAGGTCTGTTAAATTCCTGGTAGCCAGTGGAAGGGCTGGTATGGTGGGTAGGGAGTGTTGCTTGAAAGCCTGCCTAGTTCTCATCAGTGTCATCAGAGTTTCCCTGTGAAATATGTGGATTCTGGAAAACCTGTGTTTTCTATAGGAAGACCTTTGTTGGTAAACTTTCAACTTCCTTGAAAGTCACTGCTTACTGATTTGGCATCGTGATATACTTTGTTTTGGGTGAAAAGTGAAAATTTGCTGTGCATCTAATCACTGTGCACGTTTTTCTAAATGGATCATTGCAGAGCATCTTATATCCTCCAGAATTTCTCTTAGGTGTGGCTAGAGCATTATCACATGGGGTAGATGAAAATCTCATATGAACACAAATTAAAGGGTTAAAATTTCACTGTTCTTAATTTTTCAGAATTGTTTATCTTGGGTATGCCAGCATAAAAGTATACAAGTACACGCATATTTATGCACAGACATACAGAAATGAGAGAGAGAAGGTAAATCCTTAAAACATATGGTGTGGAACAATATTTCTATTATGCTGATGCAGCAAAGTTTTTAGAAAAATAATTTCCCTTATGGAAACTATATTGATGTAATTTAACTCAGATGCATGGCAAACTGCAGAGTGACAAACCACATTTTTCAGAGAATTCTTTGTCAAGTTGTTTTCTTTCGCTGTGGATCTGGATTGCTCTATGACTTACTGAATCTTAGGTATTGAGGGAGAGTGATGTAGTAGTCAGAGAGCTGAGCATCACTACGATTTATTTTCCTGATTCTTTCTTTTGCTGTTTACATAGCAGTATCTGATAGTACCTCTTCTTTTTGTGCTGTCTTGTAAAAGGGAGTATTATAGCTTACAAGATAGCATACGACGGGGTTTAGATGTTCTTTAATGCTGTTATGTGCAAGATGTGATTTTTGATGCTAAGATTTCTCCTGGCAAGTAAATGAGGTGACCAATTCTGTTGTGTCAGGCTGTTCTGCTAGCTCATGCCTGTGGTTCAACATAGAACTTTTAACATCTTATGTTCAGTTCACCTCAGACAGAGGTGTTGCCTACAGATCGAAAGCTGCTTGCCTTCCAAGGCTGTGGTAACCTGGACATAAAATTCTGGGTCCAGGAATGTGATACACAGAGCATGCAACATAAACTTCAGTGGCTGCCTGGTTTCTCAGCAGACAGGAAATGAGGAGCTCATGGTCAAAACTTGCTTTTTTTTGCTTTTGAAAAAAATCACTGCATTAGGTCTTCAGAGATGCTGCAAATAAAGACAAGAAGCTTATCAAGGAAATGCATGTGGCGGGGAGGATTTTTTTTCTGAATGCATCCTCTTTCTGGGGTCGAAACCCATTTCTAGGTCTGAAATAAAAGCAGCAGTTTTAGAAGCAATATAGAAGTTGAGTAAAACCTCTGAGTTTAACATAACCAAGTTTACTTGTTAAACCCTCCAAATAAAAAAAAGTAGCTAGTGTGTGAGGCGTGTTTCTTCAGGATGCTATTTTCTAGTATGTTGAAAACAGTTGCTGAACGTTGTTGCAGTCGTAACATTGGAAGGGCTTGTGGTAAACAAAGCAGTCTTTAACCAGTAAGGTTGATGAGTTGTAATTTCTGTAACTTCCAAGGAAAATAATGGTGGTTGAATTTGGGTTTTTATTTTTATATTCTCTGATATTAATTCCTTTAGATTTTCTGCCTTTTAGCCAGACCCTGTGATGCATGCAAATTTCAGTAACTTCTTGATGGATGAATACAGGGAAAAACAGTTGAGTCACGAGCCCGAAACCCATGAGAATAGATCTGAAGCCAGAGTGATGCAGCGTTACAGAAGCGGTGGAGATTCTGAGTCACCAGAACAAATAGTTTTCATTATTTTTATGTTTTTTTTTAATTGTGTACTTGGAGGACTAATGCACAAACTCATCTGACCCAGTGAGTTGTTTTGCTCACTCTCAGACAAACACTGGTAGATGTGCAGCAGTCCTGACTCCAGGTATTCCAGGCAGTGCTGCCTGATTGCCAGGATCCCTGAAATGGTTTAGAGATAAAAAAGATGCCATGGATTTTTTCCTGCTTTTGATAAAGAAGTGCTTTGGTTGTGTGTACAACACATACATTGCACAGTTGTGTCTGCGTGAAGGTTTTGGGGCACAGAACTTTCATTCAAACTTATGAGAAATTTTGAATTGAAATGATGGGTTCTGCATTAGGACATGAATATTAGGTAGTTGTTTAGGTGCAGAAATGCTAGGAAGAGAGATTTTATTTCTTTAATGCTCAAAAATAATTTAAAGGAAACAAGGTGGGTGAGATTTGTGTTTTTGTCAGTCAGATTAAGTCAGGGCACAGCCCTTGCCCGTGTTAGCACATGCACTCCTGCACCCACAGGGACCAAAGTTATGACTCCAAATTTTTACCTTTTGAAAACTATGTGTGTGTGTGTGTGTGTGTGTGTGTGTGTATAAAATAATGCACTATATATATGTTTTTCTAGCTGCCACTTTCCCTCCCTCTCTTTGCTTTATAGGAAATGCTGTAACACTGAATTTGGATGCTTTGTTTACTAACCGAAATGTTAGATCCAAACAGTAGAGTTGAAATACCAAAAACTTCAAAAATTCAGAAGATAGTTTTTCAACCTAAAGTTGTTAAGAGGAAATCAAGAGCATTCCTTGAATAGCTGCGAAGTGGCTAAATCCCTTATCCCTGCACCCCACTCACTTTCTTCAAATTCCAGACCCTGCGGGTGGAGTTGTCATGGTGGGCTCTGTTGTGCTGGGGTAATCCCTCTGGGAACCTCAGTGGTCTCGGAAGGGTCCCAGCGATGGGATTATTCCAGTGCAACTGCACCCATGAAGGCTTCAGAGCGGAGGCAGCTGCGCCAGCCTGCTCTCCTGCAAGGCAGGGCTTTTTCCTCTGGTGGGATGGACATGCTGAAGACCTGTGAACCACAGGAAGGATAACTTTTTTGCTTATATGTTTGAAAACTTGCTAATAACCTCAGTGTTACCCCAAGGTGTATGTTGTTCCCTTAAAACTTCTCAGCAACTAATACTCAAAGAGTGGTGGCCAGTTGAAATTCTTATTCCCTGGAGGATAGGGTTGCTTTAATCTCCATCAAGCTATATGATGAATGTTTTGGATAGTAAATTAATTTCACGGTTGCTATAGCCAACAAGAAACTCCCTGTATTGCATGTGAGGTTCAGAATATTTCACATGTGCTATGGAGATAGTATCCCAGATTCTTTTTAAATTAGAAATTATTTTAATAATTAGAATAATGTAGTTATTATACAATATTTGTTTCTCATCAGCAGTTAATTTATATACAAAGAGAAGAGTCTTAATTCTCCCTGCTATACCATGCTATGTGATAGGATTATTTATCTGGGGACACAAATAAGAATTTACTCTTTATTTTTCAAGGGATGTAAAGCTGTCACTAGCTGAGAGAGGCATGTTTTAAAACAGAACTCAACTAATGTGCTTCTTGCAGTGGCTCAATTTAGAAATATGAGAAATTAAGTGAAAACGAGGCAAGGATGATGGGGCCCTTCAAACATAAGTGAAGTCCTGGTGAGTCACAGCCTTCCTCCTCACCTTTAGTGTTTATAAATGAAAGCAGGCTGTGAAAAAGCAAGCTAGTGCCTTCTCTGGGACAGCCACCATGTAGCTGAGAGCTACAGTAAGAGTTTTCTGGAGTAGAAAAGGTGAGGAGGGACCAAAGTCAATGCAAGAAGCTTTTTGTGGCTCTGGTAGGCTTTGCAATGGGATTTGAACACCTTCCTTTCAGTCTGGCATGACTGCAAAAGGTACAGAGAACAGCAGAAAAGAGAAACCAGGCTGTCAACATGGAACTGTGGGAGAAGCTTGAAAAATGAATTTTCTTTGGTCTGTGGAAGGGCAGGCTCAAGGGAGACAGGGCAAAGTGAAGGGGGATGGCAGGGGCTTTCATAAAACATTGTTGGAAAGAAAATAACAGAAGGCTTCTCTGTCTACAATTGTGGATGGAGAATGAACAAGTGAAAATTTTAAATCAGAGAAAGTCAAGTTGAACACCTTTCCAATGCAAAGGCAGGTAGGCAATGGAAGATGCTAACTGGGGACTTTGTGGAGCTTTGGTTGTTGGAGGTGCTGAAGAGGCAGTTTCAGTCAGGAGGGGCTCAGGTAGAGCTGGCTTTCTCTGGGGAGGGGAGAGCTGTGTCCAGCAGCTCCCTGTTTCAGGGAGATATTTTGTCTCTTGCAGTCACTGATAAAGAGCTAGATTTTGGTTGAGGCTTCTCTATGTAAGATGCAGCTTCTTATTTTTAATTCTGAATGAGCTGCTTCAGGATTACAGAACCACTGTGAAGGAAGGAGGAGATGGCTCTCCCCATGGCGTGAGCAAAGATCCGCTGGGAAACCCCTGGGCTTACAGAGGGTATCTCTGAGCACAGGACAGATTGTCAAACTTAAAATTTTAGCGTGCATTTTTCCTAAATTAGTCTGGTGTAAATGCAGTACTGTAATAAAGCCTCAACAGAGAAACAGCAAATATTAAATATCATGACATTTGCTTTTAATACTTACTGAATAGATGTCTGTATTTTTTATATATATATATGTATATATAAACTGGGGAGATGGCAGTTGTTTGCCACAGCCTCACAAAACAGCCCAGCATGTGCCTGAATACCAACTGTGTTGATGATTCTACTTTCCTTGTCAACCCACGTGATAAAGAGTGCTTGTTTGTGGCATGTAGATATTAATTGCTGGTTTTGATGAGCACGTTCAAATAGAGAACTTCAGATGAGTCAATGAAGTCTAAGATCCAAACATGTCCAGAACAAAATTCATCAGCCCCTGTGATGATGGTTGGTGGCACGGTGTTGGCACTAGGTGGGTGGTAGGGTTGAAAGTTTGCTTTACTTTTCACTGGCTGGCTGATTTTTCTCACTGGGGGTGGACAGGTAAAGAATAGCCATCGCCTAATTGCTGCCTCATTTGGGGCAGGTGGAAGAGAACGTACTATGTAACTTTTTTGTTGGCTAGATTTTGGGTCTGTTGCTGATTGTACAGTCCTCTTGGTGTTGCCATGGGAATGCAATAATTAGATTATGAATAATTGGAGCATTCTCTTTTACTGCTGCAAAAAAGTGGTGTTGTATAATTATCTCTTCTTCTAATGGAAGTTGTGCTCAAAGCCAGTTGTTTACTGTTTGTATAAACCTGTTGCAGAGAAGAAAAGTTTTTGCAAGTGAATGTTTTTTTAAAAATGTGCCAGAAAGCTAGCACATGCACACACACTTCCCAAAAAGCATTACATCACTAGAATGTGTTGAAGAGTTGTCTCAAAATTGCAAAGGCAAAACAATGTCTACAGTTGAACTTCCATCCTTATGATGTTACTGTGGCTTACTGTTTGTATTTCAACAAATAAATAACCTCTTGATATCAGGCAGATAGTGTTCTGTGTAAATGCTAATGCTGTTAATAACTAGTGCAAAAAGAAAATAATTTTCATTTAATGACATATGTTTCCTGTAAAACTGAGGTCTGGTTAAAAGTGCAGTGGCTCTACAGGTGTGGTGGGAAACTTGGTTGGAGGGTGCTAATTCTTCTGTTATTGTTCAAAGCTTTAGCAGTGTAAAAACTTGATACATGAGGTTTTTTGTGATTCTGAAATGAAAAAAGTTAGAAATGAGGAAGACTTCTTTTTTTTTTTTTTTATTCCTCCCCCAAATAGTGTATTTTCTTATGTGATGCCCTACCCTTCTTTAGCAGTCTGAGGTTCTATTCAGGCTTAAATATTCTTTTATGACCAAAAGCCTATTCTGGATTTGTGTCCAGTTACATTCCCACAAGCTTCCTGTGTGACCCTGCATCAGGCATTTAATTTCTTTGTCCCATAGTTTCACTTGTGTGTGGAGAATAACAGCCCCATTCCAGCCAGATGTTCTGGAGATGGATTCATGAGTCCTTGTGGGGTATGCTGGGTCATAGAAATGCTGTTGTGCTTCTGCTTCAGATGTCACGATGTTATCTTGAGCTAATATTCATCATGTAATGAATGACTGACTCTCCAGTTGCAGGTTGTTGTGTTGTGGCTTGTGTGCTAATGGATTAATTTCAGATGTTTTCAACGTAGTTGGTTGTTCTGTTTGTTTCCAAAGTAGTCCTAATTTATTTAACAGTATTTGCCATTCAAGTCAACTGATTTTAGACAGATGTTTGTCTCTTATGTTTTAGTCTAGACATCTATGATTTACAATCTGTAGCCCATCTGGTGAATTCCATGGGAGTATGCTTATTTTCAATGCTTGAAGTATTGCAACATAGTCTTTGCAAGTGTTTTTGCAGTAGCAGCTGATGAGCCAACCATCAGAAAAGGTTTATTCTAGCAAAAGAATCCAACTTGTTTGTTCATATGAGGGCAGGAAAATACTCCATTTCTATTCAAAACAACACCAAAAAATGTTCCACTCTAAAATGTTGCTTGCAAGTTGAAACTCTGGAATAATATATGTGCTCAGTGCTAAAAGGTAGCAAACCCCACCTGGGAATGTGGAAGAACAGTAAAAGACCTGAAGAATCCATCTCATCCTTCTCCATTCTCTGTGGCAAGTGTGCTTGTCTAACCTTTTCTAAAGACTTCAGTGACCTTTATGTTGTCAGTGTCTCCTAACGTGTAAGCTTAATTGCTGCAAATGGTGATTGCTGGTGCTCTGTCTCTGGCATAGGGTGGCCCTATGCTGCGGGACCAGGTCCTTGTCCCCAGGTGCTTCCTGCTCCCCTTCCAGTCCCACAGCAGAAGCAGAAGCTGTTGATGCACATGGGGATGATGTACCAGGCTAATAAAGCAGCCCATTAATCTCGTCTGGACTCTCTTCTGCTTGTTAAATTAGTGAAATGTGGTGAACCTGAAAGGTGCAGGATGGCATCTTGAGGTCTTGCAGCTGAGGAGAGGGACAATTGTTTTTTATGCCCTCAGGATAAGTATCTCAATATGCAATGCACTCAATGTTTGAAACATTAAACATTTGATGTCCGAAAATATATTCATTCATAGTTCTGTGGGGGATAAAAATGAGCATTTTACTTAGCTTCCTCTTCAAATTCAGACGCAATACTACTGCTGTGCGACAGCTTGTAGTATTGTGATAGCTTTGGACAGGGCATATTTGGTGAAACTGATATCTTTTTAGTTCATTTCCTGTTTTTATGAGTTACTGTATAATTTCTAGAATATGCCTCAAACCACAACACAACATCTGGGAGACACACATTGCAAAATATCACCCTGCTGAGTAGGAACCTCTTGGTTCTTACATTAAACTGGAGAGTACTGTTGTTTAACTCCAGATTCAATGTACTTGAGCCTCCTGCTGTGTGTAGCAGGTCAAGTAGCAAATATGAGTAAAATAAACTGTTTTCAAGAGTCTGTAGTGTAAACAGCAAAGGTGCTGTCATGTAAATAAGGCAGAATATGCTCCAGGAACTGTCTGTTTGATGCATTTGGCACAGATTTCAGAGTATTTTGATTTGATGTTTAGTTGAGTGAGTTTGTCTGCACATGTTGAAAAGTCAAACCCAGACTCTAGACTGGATATTATTGTCAGGCCAGTGGCTCCAAGTACTAACCATGTAAATCAAGTGTACGTGATTTGCAGTTTAATATTAGTAATGTTAATGCACTGAAACTCCAATAGGCCGATGTATTTTTTATAACTTTATTTTTGCATTTTATTTGTAATTATATTTACAGCAAATTAACTTGAAAATTGGGGGGAGTAGGTAAAGGCCTGCTATAATTTTAACCTTTCCTAATGTAGTCACAGGATTTAGAGAGAATATTTAAAAAACAAAGCTGTCATAGAAGTTGCTAAAGATCAAAGGTGCTTCAATCTCTATCTTCAAACATTGTGTTACAGGTTGAGGTGCCTGTTCAGTGGTTAAGCCATGCAAGTCCAGGAGATGTCAAGCTGATAACTTCTTTTTTTCAGGTGTTACATTTGCATTTAAGTTATCAGTGGTTGTGGGATCCGACATAATTTGAAATTCACAGAGCCATTTCTATTAAACTTGAGGGTTTTGGTAATGCACTTCTCTGATGAAGTGAAGGAATTGCTTCATACTACTAAACTGTGTTCTGAATAGAAAACAAACAGTGTGAATGGTTGTGTGGTAGGCATCTTTTTCTTCACATCCTTATGTGTAGGTGAGGTTGTCTTTAAAAAAAGGACAAATATATATGGATAGGGAATGTAAAGCGCTCTCTCTATATGTGCTGTCTACTTCAGGCATGAGCTGGATGCTTTCCTTAACCCTAACCACATTATAAGATGTTATGCTTGCACCTTTCACAACTCAACCTGTGGCAGGTTGAATGCAGTGTAATGGGATTTTTGGATATTTCAGATCTCTCCAAAGGTGTTTTTTAAAGCTGTCATTTTACCCCCTCAAGCACTTAGTATTGTAAAAACTGCTCCTTCTTTTCTGTCTGATGTGGAGTTGCTTTAATCTAGAAATTTGTACTCATCTAAAGATAAAGTATTTGGATCTTGATCAGCAATCAGTTTAAGACCCTGTGTCCTAATAACTTAAGTAGACACCTGGGAGTCTGCCTTTTACTGTATTGTGAACAGAGGTAAGTTGGCATCTGGGTTAGCTTTTGTCTAAGACTGCACCTCAAAATTGTGGTGCTATTTATACATGAAAGCTGTTTGCATCCTACTGTAAAGGTTTTTATGAAATGGTCTTCTTAGCTTGTGCTAAGAAGCAGTTTTAGGCTCTGGCCGAAAGGCTAGGAAAAACACTCACCACATCTCTGCTGCAGAGGAAGGAGGATGAATGTAATGATCCAGGATTTATTGTGTTTTTCCTTGTCTTAACCTTGTTTCATCCGTAAGCTGTTTTGAGAGTAACCAAGTGGAGGGGAAAGGTACGTGGTCCCAACAGTATCAGGGAGCCTGTTTGTGCTTGTTTCATTGAGGAAATTGTTCCGGAACAGCTGTTCATCCATGTGAAAATGCAAACCCTTGAGTCCTGGCCAAGGTCAGCAAGCCCTGGGTCATTCGTTCTAGCAAAGCAGGCCAGTTTGCCCTTTAATTATCTCTCCTTTTCATTTGGTCATACCTCTTGCTCCATAGATTTACTTCCTGAGAAGCACCCTGTGTGAAAGATGTGCTATTAGTTTCGTTGTGAATCCGAGGGAGGCACAGTATTTTTGTCATGGATTACTTAACTAGGTAACTGTTGAACTTTTTAATGCATTTACCTGACTGGATTGTATTTTCTTCTTAGCTAGTGCAGTAGTTTCTTGTTATTAAAATGTACAGGATTCTTAAACTTCAGAGTAAGTGGTATTTCTCTGGTAATGCAGATACTGTGGTGTGAAATGGTAAGTTGGTATGTGATTGCTAGAAACATGGTTGTGAAATTCCTGAACTTCAGAGAGTAACAGGTCTCAGAATGGGGACTTCGTTACAATGCCTGGTAGGGTTTGCTCTCATTAATGAGCTATGCAAAACAGTCAGTAGAAACACAGAGCTAAACATATGCTCATAGGCTGGATGTGGAAAATATTCTACAGTGGACATAATTTAGTAATAAAGAGAGAAAGGCAATGCTCTGTAAGCCCTAAGGAAAGGAAAACAGTGTAGTGAAATTACTTCTTTGCTCTGTAATGCTGTGTGGAAAGAAAGAAACAGGAAAGATGCATCACTATATCTGGAGGAACTGAATTGTCAGATTTTGGTTTCTATAAGGAAAAAACCCAATTAAACTAAAGTGGTCTTTAATTCATGCATAAAAGGTCACTCGGGAACAAGAAAAAAGCCTGCTTATGCCCAAACTGGGTTTATACAAAAATTTTGAAAGTGCCACAGATTGCAAGGCTATAATTAGCCTTGAAAACCTTGGGACAAAAGTTTCTCAAGTAGATTGTGAAATGATTTCTGAAAGAATAAAAACGGCCAGAAGGACTGGCAATCTCTTTGAGACAGAAGCATCCCTTTGGCAGGGGTAGTGGGAGGCAGAGATTGGAAAGGAGACTTACTTTCATCTGCAGCTTCACACAGTAAGCCACAATGCAAGAAGGAACAGAATAATTTGTTAGATGATGTGTGCAGGTGTTTCTGAAAAGGCAATAGATTCGCAAAATCTTCTTGGCCATCTAAAATGGTTACAATAATTTGTTGCCATGCCATCAGAGGAGTGACAGAGCAGCATGAAAGTGGGAGCATGTGGTTTGGAAGAGGAGGACAGGCTCTTGTGGGGTGTCAAGCTGTTAATTAGCTCTGCCACAATATGAGGCTGAGTTGCTTGCTGTCCCTTAATAATTAAATTGTTAGAAATATGAAAACTTTGTGCTCTTGCAGCTGGGGAAAAGTGTGATCTGTCACCTCCCTGGCTAGATGGACTTCAGTGCCTTCAGTCTGGTGCCTCCTCTGCTTTTCCTCTTATTTCAGAGGAGGAGGAATCATTTCATTGAACCTGCATTTTGGATGGAGCCAGCCCCCACATTTTGAGGGATCCCTCCAGAAGGTGATGGAGATGCTCTGTAGTTACGGTGAAGGAGCTTGGGGTGGAATTTGGCCTCTTGCTTTGTCAGCAGAGGTGGCCAAAGCTCTTCTGGCTCAGATTCATTATGAACTCGGGAGACAGCCTCAGTTTGTTAACACATTTGAAAAGTACAAAAGCAAGTTCATTTCAGTGTACATCATCGGTGTTAGAATGGATTGACTTTTTCTCATTTAAATTAAGTTTTGTATTAAGCCACAAGCTTCAGTTAAAATTTGGAAGGTTCTAAGTCCCTAGAGGAGATATTACTTATATCCATCCTGTGGATACAAGCAAATGAGGAACATTCTTCTCTAAATGTCTGCTTTTTAACAGTTAAAAAAAAAAATTGACATAACCAAAAATACTAAAAAAAAACCCAACCAAACCAAACCAAAACAACAAAAACCCAAACCCCAAAAGATATGATTTTCTTGTAGTGTTAACTGGGGCATGGTTTCACTGCAAGAATAGTCTTTAGTAATTCCTGGGAATCATCATGCTGTGGGTCTGTATTTTGCTCACTACTGCTTGAAGTTGATTTGATACCATTGATGAGAGAGATGAAATAATGTATGTTAAAGTCATTTGGCTAACCTTGAAATCAAAGCGCTGGAAACAAAATCTAGCTGCAAATCAGTAGGCTGTCATTCTTTTAAAACTTGTTATCCAAATGACTTTAACAGTTTGTGGGTCATATGCAAGGTTAAGAATCATCTTGCATGGTGCATGTTTTGATAATAAAACATGATTTTTTTTTTTTTATTGGAATGGAAGTGTTACAGTCAACAGGATCGGTGTGGGAGTTTGATTTCTTCCTGCGAGAAGATTGCTACTCCATATGAGCAATTGGCACAAGGTTTAGAAAGACAGATATGAGGTTTGCCAACCAAAGTGTTTCTCATTTTTTGCATAGAGAGTATCTAGTCTGTCTATATGGAGAAGCTCCAAAACTGTTCCATTTTTAAATTTATTTGCAAGTCAGAGTACTTATTTTTGAGTAAAACTCTCTAGGGTCAATACAACTGTAAGTAGATAGCATTTTGGTGAGGGGCTGAAACAGGTTAAACATTAATGCTTTATTCTATCAAGCAACATTTGTGTAACATATACATTGCTATCTACTTAAATAGTGAACTCAGGATTTTTGATTTTAAAATGCCTTTTCTTTCCATGTAGTTATTCAGGTTTGAGAAATCACTGACATGGAATGAGTTGTGTAACCATGTTAACTACTCATTTTACATAACCTCAGGCGTGTTCCATCCTGAAAAACTGAATAACACTTGACAGTCCAGTGTGGATTGAATCCCTCCAAAAGGTATCATTGTGTTTACCAGTATTGGCTGTTACGTATAGATGCACTGTCTAGCTCACTGTGGGGTAAAATTTGGCAGTGTACCTAGACCAAAGTAGCTTCAGAGAGAAATAAAAACCCATATTCCTCAAAAGAAATTTGCAGATTTTTTTAATAGGGAACCTGTATTTACTGAAATAATATTTTTGTAAAGTTCCTTCTGAACCAATTGTCACTTCATGTTTTTGATGGGTATAGATGGAGCCATTTACAGAGCCATTCAGAGGGTAGCTCACTCCCCATAATCAACTACTGCTCATGATGGATATTTTTTCCATTCAGACTAAAATTGTTGATTATCTGAGGAGACAAAGAATGTTGAAAGAGCTATAGAATAAGGTGGAGGAACTCGTATGAGGTGAATAAGGTACCCTAAAAAGTAGCCTATGATTTACCTATACTAGCAATAGGTAGTATACTGCCTGTTGGTAGTATAGGTAAAATTCCCCACATAGTTAAGCATAGGGAAGGGTGAAGAGCAGCAGAACCACACACCTAAAATGACTTCTTTTAATTAAAACTTTGGAGTTTCCATGTGCTTAATGCACTTGTTGATAAGTTACCGTATTTCAAATCTAGATGTGACTAGTAAAAACAGTATATGCTGATTAAACTATAAATAACTGGATAGAGAGAACAACCCAGGATCAGAGGAGATACAAATAGCTCAGATGGATTCATATGTGTAAGTTGAATTTTGAGAGGTTGGGTGTTCCTGTTTATTGTACAATAATCAGCCTGAGGAGTATTATAAAAATATAGATGAAATAAGGAGTGACTTTTTGATAATTTCATGTGGCTTGGTTTTGCTGATACCAGACAACAGACTGGTATCAGCAAACTTTGTTGTTGGGGATTTCATTAGGTTTAGCCTAAACTTTAGGAGCAGTCAGTCCTAAAGGCTATTGCATCCCACCTGTGCCTGTGCCTTCATATGTTTTAGTGCTTAGCTTCCCTACCTAGAATGTGATATGGTTTGGAGATGCCTGATGGCTTCTCCATCAGAGAAGGTTATGAAGTTATCTTTTGTATTGTTAGTCAAAGCTGAAATTCAATTTGCAGCAGCAAGGAGCAGAGTTCTGTAAGCTATTCTTGAGAGTTTGATCATTATTATTTTCTTAGACCATGGCAAATGGACTAGCTAACAGGTTAGTGTAAACATTTTAATATATAATAAGGAGGTAATTAAATCAATTTTTCTTTTTCAAAGTAGTCAACTCTTATTGCAACCATCTGTCTGATGTTTTGGAGATTCATTTTATTGACTGCTCTATGTGATGTTCCTGATTTTAATGGCTGAATCAATGAGCAATTGAGCAAACTATTCTCATTTATCTAGAGGCTTTCTTTTAGCTGTGAGGCTTTGTTTGCAAAAGTCGAATGGTTATGGCACTTGCTTTGTTATCCTTTTATTCAGTGCCTCAAAATGGAACTTGCATGTTTCAGGGCTGGATTTCAGAGTGGAAACCATAAGCTTCTTGCTTGTATAACCACATTCCAAGGTTAGTCTGAATAGCTGAGATAATGAATTTGGTCTTTGTGTATTCTTAAATAGATAGATAGTTTTTCACATATGTGACTTTTTTTTGCTACAATTGGACGCTTTCCTTGGGAGCTGCCTAGTTCCAGGCTGCACAGTTTCTGCTTTGTTCTCTGCTCTCATGCCTTCGACAAGAATAACTTAACCAGATTTCAATATAGGAATTGTGGGCTGCTAAAGGACGTATTGTGTTACTGCTTAATGCTGTATAAGTTGATCAGTGGGTAATATAAAGTCTATGTTTTAGCTGTTTTATGATGAAAATATTATTTCAACAGAATACATGGTAAAGTCATTGAACAATGATCTTATTCTCAGAATGATGGAACAAGGTATTTTCCATATACCAGAAATTAGTAGAGCTGCTCATTTTGTTCTTGCAGGCTTCAAAAATAAAGCTATTTTTAGGCGTTTTTGAGCAGTTGTGCATTTTTTTAACTGAAAAAATATCTTCTTTGTTTCCTTCTATTAGGACCAGCAGAGGTTCCCATGATGTCACCCAATGGATCCATTCCCCCTATTCATGTGCCTCCTGGTTATATCTCGCAGGTATGCTTTTTGAAGATTTAAAATTATATAAGAGCAATAACATGAATCCATTTAGGCAGGTCTACTTGGTAGAAGTTTAATTTATAAATACTAATGAGAACAGTAATACATTTTCATATTCTGCCTCTTTACTGACAGTAGAATCATAGAATCATAGAATAATTAGGGTTGGAAAGGACCTTAAGATCATCTAGTTCCAATCCCCCTGCCATGGGTAGGGACACCTTACGCTAAGTCATATCACCCAAGGCCTCGTCCAACCTGGTCTTGAACACTGCCAGGGATGGAGCATTCACAACCTCCCTGGGCAACCTATTCCAGTGCCTCACCACCCTAACAGGAAAGAATTTCCTTCTTATATCCAATCTAAACTTCCCCTGTTTAAGTTTTAACCCATTAGCCCTTGTCCTATCACTACAGTCTCTAATGAAGAGTCCCTCCCCAGCATCCCTATAGGCCCCCTTCAGATACTGGAAGGCTGCTATGAGGTCTCCACGCAGCCTTCTCTTCTCCAGGCTGAACAGCCCCAACTTCCTCAGCCTGTCTTCATACAGGAGGTGCTCCAGTCCCCTGATCATCCTTGTGGCCCTCCTCTGGACTTGTTCCAACAGTTCCATGTCCTTTTTATGTTGAGGACACCAGAACTGCACACAATACTCCAGGTGAGGTCTCATGAGAGCAGAGTAGAGGGGCAGGATCACCTCCTTTGACCTGCTGGTCACGCTCCTTTTGATGCAGCCCAGGATACGGTTGGCTTTCTGGGCTGCAAGTGCACACTGAAGCCGGCTCATGTTCATTTTCTCATCAACCAGCACCCCCAAGTCCTTCTCCTCAGGGCTGCTCTGAATCTCTTCTCTGCCCAACCTGTAGCTGTGCCTGGGATTGCTCCGACCCAGGTGTACACATACATTTGCACAACTGAGCATACATGTGCACCTTCACACTCTGATATGTATACCAGTTTTATTTATAACACTAGCAAAAGGTATGCATGTAGATTGAGCCTATATATATATATGCAACTTCTTTCCCTTTGTTAGGTCATATTTTAAGTTCTAGTGTGACAGCTGGAAGGGATAGGGGATGGTGGAAATCAGAGGAACCACTGTAGCTATAAAATGTGCTGTTGATCCTCAGTATCTTCCCACCAGAAATCCTGCAGCATATCCAGAACTGGGAGGGTTTGCTTTGTTTTCAAGAATAAATGTGATTTAATTATCAAGTTATGGAAAAATCTTTTCACTAATCTGTTTTGGAACTCTTGAACAGCTACTGCTTTTCTATGTGCCCTTCCTTCCATCTTCTGCAAATCATAGACTCTTTCTGAAGGAATAAAAAAAAAATAATGGTTGATGTAAGGCAGTATAGCTGTCAACGATACAATAAATCCAGTACCTTCATTACTTTCTTTGAGATCTGGACTGGACTGAAAACTTCATTTAAAGTATACAAAGTATTTAAAATATCCTTGCTGAATAGTGTAAGAACCTTTGATACATATATTTTGGCATCTTGTTAAATAGAAAATAGATGATGTCCTGGAATCCCTTCCCCTTCCCAGGAAACGTGAGCTTGTGTAATTCTGAAAAATTGTGGATGGCGTCATACTTAAATCCCACAAAACACTGCAATTGCTCTGTGGTATTTTAACCTCTGAACAGAGTGAAAACAAATACAGGGGACACTGCGAGCCACCCTAGGAAAGACAGCAGGTTAGCTGGTGGTCTAGCTTCCTCCTGCTCCTCGAGCATCCCAAGTTGAGTGGTTGGGGTATGCTTTGAGGCCACATTTGTAGTTCTGCTGAATACGTAGTGCTTAATACTCCTCATGGGCTTGCCTAATTCAATAAGCTGACCCATGTCATGCAAAGAAATGTTTTTAAAGATTTATGCTTCCTTTGAAATAAATTTAACACCTTTTTATTATTAAAATGTTTATACTTCTCAGCCCCTCTATTGAGATGAGTGCTTGGGGTGTAATGGAAATGCTTTACAAACCAGAGTGATGAAAGTCTTCCAGTTGTATCTCTGTCTGAACCCAGTTCCTCTTTAATGCTTTTGGTGCGGTACCATTATAATTCCACTAAAGCCCTTAAGTAGTTTCTTAACCAAAAAATCCCCAACCAAAAACCCTCTTCTGAAAAAATTTTTCTGACAAGCTGGAATATGTTGTAATATATTCAATTTATAACTTTCATATGTTGTAAAGTTTTAGGGGAAAAGCACTGTATGCAGTGTTTTTAGGCAGCAGGATATGTGTTATGATATCTGGCAAGTGAGCCTCTTGCCTTTCAGACAACTTTGTATTAAATGGCATTTGAAAGTGTGAGTAATCAAATTAGTTCTTATTGTAATAATCATTTCTGCCTTTTTTTGCTCTTGCTCTCGTCTACTACCTCAAAAGTTAAAATCTCTATGATAAACAATGAAAACAACTTAAATTCCAAATTGCAAGGGAAAGGCCGTAAAGCAAATCAGTGCACTCAAAAATACGTTTGAGTTTTGTGTTTGATTTGTCTCTGAAGTATACATCTAAGAGTCAGGCAGACAGCAGGTGGCCCTACAGAGAAATAGAGGCAAGATATCTTTTTTTCCATTTTGTTTTACCAAGCCTGTTGGAGCTGCAAGTATTAGCCTCAAATATCACAGTAGTTTATGTGGTGAATGCAACCCTGGATTAAAATAGTGCTTCGTTACCTCTTTGGTATTGTGAAAGTGATCAGCAAAAAAATGGCAGGAGGTTGCCTGCCCTGCAAGATCAGCCCCATGGGAAGCAGCAGAAAAATAGTTAAACCCTTTTGCAAGATTTCAAGGACCATATTAGTAGTTGGGACTAGAAGCTGGGTTTGTTGACGTTAAGATGTTCCCAATGATGAGGCTTAGCTGGGGTGGGAAAAAATCCAGGGAAATAATAAAAGACAAATACACACTATCAGTTCAGCTCTTTCATGCTATAGTTTTGCTTTCAAAGGCCAGTTCGATACAACCAGTTACTATACATTCCCTTTTCAGCAGACAAACCTCTTTGTACCTCTGGCAGATATGAGCTACCAGATCAGAGATCACGTCTCTGCAATGCTTTGTTGGCTAATAGTTAGTTAAATGTAAAAGAGAGAAAAAGTTCCTTGCCGTGCTCTTGGTGAACAATACTACTACTGTAGAAGTTGTTTAAGGTGGAATGGCTGTATTTAATGCGTATGATGTCAGCAATTCAAACAAAATGTTGAATGTTGAAGGAGCAGCTCCTATGACTTGTCAGGAGCCAGACACAACCTGTTAATGCCCATTCCAGTTCCGAGCTGTGAACAGAGCTGCTTCCCTGCTAAGTGAGTCCTATGGGGCAGGCTGTGAGCTCACCCTTTGCTGAGATGTCCGCTAGAGGCTTCTTGCCATCGGGATCTGTGGCCCGATGCCTCCTTCTGGCTTCCAGAGCAGTCTAGCTCCCTGGTGTTGGCATAATTTGAAGATTAAAGGTCATGATTTGGCTGCTAAGCTATTATATTTGAGGACATCCTCATGGGTTGTTTCTGCTTTTCTCAGTATACGTTTGGGAAAAGGGAAGGAGTATTTGGGGTGTTCTAATGACTAGAACTAGAAAAATGGGAATGTCAAAAAGCACAGTGATGAACTTGTTTGCTTAGGGCTATTGGCTGAGGACTGCTCTCTCAAATCTGGAGCCATTCCACTGGAGTTTGAGGAATAACTCGTGTAGTTGGACATGAACATCTGGCATGGATCTCCACTTTTGATTTTATTTACAGAGTTGTTAATACGTGATCTTTGTTACAGGTATTTTAAGGCTAAAAGACTAATCTACTGCTTGGAGCATGAAGTACATATAGTGCTGATTAGGCAACTTTTGTCAGGAAGTAAAGTTGGGGTCATACAACTGAACTATACAACTCAAGCCATGGTCCTGCAGTTCAGTATTCCTGTGTGAAGCACATAGGATTTGACAGAACCAAAGTATAACTTCTAAAAAGAGGAAGGTCTTTAAATTGCATTTAAAGTGGTAGAAAATGCATCATATCCTCAGGACTCAGGATTTTGGTCTTTGGGTAGAGGATGTATCCAAGAGAGGTGTTTTTCTCCCAAACTGTCTAGTGTATGCTTTTAGCCACAAACTGGTTTTGTATGGCTTACTGCTCTCTGTGTGTTTTGTAGACTGTGATCAATCAAGTCATTCTTTTAACATGGTGGTCATCCTAATACTCTGAATACAAGGAAGATTGTGCTCATCTCAAGCAAACCATAAAGTGAGCATTGGTCTTGAAGATCTGTATCATTCTAAATTTGAAATACCCAACATTCTTGCCAGCATTATAGATGTTCAGCTGTTTAATTTCCAGGTTCAAGGTACAGATTTAATATTGGTGCTTGTATGTGATAGATGGCAAAGATAGTGATGCAGACTTCCCAGGGCTGGTGTGTTTGAATTGGTGTCCTTAAGAAATTAAGTGAATAAATAAAATGTTGACATCCAAGTTCCTTGAGGGTGAGCTCATTCTGTACTGTTTCTGGTACAGATTGGTTTATGAATGAACTTTCAAACTAGTTTATGTACTGGTTTTGCCCCACCAGTGGCCGTGCACCAGATGTCCTTGCAGAATCTGGTAAACTGAATGAAATAAGAACTTTTTAATTTTTTTATTTTGAAGTGGGAACTTAATTGTATAATACCATATTACACCCATTCAGTAAATGTGCATGTTACGGAATGATAGTGACTGTATTCCTTTAACTGGAAACTTACAAAATATAGGTACAGTTTACCTGTGCAAAATTAATATGCCTGTGTAGTACTAAATTTCAGTGGAGAAAAATGTGAAAACGTGGGGTAGTAATGTACCTTGAATATGGGAATTATCTCTAGTTACACTGAGTTTTGATTGCTGCAGTGATGCCCTTAATGTAAAGCAAATAACATTTAAAATGGTAGTCTCAAAATATGGCAACTGACGGGGGAGGCAATTTTATTGTGTATGAGTAATGTTTACTCAGATTCTCCTGAAAGATCATTTATCTACCTCACTCAGCAATTAAGCTCCCTAAAATACAGAAAAAAATACACTGAACTATGCTATAAGAATACTCTTATTGAGGCAGCATGCCAGTTACACCTGCAAGCACAAAAAATAACAGCAACAGACAATTTACCTAGTAACTGTATACAAAATAAAGAAAGTTTAGCTCTAGGTGCCAGAGGACGGGAGATCTTTCTTTTCTGTAAATATAAACTGCTAAAAACAGCAATACCAATCACTTTTAATATTCTAATTGCATCCGGAGACCTCAACAGGGATTGGGGTTTCATTGCTGCTTGGCACTGAAGTAGAGGCAGTTTAGAAGACAATGTGTTTCCTGATTAATTTATGATCTTCATGACAAACGGCTTTAAGCAGATACAAAGAACTGCAGATTTCTTCTTTAAATAGAAAAGTTTTTCCTCTCTGCAAATTTACTTTATTTGCATTAATGGATCAAAACTAATTGCTCTATCTTTGATGAATTGAAAGAGTGTCACCTCCCAGAATGGCACTGCTACAATCTACCTATTGCAAGTTCTATAAATCAAGAGATATCTACAGACTTAACCCATGATGGTTTTGTAGTTATCTAATGCATATAATAAATGATACATTGCATTGCCCATTTAATGAACTGTTAAGGACTGAATACCATATTTAAAGATAGTATGTGATTGTAAGTTCAGGAGGAAAATGCCCTGTAGAATAAGGAAATGAAGTCTTAGAGTCTCCTGTGTTTTGGCCTTCATTTGGAACATGGGCACATGAAGTAGCAGGAATGCTGTCAGCATTTGTGGCCTGGGAGGAAACAAATAAAAGATACTGGTCTCTTAGCTTTTTGCCCAAAGTCGTGTGGAAGGCTCGTAAATACTTTGAGTTGGAATAGATTATCATTGTAGGTCCCTTCTAATTGAAATACTCTATTCTATCCCCTCATCTGCATCTTTTCTCTCACTACTGCTGATATTTTAGTCTCATCTAGCAGGATGGTTTCATCAGAAGGGTCTTTGACGGGACTTCAAGCTTTCCTCCCTGCTTTTTAGAAGATAGGTCAGGAAGAGGAATCTTTAATTTTAAATACGGTTTACGTTATGTGGTGCTACAGTGCAAGCTTTCTGTCTAAATCTGTTCCTTAACATATTCATCTTTCATTAGAGATCAAAATACACATGTAGTCTGGTGTAGATACACAAATAAGAGCTTGTACCCTCCTGCAAGGCTGAAGTTTTCTTTGAGGCTTGGACTAGTTAAAGTCGTAATGAAAACTTTTCACATCAGGGTGTAGGAACTTGCTTTCTCAAATGAGAGCATGATCCAAGCCTCAGAGAGTTAAGTTGAGCACTTCTGTGCACCATCCTAAATAAGTAGTTCTGGTTTTCAAATATTTGCTGAATGGAAAAGGATTTTTCTCTTCTCCAGGTTTCAGAGTGCAAGTTTGAGACCTGGTACCAGGATAAAGATGCTGTGGAGGCTGAACCAGTTGAAAACCAGTAACAGAGATGGGAGGCCAGAAAGTGCAGCAGTTAAAATGATGTGAGAGTCTACATCTCTGAGTTTCAGCTGTCATTGAGGACTCTGTCTTCAAAATGTAAAGCTAGCAGATGACAAATTGCTAGCTGAAGTTGTAAATTTACAGGTTAGGATCAAGTGTGCTAAACAATTCCTATCCTGGTTATGCAGCATAGGAAGCAATGCATTTTTTTTTTCTTTTTTTTAATGTAAAATATCCGTTACAAAAGAATGAATTGACTTTCTATAGAAAATTTTCTTCTGTAGGAGGCCAGCCAATCCACAGAAGTTGTGTCCATGGTTGCAGCCCATAGCTAACAGACGTAAATTCATATAACCCAAGGACACACACGGACTAGGGAAAGAATTGGGTCAGCTAATACTAGTTAAATTTTACCCTATGCTAACTTGCTTAGCTGATGCTTGAGGCAGCAGTGCTTGTGGCTGTGGGCATTGACACTTAGACAGGGCTCATCTCTTTCACCAAGGTCAGCAGAAACAATTATGTGCCCATGCCAATCCTTTACTTCAAGGTATATCAGCATTAGCAAACTTTAATTTGTGCTTTAGGCTAAGACACTGGTGTGACAAGCATCACTGGAGGATGGGGTTCTGTAGAAGGGTCTCTTCTGCTGATGCTCCTATGGGGTGGAGTAGATAACTACTGCTCAGGTTGCTGGTAAACAGTGGAGAGTGGCAGCATCTTATTGCACATGCCCTTGATGCACATTCACTTACCTCATACAACACATTCATCACATATATTATTCCATCTGTGTGTCATCAGTCAGTGTAGGAAAAAAAAAACAGATTTTTAACAGCCTTTTTGTTGTACAAAACTAACTTACGTTTCCTTCATGCTTTTCTACTTTATGCACGTTAATGCACAGAATCGAAGATAGTAATAGTTCTTACACAGTTGTATTTTTAAGTTCCAGAAATGGCAGAAGTTTTTTGACTAAGCTTCAAGAAAGGCTTGGCTCCTAAGCCTGGACTGAAATTTGGCTGATTGACTGTTCTCCAGAAATATAGCTCTGGAAAAATTATAAGCTGAAAAACATTTTTCAGTTTAAGCAGATTTCCACCTTCCTACATCTGTTTTTACATGCTTTGACTGTGGCATTTGGGGCCAAGTTATGCGTATTCCAGAGCTGATTTGCAGGGACGTATAGACTAGCTCTGTAGCAGAAAAACTTTCTGCCCTCTGATTTGTCTTGAACAGATACCTGTTGTGAACAGAGCAATTATTTTGAAAATGTGTGTCAACACAACAGCTTCTTGCAGAGTGCCTGTCTCTGCACACACACAGCTTATCTTATCCACAAGAGCAGTGCCAGCTGATTTCTAAGTGTTACTGATTCCATACGCACAGTTCTGTCAAAATTGGTGGTAGGAATTTTATGGGCAGAATGTAAGGTTGGTCCCAATGAGTACTCTTATTTTGGTGCTTTGTGTTCCTTTTTCAATTGTCTTATTCCCTAAATACAGGTTATCTATTTTGTTTCTTACCCACATAGTTATCACTAGCAGTAGTAAGTCTCCTGGTGATTAGTGTGGCTGTCTGAGTCTCCAAGAAAAGCCACATCACCACTATGATTACTTCTGCTGATATTAATTTTAGAAATGTGTTTATTAATAAACCTAAGGACCAACCGTTTTCTAGTGGGAGAAGAAACAGTAAATACTGCTGTGTTAAAAATATGTTTGGTTCAGATGCTGTATAACATGCTCATTTCCCTGCCTTCCCTTCCAGGTGATAGAAGACAACACTGGTGTTCGGAGGGTGGTGGTAACCCCTCAGTCTCCGGAGTGTTACCCTCCTAGCTATCCTTCAGCCATCTCTCCAACCCATCACTTACCTCCATATCTGACACACCATCCCCATTTTATTCACAACTCTCATACAGCATTTTATCCTCCTGTCACTGGACCTGGGGACATGCCACCACAGTTTTTCCCACAGCATCATCTTCCCCCAACAATATATGGAGAACAAGGTGAGCTGGAAGGAAGGTACTGGCATTTCAGACCTGCATTTAGCAAGTTTTAAGGGCTAATGAAACCAAGAGCAGAAATTGGAAAACTTGGCTTTCTCTCCAGAACAGGGGGGTGTAGCCCTCCAGAGTGCAGCAACACAGGGCAGTTCTATGTTGCGACATTTAAGTTGCAGAAAACAAAATCCCACCAATTTTAGCTTAATTTGTAAATAAAGTGTGGAAAAAAATGTCTCATCCCATCTCCAAACTAGGGACATGAGTCATGGCAGTTGCTCTTGCTGCGTCACGATGCAACACTGTACAGAAAACCCAGAGATGAAATGTGTTAGTCCTGGCTTGGGAATGAGGATGGATAGAGAGGGCTGAATCCAAGCATGGCTTGCTACGGTAATTTCCAGTGGGAAAACCCTGATACCACTTCCTGTTGGCTGTAATGTGTTTTCTGCCCCCCCACCCATGGTTTTCCAAGAAACAACAGGCATTTTCTGTTTGTTATTCTCATTGAGGCTGTGCAGTAAGTCACTGAAAAGCACTGTCCAATACCAAAGGGTAGCATGGCACTCCTAATCAGGCCATGAGTAAATAATTGCAAGAAAAGGAGTGAAAAAGGCATATTTCTGTCTGAGCTATGCACTGTTGTGTCTCTGCCACCCTGGAGAGAAGTCTTTGTGTAATCTGGAAGAGTGCGTTAACAAAAAAAAGCAATCTGCAAAGTCATGTGAGATGTTTAACATGAAAATCAGTTCAGGATTCATGGATTTACATTGCTGGCAACCTGCCTGGACTTAAGAACCTTTCTAAAGAATATATTTATGCCATATCACCAGAAATAAGTTTTTGCTGGAGCAGAAAGGAAAAGGCAGAAAGAGGAGGAAGTATCTGTTGATGCTACCTCTTGAAGTTTCTGTTGGCCACAGACCTAATGAGGAATGAACCCTTACAGCTGACATTTAACTTCATTATACTGGGTGAGTGGGAAGTGGGTAGCTCAGGAAAACAGTAGGACTGTGTAGCCAACTAGATACATAGGGAAGGGACTTTTCCCTTTGAAAGGGAACAGGACATTCTATTAGATTGCTTTACAGTCTTGCATGCAAAAGTTTCAGTCTGCAAAGTGAACACAGAGCTTCTAGTTAAGTAAATGTTGAATATTTCTGTAGCCTTGAGATACCAAGAAAACAATTCAACTTAAAAATAGAACAAAAATCCTGGGTTGCTTTCCTGGAATGACCTATACGTGTGACACTGAAACAGCTGAAGTGGTGAATATTGTACCAATGAGTATTAACCCACCATTTCCCAGTTGCTGTACAATGGCTTATGCTTTAAATAAAGATTGAATTTATTTGCAGCATGCTGGTTTCAGGCAACTGGTTGCTGTAAGAATACAGATAGAATCATGTAGCTAGGTAAGGAAAGACAATGGCCAAGACTCACTGAAATAGCAAAGAAAATATGGCTAGTTGAAACAACTTGGAAATTTATAGTATACATGGCAATCTCAGCCTACAAACAAGACTTCAGGTGGCTGGATAGGATGTTTGCTTCAGAAGTTTGTGCAATAACTTCTGAGTGGATGTAGGAAAAAGAAAATACATGAAGTCTATATCAAGTATTAATTGTTGTTTTTCTAACAACGGAAAAACTGTTGTTTTGGTCATTAATTTGTTCAAGCTCCAGACTCAAAGTGGAGTGAACTATGGAGAAAAGCAGAAAATGGTCTTTTTCCTGAAATCTGACCTGCTTTACGTTAAAGATAGTAATTCTTCTAAGAGGGAAGTGGGGCTGGTGTTTAAGTGTATCTGAAGTGTACGTATTGTATTTATAAAGTTTCTCAAGCTTTTGTTATACAGTTTTACTTGCCCAAAGCTTCTACATCATCCTGCGCTTCTCTCCTTAGGCAGGCACAATTGACATGATTGTGAAGTCTATTTATACTGGGAAATTAAATTGCATGTAATCACTGGTGGGAGCTTGAAACCAGGGCATCTCAGCTTATTCTGTCCAGTCAGGTGCTGGGGAAGAAACGGCTAAATTGCTGTGAGCTTCTGAAGGCTTTTTCCTGAATAGCAGTCTCCCTGGATCTTTGCTTGAAATCTGTGTCCTTTGAAACACTAAGACTAAAAATAGGAAAAACTATCACCCTAATTGCTGTATTTTACACATCCAAAGAGTTATGATATCCTACCAGCAAAGGAGCATGCTTAAAAAATTGTCAATCCTTCAGAGAAGTTTTCTTAAGAAAAAAAATTGGTTTGCTGTAAAATCTGACAACAGGAAAATCTGGAGTCATTTAATTTAGAGATGGTCAGGAATTCGAGTTTCTGAAAAAAAAAAAAAAAAATCAGTGATTTTGTCATTCTGAGTTAATGTGGGTGAATTCTTCTGTTCCAGAAATCATACCACTATATGGGATGTCCAGCTATATTACCAGGGAAGATCAGTACAGCAAACCACAGCACAAAAAACTCAAAGACAGGCAGATTGATCGCCAAAACCGTCTGAATAGTCCTCCTTCATCCATCTACAAAAGCCATATAGGCAGCTGCCCAACTGTATATAATGGTTATGCAAAGAGTCACAATGGAGCAAGCAGTGGAGGTGGCGGCGGGGGGGCTCCAGTAGTAAAGAAGCCGGAACGCAGAGCAAGAAGCAGCCCAAAGTCAAATGAACAAGACCCACATGGTAAAGACAGTTTTATTTATTTTTAATTCCTTTTTATTGCACCTTTCCGGCTTATGACTGCCTGTATTTGGATTTAGTAACTAAGCCAAAAAACACTGCCACCCACACATAAAGACAGTGTTAATACAGTGTGAACTTAACTATAAACGTTGAGCTTGCTATACTATATTTGTTTTGTAAGATGAACTTGTTGCCTCCCCATCTTTCTTGACTACTCTCTGCTAGATGCAGCATCATTCTCTTTTTATCTGTTGGACAGAAGTGCCTTTTATGGCCAAGTTCTCGGTTTTATTTTGCATTTCATACCAGTGTTCTTGGCTCTTCACAAAAATCTTTACAGACAGTTGAGCTGTAACCAAAACCTGACTACTAGATATTGCTACTTTGCATCTCCTGGGTAAATGTAGTAAACTTATTAGAAACCTTAGAGATACTTGCTGAAAAAAACAAGATTGTTTATGTGAAAGTTCAGTGTAAATATGGTTACTTGAAACAGAAGAATTTTGACAAAAAATTGGTTAAT
This sequence comes from Pezoporus occidentalis, assembly GCF_034315485.1. Lineage (NCBI taxonomy): Eukaryota > Metazoa > Chordata > Aves > Psittaciformes > Psittacidae > Pezoporus > Pezoporus occidentalis. Next base: position 9,590,243 of record NW_026916158.1, read on the forward strand.
CTTAGCCACTGGAATTAGTAGTCAAATAAGTCTGTCTACTTTTGAAATAATGTCATTCAGCATTTTCAGAGGCATGCCATTTAAAAATTTGAAACTTTATAGTAAAACATTAAGTTATTCATCTAATTAGATTTCATTTATCATGACCCATTCTGTACATAGCCAGTTCTACCTATATTTAGCTCAGTAACTTGTTATAATATGTTAATACTTCTCGGCCTTTCTCTTCTCTGCCTGTCTCTTTGCTGACTGCTAAAGCTGCTGCTTGCTGAACAAACTTTTATGTAACAAGCAAGCTTAGGCCCAGCACATCTAGGTTATTTAGAATCACAGAATCACACAATCCTAAGGGTTGGAAGGGACCTCAAAAGATCATCTAGTCCAGCCCTCCTGCAAGAGCAGGATAACCTAGAGTACATCGCACAGGAACTTGTCCAGGTGGGCCTTGAATATCTTCAACGTAGGAGACTCCACAACCCCCCTGGGCAACCTGTTCCAGTGCTCCGTCACTCTCACAGTAAAGAAATTTTTCCTGATGTTCACATGGAACCTCCTGTGCTCCAGTTTATACCCACTGCCCCTTGTCCTATCACTGGACATCACTGAAAAAAACCTAGCTCCATCATCCTGACCCTCACCCTTTACATATTTGTAAATATTGATGAGGTCACCCCTCAGTCTCCTCTTCTCCAAGCTAAAGAGTCCCAGCTCCCTCAGCCTCTCCTCTTAAGAGAGATGTTCCACTCCCTTAATCATCTTTGTAGCTCTGCGCTGGACTCTTTCAAGCAATTCCCTGTCCTTCTTGAACTGAGGGGCCCAGAACTGGACACGATATTCCAGATGAGGCCTCACCAAGGCAGAGTAGAGGGGGAGGAGAACCTCTCTTGACCTACTAAGCACACCCTTTCTAATGCACCCTAGGATGCCATTGGCCTTCTTGGCCACAAGGGCACATTGCTGGCTCATGGTCATCCTCCTATCCACCAGGACCCCCGGGTCCCTTTCCCCTTCACTACTGTCCAGCAGGTCAACCGCCAACCTGTACTGGCACATGGGGTTGTTCTTCCCCAGATGCAAGACTCTACACTTGCCCTTGTTGAATTTCATCAAGTTCCTCTCTGCCCAGCTCTCCAGCCTGTCCAGGTCTTGCTGAATTGCAACACGGCCCTCTGGTGTGTCAGCCACTCCTCTCAGTTTAGTATCATCAGCGAACTTGCTGAGGGTACATTCAGTTCCCTCATCCAGGTCATTGATGAAAATATTAAACAGCACTGGTCCCAGCACCGACCCCTGAGGGACTCCATAATATGGCACACTTTGAAACCATTTGCGTAAATTTATGTATACAACATAAAACATAGACTTTCTGTTACCTATATATTGTGTGTATTTATTTGGTGTGTACTTTTGCTTGTGAGACCTGACATAAATACTCATGAAAAGTTGCTTAATTGATAGCTGAAGGGGGAAAAAAATGCTGCTGGCATGGTAAGGAATGAGAACTTGCAGCCGTGCTTTGGGGTCTTTAGAATTGGCAAGGAGCTGTATTTAAGAATGCTTTCATTCAAGAAAATGAATCACTGCATTAGACTTCCTAATTATGTCTTGTCAGTCAGCTTATATGACCTTTAATATTCTTATTTATGTTTAGCTATTTTTATTTTCTCTAGTTCATGGTGGGATGCATGAGGTGCTTGGGAGCACCTTCATGGAAGACCTGGAATAAAGTATAGTATCGGCTTAAGAGCTGAACCGCTCAGTATAGCTTCAGTAGGTTCCGAGTCAGCATGTATGATCAGATTTAATTTGAAAGCATTAGTTTGAGGGTTTCTTGCAACCCTTGTGTTTGTCTAATGTTTTTCTCTTGGTGTAGTCTTCTGTGCTCCAGCTAACGAGCATGAGCGCTCTTAAAATGAAGTTAGGGCAATGGCACATCCAGTCTGTCAGCCAGAGAATGCCTTAAAACTGGAACAGCAAGTGACAAGAGTCTTCCCCCAGACTGTGGAAAAAGTTCATAAGAGGAGAAGGTGGAAATAAGCATCAGTCGTCCCACCCTCCTGATAAATCCAGCTCACTCGTGTTTTAAAAATAGGTTCTGCATCTGCGCCCGAAGATGGCAGCTCATCCCACTGTCAGACTGCTCTACAGCGAATACATGGCCAAAGCAGGAATAGGAGAATTTTCTTCATATTAAAAGAAATGAAAAATAATGTGGGCTCAAATTTGAGGCTTTTCACATCAAAGCCTGTTCTTATAGTCATACATGTATACCTATACGCATATTTCTGCAGAAAGGTTGTCACAGAGGTTTTGTAAGGGATCCCACCAAACAATGCCCTAAAATAAGTTCCCACTTGATATTTATTAGCTCCTAATTAGACGCAGGACATTTTACCTTCTCTGTTTCTTCTTGAATTATTTGGGGTTTTATTGATTGATGCCTGATATCATGGCCATGCAGGTAAATTGGGGTGAGAGTTAAAAGCAGTCTGGGAACAGTTGATGATTTTTACTCATGTTGCTGAGATGACAGTGTGTTTGGAATAGCCAAGAAAAGGAATGTGTCAGAAACAACAAGCAGCAAATGCATTTAAACTTACACATTCTGTGGATGTGTATCAGTTCAAGCTTGCTAATAGTGAAAAAAATTACAGTGCTATGTGGCTGCTTCCAAAATTGCTGAATAGCCTAGAAAAACTATTATATATATATATAATACATAGGGAATAAGAGTATTTAGAAAACTTGTAAGATGCAAGTAGGAACGTGTGATTTAGAGTAAAACATAAAGTGAAGCAGAACTAGAGGGTTTATTTGCATGCATTTCTTAGTTGGGATTGTGATGTGTTTTCTAGTATATCATTTCATATTTGGTTGGGGTTTGTGTGTGTGTGTAATAGTAGCTGGCATGCTTACTTCAGGTGGTTGGATGTCAGAGCAATCCAGTGTGCCAGCTCCTGACAAGCTGCTGTCACCAAAACGGTCTTGCTGCTGCGCTGCCTGCCAGGGAGCGGGCTTTGGGAGCCCTGTACACAGCCGGGGCAGGCACTTACACAGCCTGAGTTTTGGACTGGGCTTTTTGGAAGCAAAGCATTGGAAGCTGCCTTGGTGCTGGGAGCATGGGTAGGAGCTTGCTACTGGCAGATGGCATCTCGTCCAGTACTGGGTATGCGCCAGCAGTCCCAGCCACTCCTGAGCCAACGCTTTGAAAGGCAATTTGAATGTCTGTTTTAATCGGTGGAGGAGCATGATCTGCACAGTGTGATGGGGAAGTGGAAGATAGGCATTTCTTTCCTTGGATCTGCTACCCCTGTATTCAAGCAAATGGTTGTCCTGCTTCTTGTTTCTTGGTAGTAATTTCCTTGATGGGCGTGTTGCTCCTTACTGAGCACCGTTTTTATAGAGTACTGTAACATTAATATTGAAGAAAATGTCCTGTGTACAATGCAAGAACAGCTACACTTTTTTTCCCTGAAAAGGTTTGGTGTCAATCAAAGGGCATGAGATATTTAAGTTAACAATGTACATTTCCATCAAAACATACACTCATTGCATGTATTATCTTCATAACATTTCAGTAAGTAGTCAAGGAAAATTCTGCCATATGTCAATAATTTACTGTCTCCTTCCAATATTAAAAGAACCAGGGGTTTCTTGAAAAGCTGATTCAGCACTGATGGAATAAATGGGGTGGTAACATCATCCACAGTACTAAAATAAAGGACTCTAACGAGTACTCTTGGTTCCATCACCTCTTTAGTTGTGTATCCAGCACATGCTCCTCTATGCCACTCTGTGCTGTGTACAGCGTAATGGTAAAAATGTGTTGGTGGTTCTATTATGCTAGCCCTATAACATAGCATCACAACCTCTTTTTGTTGGGAAATTGCAATTTCATTGTGGGAATATAAGTGCAATTCCTCTACCCTTTTTCATGGCCAGAATTGTGTCTTTATACTGGGAGGTGCTCTTGTAAATAAAGATTTTTAGTTATGTTGGATGCTGGAAATATATATTTTAAGGCAAAAAAAGGAAAAGTGGTGGCTTATAATTGTCTGAAAAGTTAGCAACTATTCTAAGTGATAGGATGGGTGGCTTCTTGTACAGGCTGGAAACTTGGAAGTGTGATGGTAGGGATTCTGATTTAAAATCCCATACAGTAGCTCTTCTGCAGAGCTGTTTTAAAAACTGAATGGGAGATGAGGGAGCCAGGTTGATTTTTGTTTTATTTTAATGAAGGAGCCTTGCCATGTAAAAAGAGCTGTAAGAGGAAATCCTGTCCCATTCATGCTGTCCTTTATGAATTTCAGTCTGAGTCACTTCCTTCTTATGCGCTCAGTGGTTCACTTCTTGGTCGTGTAGTGATCTGGTAGTTTGAGATGTTTTGTGTGTGGCTGCAAGTACTGTGGGAACATAAGCAGTTTTGAGCATTCTTACAATACTTTTGCTAATAAAACATCTTTTTTTCCTTCAAATGAGATAAAATCTTTTTTTTTTTTTTTTTATTTTTTTTTAATTCTCATTGAAGTTTGAAGAACCTAAGATAGCCAAAACTAAAACACTTGAAATGGGTAAAAGTAGAAAGCGGCAGATGGATTGTTATGTGCATCCTGTCCAGGAGCTGGGTGGGTGCTGGGAACTGAATAAACAGACCTAGTCTGGGCAGGGAGGCAGTGCTGGGGTGGAGGGGGTTGCATATAACTTTATGTAAACGTTCCATAAAGAATGTTTTTTTTTCATGGTGATTTGAGAAGATTTGTCCCTACTGGGTCAGAGCAGAGGCCCATCTAGCTCAGTGGTCTCTTTTCAGCAGGTGATGGAGATGCTGCTAGGGGACAGCCTGCAAGCCCAGCCCCGCTCCCTGCTCCAGAGCTGCTGGGCACGATAGAGGGTTTAGTCATGCTGGGTCCTTTGTAGACCTATTGTCTGCGCACTTGTCTAACTCTTGTTTTGAAAAGCAGACTTGCTTTTCTGATCTGCAAAGCAAGGAAAGTTGACTTGGTGTCTGCTTTGCTTCTCTGAGCAGCTGGTTCCTTCCATGTGGCATTGGCATTCTTTACAAATGGAGAAGGGAGAAAAAGGGGTTAGAATGATTCAATAGTTTGAAGAGTTGCTGTTGACTATACATAGATCATAAGCTTCTGTAGTACTGTTGTCACATGTATATAACCAGCTTAAAAACTCAAAAGATGTTGCTTTTCTGATCTTGTGCACTGAAGCAGCCTTCAGGTACTCCCAGAAGTGAAAATCATTGCTTTGTATTCCTGTCTGCATTGCTGATAGATGTTTCTCAGATGATGTGGCTAGCTCTGTGTGCTCACTTCTTTGAGGTGAATGGTTCAAGAACACATGGAAAATTGGCATAGCACAGGACATTCTAACTATGGTGCTTTTAATTTAACAATGTTTAAAATATACTGAACTCTGCAAACCAGCAGTTCTGAAATGAAGAAGTAAATCTGACTGGTATGGCTAGCCTGGGCTGATGCTGCCAAGAACTGGTACCAGCAAGTATCCCTGAGCTGTGTGGGGTTTTGCTCTGCAAGCTGCTGGTACATGACACAGAGTGGGTGACAATGTATGAAAAAATAGAGCTGACACTTTCTTGGTACAACCTTATCCTGCTATCTCCCTCTCTCTCTTTTTTATGACATTTAAATATATTTGGGGGGGGGGGGGGCTATTTCCCTTTTCAATTGAATCAAGTTGTTTTGTTGGTTTGTTGGGGTTTTGAGGTTTTTTTGTTGGTTCTGGGTCTTGGTGGGGGTTTTGGTTTTTTTTTATTGTTGTTGTTTGGTTGTTTTGGTTGTTTTTAATCCAGAGTGTGTGAATTAAAGGAAAATTGAGGGAGCTGTGATTCAATGCAGACAGGAATCAGGTGAAGTTCCTCTACTTACTCATTCTAGATCCTGTCAATTCTTCTCTATTTTGGTCCTGAATCTGTTTTGAAAGCTTATTGGGTCATATATTATGTATGTATGTACATTTTATCCTATAGATTTAAAAGTTTAAAAGACTAATTTCATCACTTCTGGTCCATGTGTGCAGAGAAGCTGAGAAACAAAAACTTAACGCGTTCTTTTAGCCAGGTACTGATGATTTGGTACATATTAATAAACACCTGTGTTATACTGATTTAGAAATGTTCTGTGAACAAAATTTATCGTAAATGGTTCTGCTGACATACAAAATACTCCTGTGCAGGTGCAGCTTCCCTGGTTTCTCAAGGAATGTATTTGCTTCTATTTAACTTGAGTGTCTCCTGAAGACAACCCATCAAAACTGTCACACTGATTTTATTAGGAACGTGGAAAAAAACACTCTGAATGCTAAAATACATCTCTCAGGCTATGTGAATTTTAGCATTATACCAAGTAATGTAAATAATATTTAATGGAAACAGAGATGTGTTGAATCTTGTGAGTATAGATCAGCATCATGTATGAAATCTTAATAGTATTACTATTGCTACTGCATTTTTAGTAGTTTTAGGAAATAATACTACTGGGCTTAGTTGTTTAGCTTTGTATCTGATTAGAAATATATCTTGTGTGTGTGCATGCTCTTTTTTTTTAAAAAAAAGTTTTAATAAGTGAAAGGAAATAGGATGCATTAATTAAGGCACGAGTCTGAACTTGAGAAACCACAGTTAATTTGTGACACCAGGGAATTTCCAGTGTGATATTCTCGTGTCTTGACCTTATCTGTCACATCATGACTGAGCTTGTGGATTTTTTTTTTTTCTACTTGGAAATATGCCTGCTTCTTAAACATTCTTTATCTTTTGTATTTTCTCTAAAATAGTAGGCTGTGAAATTGCTCATCCAGGCAGAAAACAAAATGGCTATGAGGGCACGTAGATTCTTTACCAAAGAATATTTAATTGTCACATAAAGTTACCACTTAAGTGAGCTCTACGTAGACTGATTAATATATTAGAAAAATACTGACATTATGTAGGGTTCAGTCGAAGTCCATTCCCAAGGTCATGTAAATCTGTATGCATATAAGAATTTATGCAGATCAAGCTTAATTTATGACTTCTCTTCAGCAAAAAGAATTACTAAAATGTTTATCCAGCACCACCAAGAAAAGCACTGTGTTGAGGGAGAAAAACAAACCTCAGTTTCCTCTGCTGTCTTGAAACTTGACTTGCATCATGGGGCTTCGATGGAGAAAGGTGAAAGCTAAATATCTCAAGTGGTGCTGAAAAGCATCTCCAAGTCCAGTGCTAATGTATTCTTTCCCTCAGCCATTGCTTTGCCCAGCTGCAAACCCAGCAGTGTTTTGCTTTGAGGTGCCTGTGGGTCATGCCTTTTAGTGCATCTTGACCAACTCTTTCCTAGACATCCTCTGTGTGCAAAATAATTTCCAAAAGTTTACAGCCTGTGAAATCTTGCCTGAATGTTGGAATGTCACTAGCATGGTGGTGTTCTCCTGCTATATCCATTCTACAGGAGCAAAACCAGTTTATGGGAAGCCTGAATATCATGGCTGTCCTACCTTCTTTCACACCATGTTGGTTCATTCTGTCTGTTTTTTGCTTCGGTAGCAGAGTTCTGCAGGCTGGGGCAGGGAGAGAGGGGCAGCCACACTCTATATTTATGCACTTCTCTTGAAAGAACCAGCTTCATAACTTAGGCACCAGAAGTTGTTAAGATATTTTCTTCATCGGCTAAATGGGAGCATCACTTCTTAATTTAGGTGCACAATATTCTCCCATCTTCAATGTCAGCTACTTTTAAATGAGTCAAACTTGGTTTTATCCAGACTTTTTGTAACTGGAAATGTGAACAAAACATCAGGGTAGCTGTGGATACATGTGATCCAGCGCAGTTATAAGCTATTCTGAGAGTTGGTCTCTTGGGCACCCAAGGCTCTGAGGCATAAAGAGGCAGAATGGGTGACCAGAATTCTGGTGACATTCTTCTGTCTTGTCACAAAAGCTCAGACAAAATAAACCTTAGCTGAAGCTCCTTAAACTTCGTAAGTTTGCCAGGCTGCTAGAAACACAGCTCAAAGTCCACATGGGAAAGCGTAGGGCATATCTAGTAAAGAGTGGAGAGATCTGGATCCAGGGCTCTCCTTTGACCTTACTGGTAACTTAAAAACACTTTTGATAGTGACTGAAGTTTTTCCCCGAGGCTTTTTTCACAATCCCAACCAACTCCTATAGACTGATGTTTTTTTTGTCATCTGCTTGCGTACCTCCCTTGTCTCATTTTGCCAGCAGCACCTCCTTGGCAGGGGGAGTTGGATAAGCTATCTGCTCCCTGATTTATCAGGAAGTCAGTGCTGAATGACGTAAGGCACAACGTGTTCCCCCAGAGGATCTTCATATTATCTCAAGAATTTGCTGTTTCTGCTGCAACTGACAGTCAAATCCAGAAGACTGAGTCTTTTTTCTATCAGTTTACATAATTTATAGATATCCAACCAACAGAAAAAAAAACACCCCATAATAAGTACATTTTCTTCCTGCTCAAATGCTCAGTGATTAAATCTGTGCTGGGGAGAAGAGTTACACAAAGGTCTCAGAGCTTCAGAGCAAGATAAACAGTGTATTCTCATCAGTTAAGAGGAGATAACGTGGACCACCAACAAAGGAAGGAAACTATGCTTCCCTTATTTGGCAATATCTGGGACATTGAGCCAAAAGGGAGAGAGAGCATTTATAGGGAAGAGGTAGAAGAACATTTCCTCCCTCTGGAGTATAAAAAATAAAATACCTTTAAGTGTAATAATTTAGTGAACAACCCTGATTTGTATACCCAGATGTTCTGAACAGTGTCCATCTGTATATTCATCTGGATTTGCAAAGGCGGTGAAATGAAACTTTGTGTCCCACTGAAGTTAATGTCATTTGTTTATCTAACTCTTTTTAGCTGTGCTTCAAAACCCATCAGTTAGTTTTCCTTTTCTGAGGAAGGCTGGAATTTGATTTCAAAAGTTTTTATGAACTTCACTCTATTTTCTTTTTTTTGAGTTTTTTCTGGGATTTGGGTTGAGTTTTTTTTTTTTTTAATAGAGTTCCCCCCCCCCCCCCCATTTGGTTTTCGTATTTTTTTGTTGTTTGAGGGGTTTTGTGTGTGTGTGTGTGTATGTGTGTGTGTGTTTTGGGGCTTTTTGTTTTCTTCTGTAGGGAGCTGTGCTCAGAGGCAGCTGCTTTGATTTACTGTGATTCATGTGACTTTTGCCTGAATTTCATCTTGGCAATGAAATCCAGATTGGGTTGAAATTCCTGTAGCTTTGCTGAAGCCTTCCCAGCGAGCTGTAATCAGGTGGATATTTCTGCAAACTATTTTAAATGTTTGGAAAGTTTCTCAGTGGCAAAACTGGTTGTGCAAATATCCAGATTGTATTTTGCCCTTGTTCCATATAGGGCTGCTAATTGCACAGGGAGATTTTCCAGCTCACTAGTAGTGAATTGGTACAGATGTGATAGGTCAGGGTTTTTTTTTAACATTCTTGGCATTTCACAGGCATGGGAGGGCACTGATAACATCAGGTCAGCATCTTCTTACTTTCACATTGTAGGAATGTAGCACCTGATATTTGTTCTGTTTAATATAATTCTAGCTCATATACAGTTCATTATTCAGATTTGACTGCAAAACAGTTAGGCTGGAATTAGTAAATTGATTGTTGTCTGTCACAAGGGAAAGAAGTTATTTCTGTTCTGCTATCAGTTTATAGGTGTTTGAGTTGGTTTAAAGAGTGGGTTGGAAGCTCTTAGTCTTCCCCATCTCTGAGTGGAAAGAAAGAAATGTTCCTTGATTTCCTGGATTACTGTGATCTCCTCCACCAATCATTGCACTCTGATTATCTCATAGTTTTCATCTGGAAAAAAGAGGTCACTAATTTGCATTGCTAACAAAAAAGCTAGGTTGGGGTTCATTCAAAAAATGTTGTGACTCTGCAGCCATCCAGTAGGTTGACACTGGAAAATCCATCATACTGTTGTAGCGCACTCAGTGGCTTTACAAGGTTCATTGCCAAAGAGGTTGTTAATTTTGGCTGAGGAGCTTTGTTTAATCCCAACGGAGTGTGGAGGTCCCATGGAGTCTGTTTTGGCTCTGCTGTCTGATTGTTTTTCTGTGCAAATATGCAGTTTTGCAGGTTATTTTGATAGATTTGTGTTTGATCAGGAAAATGCTGTTATTGTGTATAATGGGCAGATTAGCAAAGGCTTTTATTGGCCATTTTTCATATGGTCATAATTTTGAAGGTGAGGACAAAGTAAGTTTTATTTGGGTTCAGTACTGATACAGTTGTCCCCCTGTACTGGAGATAGTACTTCAGAGAAAATTATTTCCAGTCATCATGGGACAGCAGTCACCCTAAACTGGTGACACTGGAGACTTGTCAAAGTCCGTGTTTGATAGGGATTGTGCTTTCCACCTGAGTTCTTAAAGGGTGTGAGGGTCACCTCTGCCATGGGAGGATCTGCTGTGTCTGTCTCAGGAGTGACACCAAAGACTGATGGAGACAAAAGCATGCCCACGCTGGCTGCTGCTTCTCAGGCTGGTGGTGTGATGCAGTGGAGCCATCAGTGACCCAGTTAGGAAGAGAAGACTGTAATTTTTGTTGCTGTCAAACTTGTGCTTTTCATCAGTGTAAGAAGTTGTGAGACTCCTTTCACTGTTCGTATTTGTAGGGCTCAGGCTCTCGCTTTGCCTAGCAGCTGAGAGTCAGTTGCCATGATTGAAGGGAGCCTTTTGTTTCCAAGAGGAAATCTTGCCTCTGTAAATGCCAGATAATGTCATTTCACAGCTGGCATCAGACATCCTTTTGAGTCGCTTGTTGAGGCCTTTTACGTTTTAAGAAGTGTGGGTATCTTGGCTGCCCAGTTGGGCATCCCTCCTCCTCCCTTGGGCTGGAGAAACCTTTAGGGCTTTTCTGACCATGTCACCTGTGACAGCGTGGAGTAATAATAATAGTAAGGTGGTGATCTTTGCAAAAGTTACTTCTCCTTTTGGATGATCAGACTGAGAGGCTGACAGAGGCTGCCATGTCAGGTTGTACTCTGGCTCTTGAATACTAATGAAGGCTGGACAGGCAATCACAAGGAATGAGGAGAACCAAGAAAGGGGGAAGATGCAGCAATACAAAAATAAATGAAAGAAATTAAGGGTAAGGCATCCCAATTATCATAGAAAATTGAGACAGTTTTGAAGAGCTTCATTGTGTCTAGGAAAAGATTAGTGTCTGCTGGCAAAGTTTGTAGTGGGAATGAAGCATCAGACTTTCATCTAGAAAGGGAGTCAGGAGCTCCAGAAGAATTTTAGGAGGACCTTTCAGTCTCCTTGTCAAATAAAAAATTCTTATTGTTAGAATGAAAGGCTCTAATGGCACAAGAATAGGCAAAGTTACATATCCAAGCAAATCAGAAATGACAGAGAAAAGACAGGAAAGAAGAGAGGTAATTTTTTTTTTTAAATGAAGAAAACCAAATTATTTCACTTATATTGTAACAGTTCTCTCAGCTGTCCTTAGGTACCTTCCTGCACCTTAAACAAGGTGCATGAAGGAATGATGATCGATTAAAATAATTCCGTATTTGAAAGGATTGAAGTGTTTTGGTGAACTGCAGTGTACTTACAGGGTAGTGGTATCTAATGCTCATATAGAAGGGACGAGACTAGAGAAGAACAACTTATTTTCAAAGTCTGCTTGATCTAACTGGTGGCATTCAGCTGCTGCCCTTTCTGGTGCAAATTCAGCGTACAACCCGTGGAGCAGTTCTGTATGTCCCTCCTGGGGCCAAAAGGTGAGCCTTTTCTAACTCTGGTATGAGAAGAGTAACATCTGTGTCTACCTGGAGAGGCTCAAGAATTTTAGCCACAAAGGTTCAACCATGTTAGTAGATGTCACACATATGAGGATTTCTCAGAATAAGGAGACACTACCACACAGCGTATCTCTACCTCTTTCTGGATGCTCGCCTGCCTGCTCAAACAGGAGTGTTGTCTGTGCCAGCATAACTTAGAAGCATGCTCTGAAATTGCAACCTGTAGTATTTAAATTATTCTAGTAAAAATCAGCAGAATTGTAAATAATTAGTTTTGGTTATCTACTTTTGTATGATTCAGCTATGCCATTTTTAAAAGTGTATTGACAAGAAGACAGAGGGGTGGCTGCTGCCTGCCAGCCCTTGTTTACTTGCAAAGCTTTTGCTGTCTTCTCAAACCCACATAGCTTGTGGGCTGTGCCTAGAGGATAGCAGAAGGGTAGCTGCTGAAAATAAAGTAAAAATATTTTGACACAGAAGATAAGCATAAGCCAGTCAAAAGTACAAAAGAGAGCGCTCCAGGAAGAGATCATGTGTGTAAGCAGTTTGTTGTTCCATCACATTCAGCTTGGGCTTTCTCTGTTTCTTTGGGTTATGTCATTGTTTAGTTTGGTTTTCCTTCAAAACCAGCCAGCTGCAGCCATATGCGGTGCATTGCGTCTGTTATCTTCTTGGAGAGATGTACAAAGTGCTTTTTTAAGATGTAAAATGTATGTGATGGAGATGGGGGGGGGTTGCTGTATTTAACTAAGAAAGCCCTTTTCTGCCTTCTGATGGACCGACTGTGTTCACAGTAGGAATTCACTCAGATCTTTAGCCAATAAAGTAGGAGTTGTTATTGCTATCTTCCTGCAGTAGCAGCAAAGAAGCAGAAAATAACAAACCCAATATGTCACTTACACTCCGTTTGTCCCTTGCATCCAGCATTTCATTTCCCTTGTAGGTTACTACTGATCTTATTTAACTTGCTTCATCCCAACTGAAAATATACATCAAAACAATATTGGGGGACAGGGAAGATTGAAGGTACTTACATTTATTTGTAAAATACATTGTAGCAGAAGTAACTTCATTACATGTATCTGAGTGCTTCCACAGCTGCTTGATGTGAAAACATCTAATGCTTATCCATGTGATAGCGGGTGTCTACTGTTTAAGAAGTATGGCTTGAAGCAGGGGCAGATGGGAATTTGCACTCCAGGTATTTTCGAGTATCCTGCCCAAACAGCAGAATACTGAAGCAGCCAAGGTAAAACTCGCAGGTTAATAGATATGGACTATGGCCAGGACATCTCTGAAACACGTGATTAAATTCATGCCTGAATTACAGTGGTGTTGGTGAAAACACTTCACTTGCTTTATGTCCCAGTGAGTCAGGATGCCTAGAGATGTATTTTCTTTTTAATTACTTGAGATCTGGAAATGTAAGTTTCTGGGGTTTGTCCAGGGTTTTGTTTTATTTGCCTTCTGTTGTTTAGGGAGTGGCTTGATTTTTTTTTGCTAGCTGCATATGATTTGTTCTTTAAGGTCAAATACTGAAAGATAAGTTTATAGACAACAAGTAATGCATTTTAGCAGAAGAATTCAGATAGCAACAGTGGGAAATTTTTTAGAAATGAAAACCTTCCATGAGATGCTCATGCCCAGCAATTTTTTAAGAATGAGAACATGTTTCAACAATTGAATCTTTTCTTGATGTTGGATGACATCTGTCTCTTTACCTTGGGCATGGAGCTGCAGTCTTGTTTATTGCTGGTGTTTTTATTAACTGTCATGTAATTAGCAGAAATATTTAATATTTAGGAATCTCATCTGGGTATTTTTAGGGGTAATTAATATTTTTCCTTAGTGTATTACATTTTAGCATGTTGTGGTTGACTGTTCTGGATATAAATATTTCTGTCTCAAAGGGCTGCCCCTTTTTGTCCATTGTGGAAGTGGTGCCAAGAAAAGTTGCATAGGACATCATGTGTTCACTGCGATGCTGGATTTGCTCTTCCCAGTATTACATCTGTAGCCAGCACATAGCCCTGCAGTTTATCCGTGACCTTGCCCTGCCCTGTGCTGCCTCCCTGGCAAACTGTAAAGATGCGTCAAACTGAGTAAGGCAGAAATTTGGGTCTAATTTTATTCAATATTTTCATTAAGAACTCAAAGGATGAATTAGGGTTGATGCCTATTAAATTATAGTCCATATCAGCTCTGATACAGGAGAGTGCTTGGTGAGTTAAGGGGGAGGGAAGGAGGAGAAGACAGGAGAGCTCAAATGGCCTTGAAAGAAAGTGATCATGACATTGAGCAAAATACTACGTTTCAGCCAGTCCTTCCCAAACCCGTTTTTGTTTTTTACTATATGGTAGTTCTTCCCAATAGTTCTGGGAGGTATAGTAAGCTACAAAAAGCAAGATTCAAGTTACTCTGTAGACAAAGAGTAACAACAGTTGCTCCTTGGTGCTGCTAGGGCCTCTGATGGAGTATGGTGGCCAGGGCTGGTACCACATCTTCAGGAGGATGGAGACCAATTTAAAAAACATTGCGGAGGACAGCAGTAAGCAGAATCTGTGATCTGATAAACAGAGGTATGGAAGAAATGAACTTGCTTCGTTCAAAAATAATAAATGCCTTCAAGTAGGTGAAAGGTTGGTGGTGAGCAAAGAAAGTGGTGATGAGCTCACCGGTGGTGAATGTGCAGGAAAGAAGTGGTAATTTATGGTGCAGCAGGGAAAGCTGAGATAATCTGCCCAGTGATGAGGGGAGTTAGATGTTGTGGTAGATTGCTTAGCCAAGGAAGTTTTGAGATTGTCACGGTCTCAGGGTGGGAGATTTTTGTTTGTTTGGTTGGTTTGTTTTGTTTTTCTTAAAAAGGGCTAGGCAGACATCCCTAAGGAATGGTTTAGATATAGATGATTATGTTTCAGTGTAGGAGGATGGACTCCATGACTGCGTCCCATCTCCTCCAGTCTTGCTTTCTATGACTCAGCTGCAGTGTGGAATCTGCAGGTTTAGGTTTGTTCCTGCAAGAGCTTTTAATATATATTTCTGTAATTCTCTGAAATTAAAGTCTGTATGTGTTTTTCTTTGTGTCTGAAGTTTTAACACTGGCAGGCAGTTCTCAAAGGAGCTGGACTGTGTACTGAATTCATTTTCTTGAGTGTTGTAGGTTGTACAGTACGTGACTGATAAAAGATCATTCCTAGCGTTAAGGCCAGTCACAGCCCAAATAAATCTGGAACAAATTCTGAGAAAGCATGTCATGTTATGACTGGCATATCTGTGAGCATGGAGCTCTGCTTGAGAATTAGACTAGAAGTTTGCAAAGTGCTAGTGCTGATGTCACTCCCTTGGAATTGAAAGGCTTTTGAAACAGTAAATATTTCTGTGGCCAGAAGCTAAGTCTTGAGCCGGACCTATTCCTCTCTGTGAAGGAAGGAATGCAGAGCAAATCTAAAATGTGTATTTGCAATGGGAAAATCGTAATTAGTTTAGAGCTTTTAGCTATTTCAAAGCATTTACATACACAGCTGCTGTTCATGCAAATGTGAAAACTATTCATGGAAACTTCAAACTCACCTTGAAATGACAAGTAATTTTTTTTCCTGTTTTTTAAAGCTGTACTTGGTGTTCAGAAGTATGGTTGGAAAGGACTGAAAATTATGTTTGTACTCTACGTGCAGAAAGGAACATAGACACAGACTAATGGAAACATATAATAAAAGGCTTTAGTTCAAAATGACTTAACATTGAAACCTTATTAGCATCAAACAGCTGCTAGGAAAATGTTTTGAGTTTTAGGGGCATTTACTCTTGGTTTTATCTGTGGAGTTTTGGTTATGACCCAAAACTCTGAAAAAAAGAGAGATGACCAAACTACAAACTTAAATGTCCGGATTTTATAGCTGGCTTCTCTGCTACAAAAGGTTAATCTGAAATACTGTATCCAAATAACCCACAAGGAATTAGAACCTAATGCTGTAGCTAGGGACAGTTACAATAGCTTTTAGACACTGAGATCTACAGAATAACTGAGATTTTTGTAGTGTCCCTCAGAGGACCCCATTGAGCATTCACAAGGAATTCATCCCCACCCCCAGCTTCCTCCTAGTTGGAAGAGGTTTGCCATGACAGATGTGGGGAACAGATGTTGAGAGGAAAAGTTATAATGGGACAATGACCTGAAGTGTTAGTTGGGCTCTTCCTTGACGTGACTGAACTTGTGTTCCCGATGACAAAGGAGGAAAGCAGCATGTATCCACTGCTTGTTTCTGCAAGGCGCAGTGTTAATGCTGGGAGAGTTGACATAGAGCTTTTATGTGTTCATGTCAGATACTCTGTGCTCAGTTAGCTGAGGATGAGAGAGGAAGGGACAAAGATTTAAAAGCAAATGAGCTGTGTGTTATTCAAGGACAGTTAGCACAAAGCGGGTGAATCACCCACCACCTTTCCTGGACAGCTGTAGGTAGTTTTTTCTGAATTTTAGTCTCCTGTTTTACATAAGGATTTCCTCTTTCCTTCTTCCTGTTCTTTCCCATCTCTTCACCACTGCACCTGTGATGTCTGGGAGATGTTCATGTTCCTTGTCCCTAACTGCTCCAGTGAGCTAGTCTAGTAGAAGGGTCCTCAATGGCTGATGAGTAACAATAATAGTGAGCTAGGAAAAAGGGCCTTTCACCACTACTGTAGTATCAGCATAGGGCATATAGGATTTTTTTATTCCCCCCCCCCCCTCCGCTTTGGCTTGAGAGAAAGATGTTGAGCTTCATATTTAACTTGTTATGTGAGGGGTTGGCAGGTAAGACTACTGGGGAGGGACTCAGAACATGTCCTCTTCACTTTAGCTTAGTTTAGCTCAGGAGGCTGTGAATAATTATATTTATTACCAAAAGCAGATCAACTATCCATAGAAGCCTGAGAATTTTTTCTAGCTCTTGGAATGGGAAACTAAGTATTTGAAATACTGTAATAAGGTGACAACTCTGTGAGCTACTTTCTCTCTCTCAAAAAAGGTTGGCTTCAGTTTTATTAACAAGTTTTTCCATGGGGCAGTTTTGTGCTGTTTTTTTCCTAATTTTCAGAGGTTGGGCTTGATGAGGTCCCCTTCCAACCTGAGCTATTAGCTGGTGCTATTATAGACACCATTCATGTATATTTACTGCTTCCTGTATTTAATATTACATTTACTCTTATTTTCATAGGGCATTGCCTATTCATGGTGGGTTTTGTTTCAAATTCAGTGGGAAGCTCAAAGTCATACACTGTCCTTTCCATACAGTTCTGTTCTTTCTTTGCTGTTTTTCTTGTAAAATGATTCATGGCATTAGCAAATCAGCAACACAGGTTACGTTGGCTCTGTAGGTGTGAAGAGGTTGGAGTGTGCTGCATGTGCAAGTGACCACAGGGGAGGTTTAGCATGGGGGATATCTGGCATAGTTGGTCAGCATATCTGCAACATCTGACCCATATTATTCTTTAGAGAATGTGATGAAGCACCCATTCATATATGTATATATATTATTCATCAACTTAAATTCAATTCTTAATTTATTTGCACTCACAATGTCACCTTAGGTCTGTGTATGTCCCGCTACCTCTTTCCCTGTCCCCAAAGTCTTTGAGGACATTTCTCTTCTTCCACTTCAAGATTACCTAAATAAACTCTTTGTGACATAAATGTCCAAGTGTCCTTAATAACCCCAGATTTCAGTCTGTCTGGTACTCAGAGCCTTCTCCTTTTGAATAAGCCATATATTTGGGGAGCTAATATAAAAGATATCCTTTGTAGGACTTTTCATTGAAGAGTCTGATTAAAGTACATTGTTATTATTGTTATTATTATTGGTTTTATTATTTGGTTTATTATTATTTATTTGCTGAGTATATCCAACTCCCCTAGGTCTTAAAAGTCAGTTCCTGTATTTGGAGCAGTTTGAACCCTCAACCTTAACCTGTGAGGGTCAGAGGACTTAGTTACTGTGCAAAGCAATCATTTTTCATGGGAGCTGGAAGTGAGATTTCTTTGGGCTTCAGGGTTTATTTTCCTCCCCTGCTTAGTGTAGCAGAGATAGCATCCTTGCTAGAAAGCAGAGAGAAGAAAGAAAATTCAGTCCACATGTTTAGGATTTAAGATTGAGAGTGATTCACGCTTAGCTTCTGGGGATTGTAATTAGGGGTGACATAATAACCATAAACTTTCAATAAAATAGTAGCAGCATTTTAGTTACGCTCTATAGCTGCAGAAGCTGCTTCTGATTAACATCCCTTCGAGATAAGCCTACAGGACCTCCGCAGTTTTCAGATCTGGATCCAGGCTCTTGTGGCACAGTCCTACTTCTGTACTGATGCTGAAGGGAACCCTGAATTCTGAAACACCCCCGACTTTAGTAACATTTTCACTTGGATCAGCATGTCAAGCTTTTCCTTTGCCATTTTAGACCATCTGTGTAGTTTTCAAGTCAGTATTGTTATACTGCCTAAATCCTGCCAGTTTATGCACTTGACAATACACTCTAGGGTTATCTAATGTGGAAAAAAAACAATCATGCTATCCTCCTCTTCTCCTGAATTATTACTAATCCTTTTCCAAGTGGCTGAGACTAAAAGGAATCCAGGAATGCATGAAGCAGGAGATTTGTCATTCCCACTCCACACCAAGGTGCATTCTTGCAGGGAGAGATGGGCATTTACACTGGAGTTCTGCCATCAGCATTCAGCCAATTCTAGTTTTTGGCAGCCAAGCACATGGAATTTTGAAAAAGATGTACTTTTTTTAAAGCAGGTCACAGACAAAAATAAAGACACATTCTTGGGCTACGAGAAGTAGGTCAGGCTTTGGGGGAATCATTTGCGAAAGCTGTTGACCTATCTTACCAGTTTTTCTTTATGTTCTTTGCTTTCTATGCCAAATCTGTATGCTTTTTATAAAGAGCTCATTTTGCTTTAGATATGATGTATTCTTCTGCTTTGGTGAGAAAACTTTTTGCAATAACATTTAAAAAAAAAAAAGGTAAAAGAAATACAGAAAAAAATATTTTCCTAGTTTTCCATTAGAGGATACTGTAGTGGAAAGTGAGGCCTCTCTGTGCTGCAGTCCAAAAGGAATAAAGCTGCTTTGTGTCACCTCATTACTCTAAGCTAATGTTTCATCCCAATATCCAAAGACTTTGGCTGGATGGACGGATAGGAGGAGGAAAAGGCTGATTTTACTGCTCAGACAATTACTTCTGCATCGCCTTCATTGCTCAATTAATCTGCCTATTTTAGGGGAAGTATTTCGCACCCTGTCCAGTGACAATGCTGTGTAGCCCCTGCAAGAGCTGCTGTACCAGGCACAAGGCTCAGGCAGGGAGGATGAATTACTGCTTGCTGGTCATCTGAATTATCCTCACATGACTTTATTACTTCTAGAGTTGAAAGGTGGCTGTTAAGAGTTTTGAGCATTACAGAGTAACAGCATTAAGAATAGGTAGCTACCCACTTGTAGGGTGGGTGCCAGGGCTTGGTGCAGGCACCCTGCGCCCCTTGACTGGGCTTCCCCAGCATGGGTTGAGGATGCTCATCCTCTCCAGTACTGTTGCTCTGGCAAGCAGGCAGATGGTACAGCACTGCAGCCAAAGGAGTAAGGGTGTGTTTGATTAACAAACAAGGACCAGGTTCAGCAGTATCTGAGCTGTAAAAAACCCTGGGTTGCTTCTGTGTCTGAGCTTTGGAAACAGGATGCTCTGTAAAAGCAAGTCCCAGTTAATAACATTGTGGAGGACACCTCTACAAATAATCCCCCCTCTCTGAATATCTGCAATTACTGGAAGTTTAATTTCCTCCTTTTTCTATTTTAATTTTTTTTTTTAATATTAATTGATGTAACTGTGTAGCTTAAATTCACGAGAGCAAAACAGCCAATGCACATGTGCAGGTAATGTCTGTCACCTGTTTATGAATTCCTGAAGAATTACTGACATAGCTGGCGTTTTTGTTTAATTTTGGTAATTTATTTTTCTTCCTATTTCTACATTCTCTCTTTTACAGAATTTGATTCAGAAACAAAAAGGGTTCAGGACATTCTTTCTGGAATGGAGAAACCACAGGTATGTGAGAAGTTGCTTGTGTCACAACATACTGGTGATTTCACAGAGGATCACCTCTGAATTTTTTCATTAGTAGATTGTTGCCTCTGTAGATACCTAACTCATTTCCCTAGGATATAAATTTGAAGCATCTCTTGTGCTTGTGGGTATTTGTGGGCTCTGTTCACTGCAGGAATGGCACCAGTTGCTTGTTTCTAGAGGACAACTCCCAGAATTCATTTGGTTCCCCACCGTGATGGGGAACCCAGTGCACTGGGGTGATTTACGTAGCTCTTCCCTGGGTTTAATTTTATTTGTCATGAGCAATTTCTGTCTGTAATCATGATTAAATTAAGATAATTCTATTATTTAATGGCAATTACTATATTCTACGTTTATCTGAGCCATAAAAGCACGTGAATTGTAATGGAATTGAGTCACCATCTAAATAACCATAATGCTGGGTATGACCACAGTCAGGTAAGGTTATTAATAAATCTGGTTGCAAGACCTTTGAATGTGATGGTTTTCTGGTTTGGTGTGTCAAAGGCAGAATAGCATTGTGTATCTAAAGGAACTGTTTAAACAAGCACTGGATGAAGAAGTCACGGGGCAGAGGGAGATGGTTGTGCTTTGGGAGTTCTGTCTCTGTTGCTTTGTCTTTCTCTGTTGAGGTAGAAGGCTAGTAAACAAGCAAATTAAGAAAAACAGTTGGAAAGCTCACCTGAAGACGGATTCAACAGTGAATGATGGAACGATATTCTGCAGTTGGAGCATGAAAAGATATCTATTCATTGGATGCAGAAGCAGCAGAGCCCAGGGAAATGCAGGCATGAGCATGGACTGAGTTTTATTTTTAGGTTCTGTTCTCTTGGATGCCTTTGTTCTGAAGAAATACAAAAGATGGTTGGTCTTAAGTTGCTCAGTCAGTAGGTGTTAGCATCTACAGTGTAGTAGCATCTATAGGAGCAGGTTCAAAGGCAACCAGAATATAAACCAGGCCTGCAGAGGTGATAAATACCAGAAGGCTACAGCTGGAGTTTCTGTTTGCAAGAAGGAAAGTTGCTTTACTTATTGCAGAAAAAGTGATAATACTAATCTGAAGACTTGAGAGAAGAGTTTCTGGTAGATCAGAAGGGAAGAAAGTGCACTTTGACAGAATTAGGCTAGTTTATTTTACAGAGTCAGTTAATATTTTTGTACTGAGAGCTACCTAAATGTTTCTCAGCTGGTAAAATGCCACAGCTAGATGTCTTTGACGAAGATCTAGAGAGCTGACAAGAAAAATTAGTTATTTCGTACTTATATTTATAGAGGTAGGGAGAGAAGCTATTTGAGTAGTTTGCAGAATTCTGAGCTCTGCGCAATTAGAATTATGGTAACCAAAGTGTTTAAAGCAGAGGGGAGCAAAATGAAAAATAAACAAAAATATTTTTGTAAATTTTGTAGATTGAATAATTTTAAAAATAGGGTATTTTTTGTTTTTTAGTGTTTTGTGTTTTTTTAAATCTAAATTCTAGTTCCATATTAAAAACATTTAATGAGAAGATGCTGAGGGTTATCTCTCTTTGACATTTGTGAGTAATTGAACTCATAGGAGTCTCCCAAACCATTAATTGCTATGAATGATTATGTATGTGTGTAGCCAATATTACATCTGATAGAAATATATTATTCGTAAATTGTCTGCTGGGCTGTGTTTCTTGACGAGCCTTGTGCATATATGAACAAAAAATAAAAATTTCGACAATGTATAGAAAAACAATCGCGTGGAAAGAAATGAGGCAGCTGAAATGGAAGGACACAGAGCAGTAAGTTTGTGGCAGGTGAAGTGATGTTGTGCCTGCAGCACATGGCTTTGATGCCAGCGGTTTGGAAACCATCTGAAGGGATTATCCCCCTGAGCAACTCCTGCGAGAGAATCTGCAGCCGCAGTATCACTTAGAGGTGTCTTTAATCTAGCTTGTCCATGTACTTCTATGTGACAAAGTCTCTCTCACCTTTCAAAGTACAAACTAGACACATTTTTTTAATTACTAATTTATAGAAAGTCTGTTTTTTATGATAGATGTTGTTACCTGCTTGAGAGACATGCAACCAAACTGTAAATTTAATTGTATTTTTATCCCTTTGACAGCAGAATTTTTTAAAGAAGCCTTTTGCTTTTTTCCCCTATGTTTTTATTTAAAATAAAACATTTTTAATTTGTTTTATTGCAAAGTAAGCAGTCCCTAAAACAAATACGTCAGTGAGGAAAAGGAAACTTTATCATGGTTTTCTGAAGTGGCTGGAGGCAACATCGCTGTATGCAATAGCGTGGCTGCCAAGTGGCTCAGGGGGCATCACCTCCCATGGGGAAACATGATGCACAGAGTTGGAGCTCGGGCATTAGTTTGACTCTCCAAAAGGCAGTTTGCTCCCACTGACTTGCTCTGCAGTGAAAGTCATATTTAATCATTAGGATTTTTGCCTAAAATTGCAGGATTAGAGCCACAGTTTAAAAGCAAAATCTAGACCTGGTAATAACAGTGAATTCATTTGACCCATAAGTCTTTCAAACGTTGCCCTCCAGGGAGTAGATGAATGTTGCTTGCAGTGTAGTTCTCACACATACAATAAAGCCCCAAACCACACGATGCCTGTGAATGTTAACCCAGAATTTGAAAGATAATGAAAGTTATACAGAAACATTGTTCATTACCTGAAAGACAGGAAGGGCCAATATTCATCAGTCTTGTAACCTTATTAGAGTAGTGCAGGAGCTGGATTCTTTCCCAGGGGCTTTTATAATTATTTACATCACCGAGTTTTGATAGCGTAGAAAGTAAGCATTTTCTGTGTAAACTGAGAAGTTTTCAGAAACTAATTAACTGCACTTTTCACCAGACATACAAAACTCCTTGTGGGAGAATCTTTTGTTAGGTCTCAGCTAAAAGGCCAAGCCAGTCCTGTTCAAAGCGAGCACAGCAATTCTGGGGACAGATGAGACAGGCTGGAATAACAAGAAAGTAGCGCAAAGGTTTATCTGCCTAACCTGTGAAGAGGTGCTCTGGCCGCTCGTATTTTGGTTGGATGGAATTAGGGCACCATTAATGAACGCTTATGTTTGCATGTTCAGTAGTGCCATTGAGCTCACTATCATGATGTTAGCTGTGCTATTCCTTACAGCATGGATAGGGCTGGTCCAGATCTGTTCAGTGTTTTTTGGTAAATGTTTGTTTTGCCATGTGTAAGCAAGAAAAGTTAGAGTTAAAGGTACTGAGCTGGTTTTCCAGTGTTGGCTTGTTATTCTCAGACTATCATAACCCTATTTTATTTAAATTAAGTTTTTACAGCAAAACTAGTGCTTCCAGCTCCAGTTAGGAGTTCCTTTGTAAAGTTAAGTGATATCTTTGGCAATTAAATCAGATACTGGAAAGATATGTCTTTGGCTGATAAACATGATACAGTATCAAGCCTGTTAGTTGGTGAGAAGCACGCATACACATAATCATAGAATCATAGAATGGTTTGGGTTGGAAAGGACCTTAAGATCATCTTGTTTCAGCCCCTGTGCCATAAGCAGGGATGCCTTACACTAGACCATATTGACCAAGGCTGTGTCCAACGTGGCCTTGAACACTGCCAAGGATGGAGCATTTACCAGTTCTTTGAGCATCCTGTTCCAGTGTCTCATGACCCTCACAGTAAATAACTTCTTCCTTATATCTAACCTGAATTTCCCTTGTTTAAGTTTAAACCTATTGCCCCTTGTCCTGTTGTTACATTACCCCTTGTCCTGTCATTACAACTGAGAACAAATCTATTCCCAGTACTTGTGCTGATGTGCACAGTATTATTCTGCTTCCTATAGAAGTATATAGATTTGCGTTTTCCGACTCTATCATGCAGATAGTGACCCCTCACTTGCTTTGCTACACTTGCTGTATGTACTCAGTGCAGCTAAAAATTGTATTTAATGATTTCTGGTGTTTATTTTTAAACCTGCCCCAGCTGTTACTGTGTTCATACCACCACGAAGGCAGGCCAGAAGCCACTCTGTATCAGTAAGAAATTAATGGTATAGCTGGGAAGGCTTATATCAGCTGGGTTTGGACTTCTATAATCTGCATGGAAATGTCTGCACACTGACTTCAGAATAATAGTCTAACAGTTTCTAGCAGTTAGTCTGTAATGTGCTTTCTCTTGATTTAAGACAGTGTAGAAGACCTAACTTTTTACAGATTTCTAAAGTTCATGAAAGGCCAGAGCTTTTGCCATACGCAGAATATATACGTGTGTCCTTGTGAGTAGTCATAGAGAAAAACATTTCAATAGAACATTGGCAGGATATCATGCTTCCAGCTCCAAGTCTGTCTGAATTTATGAAAAACAATTATGCAAGCATATTTCCATAATAAAAGAAACTGTGTGTTGACGGGCTGAGCTGGTGTAGTAATAATGTATGTTTTAAAGAAAAGGTCTCTTTGGATCTTACTGTCCAGTTTTCTGATCAAAATATTGTTTACAATATAGATTTTTAGCTCTAAGTATCTTTGTCACAATTTCATTCGCATACATGTGCAAATATGTATCTCAAAAATTTAACTTATCTGTCTTATTTGGATCATTCAGGGTTCTTATGAACTATCTAATCCAGTATTGGTGTTCAGTGGTCCAAGTTTATGAAGCAAACATTAGTTTTGTAGCATCAGAAAAATGTGGCTAGAGGAAGAAATCACATGAAAATTCATACAAGAATTTGCATATTTTAAAAAAATGCTTGATACCACTTAAAACTTCTTGCCTTACAACTTGTTTTTCACATTAGGTTGAACAGGTTTTCTTTTCGGCAGGACTTAATTGTGCTGCTATAAATTAAAATCTTCAAGAGCATGGTGTTTGAGTTAAGATGAGAGATTTTGTGGTGTCACCTACTTCTCTGTCTGTTAAAAACAGATTTATTACTTGCTCAGAAGGAATTTGTGTGATATATGGGTATCGCACACAACAGTTGCTGTGCTCTTTAGCTGGAAGCAGTGTGTTTTCATGTGAGAAGCTGTTCTGTGATTCTATGATTCAGAAACTGGATTTGTAAACAAGCATTCCCTGAAAGCTGATGGCTTATATTTTATTACCAAATCATTTATGGATAAGATGTTTCAATTGTTTCAAGAAAAGTGTAGGAAATATGTAACTAAGCACCTGCATCATTTATCTTACACCTTCTGAAATAACATTTTGCTCTCTGTGTTAGAGAAATCTGTTAAAATGATAGAACTACTGAAATTTGACCTGTAGGAAAAATGGATAAAGAATATAAAACCTTGTGCATTGATTCCTCCTCATGGAGGCTAGCTAAAACCATTTTCTTTACATTTTCACTACAATTAAGGAAGAAAAATGTAGTTGTTTTCATTACTAAAAGTGGAGAGTTTGTGGTAGAGAGCCAGAAGCTATGGAGGACTTGATGCTTCCCTGGGCTTTTCTCTGAAGGTATACATAAAAAGTTATGTTGTCTGCAATGCCTCTGCCACTGTGCCAGCAGGCTGTCCTGGTGACAAAGGCGATGCTAGTTCTGTAAGCTTGGTCAGTCTACAGTTATGTGACTGTTTTTCCAAAAGAATACAGCTGCACTGGTGGGGTGATAAAGTTGTTTTGGTGCAGAGCTTTGGGGTACTTTTTCTGTGTTTTAGTAGAAGAGAGTCCCCCCCCCTCTGACATTGAGTTGTTGAGCCCAGGAGAGACCACAGATCATACATGTTGTCTTTCAGGGCACAAACTGATTGATTTGCAATGTGATTTTTAGTTGACAAGTTGACAATTCTATTATGATTTTCCTTTGTGCTTTTGAGTCAGTGTAACTTTGCAAATTGAATTGTTGGGTATTTTTTTTTGGGGGGAAGGGGTAGGGAGTTATTTGCAGTTCAATTACTGCGCAAGAAGGAGCAGGATGACTAAAAAAAGCTATCAGAGATTTATTAGATAAGCTCCCTAACAAAAGTTTTAGAAAAATAATTGCAACAATCCACAGGGTAAAGTCTCTGTTTCACTTAGTTCCACTTCCTTTCAGGTAATGGCCACGCAACAGGTACCTCCAGGATGGTGCAAGGCATCCTTGACCAGATGCTCAATGGCAAGCCATTTCACGGCAAGGGGGCATCTCTCTGTATTCCTCATCTGTTAAAGATTAGTTTATGCCATGAATATGTAATTTTTTGTGTTGTTGATGACTGTTTCTGACCCTGTACTTTTTACCTGTAGCTCTAGAATTCCCTTTTCATGAGAAATTGGTTGTAAAGATGCAAGCAGAAAGCAAGTACTCACAGGATAGTGTTTTTCTAGGAATTCAGAGTAACCGATGTTTCTTTTATAGGTTACAAATATTCAAGCAAGAACGGTTTTACTTTCCTGGTCACCTCCCACTGGCCTTCTAAATACAGATAGACACAACAATGGCTTGCCTTACACCTGTACCTACGAGGTTGCCTTATCGGATAAAGGGAAGGATGGAAAATACAAGATAATTTACAGGTAACGGCATCATTTTTACACTTGTGTTTTTATTAGGAATAAGCTCCCTGTGCTTCTCAGTGTGTATTTTGACATGCACATCAGTCACAGAGAAGAGACACATTTGAACACCCTGTAATTGCTCCCTTGCTGTCCCATCAGCCCCCCCTTGATGGAATAACTTACATCGAGCTGTTTGAGTGCATGTTGCAAGGTTCGTAATTGCTTTCCCTTCCCACGTCACCAGCATCTGGCAGATCTTGCATGGGATGCTGTGTCTCCTGTGCTGATGAAAAGGTTACTTTTTTCTCTTATGCTAAATGTCAAAACCTTTCGTGTACACCATGCAGGCAGGATAGCTGCCTTCCTAATGGGCTAAATTTGTATGGACTTGCAGAATTAAGAACAGTAAAACTTGCTTTTTGAGCTAGTGAGCAGAAGTTTGAGGGCTTTACTGCTCCATAGTGTCTTAAATGAGCAGAGGACAGAGTACACCATCAGTAGACTGTATAGGCTACCCAGAAAAACCCAAATATTTGGCTCTCAGAAGTCTTCAGTAAAAATTAAGGGATTGCTTTCTCTCTCCTTCCAGTGATCCTCTGAGCTCATTCTCTGATCAAGTACATATGGTGTTATGCCTTTCTTTTTCCTCCCGCTAGTCTAGGAAAGAAAATTTAGAGATGTGACTGTGGCTATTGTGAAATAGCTAATCCTTCCCAAATCTCAGTAAATAAACTCCAGGTGATGCAGCATTTATGGAGTTACCTCTTGAGACCAAACCATCTCCTCTTAAGATGTCCTGTGAATTAGTGTATTCCTCTTGGTATGCCAGAGGCAGGGAACTGAGCAGATTGAATTGTTTGGTAATATAGAAAGAGGTTATTAACCAAGAAAATGGTGCCTGATTTTTTTTTTTTTCTTCTGGTATTTACACTAGCTAAACTAACTGGTATTTCACACTAGTGAGCCAGTGTGAGCATCTCTAAAGGTTAAAATGGGCTGCTGAGCTCTTAAAATGGGAACGGCACTTTCTGGTACTACTTGTGCTTGCTGGTGTGATGTCTGCACGTTTTCTCATGGTTATGAAATTTTGTGCATCTGTTTTAAAGCTGCTATTAGTAATCTGTCTCCTGCTGCTGGCCACAGTGTAGCCGTTAGCTTGATATGGTACGCTCCGTCACAAGCAGCAGTAATCATTATTACTATAGGCAAACAAAAGTCTGCAATGTGTTGAATACATTGTCTTTGCAAGGAGGTGCACTCATTCAGAGGGGAAAAACTGAATTTACAGAGCATTGGATTATACAAAATAAAGAAGGGGGTTTTGGTGGATTTCTGGCAACCCAGCAGGCGTGTGCTTTCTGGTTGGTTTTGTTCTCTTGATTTTTGAGAGATCTACCTATATTTGCCCAACCTCCTATGAAATAATTCTTTATGCCTAATTGAGAATTTTCTTGTTTCCTGTATTTTAATAAAATCATGAAAAAGCCAAACAATGAGATGGCTATTACTTACTAATTACTGACCTGTACCTCCATTTTCACAGAATTGTCAACACGTGATTGAGCCTAGTCTTCATTTACCAGCAAACAAACCAAAAGGAAAAAGAATAGCCCTAACTGTGTTGGCTACATTTGAAATTAATAGATTATATGCTGGATTTTTCCTAAAATGTCTGTAACTCTGTGTTTTCACTTTTCTTGGTATTGAAAGAGATCTGGTTCCAGCTGTTACGGCATTAATTAAACCTCTCCTTGTCATGGTCCTCACAGAGACTGTTCTTCTGAAAGAGAGAGCAAACAAGTGAGAGGATTGTGCAAGAAGCTATACTTTTTCCTCTGAAGTTCAGTGACTCACTTTTTATAAAGTATTTTGCAATAATGAATGTGCAGAAGGTACAAAAGTAATGTATCAATTTGGCTCTTTTCAGCTCTGGGAGGGTTGAAAATCCTATTTGCTTATCAACAAAATGTAAGGATAGCATTGAAATAAATCAACATAACTGGTTTATTGTATAAATTGGGATGATTATTACTTTTCTCCTGCGTATACAGAGCTTTGTAAAGTTTTCAGGGAACAAGAATTGCATCGACAAATTATTGGTATATTGTTTACTACTGTTTTTCTGGAAAACACCCATTTTCCTTCAAATCATAGTATGAGGGAGTTGCTACTCACTGAAAAAATCACTGGCTGTGCTAAGTGTGATACTGTTTTTCATTATTTGTTGGGTTTGGTTTCTTTTTCCTGCAGTGGAGAAGAATTAGAATATAACCTGAAAGACCTTAGGCCAGCAACAGATTATCACGTCAGGTGAGTTAGTCTGACTATGAAGGTCACTTAAATATAAACTCTTCGGTTATATGAGGATAAATGTGAAAGTCTTCTATCTAACTCTACAGTGTAGCTCAAGAATTTCACGGTCATCTCTGTAAGTGTGTTTTCAGTGGCTTCTAGATACTTTCTCACAGTTTTTATCCTGAACTTTAAAGTTACAAGAGTATTTTTTGAACAATACATTTGCTGTCATATTGCTATCATTACTATGGTAAAGAGGAAAAAAAGACATCTGCATAGCTATATTTCTGCCTGTGCGTTTAACAGGCCTAGAAGCGCTTGTGTATGAAAGTGGGATACCTCAAGCTTCTTAAAAATGTGACTCAAGCAACTGGCATTTCTGTAGTTACTGTACCAGAGATGTGCTAGCACCGAAAGTACTCCAGCACAGTTTCCTCATAAATACTCCTTGCTTCATGAAGTAAATCTGCTGCTTAGAAATGCGTCTGACCCTAATTTCAGAATTTATTAAAAAAAAAAAAAAAAGAAGGATTTGCACTGGCCTTTCTTGGTATTTTCAGGGTGTGTTTCTCTTTGATTTGAAAAATGTGGTTTACTCGTTTAGTAACTGTTAACACATTCTGTGTTGCTCCCTGATGTTTTTAACACCGTCTGTGGTGTTATCTGCTTATGTTGCCTTTTTTTTTAAAGACTTTCCTTATGAAGCAAGGTTTCAGAGTCACATCCTGCTCACTTATACTCAATATCCTTTAAAAAAAAATCCTTTCGCTCCTTTCTATTGTTTCCCTCTGTTTTTCCAGACAAGGGCTGGATTGCTGTGCTTTTTCACATCAAGGCTGCTCCTGTTTGTAAAATTTTAAAGAGCATTGTGCTTCTCAGCTATTAAAAAAAAAAACACCAACCCAACACCAGAATGTATCTGTCTTGCTCTGGTGCTACAGCTTATGTTTTTCTAAGAATACTTTCTAGTGATGCTTTAAAATGAGCATTTCAAGAATAAGCACAAGATCAGAAGTAACTTCTTGTGTATAAGTACAAGACTCAGACTCCCAGGTCAGCCAGTAGTCCCAGCCCTAGCAGCAAATGGATGGTAGCAAGGAGGAGAAAATTGTATAACACTGCTGAGCATCCTGCTGTAAGCGATTGAGCATGATGTTAAAAGCCAGCTTCCAACAAGAAAGTGGTCTCTATGCACAGCGTGGCATTGAGGTCTGGTGCGATTTTTGAGGGCATTGTGAGTATTTGCCCTGTGTCCTGGCTGACTTCTTCCTCCCTACCTACAGCTCACTCCACCTGCCCAGATGCGTGTCAAATTAAAAATTGTTTGTGAACAGTTAGCAGTTAACTTCATTTAAAAAGGAGAAGCAACTGCTAAATATAAAAGTCAGACTTAAAAAGCAGCAGCATGTGTTTGGAGTGGAGGGAACCAACCCTGAAAAGACGTGCTGTTTGCTTTCCGTGACAATTTTTTCCTTCACTGAAACTGCATTATGTATTAACAACTGTGAAGAAATAAATCTGTTAAGTAAAGAAATCTATTGGGCAACCATTACTCGGCAGATTGCCTTAGGTCTCCTTAACCTTGGCAGCATCTCTCAGGGCTTCATCTCCACATAGACAAGCTGCTTGTTCCTGGTCCCGCCCTGCTGAGCCCTGACACCCAGGACACCCTGGTTTGCTCTGAATCTCTTGCCTGCAGTTCTTCCAGTAGTGTGACTTTGGTGCTTGCAGAGACGACTGTGCTCAGTGTTTCAGTGACTTGCAGAAGATGCTTGTTAAGCTCATTTTCACATGGTTGTGTTCCCTGATGGTATGTGTTTGCTGCTTGGCTACACTGATTTCCGGCACGGGTACATACCACTCACCAGCTTCAGACTCAATTAACTGCATTTGTTTTCACTCCTGACTAACAGGTGGTGGGTAAAGCAGCACTATAGCAGTTCTTGTGAACTTCCCAAAAGGTTTGATTCTATGTAGGTGGCCATTGTACATAAATTACTCTTATCTACCGAAAACAAATTTAGAAATTGCCCTTTCTTAAACTCTGCATTCAAGCGCACAATAGCTACAGGGAGCTCAGAGGTCATCGTCTGGTCATGGTTTGAACTTTTTTTGAGTAGAAGACTTCCAATTTGCACTTTTATTTTGCTGCATAGAAAATGTGCAGGAGAAAAAATATCATTAATTTTTTCAGAGCAAAGCACCTTGTGAGGAAGTGCTCAACTACATTGTGTTCACTTTCCAATATGTGAAATATTATATATCCCCTTCTGTACTGATATGTAGAGAAACTGCCTGAAATCATATTTGCTTTGAAGATGAAATCATATTTGCTTTGAAGATTTTTATTTTAACCAGAGCTGTGTAAGTTCTAAGTGTTGACACCTAGGCTATGTAGAAGCTTGTAGCCATGGAAGGAAACCAGCAGTTAGCACCGCTCACTTGCTTTACATGTACGCAGGCATTAAAATTTTGTATTGCAAAGAGGATTTTAGCACACTGTGTGTGAAAGTCTGGCAACAGGCAAGAAAGTAGTGGTGGAAAGAAAAAGTGATGATGATAACTCAGTGGTCTCTGGGAGTATTTGAACAAACCGCTGTAATATTTTTCTTTTGCTGTGAATTCTGTTGCATATCAAGTGAAGTAGAATAATGATAGCCACTGGTCTGTGAGAAATCTGTCATTAGTGGATGGTATTGTGGATGCTTTGGTAGTCAAATATTGTGGCTGAGGCAGTGCTGTCTCATCTTGTATTTGTCAGCTAATTTATAACCCATTTGAATGTTGTTTCCAGGGTATATGCAATGTACAACTCAGTAAAGGGTTCCTGCTCAGAGCCAGTAAGCTTCACCACTCACAGCTCAGCACCAGAGTGTCCCTTCCCACCCAAACCCTCGCACAGGACCAAAAGCTCCTTAACCTTACAATGGAAGGTAGGTAATGCTTGGATCAGGCAAGAAAGCAAAGAAAAATAGTTTACTGACAGTGAGCATAACTGTTGAAAATAATTGAAAGCTGAGACAGTTTTCAGTAAGGAACTTGAACTTCTTGTAATCTACAAATCCCTCCCCGTGCACTGACTTGACTTTTAAAATGTATGTGTTTCATTACATCCAGCTTCCTCACAGTATTTGTTAAGAGGTTGCCAAGCTGTGCACAGCCCCCAAGCTTTGGCTTCACTTTAAACTTTAGTCATTTGCTGGGGGGGAGGGAGTAGTTTTCTCTTATTCCCAAAATCACCATTGTTTATTTTTCTTCATAGGCACCCATTGATAATGGTTCAAAAATCACCAGCTACCTTCTGGAGTGGGATGAGGTAAGGAGTAACTGGTTGAAATAAATACATAAATAAATGGCACTCAGACTTTACAAGGATTTGCTGAGCAAAGAAAAATAATTAAATACAGGAGAAAGTAGAAGTAGGAAAATGAAATCCTGATGGCATTAAGTAAAGAGCTGGAAAGGTTAAAGGGACTGGGGACGGGGGGGGAATTTTAATTCACTGTATTTTATGCAGAGACAATGTTCTGCTTCTGTACTCTTGAAATCTAAATTTTATTGCGCATGCAGTGCGCTTTATTTGTTAATTAGCATTACTTGTCATTTAATGACTTGATGTATCTTAGAGTTCTATTCATGATTTCTTTTTCTGGCTGATATCTGAATCAGAATAAATTGTTGTTCTTGCCTCAAAGAAGAGCAGTGATCTTGCAGCCCTTTCATCAGGGAATGTATTCAGGGTCAAAATAATGATGCCCTTTACACAGTGGCAATTAGTCCCCTTCTAGACACAAAAGGAAGTAAGTTCTCTGTCCCAAATATTTACATAGTGAGCAGCTTGCTTTTGGGGAGAGTGCCATAAACAAGAGATGTGGACTATTTGCTGGAGGTGGGCTCAGGTTGTAAGTCCTCCCTTCATCCCCTAATTCCTTTCCATTGTGTAAGCCTTATTTCTGCAGAAAGCATGAGTCAAGGAGTATCATCTTTGAAGGAAAAAAAATACGTGATGTTTGGAACCACTTACCCTGCAAATATTTCAGTATTGCAGCAAGTGAGGTCTACGTGATGAGAAACCTATTGAACTGAACTAAAATAAATTGTAATTTTAGAGTGACTTGCTGTCCCTCTCTGCATAATGAAGGAGGAAAGATCAGTGAAGAAGAAAAAAAAAATGGAGTGTGAGGTCAGGGAATGGAGATTAAAAAGACATTTCTCCAAAAGTAGGGGCTAGGGTGATCCCATTTCACCTCCTGTGACACCTTGACTGTGCTGTTGTGATCTCTTGCAAGGCTTTCAGTAACTTGGAGCCATGGGAATGTAACAGCACCAAGCAGTGAAGCGGTGGAAAAACAAATGATTCCAGCCTACAAAGGGAAAGGAAGCAATAGAAGGTCTTGTCAGAAGAAACACCAACACAACAGACCATTAATACAGTGCTAATACTTCTGATGTTAATTTTGTCCACGTGGACCCTAGTCATAATTTTGGATATACGTTAGGCAACTCTA
Organism: Pezoporus occidentalis; assembly: GCF_034315485.1. Taxonomy (NCBI): domain Eukaryota; kingdom Metazoa; phylum Chordata; class Aves; order Psittaciformes; family Psittacidae; genus Pezoporus; species Pezoporus occidentalis. Next base: position 9,623,389 of record NW_026916158.1, read on the forward strand.
AAATGCTTTTGTCCTTTAAACCATTTAATACTGAGTATATATGTAGACTTTCATCTTCAGAAATAATTGTTACGACCGTTTTTCACATGGCAAAAGTAGCTAGTAGGCTAGCTCATGTACCAGTGGTAAAAATGAAGGCATCCTGATTCCCTTGGTCTGTATGGTTTAATTACCTTGTTTTATCAGTAGCAGTCCTGAAATCTGAGATCCCAGTGGGTAGCTAGCCAGCAAACATGAAAGAATAATGGCCCTGCACAAATTAATTTGGTATGTCTCCAATGATTTGACAGAACTCCTGACTGAAAAGTAATTGTCAGGTTGTTTCCTCTGCTATGAGACAGAAATGCAGTTTTGAGTTGCTGAATTAAAACTTGCTATTAAGGCCTACTAAAGAAAAAGTCTGAAGATGTAGGCTGGCTGTGCCTACATCTGTGGGAGCCTCATCTACCTGCAACAGCAAGCTCAGCAAGCTGTTGTACCCACTTTTCCATGTGCCCTTGCAAGTTGTGCCTCTGACTTAGGGTGCGGTTAGATCCCAGAGTTAGAGCACCCAAGAACAAAAGAGAATTCACTTGTAATGCCCTGTACCTTTGCACTTGGTTGTGTGAACTCCACGTAAGCAAAACCACTGTTTTACAATGCCACACTGTGTCCTGGTGAAATCAAGAAGTAAATAGGGAGGAGGAGAACGATTGCCAGGCAACAGCAAATGCTCTGCCAGGTCTCAGCTAGAGCAACATTCATCAGCTACAGGGCACAAAGTAAGATATAAACATGGGGAAATCAGCAATCAAAATGAAATTAAGTTGTGGCTAAAAATCAGAGAGGACTTTGCATGAATGGAGAACAAGAAATCTATCTGATGATGAAGTTAGACAAACACCCTAAAACGACAGTCTGCCTTGAGATGTTGAGTCCCTTCCTAAGGGAGGATGGTGTGTGAGTGAGCCGTGGAACCCAAGCTGTGCTACCCACTCCCACCAAGGAAGGGGCTTCAGCAGCCCATTCATGCTCCTGCACAGTGTGTAACAGATTGTCTCTCTCCGAGATCTTGGAGCATGATGCTCAACAGTATCTCAACTCATTCCTTCTGTTTTTACAGGGCAAAGGCATAGTTCATAGCATCTAAAATGCAGCCAGAAGTGTAGGTGGCATCACTCATATATGCAAGAAATAAATTTGCTGTAAAACAGCAGCAGAAGCAGCATGTTTTACAGCCCTGGGATTAGGTGAGGTTCTAAATTGTAACAAGAGGACAGCATCTCATCTCTTTGTGGCTGCAGCTGGGGAGTCCCAGAGGGCTGAGGTGCTGCAGTGCCAGCTGGGCGCAGGGGGGTCTGCCTGGGATCCTGGGTTCAGAGCTCCTCAGCAAGCCCTGTGCTACCACACGTATCTACTGCAGGGTTCCCCACTGCTCTGGAGGGTCTCTCTAGAGACTGGAGAAAGGTGGATTTTGTTTCATTGGTATTATTATTATTGTTGTTGTTGTTGTTATTATTATATTTCCTTTAGTGTGGTTTTTTTTTGTTTTGTTGGGGGTTTTTAATTATTATTTTATCTTGTTGACAATAGATGCAGTACTATCCCCATTCTGCGGTTTAGCTGTCTTTTCTTAGATGTACTTTAAATGCCTTCTCTCACCTCATTAGATTAGCTTTAGATGAAACACAAATGAGTTGCTTTCGTTTCTTCATTGGAAGTAGGTGTCTTCTGACCTGTTTTGATGAAAAGAAGGTTATACTTGCTTAACATGTCACTGTGCCAGTCCTACCCAGCTGCTGCTTCTTCAATTTAGTTCTGAGTTTTGGGGATTTCCCTGACCTGCAGGCTCTGGAAGATAGTCTATAGACAAAGCTATTCCTGCTATTCTACCTTTTTTCCCCCTCCCAATTTAGATTAAATGGTTTGTAACATGACTGGTGTTACGTGTTTGTTAGAAAACACAAATACTTTCTTCCTCAGTACTGACATAAGTCTTTGACTTACAGTTGTAATACCTTGCTAATAAACTGGTTTAGTTTCAAATGCCTGAAGAACTATGGAGGATGATCTTTATTCTTTAATAGTAGAGTAAAAGATCAGTTCAGTGAGTTGTCACCTGATAACATTGGATGTACACTGGGAAAGTTTCCATCGACTTCAAAGGAGATAGGATCAGCCCCTCTCCCCTGGTATTTTGAAATTCAGTTGGATTTGAACATGCCTGCAGCTCAGGTGCTGGCGTTACCAATATTAGCCTGGCAATAAAATCAGTTAGAATTAGTATTTAAGGAAAACTCCACCTTCTGGCTCCTTTTCTATGAACTTTACAAACCTGAACTAGTCACTTGATGCCTTTGTTCCAGGATTGATTATTCGGGGTAAGCAAAAGGCTAATTAGAAAAAATAATGTTAAAAATATGCCAAACAGAAAGCAATGCTGTAAATGAGTTGATGCTTTCTCCTGTTGCCAGCATTCATCAAAATCAGTAAACTGTAACTGCATTGAAAAATGCCACTAACACTGCTTTAAGAATCAGGCCTTTGTTACTAATCAGATGTGAAATGCTGATTCCATGATTAAGTGGTAGTAAATACATGTTTCTCTTCTGTTTATGGATAGTGAGAGTATCCTGTTCATTCTCTATGGAAAGTGTAGGACTGTTCCTGAACCAGAGAGGACATCCCTCTCAGGCAGTGTGTATAACTCAAAAGCAGCTTTAATTCTCATCCATTAAGCGTCTCATTTTAATTTGCTCAAGAGAGAGACTGATAGACTACCACACTATTTAGTGATCTGGTGACAGGTAGTTAATTAAGTTTATATAGAGATAAATGGAGATGCCACCAAGTTTTAAACTGCTTGAGGCTAGCAGAGGTGTTCTTTGTTATACTAGCTATAATTGGGCCATGCATATCAGTGATGGTCCACCAAAATTCAGTACACGGAGCCCCACGCTTGTGCCTGGTTTGTGTTTGCTCACCTGCATGCCCTCTAGGTCTGTTCTGTGGCTATGCTGCTCCTGTGAGACATACAAGAAGAGAGTCTTGGATGAAGTTGGATTTTGTGCGTGTATTAGGAATGTTTCATAGGTCCTGTCGTGTCTACTAAATGTTTGTATATAGAGAAAATTCAGTTATGTGTGTAAGAACATGCACAATAAATGCTTTGCAGAGATACTAGGTTGTGTCATAGTAATTGTTGACAGTTTGCTCCGCAGCTTTGTGTCAGATTGAGTATCAATCTGCTGCTTTTTATTGCCAATATGAGACAAACACAGAAGTTAAGGCTGGCGTGGCCTGCAGCATATTGCCATCTTGCCTCCTGGTTGTAGATCTGATGCTGACAGCTTCTATTCAGATTTCTGCACTGTGATCCTGTGAAGGACTGTGCTCCATTTCTGTATCCACTATACCTGCAGTGACCCATTCCTCGTCATGTTTATTTACTATGTCTGCCACAGGGAATGTGATCAACAAAGCCCATTTAAAATCCCAAAACCCTTGTCTTCTCCAGGAGAAACATAAGCACCCTGTGTAGCTTGAAGTATAGCTGAAATAGCAAGCAAAATCTTAAAAACTGAATTGTTGTGCAAATTCTAATGGATTTGTGGAGCTGAATTGTGCTTGTTTCCTTGGACAGGCTCTGATCATCACACTGTGGGTGATTCATGGGTGAATCTCTCACGAAGAACAGGGAATGCAGGCTGCAGAAGGGGCTAGTGAAGAAGTCAGACAGTGCGCTTCCTCTGAAATTTGTGGATTAGAAATAGTTGCGGAAGTGATACAGTGTATTTTAAGCAACTTACAAAACATTATTTGAGGGATTAAAACTTGGATGCCGGGTGTACAAAGAATAGGGGAAGGCTTCTGGGAAAGCTGTAAGACTCTTGGGTGGCAGCCAGTACCAGCCTGCCAGTTGCTCCTGTCTATAATTATGCCAGCATTAGTGCTTTCATAAATCTTGGGAGAGAAGGAGCAGAGAGACTATTTCCAGGCTATTAATGCCAGGTTAATTAGAAATATCGGCCAGCCTCTCCAATTAGTGCCAATAGAATCCAAAATACCAGCCAGTCTGAGTAACTTGAATACCAGTTGGTCTCTGTGCAAGTCTGGGGAGGGTACAATGCCAGTTCAAGAAGAAAAATATATACAATATCAGAACTTGTACTGTTATAAAGATGGACGTATGTTAAATGTTTGGCAACCTCTGCAAAGTTTTAATCCACCAGTTGACAAATTGGAGTTTTCTTGGCCCATTGCTCTCACTTCAGGCATTGTGCTACAGATGAGAGAGATTTTCCAGGACTTGCCTTTTTAGCCAGCCGACTCTGTTCATTGCTTTGTCAACTACATGCTTAGCATTTGGTCGCTTTGTTCTTTTGGAGAAAAATCACACAAAAAGAATAAAAACCCCCAAAATAAACAAGCAACTGTTCTTAAGAAAACAAAAAGAAGTGTTTTCAAATGCTTTACAAATAGTGAAGTCATTAAAGACTTAGAGAAAAATTTATTTAATGCACCTAAGCCTATAAAAGAGAGTTTGCATGGGGGGGGGGGGGGGGGGGGGGGGAATTCTGTGCTTAGTAGTCCTGCACTGATGAATGGGTATTCTACTAAAAGATAGGATTACTAATTAAGTTTTAAATACATTATTGCTGAGCTGGGAAGTATGGTGACCTATTATTTTTGTCCAAAAGGAATTTTATCATATAACTTTAAGGATTTTAGATCTGAAAAAGTTTTCTCTTTTACAAAAGACTTTAAGATTCATCATTCTCTTCCAATTCCACCATTCCCCCACATAATTTACTTGAGTCACACAGTAATGTTACAGCTGGAGCAGGTGGATGAAGTTGAAGACTGTATAAAACCAAGTTCTAGAACAAGTGTAGGATCACATCTTATAAATAGAAGTAAGTTATGGCTATCTGCCAGTGTGCTAAATGACCCTTCAGTGTCCTGAAATTGTGCCATGATGGAAGTCTGCATGATTGTTTCTAGTTTGATAAACGTATTTTGGAGACATACTGCAAGTATTTTATGTCTTTCTTCCTTATGGGCTGCAATGCGCATGAAAAGAAGTGGAAATTGACCAGGGGCTGGTGAAAAACATATGTCCCACTCAGGCATTTTTGAGATTTTGGGGCATTTAAAGTTGATGTATTGAGTGTGGAGGAAGAATGGTGTGTGAGAGGGCACACAGACCCCAAGGAGGCAGCAACAGGTGAGGCTGCAGTGAGGGACATTTGTGTGAATTATCTTACTGTTAGTCTGCTTAGGCATAGAAACATCAAATCTTCTTTCAAGCTTTGTATGCCAGGTGAAATAAGTAGCTTTGTCTATGGGCAGATGTTCATTTTTATTTTATCTCAGTAAAATAGACCTGTAGACAGGTGCCAAAACCGGCGAATGCTATAGCAGAGCTCTTAAGTCAGAAGTTGCAGAGATGGCTATAACTATCTCCTGCGCCAGTTCAAGCTCACAGGTGTGCTTTGTTAGGTTTCTATCCTGGTGTGCTTTTGGGTTCTTTGTAATGTGATTATGCATTAATTTTGTGTTCAAGTATTGAAATTAAAACTCCTTTAAACTGCTTCAGCTCAGGGAGAAATTATTTATGTGGAGCTGAGCAGTTTATGCCCTTTCCCCAAAGGATTTCAAATTGACCATTTCCCATGTGTTGCACAGGATGAGACCAAATATTCTTTGTTTTCCTGTGGTCTGTGTCCTGCAAAAAGCTCAGCTTTGTTTTTACCCCAAGGGTACCGGGTTGGGTGGGATTGAAAAGGGTTTTGGTTTCTTTTAAATGTGGCGGGGAGGTAGAGGACTTCTGAATGTTCATGTCCTCAGCTGTACTGGTTTGTAACTGAGGAAGTACTTGGGAGCTGGGGAAGTGTCTCAATACCTTCTCTCACTGCTGCCCCATCTTAGGTTTGTCAGGGATCTTCATCGCTCTGGGTCATGTTGATGTGAAGCTCCAATGAAAGCTCTGTCATCCAAGTTTCTTAAGAAAGTTACATGCTTTCTAATAAATCCTCTTTACTCATCCCATGCCACGTGCTCTGAGAACTGGGATGGTTACAGAACCTGGTACCTTAAATATCCCTCCATCTATTTTGCCCTGAAGAGCATGGGGTTCAAACCCAGGCACGTCCTTCTCGGTGGCAGCAGCTGGGGTTGGCCATGGGCTGGACCGTGGGGAGCGAGAGCCCTCTTGTGGGATAGAGTGTTTTCAAAGGACCAGAGAGAGTTTACGTGGGATTTGAGGTGCAGAGCGTAGCACTTACGAGAAATGTTGGTTGCAGCTTTCCTATGCTCCTGTGACCAGGTCGGTTCAGAGATTAATTTTAACTTAAATTTGCACGCTTTTTTGTTAATTAGTAGGATAAATAGCGTTTCAAGCAGAATGACAAAAGATGTAGGTACGTCTCACGAAGATGGGAATCTGGCAGCAGATTGTGTGTGTTGATTCATATTATTTTAGGTAGCATATCAGTGCTGTCAGTGGCTTGCACAGCTTTCTTTGTACACTGCCTTATGAAAGCATCTAATTCTAATGTAATTTAACAGATCTTTTTAAAGTAAGAACCATGTGGTTTTGTTTCATAGCTATCCGATTACAGATTTCTCTCTTTCTAGGGAAAGAGGAACAGTGGTTTCAGAGAATGCTACTTTGGAAGCCAGAAGCATTGCAAGTTGACTAAGCTTTGTCCTGCTTTGGGTTACACCTTCCGATTAGCAGCTCAGAATGATGTCGGTACTAGGTAAGTTGCCCAAGGTGCATGCTTTCTGCAGAAAAAGTGGTAATTGAAAAGTTTTAACTATCAATGACAGAGTAAAGAGGAATTTCTGGGGAGATTTGGGGAGGGGTGGTGTGTTTTTTTCTCTTTATGGTTTTGTGTTAAATATCTGACATTTGCTTTATTATTAATCTCTTAGAGTAAGTCACAGCTTCCCTGGTGGTAACATTTATCTCCCAGGGAATTGCCATGTACCTTCAGCATGATGAGGTTAGCCTAAGAAGATAGGCTTCTTTTGAGGTGTTAAATGGTGTTTTGTGGTCTATTCCTAATACAAAAAGAATACATCTGTTATGTAAAATCCCCACTAGGGACCTCTGTGAACCAAGAAAAACAAGCAGGAGGAAGTTAAGTTACAGATTTTGAAAGGAATCTTGGTGTATTTATTTTTTCTGGTTTCAAGCAAAACCCTTCTGTCTTTTTTCAGCAGTACAGTCCCTTCTTTCTTCCACAGGACTGGCAGATCTGGCTGATGGGGTGGGAAAGAAGGGTGAGAGAGCCAGGACCGAGAGAGAACAGGCACATCCGTAGGCCTTGAAAGATGGGTTTCAGGTTCTGCTTTTCTTTGCACATGAAGAGATGTGCTCGAATGAAGATAATGAGCATTCAGACTTACTGCAATCCTCCAGGAGCTTCTGGGGAGCCCTGGGCTAAAAGTTACACAGCTGAGGACCAGAGTTTGCCCAAAGAGACATCAGTCATGCTGCAGGGGCTGCACGCTCCTGTACTTACAGAAGGAAAGTAAGCCAGGAAGAGTTTAGCTGTGAAGAAGCTAAACATCCAGTGCTCTTGTTTACTCCTTTATTGTCCTTCGTAGCTAAACAGGATCTAATCATTATCACAAGGACAGAAAAAGAAACAATGTATTTTACTCGGAGAGATTCCTGTATTGTTTGCTTTTCCAGAACACAAGCCTCTTAGTAATATGTAGCTTTAAAAAGTTTCTTCATCTGTGTTCCTGTGTTCTCCCTATGAGATGCACTGGGACTGTTCATGTGTGCAGGAGAGTCCTTTTTGCCAATTTCTTGCAAGATTGCTTCCCTTCTTATTGAAATAATTTTTGATCTATAGAGAGAAAGAGGCTTGAGCTGGATCTGCTCAGTGTAACTCGGACTGCCGTTTTTGTGCAAAGTTCCCCGCTTTAGCATCTCTTTACCATATTCCAGATTTTTAAATATCTTAGGGCATGATTCAACCCTCCCTCCCTTTCTTTGTTCTTCTCTCTCCTTTTTTTTTTTTTTTCCTGAGGCTACTGGAGGGGAAAGTGAACTAAGAACTATATTTATGATGAGCTGCTCTGTGTTAATCTGTAAAGATAAGCACCAACAGCACGTGGCTTATTTTTATAGACAGCGCTCAAAATTATAACATGATAATGTCATCCAGCACTTTGTGTCATAAGACAGGTTTGGTTGGCAATAATGCTTGTGGACCTACCATTTAAGATGGTTATTGCCTTGTTTTGGGGTTAGTGGGTGGGTTTTATAACTATATATATAAAATAGGTGAATTTTATATATATATATATATATAAACATAGGTGGATTTTATAGCTGTAAGAATATTTCGACAAATATGTTATTTTTGCAAAAGAAGACTCAGGAAAAGGAGATGTGGCGTTTTGTATTTATTAAACTCATGCCACGACTTTAACAATCAAAATATGTTTTTATTTTGGAAACAGAGGTTTGCAAATTGCAAGAATGTTACCTTCAGTTGAGAGTTCTGATGTTGTTCTCCTGAAAATTTGCCAAAATTTGTCCATTTTTAACTTCTGTTCTCAAATTTCCATTATATGTAATATATTCAGCATGGAGTCTTAAGAGAACTCTTACTACACTTGCTTGACACAACTGCCTATTATGTTTTAAGCCATTGTGTGCTGGGATTTAGAATCATAGAATCATAGAATAATTAGGGTTGGAAAGGACCTTAAGATCATCTAGTTCCAACGCCCCTGCCGTGGGCAAGGACACCTTACGCTAAATCATATCACCCAAGGCCTTGTCCAACCTGGTCTTGAACACCGCCAGGGATGGAACATTCACAACCTCCCTGGGCAACCTATTCCAGTGCCTCACCACCCTAACAGGAAAGAATTTCCTCCTTATATCCAATCTAAACTTCCCCTGTTTAAGTTTTAACCCGTTACCCCTTGTCTTATCACTACAGTCTCTAATGAAGAGTCCCTCCCCAGCATCCCTATAGCCCCCCTAGAGAAGGCCCCCTATAGAAGATAAGAGCGTGTATCTCCCCTGTCGCAGATGTTCTCTGATTGCAACCTGAGCTGTGCAAAGGGGGGACTTTATGCTCAGCTTAAAATGCAAAGAAGTTTGGGCAGGGAGAGTTGGAAGGGAGTAGAGCCAGCCTGGGAGGTTGGAAGGCATCTGTGTCTGCACCAGACAGCTCCTACATGATGCTGAGCGTGTATGGTCATGACTGGATAAATTTTCCTTGCTTTCCTTGGAGGAGGATGTCTGAAACAGTGGGACCAGATTTGCTGAAGGAGGCTGCTTTCAGAGGTGTAGCTTAAACATAAGTTGTATTCTGAGTTTATAAAAGGTGGAAGCTGTATGTCAAGTTCCACTTCTGCAAGTTGAACACTTGGGACTTTATTTCCTATGTTTAGTTCCCCTTTGTTACATGAGATTTTCCTCTACTTCACAGTTCATAGTAAATATTTTTAGGCATACAAATATTATTTTTTCCAATGTTATTGGGATGAAATCTGTAAAAATGACCATGAGGACACACACAGTCCTACATTTTTTGCTATTATTAGTTCTGGCATTTCCTTACTGGGTGCTCATATTTTAACATTTTTAACACTGTCTAGATTTTTTGAAAATGTGAAATACTTCTGTAAATACACTGAGGTTTGTTTATTTAGTTCTCTTTTGTTTGTGTGTTTTAACATTCCTCTGTTTCTGTGCAGTGGGTACAGCCAGGAGGTGGTGTGCTATACTGCAGGTAATATCCCTCAGACCCCTTCAGCCCCAAGGCTTGTCCGAGCTGGTGTTACATGGATCGCATTGCAGTGGAATAAAGTAGAAGGATGTACACCAGAGGAAGTGATTTCCTACACCCTGGAGATTCAGGAAGAAGATAGTGTAAGTACCATGTTACTATGAAGTATGCTGCACGAATTAGTGTTTTCACTTACTAATTCAAGATCATGGAGAAAATTGTGGATTGCAGCTTTGGAGGGTCTTTAGGACTACTGGGTACTTGGCAGGACAGAGCTGTGTGATTTATTCTGGTCCACAGCAGAATTATGAATCCTTAGCTAAAAATCCGTGTTGTCATCCATGATCACTTCACAAAGCTTTACCCAACTCTGTAAGGTACTGGGCACCTTGTCCTTAACCAGCTCAGTCTGCTGTGTCCTTCTCACTGCTGCGTGGTGCCCTTGTGTTCTGTCATCTGCCACTTCTATTTCTGTAACATGTGTTAAACTGTCACGGTTGGGTTTGTGCTTATTTTACAGAAAAATTGTATTATTCAGGTCCGTTGCAACATCCTTCTAGAAGGAAAATTATTAAGCCTTGTGTCTTAGAAGTAACAATAATGATGATGAGAATAGTAATAATAAGCACTAAAATGTAAAGGCCCTTTGCTATAATATAGCTTCAGACTATAATAGAGAGAGCACTTCCTCAGAATCCTTAGTTGCGGATATTTGTCTGGTTTTGTTTTTTCTAGAATAGCATGTTTCACCCAAAGTACACTGGAGAGGAGCAAGCCTGTACTGTGAAGAATCTCAGAAGAAGCACACAGTATAAATTCAGGGTAAAATCTTTTTCCTCTTGTCACTGTGTAGTATTTTCTGTGTTGGGTTTTTTCCAGGAATGGTAGGGATCCTTTAGTACTACCTGCAAATTGGAGTCATCAAATGCAAATTTACTTTATACTGTGACCTAATAGATTAAACTGTTGTAGTTTTATCACAGGGGAGATGCTTATTGCTCAGTCTCTTTAAAACAAGCATAGTTCTTAATACCATGTACTGTCAGGTGTGATGTTGGAAAAGTGCAACTCGGGATGTGAAGTGATTGTAGTTTGCTGCATTGCTCCCCAAAAACCTGACCCATGGTCACAAAACCAATCTCACTTCTACGCAATGGAGCAAACGCTGTAAGCTCCATTGTTGTGCACAGCTTCCTTCCCCAGCTCAGTGGCCTGTCCTCCCCTGACATGCAGAAATTGAAGCTTTTCTATCTCATAAGCACATGTGGCTGGTTTTGGAGGTGGTTTTTAGCAGCAAGTGTTGGTGCCTCCTGTTCTATGGGTGATCCTTCCCAAGAGAGAATGCTCTGAAGTCTTTTTGCAAACACAAAATTCAGTCATCTGCCTCACTGCTGCCAAAGCAATCAAGCACAACACAAGTGCTGGGTGCTGCTATCGAGGAGCAGACAGTGTGTTTTTTACCAGACAGCGTGTGGTGTGGCTGTCTGTTCATCCCCATGGCCAGCCTGTCCATCCGTCCGTAGCAGCTCAGCAAAGCCAGGAGCTGTGCATGGCTCCATAAGGTGGTGTTTGGCTGTGCTGTCCTGAGTGCTGGCATCCCTCCAGAGATGACAAGGAGCTGTCTGTAAAGCCAATATCCATCATGCCAACATGAAATCGTATCTGGAATCAGCTTCATGTTGTTGTAAACAGCAGGGACTGAAGGATGCCATGGGTTTGTGTCAGTTCAGTCATTTGGCTTCTGTAGGCTATTCAGGGGCAGCAAAAAATACAGCTTTACTGATAGACTCATTTAAATCCTTAAAACCAACTTTGGATACTCTTTGACAGAAGGCCTTGTGAAGTTGTGTGAAGAACTACCCGAAGAATCGGAAAGTTGTGGTGTTGCTCAAAGATGGTGCCTTTAAAGTTCAGCATTGTAAAAGCTTCAGTGGCTGTCTTACAGAAAAGGACAGTTAGCGCTTCTCTGCAGCCCTGCTTTTGAATTAAACGTGAATTTTACAAATCTGAGTTGATACCAGAGCAAACTTGTCACCTCATGTCAGTGGCTACAAGCACAACACTGATCTGACTCAACACGGAGATGTTCTCTTGTTGCATGCGTATCAGCATTAATTAGCTACAGGACTTGGGGAAGGATCCCTAAAACAACACCAGCAAAACCAAACACAGACACCCTGGGATGACAGCAGTATTTTAAAACTTGTGGTGGGGACTACTGGCTTGTCTTTGAACCTGGGCAAAATACAGTGCTTTGGAGAACCCCCTTAATAATAAAGAATTACGGAGATAATTTAATTCATACCAGACAATGTTTGCTTACAGAGAAGAGACCTTGCTACAATTTTTGATGAAATAAAGGTTGGTTAATTGAAGTGGCAATGGCAGTGTAGTACATTGTTGTAAAGGCATTTGTTCAATACCAGGTGAGGTTTTGGCACAGAAGGGCAAATGATACCAACAGAACAACGTGCAGTAATTTCATTCTCTGAAATGTGTGAAGTGTCAGCACAGAAGGGAATCACCAATGGCTGTTCCTAGTGAGGTTCCACAAAAAGCAGTGCTGTGTATACTGTTTCATAATCTTATCAGTGACCTGGAAACAAAGTTTTATTTTTATTCCATGTAAGAGGATGGGGGACTCTAGGCTGGGGAGGCTGTGGCTCTGACAAGTTCCTCCTTGAACAATCAATTTAATTGGAATTTTCAGTTCCTGCCAGGCTAGTGCAGTCTTCAGCTGTATACATAGGGGAAATGTTTAAATATTGCATTACATTAGTAGCTCACTCTGATTCCCTAGAGCTGTTACTGGGATATTTGTCTAGCTCATGTATCTGGTGTTCATGGCAAGATGTCTTAAAGTGGAGAATAGTCAGAGAAGAACCGAGAGATGATACACAGGAGTTGATAGCGGCTTTAGTGACTTGTTTAAAGCAAGCATACTTTTTGGCCTTAAAAGTTACAGGTAGTTTTCCTCAGATGCCTGTGTTAGGAGAGAGGATAGAAATGACTGCTCCTGAGAATAACAGAGCTTCCCAAGTGGAAAAGTTCCTGCTAGCTTATATTTACAGTTAGCAATTATAATACGTATTTTATTACTCACTTCTTGGCAGTGGATCTTTGTCCCAGAGACTAGTGTGAGCTAATAGAGCTCTCAGCAGCCACAAAACATAGGACCATTTGGGGTTTCTTGTATGATCTTGATCTGCTCAGTCTCCTGGCTAGGTCCTCATGTCTTAGGTTAGCAACCTTTTTCCTGAAGTCAGGAGAAGGTGCTCTTGAGTAGAAACAAAGGATTTGGCTGAGAGTTTTCTTTGTGCACATCCTGCTCATTTCAGTGGTTGTAGATTATGTGTTTCTTGTTTGCATGTCATCCTATTTAAGCTTTTAATTATGATTACTGATACTGTGAATTAATTTGTTTTAAATAGCAATTTGAAATACAACCAAAACAAAAATAGCATAGTTGTTATCATTTTAATCTTTTATGAGTAAATAAGTGCCACATGACTCTTTTTTTAAGGGAAGAATAGCAGTGCTCTTGTCTTAAACATGTCATGATCTGTTGCTAGTGGGGGGAAGGAAGAAATCCATGTGGTTTGTAAGGAAACAACATGGCAATTTAACATCTGTTATTATATCCTACACACTTTGTTGTGTAGGGATGTGATATACTTTTCAGTTTAATGATATTTGTGCAATTGCTAAAACAAGTCTTATCCAGAACTGTCAGAAAAACAGTTACAATAAACAATGGTAAACTTGTGGTGGTTTTGTTTCAGCTGTTTGCTTCTAATGTGGAAGGAAAGAGTTCTCCCAGCGAAGTGTTGGTCTGTACAACAAGCCCGGACAGGCCAGGACCTCCAACCAGACCCGTTATTAAGGGGCCAGTAACGTCTCATGGCTTTAGTGTGAAGTGGGGTAAGCCAGTTCGGTTTGTCATAGTAGAGCTTTTCTGGGTCATAATAAATTCTAACAAAATTATGTAAATACAAAATATGTATTAGAACTTTGATTTTTCATGCTGCTTCTCATCCATAAACTTATTTGGAGAGCTTTCCAACTTAATTTGTTTTAACATTTTAAAAATTTTGTGGAAACTCTTACATTTCAGAATCAAAAATGTAGATTGTTGTTATTGACTAACTGGCACTCAAGTGCATCTTCAACCTTTTCACCTTACATTTCTTGTCCCGTTGCAGCATCATTCCAGCCGCTTCCTTCATCGATGGACAAGCCTCTATGCTGCATCTTTTTCAATGCTTTTTCCATAATTATGTTTGTGGCGTTATTATCCAGCTGCCTTATTCTGACTCATGCTGAAAACTAATGTCTGCTATATACTTATAATATAAATTCCTTAGTGTAGTTACTGTGGGGGAGTTTATGGAGAAGGAGCAGAATCAGAAAAAGCTTCTGTATCAAGTGTTATATTTCAGTCCTAATCTTGACAAATTACCTTATTTTTTCAGATCCTCCACAGGATAACGGTGGCTCAGAAATCCTGAAGTATCTACTAGAGATTTCTCAAGGAAGTCCAGAAGGTAAAGTTGAAACAAGTTGCCTCCATTTCATTCTGTTATGGCTGCTATAAAGAAGTTCTGACCCTTTGGGCTAATATTTTATTAATGCACTTATGCTCTACATATGATTGAAACTGAGTTATGTACGTGCAGGTTTTGTGAGAGAATTTTGGTTGGGTTTTCGGGAGGTTTTGGTGTGGCTTTTTTTAAGTATGCTCTTTTTCTTTTCTACTGGTAGAATTTTAGGTTCTATTGATGAACCTACTGTTGGATTTAATATATTTAATATGTTTTAAAAATACTTGTATATGTGTCTATGTATATGTATGTCTTTTAGGATAGAGTACCATTCATAGTAATATGAACACTTAATGACTTCCCTGAAATACATCAGTTGTGGATGACTACATTAAGGATTTTCCTAGACACTTCTGAACTTGTTGCATTATTCTTCTCTAAACTTGGATGTATCTCCTTTTTTAGCAAATCAGTGGGAAGTGGCATATAGTGGATCAGCTACAGAATATACCTGTACTCACTTGAAACCAGGCACTTTGTATAAACTCCGGGCATGCTGTATTAGCACTGGTGGACACAGTCAGGTAGGTATTGTTTAACGGTAAGGACTATTGGGTTTATATTTTTCAGAGATTTATCCCCTATTTTTGGTAAAAGATTTCTGTAAAAATAAGGTGAATATTTTTCCTGTAGCACAGTAAACCTACACTTTACTGATTACATTTAATCTTATGTTGCAAGTTGGTGAATTTTACAAGACTTCTGTCTACCTGATGAGATTTTTTCAGGCAGATTGCAGTATAATGAGATTAGGTTTCTTCAAAACCAAATTGTAGGTGTTTATACTTACACTAGAGAAGACCATGCTGTTTATCTGATCTGGCTACTTGCTTGAGAAAGGCCATAGACTTTCATGTACATGAGCCTGTACTGACAAGCTGGGCATGCAGTAGGGGTAGTTTGTTGTAATAATTAATTACCTTTCACATGTCTGAATTCTTCTTTAAATTTTTGGGTTCCATTTTCCAGATGCTGATTCTTGTCATTCCCTCCTTTGAATTAAAATAATTTCAGTGCCTACACTTTTATTCCTCTTGCTTTCTTTTTTTTTTTTTTTTTTTTTTTAATGATTGAGTACCTTAGGCTTGATATTATTATGAAAATAAGGAAAACTGAAATTAAGAACCCAATAACATTAGCCATCAAAGTTTCCTATGCTACAGTTGTGAGTATGCTAATGAAAGAACTCTATTATAAATTGCATTTATAAGTAACATGCTTGATAGCATCTCCTAGCCTTTATTGTTTAACATGAATTTCTAATAAGTGGTTGTTTTAGGAAACAATTTCTTGTGCCACTTTCTAATCATGCGTCACTTTGTAGGCAGTAATTGTACCAGAGAGTTAACTTTAGCTCTTGTTCTCTTCCAGTGTTCTGAAAGTTTACCTGTCCGTACACTAAGTGTTGCACCTGGTCACTGTCGGCCACCCAGAGTGTTGGGGAAGCCGAAGCACAAAGAAATACAGCTACAGTGGGGTAAGCTGGTAGAGCATTTCACTGTTGATGATGTGATGTTGATGCTTTGATCTTGATGGTTAGTTGCTGAACTTGCTTTAGTTTTATTTCTGTTGTTAGACCTTGTGAAAAGTTCCAGTGTATTCTGTTCACTGAGAAGTACAAAGTCAAGTGAAGTTTGTGCAAGTCAAAAATACATCTTCTCATCAACTGCTGTGGCTCAGTATTGGGTTTCTGAACTTAGCTGTCCTCCAGCTGTCTTTTAGGCCTGATACTGGGCTCCTATTTTTATTTTAGTTGGGACCTGTCTCTATATCAGATCTATAAAGTATCAGCTATTTTAGAATATCTGTACTTTTATTGCAAAAACACCATGTGATTCAAGATCTTTTTTATTCCTTTGTAATACTGACTTGGCAGATGCAGGTTGCGACTTCTAATATAGGACTTAAACAGGAGAGATTTAGGTTAGATATAAAGAAGCTCTTTACTGTGAGAGTGGTGAGGCACTGAAACAGGTTACCTAAGGAAATTGTGAATGCTCCATCCCTGTCAGTGTTCAAGGCCTGATTGGATGGGGTTTGGAGCAACCTGGTCTAGTGGAAAGTGTCCCTGCCCATGGCGGGGGGCTTGGAATGAAATGATCTTAAGGTCCTTTCCAACCTGAACTGTTCTATGATTCTATGACTTCTCTCAGAAATTCGAGTTAGAACATTTTGAGGATTTTGGGTGGCTTTTAAACCCTGAGCCACAGTATAACATGCAGAGTCCATTGGACTGCAATTTTGCAAAGAACTTGGACCATGGAATGATACTAGACTGCAAGAAAAATTGCACATTTTTAGAATACAATGTACAAGCCAGTATCCAAAAGATTGTTTTTTCTTTACCATGATAATCTTGCAGCATTCAGGATTCTTTGTTGCATCATTCATTAAGATAAATTTTAGAGCAGTATGATTTCTAACTGACAGATGCATCTCAACACCAGCATAAATTCCTCTGTGCATCCAAGATACCATGTTGTTTCCTGAATGCTTACGCTATCCCTGTTGTGGTGGAACATTGCTTTTCAGAACCCCAGGCGGGTTGATTCTGCGGTACTGTCTTGTAAAATAACATGCAAATAGTGTCAAATATATTGTTTTCATGGAGAAAAAGGTGCCCACAACAAAACAGATAACAGACATAGAAAACAAAGTTAGCTTTCCAAAAAGCTTATTCCAGGTGAAGCGCAGAGATGTAGAATCTCATAAATGTTAGCAGTGTGACTAATAAAGTTCAAGCATGGTGGTTGTTCGTACTTTTATTGGGTGTTAGTGGGGCTTTGCCAGAAATCCTACATACAAGCAGTAGTTTTGGAGTGCGCATGACCCACCTCCGCCTGTTTCCAGCTGTAGCCAGCAGCTAAGATTGGGTGAGAGAGCCACCATGTGCTTTCTTATTTTTCTGTCCCAGAAAGGGTGTATTCAGCGCTAGTCCTATGCTTCATGCAGCTTCCTATACATTTGTCTCCTGCCTCAGTGACAATTTCTTTGCATGCAACACCACTTCTGAGACTGGAGAAAAGCAGCAGAGTACTTTCTTTTTTCATCCTCAGAAGATGACAGTAACTACCGTGTTCTGCTTAAAAAGTAGATGGGCACCTCCTGGCGTCAAATATGACTTCTCAGGGTAGCAGATCATTGCCTTGGGGGAGGTGCTTCTCATGCATGGAATAATCTGACCTGGTGAATATGTAGGGCTAAGAGTAATTTTATTAATTTGCTTTAAAATTCTCAGTCATGTACATGGATGAGATACTGCAGGTAAGGCATCTATTGAAGAGGGTAATAATTTTTGGTAGTGTGCGTGTGTGTAGATATATGTGCAGGTATATATCTACGCACATGTACTTCTGTGGTATATGAAATAAAAAATTACCTTTCCTGGCGTGCATCCTTTGTTCTTAATGAATGATATGATTTCTTTCTAGATGTCCCTCCATCAGAAAGTGGCTGTCCCATCTCAGAGTATAGTGTAGAAATGACAGAACCTGAGGAAGTAGTTTCTGAAGTGTATCATGGACCTGATCTGGAGTGCACCATCAGCAACCTTCTTCCTGGAGCAACATACCGGTTCAGAGTGAGAGCTCTGAATGATGGTGGGGTACGTGCAGAGTGCCAGAATGTGCTTTGACTTTTTCTCACTGTGGTACTGTGTCCAAGATGGAGAGTGACTGTGTTAATGCTGGTGACCAGATAGGTAATAGGGAGATAGGCAAAAGAAAATGAAGTGAGAAATGCTTAAAGGAACTTCAGAGGAAGAGCTGCAGTTTTAAATCTGGTACTCTTTTAAAAAGAAGCTTTATCTAATAATATGATTTGACTGGCCAAAATCAGCTGCACCAAAACGTGCAAAATCCCTGCTAAAAGTCATATCTGCTTATGAGGAGACCTCTATATATTCCCCTTCCATCAAATTCTTTCTTTTTTCTTGGAAGATCTTATTGATTCAGTCAGGTTTGGATCCGTTACACTTGGCTTTGTAAGAGCATCTTTCCAAAGGCCTTTTATAAAGGCAATCCCAGCAAGAGTACATGGATGTTGATGTGTTTATTCCAAGGGAATCTTTATGACAGAGATAACAAGAAGGTTTAAAGTTATTCACTTACATGGAGTTAGAATCATAGAATAGTTAGGGTTGGAATGGACCTTAAGATCACCAAGTTCCAAGCCCCCTGCCATGGGCGGGAACACCTCACACTAAACCATATCACCCAAGGCCTCGTCCAGCCTGGTCTTGAACACTGCCAGGGATGGAGCATTCACAACCTCCCTGGGCAACCCATCCAGTGCCTCACCACCCTAACAGGAAAGAATTTCCTCCTTATATCCGATCTAAACTTCCCCTGTTTAAGTTTTAACCCGTTTCCCCTTGTCCTGTCACTATAGTCCCTAATGAAGAGTCCATCCCCAGCATCCTTGTAAGGCCCCCTTCAGTCACTGGAAGGCTGCTATGAGGTCTCCACGCAGCCTTCTCTTCTCCAGGCTGAACAGCCCCAGCTTTCTCAGCCTATCTTCATATGGGAGGTGCTCCAGTCCCCTGATCATCCTCGTGGCCCTCCTCTGGACTTGTTCCAACAGTTCCATGTCCTTTTTATGTTGAGGACACCAGAACTGCACACAATACTCCAGGTGGGGTCTCACGAGAGCAGAGTAGAGGTGCAGGATCACCTCCTTTGACCTGCTGGTCACGCTCCTTTTGATGCAGCCCAGGATACGGTTGGCTTTCTGGGCTGTGAGTGCACACTGAAGCTGGCTCATGTTCATTTTCTCATCAACCAACACCCCCAAGTCCTTCTCCACAGGGCTGCTCTGAATCTCTTCTCTGCCCAACCTGCAGCTCTGCCTGGGATTGTTCCGGCCCAGGTGTAGGACCTTGCACTTGGCATGGTTAAACTTCATGAGGTTGGCATCAGCCCACCTCACAAGCATGTCAAGGTCCCTCTGGATGGCATTCCTTCCCTCCAGCATATCAACCAAACCACACAGCTTGGTGTCATCGGCAAACTTGCTGAGGGCGCACTCAATCCCACTGTGTATGTCAGTGACAAAGATGTTGAACAAGACCGGTCCCAACACCAATCCCTGAGGGACACCACTCGTTACTGGTCTCCAGCTGGACATTGAGCCATTGACCACAACTGTTTGTGTGCAGCCATCCAGCCAGTTCTTTATCCACCCAGTGGTCCATCCATCAAATTGATGTCTGTCCAATTTAGAGACAAGGATGTCGTGTGGGACAGTGTTGAACGCTTTACTCAAGTCCAGGTAGATGACATCAACTGTTCTACCCCTGTCCATCAGTTCTGTAGCCCCATCATAGAAGACCACCAAATTGGTCAGGCAGGATTTCCCCTTAGTGAAGCCATGCTGGCTGTCACCAAGCACCTTGTTGTTTTTCATGTGCCTCAACATGCTTCCTAGGAGAATCTGCTCCAAGATTTTGCCAGGCACAGAGGTCAGACTGACTGGTCTGTAATTCCCCAGGTCATCCATTTTCTCCTTCTTGAAAATGGAGGTTATAGTTCCCTTTTTCCAGTCTTCAAGAGCTTCACCTGACTGCTATGATTTCTCAAATATGATGAACAGTGGCTCAGCAGCTTCATTTGCCAGCTCCTTCAGGACCTGCAGATGGATTTCATCAGGTCCCATGGGCTTGTGCACGTTCAGGTTCTTAAGATGATCTCGAACCTGATCCTCTCCTACAGTGGGCGCAAGGTCTTCATTCTCACAGTCCTTGCATCTGCCTTCCAAGACTTGGGTGGTGTGATCAGAGCATTTGCCAGTGAAGACTGAGGCAAAGAAGTCATCAAGAACCTCAGGCTTCTCCAAATCCTGTGTAGCCAGTTCTCCCAATAGCTTCCAGAGGGAGCCCATGTTGTCCATATTCTGTCTTCTATTTTCAGTGTACCTGTAGAATCCCTTCCTGTTATCTTTCACATCCCTAGCCATGTTTCATTCTAACTGGGCCTTAGCTTTCCTAACCTGGTCCCTAGCTTCCCAGACAGCATCCCTGTATTCTTCCCAGGCTCCCGGTCCTTGCTTCCACCTTTTATAAGCCTCTTTTTTCCTTTGAATTTTCCTCAGCAGCTCCTTATCCATCCAAGCAGGTCTCCTGGCCCTCCTGCTGCACTTCCTTCTGGTTGGGACACAACACTCCTGAGCTTGTAGCAGGTGATCCTTGTATATCAACCAAGAGTCTTGGGCCCCCCTGCCCTCTAGAGCTATATCCCATGGAACCTTACTAAGCAGGTTCCTGAAGAGTTCTGTTAAAACTTAAGTTAGGTATTAGAAAAATACGCAAGACTGTTAAACTGTTTTGTCTTTAAAATGTCCTTTTTTTTTTTTTTTTTTTTTTTTTTTTGTGAAACACAAAGTAAATACATGTGGAAAGATTGGATTTACTTACTGGAATGGAAGCCATTGCCCGCCCTGTAGTTTTGGATATATGATGCCTTGCCTTTTTTTTTTTTTTTTTTCTCATTTTGCTTTAATGGTAAAACAGTGTTTAAAGTTGCAAAGCATTTCTGGTCCTAGCCTTTGTTAAATGAGGTGTCTGGTTTGGATTTTGATTGGGGTTTTTTACCAACCAAGATGCAGAATATAGGGGGGTGTCCTTTGCCAGTTGCAAACACCTTTCTTCCTCCCATTCAGAAAACGGAAGTAGTCAATAAATGAGATTTTTTGGAGTGTGCATTCTTTGTAATTCAAACAAAGTGAGCAGTTTTAGCCTTTCTTAATAGCATAAATACTGATACATTTTGTGGAGGTTCATACATTTCTGGGGTTCATAATTTCAGTGTTGTTCAGCGCTTGTAGTGGCTCATTTTTTTCATACTTGCTAGTATTGCATTCCAGAATAAGTAAATACCAGTGTTTTTCCTCTCATTGCTTCCAGCAAAGTTCCTTTGTTCTGGACAATGATTTTTAATTAGCTTGGGGATGTGCTGAACAAACTTCATTATCCCACTCAAGAAGCCTCAGAAAAAGGCTATTTCTGTTGTTATCTCTCCCGTCCTCACACTGCTGGCTGAAGACAGTTTTCCAGACTCTTGAAAATTGTCTTTTCTTTTGCTAACATGCATTTAAATTACTCTTCTACCAAGGGCTCAAAAGTTGTCTGAGCAGGTGGCTTAGCTGCCTGTGGAGCTAGGCCATAGGCAGTGTGTGTGCATCACGGCCCTGCATGTTGAACCCAGGGCTCCATCACTTGCTGACCATTCGTAATTAACATGTAGCAGGCATTTTATATAAAAGAAGCTGGATTTGGACTCCAGTATGTGCTTTACTGTTGCTGTGCTCTTTCTTAACATCCATGAGAAGTCAGTTATGCTGGACTATTTCACAGACATATGAACACATTAAGGTAAGGTAGAGGGACACAAACTGCTCCTCAGTTGCTGAGTGCACATTCTCACTCTTAGGTAAGTTGGAGGTGGCTTAGGCTCTCATGGGCACTCATTGCCACTTAGGAGGATTTACATGCTATCTGCTCATACCTGAACTTACCTCACCTTTTAACATTGCGGTAATTCACCTATCTCATACTGAGCTCTGGTGCCGAATGTTGGAAGCCTCGTCTACCTTTGAGAAAGTTTATTGCAAGTTTGTGTGCTGTTCTTGGAAAGCCTTTGAAGAATGTGAGATGGGTGTATGCTTATATATTAATGTACAGACACCTTGTTCCCATCTAGTACGGGCCATATTCAGAAGCTACAGAAGTCACCACAGCAGCAGGACCGCCTGGCCAGTGCAGAGCACCTTCCCTGTCCTTTCTGTCCGACACATGTGTACTTATAAGCTGGGAGGTAAGTTGGGTGCCCTCATTGTTTCATTTTCGTTTTGCTTCTCCAAACTAATATGGCCACTTGGAAGCTAGATTGAGAGCTATTCACTGGTTTGGAACTATTTTTTGTATTAAAAAAACCCTTTGTGGAAACTCTTCTGTTGTAGAAAATCGTCTTCTCTACTTTTCTCCATAAAAAATTACATAAAGTTGATTATGAGGCATCTCATAATCAGGATTCAGACACAAGACCTCCCTATACTGGCATCAGATGACAGAGGGCTGGTTGGGTAGAAATGCTCTCTACAGCCTTTTAGCATGTCAGCATGTCCTAGGGTGGAATTGTGAAGGCAAATATTTGATTTTGGCTGCAAGTGGAGTCTCCAGTATGAAAATAACTGCACAAATGCTTATGATGTACATTTTTTCCTCAAAAGTGTTTGTCTCTTCCCCAGATACTTACTTTTGTTTTAGTTTGTGTTCATTCCTTCTCCATTCTTCAGAACCTTGGACATTGGACTCTTAAAATCAGTCTTATCTGAAATGCTGAGAGGAGTTAATAAGTGTCACTAAAAAAAAAAAAAAAAAAACCAACAAAACAACAGAAAATCATGTAATTAAGGAAGAAAGGAAAGACGTTGTCATAAAGAACATGATACGGAGTAATGGGGCTGTAGTTCTGTCATAGACTGCCTTTGAAAACCTAGTAGCCGTTCCAGCCCTGCATCAGTTGGGTCCTTCCATAAAGGGATGCCCCTGGGAGAAAGAAGTTGGTAACATTCATCAGATGCTCAAATAAATAAATTGTGCTAACAACCATTTCTAGATAAAAACATAAACTGAGTTTAATTTTATAGTGGAGTAGGTGCGGTTTGTGTAGGTTGAGGATATTTGTTAATATTTCTTGCAACATTTTGTGGCACTAAGCTAGAAGTCACACTGAACTTTTAAATGCTACCTTTTAGTCAGAGTATGAATGTACAGGCATTTGCTTTTCCCAGCCATGAGCCAATGCAGCAGTGTTTCTGGTAGGCTCTGTGTTTATATGCAGGATATATTTGTTTGTTCTAGCTAAAAATGAAGCTGTGGAAGGAGTAATGTGGTTTGCAATGGTTATGTTTTCTTAAAGAGTCTACCATTTTTTGGCTGATATGAATATGAAGGAAAAACAGTAGAGGACTGTGGAGTTTTTTGTCTGGCTACAGAGCACACCATGGTGTCCACTGTACCTTTTTTGCACCTTGATTTAAAACACTGGCTTAGCAGTTCTGAATGCTGCTACTAAAATAGCCGGATGCTCAGAGGCAGAGCTAGAGAAGCCCCTGTGCGTGCAGAGGCTGGTCACTGTGGCGTGCAGTGATGCCCTGGATCTATTTACTGAAAATCACTCCTTGCATGCTGTAATCACAAAGTCTTTGTCATATCCTAGGCCACAGTTCTGCACGTAGAGCAGTGATTCTCTGAGCTGCTTCAAGCCACACAGTGCAGTTCTAGGTAGTTCTGGTAAAAACACTAAGTATTTTTGTTTTGGAACCTTGTCATTATTGCTGCAGTAGCTCATCTCCAGCAAATTCAGGTATTTATTCCATGCTCCCCTAGACTTCAGGATGATAAAAGCATTGCCGTGAGGACATATGGAACCCGTAGGAGTGTCGCTGTGGACATTAATGTACCCAGGTCCACAGTCCCATGTCCCATACTGGGACCATTTGCTTGATGGGAGACTTTCACTGAAAACTGCAGACAAGCTTTTCAGTTGTTGAGGTTGTTCTTTTCTCAGTAAGTTTTCTCAGTGAGTAACTACTTCAGCATTGACAGGTAGCTCTTCCACAGCTGTGTTTTGATCACTCGGCTAGACTACACTAGATTGATGGGATTTTTGTGTTCTGCGTGGTTGTGTTTCTGCCAAGCCAGTGGAGAGACAATTTATTCCTGAGTATCCAGATGAAAAGCAAAGTAGCTGTGTACACTTTCTCATTTCTGTGAATTCCCGTCAGGTAATTTCTGCGCAGAATTGGACTGTTTCAGTAACCTAGTAGAGAAACTAATTCAGCGCTTTTCCCGTCACAGCAGTAATGGTGTATTAATTTAAAAAATAGGTTGGTTTGTTTCCCATGTACTTTATTCCATACTCAGCGAAACACAGAGATCTGAACTGAACCTCATAAATATTTGTGTTGCAGAGTCTTGAATGTTCTGGTGCTGACATCTCTGAATACAGATTAGAGTGGGGAGAAGATGAGGAATCTCTAGAACTGGTATATAATGGCACAGATACCTGTTTTGAAATCAGTGAATTGTCAGCAGCAGCGCATTACTGCTGTAGGCTACAGGTATGGAAGTTACGAGGTTTTGCATGCTTTGCAATCTAAGATGTAAATGTTTTCTTTCCACTGTGTTTTTAGTTTTATCATTAGCCACTATGAGGTTATGTGCTTTGTGAGTCAGAAGGTATGTTTATTTTAAATAATGCAGACTGTTGCTATATAACTGAACAGTTTAGATTCTGCACAATTCAAAGTGATAGAGAGTCAGTGTGACTTTTACCTCTCAAAAGTTGCTCTTCTGTATCATGTGATTTATTTCAGTAAATAATGCTTTTAACAGCCACTTTGCCCTCTGGTATTAGACCAGAATTATGTTTTAGAAAAAAAAAAAAATTTTTCCTTGATAATGAGATGTAACATCTACCTCCCAACTGAATGTTGAAGATTCTCTTAGCTTAAATAGTAAACTCAACATCTGTTTCATTTATCAAATAAAGCGAACCAGCTGAGTAGATTCCAATGTATATAGGAGGTGGTAACTGCCAGAAAGTGAGTCCTCATCTTTATAATTTTTTCTCTTAGGTTTGTAAGAGAGGATTTCATACAGAGTCCCTGTATGATTTCTTTTTCTTTGATCTCTTTCTCTCCTATTATTTTCAATAAAAAATAGCAGAATATATTTCTTTTATATATATATGAAAATAAAAATACAGCAAGCATTTCTCCTTTAAGTCTACTGAAAAATAAATGAAAAATAAAGTAAGTTGGAGTGAAGTAAAAATACTTTTTACCCAAGACACTTTTCCACAAGATTTATTTGTATGTGAAGACAGAATACCACCAGTAACCCAACCAAAAGTTCATGTATCCACCCAACTGGCAACATGTGGGCCACCCAGGATTATTTCTTTGATCAAGGACAACATGCTTCTGTCGAGTGTTTCATTCTTGGGTTTGGTTGGGTTTTTTTTTTAACAGGACATAGATTTTTTAACTTTATTTTTTTTTATTTATGAAGTAGCCTTTGAGCAGCTGGCCAGCAGCCAAAGAGCTAGGGCCCCACATCTCTTAAGTACGCTCAACTGCATTTTCTGGTCATAGCTGAGTGTCTACCTTGCACTGGCACTGTTGAGGAAGGCGAATTGAAAGAGCATGTGTGAGTGCCTTGGAAGTCTGAGCCAGAAAGTGCCTCTTGTTTGCGCAAGAGGGAAAGCATTCAACATCCACTGGGCAGGAAGGAGACTGTGAGACCACTTCTGCGGTGAGCAGCAGGGAGCTGAAGGAGATTTTCATGTTAAAAATAGAAACAGCTGGCTCTATAGCACCTTTGATTTCGAGTGGGCATTCATTTTAAATTACCTGCCACAAAAATGTTGCACAACTGTAGCCAGTTTTTAACACAGCCCATATCTAATTCAAAGGCAGAAGTTAAATGAAATGTACAATGGCATTAAGACATTTTCTTGAAGTCCATCAGTGACCCCTGCATTACTTTGTAGAGGGCTTCATCCTCTGGATCTCCTCTGTGTATTATATGATTGTTATAAGATACACTGGAACTTTTAAACAATTACACACAAAAGAAGAACCAAGTATGTATAGCAGACAAAGATGGAAAGTTATATAGTTACAGAAATTTTAGTCTTTTAAAACAAAACTGAGAGGTTAATAGCTTGTTTTCTTATCTGTTAGAAGCTTTAAAAGAAAAATCTTTTGCTTTTTTAGAAATAAAGATACTCCCAACCGCATTGACTTTGCCTTCCAATAAACACACAGTATTGCTACCTCAATCTACAGTAACTCAATAAAAAGGAGAGAATTGAGCAATCAGGCATATATAACTGCAGGGCAGACAATTGTCTTTACTGTTGCTCAGCTTTTTTCCTGTAATGAATATTCCTGAAAAAAAATTGTGACTTCTGCAAAGGGAAATATTGTGTCATTTAGGGGTGGTGGGGAGAAGTATCTAGGAAGAAAAGAATAATGAAATTCCCACTGGTTATGATGATGAGATTCACCAATAAAGCAGTTAAAAGCACCACTGAAAATAAATTGCTTGGAGCAAGATACAGATTGCCAAACGCTGGTTTAGAGGTAAGACAAATAATGTCATTGGCAGACCACAAAACAAGGCTCACTTTTAACAGCTCTAGGAGTGCTTCACAAAATAAAAGATGACCCTGGAGCAGGATTTGTTTTGAAGGGCTTTTTAAAGGCTGACAGATATAACTTTATTATCTCTTTCTTCAATTGAACAAAATGCCTCCTGGAGAAACAGAACACAGCTTTGCGTTTGTATTATGCATAACAGAACTAAGTCATTTACTACAGTTAATCATAGATAAGAAATCAAGCAATTATTTGATGTGTCCTTTCATTGCCATCATAGTTCTACTGGCAACGTTGTAAACCTGGATTTTCTAATTAATTCTCATCTGGTGGGAGAATCTGGGCTCACTTTTCCAAGCACAGAGGAAGTAAGGATGGTGGACAATGCTGGGCAGTGTGGAAGCTGCTTTCAGAGGTCTGTGCCTTTTGGACCTCATTGTAGCTCAGCCTGTACATAATATCCTGTCATCAGGTCTGGCTGTACCTTGTGGGCTAGCAGCACACTGTACCATATCAGGACAAACTCAGCTCAAGGGAAGGTAGTATGGTCCCTTGCATGCCATTCATGAGAACCTAGTGTTTCTAAGTAGCAGGCATGAGTCCTGCTTTAGAGACTAAGCTAGCAGTACTTCTCCTCTGAAGAATCCTTGCAACTCTTCCAGGTTGCACAGTTCGTTATTATGAACTTGATAGACATGTGAAAGAGAATATTTATCCTGTAAAAATACGGGTTTTTTTTTACACACAGGCTATTAACCAGGCAGGAGCTGGACCTTACAGTGATGTGGTAACCTGCCGAATCCCCGCATCTGTGCCTGATGCAGTCTGTACGCTCTCCGTGCTGGAGGATGAGCATGTGGATGCCTGTCAGCATTCACCCTCTGTGTGCCTTGTACTGAACTGGGAAGAACCATGCAATAATGGAGCTGAGATTACATCATACAACATTGACCTGGGTGACATCAGCATTCCAGTAGGGAATGTTACAAGTTATGTTATCACTAATTTGCTGCCAGAAACCTCATACCGGTGAGTACAACTTTTTTTGATGTGGTACAAAACTCTGAGGATGAGATCACGCACTTTAATTTTATGTAGAAAATGTTTATGGCATATGGATTCAGTTAGATAAACAAGTAAACCAGCAACCAAACCAACCAACCTGGGGAGAATGGAAATCTGCAATAATTCCTTTATGGAATGAATTGCGGTAGTTCATGTTTAAATATTGCTTCATCCCCACCTTCTTCCTCTTTCTCCTCTCCTTGCATATCTCTGACCTTTTTAAGTTGCTCTTTGAAGGTGAGGTTACGCTGGTAGGTAAATAAATTTCAAAGATGGGAAAGTACTAAAATTACAATGTCACATCTTCTGGTTTTTCAGATATATAGTGTTACTGTTTCAGGGACTTATATTACAAACTATATTGACCCCAGTGAGGGGATAGCAGTGTGCACGCAATGAACTTTTATTTGTATAACAACAGCTATTTTTTTTTTGGCTTAGCACATGGAGATGAGTAAAAAGATAATGTGAATTTTAAACCAATTTCTTCATATTTCTTCAGAGTCTAAATTTCTAAGTGACATTGCCACCATTTTAGTATTACTGTTATGTTCAGGCTCGTATGTTTTTTCCCTAACTGCCAATTAAAGTAAAAATATGGTTCAGTGCAGACAATGAACAGCAATACAGCAGAAAATGTGACAAAAGAAATTCTATTTAAAGTACTGCTCTAATAAAAACTGAAATCTGATTATCTGATTGCCCAGTTGTAAAATTAGACATAGTACAGATCTTCTGTAACATGTTTCTTTTTTGTTTGTATTCAGTGTCAAAATCCCACAGGTCTTGTGAAGTTTTAATCAAAAGTTCATTTCTCAGACTTTATCATGTACCCAAAACAGAGAACTTCTTGTAGCAAATACACAAATATGTGTATTAGAAGTTATTTAAAGTGGGGAGCTTATGTTGCTTCCAGTGCCTAGTACTGTAGTTCCTGATCTTTGCCTAAAATATTTAGGTTTTAAAACCATGTAATAAAAACTAAAGGTGTAGATTTATTTATGTATTTATATATATATATATATATATACCTCTAGAAATCTGGAAAAAAAAAAAAGGCAGAATAGGAATTTGGTGATTCAGAACCCCTCTGTTCCTGATCACTCATAAATCCAGGACATGTCAATATGTTATCATTTTTATTGCCAGTTCTTCAGTGACTTGTAATGCTGTGATCCTTTTTTGCAAAGGCAGTAATGAAGTAAAAGTTTTCTCTAGTAGTCTTCTGTAGTTATTTAAGATCCTAATTTTGTGGTCAGTTTGATCTGGCATTGCTGTCGAAGGAAGCCTCTTGCATTGTGTCCTCCTTTATGCCATCTAAGGGCTATTACACCATTCCACACTGTAAAAACTGGTCTTTTTGAAAACTAATCATACTTCTTACGTTGTAAATGAACAGAGAAGAAAGGAAGGGATAGAAAAGGATAGCACCACCTCTTCTAGCAGCTGTGCTCTAAGCCAGTTCAAAGTGTTTGTGAAACTACTACACATGAGTAAAGCTGCACAACAGTTTGAGCAAATTCAGGTTGCTGTTGTCATGACTATTCCATCTGTATGTTCTCACACGTTTCTCACTCTCTGCTTTGGCATTGGCACTGGCACTGGTACTTTATGTGATCTTACTCTAAGCCAGACCAGGGAACCCAACTGATTGCAGACTAATCAAAAAGCAAATAAATCTAATAAGAAGTTGATGAGTTTGTCTGTTGACTGGCCACTGAGCCATGGAACTTCATCCTCTCTGGGCAGTCTCGTTACTCCCTGGTTTCTCCTCATAGCAGGAGTCAAAACATCTAAAGCAAAATGAGAGCTTTGAGCAACCCAGTCAAGACAGCCAGACTGGACCGTCTAAGTTCTTCACTGAAGTCTTCCTACTTCAGTCTCTTTTTTAGCTGGTTCTTGGTTGTCTACAGCTTCCTTCAGGGAAACATCCTTGTCAGGATGGAAATGGAGATACAGAATGAAAGGATGGGCAGGACATTACTGTTCTTTATAATCATGCTGCAGTCTTGTCTGTGAAGCTCTTACTCCTGTTGCTGTGAAAAGTGTTGTTACACTAACATTATACTGAATTTTTTTTTTCTTTTGCTTTCTTATTATTTTGTAAAAAGCATCATAGCAAATAAAATAATGTATTTTTAGTCAGGGAGTGTGGTTATCTCTGATCCGAATGAAAAGGCTAAAGCACAAGCATTAACTGCAACTGTTCTATATATTATTGTGAAACGAAGTTCCTACAAAAAAAACAAGTTCCTACCAAAAAAAACCAAAAATATTATGAAGAGCACAAACCAGTAGATGATTACTCAGAAATAATAATATATGAAGCTCTGTAATAAGAGAAAGAAACCCTCAAATCTTGCATGTCATGCCTATCAGGGAAGACAAGTGACTGCAGTGGAGTTGCAAAAGCATCTCACCTATAGTTTGAAGTATTTTTCTCCTAATGAAAATAGACATGTCAAAGTGTTTTTGCTGTCAATTGTTAACTCATGTTTCTTTTTCAAGCCTATCTTAACACCTGTCTTTCACCAGGGAACATCTGTATCTGTAAGAAAGATGTTTATCAAGCCGTATGCTAAAACATGATGGGTTTTTTGCCCTTCCTGTTTTAATCAAAGGACTGATGCAGAACATCACTGATTTCATTCTCTAAATTTGTTCACAGTGTTTTTTCTTCTCATGTCAGCTTTGTTTACCTCAACAGGCTCTTTTCTCTGTCACAAGTTTATCCCCTGCTGTGTTTAAAAGCAGCAAATGTGTTTTCTTCCAGGCCATGTTTTTCCTAGACTAAACAAGCCAAATACTGGCTTTTGAGATTCTGAACTCTTGCTGAAGTTTCAGCAGAATTTGAAATAAGTCAGCAAAGGGCTAATATGTTTTGGTTGCATTGGAATTTCACTGTCAATGCTTTTGTGGGAACCTGAAATTGAAAGCAAGTCTTGGCTATTAAGAATTTGGAAATGAACCTTGTTTTACATAGTGGTGATTCTAACAACATGTCTACATGTGTCCACCCCATTGAACTTGCTAGTTGAGGTCTGGCGCTGCTTTGCTACTTCCAGCTTCTGTGTGGGAATAACCATACATGAACAACTCTGAGTATACCCCAGCAAACTGCAGGCTCTTTGCTGAGATGGGCTCAAAGTTTGATGGTTTCTGTGTCTTACTAGAAAATCCAGCCAACATGCCACAAGAAGGATTTGCATCCCAAAATACATTCAAGGCAGGAGGAACTGGGGCATGCTTCTGCCAATGTAGGGCTGATTTCAAGAGGACTTCTCCGATGTCAGACGCAGATCAGCATTTCTTTTGCAAAAATCAGATGCCTCACAAAAGCACTGTATAAACATGGTTGCTGGTGAGCAGCTTCAGAAGTATGTTGGAGAGTTCCACAGTCTTTTGGTTTTATTGACGTAGCCATGTAGCTCTGTAAGCTCCAATTGTAGGGTAATAGTACTTGGACCAGTTTTCTGTGAACTGATATAACTAGAAGTGAGTT
This sequence comes from Pezoporus occidentalis, assembly GCF_034315485.1. Classification (NCBI taxonomy): domain Eukaryota; kingdom Metazoa; phylum Chordata; class Aves; order Psittaciformes; family Psittacidae; genus Pezoporus; species Pezoporus occidentalis. The sequence goes on from NW_026916158.1 coordinate 9,654,465, forward strand.
AATAAATATTCCACAATAAATAAGTATTAAACAGTAACAGAAATACCAATTTTCTGTTACACTCTGTTCCCAAGCTTCACTTAATGCTCTCCATAGTTAATTGTGCTGTGCTGTTGAGATACTTCACTGCAGAATAACTTCTGATATTTCAGAATGCTTGTTTTCTTCTGAAGTTACATGGTTTACAGAAATACATAGTAGCCTTATTAAATTTTAATAGAAACACTTAATTTGGTTCAGGAATAAAAACTCTAGACATTTTAGATTTCTAAACAGTATCTAAGAAAAGATATTGTAAGATGGAGAGAGAAAAGTGCACATGGATGCTCATGTTAGCAATGCTTAAGTGGGTTATAAAACAAAATTTATGCTTTAGAGTGTAAAATTAAGTCTTATTCCAGCCCCAGAACAATGCAGTCTGAGTGGGGATCTGCGGGGATGGCTTGTCCTGATTTGTTACAATCAAAATAGCTAGCTATGCCAACCACAGACAGTTAGTTCTATTTATCTTCTTCTTTCTCTGAAGCAGGCAGTTGTAGGGGTATACCATGTTCTGCCCTTCTCCCTTCTGCCCCTCCCACCTTTCCCAGGAACTTCTGCCTTCTTGATGGCTAATAGTTTTGAAAAGAAGCAACACTTCTTGCAGAGTCCTTTCCCATGAGAAAATACTGGGCTGCTGTGCACAGGATTTCCAGAGTAAATGGCATCTATCCAGCTATCCAAACTAGGCTGAACTGTCTAAAAAAAAAACAAAAATAAAAGCCTAACTCGTTTGCCCATCCTGTTTTCTCTTATTTTCAGTTTGATTCAACAAACTTTTGAAGCCTTTCAGGCTCATCTGTACCAATATTTCTGTTTACACAGTCCTCAAAACTCTTTCAAAATGCATATTTCACATTTTTGTTAAAATATTGTTGTTGATGTTACCACAGTAAAAGATGACAACTCTTCACTCGTTCCTATAAGCAGATTCTCATTGTGCAAGTTCTTAAACTGAGGTGCAGACAGGTAAGAGAAAGTGACAAAGCAGAAGCCAGAAGTCATTATCTTAAGAAAGAAATAGAATTTAGAAGATTGGCTCAATCTTAAGAATATTTCTGAATTAAAACTTCTTATGACTAGGTAGGTAGTTGGCGTGCTTTTCTTCTGAATGTCCTTAATGCGATTCAAATGGCTTGAGAGATTTTGTGCATCTTGTGAGAGAGTGGCTTCAGTCCAACTTTTATTTAATCTAACATATAGTTCACTGATGGTTAGTATTTCCACAGTTTGTGTAAGATGTGTAGATGGTTTGTGAATTTAACCTTCTTGGTTAGTTCTTTCCGGTAGAGTTTCATGTACTTAAATAATGTGCTTTGTGAGATGCTGCACACGCCAAAATAATACTGTTCTTTTGTCTTCAGAGATATTTACCAACATGGAGATGGGTTTCATGGCAATGACACCAGTGCTTTTGCTTAATGATTTCACCTAAATTTGAAAGGTCCATCACCTTTGTTAGACATCCACAACACACTTCTGCATTTTATTTATTCATAGTTACACACTTCATGTTATCCAGCTTGCACTTGTATCCACTCTTGTTACTTGTTCATGTGGTTAAAGGGACTGTCATTAGGTTCTGAGATTGCTTACCCAAATCTCTCTTCCCTCTGCCTCTACCGCATTTCATGGAATCATAGAATACCATGTTGGAAGGGATCTTGAGAATCATCTGGTCCAATCTTTCTTGACAAAAGTACAGTCTAGACAAGATGTCCCAGCACCCTGTCTAGCTGAATCTTAAAAGTGTCCAATACTGGGGAATCCGCCACTTCGCTGGGGAGATTATTCCAATATCTGATTGTTCTCATTGTGAAAAATTTTCCTCTTCTGTCCAACTGGAATCACCCCGGGATAACTTGTGCCCATTGCTCCTCTTAAAAAGGGGCTCTCCATTTTCTTTATACCATCCTTTAAATACTGGAACAAAGTTGTTATCTTCAATGCAGCTCTTACAATATAAACAGGATGATAATACTTGTTATGTTTACAGAGCCTAATATTTTGCCAAAGCAAAGCACTGGTAGCTGGGAGTGTCCAGTGTGTTAGTGATAGAGCAGTCTGCTCCAGAAGGCTGCTTTGTTTATTGAGACTTTTTTATACCAAGAATCTCATAAAAGCACTTTATTTAACATTTTTTTGTTGTTGTTCGTTTTAGGATCAGGATCCAGGCTGTCAATGAAATAGGAGCTGGACCATTTAGCCACTTCATTAAAGCAAAAACTAGGCCATTACCACCCTCACCTCCTCGGTTAGAGTGTGCTGCTGCAGGTCCTCAAAGCCTGAAGCTGAAATGGGGAGACAGCAGCTCCAAGCTTCATACTACCGATGATATGGTCTATATCTTGCAGATAGAAGACAGAAATAAAAGGTAAGCGAGATGAATCTTTTCCTTGTGTTAATGAAAATGAGTTCTGATTCATCATAATGCAGTTGTGATTCACAATAAGAAAAATATTGTTTTCCAGACTACTCCATACCTACTAATATATACTAATAAACTAATATTGTCTTAACAGGGATTCTGTGCCTGTAGTCTAACTGAGCAAATTATGTAACAAAGCTCTTGCTATAGAACAGCATAAAGCTGTACTGTTGAAATTTTAGCAAAACCCTGCTCCCCCACCAATAAAAACTAATACCAATCTTCATGGTCATAGTACTTAACCCTTTGGAATATGTAAGACAAAGATATTACACCCAACATGCTGTGTGTATTAATAAATCAAACAGTTACAAAATCAGAGGTCTAGGAAAGGCAAAACTAAGCAGAGCAAAATTTTTGGGCAACATGATGGTCAGTATTTTAAAGCTCTAATATTTCTGAGCATTAGGAAATATGAGCTTGGCATCAGCTTGGTAGCTACACAGTAATTATGAAATAAGGATTCAGCAGAGCTCATCCACCATGTTTCATTTCCCTAAAAATTTCTTCAAAGGCATGGAAGCTTTCAGTGTGCAAGAAACACAAAAATGAACATTAATCAGTCAGTGCTAAGCAAAAAGTATTTTCCCACGCAGACTTTGTATGGGAAAGATTTATAATGTAGCTCTAAAGTTGTGATGAGATATATCAATAAAAAAAAGGAATGAAAGACAATATTGTGAGTATTGCCTAATGGTCTGAGCTCTTTAGTGAATAAATATCATAGAAGGCTTATAATTTACTAAGAAAGAGTTTCAACTAGTTTAATTAATTAAAATAACTGATGTATCAAGTAGGTAATCCTTAGAGACTCTGAGAACAGAGCATAATTTTGTGTGAATTAGCATGATGCCTTTAATTTAAATAGAGCTGTGCTGAGTTTATGCCAACTGAAGATCTGGTCCAAAAGCTCTAATTGTAAGTAATAAATCCATGAATAATGCCTAAATACATCCCCTGTATCTCAGCTATACTGATGCAGAGAGGGTGCATGCTCCTCTGTATTAATACCGAGAGGTGTCCAATGAATATAAATGCCCATTTCAAAGTCTGACTGATAAAAACAGTTTCTTCAGAGTGCAGTGGTGCTTGGCAGGAGCCCATCACCTGCAGCAGCATGTGATCAAGTCAGCTCTAAAGAAACATCTTTTGTTTGCTTTCGTGTAGCACTGCAGGTAGGATGGTGAAGAGCTATAAAATGTTTTAAACCTGTTTTGATGTTGGAGAAAACAGTAAGTTTCCTTGTAAGAATCAAGCGTGTTATGTTTTCTGGCAGCAGAGAAGAAAACCTCTTTCTCCTTTGCGCTTGCACAGGGCTTTAACATAACCCTTTGCACAAACTTTTCCCACTGCAAATAGTCTCTTAAGAGCTGGTTTTTAGGAGGAATTTGAGCTTTTTACTCTGCTAGGTCTTCTTAGCTTTAAATTTGGCTTAGACATCACATCAGCTGCCACAGGTGCAGAGAAGCTACTCATCTACGTTGCACTGTCTCCTCCTTCTTGAATGGAATCCTTGCAAAATGGCTTCATTTGGTGTCTGAGTTTGTAACAGTTAGTTCAAATAATACCTGAAATGAGCCATAGCCCTGAGCCCCTCAGCTGATGAAACATGGACCCTCACGGGCACAACAGAGTAGAATGGGTGTGCTGCTGCCTGTGACAGGTGCCATGTTTGAGAACAGTTGGAGCTGGCAGTTCTTGGCAGTAAGTTCTGTTTACTTTGTTCCCTGTCTGACAGTCCCTTTTAGCTCCCTGTTGTGTCCACCAATCACAATGAGAGATGTTCCTAAAAGAATACAGCAGCAAAGTTTTGTACATTCAGGAGAGCTATCATTCCTAATGAACAGAGTGACAGCCCACACATGAATTGGTAGCAAAAGCAGTTAGTTACAGAGTTAGGAGTCTTCTCTTAGATCATTCCCATAAAATAAGCCCCGTCATCACTGAGGGGTTACTCACTCATGTGTATGCTTGTTAAAAATATTGGAATATGGTTCTTTGAAACTAGCCTCTAGCTAGTTAATTAGCTTTAACAAGTTAATGCAGGTAAATTGTGGACATCTAATGGAATAATTAAATAGACTATTTCAGTTGGAAGGGACCTACAGTGATGATCTTGGCCAACTGCCTAATTCAGCGGGACCAGAAGTTAAAGGTGTTGTCCAAATGCCTCTTAAACACTGACAGGCTTTGGGCATCAACTATCTCTGTAGGAAGCCAGCTTCTGGTGAAAAAATTACACTGACTCAATGATTGAGAAGGCTGTTTTGGGGTCTTTCATGGTTTGAAAGGGTTATGGGAATGTTCCACGGTGTCCCTTCCCTCCATTGAGAGATGAGATAGAGCCCAACTCAGGGGAAGAGGATGTGGCATAAAAATGTATCACTCAGAATTGACCTCTGTCACATTCTTCTTTCAGAAGATATTGTTACTGTATTCCCTGAGATATTTGAAATCGCTTTTAACAGCTTTATGGTGAAGTCCCTCAACTGAGTATTACAATTTTCCCTTCTTCGGTAAATTTGAGTATGCAGTTTGCTTGCTGTAACATTTCTTACTGATGATGCTTAAAATAGGAATTAGCTTTAAAATGCTGTTGAAGCATTTGCACAAACAGCGATATAAAGCTGAGCAAATTCTTTAAAAGACAAAAACAAAAAAAAAAGGAAAAAAGAAAGTCATCAGTAAGTCGAGTTCTGACCCTGATAGCTTTAACAGCCCTTTTCTAAAGATTGAGCTCTGGGTTTATGCAGTGATAGTCAGCCAGTGCTCTTGAATGTGTCCTGGTCATTAAGAATTGTTTTTAACTTTTCCATGCTGTAATGAGGTGTAACAGGCCAGTAGCTGGAGACTAAATGTTTCATCGATTGCAAGACCTGTGAAACAAAATACTTGGAAATCTCCTGACACTGATTAATGTAGGGGCTTGAAAAGGTGTGAACATCAGAAATGTACCTGCTTTAGCTCTCATTTGCTGTTCAGTGGGTGACATTTAGGAAGATCAAATTAGCATCTCTTGTCCTTTCAATTATGTGTAGCATTAAATGGAAATGAAGAAAAGCCTGTTTCTAGAAAGCACAGTACATGGGAATGTTAGCTGAGAGTAGTTGACCTTTATGTAGAGAGGACTATAAAATTTCTTTCTATTTTAAATAAGCTATCAGTTGTGACTTCATTTCCTAACTCTAGTAATGTCAAAAAAATCATGTTAATCAAGTTGCACTATTTTCCAGAATACTGTGGATTTTTTCCTCTCCAGGTGAAACAAATGAACCTAATTATAGTAGTGCTTTTGATTTATTTTTTTTTTTGGCTGTGCCAGTAATTACTCTTTAATTGTTCCTACAACTAATTATACCTCTTTAGTGTCTTAAAATGCTTATTGCTATCCAGTCTCAAAGAGAGAATTAGCAAGTACATTATTAGTGGGTCATTTACCAGTTGCCTGTGTTTCTTTTAGATGAATATGTGTTGCAGCTAAGATGAATTCTGTGATTTTTCCGTGTATATGGAATCCAAATAAAAATTATGTTTTAAGGGAGAATCATTGGTAAGGTTGGCTAAGAAGCAACCTAAACCTGTTCTTTAACGATACCAATGGATGAATTGACAATTCTGAAGCTCGCTTTTTTAAGTGAATTGTATGAGATGGTGTTTACTGACATACTAAAATATAACTCCTTTTGTTATGTATATTTATTAAATAAGTGAGTTTTTACCCAGTGATAGGAGGTGATCAGTAGCAGCTCCCTTTCTTAACTTATGAAACATTATTTATGTGGGTATTAAGCTGCTGGAAAATACTTTGCTAAACTGTATGTGTTTTCCATTTAATAGAAATGACAAATCAGTCACAAAATATAACTTCACTATTAATATTGGTACAGTCATTGTGCACACACTGTTTTTCTGGTTAACATAAGAATGTCCCAAAGGCCATAGCCATACTTCAGTGTAGTCGTGGAAACTTTAGTGACTCCAAGGAAGGAATAACATTTGTTTCACAGAATCACACAATCCTAAGGGTTGGAAGGGACCTCAAAAGATCATCTAGTCCAACCCTCCTGCAAGAGCAGGGTAACCTAGAGTACATCACACAGGAACTTGTCCAGGTGGGCCTTGAATATCTTCAACGTAGGAGACTCCACAACCCCCCTGGGCAGGCTGTTCCAGTGCTCCGTCACTCTCACAGTAAAGAAATTTTTCCTGATGTTCACATGGAACCTCCTATGCTCCAGTTTACACCCACTGCCCCTTGTCCTATCACTGGACATCACTGAAAAAAACCTAGCTCCATCATCCTGACCCTCACCCTTTACATATTTGTAAACACTGATGAGGTCACCCCTCAGTCTCCTCTTCTCCAAGCTAAAGAGTCCCAGCTCCCTCAGCCTCTCCTCATAAGGGAGATGCTCCACTCCCTTAATCATCTTCGTTGCCCTGCGCTGGACTCTTTCAAGCAATTCCCTGTCCTTCTTGAACTGAGGGGCCCAGAACTGGACACAATATTCCAGATGAGGCCTCACCAAGGCAGAGTAGAGGGGGAGGAGAACCTCTCTTGGCCTACTAAGCACACTCTTTCTAATGCACCCTAGGATGCCATTGGCCTTCTTGGCCACAAGGGCACATTGCTGGCTCATGGTCATCATCCTATCCATCAGGACCCCCGGGTCCCTTTCCCCTTCACTACTGTCCAGCAGGTCAACTGCCAACCTGTACTGGTACATGGGGTTGTTCTTCCCCAGATGCAAGACTCTACACTTGCTCTTGTTGAATTTCATCAAGTTCCTCTCCGCTCAGCTCTCCAACCTGTCCAGGTCTTGCTGAATGGCAACACAGCCCTCTGGTGTGTCAGCCACTCCTCCCAGTTCAGTATCATCAGTGAACTTGCTGAGGGTACATTCAGTTCCCTCATCCAGGTTGTTGATGAAAATATTAAACAGCACTGGTCCCAGCACCGACCCCTGAGGGACTCCACTAGTCACAGACCTCCAGCTAGATTCTGCCCCATTGACCACAACTCTCTGCCTTCTTCCTTCCAGCCAGTTCTTGATCCACCTCGCTACCTGATCATCAAGCCCACACTTCCTTAGCTTATCTATGAGGATGCTGTGGAAGACAGTATCAAATGCCTTACTGAAATCAAGAAAAACCACATCTACCACTCTACCATCATCCAGCCACCTAGTTACTTGCTCGTAGAAGGCTATAAGGTTGGTCAAACATGACTTCCCCTTGGTAAAGCCATGTTGGCTGCTCTTAATGACCCCCTCATCCTTGATATGTCTAGAGATGGTGTCAAGAATAAGTTGTTCCATCACCTTTCCAGGGATGGAGGTAAGGCTGACCGGTCTATAATTACCTGGGTCCTCCTTCTTGCCCTTCTTATAGACCGGCATGACATTTGCCATCCTCCAATCCTCAGGCACATCACCTGTTTCCCACGACTTACCAAAGATGATGGAGAGTGGCCCAGCAATGACCTCCGCCAGCTCCCTCAGCACCTCTGGGTGTATTCCATCCAGACCCATTGATTTATATTGCTTAACTCATCCCTAACCCAATCCTCATCCACCAAAGCAAACTCCTCCTTTATCCTGACTCCTTCTGGGGCTATAGGAATGTGGGTCCCCCGGGGAGAGTCTGCAGGAGTAAAGACAGAGGCAAAGAAGGCATTCAGCACCTCTGCCTTCTTTATATCCTCTGTCTCCAGGGCACCCACCTCGTTCAGCAGTGGGCCTATACTGCCTCTTGTGTTAGTTTTATCCGCTATGTATTTGAAGAAGCCCTTTCTATTGTCCTTGACCTGACTTGCCAGATTAAGTTCCAAGGAGGCCTTAGCTGTCCTAATTGCTTCCCTACATCCTCTAACAGCTGTCCTATATTCCTCCCAAGTGGCCAGCCCCTCCTTCCATAATCCATAGATTCTCTTTTTCTGTATGAGTTTGCCCAGCAGTTCCTTGTTTAACCATGCTGGTCTCCTGGCTCCCCTACCTGACTTCCTACTCATTGGGACACTCTGATCCTGAGCTTGGAAGAAGTGGTCCTTGAATGCTGACCAACTATCTTGAGCCCTTTTACCACCTAGTACCCTTTCCCATGATACTTCCCTTAGCAATTGATTGAAGAGGCCAAAGTTGGCCCTTCGGAAATCCAGAAATGTGGCCTTGCTAGGTATTCTATTCCTCCCACACAAGATCCTAAACTCCACCATCTCATGGTCACTGCAGCCCAGGCTGCCATTAACCGTCACTACTTCAACCAGACCGTCCTTGTTGGTGAGTACCAGATCCAGCATCCTTGTTTTTCTATTTGGAGAATTTTGCCTTAACTTGAATATTTATTTCAAGAGGCATTACCCCTCATATTCCTCATCTCAGGTGTGCCCGTTACTGTGGTGCAGGCAGCAGAGGTCATCTGAGCTGTAAGCTATATGGAGTCCCAGTTGCCTTTCGGTGGCTGAGGTTGTCTTTCCTTGCTGTTGTGAAAGGAGCCTGTAGAGCCTGAGTATGAACAGGGGGACCTGAATGTTCTTCCCTGTATCCAAGGGAGATGTATTATCCCATCTGTTTCAGTGCTTGTAAACCCAGATGTTGCTGATGCTCGTGGTAGTGCTTTCTTTTTCAATTGTGCAGAAAGCTATTTCACTGTTTAGAGAAAGCCTATCAGAAAGGGAGAAAAGTATATTCTAAAAATCTATGCCAATATTTTCCAAGGTGAGAGGAACCAAATAGCACTTATCAGGAGCTGGTTTCCAAGGAAAATAAAAAACATGTTTTGAACAGTAAACGGTAACGCTAATGCAGAGAATACAGATGGGCTATTTTTTTCTGCAGAAAGGTTCAGGTTTTTTGAAGCTCCTAGCTCTTCCAGTGATTCTCCCACTCCTCTTTTATCTTCACCCAGTGGTGCTGGAAACCTCCTCTCCCAAAGCATGCTGAAGTTGTATGTAGCAGAAGAAACTGTTTTCCCTTCCTTCCAGCAGTTTCTGTGACCTAGTTACTCCTTGAATAATCATAACAAATGGCAGAGAACACACAAATGAAATGGAGGCTGTCTGTCACAGTGTCCAATGCCATTTCCCTGGCTGTAGAAGTGGAATATCACATGTGATGGTTTGGTCTAAGCAGCAGTCTTTCCAGAATGATTAGACAGTTTCTATGTGTTAGAAAGTAGTCGTATGTATGAGCCTCAATATGTATGTTTTGCATTGACATGAAGTAAGGTACAACAGAAACACAGAGAGATAAATTGCTAAATGTGCTGTCTTTGCCTGATGACTAGCATAATCATTATCTAGTTACTGCAAGTTTCAAGCAGTCTAATTAAAAATCGTTTACACTAATGATTTGATCAAGACAATTTACACCCAGTTTAACAGCAATTACAGATATATATCAGGCTTACTGGCTTGTGAAATTCTATTAAAATATAAAATTAGATACATTAACACATCCTTGCAAAAAACTGCAGAAAAACATCATTTTCATATTGGGTAAAACAGTGGTGAAAAACAGTTAAGAATGAGCACCTGAGCACGGAGACTTGTGGCATGCTGCTATTTACTCTGCAAGCCTGGCTAAATAGAAAGTTGACATCTAGAAAAGTCTTTTAGGTAGTCTGTTTAGTATTGTTTGTTGCATTCTGTAGATGAGTGTTGCTAATAACAGTAATGATACTAAGAGCGTTCTGTTTAGATACTTGCGGCTTTGCAGTAAGAGCTGTGCAAATGAAAAGAGGAAGAACTGTTCCAAGTTCAAAAGCTTAACTTGTTAATGCATTTCAGCTTTGTTCCTAGAAACATGAGTAAACCAACATTTTTAGTAGATACAAGTTAACTGTGTGCACATCATCTTTTGAGGCAAAGTGAAATGCGAGCAAACCATGTTAAATGGTGGAGATGAGATGTTTCAGCTATTAGGAATCTCGTGAGACACAGAATTAGATGCTATTCCATAAGTATTTTCAAAGAATCTCTGATTTGGTGGGAAATTTAGTAATTAACTACATAGAAACACAGTGGACCAATATTCTCTTGCTCAGTGTACACTACAGGTACTTCAGACCTCATGGATGTAACTGAATATTCTAGGCAACAGATCAGAAATAACAGCAGCATCTAAACCAAATATTGTCACTGTAGTGAAAGCTGTTTTATGAACACCTGTGACAACCTCATAAGAAAAGTAATGCCTTAATCAAAGTAATTACTGTTTAGCATCTAAAGTGTTAATGGAGTTCAGTTTACAGCAGCCAGGATCACGTTAGCCAGTTTTCTAAGAGCACACCTTTAGGTTCCAACTTCATTTTGCTGAAGTTGGTGAGCTAGCAACAATGCTTGACTTCCTTAACAAGCTTTGCTGAAACATAGCACCTAGACTGTCATCTTGGTAAATGGTTGTGAAGATGAGGTGCTGAATGACTTCATTTTAAGGTTCATAGACACTGTTAGTTGCTGCCATGCTGGGAAAGGGGATTGTAATGCCGCCGACAGAAGATAAAAATGTATCTGCACTGTAAAAGCATTACTTTCCCACAGTTGAACTGGTTTGTTCTCTTCTGGTTTTAGCTTTGTTAAGGCCACTCATATTTATATCTACTGTTAATAATTAATATGTTCACAAACTGTGTAGTTGAGGCCCTCAGTGACATGGTTTAGGGTGGCCTTGGCAGTGCTGGGGTAAAGACTGGACTTGATGATCTTAAAGGTCTTTTCCAACCTCGTTGATTCTGTGATTCTATGTTACCATTGCAAACCATGGTATTGGTAAGTGCCTAGTCATCTGGTTCTTACTGACTACATAGTTTCAACAGGCTGTTGGATGATCTCTCTAATTTCTCCCAGATCTTTCATTCAAATGCTGTTAATTCACATTAAGTTGTGCTCAGTATTGTCCTTCCTGTCTGTTCCTTGGCCTCTGATGGAGTTGCACACAGGAATCATCTGTCAGGCACTTTTCTGACCTGTCTTCCATTCCTCCTGAATGTGCCCAGGAGTTTCTTACAAGAAGGTATTTTTTCTTGTTGTGGGGAGCTTCTGTAGGTTAAGGCATCTCCACATTTTCAATAATTCCAGACATCTAACAAGTGACTCTTTGTGGTAAATACATATTATGTGCTCAAATTCAGCAACATATGAAAGATGATCTAGTAGAAGCAAGTTAAAAATCAGGTTTTGGCCTGAAGATGTGTTAGGTAATTAGGCAAAGAAAACCATACTCTTCCCATCTGACTGTTATCTCTATTCTCTTCCTGCCTTTTTCTGCTCTCCACTAAGTTTTGCTTTTCTAAGTGTAAAGAAGTAAAAGTTGCCACCTTCAGTGGCTCCTGCTGTTGTTGTTATTATGATGCCTATAAACAAAAATTATGTTGACAGTGCATTGTGGAGGTTGGTGTCTAAACATAATATGAACAAGCATACTTTAGTAAGTTTTCCAAAAGGTGTCTTCTAGAAAAGAGATCTTCAGATCAGAAGGACCAAGGCATCCTGTCTGGTTTGTCCACAACTCATGTTAGGACTGGAAGTCAGGATTAGGGGAGGTTGTGGGAGCACAAAATTCTTTGGTACCCCCTTTCCAGATATTTGCCTTCCCTAAGCACCTGCCTGCAACAAGAGATACCAGAGAGTAGCTTGGAAAGGTGCCCCAAAGCTGAAAAGATTGGGTCACCTTGGTAGTGGTTGTAGGGGCACCAATGGATGTGGGGGTGGGCTAAGTTTTTCTCTTTGAGCTGAACATTTTAAAATACAGAAGAAATGGAAAAAAAAGAATGTCTGTTGACTTTACTCATAATTATATGGTTTTGTTTTGAAGTTTTGTTTTCCTTGGTGCCACTTCGTAGTATAGGGAGTTGCTACTGAGGAAAGAAAATCAAGTAAATCAGTGAGTGTTTGATAATGTTCTTTAAACAAAATAGAGGAGTAGTCTAAGGAAGTGGGTAGGAGCTGTAATTGTGCACATAAGAGAGGTGTTGCAATAATAATATTAAAAGAGCTGTTGGTCTGTGAAATGCATGTACTTCAGTTTCCAATTACGCGGTTGCCTTTGTATGCTGAAATGAAGCCTCAGGTCGCCAGGTCAGACCAGTGCTATATTAATAATTTCACTCCAGCCAAGACCGTGGCAGATGACCGTGCTTTTCTGGGAGGCAATAACAGAATCATTAAGGTGTCCATTCCAGCCTTTGTACCTTGGCTCGAGATTGCTGTCTTATTTAATGCTGTACGGTAGATTTTCTTTCAAATTTAATTTTTGTAAGGACAAACGGGTTACTAAAATATAAATTAAACCCAGGGGTTTGAAAGGGAGCCTGCCGATAAAAATGTGCTGAGCACTAATGAGCAGAGGTAGAGCGAGTACATTCATATTCCTTTACTCGACTGGAAGTTACTAAAGTGGAGAAAACAAAACAGCTGCAGCATGTAAAACATTTCCAAGAAGATCTTCATGGAGAATAGAAAGGTATTGATGAAAAGCTAACAGCAATGATGGCTCCCAAACACTCGTTCTAGCACATTGTGTTCTCTCTCCTCCACAGTGTGTAGGTAAATGAATAATCCGTGACTGACATGAGAATGTCTGGGAAGAATGAGATGAGGGGAAGTAGCCACTGGAGAATGTCTTCATCCCTGGAGAAAGTTGCTTTCTTTTCAGTTTCTGCTATTAATTTAGTGGAGAGGAGAGCAGCACTGCAGCAGGTTAAATTTGAACAATACAGTGTTACTTGGCATGGTGCAACCTTTAAAAAAATCATAATGCAATTACATTGAGAATGCCATTAACCCACAGAGACAATAATTTTTTCAAAGACAGTGTACCAGTTTAAGATGTGCAGCCTACTGTCTTTTAATATCAACAGGGCACACCTCTGAGAATTGAAAATTTCTTGGTGCTTGTTTAGCACACTTTTAAGATTTACCTGAAAGCAGGTGGAGATTAGAGAATGAATACATCTTGGCTCAGACACACTTGAGCATAGAATCATAGAATCGTTTGGGTTGGAAAGGACCTTAAGATCATCTAGTTCCAAACCCCCTGTGATGGGCAGGGACACCTCACACTAAACCATCTCACCCAAGGCTTTGTCCAACCTGGCCTTGAACACCGCTGGGGATGGAGCATTCACAACCTCCCTGGGCAGCCCATCCAGTGCCTCACCACCCTAACAGGAAAGAACTTCTTCCTTATATCCAATCTAAACTTCCCCTGTTTAAGTTTTAACCCATTTCCCCTTGTCCTGTCACTACAGTCCCTAATGAAGAGTCCATCCCCAGCATCCTTATAAGGCCCCTTCAGATACTGGAAGGCTGCTATAAGGTCTCCATGCAGCCTTCTCTTCTCCAGGCTCCCTTCTCCTCAACTTTCTCAGCCTATCTGAGGTGCTCCAGTCGCCATCCTCATGGCCCTCCTCTGGACTTGTTCCAACAGTTCCATGTCCTTTTTATGTTGAGGACACCAGAACTGCACACAATACTCCAGGTGAGGTCTCACGAGAGCAGAGTAGAGGGGCAGGATCACCTCCATGGTGATCTACCTACCCCCTGGTAGAGGGGCAGGTCACCTGCTGGTCACGCTCCTTTTGATGCAGCCCAGGATGCAGTTGGCTTTCTGGGCTGTGAGCACACACTGCCAGCTCATGTTCATTTTCTCATTGACCAGCACCCCCAAGTCCTGTTTTGGTTTGGTTTTGTCTGTCTTGGGCAGTAAGAGTAATGAAAAAATAAGACATTAAAGTGTAAACACTTATAATTCTGTGTGTTCCCATATATGAACAGGAGCACTTCTGGCTTGTTGAAACCACTCATGTCCTCATTCAGTCCCCACGGTTTTGCCAATCCAACTGTTTTAACACAACATTGGACCAACTAGGCAACTAATCAGTGCAAGACTATCCTACTTAGAGATCTTTACCCTCTATCAGTTCTCAAATCCAGTTCACCTTCTAGCCCTGTAAATATTTGTACTAAAGGAGAAGCATGGAGAATGGAACAGCGAGTTCAGGGAGGTTGGGGCAGGCTTAGCTGCCACACTTCCTAAGGGACCTTCACTGCAGACATTGGCATGTTAGTATTGATTGTTATTTCATTAAAGTTTAAATTAACCTTTTCAACACTGCAGCTAAAAGCATATCCATTTTGACTGAAGGGACAAGAAATGGCTGTTTATCAAGCTGCAGTATTTCAGTCATGTCCAACCATGTGCCTATCCCTCAGCTTCAGCCTAGCCATGCCAGGGAGGAGGCATGGAGAAGGCTCTGTTGAGCCATGCACTTGCCCCCTCCACATGTTTTTCAGCTCTCAATTTCACTGATGTGCAAGTTGTGTTGCTGCCGTGTGGAGACTGGGACTTGGGTCATCCCTGCCCATGGCAGGGGTGTTGGAACTAGATGATCTTAAGGTCCTTTCCAACCCTAACTATTCTACGATTCTATGATCTCGTGTTCAATTTATGAATGATGTAAAGCTTTGTTAGATAAATGAAGTGGGATGTAGAAAAAAGGTGAGCCCCGCAGCGTAGTTCAGCTATCACCTTGAAAAGCCAGAAGATTTTTGATGACTGTGCTTTGTTAGTGACCATGCTTAATGGCACTCCATAGCATCTGAGCAGGAAAATTCATTGTCTGTGTTCTGATGAAGAGCTCAGTAGAGGCTGGAAGAAGGTGAGAGGGAGATAGAAAACATGGGATCTTTTCCATACACAGATTAAGTCAACTTTTAAATACATAAGAGATTAAGCCCTTGGAAATAAGCTCAATGCTGGTTTATTCTTAAGCAAATATGTGGAATAGGGCCTGGATAAAGCACAGTGAACAATGTCAGGCTTGCCAAGAATGGAAAGGTTCTCACATTTAAATGTGCTTTTTAAATTAGATTTAAATTTAGATTTTAAAAATGAACTTCCTGTGATACGAGCAGACTACCACCTTACTTTAGACAATTTTTAATGTATGCATACATCACAGTAGCAGTGGGCAATCACACTGATTGATTCAGCTTTAAGTTCATTGAGGTCCTTCAGCAGAAAGCCCAGGAGACTGATTGTAGGATATATTTCTCCAAGTCATCTTCATTAGGTTTCTTATGATCTGCATCTTCAAACACAGTTATAAAGTGTTATTGTCGTAGTGAAGCCTAACAGCAATTGCATTTGGTTGACTTAGTAATCAGCCTTTCTTCTTCCAAAATTGAAAGTCCTCTTTTCAAAATGGCTGAACTTCAGAAGTTTAAGTGTGCTTCCATGATAGTTTTGTGTTTTGAATATGGATGCAAGCTTTTCCGTAATGGTTTTTGCTTTCATTACAGATGGGGTTTGAGAAAGAAAAGTTAAAAGCAGTGGAGATTTCTGTAAGGATTTTCTAGAGGAACTGGATTCCATGGACCTGGAGTGTTAGTCCAGTTCCCAAATGACGGGAGGAGCTCAAGTGTTTTGCCAGATTGTTTTTGCAGTGTTATGAAACCTTAGTCCTATTCAAAAGGAGAAAGTGTGATTTGAGGACTAGGTTATTGATATTAATCATATAAATATGTCTAGCCTAAACTGGGGTATGGGTGTGCTTGTCTGCTAGCTGCTAAGGTATATTTATCCGTGCTTGCTTACCTGACTCCATAGATAATTACAAAGAGGTCAGTAGTCTAAAATACTGCATCAAAAGATCTTTTTTTGCTATCTGTTGCCCTTAGAGCAGTGTCAGAGACAAGCCTCTGCACTTCTGTGAGTACTGCAGTGCTTTCTGAGCCAGCCACCTGATTGAGCTACAAAAAGTGGAGAGAGAGAGAGAGAGACAGTAGTCATGTCTCTTCAGTCTTAATGCTGTCCTAAATGCATGTGCTTTGTTCATCACACAGTGAATCACAAGAGATTTCATGCCGTGAGAAAGGTCTGTGGCAGTCTTTTGAAATCTGCCATAGCTGTTTATGTGAGCCTAAAAAATGTGGAATAGCAAGCAGTCCTTAAAACTGTATAAGGTTGAAAAACTAAATTCTTCTGTGGAAATCTGCTCTAAAATATCCTTTTACAAACTTGTAGGTATAGATCTTTGATTTCCAATCAAGAGGAGGAGATCACTAAAACTCAGTGGGGGTAGTAAATCACATTAGTCCTCAGAGTACATTTCAAGCAATTTAAATTATCTGAACATTTCTTTTTATTACAGATGATTCTTGCTGTCTTTGTACTTCTGTGGATTTCAATCATAATGTAACATGAATTGATTTCTGTCCCTGGGAGCTAATGACAGACCCTGTTTCTTTGAAATGCTCAAATTGGTTATACTGTGTATCTTATGCAAAGCCAAAGGATAGAGCTAGCACCTAGACATGGAGGTCAAAACCAAATCTCTTTGTTGGCTTCCTGGTGATTTCAAATCCACTGAAACGGATAAGACAATTTGAGTAAGTGTGCATCAGTAAAAACCCATGTGATCCTAAGCAGTGAATTTTATGTTCTCCGCATTCAGGGCTATTGCAAGTAAAACTTTGTTCCCCAATAGAGGCTAAGCAGATTTAATGCAAGATGCTGGGTGTTTTCTCTTTATTATCTTTACTCCCACTCTGCTCAGCACCTGGGGGGTTGGGATCTTAGTTAGGAATTGCTGGCTAACATGGCTATTACTGGAAAGCTTCTATCTGAGCAGAGCGACTGAAAATCAAGTCTGATTCATTTTATTTATTTTTTTTTAGATTAAGTGGCATTGATTTTGTTCTGCCTTACATTGCTGGAGAAGTTTGGGTGCTGATGTTTGGTTTTGTCAATGGAAATATTATATAAGTTACTTCCTTAGTGTCATGTCTTTTTCTTCTTCTCAGCCTCAAACAGTAAGGGCATTCCCAGAGCTCCTAAGCGGGCACCCTTTTCCGTCCTCCATATCCCTCTCATTGTAATCATGCTTCCCCTGTGCCTTTTCATTCATACTATCTTTGCCACTAGGCCATCTTCAGTCCATGAACTCTTCAAAAAACATGACTGTATTATATAATCCATCTGCTCTGATTTAAATACAGTTATTCTGGTTCAAGATGGCATAGATAAGTGTAAGATATAGTCTTTGGATCTTAATGCATGAATAAAGTCCAAATCAAGCAATTAAAGGATTCAAAGTATTTATCATGTTTTAAACTTCTTTTTAAACCATCAGGGCACGCAGTGTATTGTAGCAGAGCACAGTCTGAATCCATTTTGATTAGTAGGTAGTAGGAAATACATTGACAGTTGTTTTTCTGATTATTTACGTCATCGTTTTGCAAGGTAAGTAGTAGCTGGAAAAGGGACCATGAATTTCTGCTTTCTCCAACCTACTAATCATTGTTAGTGTGCTAATAACATGTCGTTTTTATGCTTGCCTTTAACAGCTCAGAAAAGCACATTATGCCAGTTTTCACAATACAGATACCTTGTGCCGATATCTGTAATCGCCAGAAATGTCAGAGGCATGCCCATGTAACTGCATGCTCTCATTTTATTTTTTCCAGGTTTATTCCAATTTATAGGGGACCAAGTCATACATACAAAATACAAAGGCTGACAGAATCCACATGTTACTCATTCAGAATACAAGCAGTCAATGATGCTGGGGAGGGACCTTTCTCAGACATATGTACCTTCTGCACAACTAAGTCAGTCCCACCTGCAATCAAAGGTATGTAATAGATTTTTTTACCTATATATAAGTAACATGTAATTATTAAAGTAATTGGTGTGTATACAGTGAGTTTGTAAGGGTTAGCCTGAGTATGCAATAGCACGTGAAAAATAAGTTTGTGCTGCTTGTGTATTTCTGTGAATAGTCAAGTTATATTATGGTGGGAAACTAAATTACCACCAAAATATTCATAAAAACACTATATATGTTGCACCAACCACTGCTTTTACACATAAACTGTTAAAATGCTGCTGCTAACAATAGTGTTTACCAGGGATTGCTCTGGATTGCCACAGCACTTCTATAAGGAATGTAACAGCTGTAGTATATATGTATACTTACCAGCTTAAACATTAGTAAAGTTTAATGTTGGTTTTAGTTGTGTAGATGATGTTTAGCATGGAACTTTAGTGTTTATTTTTCCTTTAATGTATAAAATTAATTATGATACTTCACATACATGAAGTGTTAGATTTAGAACTCACTTAGCTTGTGTTCCTCTGGAATAACAAAAGGCCTAATTAAATAAGTTTTATAATGGAATATCTTTTACTGTGTGTAAATTTTGGCCTAAGTAATTTTGTTCCTCCTTTCCAAGGAGAACTACTGCAAAGGTAGCGGATTCTCTGTATCAGCTGGCAGATAAAGTGAGCTGGAATCAAATGCACCCTTTTTTCCCTCTATGTTTGAGACTCCTTTGTCAAGCAGTACCATTTGCTGTGAGAAGTGGCAACTCTTAGCTTGTCAGAGAGGTTTCATTTGTTCTGCTGTATTTAAAATTTGGCTTTGGTGACTTTTGACACCATTTGTAATCAGAGATTTAGAGAAGGGAGAACACTGCTGGGGTGCAATTTCCTCAGTCCCTAGGTTAGCTGCTCTGAATTTCCCACAGGAGGAACAACACTTGAGTACAGAGAGGACATTGGGAGACTGGCTTCACTATACTAAAATCAGCATATGCAAGAATCCCATCTCTGTTTCTACTTGAGTATCCTTTGGGGTTTGGCTTTTGCTTCAGTGCTGTTTCTATAAGAAGTTACCTGTATGTATGTGTTTGGTGTAAAGTTTGAGAGTAAATATACTCGCCCAGTGGTGAATTGTTATGATTCACTCTTATTAGCAGTTGTGAGCTATGCTGCCCAGCAAAGCAAAGAGAGCTCATGCTAGATGAACCAGGCTGGTGTAGGTGATAGTAGCAGGGAGGGTGCGCTTCGCAGCTTTAGTGTATGCGAGTTGTCGGAGTGACTGGGCACAAGCACATGTCACTTGTAGATGCCAAGTCCATGTTGTCATTGCTTCTCTTAACTGCACTAAATGCATAAAACTATAGCACAGGGATGTGCTGTAGTCACATTTTCATTTTGCTGGGTAGAAATCCATTTTATTAAATTCAGATCTCACCTAGGTTTTGGTTTTGAGCTCCCTGCCTATTTAGTTTCTCTTAAATATGACTCATACCCTCAACTGAATATCAAGCAGTTAATACGGTGCAAATACCACGTCATGTGTGGGCTGGGACCGCAGGTACATGACAAAACACTGGCTGTAATGGGGAAAAGGGCAAAACAAAAATTGCATTAGTGAACACTGCCAAAGGGAGGCAATGCTACAGGGAAAAGAGATCCGTTGAGGCAAAATTATGATGTTGATTCCTGTCTCTGTTTGGAGCAATACAGAGGAATGTACGTGATAAACTTAATATAGTTTTTCATGCACGTGTTTATTCTCCTATAAAATATCCTAATCGCTCACTTAGTGATGCCAACCCTGAAATAGCATTATTTTTAATAGCAGTCAAAAATCTATGTGTATTGGAGTGAGGGATGTAAGAAGGAGGGAAAATAATTGAGAGTGTTGTTGTCAGCTGAGATGCAGTCATCTATTATCAGTCTCTCGACACTGGCAGATGTGCAGAGAGAAGCAAATGGATATTGATTACATTTGGGTCCCCATATGATTCATGTGTTCCTCTTGGGTGGTAACAAATTAGTCTAAAATTCATGTAATGTATGCAGCAGCATTTGTTTCTTTGATAGACACTCTAGTTGTCTGTTTTCGTAGGGTTGGGAAGCTAGATTGCCGTTAACAAGCTCATGTCCTTGCATGTGCACATGTTAACCACTTGGTAGAGTATTCAGCGCCATTGTTTCTCCCAGTTCTGGCTTTTTGTCATGTTCTTGCTTACTGTGTCTGATCAGGAGGTTGGTGGACCTCGGATGCTGTCGCAGTTGTTTTGATGTCTTCCAGTGGCAGATGCTTAATTGTACATCTAAACATGCTGCTGCTGTTAGTGCTCTGCTCGGCTCACCTGCAGGCTTGCTGTTGGGCATAGTGCAGCATCTTTTGGCTTTCAGCTGATGAAAGGCCTTTCTCCCAAGGACAGCAGCATTGTAACAGCTGACTGAATTTCTTTAGAGTTCTAGTGAAAGTCCTGGTCTAAGCCTGGCTGGAAATAGCACATCTGATCATCTGAATGTCAGGCTCAGAAGCAGATGTGAGTCCAAGTCTTTAAAATTATGCTTATAACTTTTATTTCCTAGGCTGAACTTAATCTCTAATACAGAGGATTATTTAGCTTCCCTTTTCACATCCCTTCTATTTTTCCTGAATGAAGTGTTTGATATTATTTCTCTCTTTCAATGATGTGAAGCATGAGAGGAATACAGAGGCATCTCCACTGGCACGGGTGTTTGGTCAGAAGTTCATGAAACTGCTGCTTCTGTTAACAATAGTGTAATTTGTGTGTTTGTTTCTGCTTTGAAAAGATCAGTGTACAGCACTGCAATTGAATTTTAAAAGTTCAAAGTTTTCTATCATGTCCACTCACACTTTCCAGCAGCTCACATAACTGACAGGTGAGACATGGTCTAACAGCTGGCTCTCCTTCTGCAGAAGTGAACTGGATCCTGCAATAAACATCTTAGGAGCTTGTTAATCAGCTCCGAATTTCACTCAGTTTTCCGTGGATAGTGTTTGTTATTGTTCAGTACCACAAGAATCTTGTGCTTAATCAGGCAAGACTGTGGTGAAATAAATGAGATTTTTGAGTGACTTTCAAGTTTTGCTTCTTTCATCCAGCAATGATGGCAATTTGATGTTTTGGCCACATAAATATGGTGTAGAATATCATAGAATCATAGAATAGTTAGGGTTGGAATGGACCTTCAAAGGTCATCTAGTCCAATCCCCTGCAATGAGCAGAGACATCTTCAATTAGACAAGGTTGTCCAGAACCACATCCAGCCTGGCCTTGAATGTCTCCAGGAATGACACATCTGCCACCTCTCTGGGCAACCTGTGCCAGTATTTTACCACTCTGGTTGTAAAAAATTTCTTCCTTGTGTCCAGCCTGAATCTCCCCTTTCTTACTTTAAAACCATCTCCGCTTGTCCGTTTGCTACAGGCCCTGTTAAAAAGTTTCTCCCCATCTTTTTTATAGGCCCCTTTTAAGAAATGAAAGGCTGCAGTAAGGTCTCCCCAGAGTCATCTCTTCTCAAGGCTGAACAACCCCAACTGTCTCAGCCTTTCCTCGTAGGAGAGGTGCTCCATCCCCTGATCATTTATGTGGCTCTCTTCTGGATCCTCTCCAACAGGTCCATATCTTTCCTGTACTGAGGGCTCCAGAGCTGGACACAGTACTATAGGTGAGGTCTCACCAGAGCAGAGTAGAGGGGCAGAATCAGCTCCCTTGACCTGCTGGTCATGCTTCTTTGAATGCAGCCCAAGATACAATTGGCCTTCTGGGCTGCAAGCACACATTGCTAGCTCATATCCAGTCTTTCATGCACCAGTACCCCCACGTCCTCTTCAGGGATACTCTCAATCCCTTCATCCCCCAGCCTGTACTGATACTGGTGGTAATGTCCCAAAGGTCTTTTTTTTAAATGTTCTCATATATATTACAGTGCACGTAAATGAATACGATTTCAATGCCATCTTTGTATTAAATGCTGACGCATTTCATTTTATTGTAGCTCCTCGAGTGACACAGATGGGAGGAAATGCCTGTGAAATTACCTGGGAAATCGTCCCACCCATGAAAGGAGATCCTGTTGGTTATGTTCTGCAGGTACTGGTTGGAAGAGAATCTGAATACAAGCAGGTACGAAAGCAGTCTCGTTTTAATATTGCTAAATTGATGAGATAGAGGAAATATTTTTGAACATTTGCTGTGCTGCTTTGTTCTACTGTATTCAATTGCACCCTATGGTGATGTGTCAAGGGAACTTTGGTAAAGGCTGAGTCAAAATTAAGGGCTGTAGTAGGTTGGGGTTTCCCCTGAGGAGGTATATAGAACATGGTTTTCTATTGAAGTGATTTGCACTCTGTCCATAACTAAACTATTTCTAAAGGAACTAACCTTTGAAAAGCTACGGTTCTGACCACCCATGCTTTCTTCTCAACTGATAACCAGCTGTGGAAAAGAGGGAGAGTTCCACTATTTCACCTTCTCAGAAATCAGTTTTGCCCATCAAAATGAGTTATCTTCATCATGAATGTGGGTGCTGTCTCAGCACTGGGTCACATCACTGACTTACTGTCTGTCAGCTAAGCTGCAGTAGCTATGTGCATGCTCATAGCTCCTATTATGTGAAAAGAAGATGAAATACATACATGTCTTTCAGTGATTTTTCTGGCTAATGCATTTAACTTTGCTGTGGCATGGGTGCAGTCACTTACCGCTATTTAACTGAAAACTAATGTTAATGATGTTAACCTAATTGAAGTGCAAGCCTTAAATTTACTTTAAATCTGTTTTGTTCCCTGCAAGTGAGTATATATTTTGCATGTGTATCTCAAGGGACATATTATATTAGAAAAGTTTTGCAAATTGTTTTCAAGTGTTGCACAAATGAAAAATATTGCAGCTTTTCAGGCTATTAAATACACCCATGAGAAAAAACAGTGTCCTAAGTGACTGGAGTTTCTGTTGCAGTTGCCAGAGCATTTTGCAAGATCCAGGGATAGTACAGCTGGATAAGGAGATAAATACCTGCATGAAGTAATTTTTTATGTCCCACTGTCATGGAAATAAATGCAACAAATAGCTATTTCAAGCTATTTATGGGCTGTGCAGGACTTCATATCACATGTTGGGTCACTCGTCCTCAGACGTTTTCCTCTTCACTCACCTTCCAGGACACAGCTGTCTCTGTTCTGTGACACAAAATCATAGAATATCTTGAGTTGGGACCAATAAGGATGACATGTTTTACACCACCCCAGATGCAGATGTTTCGTAGAATAAAAATCCACTTTTAAAACCCCTCTTAAAATTGAAACTTTTCAACTAATCAACATGTAAAATTCTCTGTTACAATGCTGTAATTCTATCGTCAGATCACTTTGCAGCAATTTAAAGGCAACTATTTAAGGGAAGATATTAAACAGTTTAAATAGGAAGGCATGTTAAAACCCCATGGATTCTTTGTGTCTACTCCCAGTTGATTCACTTCAGATGAATACTGCTGATAGATGACCAAAACCAGTTTCTTCATTTTGTCTTAAACCACTGATCTTGTAAAAGTTTATGAGTGTAATTTCATATGCAGCTATATCCTGGAGCAGAACAAACCAGTGAAACGGTAAAGCATTTACAAACATCACCATCTGTAGATGTGACTATGCACAGCAGAATTAAAGATGATGATGCTTGTCAATCTATTTTTTGTGTAGGGAATGGGAGAATGTTTGAGATACGTTTGTGTTTCTCCCCCAGGAAATTTTACAATGATGTTTGTGTTCTGGCAAAGATATTTGTTATTCTGACAAACTTACTAGGAATATGACAATATGACTATTGTGATACTAGCTTATGCCTTTTAAACTGGTGTGATGGCATTTTATTGACAAGAATGTTGTATGCTTTACATAGTAGATTTTAGTCTTTTCATCCAAATAAAGGCTTGGAAAAGGAAGATTCTATCATCATGAAAACTGAGAACTTTTTAATGATGATTGTGTTTGGGTTTTCAAACACAGCTATATTCTGTGGCTAGTTGTGCACATGGTGTGGCACAGTGTCAAGCACAGAGTCTCCCTGGACTTGATAAGAAAGCTTACAGAAATCCTTAAGAAGCACAAATGTGACACTCAATTCCTATTGCGGAAAAATTTTACATTACAGATCTTGACCCAGCTCTTTGCTAGGAAGACTTTTAGAAGGTGCAGAATGTGATGTTCTGCCATATTAATTTCATTAATAGAAGAAAAACTTCATCTGGGTTCTTTGTGCTGATTAAGCATGAAGTAGTCTGCTTCAGCTTATTCTGGCACAGGGTCAGGTGCCTGCTAAAGTAGCCATGTTTCACTTCCCTTATTCACACAGCATGGCTCCTTAGTACACAGCGCTGATTTTTCTGGAACTGCCTGTAAATCAGTATAAAGTAGGGCATGGTAACACCTCTCTAGTGTGTTTTGGCTCTAAAGTGAATAAATATAGAAACCTAATTATGAAATAAAACATTAATAGGAGGAAACAAAGCTTGAGCTCCTTGTAAATCTGTTGCTGCATATGCCATCCTAGCAATGAAACTCTTGAGAGATGAACACCTAGGAGCAGACCACTGCTCTGTACTTGCACCTCGCTTATGTTGTAGAAGCAATTTCAAGTTACAGAAAATACTCTTCATTAATTTATAAAATAAACTAAATCACTTTAGCATTCCCTTCTCCTGCTGTGACATTAAGCATTTACATGCTTTTGGGCAAAGCTATAGTTTCTCTCTAGATCATCGCACCTGAGCTGAGCTCCCTCCCCTGGTAACCCAATGTATGCAGCCCTCTACATCGCAAAAGTCACTGCTGTCCCACAATTTGTCGGAGCAGAGTTAGTATCAAAGTACTCGAAAGCTCTGTGTTTTACAGACTCATGTATACCTGTCCCTGTCCTCCTCTGGGGGAACATATAAATGTTTCTCTGATGAGAATTGTCTGAAAAACTGGATTTGCAGAAGCTAAACGCATAACATTGTGTTCCCTACAAAGTGTGTTCAACAAAATTCTCAAGCGATGCGTTCCTTTTTGTGTCTTTGTTAGTTTTATCTATTTGAATACTTAAAAAAAGGATTGACATATGACAGCTCTTTGTAGGAAATCAATTTTTCCTTTTTTATGAATCAGGATGTAAATCACAGATGCCTCCAGGAATCAGTGCCCCAAATTTGTTTTTCTGTTTCTTGCACTTTCATCTAGCAAAACTTAGTCAGAACTTACCTTTAAAGCATGTTAAAATCATCTCCAGCTTTGCATAGTTTTAATCTGGAATGTGGGGAGTGGGATGGGTTGTGCAGCGTTAGCAGGAGTTGAAGCTTTGGATAGCAGTTGTAACAGTCGCAGCCTAAGTTTTAGTTTAGTTCCCCAGCTGAGCAGCTCTGGGCATTGAATCACTGAGGAGCCAGCTCTTAGTAAGAGCTGACCACAGGAAATGAGAGCTGAGCTTTAAAGCTTATCCTTAAATTGTTTGCCAGTGAGGCAAAATGTTCTTACATTGGAAATTTCTGAGAATTTGGAGGCAGTGGTGTTTCATCGGCTTCTGTCACATCTCCTCTGGGAGAAAACGTTCTCTTTTCTGCTTTCCAAAGAAGAAAAGATACGGGTGGGATACACTGGGTGTGTAGAAAAAATCCAGCAATGCAGTGCGAAGCCTGCTGGGGTCTGCACTGAGGTGGATGCCTGGGAGAACGCAGTTGGCTTAACAAGCTCTGATTTTTATTAGTTTTTCTTTGTTTCAGACTCAGTAGACGCACAGTCTCTGAAATGCATTTGGTGTGTTGTTAATCTGTATAAAGCTCTAATCAGCTAAAAATGGGGTTTCCCTCTCTCTTTAAAATAGGGAGTCAAAGGCACTTGTGCTGGTTGCATGCCGAAGTGCAACATACTTGTACAGTACACACTGGCATGTGTTGTTAGTGCTACTTGCACTCAGTATTTTCTCTGCCTCCAGATGCCAGTTTTGTGTCATCAGATGGAGCAAATAATTTTCTTTTGGTAGTTTTTCAGTGCAGCCCACCTTGCAGAAATTGATCTGAGGGACTCTTGTGTCCTTTGTTCAAGGGACAAGGCTGTCAATGCAGCTCCTAAGGGTTTATGAGCATCTCAACAGTGGAGTGAGTGAATCTGATTTTGAGTTTGGATAGAATAACAACTTAGTTTCTGAAAGAAAAATCTGTCAGATGGCGTAGAAGAAATTAAACCTTTTAAGCGGGCATGCTTTCTAAATAGATTGAAACCTGCCTCTAATTCTTGATCTTCTTATATCTCAATTTTCACCATACAAAATAGGCTTTTATTAATTATGAAGTACACTGGTCATTGCAATGGAGTACAACAACCAGGTAAAGTTATTTTACGCTTGCGGTGTGTTGCTTATAGGGCAGTCGTGGCTGTCATTTTTATTATTTGGAAAAGATGAAGAGGGGGGTGGAATTATTTAATTACATTGGTGAAATTGAGAAATACTTGCCTACAGGAATTCTCTGAGCTGTCCAGCTTGATCAGTAGGATCAGATGCCTAAGAGGCTTCAGCAGCATTTTATTACTTGTGATGATATTCTCACTGAGGGAGCCAGGCAAAAAGCTCATCATGTTTTTATTCTGTTCTCAGGTGCCTATACAGAAAACCTGTTTTTAGGAAATGAAAGTGATAAATTGGCTAGCCACTTCACTTTGACTTGTTTTCCATCAAAGCATAATGTGCTACATGGAAAAAAAGTATGCTGCTTTGTAAGTTGAGTTCATATTTGTGCAGCAAATTTAAAGACCTTGTACAAAATTGTCAATTTTTTTTTTCCTCTGTTTAATAAAACACGTGAAGTCCATTAACAGAGTGTAACTGTTCACAACCAAGCATGTATCTTTGTGCTGAGGGCATCCTGCGTTGGCTTACCCTGGTCCTATAGATTCTACTGCAGCCAATAGTGTCTTCAGGGCACTTGCTGCAGCCAGTTGTGGAGGATGCAGGAGCTACTGTCGGAAGTGAATGACAACTAAGCATAGTAATTTTTTACTCAGTACTAAGAAAGAACTAGGTCCCTTGCAGGAACTTTAAGGTCCCTTCCAACCCCAAACCATTCTGTGACTAGTGGATATTAGTTCATGTATTCAATGTACTTTCATTGGTTTTTCAAGCTTTCTTTAAAGATACACTTTTCTCTCACTTGACTGTCTGGCCTTTTTCTGAAAAGTGCTGTTGAGTAGCTGGCTTAAGATAACTTGGTCAGGTAGCTGGCTTGAGTGAACTTGGTCATCTATATTTATTAGACTGGCCTCTGATATAGCCAGACAGCCTCCAGTTACACTGGTATTCACCACCTTGACAGCACAAAACAAGTGAAAAATAAAAACCCAAAACAATTAACTGGACAGGTTTTCTCATTGCAGAGACAGGTTTGTATATATCCCATCCCTGGGGGAGTAGTTAAATGTAGCATCTGTTACATGTAATTTACGAAGCTTAGATTGTAAATTTTTTATTAAATATCATTATTTGGATTTTACTGGATCTTTATTTTGATTTAGAAGTGGTCATATTGGTTGCAAAGGCTCATTTATGGCAAAGACATGTATTACTGATTATACATCTTGAAATGAAGTTGTTAATTGCAACAGCACCAGAAAACCTACCTTGTTTACAGTTGTTTTCTAGGATAGATGTTTTGAGTCTCAGAGTCTAAAGAAATGGGAGGTAGGTAATTCCTCCAAATAGAAGAATCCTGACTCTGATTCTGTGGAAGAGCACATCCTTTTTTAATGACTTGCTGAACCTACATTTATGTGTCAAATGCATGCAACTTTTCTTTGTATGATTATTTGTATTTGGGAGTAAACTGAGGTATTAACCAGCTACAAGATGTAGCATTGATGGTGGAGTAGGTGGAGTGCATTTGCCCACAACAGGTGGGTATTATAAATGGAATTGCCATTGGAAAACTGAGAAACAGAGATGTTCATGGGATGAGGTATGCTTTGCAAACAGATGTTTCAACCTTCATGTTATTTCTGTGGACCACTACAGCAACTTGTGGTTTTGCTTTCCCTGCAATTACTGTATTACCATAACTTAATGACTCACTTCTTGTTGGCACTGGGAAGACAGGCAAAGACAAGGAAGGCGACATAAAGGATGTCCATAGCTGTGGTTAATCACACAGGTTTATGTATTAATTTGCTGCATTCCCATCACTTAAGCTAGAGTGAACTTCGTGTGAATGCTGAGCATATTTGAGGAAGGTAACATAACTTTGTTTAAACATTGCTTCTTGACTTATGCCTGGGGGCCAAGAAACCTGAGCCAGTTAGAGGACTTCCACTTAGTCCAGAAATTCAGTCCCTGTCATTCAAACCATATTTGGAAAAATTGTGAGAGTTTTGTGAAAGACTTTTAAAGAAGTTTTTCTAAAAGGTTCTCTGAACTGTGAAAGGGGGGGAGAGAACAAATGGAAGAAAAACATGAACCTTCCGTCCCAGGCCTTCTCAAGAAATCAGTGACTGGCTTGTTAACTGAGGGATGAGTCTCAGGGGCAAGCATGGGCAGGAAAGCTGGACTTTTTAACTGGTGTTTAGCCAAGCATGTCTCTTCTTTTTCCTTCTGTGTTTCTTACTCCAGAGTAATGCACAGGAAATCCTCTATCATCTCATGTTTAATTTCCCTCTTGTTACCCCTTTCAAAGTTGATTCCTTACCTCTGGGAGGGCTGAGATGCTCTCAGCCGTCTGCTCCTGCAGCGAGGAGAAGGAAACTGGCTAAATGAGCAGAGGAAGAAGTATCTGAAGTTCAGGATTGTTTGTTTTTTTTTTTCCAGCAGACTCTTTGTGGCATTTTTAACTCCTTCAAACACCAGTTTCAACAACCCTCACTTATATAAATTGTTGACTGGTTATTTGTTTTCAGAGTACGCAAATGTTTCCAGTGGTCTTTTTCCATTTAAGTCACAAAACTGTCTCTTAGATACTCATCTCTCATATTGTGACTCGTGCTCTGAGTCATGTGGTACCTACATTTGATTAACATAAATATGTGATGGGTTTGGATTGCTAAAGAACCAAATGCAGTGCGCCCCAGAGGAGCATTTTTATACCTTAATAATATTTTATTGTTTCCATAATTCTGAAAGTGTGATTTCTGTAAAGATTCTGACTCTTGAGGGAAATGTGAGGGAAAGTATGTTAAAACAGTATTTCTAACCAATTTTACGATTATGCAGTGGATGTCTTCCAATGGCCTTAGTTTGCAGGGGCCAAACACAGTGCTTATTCCTTAGATGTATTTTAGGCATATAGTCACATTTTAAGGATACAGAAATATGTTTATGGTATTTATCATACCCACAAAAGATGAGTAATTCTTATGGTTGATACATTTTTGAGTCTTGTCTGTCTTTGCATATATTGACTCTGTTGAATGCTTTGCAGTGAGACTTCTCATGGTTTGGACATCTCTTGATGGATTGAGGCTCCCTTAGTGGCTCTTGCTGCTCAGAACAGAGCCTTCTGCCCACGATGTTTCCCCTCACTCTGGTGCTGAAGGCTCCTCTCTGGAGATGTTACTAGTTTTTTAATGGCCTGAAGCTGTTAAAGGAGGAGGAGGCTGGCTTGTTCTTTGTATTTGACTGTGCTTGCTGTTTTGTTTTGAAGGTGTACAAGGGAGAAGAGACCACATTCCACATCTCAGGCCTTCAACTCAACACAGACTATCGGTTTCGCGTCTGCGTCTGCCGCCGGTGCTTGGATACCTCACAGGAACTTAGTGGACCTTTCAGCCCATCCGTTGCCTTTATGCTTCAGCGTAATGAGATCATGCTTTCAGGAGAAATGGGAAGCATAGATGATCCTAAGATAAAAAGCATGATTCCTACTGATGAACAGTTTGCAGCCCTCATCGTTCTTGGCTTTGCAAGTTTGTCAATCATATTTGCCTGTATATTACAGTACTTCTTTATGAAGTAGGGGATTCAATGGAAGTTTGAGATACAAATTTAACTAATGCTACGCATTATAATCCCACATTTATTCAGATACTCCTTTTTTTTTGAAATCCTTTTGTTCTACCATACATTTTATATACTTCTTGTTTTTACAGTTCTAGCTTGAAGAAAGATAAATCAGTGTTTTGGTGCACCTTTTTGAAATTCAAAACTTGGAAGTGGTCAAACTGGAGAAACAAACCAACCAGACACCAAATGCAAGGTTTTTTATTTTTTCCTCTACAGATTCAAAATTGTCACCGATTTGTCTTTTCAACGTTGTT
This sequence comes from Pezoporus occidentalis, assembly GCF_034315485.1. Taxonomy (NCBI): domain Eukaryota; kingdom Metazoa; phylum Chordata; class Aves; order Psittaciformes; family Psittacidae; genus Pezoporus; species Pezoporus occidentalis. The sequence goes on from NW_026916158.1 coordinate 9,684,814, forward strand.
TTGGGTTTTTTTCACTGAAGTTCATACAGTCTCTTATTTTACCTTACTATTTAGGAAATTTTAATCATGAGTCACTTTTTTGTCTCTTCTTTTTCCTTCTAAACATTAGTCACAAGTGTGTATAGTGGCAAGACTAGAATACAGTGTTAGTCAACAGTACCGAGTTTTCCTTGAACAGTATTAGCCATGTTGCCTATGAGTTATTCACTACTTTTGCCCCATTTTTCTCAAGGCAAAATCTAAGTTATTTTAACTGTGTAGTGCATTTAAATCGGAACAATATCCTGCAGCTTAAAAACTTTTTTAATTATCTGTTACTTTTACAGTTACAACACTATAAACTGCCTGTGTAAGAAATCAAATAACCAAATTGCATATAAATTATGAAGCATTATAGATTTTTTTACCATTTTGATTCCTAGCAGTAATTTTAAGTAAGAGGGCATTGTGCAATAGTTAGTTATTCCCATGTTCAGCTATTTAAAAGCTGCTTTAGCTTGTTTGTTCGTCACTGTATATAACTATTCCTTATCTAATACTAGATATTATTCTATTATGTTCAGCCTGATTTATATGATTATTGCTGGTGACGGCTTACTGCCTCTACTGAATTAGGTGAGATTTTCACTCAGTGTAAGCAAACTTTACTGTTGGTTGATCTTTTTTTATTCCTGTTATTTTTTGGAGGGGTATCCATTTTATGGAACTTTCTTGGAGGTATCAGAAATTAGGTCTGTCTATTTTAAATACCTTAAATGGGTATCTACGCTATTCTTACCACAGGGCTGATTGAAATAATAACTTGGTACATGGCAAAATTCAGATGAGAGTCTCGCAGGAAGAGTAGTCCCTGCTCTGATGGGAGCATGTGCCCCTCCCGCCTGCCCCTTCCCAGACACATATTTTAATTCATCAAGATACTAGATTTTTAACTTTGGAGTCATTGGATTATTTATATTAAGTCAACATTGTGCAAGTACCTCAGGGACATAAATGAGCTGGAGGTGCAAATAGATTCCAAAAGGGTGCAACAGACACAGTGTATTTCCCTGCCTCTTGTTTTTGTATATTTTTGCTACTTGGTTTTGCTTTTGTCCTAGCTATTTTGTGCTCTTGTCTCCATTGTCTTAAGATTCAGTGTCCTGTACTAGCATAATATTCCCTTAACCAAAGTAATGGGGAAGAAACAACATTATTTTTTGTTTAGGTTTATTTATACTATATACTGCATACAGTACTTTAAATACCAATTACAGTGCAATCTTTTATTTATTGTAAAAAATAAAATAAAAAGTGTACTTATGTACTAATCCCCCTCTCCACCCTCCCCATAGCATGTTATATTTTGTCTGTTTTATACTGTTGTACTTAGGTCAACTTTTTACCTGGCAGCATTCCTAGTAGTATTAATCTTCTTACATTTTCTTGTGTTTTTGAAGATGGGAGCATCTAGTACATTAAATGCCAAAAAAAAGAAAAAAAAAAAAGAAAAGAAAAAAACCATTACCAGTGATTCAAACGTTTACATGTATCCAAAAACATAATCATCTCTGGAAAGAAAGTGCTAAGATCAATGAATTATTCTGTGTGCCTCTCTAGATGTAGCAGATATTAGAAACGTTCTGTATTTTGTTATTGACTATAATTAGTTTAATTTAGCATTGCAAACTAATGGTATTGAGCTAAATATATATATTTTTTTGGTTTTGCCAAAGTCATGGCTTGTCAAATTTATTTACATCTTATTTAAAATTATTTGTGATACAAAACTTTGTGACCTTGCATCTGTATTTTGTGAGCAAAACATATACAGCTGTTTTCAGTGGAGGGGAAAGAGAGTATTTTTTCAAACAATGAAAAAACTGCTAGTTTGGAAACCCAGAAATTTTAAGAGATTCCCTTTTTTATTTTTGTTCCAGCAGTGCTGCTATGAAGTCCAAGCTTGACACCTTTAAAAAAAAAAAAGAAAAAGAAAAAAAAAAGGAAAAAAATATACCCACCTTGCTCTAGATGATTTGATCAATTTTGATCTTGAAAGTTTGAAATACAAATTGTGCTAAAAGTGGTGAGCAGAAGCAATCAGTTACTCTTGAAGCATTTCTGTCACTGCTACATTGTTTGTTGTCCCTTATAATCAATGCTACCGAGAACACCCAGTCCAACCCTGAGATTATCTGAGCAAGTATTCTGTAGGAGTTGGGACAGGCCCTTAGTGAGTTTAATTTGGCATTATTTTTAGTTTGTATATTCTGCCATAGTGATCTGGTTGTCATTCATATATTGACAAGAAAATAAGGCATCACAGATGTTAAACCATTCCTGTTGTGATTGCTGTTGCCACTGACGTGCCCTTTGCTGATGCCTTTTCCCACACATCCTTACACCCTTTGGTCCAGCAGTATCAGACATTGAATCCAACCCAAGTGCTCTCTGCTATCAAAGAAATAATGAACAACAAAAACAAAGGTAGAATGAAACACTAAATATTTAAAACCCTTAATGGAGGAGAGAGATGGTTTTATATGGTTCTGCCTTTTTCTTCATGAACTTGAAATATTTTCTAATCCTGTTTGTTGGCTACAGTAGCTCAGTATTCAGTGTCATGATTGAAAAAGTGCCCTAACTGAATGTGTATGAATCTTATCCTTGCACAGTTCTTTAAATTGAAAAAAAAATAAAATGTTTTTACCTCACTATGGGAACATACATTCCAAACTTTAAAAAAAAAAAATCATAAGTTTTCTTGTATTGTAAATTTTAGACTATTTCATATGCATTATATTAAAACTGCCATATCAATTTTAATGTATAGATTTTGCAAATACTACACTATGTATGTAAGACTTAACTGTATCTGTAGTGTATATGTAATATATTTATGCCCAATAAATGTTTTAATTCTTTCTGATATTACCAGGACTTTTCTTAATTGAATACAGCCTTTTCACTGTGTGTGGCCCCTTGCTGCAGGTCAGTGGTGCTGCTGCAGCAGGAGCAGAGCCCCCCAGTTTAACATGGGATGTTTCTGATTTGTAAGTGGAACGATTTTTGTGGTGTTTGTGAAGTGTTTGCTGGTGCAGTTAAGCCGTTTGTGGCATCATCTTCTCTTAGACTGTGCTAAACACACCGCAGATTGCTCATCCAGCTCCTGGAAAGCTGAAGTTTAGCCAGGCTGTAACCTGTGCCGTGTATCCAAAGGCTGCTCCTGTTTTGACCTCAGCATCATCCAGGTAAATGTCAAATTCCTTCTCGTGTTAGCTGGTTTCTGTAGCCCTCTGCCTCTTCATCCATGGGAAATCACAGTCCTCTCCCTGGGGCTGCCTAGCCTGGGGCAGTGAGCTGCAACTGCTGCCCCACAGTTTGCTCCCCTTGGTAAGTGAAAGTTTATAGAAATAATCTTAAAGTCAGGTTTCTGTGGTGTTTTAATCACTTATTTTAAATAGCTTGCATGAAAATGTAAGGATGGTAAAAATACACCTAGATCGGTTATCTTTGAAATCAAACACTTGAAATACCAAACTTTTCACTTACTTGCTAATTATGTGCAATAAATTCAATTACTCATCATAAAGAACTGTTCTAGTATGTATACATTTTTCTTGTCAAGCACATTTTTTAAATAGCTTTTCTTTTTCAAATCACTGCATAAATACGACGTCTTGTTTGTTTGTTTAATTAACTGGAATTTACAACATGAGTGGGTTTTCCTAGGGAAATACAGACACTTTTTCACTTGGTTGCTGTGTTTGCTGAAACAATCTGTCTTTAACAAAATCTTTTAAATAATATCTATAGAATACTAATCATCACTTTGGTATCTGAAGAGAATCTTTCCAGTAATCCCTGGTTTACAGTATTGCCATGGGTGTATGCAGCAGTGATGGGGGACAGCTAAAGCCCATGGGAGTGAAGGAGGATTTAGGTGTTTGCTGGTTGAGATCTGAATGTTATTTTGCAAAGTTACAGGCTTGGTGCTGAGGTGCTGGGTCCCTTTTCCACACTGAAACGAAGCAGAGGTGGGTAGATAGCACTAAGTTTCCAATGGATTTTGTTTTATGAGGAAACAGCAAATTCTAGCCGGGCTTGGGCAATGTTATATTTACCAGCATCTCTGCCTGCTTACACCTGTTTGGACAAAAGTATCTGTTTAGAAAAGTTTTGGAACAGAGCAGAGGCTTGTATTTTTAGATATTGTTGAGGCTTTACAAACAACCTTTCAGGTGGCTCTGGAGTTGGATGTGGACTGTGGCACATACTGCAATTTGAGCAATCTCCAGGTCTGCCTGCAGCAGAGTGGTCACCAGGTTTCTATAGCAGCAGCAATTCTCTCTTGGTAATCAAAGAGCCTGTTCATAAAACTAAATGGGTAGGATTTGTTTTGCTTTTGACTTTGTTTTGCGAGTTGGGAGCATGTTTGGGTTAGTGGAGGGGAATTGAGCCCCTTTTAAAGGGGGGTATCTCTGTATGAGAAACAAGTGTATCAAAGTAAGACGTGGTGTGATCTGAGCTGCCCGCTGCCCAGGACAGGTAAGAAAGCAAACCATATTTGGAGGTAACTTCAGTCTGTGCTGTTCACCTCCTGCGGAGCTTTTCCTGCCAGACTCATTCAAGTCTTTGAGTTTTTAAGAGATACTCCAATTGAGCCTACTATAAATAGCACTTGTTTGAAGGGAGGTAGATGTTAACTCTAGCCTTTATGTCAGGGGACCCGGGCACTCCTGCGTGGCCCTCCTGTTTTGAAGCATAGCAGAGGTTCTGAAAGCACCCCTGAAAATTAAATCCTTCAGGAGCTTCAGTGTAGACACCTCCAGGGCATGCTGTATAAAACAGCATCGCCTGAGTTACTCCTGCCTTGTGGGCCAGGGCATCGTTGTTCTCAGTCAGGTGGAGTTGGCTGAGTTACCCGAGCTCTCCTGTCATTTACAGGTTTGCAGCTGGGAATGCTGCTGTTCTTGTCTGAATGGAGGGGTGGTGACACCTTGTACAGAGCCTGTAGTGGTGGTGGAAGCTCAGTCGTTCAGCATCTGACTCGTTTGTCAACTGAGTAAAGCTGCTGTGATGTGTTTGGCATTTGTGGGGAAGAGAGGCTCCTCCTCCTGCATGGGGAAGGGGGAAGGTCTGTCAGTACTACAAGTCGTGAATGAAAGAGAGGAAGTGCTCCAGCCTCCATCCATCTGTGATGTGATTTGAATCATCACTGTCTTTAATGGCCCCAGTGTGTTTTGGTCCTTTTGCTGAAGCTTAAGGTTGCAGATGACACATGGTCTTAAACTGGTAGAAAGTGGTGGGATGAGTCCTGGTGCTCACAGCCCACCCAAATCTCCACATTGACCACTAGGAAGCTGGTGGAGCTGAACTGCTTAGTCTCTACCAGACCCAAGCCAACACCTTTCTCCTGCTTGCACATGTGTTTGTTTGGAATTAAACAAGGTGTACAAAACCAGACTGGTTAATGTTTTTAAAGAAGACTCCAGCTGTAACCTAATCTTTACCTCTTCGTGCCAAGCCTAAATGGATCCTTCAAGATCTTGGCAAAGCTTGAGCAATTTATGGTCTAGGGAGATGGGGTGATTTCCACACCCCCCAGCACCAATGGCACATGCATGAACCAGATGGTTCTGTTACACCTGTCTGCACCCAAAGGTATGGAGGAAAAGTTATAGAGAAATTAGTGGGGAAATGCGATGCATCAATTATATTTCCTGTGTAAATCTTTTTCTACAATTATAGAATTGTTGCAGAATTCATGATATATTGTGATTTATTGAAGTGGTGTAGAATTATATTCTCTGTCCTTAACATTCACCTGCCTTGCTGTGAAGACACAAATGTTATCTCTTACTCAGCAGTGAGAGCCACAAGTTAGTAGAGGAGGAGATACGAACATTTTGGTTCATTATTTTTATGACTGAACAGAAAAAGCCAGCTGAGATCCCTTGAAAAAGCTATTTCACCAGTATTACTTTTAATAAGTTCTACATGATTGCATCTGTTTCTGCTTGTGACAATTGCTCTCTCAAAACGTGCGGATTCTTGGCTGGGTGAAATAAAAAAATAAGAGGTTTCACAAGGCACATTCAAACACAGTGGATTAGGCTCCTATCTGCGGTTATTTAGGTGACTGTGCTGTCATTAGTTTGAGTAGTTACATTTACTGTGTTAATTGCTGGTATAGATGTTATTTCATGCTATCAAACCTATTTTTAGGTCTACTATCATGGTTAGTAAATAACTGCTTGGGTCAATGTGCTCAGTGGGTGTCATTTCTTGGTAATTTTATTAGCTCATCTCACTTCATCCTATGAAAGCTGTTCCCTACAAATAAAATGGAGCAAACAGTAGGGATGCAGAAGTCTTGTAAGGATTAAAACGTGAATAGAGTTGAGAAATTCCCCCTAATCCAGTGTAGATATTGTATTTATTTATTAATAGCTCAAATTCCCTTTCTATCCACAAAATGCTTGCAAGCAGGTCACGGTGTCCTTGGTTCTGGGGGCTCTGCTGCACGGCCCACATTCATGTCCCTGGGCAGGACGCCAGCTGGAATGCTGCTTGCTGCCTGCCCAGCCATTGCTGCAGTGTGCCAGGGTTCAGCACAGTGAGAGAAAGCATGTCTCTGCACTCAGCAGGGCCAAATATTCCCTAGGATGCTGCTGTGTGGACTTTGTATGGTGTCAGGTGTAGCGCTCTAATATTGTGATTGCTCTGGATAGCAGTGCTTAAGCCATACTGCTCCTGTCTTTGCCTTCTCTCTATTACAGAGAGTAGGTATCTCTTCTGCACAGTATAGCTCAGTGTCATGTCCTTGTTTAAAGCGTGATGCGATTGACTGCAGCCTGTTCTGCAGGAAGGGACGTTTGATGTAGGTCTCATCACAGCCTATGGCAATGGCACTCCTTTAGCTACATGGCAGACTCCAAATTACACTGTGATGTGGGAAATCAGGCACAAGCCCATAGCGAAAACTGAAGAGAATGCAGGTAAATCCAAACCTCTTGTTGTTTTTGACACTACAGCAAGAGTAGCTGGTCTGAGATGACTCTGGGGCAGTGGCTCCGCAAGCAGAGCCAGTTAGCCTTGCAGGTTAGCTTTTTATGAAGAAGAAGCCACTGTAGTGACCTGAGTATATCTGAAATGATTTTGTTTCCCTGGATATCGGTATTAGACTGGAGATGCTCAGGCAGCACCCAAGGCAGCCACTTATCCAAGGGATAAGCCTCACACCCCCGCATCTCCGCTGGAGCCAGGGAACCAGCCAAGGCACAAACTAACAATAGTTCAGTGGGTTCAAAACTAGATGCTCAATCAAAACTAGCTCAGAAGATCGCACCTTTTTGCAGCCCCTAGCACAGTACAGTGAATTTTACGGAAATCAATCACATTGTCACCACTTGGTAAAAATACCAAAGTGCTATTGACTGGGCAGAACACACACCCCCATGTGATCACGGATATTGGTTTAACATTTGGTGAGAATATGTAGTATGAGGTTTTGCTATCTTTTGTAATATTGGCATGTTGAAGCTATTTAAATCTCTGCACTTCGGAGCTCATCCTGCTGCAGGCTCATTGCAGGACAGGCTTGTGGTGTTAGATTCCCTGCCTGCCAGACCTAATCAAGGATGATTCAAAGCACTGGGTGGTTGGTGGAAGGAGGCTGTGAAGGGAAGAAAGTTGTAAAAAAAGGCTTGGAAATCACCATGCCTTTTCTTTCTCACGGACAGCACTGCAATCATGTGAAAATCAATCAGAACATGAGCAAAGGGGAAAGGGAGTAAAACTCTTTCCTTTTGATCCAGCAGCTTTCAAAATGGGGGCAAATGCTGGAAGAGCATCTCCTGTACCCTCGGAGCAGGCTCTGATGTTGACCCTGGAGTACCTTATTTCTGAGAGCAATTTTACCTTATGGACTTGCACACATCACGAAACCTTTGTTTCTCTCCCACGAAGGGAAACAAAGCACAGATACAGAGCGACAAAGTGCCTTCATTGCCAAGTAATTTATCTCCAAGTACAGCCAAAGGAGCACCCTGTAGGCTTTCAAAATTATGTATTTGTGCACAGATCAAAAGTGGTAGGTTGAAAACCAGACAGCACACACTTCAGATGCCAACTGAGGATTGGGTGCCCTCCTAATGAGGCACAGTCCTGGGGTCTAGGCAGCAATCTCACCGCTCTCTGGTTGGACCCAGCCCCATGTATGAAGGACATAGGTACTTCTCCATGAATGCCCAAAACCACTGGGAAGATGAAAGCAAAGGGATTGTTCGCATCCAATCAATCAGGTGGTTTCATAAAAACATAGAATGATTTGGGTTGGAAGGGACCTTAAGGCTCATCCAGCTCCAACCCCCCTGCCAAGGGCAGGGACACCTTCCACTAGAGCAGGTTGCTCAAAGCCCTGTCCAGCCTGGCCTTGAACACTGCCAGGGATGGGGCAGCCACAGCTTCTCTGGGCAACCTGTGCCAGTGCCCCACCACCCTCACAGTAAAGAGCTTCTTCCTTATAGCTAATCTAAATCTCCTCTCTTTCAGTTTAAAACCATTTCTTCTTGTCCTATCCCTACATGCCCTTGTAAAAAAAACCTCTTCAGATTTCTTGTAGGCCTCTTTTATGTACTGGAAGCTGTTCTCAGGTCTCCCCAAAGCCTTCTCCAGTCTGAAGTAGGGAGATTTTGGGTTGGGTTTTTTTTCCCCTTTGGTTGGTTGGTTGGTTGATTTTTTCATCCAAGGAACAGGGTTAATGAGTGGCTGTGAATTTTATGCTTATTTGAAAATAACATGCACTAGTCTGTAACTGAGTTTGAAAAGGGCAGAACCATAAAAGTGCTGGGCTTGGAAGAGAGCAGAAGCCTTTCTGCTGGGAAGAGCACTGAGAAAAACTGTTAAATGCCCACCAAGTATACTAATTGCATCCAGTAATACTACTGCACTATACTGTGTGCTGAAATAACAACCGTACTAAAGCTCAACAACAAGCAGGAGTGGAGAAACCTGCAGTTAAACCTCCATTAATACAAGATGGATTAAACTTTTCTTTTTCTTAATCCTCTTTCGCTGTACTTGCATAATCACAATTTAGGTGTAAAAGACAAATAACGACCTAACATTCCTTTTTTTTTATTCTAAACAGCAACAGCCGGGGCTTCTGGAAATTGAAACTGTGATTTCATGATCTGACAGAGCTGGCAAAGCTGTACCCCATCATCTAACAAACTGCTCTGGGCCAAATTTTGGCCAAGGACATGGGACATGAAGCCAAACCCCTGGAGGTTTTTCACCTGAGAGTGACAAGCCACTGGCAAGCACATCTGCATGAGGAGGTTATTTTGCTCCTGTGAAGTTCCTGGTCTTTGTGCAGAGCTGGGAGGAGTCTACTGCATCACCTCAGGGATGCATGGATGGGCAGAGATGGCTGGAGTGAGGGAGATGTACCACTGCCCTGTGTGGATGATGGACCTATCTAAAGAACAGAGGGACTTCACGTTAATGCCCTACAAGCTTCCAGCTCCACCAAGTGCTGCCTGCATTACCGCTTGGCAGTGTATAACGCCAGCTAGATGTGCATGACAGCAAATAGTGTAAAATAGTGTAAATCATGCCAGACATTCTCAAGACATGCCAACTCCTGCAGCTGCATCTGCTGGATATATGTCCATCTGGATCACCTGGAGGATTCTCCAGGAAGCTCCTGCATGTGTGCAGGCCCAGGGATTGGTAAAAGAGTTCAAGTGCAGATACAAATCCCACTGTGGGTGCAGGTGTTGCTTCAACCATTAGTACATATTGTCTGGTTATTATTGACAGGAGGGATGCAGACTGAATCATAGAATTATAGAATGGTTTGGGTTGGAAGGGACTTTAAAGCTCATCCAGTTCCAACCCACTCTGTCAAGGGCAAGAACACCTTCCACTAGAGCAGGTTGCTCAAAGCCCCATCCAGCCTGGCCTTGAACACTGCCAGGGATGGGGCAACCACATGTTCTCTGGGCAAGCTGAGCTTTGGAAGCATAGCCTGTGTTTCATTTGTTCAGGCTTCCTTTGGCTGTGCTCTCCACAGGCTGCAGTGTTAGTCAGAGGTTACTTATTTCTCATATAATGCTAATCTCGGGCTACTCGTGCTGAGCACTCTGGCAGCACAGCTTAGAAACAGAAACAATGCTTGTAGCTGCTTTCACCAGCCCACAGCCTAAGGAGTGACGCCCAGAGGGAGGTGAATGGATCCACACCCCATTGCTCTAAGGCAGCATAGTTTGAGCAAGGGGTTAAAATGCCAAGTGCTTTAATTTACTTTTTGTAAAATTGGGCTAACATTTTTCATTAAAAGTTGTGAGAGTAAAATCTACTCATTGTGCTTTCAGCTGGTGATTGAAGAGGGCGGTTCAGGGTGTGCAGAAGGAGCAACGCAGGCATCACTACAATGTGAGGAGTTAGGTAGGTTATATTTTTTTGGTACCAAATTTTGATTTTACTTCTCAAGGTGGAATTTGCCTCCTGAAGGCCACAGCGTTTTTGCAAATGATACAGACTGTGTGGAAGCCCGTCAGGAAACATTGACTGAAGGGCTCAGAGGAACTGCAAACAGCCCCGTAAGTGAACACACCAGTCAATACAAGAAAGCACTCCCCACGGAGCAGAACCAGCTGCCTTCAAACCTGCAAAGGGACCATCAGCATCAGCAGCCACTCTCCCTCCTGCTTCCCCACACCTTGCCCTTGCCCATCAGCAGATGAGGAGGGAGCTGCTGCACCACCCTACAGGTGGTACAGCTGCTGCACCACCTCTACAGCAGAGCCATGACAGAGAGGAGGTTCTCCTGGGTGTTTTGGTATCTAATGGCTGCTGCTTTAAATAAGACTTATGCAAATGTCCTTTGCCACAAACTTATATAACTACCGAGTATCTGTCAACTCAAAGTTTGACATGTAAGTGCTGGGTTTTTTTTCCAGTATATTTTATTTTTGGAAAGAAATACAATAGGGCATGATTTTCTGCTTGTGCGTGTCTCCATCAAAGGTACTTTTCTAAAATGAATGAAGCTTTCTGGTAAAGCGTTTGACCTATTTCATCACTGATGTAACAGGTTGCCAAGAAATAAAAAGCAGCCAAATTGTTCCTATTTATTTGTGAAGCTGTGATACAAGGTGTAGTTAGAAAAGCTTCTAAAACTTGAACTGTTTAATGAACCTCCAGTTATTTTCTATATGGGCTGCTCAGATACGAGTCAGTAAGAACACCACAAAGTTTTGACTAACAAAACCCTATACATTATATTTTCTTTTTTTCAGCTAGAACTGGCTAAGTTGGTTTCTGCAGGGAAAAGTTTCCAGAAATGCAGCCTAAGGTTCAATAGCCTGAAAGAAATCGTGCTGCAGAGCTACCCAGTCTGCCACACTTAATGAATAGCCCAGTGCCTGCATGGGCTCTTGTCTTCTCTGCATGTAAAATATCTCAAAAGCCATATCCAGACCCAAAACAAGGTGGTGGAGGCACCCATGCTCTTTCAGATAGGGAGAAGGTGCCAGGAACATGAAATGCTGCAGAAAAGCCCTGGGAAACAGAGGAGAAATGCTTTGTTTCTGCTAGAAGGTATTTTCCAGGATAGACTACACTGTGGACCCCAAGGAGGTACAGTAGGTGAGATGGATGGTTAAATGAGTGCCAGCATTGCTTTTGCCAACATGGGTTGTTTGCCACTATGCTCTCTGCCTGCAGTATTTCCTCTGCCTTTGCAAGCCCTGGTAGAAACGAGGCAGGAGGAGCCTTGCCTTGTGTTACTACCTGAGACAAACCCATGATACCTATCTTGTACTGACATCAGGTAGCAGCTCTTAGGTAAAAAATGCTATTGAAATCTTGACTGTGCTTTCTTTCCCTATTAAGTTATTTCTTACAACTTAAGCAATAAACCTTGAGGCAAGCAATGTGGATTCATCCATCAGTTCTGGTGGGGAGGTGTATATCTTTCTGGAGGCATCTGACAATAGTTGATTTTATGATGCAAAAGTGAAGGTTATCCAGGTGATATCTTTTTTCTTGTTTTCCATACAAAAGCATGCATAGGTACCTGTTGGAGGAAGCAGACCTTATTCACCATCTGGAGCCAATGCACACCGGTGTCACTCCACTGGCTTTAGCATTTCTATATGGAAAAGTCTTAGTGCTGAGGAAAACAAAACTAATGGATGGTATAGAGACAGCTACAGCATGTGTTAAATGCTTGAATGTTTCCTGCTAGATCTGCAGTATTTTCCTGCTTATGCAAGAATCATGAAGGTGGCTGCTCTTCTTTAATGTGTGTGTTTTGTTAGATTTGGCCGAATGTTCAATGACTTGCGCAAATAAGTCCATTTCCTAAGTGAGAAGGAAAAAGTCCTGTCCTCCCTCCAAATAAGCAGCCAGGCCCCTTCTTTCTGACTTCTGTGGCCCCAGATTAAATGCTTTAAATTCTATTTTATAAACAAAGTTGTGTCAATTTCACAGTGTTGGTATAGTTAAAATTTAGTATCTCCTGATGAAGTGTTAGGTTGAATGAAATTATTAGTATGGTTATAGTTTATACGCAGAAATTAAACGTGTGTACACAGGGCTTTCATGGGCATTAATGTTACAGCTTTTCTGAGAAAAAAAAAAAAAGGGTACAAAGAAGTACCCAAAAAACCCTATCACTCCCACCCAAAAGGCCCATAGCCTGATCAAGTTGTGCAGGTTTTGGGAAAAAAAATGGTAACCAAACAATGCAGCTTCTCTGCTAGGTAAAAGCCTCTGTGGGACCACTGTGGCCACACAGAATCTCTTCCTATAACTGAGACGCAGGTTTTACTTGCAGAGAACAGAGCAAGCCTGTGAAGTCTTGCAGGCTGTGTATGACGCTGTTACCCATTCTGTGCCCCATCCGAACGCTGTGGATGCCTGCCCTGCCTGCTGCCAGTCCTGCAGCACCCAGCACTGTGCCTGGCTCCCACATCGCGAGGAGAGGTGTATGGCAGTGCTGAGTGAACCTGACGACAACTTGCTTCTTCAGCCTGCGTGAAATCACACACCAGATCCTCCACTACCAACAACCAGGTAGGTCTGTAAAGGGTCCCATCACTTTATTTTATTCTGTTCACATTTAATAACACAGGCACAGCGGAGATTTGAAACACGTGACACTAGGTGTTGTGACTGGTTCATTTACAGAGACATGTTACAAGTGAGTTCACATCTTCAAATCTTTTCAAGATTCCAAAATTTCTTGTTTCCCTGAGTTGCATGACATCTGCCATCAGATCTGCCTGTTGGTCAGTGAGTGAGAGAACAACATCGGTAACAAGACAGATGTGATTAGAGATTAAATGATCCTATAGCACTGCTGCTGATTTGTCCCTTAATTTATAGGTTTGCATACATCAAACCTGTGCTTCCTGTGAGTACTGGAGTGGGGAGCAAGACAGGCTCAGGCACCACACTGAGGAGCAGCAATCAGCCCCCTGGCCCTAGCAAAGCACTGGATGGCATAAAAGACACAGTATTTACAGAAGAGGCCAAATTCTCTTTTGGGTTATACCTGAGCAGCACCATCAGCTACAGGTGTAACAGGTGGAAAATGGCCATCACTGTTAATAGGAGTTTGAAGGCAGTAAGACTTTTGCTAACAGACAATTCATTATGGAGCATCAGTTGTGGAGCAGCTGGGTAATAAATACCAGAACAAAGTAAATAGAAAGCTGCTATTGCACTTGCATGCTCTGAAACTCTATTAACTGATCCACAAAATCTACATGTTGGTGTGAAAATAGATGCAATATAAGACATTAACATAAAGGATGGAAAGTTTTCTGGTTTGCCTTTTAATGGCATACTTCAGTTATAAAGATCAATTGAATTTAAGATTTTTATGGAGGAAGTATGAGAACATGTCTGCCTGTGTCTCCCAATGCAGATTTTTCTATTACTTTGTCAGGTCACATTGGTTAAAAAAATGTTCTCAATTTAATACTACAGCAAACTAGTACAAGTACACACAGGGCTTTATGGAGAAACACGGTACTGGTAACTGACTCATATATTTTAAACAGCAAGAAGTCGGGGTTTACAGGCAGGAGACCTGTCCTCAACAAACCTCGGGGGTATGGTAGTGCACAGCATAGGAGCAAGTAACTACAGAATCATTACAAATATCAAAACAACTAAAAGCTTCCAAGTTCAAACACATCAAGTCATTCACAGACAAGCTGAATAGAATGTGTACAGATGATTTAACTAGTAAAATATAACAAAAACAAAGCTAAAGAACTTTGGTGGGAGATTGCATTCCATATTTTCATAGCATCACTGCAGTCCTCAAGTCAGCATTGTCCACTGTCCTTGTCCCTCTAGTACATACTCAAAACAGATATTTGAGTACAGTCAGGTTCTAAGTCACTTCTGTGAGGGCATTTTTTTTTCTTTCTACTCAGATATGACATGAAGGTTGTTTATTTTTATCCATTTTATTTCTTCTTTTTTTCAGAAATCATTTTCCTCATTCAGAGAAAAATATTTGTTTATTTAAAAATCAAGATTATGAAAAGTGTATCAAATTCTGTGTTCACTACTCCAAAAAGGCCATTCAATTTTCTCTTTGTACCATCTGGTTACATGCTAGCAAAATTTTTAGCAAAAGTAAACTTAACTCTGGAATAATTGATCTCAAATTAGCAGCTACTGAAATCACAGAGACTATCAAGTGGACTGGGCTATATTCCCCTGTTCAGGATGGTAAACCTACCTCTCCTGCTAAAGTCAGCGTTAAAAATCATATGGGAAAAAGTAACAGAAAAATAATACTTGTGTGTTGCCAAATTCCGTAATCATGTGTCTCCTTTTATGGTCTCAAAATTTAGCTTTTTGTTGGCTTGTTGTTATATTTTGGGATTTTTAGTCTGTAACTGCCAACATTACATCTTTCAGCAAATCCAGATGGTGACAGAAGTACAGCTTTAACGTTTCAATTCGTATTTCTTTCTCTTTCGTTATGGCTTTCTCGGAAACATGGGTAAGTGATGCTCCAGTGCTGGAAATCAGGTGTCATGTGATAACACTTGGTTCTGTCCAAACACGCAAACTTTCTTGCTTTGTGCTGGAGAGTCTTTTCTTTGGAAGCGGTTTGAGTCCAAACAGGCGGCAAGCAGCAACTCGGTACTTCTTTGACATGATGTTGTAGAGGATGGGGTTGATGGCTGCACTAAGGTAGAAGAGAACAAAGGACACCAAATTGCAGTACTGGCTGATCACTGCTATCTCCAAGGATCCAGCTTCAAAGGATTTGGAAAATAAATATCGTCCTACGTGAAAAGGCAACCAGCAGAGTATGAAAGCAAATACCACCACAACTAAAATAAAAACAGCAGAAGAAATTGTGTTAAGAATTAGTATTAAAATATGGGTGATTAAAATTCTATTTTAAAATTATATTTCTTTAAGAAATTAATCACAAAGTTTGAAAATGCGCCCCATATGTTTTCAGGTTCATGTCTCTCAATACAGTTTCTGAGGTATAAATTAGCAACACTTAAAACACATTGATCAAATCCAAACAGACTGTCTGTATATTACACAACTAATATGACATAGCACACTTCCAACCTATAAAACTTAGGTTTTCATAAATAGAGAATGAAAGAATCAAAACGGTGACAAAAACAGCATGATGATCTGTCATCTGCAGTGTGTAACAAAAGAAAACTATGTATGATGTGATAGACTCAACTCTGTGGTTTATAACAAAGAATGTAATCTCTGGAAAGCAAAATTATTTAAGGCAAAGGCCCAAAAATAAAACAAACCACCAGAATGTGGACTTCTAGAGCACACACCGCAAGGTAAGAACAGAGAAGTGGTGCACCCCTGCAGTTTGCCCGTTTTTTGGAACATGAATTACTCCAATAAGAGTAAAATTAAACATATATACTTCATAGTTATATAGTATATATGTAATATTATACTATCACTATGATTGTGTTTATATGTAAAAATAATGTATGTAGAATAATAGGAATGTGTGAGCTTTGAACACTTGCCCATTTGAATTTCCACCCTAGAGAAAGGGAAACATTTTCCATTTATTTCCTGTGTGTTATTGATCTTTCTTACCTTTCTTCTTTTTCACAATGCTTGAGTGTATATCTGTTAATACACCAGAGAAAGAAAACCCAAAAATTTGAGCAAGGTGTTTTTGACATTCTTAAGCCATTTTCACCTGTAAACCTGTTCTCCCATGTTAGCAATCCTGCTTTCTCATGTCAAGTCCCAGCAGATAACAAAATTCAAAGAGCTAAGAGGAATTGTTATAGGGATCTTTTCCCAACAACTTCCTGAACAAGCATTCCCGCGTTTAAATAGATACTTATGCAGGACTTATGGTGGGCTATAAGGCACAGGGCTGAGGTTCAGAGTACATTTTTCAGGTCTGCATCTTCTTGAGTGAACCACTTCAGTTTTTTCCTTAGTATCTTCACCTACAGAATTCAGATAACGCTTCCCTTGCTCACAAGTGGAGCTTAATCCATGTAATGAATATTACCATGATGGTCATTACGAACAGGCTTTTAAGCATAGTCAGTATTTTCATATGTAGACATGTATATTCCTAGTCAGAAATAGACAGTTTGATCTTCACGCATGCAGAATCACCTTGATTTCAATAGGAACTGGGTATGATAACTGCTTTGCAACGGCATGTCTAGATGTTTAATTAAGGACCTAGAAGCGTAACCTTTCTCTACAATTTAGAAGAGGTGCTGATGCTAATCCCATTTACTTGATGTTCCATGCAGAACATCAACAGCAGTGAGAGCAGATTGTATTGAGTATCTGCTCATTCTGAGCCCTTGTTAATTTCTTTTCTTTCCATCAGACTGTTATCATTTAGAGAATATTGGCTCCCTGTCAGAGGATGGTCTTGCCACTGTCTTACTTGGTTGTCAGACCTTGTAAAAGGAAAAAAAGGAAAAAGGTGTCTGAAATACTGTAATGGTTGTGGCAATGCTTCAGGGCAGGAATAAACAGTTATTATTTCAAAATTCTTTATAGTTAAGTATGCAGAAATATAAACATGGTAGTAATATATGCTAGCAATTTACTTAGAATAAGTAGACATTCATAAGCCTGAAACTCTAGAAGTGTAAATGATGAATTACTTCCAAGGTCACACCAGACTGAAGTAATCCTATTGATCATAAAATGTAGCTGAAAGGGCACAAAGAATGCTGTGGGTTTTATTATTCTTCCTGCTATTGCGTAATAATACAAAAAATCAGTTAGGCTCCCAGTTAATATTTAAAGGTACTTAGGACACACCGCCACCTCTTCATCTATCTTATTAGCCCATCACTTCAGCACAGCTTAAATGAGCACAGCAGAGCTGCTGCCCATGAAACCTTCTTCACATAAAGCATCTCATTGCTGCTGAAATCCATGGGTTGACTTGCACTGCAGAGGACTTTTGCTTCAATAAAGGCACTCAGCAGCAGTAGGATTCTGCAGTTTTTAGGCACTAAACTGCAGAACAACTTTTTGATTTTGTGCATTGAACTCCGAAACATGCACTGAGTTAGTACGTTAAAATTTGTGTTTCCATGTGCCAGCAATATCTGTCGTTTAAACCATTTAGCAATGTCAATATACAAAGTTAGGAATGACAGTGTCTGTCATCTTGATCCTGTCTTCTTGAAGTCAGTGAGAATTTACAAGATCACAGACCTCAAAGGAGATGCAGTGCTCCCTGTTCATCACATCCTGGTGTCTTGTTAATATAAGAAGGCAGATTAATTTTACAAGCACGGCCATGTAAGCTTATGATATTTGCTAAATTTGCTAAAACCTCAGCACTCTTTTCATGTGAAACTAAATGTACATCATATCCTGCTTTGCTTAGTCTGCAGTTCAACTTTGTGGCTTGAGAAAGGTTTCCTTTTGTTTAAAAATGAAATAAACTATCTTTCTGTAAATAACATCGGTACTCACAACCAAAGAGGAAAAATGTTAAAGAAATCTCCAGGGCACTAGCTAATTATAACCATAATATTTGTCCTTGCCAGTGATTGTTATTAACATTTAACTGCTTGAGAGTCTTCAGCTCAAACCAGTTAGAAACAAATGTAGGGAGACAGAAGAGTTATTCTACAATAGCTTGAAGTGTAGCACTTTGTATGAAGCGTTTTCGATAAATGCTTTCCTTTGGAAACAGCTATAGAGAACTACCAAGTGTTCTCAGTCTTTCTCTCACACACACACAACACACAGACACAGAGACACAAGCACATGCATCCTTTGGAAAAACAGTGCAAGAAGAGTCGTACCTAACATTTTCACAGTTTGCTTGTTGTTCTTATCCCTGATGACAGTGTTTGGACCAATGTTCTTTCTCTTTCTCCTCCAGAGCTTCCTCCCAATGAGGCTGTACAGCACAGTCAGGCAAAACACAGGCAGGAAAAAGAAGATGCTGGAGGTCCAGACCATGATTGTGAGGAGCCCTGAGCGGATGGCATACTCTGTGGCTCGGCACTCGTTGGTGCTCAGGGGGTTTGTGCCATTCTCATGCTCGACCCCCACCAAGATGAAGATGGGTCCAGCGCTAATGAAAGAGATGCCCCAGAGGAAAAGGATGACCAGCTTGACCTTCCCCTTGGTAATGATCACTTTAGCTCGGAGGGGAAAGCAGATGGCAACATACCGTTCCACGCTAAGGGCAGTGATGTTGAGGATGGTGGAGTAGGTGCAGCTCTCGCTGATGAACTGGAAAAGCTTGCAGAGGAGATCCCCGAAATTCCAGGGCCGGTACTGCCAGAGGCGAAAGAGGTCCAGGGGCATGCAGAGGAAGATGAGCAGGTCGGAGAAGGCCATGCTGGACAGGTAGAAGTTGGTGGTGGTCCTCATGTCCCGGAACCGCGACACCACCAGCATGGTCATGAGGTTGCCAATGATCCCGATGACGAAGAGGAGGATGCAGGCTACTGTGATGCCTGTAAGCACTGGTGCGGGAAACAGGTGCAGCGGGGGCTCGCCGCCCGTCCGGTTCTCCGCGTCGCGGCTGCCCGCGCTCCCCTCCCGCATCCTGCCGCCGCGGGCTGCGCATCACCGCCCGGAGATCCCCGCGCCCCCGCAGCCCCAGCCCGGCCTCCGCGCCGCTGCGCGCCCTCCGCTGCGCTGCTCGGGCAGGTGCGGAGGGCGGGGAGGGACGGGCGGCCCCGCCCCGCCGCTCTCCGGGTGCTGCTGCTCCCCCCCGGGCCCCGAGGTGTGGGGACAGAGGGGCTGGTCCTCGCCGGCGCGTCACGTGAGACGTGGGTGCGCTAGCTCCGCGGGCGCGGACCGGCGCCGCAGGACCAAGAACTAGCCCAGCCCCGCAGCGCAGATCCGGCGCGCTGGCAAGGTCCGCACCGGCAGCATCGCTTAAACTTTCTTCCCAAGTCCGGGCGCGGGGCTGTGGGGTTTCGGCGCTTCCCACCCAGGACAAACGCTCCCCGCCCGGCACCGCTGCCTGAACCGCTCCTGCCCGGGGTGCGGGTACCAACAGTCGCTGCTGCGAGGGGCGGTCGAAGTCTCCAGAGTGCGGTGCCTCCCTTGCCTGCAGCCGGGATGCCGCTCCTTGCCCGCGCACATACAGTTGCTGGTGCCCGGGGTGCGCGGTCCTGCGCGGCACGTGGAGATGTCGCGGAGGGTATAGGAATACAGGGGTGGCTGCAGATTCTTCCGTCTCGTTTCGTACCTTTGTTTTGCCCTTGGATCTTGGCAGGAGCCCGGTAAAGGCTCCAGTTCAGTGAAGCTGCAGTCATCACTCTCTTCTACATGGTTTATCTGCAATTAAATTTTGATTTGACATGTTTCTGTTGTCCTACGCTCTGCTCCATGCGGACATTTACATTTCTGTACTGTGTGTTTCGCCACTGCAGACTCATATATACTACTAAATGACAGTATTGTATTTGAGAAGGAATCAGACAGAAGCAGCACAAGGTGAGACCAGAGACAGTAAAATCACACACACACACACACACACACACACACACACACACACACACACACACACACACACACCCCAGCACTCATTTCTCCGTCTTCCTTTCCAACTCGTCCTCTGAAAGTGTCTGTGAGAGTGTGCTACTGCCCAACCTCTTTTCACTCCTTTCTTTAATCTACCCAGAGGAGCTACATCCTTTCCCTTGTACCCCATGTCCCAGGTGGCAACCAAGGCTTCAAATCCATGCATCTAGTTTAATTCAGCTGAGAAACAGCTGTATGAGTTTTTTCCCATACATGCGCTCCCATACATGTTCACCTACTAGAATTATGATTTCACAGCTGTGGAGAGATAGAGTGTAAGTGCTGCCTGTGCTTGTTTCTGTAATTTGCTTTCTGTCCTAATGTAAGCATTAGCCTTAGTGCCTTCCCCATATCCTAATTTGGACTATATATTTCTGCAATTTTGTTGGAATCAGTACTCATCCTCCCGCTCTTGAACCATGAGATAGTTTTGTAGCAAGTTACTCAACAGTTGCTGAATTTTATGGGGATGGCTACACATCAATTGCAGTTGAAAGGAAGAAAGAACCTAATGTGCTTATCACTTAGTTTATCCAGTTGCCTATGGAATTGTTTTATAGGTTTCTGAAGAAAAATCACAGGCTTTACGCCACCGATGTACAGTTATTTCATACTAAAATGTTGTGTCAAATCTAATTTAAATTACATTGCACCGCGTTATGAAGGAGCTAGTAACTGTCTCTTTGTTTAAACTGCCAAATACTTAGTATTATTATAAAGAATTATTTCACTTTGGGATTCTTTTTGTGACAAATTCTCAGGCCAGTGGTATTCACTGCAGGATGTTGATATTTAGCAGATAAAATGATCTGAAGGTATAAATGTGACTTCTCTGTGTACTGAGGATCCTTCATTCTAATGAAATTCTTTCAGTTTTTGCTGAGCTGTATCTTGTAAAAAATGACTATTTCCCTTTCCCCAGGGAAAGAGAAAGCTTCCTTTTTTTTTATTATTTGTACGTACTGATGTGTGTAGCAAAATCAAGTAGCAAAAAGTGAGGTAACATGATACATATATGCTGAAAAAATTGAGCTTGTAATGTAGTGATTTAACAATTCATTGTGAGCTTGATGTGTTGTGATGAGCCCATGGGATCAGAAAGCAGTTGTGCTTTGAATCCAGCAACACTGAGCCCCTTCTTATTTGAAGGGTACCATGACTCAAAGTCTTCTCTGGCTGCTCTTCCTTCATGGGGTCAGAGCCAGAAAAAATGTTATCTGAGGGAGAAGGAAAACAGCTCCAGTTTAATGACTCTTTCTGATTTTTTTCTTTTTTTTTTTTTTTTTCAATTGTAAGCCAAATTTTGATGTGATTATAAAGAACTGACATCTCACAAACTTTATGATAATGAGTTCCTGGCTCTGCTTTGCATATGCTGAAGGACAATGGTGAAGATAGCAATGATAGAAGGTATAAGAACTGAGAAAGAAAATATCTTTAGGCTCCAGAGAGTTAGTTATTAGCCCTCAGATGCAAGAACAATACTTTTATGCTGCCTTACCAACTGCAGAAAAGATTGAAATTGCTAATGTTATTGGGGTGAGAGAAATTAACAGAAAGAGGCTGAAGTTAAATACTTTTTATGCTCAGTTTTATCTGGATGTGTGAACAAAACATACATTAACAAATAATTTTTAAAAGTATAATGGACATTTACCGTGGAACTTTTAAAATACTGGTGCTTCTTTCAGTACCTTTAAAGCTGTGTTGAGCACTGAAGAGAAGGTAGAAGAGAGTTTCTTTTTATGGAGTTTTGAAATCTCTCTCCTCTGTTCCATTCTTTCCATTTTCTTCTCATCCAATGAAGCTTTAATTCTTGTTTATATCATTGCTTGTTGTCATGGGAATATCTGAAGGCTTTGAATATAGAATGATTGTGGTTTTATTGTGAAGAGATGAAGAAACTGGAAAACAGACTTCAAGGGAGAGAGCTCCCATTTAAAAATGACGCACCTCCAACAATTCACAGAAAAGCAAATGCAGGAGTTTTTGTTATATTCAGGGGCAGAAGATGTTTTGACTTCTATTATAAGTGTATTTTAAGAACAGAAGGTGGTATTTGGTATATGCTTTCAAAGGTTATGGTTTTGCAACTATCATCATTGAATAGTGTTGACGAAATAATGGTAATCTAACTTCATACCGTAAAACCTAGAATGTGCTCAAATCACTTTATAGTTGTTTATGTGGCAGTAAACATCTTCAAGCAGACTTCAAAACAGAGTTAGTTTATTTATCAGCAAAGCAGTGCTTTAATAGCACTAATTCAGAGGCATCTGCTTTAGACTTGGTTTTTCACTATTCTTCAGCTCACTGTGCCACTGGGTCATGCCCTGGACATTCATGTCCCTCTTCTTTAGATTTGTTCACCAATTGGAGAGAGAACATGGCTCACTGGTGTCATGTTTTAACATCAGCTGGCAAGTAAGCGCTGTGCACCCACTCACTTGCTCCTTTCTGGTGGGATGGAGGAGAGAATCAAAAGAGTAAAATGACAAAACATGGGCTGAGATAAAGACAGTTTAATAGGGTACAGCAAAAGCTGCATACAAGCAAAGCAAATCAAGGAATTAATTCGCCACTTCCCATGGTCAAGCAGGTGTTCAACCATTCCCATGAAAGCAGGGCTCCATCACACTTAATGGTCACTTGGGAAGACAAATGCCATCGCTTTGAACGTCCCCTGCTTCCTCCTTCTTCCCCAGCTTTACATGCTGAGCATGCTGCCACATGGTACAGAATAGCCTTTGGGTCAGTTGGGGTCAGCTGTCCCAGCTGTGTCCCCTCCCGATCCTTGTGCACGCCCAGCCTGCTCGCGCGTAAGGATGTGTGAGGAGCAGCAAAGACCTTGACTCTGTGTAAGCACTGCTCAGCAGTGACTAAAACATCCCTGAATTATCAGCACTGCTTCCAGCACAAATCTAAAATACAGCCCCATATCAGCTACTATGAAGAAAGTAAACTCTACCCCAGCCAAAACCAGCACAATTTGTCACAGGTATGTTTGCTCTGAGTTGAAAGTACAAAGTTTTTATTAAATAATAATTTCTAGCGTGAGAGTAGTAGATGTGTCCTGTAACTTTGTTTAATTTTTTTTTCCATATCATTGGACAGACATATATTTTTGATCTCAAAAGATCTGCCAGTTTTGATTAAGCTGTCCTGGCTTTGGATGGAAATGTTCACCTGACTTACGTGTGTTTATTAATATTCCTTATGATTTGAGTTCCGATAGTGCCAGAACATGCAGGATGGGATTGCATGGTTAATTATTCTCAGCCATCCTTTCTTGTTGATACTTCTGTCTCGTGTTAAATGGGGAGTGATAACTTGGCTCGATTCAACAGCAAATCTGCAGTTAATCCACTTTGCCTTCACCCAGCAGTTATATGTGCTAAATAACCATAACTTGATGCAAATTGAGAATAATATGAACTGAGGAATTTACAATTGGAAGTATCTTGAGAAGGAATTTGTGCCTTGAATTCTATTGTGTTTAAATTGCTGGTTTCTGAAAGGCAGTTTGAACAACTTTGCATTTCCTAATGTTTGCTAATGCTGTGAGTGTTATATATGTGATGTGCTCATGAAAATGGGAGCTGCTTAAACCAACAGGCTTCTGCCCTAAGTTGCAGTCTTGTCTCACTGACAAGACCAAAGCAGTTTGACAGCATTTCTGTCATGCCCTGGTGTCACAACAAAATGTCACTTTTAAGACTTATAGAGGAAATTAACGGAAATGTCTATACACGTTTGGATTATGAAAGTCTCAGGAAGAGGTGTGGTATTACAAAGCAATAGTGATGTAGTGGTCAGGCAGTTAACTGTGGTATCCTGGCAATCAGATTTTTAACAGGATTTTTAACATATGATATAGCATGCAATTCAGTTTGTTACTAGAGAAAAGTATGGAGAACCAAGTTTTGGAAAATTCTGATGAAAACTGATGAAAACTTCCATGTAATTCTACATAAAAAAAAACCAAACCCAAACCCAACCTGTGAAAATTGGATCAGACCCAACAATATCCTAATTTGTCTTCCATTTCTGCTACTGAATAATACAAGGTGCCTTGGAGGGATGAACCAGATCTTGTCTCACTGTGCCTATTTATGCCATATTGATCATTGCATTCAGTCTTTTCTTAGAACCTAATATTTAGATGCAATCTGACAACTAAAATGATGAATTTCAAAACCTCAGTGTATGAATCAGGCTTTTTAACTGTTTGCATGGATTACAGCAAATGCATCCCTGATCCTGAGTAGGCAGTGAATACTGCTGCAATACAAACAATAATAATTACATTTACTAAGGCAAAGAGAGGCAAAAAATAGAAGTCCATTTCCATGAAGTAATGGAAGGTACAATAAAAGCCAGTTAATTTGGCATGTCCTCTTTCCCATGGAAACACCAGAAAAGTGAAAACCCTTTGCTAAAATAAAAGCGGTCTGTATGAAAGGAATAATTTCTTTTGAAAACCTGTGGGCATCCCTGCCATTTGAGGCTGCTCAACCCTAGACATGGCATACTGGTTCCAGTGGAGTTTGGCATGGATGGGGAGAGACACATACATACACAGACCTACGTGTCTGATTACTGAGGCTTGAGGCATGCCCATCTCTTCCAAATAAAGCCTAACACAAGCACTGGGCTAAATGTATTTCTTACCTTATGAGTCCATTAGGGAGTTACTCCTTTTGTTAATCACATAGATGTTCAGTGTGTGTAACAGTGATGTGGGGGTCTTCCAGAGACCAGTACAGTGAGAATAATAATACAGTGGGGATTGCGAAGAGAAGGTAATGTCAAAAGAAGACACACAGAGGTGAAATAGCCCTTGTGGTGACTAAGGTGGAGGCAATGTTCCTGGAGGCTTGTGCCCAAAAAGCAAGTGGTTTCCCTACAGTGCCATGTTGCTGCTGCTTCAGCCATAGCCCTTCTCTGCACAAGCAGGATGAAACCAACCCCTCTCCCACTTGAGGGCTGGGGCTCAGGTTGGATGGTGTCTTCATCTGAGTTTCCAGGGTTCACTTGGGTTTTGTATGCTTTTTTGGTTGCGCAAATTTTAGAAGAGAAGAGACCAAACAACATCCTGCACTTGCTTTTGGGGCAGGGATTGCATTTGGGGCAGGGATTGCATTTGTTTTCAAGATTGGGGATCTCCAGTTCACAGCTGCTTTACAACATATGTATAAGTAGTCCTTGTCCCTCTGAATTCCATGTGTCTTTTACTGTAGCTTGGTAATGGACAAGGATCAGATGTTTCCCAAATAAACAGATTTCTCACTTAAATAATGGCCAAAGCCCAGAAGGGAAATGCTTGGCATTTGGTAGTCTCTGGTCATGAGATCATTTTCAGTGATTTCTTCAGTATACTGTTTCCAGATGGTGCTCACTAACTAGGGTCTGGAAGCTGCTCATATGGCATTACACAGTATGGCATTGCTCACTAGTTTGCATTGCAACCGTTTGTGGCATTTAGTGGGTTATAACTGATACCAACCAATCTCAGAGAAATTATTTCAGACAGCATTGTTATAGGAGCCATAGGATGATACCAATAATCACTGCAAGACTAAGTAACTTTTTAATTAAAATGTTTTATATAAAATGCATGTAGAAAAATTACAATCTGTACACGTTACCACAACCTACATCCACAAATAAAAATTTGCTACATTCGCCATTCAACATAAAGTGAGATGAAAAGTATGATTCAGGGTGCAAATGTACACAGAAGTTGCTGTATCTTTCCATTCATCTTCAAATGTGTCCTGTATGATATTGCTTGATCACCTCCCCCCAGGATAAGGCAAGCATGCCTTTTGATTGTTCAGAAATAAAATGGGATTATTTGGTGTGATTCCTACTGCGATACGCTCTGCAGGCAGAGACCAATAATACGTATATTTAGATAAAAACGGAAGGCAATACCACAGAGCATTCTCCAAGCAACAGCAGGCATGGTGTTATATACCAAGAGTTGAGGAAAGAACATGGAGCAAAAAAATCTATGTGTAATAGACAGTTTGTCTTAGCATCAGCTGCAAGTTCGTAGAGTCCCCACTGGTTTCCTTTCAGTCCTTTCTACCAGGCACAACTCCTGTGTTACACAAACTGGTCTTAGCCATAGGGAGGGTTTCTAGGTCAAAGCTGCCACCAGTAAATCCAAAATACTTTTTCACAGTTCAAATACAATTTCTTTCAAATAAGCACCTAAATTAACATTTAAAAATCAAATCAACTTTTTAATACAATAAATTGCTAAAAACCTCCTCAAAAATGATAACGTGGGTCAATCCTGTGCTGAGATCAAAAAGCCTGATCTGTTTGCAAGGAGAACTTACAAAAGTCATGAACAGAGCAGACATCCAGATATGCAGAGAATGGCTTTGTTCTTCCCAGCTTTTTCTGGGCAGGCATGCTGGAATCAGGAGGAAAACTGTAGAAATATTTTGTTCTCTGTTGAAACACGATTTGAGAATGAGTCAAACCGAAGTGCTCCAGTAAAAGATGAAGAATTTCACATAGCTGATTACACTGAACACAGTATGCATGATGCAATGTTAGAACAGTAGGCAAAGTCAAACCTCATCATTTTAGGCTTATGGCAGTGTGTTATTTAACCTGTCATAAAGAGAGTTATTCCTGAAATTCTTCTTTTGCTGCTCAAACACAGGTATTTAAGTGAACTGATGTACTTGCTTTTCTCAATGACAAAATTAACTCAGGGGCTTCTGTCTATTCATATCCTCTTGATGACAAAGTAGCAAGATGAACGATGCATGTTTACTCATGAGGCTCGTATGCAAAGGCCGTACAGTGATTTAATTACCAGAATGTGGAGGTGAATGTCAGGGTTCCCACGGCAACCTTTGTGTATTAAAAAAATAGACAACCAGACTTTCTCCTGGCATCATTCTGTTGATGTAAAGTAACTTTTGCAGAACAACTGACTCCCTCTCCCTCAATTTTTTATTTTTTTTTTTACACTTTCACCTTTTTTTTTTCCCCAGTTTTCTCTGAGTCTGGGCAAAATGCAAAGTGGTATCACTTCACTGGCAATGCCGTGCATGTGCTGATTTATGCTACTTAACTTCTGTGCACCTAGTCCACGGCTTACACTTGCAAATCTTTTTTTCCTTTATTTTTTTATATAAAATATTCTGACTCATAGAGTTAAAAAATAGTGCCATTTCTTAAAAAAATAATGGTTATAAAAAAAAATGAAAATTTTCCACCCATTCCTAAAAATAAAATAAAATCAAAAGAGCGTTACCTAAATATGCAGCTCTTGTTTAAGTATAGATAGTTCTGTTTGTTTTCGGCAAAATATTAGTAATCAGGGTGTGTTATACTGCATTACATATTACCAAATACAAGCCAGTACAAATAAATGTGGAAGAACCATGTCATGCTTAATTTGTGGCAAATGTCTAATAAAATTCAATATTTACAGAAAAACACCTTTTTTTTCCTGGATCAAGTACTTGCTGTCAACAAGTGCAACAGCAAGTACATTACTGAACCTATTGGAAGCCTGGTGAAATCTTTGCAGCGCAGCAATTAAGTAAATAGGCACTATTGTAATGTGCTGATCAAAATACTGATTTCAAAACCTCTTCTGTGCCATTTCAGCAGCTTGTTTTATGTACAATATCCTGATTAAGACAGGCTAATGTGTTTACTCAAGCCATGATTCTGAAAACTGCTTAAGCACATATTTAATTTCAAGCATGTAAATACCCTGATTTAGTCGCGACTGCTCATGTACTTAAAACTGATTAGGCGCTTAAGTGGTTAGATGAGATGAAGGTGTGCACTTTGCATTTCTGATGGACTTTCAACTTTTGTAAAACTCAGATTCAAACAAAAACTTCCAGAGTAATTACAGAGGCATCTGGGAAGCAGTACTTACAAAGGCTTCTTACCAGAGCTGAGATATTCAAGATGGTATCCCAACAGAGACCACAAATAAAATTTGATGCCCAGTCTCACCCTTGAGTAACTAGACCTGGAGCATCCTCCATCCCACCTGCTGTGACTGAGCTGGCATGGAGCACCTCTGCGGAGGTGGTGGTGAGCACCTACCTGCCCGGGGTTCTGGCCAAAGGTATTATCTGTGGTGTGACATCCTTGCATGTTCCCAGCCTGGCTAGGCAGTGGAGCCTGCCAAAACAGCACCATCTCCTGCGGCTGCTCCTTCCTGTCTGGTGGGAGAGTATTTGGCATGCTCAGACTTTGCAATGAGTGAGCTAAGAAAGGGGAGTCTGGTATTGTTGGTATTGCTACAGTGCTTGCTTATTATTCCCTGGTTTAGAGAATTTTAAGCTGATCCTGACACAGAAAAATGGCTTCTTCAGAGCATGATTTTCACCGTTTAACCAATCAGAAAGGCTCCAAAAAAACTTGCTTCTTTGTCCATGTCAACTATATCACCATTACTGACAGAGACAAAAATCCTGTCTTCTTTTTTCAGCTGAAACACTCCACCTTGGTAGATGGAATAAAGTCCATATTCCGCCTTTTTAGACCAGCAGCTTGTTCTCGCACTTTTCATGAGCATAATGGGCTCTGGGTAATTTGTCAGTTTGTAAACATATTGCACGAGCTGCTTGGGATTCCTGATTTGTGCCAAAAAATCTGAATCCTCATTCTCGTTTTCACGGAAACGAAAATAAATTTGTGAGTAGATGTAATAAAAGCCCGTCTGGGGTATTACTAACTCGCCATTTCTCAGCTCCACGTTGTAAAGGAAAGAGTGGCCTTTCCTTGATGATTCCCAGTTGCTTATTTTTTGTCCGCTCCCTTTTCTGGCCACGGAATCTACTTGAGAAAGAAAGACAGAAAATGTTAAATTACATGCCAGATAGTGAAGCCAGGTGTCTGCTAGTTCAGGTGGCTAGTTTTTAATAACAAACTAGGGAAATCTGCTCTTCCCAGTGGTTCCTTAGGCCAATTCTCAAAACAATCTGAAAGTCCAGAAGCCAGCTGTTTAGCTCTATGTGGGAACTCACATGGACTACCTTTATTTATAATTTTTGTGACCCACAAATAGAAGAAAAATCATTATGTTGGTACTAAGTAACAAAGTTAAAAGATCCATTTGTGTCTGATACCCTCCAAAGCTGCAGAAACCCTACCAAGCCTTTCATTAATATGGCCTGAATGTCAAGTCCCTCCTGTCTCTGTCTCGCATTTCTAATAGGTCTGTCACCATAGCAGCTGGGATTCACACAACTAACAGAAGGAAATTAAAGGAGAGAAAAAAGGAAAACTTAACATTAGGAAGAAGGATAATTTTTTTCCCCTCTAATGAAGGTTCAAGAAGAAAGGTTAGGGAGGTACCCAGAGAGAACAGGCTTTCTCCTGTTCTGCAAGAATTAGCTGAAAAAACTACTGTCTGGGACAAGAGGACTTTAATGATCTGTTTCTTACTATTAACTCAATGCAAGTACTAAAAAGGGTATATAAGCACGAGGCTCGCAATGAGAGTGCAATTTCTGTGATCTTTAACTGTTTTTAAAGGTTTTTTCTTACTGCGTGGTGACAGGGAACTCTTCCTATTGCTGTTGCCTGTCAGATGTGCCGCAATCCTGTTGATGGGGCTGAGTGGCTGCTGCCTGTCATTGTGCGGCAGTGTCATGGCTCTTTCAGCTACAGAAAGATGAGAAAAGGAACCTCATGTTAGAAGCAAGAATTTTAGAAAAAACACCTGTCCCGTTAGACCCAATTTTAAGGAATAGGTATGTCATTTTTTCAATTGACTAAATCATACACTGAATGCTGTACATTGACTAATATGGCCCAAATTTCTCTTCTGCTCTTGCTCTCCTTGAAATGTCTTTATATGTCTCTTTGTTCTCCTTTTGCTCCTCCCCAGCCCCAAAATTACTGATAGACAAAATAACCCATAGTACCAAATTTTCACATTCACAATCAGCATTTTTAATGGTTAAGCATTCATAATCTTTACATCAAATTTCTACTTGGAGGTTGTGATGCTTTTGCTCAACGTTTAGGGCTGTACAATCTTCAGCAAAGCTATTCCTTATCTGATCTATGTGTACAGCAGTCCAGTGCTGATTGTTTCCAGGAGAGCAGACTGTTTAAACAGTCCCATAACACTGTGGGACTGACGTCTAGAAGCTGAGCCTCCGGCATCCCCCTTGGTTACCTTGCTCTAACCGCTAATCATCACTGCCAGTACACGATCTTCAGTGTTTTCTGCATTTTTTATAAATTGAGTCACTACATATCAGGTGCCACAAGCTGCAACTTTTTGCCACAGATAATAAAAATAATACCATTGACTGAAGATATGTTTTCCTCATAGCTCCTTGACATCATCTGCCAACAAACAGCGAAAACAAATTAGTTCAGAAACTGATGGGTTCAGGAAAAAGACACTCCTATCTCAATTCATAAACAAAGGGGTATTCTGGATTTGATCAACAAGCAAATAAAAAAGGCCTATTAATTTGTTGCAATAAAGTATTACTATGTTTACATCTTTTATGTAATGAAATACATAGGAAAACATTTTCAAGATAGCTCAGCCATCTGGACTTTAAGTCTATTGGAAAATTTGACCATCACGCTTTTCTCAGATAAGAGATGCAGTGTACAAGCACCAGCTTCCATTTGTAGACTACGTGGCAGTGTGCACTTCTGTGTGATCTTAGCTCTGAGAAATAAAATTTCATTTCTTTTTATACCCCTGTGTGAGGTCTTAAGCCAGCATATCTTTGTGTGTTACTCTTTTTTCTGACTGTTTGCTGACCGCTGAACCAAACTGGTTTGATCACAGACAGTGGTGTAGCTGCAGCAAGCATGCTGATTATCTGCCATGATTTATCTGGGTGACTAACATGGGCCTTGTACTGCCACTTACTGATGGGTTCTGCCTTCCCTTCCCCTCCTTTCCTTTACCTTCCCTTGCTGTCATATTATTAACTATTATTATAATTTATGATTTCTGGCACTCAGGCTTTTTTTAAGCCATCAGGGAGCAAGTAGGTATACCAGATGTCTAAATGTTCACCAAACAAAACAATGTTTTCTTTACGCAAAGTTCAGGGACATCACTGATAGAATTTCCACTGAAGGAGCCGAGATCTCTGAATATAATAAGAGGACCTATTTTGGTCTGCAAGATGTGCTAGGTAAGTTTCAGCCACAAACTGAAATTTTTATGGATGAGGTTTTTAATGTGCTGGATATGGGATTTTGAAAACCACTACAGAAGATTTTAGCCTTTTTGATTTTTCAGCCAGTCTTATTTTTTTCTCTGTAGCCAAAATTATATGTATTATGTGTAAATAGTGCAGGAGATGGTGTTCTCAGAAAGCTGAGCTGGGAAGGTGCTGTGCTTGATGCTGTGTGCTTGCTTGCTTTTTCTTCGCCATTACAGAGCTCATGACTAGACCATTCCTCAAGCACTTTTTTACCTCTCCCTGTGTTACATTTCATCTCATTTTCTCATGCCAGTTTCCATGTATTTCCAAAGAGGGACTGACACCTCTGCTAGCACTATGATCTGTATGGTCAGATACGAAACAAGCTCAAGTCAAACACTTCTGAGGTATTTCAGACAAGCCAACCTATCATTGAAATTTATGTAGTGAATTTATGTTGTCTTTGTTTTGTTCTCCTGAATGCAGTGAAACCACCGTCACGGGTCATTTTGGCTTCAGTGCAAGCACTCTGCAGCTGAACGCTGTGGCTTGACAATTGCTCTGCAGTAAAACAACCCAAGACCTCCCACCTTTACTCTGCTATTAGGCTTCTTTGAACTGCAGTATCACCAAGCACACAGTTTCAGTGCTTCGGTTCCCAAATACCTTTTTAATTAATTTTCCCAGGTGCCACTTTACTTGCCAGCAGGGATCAGCCACTTTGTCTTCACTTTCAACTAGATCCAACTTTTGGATGAAATCTCCGATTTCCTCCCCAGTAAGACAAGCAACGTTGCTCTTCGAGTATGTGTCCTGGAGCTGCAGCAGAAGGGAAAGCCAGCAGTTTTCACCTGTGATGTGCCTGCAGGTGTTCAGCTGTGGTATGTCACTAAATTTATTACCCTTAGGGACATGCTTTTTTTTCTTTCAAGCATTTGTTAGTATGGTGCAACTTATGACTATATAAACAGCACAAGTAATTCATCTTGATTTTATATAATTATTTAACTAGATAGCATATCTAATACACAAAAACATACTTACATTATCTCCATGGACATAAATCTGGTATCCAGCGCACATCTAAATAAGCTTTGTGAAATTTCAACATCCAAATCACTAATGTTGTGAGTTCTTTAGTTGCTCTAGAAAACATGTATTTGCACAAGGGATTTTTCTTCACAAATTATTGAGGATGAAAACCAGACCTTAAAAGTGTTTTCTATTCTGATGTTTTAGCCAACGCCATTTACAATCCAGGCTTTTGCTGTTACATATCCATACCATATCCTCCCCATATCCAGTTTGGGGTATCTCCGAAACTGTATTTGATCTAATAGTTCAGAACAAAGTCCAGACAACAGAAATGACATCTGGGTCCAAATAAAATACTGAGTACTTGTGATATGGGCCTATGTCTACATCCTCTAGTCACAGACAAAACAGATTCTTTTCTGATAAATCAGTTTGAAGAGTGCAAAACACATGTTGACTCCATGGGAATCTGACTGGGAGAGTTTGCATCATAGCAGGAAGCATTTTCCAAGCTCTGCAGCCTCACATGTAACTCCAGCTGGCGCTGTTTAACCTACAAGCACAAAACCAGCGCTGCAGCCAGCAGAGATCAGCTCCTGTCTGCTTTGAACCCAGCAACAGCTGCTGCATCAGCTATAGACTGGTAAGGCTTCTTGTGCCAGGACTGCACTACAGGAGCTTGGAATGAACAGCAATCGGCAACAAGCATGCAAAGCATTTAGATGGACTTCTGGTTGTAACATTTACATTTCACTCTTCTCATGTTAAAGGCATTTGGTCTGGTTTGCGAAACAGGTACATTTATTCTGCAAGTACCAGTTTCAGCTGTCCTTGAGACTGAGGTATTGAAAGCAACAAATGGAGTCACTTCCTCCTTCACACTCCATGCTTTTCCTGCCTGTTAGAAAACAAAGGCATTCAGTGAGAGATTTCCCACTCCAGAAGGATGAGGTTAATTGACCCACACTACCCTGCAAGTCCTTTGTGGCTGAACAGCACCTTCGGTTTGCTGCAGCAGATTCCTCCAAGCTTCATCTATTACTTGAAATGATTCTGTAGGCATCAGAGTGAAATGAGGCCACCACGAAGAGTGTTTGTGAAGGTTTCTCTGTCTTTGCTGAGTATATTCTTAAATCAGTTTTCTCGTTTCAAGAACTCAGGATGATTAAAATTACGTTCTTCTTAGGGTAAAACCGCACTTACAACTAAGGGCTCTGACATTTAACTATAGTTCTATAATAAAGTAGTTTGAAGAGTTATAAAAACCCCAAACATACTTGAGCAGTTGAGATGTTACTTTTTATTTTCCTATCATATTTGCTACAGCTCACCTCTGAGCTTTGCCCTCCCATCTGGAAGCAAACAGTTCTGGACCTCTGCCTTCTTGCCTGAATACTTTTCCCACAAAACAGACTTACTATCCTGGCACTGGAACAGTATTTTGCATGCATTTTGAAACCTTCGTGAATGAATGCAACCTTGTATCAGCACCATGTGGTACTGCAGGATTGGTATTTCTGTTGTACAGGTAGAGAAAGCCAGGCATCAGGGTATTGTAAGACTTATTCAAATGAGGGTTTGTCTGTACCACTGAAGTCTGAGGATGCAAGTCTTGCAGGAATGCTATCTTGTAAACCTTCTATCCTATTCTAGTAGTGTGTGAGCTACGTTTTCAAAACAGAAGGAAGTCTAAGGGTATTTTTCTTACAGCCCTGTATCCTGAAGCATAATGAACTTTATTGTGCTCGTTGTCTCAGCACTTCCTCTCAAAGCAAAATGGTTAAACAAATGTTATATTCGTAGCTATACCCAGCTTACTATGAGGAAAAAATACCTGCTAGTTCTACATTATTCTATTTGCAAAGATAAAAATATCTGCTGTCTCTTCAGCCACAGCAATTTGGTGAAGGTGTAGGAATGCCAATATTGTGAACAACAAAGGGAAGAAAAATGGCCACACAAAAATCGCAGTTTGACTTTTGAGGTTTATTCCAAATGCACCATGTTGTTTTGGGTAGGAGACTGTTTCTAGATAAGCTTTTTCCTTGTTCATCGTGCACCAGATGGCACAGTCAGGAGAGTATGTGCTTAAGGTACCCCCTCCAGAGCCAGCAACCTTACTTAGTAGCCCATAGTAGCCCGGCAGAACTTGGGGGGGGGGGGCAGATTTAGCTTTCACACTAAATGCAGGCTTATTCAGAACCAGCTGTATTTTGGGCAAGTATCACGAGATGTGGTTGTGTCCCAGGTGTATGTGTTTGAATACCAGGAAAGTAAAGATAACCGTGGTTACCAATTACTTAAGATTGGCAAGCTTGTTACGCAAAGGACTTTGAACCATATGCACTCTCAACAGTTCGTTCATTTATATATTTTTCTCCATTAGCAGTAATCTCCATTATGTAATCTGATTTTGTAAAATCAAAACATTTCTGTGACTCCCCCATTTCACCAAATATGGGACAGCCACAGCTATAAACTCAGCAGGAAAATCCATTTTGGACATTTCCAAAGTATGAGCATTGCCTCATATTGTAGAGTACAGCATACCCTTTAACATTTGCTCCACAGAGCACTCCGACATCACAGAAAACTGCACCTATTAAATAAATAAACTCACAGGTAACATAATATTTTACATTTGTGTGATACTTTCTGAAGTTGTGTAACTACAGTACACGGCGGGGTTGGAACTAAAGGATCTTTAAGGTCCCTTCCAACACAAACCACAGCAAGACAGTGAATTTTTGGCAAGACACTCAAGGAAACCTTGAGGACTAGGGGTTAACGAAAAGCAGGAGCACGCACATTAAAGGCTCATGGGGCTATAAAGTAAATACAGATTTCTGGGAATGCAAATGATCTTTTGCAGGAATAGGAAAGGGTTAAGTGGTAGTTAGCAGGCTTGAAGGATGGCTGCAAGGAGACTGAGGCATCTAAACTATACAACGGGCACTCTACAACTCATTCTGAGGAATTCAGTGGTGTATGCTGCTTGGACCAAGTTCCTTTGGGATTAGTCACTGACTTAAAACTATGTATTTTTCCTAAAGAAGGCATTTAAAAGGTACCTCAGCTTTTCTTAGTCGTTTTGTCCCTGTTGCCCGCATGAATATGCATCTGATGGAGGCCGCTGTTGTCCTCCCAGCGCTACCAACGTCTCTGCAGCACAGTGGGATGCCGTAGCAGATTTGGCGCTCTGATAAAGGGCACATTTGCTACTTCCCTGCAAAAATGCGCTACTTAAAAATCAAAAACTTTTAAACTGTTCTTCCCCTGCGTGCACCCCCGGGCCCGAGGAAAGCCTGCACAAAGAGCTGGCTCACGCAGCGCGAAGCTCTTTGTCTGTGGGCTCTGCTCTGAACAAACACTTGGAGGCTGCCGGCGGCTCCAATCCCACGGCCGAGCGCTGCATGGCCCTGCGCCGGCTCCTGCACAGAGCGGGGACACGCTTTTGTGTGTCTTTCCTTTCCTTGACCAGACAGTAAAGGGAGAGAGCGGAGTCCCCCCCAGTCGCCTGTCCCCACCGACCTGTTTGAGCTCGTTGGTGAAGTAGAGGAAGGTGACGGCCACACAGACGGACTGCAGGAGCACGGCGGCGACGAGCACGGCTGCGCAAGTCTGCGCGGGGTTGGGGCCGGCTGCGGGCAGCATCATGGCCAGGCAGCGCTCGCCTGAAGCTCCCGAGCGGCGGCGGGGAACGGAGAACGGGGCAGGGCGGAGGAAGACTGAGGGGCCCACCAGCCTCTAACCCCCGGCGAAGCGCGGCCCGGGCAAGCCGTCCGCCGCGCTCCCCGCCCCGTGGGGCGGAACGGAGCTATCAGAACCGCCCCCCCGCGCCGCGCCCCGCCCCGGCCTGCTCCTCCGGCTGCGGGGGTTCGCTGGTGGTGCTGGGAGCCGCGAGGTGCTGCCTGCGCGCCGGGAGGGGTACTGTGGCTTCTCAGCCGTTAAGTCGCAGGGCGTTTCTGGGCAAGCTTTCTGAGCAGTCGCCGCCAGGGTATGCTGGAAATAGGATGTTTTAGGAGATGAAGGCTCTGGTTAAGGTACGCAGAGGCCCAGAGTTGTCTGACGCTGCAGTCTCTCCCGCAGAGCTGGTGTATGACAGACAGGCACCAGCTACCTTTTGGGCTTTCGCTATCATGAACTCACTCTTAGGTTTGGTTGGTTGGTTTTCAGACCTCTGAGACTCCTTGCAAACTGTTTTTTCCAAACTGTTGAATCCAGATAGTTGTTTTCCAAAGGCACATGAGTGATTTGGAATGTGTCTATTAAGTTTCCCTGGGGTTTTGACACCTTCACCTCACACAGACTGTGGATCGTAAGCAACTTCATAATTATCTGCAGATGCTTTAAAATGACTTAGAGGTAGCATCAGTGTGGTCTGCTGACAGGGTAGACATGGAAAATTGGGATCTCAAATCCCAGTGCAGAGACTTGAGTTAGTTCAGTTTTATGCTGTTGCTGCAGGGCAGTGTGAAATTTTGGCTCCTGCCCAGCATCCATAACCTGAGTGCCAAGATGCAGGTGGGAGTTCTCAGTATAATTACAGGGGAAAATTAAAATAAAGACGTTTCCATTTCTCCTGACTATTAAGGACATCTTCAGAAGATGTAATGCACTGTATTCAACCATTTACAGGAAAATTGGTTTTTCTTCCATCATAACGTAGCAAAACAATCCCTGAATCCCTGTTTAACATGGCAGCAGGCAGTTTGGCTGGCTCTATTCAGCATTCAATCTGTGTGCCAAAACAGTTCAGATCTGTGTAATTCCAGCACATGTCAGATGGAGAAGATTAATGTTTTCTTGAAAGTGAGCTCATGATCTCCTCCAAGGACTTCTCAGCAAAGCCAGTGTGGCAATTTGTGCTCTTTCTGTTCTGTAGCATCCCAGTGCCTTCCTAAACAGGGCTAGTGGGACTGCTATTCACTTTTACTTATTGCAAAGGAGCTCTCTGCATCCACTTCAGAACAGGAGTTTCCTACAGATTTTAGTACGTGCACTGAAGAACAAAAAACTTCCCCCCCCCCCAAAAAAAAAAGCCCCCAAAAAATCCTAAATCCTACTCTATTTATCATGGTTCATAAATTCTTAAGAAATAAATTTCATCTGAGGGAGCCATGTGAAGAGTCAAAAGGCAGTAACTAACTTGGAGGAAGAATCACAGAATCATAGAATAGTTAGGGTTGGAATGGACCTTAAGATCACCAAGTTCCAAGCCCCCTGCCATGGGCAGGAACACCTCACACTAAACCATATCACCCAAGGCCTCGTCCAGCCTGGTCTTGAACACTGCCAGGGATGGAGCATTCACAACCTCCCTGGGCAACCCATTCCAGTGCCTCACCACCCTAACAGGAAAGAATTTCCTCCTTATATCCAATCTAAACTTCCCCTGTTTAAGTTTTAACCCATTACCCCTTGTCCTATCACTACAGTGCCTAATGATGAGTCCCTCTCCAGCACCCCCATAGGCCCCCTTCAGATACTGGAAGGCTGCGATGAGGTCTCCACGCAGCCTTCTCTTCTCCAGGCTGAACAGCCCCAACTTTCTCAGCCTGTCTTCATATGGGAGGTGCTCCAGTCCCCTGATCATCCTCGTGGCCCTTCTCTGGACTTGTTCCAACAGTTCCATGTCCTTTTTATGTTGAGGACACCAGAACTGCACACAATACTCCAGGTGAGGTCTCACGAGAGCAGAGTAGAGGGGCAGGATCACCTCCTTTGACCTGCTGGTCATGCTCCTTTTGATGCAGCCCAGGATACGGTTGGCTTTCTGGGCTGCAAATGCACACTGAAGCCGGCTCATGTTCATTTTCTCATCAACCAACACCCCCAAGTTCTTCTCCGCAGGGCTGCTCTGAATCTCTTCTCTGCCCAACCTGTAGCTGTGCCTGGGATTGCTCTGACCCAGGTGCAGGACCTTGCATTTGGCATGGTTATACCTCATGAGGTTGGCATCAGCCCACCTCACAAGCATGTGGAGGTCCCTCTGGATGGCATTCCTTCCCTCCAGCGTATCAACCGAACCACACAGCTTGGTGTCATCGGCAAACTTGCTGAGGGCACACTCAATCCCACTGTCCATGTCACCTTTAAAGATGTTGAACAAGACCGGTCCCAACACTGATCCCTGAGGATCCTGCCTGCTGAAGAAAGTTTGTGTGAATTTCCATTCCAGATGCTTAGGGAGGTCCTACCTTGTTTGAAGGAAATGAAACTTCTTTTAGTGTTTCCTTTCAAAGAGAATAGAAGCAAAAGCGAAAGGAAGCTCAAGGTTACAGAGTACCTGTGCTGTTGTTCACGTTTAGGAGTTGGACTTTATTCTGTTTTTCCAACTTCTTCACTCATTTCTCCCCAACCTATGACTTGTAAGAGAACTATTCTTGGGGGTAAACATACAAACTCATAAAAGATGTTTTCAAGACCCGTGTACTCAGCTTGTAGATGTCTACAAGGTATGGTTCACATCCCTCTGACCCATCATTTGAAATCCTCCAGGGTATTCCTTATGTATGGGATTTAAACTCAGTTATTGCAAGTGTTGTAAGGCAAAATTAATGATGTTAGTTTTGAAAAGCTCAATTGGGAAAACGTGGAAAAAAACACACTAATATCTGTCTCTTCCAAAAATGATCACGTCACATTTCTTTATGAAATTTTCAGATCTGAAAATCTCATTATACAATGATAAAATGTTTATGGGTTTCCACACCAACATAGTATACTATGAGAGTGAAACGCCAACTGCTTTCACAATTGACTACACTTGAAAGTCTTTGCTGCTTTCAGTACTTCGCTTACTTCTCCACAGTCAATTCTTGTCTCTGTTAAGTGTAAACTTCTACTGAAAAGAAATTGTTTCAAAAGTTCTGAGAGTGTAAAATTAGTGTTTCTAATGAAAATTTACTGTGCTATAACTAGGGTCATGACACCTGTGGGAAGGAGTGTCATTTGCACCCATTTAAACAAAAACAAGCACGGTGCATTTGTGTAGCGCTAGACTGAAGCATCTGCCCAGCAAAACCTCTGATTCTTCCTGGCTCCTTCATCCTATTAAAGCTTACTTGGTGAACGATTTAATTAGAGATAAACCTTAATCTGTCCTGTGGACTCAGGACCTTTGCTACTTGTCATGTCAAGGACACACCTGGCAGTGGACCTGCCACACTTCTCCCCCAGCAGTGCTACTAGTAGGAATCTGTAATGGCTGTGAAAATGTATAAGAATTAAGGGGAGAGTGTCTTAGAAAAAGTGCTTAGTTCCCGTTCCCCACTGACTTCAGTGATGGGGGTGATGAAGATGTTTTCAGAGGAGGACGGAGTTTGTAGGTGTACTGCTTCCAGTGGTGCAGATGGCTGTTATTACCATGGCCGTCATTCCCTGCCAGCCCCAGCATGGCAGGGCTGCACTCATTTTCCAAGTCACAGAAAGCAGAGCTGACTTTCTGGTATGTAGCAGTTCTTGACATCGATTTCTCTGCTGAGCAGCAAAGGGGGTTGTGGTTTTTATCACAGGTATGAAAGCATGTATTTGCAGTGTTATAGTTGTGGAGAGGGAATTTAGCTGTTCTGGAAAGAAGAGCAGCCCTGTGGCTGTGCCTTCTGGCTGTAGTTTTCTACCTGCAGGGAGCATGACTCAGATTGAGCTTTTTGTCACCTAAGACGT
Organism: Pezoporus occidentalis; assembly: GCF_034315485.1. Taxonomy (NCBI): domain Eukaryota; kingdom Metazoa; phylum Chordata; class Aves; order Psittaciformes; family Psittacidae; genus Pezoporus; species Pezoporus occidentalis. The sequence continues at coordinate 9,724,761 of NW_026916158.1, forward strand.
TACGACCATTTCAGTCTTTCTTCTCAAGCTAATGCCTAACTTCAGGTACCCGATTCCCACCAGAAGACACCTGAATGCTGCTGTTGGTTTGGGCTTTGCTACTCCAGCCATCAGTTCCTACCATGAAACTTTGCTGTAAGAGCACAGGAAGAGATGGCTGTATCTGGTCTCCTCCCTGAAATGAAGTCCATGCCCAGTCCAGCCTCCCAATGCAGGCATGGGTCACTGCCATGCTGTGCTTCATGGGCAAGAGTCATGAACTGTCTCATCCTCTGAAACCTCCAAACTAGGCAGGCACAAAAAGTATAGTTTGCACCAGCCAGCACAGAGTTAACCTTGCACATTGGTCCTCATTTTTGCACATGTGCTGGACAGATCATATCTTGGCTCTCGCAGTATGTTCATTCCTTTGTGGTCCACATGCCAGATTCAGACCTCATGCTTTACTATCAGTTGCAAACTATTGCAAATTCATGACTTAATTGTGATTTATACTGTCATGGGATCAGAATGAGGATCTATTTATCAGTGCAACGCCCTTTTTTCCTATGATGTTACATAAACAACAGCAATGGTCTAGCTGGCCCCAAATGCACCTTTAATGCAGTAGCATTAGCACACTAGATCCAACTTTGGATCTCTCATTTTTAGTTGACAAAATACTTAGCTTTCTGCCTGTAATGTATTGTATGTATTTTAAGCTTTTTCATTACTTGTCAGTTATATGTGGTACTTCCAAAAGTAGTGCCCTTTATGGGCACTTGTCACTTTTAAGAGGATTAGTACTTCTTTAGCTTTCTACGTAAAGTTGGTACTTAGAAAGCCAGTTCTTGAGCAGAACAGGAGCAGTGGCAGCAGTTTTCTCCCAGTTTGTAACTCTTCACAAAATCATAAACCGTTGGTTTGAGATTTGTTGGCAGCTCTGGAAACTCAACTCTTGTGCTTTACACCGGCCTGAGCAACCAATCTGGTTTATTAAGTGACTGTGGCTTAAAAAAGGAAAGATCACCTTCCTGATACTGAACTTCTCTGTGAGTTTTGGTAAAACTCCAGCTTTGGGCTGCAGTACTGTGCGTGGTGCCTGCTCTTCTGACATTCACTGACTGACCCAAATGGCAGGCATTGCCACCACACACATCCCAGCAGAACACCTACATGTTATTCAGCAAATCAATGCAGTTAGTTTCACTTGGGTGCCTTGGTCCAAGATTCCTTGTCATGTATGTTTTTTTTCTGGGGGGAATTTCGGGGTGGGGGTGGTGGTGTTTTTTTTTATGTAAATGGTTTCCATGTTATTGTTTTCATTATTGCTTGTAGCGCTGCAACCCAGAATTTAAGTTCCAGGGGAAAGTCTCACCTTTCAAAATTTCCATTTGTGTGAGAGTGAAAGATTTTGATTGAAGAAAAGTTTCTAAACTTTTCATTTTGGAACAGCTGAAATCAATAGAATAACATACATACATCTTTCCATCTATATATATATGTGTGTGTGTGTACTGTTAGGCGTATATGGCTACACTTTCCTGCCTGTCCCTTGAGATCACTAAGGTAGAAGCAACTCATTTCAGTTGCAGATCTCAAGGTGGGACCTGGCCATGTGGCTATTACCGTATTACATGATTAGACTTGTGTGAAGCACTAGGTGATGCTAAAGCCCCCTTGCTAAGAGAATGAAAGGGATGTTTACAGCCACTTTTAAGTCTTTCTCTATATTGTATTAACAAAGTGATAATGTTGAAACAGTTCATTGCAAACACAGCTCTGGGGGAATCTGGGAGGAAATCCATAACTCACCTAGCTGCCACGGCAACATTTCAGAAAGAGGAAGAGTTGTGCCTGGCACATAGCACCCCCCTGCTATGCTATCAGCTTAAGCCTTGGAGCATGAAATTCAGTTACCTTTACCATAGGTGAGTGCTTTTAACCTCCAGTGAAAATAGAAGACAAATATTTCTCTTTAGTATGCCAGATATGTATGCAAATAAATTACTTTTTTGGAAGCTTCTTCATGGTAAAGCATCTGTCACATACCTGTCTATTTTTGTCTAGGCTGCAGTTTCCTCCTGGGGCAGATTAAAATCAGTAACAAGGATGTATATAGAGAACTGAAGTGAGATTTTTGCTTCCTCACTGAGGGAACCTGCCATTCGTACTCCTCTGTGCTCTCAGCATTGCAGCTGGGGCTCCCACTCAGATGAGTTCTCCCAGCTGGCAGAAAAATGCTCTGGTACAAAAGAAATGGGGATAAGTAGCTGGGGATGATACTTACCTATGTGAAACCCCTTCCCTGTCCTTGTAACCAGTAAAAAAGAGTATAATAGATTGGACTGCATATGTGTATTACATTAAGCGGATGGACTGTTTTCTCTCTTGTGACTGAAAAAAACAGTGAGTGAAGTTAAATTCTCAGCCCTGTCCAGCAGAATCTGCTTTCCTGCAGTGTTGGTTTGGCTTGGTCTACAACGTATTTATATGCGTGGATTTGTTTTTGTATTTATACCAGTACAGCCATCATAAGACTGTACTAATGAAAGTGGGGCATAGGTTTGTTTGTATTTGCATCTAGTTGTCTAAGCATCTGCAGCAAAAGCATCCATTGCTGTGTGTACATATTCTGGGTTTATTCACTCTGTGTCCTACTCCTGTGGTGTTTTGGGGACTACTTGGTGGCTGCTTTGCTCTTGGGAGTGATTTCGGTATCAGGTGATAATAAGCCTTATGATGAGTGGCCGAGGGAACTGGAATTGTTTAGTTTGGAGAAGAAAAGGCTCAGGGGGGGACCTTACTGCTCTCTTCAACTACCTGAAAAGAGGTTGTAGTGAGGTGAGGGTCCATGTCTTCTTCCAAGTAACAAGTGATAGGACAAGAGATAATGGCCTCAGGCTGCACCACAGGAGGTTTAGATTGGATATTAGGAAAAAATTATTCACCAAGAGGGTGATCAGGCATTGGAACAGTCTGCCCAGGGAAGTGGTGGAATCACTGTCCTTGGAAGTGTTCAGACACAGTGTAGATGAGGTCCTTAGTGACATGGTTTAGTGGTGGTCTTGGCAGTCCTGGAGTAATGGTTGGACTTGATGATCATAAAGGTCTTTTCCAGCCTGGCTGATTCTATGATTCTATGATACTGCATATACCAGTCTCTGTTTGCACTAGCCTTGACACAGACACTGGGAAATCATAGAATCATAGAATAGTTAGGGTTGGAAAGGACCTTAAGATCATCTAGTTCCAAGCCGCCTGCCATGGGCAGGAACACCTCACGCTAAATCATATCACCCAAAGCCTCGTCCAACCTGGTCTTGAACACTGCCAGGGATGCAGCATTCACAGCCTCCCTGGGCAACCCATTCCAGTGCCTCACCACCCTAACAGGAAAGAATTTCCTCCTTATATCCAACTTAAACTTCCCCTGTTTTAAGTTTTAACCCATTACCTCTTGTCCTATCACTACAGTCCCTAATGAAGAGTCCCTCCCCAGCATCCCTATAGGCCCCCTTCAGATACTGGAAGGCTGCTATGAGGTCTCCACGCAGCCTTCTCTTCTCCAGGCTGAACAGCCCCAACTTTCTCAGCCTGTCTTCATATGGGAGGTGCTCCAGTCCCCTGATCATCCTCGTGGCCCTCCTCTGGACTTGTTCCAACAGTTCCATGTCCTTTTTATGTTGAGGACACCAGAACTGCACACAATACTCCAGGCGAGGTCTCACAAGAGCAGAGTAGAGGGGCATGATCACCTCCTTTGACCTGCTGGTCACGCTCCTTTTGATGCAGCCCAGGATACGGTTGGCTTTCTGGGCTGCAAGCGCACACTGCTGGCTCATGTTCATTTTCTCATCAGCCAACACCCCAAATACTGTGGACTGCTCTGATATGTGGCATGTGAATCTGGCTCCTGGATGGTTGCTGAAGTGCTGCATACTTCAGCCTAGACATTAATTCTTTTAAGACACACAGGTTTTTCTACCATTTCTTTTACGCCTGTATAAAGACTTAATGCCAGTAGCTAGAAAGACTCATCTGCTCAGGCTTTCATGCTGTATGGTTAGTATAAAAGCCAGGCAAGAACAAGAAGAGAATGTAGCCATGAATATTGTAGCCATTTAGCCCTGAGTGGAGGACATGGAGGACTTTCTGGGAGCAAGGTGTAGTGACTTGCACTTGAGAAAAACTTTGAAATCCTTCAGTGTTGTAGTAGCTGCACTGTCTCTAATGTGGCTCTTTCCAGGTTAACAGCTGTGAATTCAGGGCAGCTGCAAGAGCCCAGGGACTGTTAAGGTTAATCAGAGCTAGGCAAGACTGTCCAGAACATTAGAGGGAAACTTCAGAGGCTGGTGAGCTGGAAACACATAGGAGTGAGTTCAGTGTAGGACTGGTATAACTTGATTTACTTGTGCAGATTGGTGGTTTATCAGTTAGCTGAAGCAAAGCTGAAAGAAAACATTGGCTTCAGTGAAAATGCCAATGATGCCATGGTGGTGATTATAAATACACATGTTTTTATGTTATAGAAGCTATTTCATAAATGTCATGCAAACATTATAATGGAGTTTTATGTATCTGGGTCTCCAGTGCACAGTTTGTATATTCAGTGACACTGACCACCAAAGGCATTTGTCCTCTGTCCTGAAAAACAGGTCATTATATACTGGGGATCAGCCCCATACCCCCAACAAGATGTTTTCAGGGCTTTATATGGCTCTGAAACTCAGTAAACAGAAAGGCTTGAGGAAGAATAGAAAGCAAAGCTGTCCCTTGGGTCAATATGCATTTTAGTTTCACCATTCCTACTCCAAAGTTGTGTAACATTTAACTGAAAAAACATTTATAATGATAACAATATTTAACTAAAAGTCAACTGCAGTGTACTTCACCGACCTGCAGCATATTTACTCTTGGGGCTAAGGTTTTCTCTTTTCCTCACTCAAATTTTTCAGTTTAAACTCAAACTGACATCAGTTTGCAAAACAAGATCTTGAGTGTCTGAGAATAAAAGCCATATAACAAACACTTCCTCAGCCTCTTCAAAGAAGGATTTCCTTATTTACTTGGGAAGGAAGCTGGAAAAGATTCCTGACAATAAATAACTAACGTAAAATATTTTGTGGAGAACATGGCATTTAAAAAAGAAACAACAGTGATTTAGAGCTGTGACAATGACAGTGATTGCATATGCAATCCAGTATCTCGTTCTGGGCAACACACAACACTTGTTTTTTCCCATTAATTTTTAGCTAGCACTGAGATGTGAGTTAATACAGGAGTGGTCCACCAAGCAAACCCTGGAGGCTTTTTTGTATCTTAGCAAGCAAAGCATTCCCAACTTTTGTATTCAACTTTGGTCATTACTCTTACTTGTCTGCACACCACAACAATATTAGCAATGGTATCAGTTCACGCAGGGTTGTTAGGTAATTTATTAACTAGAAAGTTTATTCAGGCAATGCAAAATGCAAGATGTAAACACTTAGAAGGACAAGACTTGGATAAGACTCAAAGCACCTCTGTGAAAGCTCTTTCCTTCTATCTCAGGTGTGTCCTCAGACTTGAATGCACAGGATTCAGGAATCCCTGAATCACCATAATTTCAGATGGTGCTTCCAAGTGGATTTTTAGAGTTGTTTGGTCTTCCTACAGGTGGAAATACAATCTCCTCAAATGCTGCCCTCACCATTATATAGGCACAATTATAGAACCAGAAAAAAAAATTACTTTCAAAATTGAAGGTCATTCACTGGGAAGGAGAGGCTATGAGAGGTAGCATGTAGGTTGCATGCAGGTGTCCTGTGGTGGGTAGGGTCTGGAAGCTGTGCAAATGCCTGCTGCCCCTGTGTGTGCAGAGGAGCCAGGCAAGCCTTGTGAAGCTCCTAGACCCTCTGAGCACTTGCTTGTTTGATCAACAGACCTTTGCAGCCAGGGCAGCAGCAGTGCCCAGCTGATCTTTCCCATGCTGTGCTGGAGCTAACCAGGACAACTGTCAGTGGGGCCACAATGCAAAGCAGATCACAGAAGGTAGAAACCACTTCTTTAAAAATCTGTGTTGATTCTGGGTGTTCTGGGAGATGTTTCACAGCAGAGGCAACAAACCATGGGAGGGACACAGCTGAAAGAACAGCAAAATGCATAAGGGCAGCAAAGGATGGGAGGAAACACTTAAAACAGTTCTTCTGCCAAAGAAAATGTCCATATGATGACATCATCTTGATATAATTGACCTTTTTTAAAGCACAGATCCTAGAGGTTGTAAAGTTTCTTAGATATCATAAGGAAAAGAAAAAAAAATCAGATTTTACAGTGAAGGAAGAAAGAGTACAAATACAGCAAAGGCACGTCCTGGAGCTTCAAACATAAACCCAGATATTAAAGGAATCCAGACCTGCCTGTAAAATGTTTTGCAATAGTAAAGCTATTTCAAAACTTTTTACTGATGAGTGTTAAAAACTTGTGTTGGCAGAATCAACACATGGGATTGCCATGGAGAAGGCTGTAGAGGATGTTTTTGTCCTTATTAAAGGTACATGGACATACATAGAGAGAGAGAAGCACAGCTTGAAATATATGTTGCGTGTCAATACTACCTGACTGGGTAAAATGTTGCGCTTCTTTAGTATCACGGATAATTTTGGATTGTGAATACATGCTGGCTCAGCTGGTTAAGGATTTGTGGTGTTTGGGATAACAAAGAATTGGAAATGTTGCAACGGAATGTTTATGTGGAAAAAAATAGATACAAAAGAAAATTCTTTATAACTAGGAAGAATTATCACCAAGAGGCACCTGAAAAATAATTGGTGACTGCAATCAGCCCGTGAAATAGTTCTTCAGCACAGTTAGATTGTAAAACTACCTCCACGACTGACTCAATTAAAACAGTTACTTGGGGCTTGCCTTGGCTTAAAATAATATGTTCCATTCTGTGACTTTCAGAGGCATGTGAGCTGATTTCCTTGGCTTCTATAACGATAAAGTCCAGTAATATATTTGGGACAATTAGATCCTTCATCACCTAGAGAAGAAATACGACTAGATAAGTGCATACCTCTCAGCAAAGAGCCATTCCTAGCACAGGGAGTATTCCAGTGGCAGGCAGTAGCACTGAAATGGAGTGGTCACATGCAAAAGAGTGACTTGAGGGCTTAATTTTAAAAAGCAGGCCTTAATGTTGCAGATGCAGCTTTCTGAAAGAAAAACAACAGAAGGCCATGATATGGCATCACAGAAATAACTGTTCTTTCTCAACCAGCTGTTGTTGCTGTGAGTGCAACTGGCAGGATGTGATAGTCAGAGAGGTTATAATACCCACATACACATGCAAAGCACAAATGGTGACTGATGCTTATGAGACGTGTAGTACAGTGTTAGATGTGTTCACCCGTTCTCAAAAAAAAAAGAATCCACTTTTTTCTCATTGCCTTCTTGCTCCTAGCCCCATGAGCTTGTTGTTTACCTTGGATAAGCTCTGGTGCTCATCAGTCAGTATGGCTCATTCATCCAGCAAAATGCCAGATAGTTATATTCTGGGCTATCAGCGAGGACTGGCACAGTGAAGAGCCACGCAAGTCCAGGGCAGTGTGAGGAGAGGTGGAAACTAGTGCCAGGTTGAGGAGAATCCTTCCCTGGCCATGAGAAGGGCCCAGCTGCTCATCCATATTAGCCTTAGCTACTCCAGCGTCTTTTTGTCAGGACAGAGGTTGAATGTGGCTCATCTCCAGGCTCTGGTTTCTTATAAGTTGATACTTTTGAGAAAAAAGAAGACTCAGTGAATGGCTGTTATAAATATTTACAGAGTATTTTCAGGCTGCCGAAACTCATCTATCAAACAGATTAGTGGGAAGGATTGCCTAAAGCTTACCTGTTATGAAACAGCAGTTTTGGAAAAGAACTACTATTTATAAGAAACACAATACTCATTTCCTCCTGAGAGAGTTTATGTTTGGTTTTGCTTTCATTTTCTTTGTTACTAGCAGTTTCATGTTTAGCAGTAGTTCTCTGCAAAAGAAGGTGTAAATGAAGCCTCAGTTGAACCCACTTTCTGTTTCTGCAGCATTTTGAGACACTAGGGCAGTGGGTCCATGCCATAGTTTCTTCTGGGAGGCCTCACATAGGGCCAAGTGAGGGGTTGGTCAGAGACAGCTTGGGAAACATTACCAACAGCTTCTCTGAGATGGTCTTTCGACTATCCCAATGGCAGTATGGATTTACAGCTCCCAGCCCCCTTTCAACCAGGTTTGAAATAAATCTTAATTTCCCAAGCCTGGTTTATGGTGTGGTAACACAGAGAGTTTTGTTGATACATATTTAAGGGGCAGCGTGGTGCAGGGCAGCATGAGAAGCCTTCGTCTAAGCTGTGGCCTGAGCTCCAGTTTAATGAATGAAGGGGGGATGGGTCAGTCATTTAGCTCCTTCTACCATAGCCTCCAACCAGCTTTAAACTACACTGACATTACTCTCTGTCAGTGCCTGGCTGTGTAAAGGACATTTACCTTATTTAGAGAAACACAGATCCTTCTTTCTTGTAACGTATTTTAGACAGAGAGGCGGAAAGTGGAGCTGTGGAAATGCACTTCATAGCTTAGCTGTGAGTATTGTGAGGTAGATGTGAATTCTAACTAGGGAGATCTTTTGAAACTGCATCTTAGCTCTTAATACAGGAAACATGGGACCTTTGAACTCACTGTTATCAGCTGAAATAGGAGAATCGGGTGTGAAGCTGCAATCTTAATTTGAGCAGTGAGACTCGTATAGAGCCTGCCATGTTTGCCGGGGCTACTGTTCTGCTGACTGCTGATTGATATACAGATTTTATTTAAATTACAGGATAGCAGAAGACAATGAGTTGCTGTCACAAATCCAGACAAGGGGTTATCAGGATTGCCTCCATCAGGATTGCCCAAGAGGAGAGAACACACTACATGTGTTTGGAAACAACACCCAAAGAGCACTTGGCTCTGTATGTAACTAGATTTTACTTTCTTCAATGTGTCTTCTTTATTTACCAACACATTTACCACCACAAGAAAGAACTTCTGTTTCCAATTTTGTGTTGGTTTAAACTGAACTGTCCACAAGCAATGGATGCTTGTTTAGAGAGCCCTTTTTTGTAGCTGGAACCTATTATTAAACAGTAATTTTGTTGTCTTTACAAGACATTGAAAGGTGGAAGTTAGAAATATCTTATAAATATTCCATATATGGCCTGGTTTTTTATGGTCATATCCTCTTCCTCTGCTCAGAATTTTTTTCCAGGATCACTCAAGGATGTAACTGCAGATGCGCAGCAGCTCTCCCCAACCGTGCCTCTAGCAGTCTCAGATTTGCCACCTATGTCCACATTGAGAATGAATCAAATTCTTTGAGAAAGAATTACACATATTCCTGAAAACTGATGTGTGCAGGTATGGGAAAGAAGATAGATCCTGAAAGTTCCTGATGGCAGATGAGCCTATTGTATGAGAATGTATGTTGTATAATTGCTTATGTTTCTAGAAAACTGGTGGGTTTAGTAGTAATCTGTTTTATTTTCTTGTGCTTGTTTTGCATTGTGACATGGCCACATTCCACAGGGAGCACAATAGCTGGATGGGGATGGCAGAGATTGCAGATAATATGCTTACAAATCATTAGCAGGACAATGCAGTAGAGTGCTTTGAAGTTTCCCGCAAAGAATTCAACATCCCTGAGTTAACCAAGGTAGTAAATATGCACAGAGCAGGGCAAGGGCTGGGGTCTGAGCCTGGAGGAGGGGTACAGCAGCAGGAGATAGAAGCTGGCAGGCAGGAAAGTTTTGGTAAGAAGGAAACCAGATATGAGGGCACTGTTTGTAAAACCTCCCTTTTCAAGCACTGCTTCCTGCCTGCAGATGAGGCACCCTATTGTTTTGAAAGAACTCAGTCAAGTCCCAGTATTCACAGGGCCACAGCTCCTTATGTGGATTTTTATGCTTCATCTGGTTAAGCACACAGAGGAATCCCCTTCTCTCCTCCAAGCAAGTGCGTACTTTCCTGCTTCCATTGTGTGCTGTGTAGGAGCAGGCCCCCCTTTCAACAGGACCAATGTAGATGTGAGCCGAGATTCAGGTCCCATTGTAGATTAGCAGTGCTCCATCTCTGCCAAACATGCCTCTGATGCCAGCCTGATTCCCATCATCACAAACAGCATTGCAGACAGAACAAGAGCAACACTGGTGTTGCAGGAATCAGGTCAATTCTGTTTCCTTTGAGAATTATAACCCTGAATCTGCCAGATGGTAAAAGAGCTGCGAGGATTTGGTGCAACCATCCAACAAGTCGGTTTGTATTCTAAGTTTTTTTGTGTCAAAAGTGAATGAGTTTTGTTCAACACTGAATCCTTATGAAGGTTAGAGGCACTGAATTCACAGAAGCATCATTGCCTTACTCAGAAAGTAAGCTGTTGCACATCAGAGAAGTTTTAACAACCTCTTTCCTTCTTTTGAATGTCTCTGTTTCAAAGAGAGGTACTATCTCCAGCCAGCTGACTGCCAGAAGCTCTGGATGATGACTCCTAAAATGTGATGCAGGACATCTCCAGGTTTTTATAAATGGTCCTAAGGCAAGATTTGTAGGAAAAAGCAGTAACTTCTGCTTCATTTGCACTTTGTAAACCAGAACAAGGGTCTGAAGGGTAAATTGCATTCCTCATTCTTTATCCTGGTTTTCAGTCTGTCTGACTCAGGCTGTGTCTGATCCTTGCAGCCACCTAACGGTTTTAAATCTGGAGACTTGTTCGTGAGCAAAGCACTTTAATGATGCTGTACCATGAGGGCATGACTTGCAAGCATGCAACAGGTGGGAGCTGTGTCTTCAGTCTGACATTTAAGCTGCTGGTGCTTGCCTGCATCCCTCTAGAAAGAAGTTTGTGAGTTATTGGTTCTGTTCATTCCCCTCCTTAGAACCAGTCCAGATGTAACATGTCTTGTGGGGTGAGCCTCCAGAATCCAGCAGATCTTGTCACTGCTCATGATGGAGTACATGGAAAGAAAAAAAACGAAACCCCTCTGACCTTATGATTTCATGGCTAGATCTGGCTGAAGTCTGAATGACTGCATCTTCCCTGCAGCAATAGGCTGCCAGGTCCCCAAAGGTCTGAAGAGAAAGCATCTGATCTTCCCTTCCTTTGCTTTTGAGTTTTTCTGAGCTCTGAAGTTATTGCAGTTTTTAGGGCTGGAAACAGTACTTCTGTTTTCTTTAGCAAGTATACATTTATTAATCGATGCTTGATTATTTACCTCTTTCTATGTTATGTGCAGTAAACTGCATCAGACTGATGGAGTTGTGTGGTCTGGGGAGAGACCTGCCAGCCCAGAGCTCCTGAAAGCTGCACTGGGCTCTTTGTTGGCATTTTTCTCTAACTTTAGCCAAATTATTCAGCTTTTCTACCACAGTGTGTCCCTGTCTTCAAGGGAACCATCAGGTGAAAGAAATCTCAGCTCCCAACTACCCCACGGGCGGATTATGAAGAATTCATGCCTGAAGAGCACTTTGTGAGAATTGACTTTTAAGGCTGAATTATTGATGCCTTGACAAACCTCTGCTTTATTGCACAGGGAAGGGATGTTAGGAGAAACAGATTACTTAAAAAAGCCTACTAATCAGATAATCCTGGCACATGCTGCTGCTCAGACTTAAAATCTCCATGCCTGCGTAGATACAGAGGTATATGAATGAATGCACTACTGTCTAAATATACAAACATTTGAATTGCTGCACACGGTCTGTGTAATTCCTACCAGCATACAGTCATATAGTTTGGTGCACTTGGCAAAATTTTGTTTGTTGTGGTTTAAATACTCTGGATGACATTCAGCCTCAGAGTACTACTGTAGTTGAACCAGTTATCTGTTTTGCCTATAAGACACCTGATGTTAAAGTTTCTTATCCTAAGAACATATTTTTCAAGCAAATGCTGTTCACTCTTTGGTAAACATGTAGCTCTCCAAAATCCTCATCAGGTTATTTTGCTGTTTCTGACAGCCTGGCTTGATGTATGTTTGTCGTGGTTTTACATAGTGTTATTTACATTGACCTGTAGACTTTGCAGGTCTTTCAAAATCTGTTGTATTCTCCTTTTTTTTTTTTTTTCCTCAGATTCATGCAGGTAGAAGGCATAATGTCCAACCTGGCTTCCAAAGTTTCTCACCTGATTTGTGCTCTTTGGTGGAGTCTCAGCAGTTACAGCAGAGTGCAAAAGTCTTGTAAAGGTAAGAGAAAGTGAGCAGGGTGTAAATGTTGAGTGATTGAGGACAAGATACATACTTCTCAATAGAAATGTCAGGTCTGGGAAGCATCAGTTCAAGTAAATATAAAGGCCTTAGGCTGTTTTCAGCTTAAGACACTATTAATTAACCTAACAGTATTAATGCTGCCAAATCTGTATAGTTGCCGAGGGATCTGTGCTTTATCCTGACAGAGGCAGCATCGGCACAAAGGTCAGCTGGTGGTCAGCATCACGCTTCACTTGTGCATCAGTACAGAGCTTAATGCTTCAGAGACTGAACTTCTGTGCCCTAAGGAGCATTCTTATGGTATGTATTGCTTATTTGTGAAATCCAGGTTTTGAATATATATTCTATATTTTGAATATATAATTCAAATATATATTCCATATTTCAAATATATTTCTGAGTAATTTCTTCCTAGTTGTGGTATTTTAACGTTCCTGCTACTCAGTTCAGAGCTGAGTGCATTGAGTAGAGGGAACACAGCTTGATGCTTGGGCTGTGCCGTTGGCAGCTGAAATAATCTAGTCATGACTTGCAAGCTAAGTGTTACGAAATCGCCGATACTGGATAAACATGAAACATCTGGTTTCATCCCTTATAACACCACTGTTTTGACTGTAGAGAAGTGCTCACGGTAATGCCAACCTGAACTGAAGTTTGTAAAGTAAATGTAAAAGCATGTAAAGATGCTTTACACTGCACTTGAGACATCAGCAGGCAAATGCACTAAGACCCAGCTGCATAAGCGATCCCCGCAGAGATTGCAGAACTAATGCAAGGACACAGTTTGTGCTGGGAGAATTACCCAGCTAATGGAATTATCATTGAGCCAGGGAGAAATATTATACCCTTCAGGAGCTGGTCTTCAGTAATACCAGAAGGAATCTATTGGAACAAGCCCTGCAATGTTAGGGTGTAACGTTACATTAAAGCAAAGTCAAATTAATGCCTTGTTGGTGCTGAAAAGGGACTGTCAAACAGATGCCTGATCCCACTGTTTCCCTTGAACTAGGACTCACCTGTCCTTGTCCTGGGCCAGGCCACGGAGCAAAAACAACTCTGCATACACAAAGAATAATTTTCTTTTGGCAGCTTGCTCCCTGACTGGAGTTTCCACAAATGTTTTGTTTTTACAGCTGATGATTTTGGGGTTTTGAAATATGTGTGAGTGTCTTTGGACCACGCATTGGACGTGGTCCTGCCCTCATTCCAGTTCGTAGGAAAAGCCATGTGAACTGCAGCAGGAACAGCCTTGCTTTATGGCTTACAGCCTGGAAATACTGTACTCAATGCAGTGTAGCTTTCCAAATCTAGATGTGATCAACAGGATCACTTTAGTGTTGTTTTTTTTTTAGGTTAGGTGGCCAGATAATCTGTGGAGAAGCCAAATACAGACATCTTTCTTTATGGTTAGTAAAAATGCCTAAAAAAACCTGGTGAAGATCTGCCAAATTTTTGGAACTCAGAATGTAACGTACATGCAGTAGGGTTGACTGTGCTGGGATAAAGGGGTGAAACTCTCACAAAGTTAATAGAAATATTTCAAATAACACTAGCAGGGAATTTGCCCAGCTGTGTTTCAGCTGCTGCCATGCAAAGCTCCAGAGAATCAAGCTTTCTCAAAGAGAAATTGTGTAAGCTCTGCAGTGTTGATAAGTAGGAATACCTATTTATTCTGTCTTCAAACAAAAGGTGCATAGGACTCAAACAATGAATTACTATGCTTAATGGAAGTTAGCAGTTCTGAACTTACTCTGGCTGAACTTGTACATCAAACAGGAGAAAACTCACCTTGTCTTGAAACTCAAGGAAAAGTACTTATCATTTTGCTTATTTCACCTTGCAACTCTGATGGACTTAAAACTAAAGCTCTGGTAATGTATTTCTGTATTTGTCTAAGCCCATAAAGATAATCTTAGCCCTAGAGGGCTTAGAGTCAAAATCATTACCTTGCAGCTCCTTGTGTACATACGAACTGCTGTGTAGTGCCAACTGAAATAGTGTGATAGTTCACCTCTGCATGTACTCACAGGGCTGATGTCTTATAAAACAAAACAGCTGGGCATGGATAATAAAATCCGTTGCTTCTGTTGGGTTTGTAGGAAGATCTTTCTGTTTCAAAAGCCTTCTAGTAATTGCACCCGTAATTGCAAAATAATCTTTTAGTAATGCATCTTCAGGCAAATGCAGGGAATGAAGAAGTACACCAGCAAGATGGCTCTATCTGATCCTATTCCTCCCTGATCTGTCTGCTTACAAGCTTTCTCTTCTGTGTGAAATGTTAATGTGGAAGGGAGGATACTGTAGCTCCAGTCCCTCCTGACATTTTCAATGCATTTCCCAGGTCTGTTTTTCCGTCCTTCAGTGTAAAATTAATTTTGGCATAATCTTGTGTGAATTAAACTGCAACACAATGATCTCTTTGCTCGACTCATATTTGCTGTCTGCTTGATTTATGTTGAAAAGGAGCACTTGGGCATGCCAATTATCCTGTCTTTTTATTTGCCTTGTGCATTGAGCCTTTGGCTACTAGAATTAAACTGAAAAATGCAATTAAAAGCATTAGATGTAGCAAACATACAAAAAAATATCATTATATGCTTGACAATGTTCTCCTTCATATTGTTAATCCCTGCAGATCTACCTGTGTTATTAGGTTTCATATATGGATTTTATTTTTCTCTAAAGACTACGTTAACTGGAATAAGCAAGTTGCATGCCTGATCACATAAGAAGAGGAAAGGAAGATGTCACCATACTGGAAAACCTCACCTGACT
The DNA here is from genome assembly GCF_034315485.1 of Pezoporus occidentalis. Taxonomy (NCBI): domain Eukaryota; kingdom Metazoa; phylum Chordata; class Aves; order Psittaciformes; family Psittacidae; genus Pezoporus; species Pezoporus occidentalis. The sequence goes on from NW_026916158.1 coordinate 9,739,777, forward strand.
TTTCTTGATGAGTATGGTCTGAACTTGAATTAAGAAAACATTTTGTAGCTTGAATAACAGTTGCAGATACCTAGACAATGTTATTAGATAATGTTTTAGACAGACAAGTTTGGCTTGGTGCACTACGGAAATTATTGCGTATAAACAAAATTGTCTCCAACTGTGATGAGATGTACAGAGAGGAAGTTCAGGTGATGCTGATCTGGGCAGATCCTTCCTACCTACAAACCTCAACAGGGACTACAGGCTTGTGAGCCATGTCAGTGGTATCCTCTGAGGAGCATGCTTAGGCAAGGGAAGTGCACATGTCCCTCACTCTTCATTCTCAGATTAAAATAAATGGTCAAATAAAAGCAAAATTCTCACTGGGAATGTAGTTTTGGTAAATTGGAAAGCCAGGAAATGCATTGCTGTTGGACACAGCACTTGGATTCCTGTGGTTATTTCCCTGTAAAAATATAACACCCCCCCCCCAAACCCAAATCCTAAACAAACATGAAAAAGCCTAAAATGATATTAACCATGCAAACTCAGATTACTTGCCTTACCAGTGAGCCTGAGAATGCATAATGCTAGTGCCTCTAAAACCACAGCATTTTAGGGCCTTTTTATGGTGAGAATATACATGCTTAGAGTTGTATTAATTGCTTGCAAAAAAATAATTGAAAAATACATCTCAACCTCTAATAGAAACAGACCATTGAAAGAGAGACTTGCTGCCTCTTTATTGCAAAGACCTCACAGAAACCCCTGTTGCACTCAGTTTAAACCTCTCCACCTGTGGCTGCCAAGAAAGCTTCGCACAGAAAGCCAATGTCTAAAGCACAAAGAGGTACAGGCAGAAGAAATAAAAAGGTAAGAATGAAAGGTAAATCCAGAGGTCAGGCTCTGTGGTGGTATATCTGCCTCTGCAGTTAGGTGATGAAAGACACATACGCTGGCACCTCTGCAGAATTAAAACAGATCAGGCTGGAAAAAAGGTGACTTTTTAATTAGCCGGGGCCTGCATTTCCAGCCCTTCATGCTGTGCTGCGTGGGAAACCTGTTAAATACCTGACACAATAAATCCCAGTAGTGATAAAAAACTGAAATTACAGGCAAAAAAAGGATGGCAGCGTCAGGACTGGCAGTATCTCTGTGGGTTGTTTGATTGCAACATTTTACCCCTTCTTGTTAGTCCTGATAAGGGTTGTAAAAGAATGTATAAAACTAGGCAACTTTGCCCAGCTGGACTCATTTTACTTAACAGTTATTGCTCAAGATAAATCAGAGAGAAAACATAAATACACTCAGGGAAACCAAAACTTCAGATACATAGGATAGTTCAAAGCACGTAAAAGTACTCTTTTCCATAATTGTAAGGGATTTGTAAAAACAAATCTGGATATATCTAGCAAGGTTTTGCTGAAGAGCAAACCTATCCTGATTTGCACTAGTTCCTAATGTTTCCCAAGATGTTTTCTTTATGGCTTTGTGAAAGTGATGCTGACCTCTCGTTTATGGTGACTCCAGGGCTGCACGGCAGCTCAGGCTGAGTCGGAAAACAGGCAGGGCATTTCACCCAACCTTCGTCCTTAGTAGTTATGAGCAGCAGGCTCATTTAATATTTGTAGCACTCTTTACTGGCTTGTTTTCAAACATTTCAGGGAACAGAAAGCCATCTGAGTGGAGGGGCGGAGCATGTAAAGGATGGCAGTCCCACATTCTTCTTTCCTTGGCTGATTAATTTATTGAACTAGCAGAAAGCACCAAGTCTGACAGTTTTGACCTTACCTACCTTTGTTGCAGTTTGCCTGCTCAAAAGAGTATAGTAATACCCCATTTATGCCCTGTTTGTTTGTTCCAGTTACTGCTGTCCTTGCACTCAGAGGCTCCTTCATCAATGCATTAGATGAAGCAACTATAAATACATGGGCAAAAGTTTTATAATCTGCGTTAGTTTTATCCCTGTTCAAACCTCATTGTGACAAAGCTCAAGAGACGCTGGGTGCTCATACACCTTTATGGCTGAGGCTGCAGCAACCCACTACTGCGGTCTCAGGGTTCCCTCTCCATCAGACATGGGCCCAGAGCTCCTTAGGACAGCATCAGTTTCTCTGTTGGCTGCAGCAGACTGTAGTTAAGGTCCTAAAATGACAGTATTTGAGTCATCTAATTTCTTCTTTATTAAATAGCTAAGTCACTTCAGCTACTATGAGAAGCATAGTATTTTCAGAGGACACTCCATGCTCCCAAGCCTGCAGCAACTTGAGTGTTGTATTAGAGACTGTAGTGATAGGACAAGGGGTAACCCTAATGATTCTATGATTCTATGATTCTATGAACACTGTCAAGGAAGAAAATAGCAAACCTGCTTCAGTACTGCAAGTGCCAGCTCATGATGATGTGTTTACATACTAAACCCCTTACCTGAACAAACACTGTAGACACTCTGGTGAATGGTTGGGTTGTGATTGCACAGGCATGCCATAGAAATCACACAGTTCAAGTGAAATGAATGTGCTTGAGCGCCAGGCTGGTCATGAATCCCAGCTTTTGGCAGCTGTTTTGATTAAATTCACAATCTCTTCCTGCAAGTCTAAATAAGTAAACGCCCTCATTGTTTTGCCTCACCATTTATAAAGAGCTGGCAGGCACCCAGGTGCTGCTCAGGAGAATGGAGGACTCACACAAGAAATGGAATTCCCCACAGCTCTGCCTGGGAGTCAACAGCCACCCCTGCTCCTGAAGCAGGGGTCTGTCCATGGGAGGGCTCCTGCTGCCATGACTAGCAGGGCATGAATGGCTACCCCAGCTGATCTCTAACCCTTGCTGATGTTGTTGCTTTTTAAACACTCCTCTCCTCCCCCGTCAAATGCCCCCTTTATCACTCAGACAAGATCCACTGGCTCCTGAGACTTTACTTAGGGAAAGGATGAGGCATTAACAGGAAAAGCACCTTTTGCTCTAACTTGTTTTTCTTCTGGAAAATGAGTGATTGCAAAATTTCATTATGGATCTTGGCACATACTAGCTTTTAATGACTGCTCTGCCCTCATTGATTTGAAAGTTGAAAGATCATTTTGTTTTGCTCACAACTCCAGCTCTGGAAACTGAAATAGAGTCAAGCTGAGTTGCCATCCGCCTGCAAGTAAAGTTTGGTGACCCCTGTCACCAAAGAGGTGCTGATTTAACCTTGCTACCCTTAACAGACTGCAGGTTAGTAAAACAAGTCTGTTGAGGAAGTTTTATAAGGAAGAGCACCCAGCTGTGTCAGCTCTGCTGGGTTAATATGCAAACAGTAAACCAGTTTTCACAGCTCAGAAGATACTGTTCCAGGCAGGCACAGGAGAGGTGCCACGGTAAGAACAAACTCTAGTCAGGATAAAGTTGCATTTCAAAGTGACACTGAAAATTAGGTGAAAATTGGGATTTACATTTTGAAGTAAAGGCCCAAAGAGATGGGATGGGTGGCTGGTGGAAGTAAGCATATGCCTCTGCCTCAAGGTGACAGGTTAGCAGATGTTTTTATATCTTGCTTAAAATTAGTCACTCCGTTGGAAATTCAGGTGAGAAGATCACCAGCCCAAGAAATCAAGATGCTGCTGCTCATTAAAATAGAAGGCCTGAGCCCAACTTTATGCCAATAGCATCATTTTAGTCTGATTCAGAGGACCATTTTAAACTCTGAGTCAGTCTATAATTCTCAATGAAGTGGTTCTAGGTTTCTACTATGCAACATATATATACATATATATGTGTGTATGTATAAGGACAGACAAATGTGATTTATAATAAGTAGCTCCTTAGAGTGTGCTTAAATATATACATTGGCTCAGGCTAAAAGCTTTTGTTTCACCAGCTTCTCCGTATCATTCCTGGTGGGACATGCAATTTCATAGGCCATTTTCACATTTATAGCCTTGTGTTTGATTTTCATAATTCTCTTGTGGAGTTGGACAACACCCAATGAAGTCTATATCTGTGTCCAAAGACAGTCCTTGTATACAAGATGCCCTGTCTGTATGCCATTATGACATTAAATGCAAACCCATGATGTGATTTCTGATTAGCCACATAAATTTGAGTGGATTATACAAGACCTGAACTAAGCAGCTGGCTCTTTATGCTCAAAACCAGGTTTAAAGTCAGTTTAAGTCTGGAACCTGTGCCTCCGATTCATTGCAGTGACTGTAAAATAACAAATAGCATCTTGGCTATCCACACAGACAATCAAAAGCCGGGTTTGAAATGTAATGGTATCACAGTATCACAGTATGCTAGAGACTGGAAGGGACCTCGAAAGATCATCTAGTCCAATCCCCCTGCCGGAGCAGGAACACCTAGATAAGGTTACACAGGAATGTGTCCAGGCGGGTTTTGAATGTCTCCAGGGAAGGAGACTCCACAACCTCCCTGGGGAGCCTGTTCCAGTGTTCCGTCACCCTCACTGAGAAGAAGTTTCTTCTCAAGTTTAAGTGGAACCTCTTGTGTTCCAGTTTGTACCCATTACCCCTTGTCCTATCATTGTTTGCCACTGAGTAGAGCCTGGCTCCATCCTCGTGACACTCCCCCTTTATATATTTATAGACACTTATAAGGTCACCCCTCAGCCTCCTCTTCTCCAAACTATAGAGACCCAGCTCCCTCAGTCTTTCCTCATAAGGGAGATGCTCCACTCCCTTACTCATCTTAGTTGCCCTGCGCTGGACTCTCTCCAGCAGCTCCCTGTCCTTCTTGAACTGAGGGGCCCAGAACTGGACACAATATTCCAGATGGGGTCTCACCAGGGCAGAGTAGAGGGGAAGGAGGACCTCTCTCGACCTACTAGCCACCCCCAAATGGTATGATATTTTGAAAATCTGGTAAGCTCTGTTCCACTTTTGCAGAGGAAATGGTGATGAAAAATAGGAATGCAAAAGGAAACACAAAAGTTTTTGGAGTCCCACTGCTCAGCACAGGCCATGACCCCTTGCACCCAGCCTCTCAGGCTACAGCGGGGAGGTGAGGCAGTTTTCAGACTCCTGCCTTTTCATGCTTTTCTGCAGGGGATTTTTGGGTGGACGAAAAAAACCCTCCTAAGTAGATACAGTCATGCTAAATGTATCCTGCTGCTTTGCTGAGCTGTTTCTACTTTGCAGGATTTCATAACCCACAGCACATTTGCACCAGGAATGAATGTGCTGGAGCAGCAAATGCAATGGCAGCTAACAGCGTGGAGTGTGTGCATCTGCCAGATGGTGAAAACATCAAAGGTTAATTCATCTGATCACTAAAATAATGCAAACATCAACTTCTGACTGTGGCAAGTAACACTGGCTCCCATGGACCGCAGAGCACTGTCAGGGCTGCTTTGCCAGCGGGGCTCTTTAAGAAAGGCCCTTTCCTCCTTGTAGCATCAGAAGCCTGTAAAAACTGCCTTTTACTTACAAATGAGTTGCTTTATGCACCATTAAAAGAGCAGAAATGCCATGGCACAAAGTAATAGACCCACTTCTCCAGGTATTACCCCTAGGGGTTAAAATGGAACCATTTCCAGGGGCACTCACAGCTCTCCATAGATTTTTGGAGATGCTGCTATGCCTCCATGCAATCCATCACTGATAAAGCCAGAGCTGTATGAAGGCAGTGGAGATGATAGTCCTGAAAATAAAACTGCCCATGACTACATAGCAATGCCCTCAGTGCAGCAAGGCAGACCTGCCCTTGGTGCACTTCCTCACCCTTTTAGATTTGCAAACTAGAAACATGCACAGACACTGTCAGCGAGACCTGAATAACCACACATGCCCCAACTGGTTTGCAAAATGTCAACTAATAGCAGGTAATACCGGAAAAAAGTCTTCATGGCATGCCAAGCACTGAAAATGATTCATGCTGAGGAAAGGTTATGAGGTTATCTGTGTATTTTGCAAGAAATCTTGGTAATTTCCAATTAGCATGAGTTTTACATATGTCTATCCATGAATTCACAAGTCAGGGGCTGGGTTGCCACATCTGTTTTGGTGCAGTTCCCACAATAATGCTTTCGGTTTTACAGTGTGTTTCTAGAAACATGCTCCCTCTGCTGTCTATAGTGTGAATTATCATAATTAAAAACCTCTCCAATTGTAATGAAATTACTAGGTTAACAGTAAAAATTCCCTTTCTTTATTCCTTTGCCCTACTCTGAATCCCACATCTTGATGGCACTGCGTGTACCACACCTGTCCTAATATTGGCAGTGTTTGTGGGAGAGGTAGTTTTCTGTAACCCCAATTATTCTTGTTTTAAATTTAAATTTTGAAATGTTGTTTTAAACCTCTTAATATTTATGTTCTCTAATGAACTCTGCCTCTCCTATATCCTTAGAATGTCTTATGATGGGAAGTGCTGTGGTTTTGTAGAGGTTGTGCCTCAGAAAAGAACAAGTGGTTGTGATAGAAATATTTAGTATTTTCTTGCTTATATAAAGTCACAAGGAGTTATTTACATTAGAGTTTCTGTAAAAAACAGTTTAAAAGGAGCTATTGCAGGGTTTCTTTTTTTTTTTTTTTGTTTTCTTTTGCCTGTCTTCCTCTTGAAGAGTTGATAAACACTTTAAAATGCTATAGAAAATCATTGTGAAAAATTATTAAATTTATATTAGGGGTAAAACTTAAGTCTTATATTAGTGATGTGCTACTAACAATTTAAACAACACTTATAGAAGAAATAAATGCCACTGGATTAGTGCCAGAAAAAAATGAAAGCATGAACATTTGTGCTTCCCATGGAGATGAACAAAATAAAACTGCTGCTTCGGTCGTGCAATTGAGGGTAGGAGGTGTGTAGTAGGCTGCTGCAGTGGGAACAGGGAAATACAGCTCCAGCACCATGGAGGCATTCAGTGCAATCAGAGATGTGCTTGGCACCAGGCTCGGTTTCTAAGCTTGGCTCTTCTGAGTTTTTTCATCAGCCAGCCCTATTTGCATAAATACTCAGCGGCACCATGTATCTGCAAAAGAAGTGTGTTGTATCTATAGTACATTAATGCTTGAATTGAGATGCCTCACATCTTCATCAAATGCCATTTGAAGATGCTGTTGACAATTTTGTGCCAGCCCCTTTGTCAGTCCTCGGGTGGCAGCTCAGTGCCGGTGGAAGGGCAGCACAGGCAGCAGTGGGTGCTCACTGTGCATCCTCTTGCAGCGCCACGTGGCATGGGATGAGATGTGCAGCTGTACCTGGCCATGGGAGGCACTGTCCTGGTCCTCCCAAGCCCTCCACAGGCACTTATTATTAAATCTAAGAAAGCATGACTGGAAAAATTGTTCTATGAGGCCCAGCCTGTTTTTAATGCATTTAATACAGGCAGAAGTATGACTCCTGCTGACAAAAATAGGCTTGTAAGTCCTTTGAAGATTTTTTTGCCTAGTACTTTTTCAGCAGGAGAAAAGCTTTGTATTCTGTGAAAGTCACTGGACCCTGCTGGACAAAATGGCAAAGCCTCACATTTAGGTATTTCAAAAGTTGTGCTGCTATGACCATTAACAAATGAGACAGAAAGGGAAGAAAGTGGGTAACAGTTCAGAAAGAATGTGAAAGGAGGGCACATAGGAATGAAAACGGAACTAGGACTTTCACTGGCTAAAACAGATTTCAAAAATGGACATGATTTATAAACATATAAAAATATTTTTATAGATCAGAATGGAGAACATGAGCTCCACTCTCCATCTTGAAAGAGAACAGCAGCACTAGTGCAGGTATTGTCCACTATTCAACACCAGCAGGTGTGGTCACCATTACATTTGGCAGAAATGAAGTAAGAGGAGGTCACCCTCACAGCCCACAGACACACAGGCAAGGTTTCCTGCCTTGAAAATAACCACCTTGACTTTGGTTCCAACATTTCTTCAGGAACTCTAAGGTCTCCTGTTTTGTTTCACTGACCTCTGCTAAGTGAAAACTCAAATTGGAAATGCTGCACATCAGAAAATAAAATCATTTTCTCATGGTCCTGTGGAAAAAAAAAAAAAAAATCACAGATATATTTCACTTTATTTATTTGTTCTTCATTTTGATAGCACATCTCAATCACACTTTCTAATTAGATCTTACAAGATCTTTCACCTGCACAGGGAAAAATAGCAAAAAAAATGGTCATGCATGAGATATGAATGCATTCACACCAAGTATGTTGTACTTTCAGGTTCTGAACATCATAAATAAGAGAACATTGAAATAGCTATTTTTTTTAACAACATCATTGTGGCAGATCATAGCAGCTTAAAAAGTTTAACGGAGGTTTATCTACTTCTAATATTTTTATTTGTAAAGGTTTTTAATAAAGTTTGGTATGAGATTAAAAAAAAATTGAGGAACAAACACTACAAAATAATATTGTAAAGAAAAAGCATTTCTTTTTCGTTTGTGGAGATTTAAACCCACAATAGCCTTTATGCTTTGGCTAGGGATGCAGTTTTAGAATTACTTAGATGAAGGTTAAGAAACTCAACTTATCTGTAACTTTTATGCATCATGAAACATCCTTAAACAGGTTTGGGCTTTAAGAAATGCTGGACACACATCCTTTAAGAGGTGTTAAACTAGGGAGACAAAACCTCTATTTATTCCTGAGACTATTGGCCAAAATACTGACCTGCTAATAGTTCCCAGATCTATCAAAGCAGGATACAAATGACTATAGGTTCTGTTATTTGAGTTTGGCTGTTTTTTTTTATTTAAAAGGTTACATTTGAATGCTTTGATGGCCATCAGAAACAAGGCAGTCTTGCAATGGGCAGATGAAGTCTAATTTTAGGAGGGGAAAACAAAGCTATCTACAAAAAGTAGCTAGTCATACTGATTTAATGAAGATAAGTAGACATACTTACTGAGTATCTTCTTTTAGAAGGCTGACTTCTTACTATGCACAGGTGAAATATTGTTACAAGTACTTGGTCTGATCCTACAATGTGCAAAGTGCCCTAAACTCCTTTGTGAAATAACCAAGGAATGAAGGTTCTAGGTGCAGGCGAGGAAGCACTTCAGGAGACAGGACTAAACACATGAACAAACTGAGCTGTTGGAACATGCATTACTCCTAATCTCTTGCTATCAGGCATCAGCTCTCTGTAAGTATGCCTGCTGGCCACAGCTGAGTTCTTGTCTGAGTTACTGCTCAGTTTCTAGGAGCTTGCAGCAGCTAAGCTGGAAACAACTGAACTTTCAACTTCGGGCACCAAGACTTGGTGAGAAGGAGAACAAAGCAAAGTAGGAGGAAAGCTGCATTTGGACTACCTTCAAGGTTTACACTGAATTTTAATCAAGTGTCTTGTGCAGTTATGTACTAAAAGGTCTTTTTAGAGCTGAAACTCAGACCTTTCTTTATATGTTATAGGATTCATCACATATCTTTGCAGCTATCACATATTTAAACCATATAACTAAATAAAAGTAGTCAAGATAAAAGTAGTCAAGATATTCTGATGGAACTAGTTAATACTGTGACAGTGCATCCAAGTTGTCCTGAGATCCTGGATGTCATGTCAAGCTGGTGATGATTTAGTAAACATTCAGTCCAGTTATATACTTACTACCATTTCTTGTGCCAAGACTTTAATGTGCTTCAGTGCATGAAGGAACTTTACAACCAACTCTATGAATATATATATTCCAGCTTTCCATTTCATTGCAGTTAAAAAAAAATAAGCCAGCAGCAATTATATTATAGCTTCATAGCAGATATTTATAACTTAGCTATAAACAAATACTGATCTAAAGCTTTGCAGAAAGCTGTCAGGCAAACTTAATTATTATAGAGTTTATAAGCAGATGAGCCACTTTCTTTTCCAGTACTACATTTACTACTATCTTTTAATGACAGCAGGTAGATATAAATTACATCTTTTCTGGGTTTACTCTTTAAGTGGGAAAGCAAGGAAGAAGCCACAACAAAGTGTAACTATTGAAATCATGGTTTAAAGGCAAGTAAAGGGAGCTGTCTCCATACAGGAGAAAATGACAGATCAGTAATTTGTCTTTTGAATGGACTTAACTTTGTTTGCTGTCTGGTTTAAGTGTAAATTAAATCTACTGAAATTGCATTTACGAGGAAAGGAGGAAAAAAGGGTTTAAATCCAGACAAAAAGTTTGAATTCTTCTGCAGTATTAATTGGATATCTTGACCAAAATTTATTCTGATTCAGACTGCCACTTGGCTGCTCTAATTGCACTAAGTCTTTGTAATGAGTTATGTGGAAGAAGAATCTGGGCCACTGTTGAAAAGAGCTTTGCCTTGACATCTCCCTGTAGACCTATGCTCAGAAATAAGTTTCAGCCTGCATGACTGAGTGTACATTGAGGCCTTGTCTCATTTTTCTTAATACATACAGCCACATTAACAACCCAATATTTCTAGGAAGCAACGATTCAGCAAAGTCATTCTCTCATATAATTTAAACACCAGTGAAAGTGGACTGTTCTGTGTATACTTTAAATGACAGAAGGCAGTTTGATCTACCAGTACCCTGGGTTTGTTTGTTTGTTTGTTTAATGAACTTTCCAGAATCCTGCCATAAGAAACACTCTAATGAAATTGCTTTTGTCATGATCTGCCAACAGGCAAAAAACCTCAGCTTATGGTACTTTGATAGGAGCCAGGACAGAGATGGTTTAACTCAGGCCTTGCAGCACCACCTGTCTTGGGGTAGGCTGCTCTGACAGCTATCAGAGAAAGATGGAAAGTCAAAAGCTACAGGAGCAGTTCAGTGCCTGTCAGTCACCATCACATCCATGTGCTTCACCAACGCCTGTGAATTCAGCTTCACAGCTCCTTTGTGCGGTATGAAAATACTACTCCTCCTCTTGCAGAAGAACAAAGCGGGGCATAAGGAGATTAAATTGTTCTCCTGGGGTCCCACAGGAAGTCTGTAGTAAAGCTGAGGATGAATTTAATCTGTTAGTTTAGTCATGGGGCAGCTATTCTCTCCTCTTTACCTAGAAACACTGGGCTTTTGACACAACCCAAGGATGCAGCAAGCATCCTTGACAATATATACTGTAATACACAGTTTCATTTCCCTGCCCTGCCTGTCTGAATTTTACAGACTGGCTCAAACCGTAGATGCTTGTGCACACTAGTGAGATCATCTCACCTAGTGTTTTGGGTCAGTCTGCAAGACAAAGTTTAGCTGCAGAGCTCAGATTTAAATCTTCCCTATATATTAAGAGCCCACTCCTATTTGCTTGCTTCCCTCCTTCAAAGAAGGATGAACTATAATAAACACTATGAGCACAAAAGAAAAGCCAATGAACAAAAACTTCTACTATTAATTATAAACATTAGTGCAAACCACACAGCAGATTAATTTTAGTAAGCACAGTATTTCTGTAAGGAGGTCATACAGCTGAGGCTTTAAACACAGATCAAGTCACATTCTTTAGCCAAATACGTAGGCAGCTTTGAAGCTCACTCACATGAGCAATCTGGACTTTGCTGATAGAGTATTTTATCGTATGTTGTATCGTATGCATATTTGTATGTATACTATAATACTTTCATTGAAAATATATTAGTCCTGTGCTTTTATAAAACATAAATAACTAAAAGACAATAAAGACCAAATTCCAAAGCTGAATTGCATGTCTGGCTAAAAGACTTGCCTAGCATCATCCTAACTGCCCAGAAGAGTTTTTTTTTTTTAAATTTAAACTAGCCATTTGTCTATGTGCCTAAAAGCCAACACTTAAATCCCTGCTCGACATTCAGATGCATGGCTCTGCTGTCAAAGGTGAGGCTCACTCTTTCTTTGACATCAGATGCTCCACACTGTTGAAATTAGCTCCCATTTTTACATATTCAGATGTAGATGTAGCTGTTTGGCTTTATCTCACATCATTTGTAAAATGGCGCCTTTGTGCCTAATTAGGGGTGAACGCTTGAAAGTTGCAGCCAATTAAGAATGCTACAGGAGTGCTGATCTCCCTGCTCATCATTTCTTTGTTTGGCAATAGACGTGTGAAAGAAGGTAAAAAAAATCCAAGTTTGAAAAAGTATTTCTCAAATTACTTTTCTGGGTAAGGCCAAATGAGCTAGCAAATGCTGTAGTTAGTGGTCTGTACCCCCAGCAGCTGCAGCTGAACGATGGTGTCAGAATTTGGAAAAGTGCACTTATTAATCATTTGCTCTTTTGCAGGGACACCAGAGTTTTGCACCCTGTGTCTTCTAGAGAGATGCTGTCTTCAGAGATTTTCATCCAGCCATTTTATATAGCTGTTCCTGGTCTGAATGCCTGCAGAGAAATCAGTAGGCCAAATGGTGAATATCATACAGCCATGAAAGCAGTCATCGAAGTGATCGAGTGTGACCTCCACGCCGGCATTCTCCAAGCGCTTGGCATACATCACCCCATCATCTCGCAGGACATCATTCTCACAGGTCAGGACGTAAGTCTTTGGCTGCAGCTGCAGAGTTTCATTGTCTGCAAGGAGTGGGGCTGCTCGTACATCAAGCAGTGCCGGTATCTCCTGGATGATTTCAGCCTTGCCACTGGTTTGTATTACAGGCTTGTAGTTCTTTTTGAATGATGAAGGCAATAGAGATGTCCAGTTCAGGTGTCCTCTGAAGGAGAGAGCTTGGCTAACATCAAGAGCAGTGTGGTTGTTAATCAGCAGTGAGTGAGCCAAGTCATAGTTACCATTGAAATAATCTATCCAATAGTTGATCATGACATAACGAGGAAGAACAGGCATATTCATGTTCTGCTGATAAGAAGGTGTATTGAAGTCAAATGCCTGCAGGACTGGATAAATTAAAGCCTGCAGTTTCAGTCTGACGGCCAAATCCTCATCTTTGCTAAGCTGTGGGAAAAATACAGAACAGAACTGGGATTATAAAGAAAATAAAAATTACAATTTCAGTCTAGCACTTCATACAGCAACATTTCATTTGTCAGTTTTTAGGCTGAATTCTGCTCTTATGCAGATAATGTTCTTCTGTCTGAAATACTAGTAGCCTGATTTTTTTCTTTTCTTGTAAGGATGGTCATTCAGGCAGATCCAGTATCCCATCTCCAGCAGAAATCAGTGGCAAAAGTTTATTGAAGGATACAATAAATAAAATTTTTAAAAAAGCATAAAGTGGCATTTTTCTAACAGTGTCCAGTTTAACAACTGGCAACTGAAAGACTTCCTGAATCAAAGGAACTATGAATTTATCTTATTGTTTTTTTCAGCATATTTATCTAATTGTTTTTTTCAGCATATGCAAATTGTTGACATCTGCAGTTTTCTCTAGAGAAGGTTCACCATGTGCAGAAGTACCTCTTTGTGTTTGTCTTGAACCTGCCACCTGCATTTGATTTGAGCCTACCAATTATACATTTTGTGCCCCTCAAGAATCGGCAAACACTTCTTTTGCTTCATCTTCTACACAAGCTACACAGCTCTCTATCATATCTCACCTTGCTTAAAAAGAATTATGCATCAGGGAAACAAATTAGGAATGGTATTATTATGTTTATCCGTCCTCAATATCTAAACTTTTAGTGTAATTGTCGCTTATTAATTTTTTCACCCTGATTCATTATTGCAAGGTTTGTCAATTAATTGTCTGGACATGGTACGACTTTCTTACCACCAGTGGTTACAGCAACATGAAAAAAGCTAATAACAATGCTTCACTCAACCATGAAAAGTTATTATCGCTCACCCCAGGCTGCCTTTAAAATCTTTACTAGATTAAATTCAGATAACATTTAAACTGCAGATACCCCCCAAAATTTTTTTTAAAATTGCAAAATGATACAGGAAGACAATTTAACAGCCGAAGTAAGCTTCACACCTTGTATTTTTTGGTCCTTTATTTGTATTTGAATGAAATAAAAACATATTTTCAGAGACAAGCACCTAAAAATAGGAAGCTAAATTGATAAACTACACATGTACCTAATTACCTGCTTAGAAAAATAAAGAATCCAGCAGCAAAAAGGGTAAAGAAAGTAATTTAGCAACTTGCTCTTAAAATCTGGCTGATAAGAAGTCATCACTGTTGCAAGCTATGTGATTGATTCATATTGTGATGGACTCAGTTTTCTTCTGTAAAGTGACTAGATGCTGGCTTTCTACCATTTTGTCTTAAGGGTTGGCACATCACCTTAAAGAATCTGTCAAACCTATATGCATCACTGAATTCGGGATTGTCATACTGTAATATAAAACAGACACTGGAAGTTACCTGCTGACACACAGCAGCTGCCAAATTTCCTCCTGCACTATCGCCAGAAATTGCAATTCGACTTGGGTCAACTGAATACTCAGCTAAGACATCAGGCTGCAAAAAATGCTTAGTAGCACGAAGAGCATCATAAAATTGCTCCGGGAAGCACACCTCTGGTACAAGCCGGTATCTAGAAAAGAAAAGAATTGACAGACATTTATTACTGTTAATGTACCTCTCTTTCAGGATTAATAGGCAGTATCAGATATTACTTAATGGCAAGTAACTATTTAATTAGGGTAAATACTATGGGAAAAATATGAGGTGTGTAATACTTATGTAAGACTTAATCTTACAATTAATGCTGTAATTCTGAAAGAGTAGTATGAACCTACTAGATATGAATAATCCCAAGATACTATAAAGCTGTGCAGCACTTTCCTAGGATTTTCCAATAGAGGATTTAATCTTACATTATAAAAATTAATGAATATTTAAAAACACCCTTGGCAAGTGAGTCATTACAATTAGCCTGGTATTGATCCACATCCCCACCTTAACTAGTAAGAAGGAGAGCAAGTCACCTACGTGCAACAGATTCTGCTGAGCCAAACACCTAAACAGTTCTGTTTCCTGACTTTTTTGCCTATAGGCAGGAGAGAATGAACCTTGCTACACCTCTGTGCCATGAAATAAACAATAGCCAAGAACTGAGGCCATATTAATTTGCTCCAATGCCACATATTCAGTAATTCCTCTACTTTATCAAAGTGAGGAGCAGAAATATACCCATTGCACAGGTGGAGAGACTGAAGCACAAAGAGAGCAGTCTGCCCACAAACAGCCAGTAGCAGAGTCCCATTCATTAGATTTTCTCAGTTTCTAAATTCTAGTGCAGGAGAAGTCTGTTCATATTTACTGAATAATTTGTCATGTAAGAGTTGTTACTAGGCCTTATGGTACAAAGCATGCCTTCTGTTTGTAGCTTCTCAAACAACAGATTTTACATATTCCCAGTAGAGCTGAGCGAAATGAGCAAAACAAAATTCAGTTTTCTGATTCAAAACATTTTCTCTAGAATGTAAGCTAAAAAAAAAAGCTTCATATCAGAATAAATTTTAAACTTGGGTTGCAAGTTTCAAAATCCAAATCTGACCTGCTTTCAGAAAGCAATCTATATACTGCATATCTAGGAGTACGACTGTCCTTTGGGAACTCTTCGCAAAACTGCGTATCATAGACTGTGCATAGATCATGAAAGGAAGACATGCAATTAAACCAGTGAGAAAACTAATTAGAATTCAGTGATTGAGTACAAATGCCTGGACTCATCATCGCTAAGGGAAAGAGGTAAACAATAACTCAGAGAAACAGGTAGAATTATACCACAGGTAGAATCATATCACCATAAACTAGAAAAGGAATGAAAAGGATTTTTTCAATACTGTGATCGCTGTTTGTCTGCAATAACCAACAGCTGCCCTTTTTAGTTTTGTTTCCACTAATAAAAAAAGAATTAAAAAAAAACAAACACAAAAAAGCGGTGGCCCTTTAAAGTACACCACAATAAGTATTAAATGAGTAACATCAACTCCATATAATTAAATTGCAATTAGATCACAGAGCTTGGTATGTAATCAACTGCAGGTGGGAAATTTGAGTAGTTATGTAAAGTGATTGGGTTTGTAAAATTAAAAATTGAAGTTGACAATAAGGATGGGAAAAGTACCAGTCATGTTAGAGTCATCAAGGTAATGTGTTTAGCTAGTTAAGAGGTTTGTTTACCTTGGAATTGTTCACTGTATTTAAAAGGCAGCCCTGCTTCTCTGTTGTCTGGCATCCTGGCAGTCCTTTGCTCTTGAGTGGAGTACACGGTTTAAGTGAGAGGACTGAACAGTGGGAGATGGAGAGAGCAGCAGGAAACTGCCAGACTCCACAGTGTGTTCTGGTTATTGAGCAGGGTAAAATGATTTGATAATTTTAATGTTGCAGATCCTTGCACAGTATATTTTAGAAACTGTGCTTTATAGAAAAGACTTGAGGTGGACTTAATACATTTATTTTCATAGAATATATATAAACATTATTTTAAATATATATTAAAAATATATCTTGTGGGAGTGGCAACTGAGGATCAGAAAAGTACCTCTTGCCACACAAGGAGGCACAGCAATGTGGTCCAGCTTTCCTTCAGGTATATATCATGTCCAAATGTGTTTGGGTTTATTGATTGCTTTTAAAGTTCAAAAGTATTTACATAATCATAACTTGACACCTGAGTGATCTCAAGTTTCATCTCCTTAAATGTAGATACAATTCCAATATGCACTGACATTTGCATTTTAGTATTTGTCCAAACGAATTCAGTGCTACTTTATTTTCCCACATTTCTGCCTTCTAAAATGACCTCTGAAATAATTAGAAACCCAAATGAATTTCTGATACCATTCCAATTTGTTGTAATTTTAAAAGGATAAAAATATCAGACTGGTATAGACACAATTATTGTCGAAGTTAAAGCCCTATACACAAACCAATAATAAGGAAAAAGCTGAAAGAACGGTGTTATATATTTCTAGTACCTTAAAATTACTTGATCAGTTTTAGATTACTCACTCAACTGAGACGACGACAGCATTGAGAGACTCAGCCATGATTCTGCAGAGATTGTTATAAAGGCTTGTTCCTGGAATGAAAGGACACAGTGTTAGGGACATACAAGTCCATTTGTGTCAACAGTTGCAAAGCCGTACGTAAGCCTTCTCAGAAAATATAAACACATCATACAAATATAAGCAAAGTAAATGAGATCAGCTTGCAATAGATAAAGTACCAAATACATACTGTAGCAGAAGGAACATAATTCACGCCTTGAGAAGTCCTGCAGTCTAATGCATCTCTTTCTTGGTGACTTGGGGGATGTAATTTCATCCACCTATCACAATTCTCTCATTTGGGCAAAATTTAAGGTACCCAGTGGCTTGGGGACATTAGCATCCAAAGACAATTATCACTGCGTGAGTCACCGCTTGTTGTTCATTTTATTATAGCATGCATTGCTTTGATTCAAATGACTTGCCCTATTAATGTCAACTGAACTACTCCTTTAAGGGAGGATTAATAATAGCTATCCTACTTATCAGTGGACTGATTTTCTTTAATTTTATTCCTTTCCAGTTACTTAATCGTTAGTTCCTGGTAATATAAAATATATTAAGACACTAAATATTTTTCTAAGTAGCTAGTCTTAGAATTTAATATTTAGTTGTAATATTTGTGCCATTAACTTCTTCATCTTGGACTTGAGGATAGCATCTGACATAGCTGAGTTATAGTAATCTAAACAAAGCGTGGTAATTTAATATAAACTTTTTGCACAACAAGTCATATGCAAACTGTTACAGGACAAATGAGGTAGGCAGGGCACTAATAAACCTCTCTTAGTCAGGCCTAAGAAAACCCATCTCAAAGCACAATTCCTCTGAAGGAGCTGTTGCAAAATTTTTAACTGCTGTAGGTGAGGGTGGTGAGACACTGGCACAGTTTGCCTAGAGAAGCTGTGGCTGCCCCATCCCTGGAAGTGTTTGAGGCCAGGTTGGACACGGCTTTGAGCAACCTGGTCTAGTGGACAGTGTCCCTGCTCATTGCAAGGGGGTTGGACTAGATGACCTTTGAAGGTCCCTTCCAACCTGAACTATTCCATGATTCTATAGGACCACAGGAAAAAGAGACTGGGATTTCCCAAGGCAGGTGAAGAAAAGATTTTAAAGTTATTTAAGGACCTAAATCTCACCTAAATCATGGTTTAAGTGACTCATACATGCATAGTCCAAGTGCAATCAATAGAGTCTTTGTTTTGGAGCATTTCAGAAAAACTCATTAATGTTCTTTTTCTGTAGATGAAGCCATAGAATGCTTCGGGGCTGTATGGACTTCACGATGTCATGGTAGCAATGGGGAAGGAAAAAGAGGAAGACTCCTCTGGGCTCTGGATCTTGGAGCAGCCATGAGAACCACATGCTCTTTCTCCTCCTGTACGATGTGGAAGTATCAGTGGTTAGCTTATTGTTGTCTATAGCTATACCTTAGTTTCTCTGATCATGTTTATGGTTTCCAAGTTAACTGGAATAAACAGCATTAGTTACCAATTAATGTAATTGCTGCTAGTGGTGGTAACAGTCCCCTAAGGGACGGGGACAGACCATGACCAGATCTGACCTCTATCTGTTTCTCCATCACACTGCCTCTTGTCGATGATCAGCAAATGTATTCCCAAGTCTTTGTTACTTAAGAGCCAAACACTAGCAATGCTGTTACATGCACTGTTGTTCAGCTCAGTCTTCTGATAATTATTCTGCAAAAATGGGGCAAAAACCTTACAGTCACTAGATCCTGATCACCAAGGACTGACTTTTGCATATGACCACAGAAAACAGGGGACTGGCTCAAACAGCCTATTCAGGCATCCCAGGAATTTAAACAATAAACTCTTTTGTCCTCTCAGGATGTAACAAAATCAACCTTTCTGTCCTTTTACAGCTCCTGTGCAGATAAGATATGCATTTTTGCTGTGTGTTCACAGTATGTTCTCCCCTCTCTCCTTAGAGCTGATCTACCAGAGTGGAGACAGTTACTACTGAATTCAGGTATGTCTTAGCAAAATTGTCATCCCTGGCAGGAAAAACAGCTTTTGGCTTCCACTGCTAGGAGAAAACCAGATCAGAACCTTATTAATTACTGGCAGACACATACTTGCACTTGCCAAGGCCCAGCCCCCTCCGTGGATGTAAACAACACTGCGCTTGAGCTTTTCATCTCGCTTTGCAGGGGGTTCAAACACTCTGACTTCCACGCCGTCAAAAACAGCATCCGTGATGTTAATGTCTTCAGAGGAGACAGACTTCAGCTTGTCAAAAGTACAAATCAAGTAATTCAGAACTATCAAGTGATGGCTGAGTCTCAGATAGTGAATTAGGTGGCACTAGGTGGGGGAAAAAGAAGAAAATTTCTGTTAGTTCAAAGCACATCATACAATACTGCATTGATGTTTAATGCAACTGTCTTCAAAGGGCAGATCCTATATGAAAATGAATATGGATTCTTAGACTATTCACTGGAAAATACTTTTCAAAGACCTCTAATGCTTTTAAGACATTAAGAGAAAACCCTGTCCATAAATAAATCAAACCATGACTACTATATGGCTCAAGACAACTGAGAATGGCACTCAGATCCTTGCCTTTGAAAGCCACCCTGAAAGGAGATGAACCTCACCAGCATGCTCCTCTTTGCGACTTGTGAAGCTCCTCAGACCAGTGCCAGCAGAGGGCAATACCACACAGGCAAAGCTTTTGTGGTGGTAAGGTATAAGAAATGCAAAGTATTTTTCTTGTTCCACCCCAAAGCGTAAGTCTTTCCACTTCCAAATTAAGAAAGTTCTCAAGGATTACAAAGAAATTTGAAAACAGGGATGATCTTAAAGGAATATAACAGTTGTTTATTGCCTTGTTCTGTATTTACCTGCTGAATTAGGAAGGATCTGAAATACTATCCAAGAACCACGTCAGGACAGTGATATAATGATTTCTCCCCCCACCTCCTCCCGGCAACTAAAGTGTGTTACATTTTTGTAGGGGTAAAACACTTTGAAAATTAGCAGTGATCTGATTTTATGTGCCCTGTTTGTAGAAGGAGAGAGATTTTATCCTCTTTGGCTATCCAGGATTTTAATTTTAATGTTTATTTTTTAACTTTGCCCTGAATAGATTAAAAACATGTTTCTCTCAGCAAACAGTACTGGAATCCAAGGCACTTCTCCAACCTAAATGGTCACGACTTGCTCCCCACGTATGACTTGCACACTATTTGTAGGGCATACCTGTTTCCATTCCCCACATGGTGCAGACGGGATGGCAGAGTGAGCCAAAGGACTGTAGGGACTATGATGTCCAGAGTGGCCATTAAAAAGGAAAAGTGGGGTCTTTTCCCTTTTGCGAAGTTAATCTCTGTCCTAGTGATGAAGGCTAGAAATCAGATAATCAGCTAAGCCTTTTGTACAACTTTCTAAGGCAAGGGAGTTGGGAGGTAAAATTAACACATATACCTAATGTACACCTGAAGGACCACCACTACCAAGGAAAACTGTCAAGTGTGACCTTTCATTTTACATACTGGTACCAATACTAGGAATAAGAGGTGTACTGTTAGGTGTCATGATGCTTGTTCACATGACTCCTTTATTGGTTTAATTCTGTTACTACCACTAGTGCAGTGCAGACCTGCTAGTATGAATTAAAGATGCTGACACCTGAGAGAGCAGGGTCACCCAGGACCGGTCTAACTACATTCATGTTGTGAAGAACCAACAGTTGCCATAATTTAACCTGTACAAAAACTATGCAGAAGCCAAGTCTGGCTCCTCATGACAGACATGATTTTGCAAATTAGAGTTTCAGTCTCTTTCTGGTTTCTATTATCTGTTCTCAAGGACAGCTATTTCATTTCCCTGATGTGTTTCTTGCCCATACTTCTGCAGTACTGTTTTTGCAGCCACTTGAAGTGCTAAGTTTCAGCTCCTCTTCCAGGAGTGCCTGCTCGCAGTAAAGGAAGGGCTAACAGAGGCAAACACGCACCTCTGGAAGAAAAGCAAGTTTTGAAGCATTCAGCAGCATCCATGCCAAAGATCTGTCTCCTTACATCTACAGCCTACTAAGGAGCCTACTCCTTACATTAAAGTTTTTAATCTGTTATTATTAGTTTTAATGTAAAAAGAAAAAATACTGTTTTTTAGTCAGGTGCTATATAGAAAAGGCCCTGCACAACCCCAGTTCCACTGCAGACTGCTGTAGGAAAAAGACAAGCTTTAATAGTTCCCCCTTCTCCCCAGTCTATGGCAAATACAATGGGCTGTTGCACAAGCGGGGAGAGGAATCCACTTCCAAAACAAGAATTTACAAAAACAACTTTCTTTTCTTGCTTTAGGTTGTTGTAATGTCACCCTGCTGAGATAGTTTGGTGGGAATCCAAATTTTAAAATGTTTGCTGCTTTTTGGATGGCGTATCATTTCTTTATACTGCAACGCTTTTCTCTGGGGGAAGAAACACAAAGTATCTACCCGGCAGGAAGAAACTGTGATTTCACAAGTCTGTTAGTGTCTCTGAATTTAAGATCATGCTTTTCTCCCACTGTTACTTAAAAATTCCAACAGGAAAACCCCGTTCGAGTTTGAAATCTGAAGAGCAATACCTCTGTTCATAATTTGGCAATCAATTTGTTCTGGCACTGATGCAATCAGCTGAAGACCTGACCCTCCCTGTGCCACATGGAGGTTCCCAGGAAAGGTAACCGCAGCAATTTTGGAAGTGCTGCCAGGGAAAACATTTTGTAGACTTTTTTTAGCCCAAGTGTGCTACGAGAGATGTCCCATTTTGCTTTTCTCCCACTTTAGTTAGTTCACATTCTTTGTAGATGAGATTACCACATACTCCCTGGAATCAGAAATGTTTTATTTTGAAAGCTAGTTAGTGTTGTTTACCAAGAAGTATTTTGCTCTGTTCTTTAAACTGCAGAGCACCATGGCCACCTGCAGGTTACCATATGCTTTCATGCCTATTTTTTCCCCTCTATCCAAGGATCCACTTGGAATCCAAGTCCTTGGTTTCCAAGGACCACTCTTTCCAAGAATCCAAAAACCTGAAAGAGATAGTTTCTAGAGCTAGGCAAAAAAGCAACTACCCTGATTTTTTGTTTTGGTTTTGTTTTTCTAGGCATAGGCATGGGTTTTTTTTGCCAAGCGTGTGCCAGGCAGATTCTTTGTAAGTGTATCTATCTAATCAGCCTATTTGGATGTCATTTATAAGGCACCAGGATTGCCTTTTTTGCTGGCAATGAGCTAGTCTTGTCCAAAGTTCTTACAAACAAAATTCTTTTTTCTCTATAAATAAATATTTAAAATAGACATATAGTACCTTATCATTCTGCAATATAGCCACTGGCAGAGGAAGATGCATTTCACTATGAGGGTGAACTATCATCTTCACTATGGGAGTGGTGAGGCACTTGCACCATTTGCTCATAAAAGCTGTGGCTGCACCATCCACGGCAGTGTTCAAGGCCAGTTTGGATGGGGCTTTGAGCAACCTGGTGGAAGGTGTGCCTGCCCATAGCATGGGGGCGTTAGAACCCTCTCCCAGGACTACATTGCCACCTGAAGGGCAGACCTGCCCACCTTGTTCACTGTGCTTCCCTGGCACCTTTCTTGTCCTGACATTAACTAACACAATACCCTAGAGCTTGACCTTGCTGCACCAGCTCAGTGGGAACCCAGCAAAAACAGAGAAACCGTACCAAACTTGAGCCAGGTCACCATCTTATTGATAACATAAGGCAGGAAAGAGGGTGTGGGGAATGGATGGGCCAGGGCCGTCTGGAAGCAGTCCACAATTGGATTGCTTTAAATCCATGATTAAACTGTACCTGGTCATGTCATGTGAACAATAATTTGTTTGATCTTTGCTGGTATTTGCAATTTTTACCACCCTTCTTGTGAGAACATGCAGGACTCTTGCAGATTATCAAACAGCACTTAAATATATCTGGGAATTGTGTGTGTGTGTGCATGTGGAACAGAAGATACAGTGACATTCTCTGGTGAAAAGGGAGAGAAAACAGTGCTGTAATAATAAAAGCTAGTGAAAAGGGAGAGAAATCAAAAGGACAAGGGGGAAATTAAGAGACTACAGAAAAAAAGGCAAACTCACAGGAAAGAGGAGATAGTATAAAGATGAAAGCCCTGTGGGCAATTAGCCCAACCACAGGCACATCACTCGCTATGGGTCACAGCTGCAAGTTTTCCCAGGTAACAACTGGTTTTATGCATCTGTCTGAATAAACATTTTTGATTTCTGAATAGGTAACTCTGGGGAAATGTGCCCGGTGAACCTCACAGCATTATGGGCTGGACTGACTAACGGGCTGACACACATGGAGAGAGAGCTCAGCTGCTGGGAAGTGAGGCAGGGATGGATGGGTGAGCACGAGGACCCCAGGAGAGGAAGGCTCGACAGGCTGGTGAGGCGGATGTGAGTATTTTGCTGGTGTTTGAGCCAATTCAGCAAATAACACCTGTGGACATCGTACAGTTAGACCTAATGACAAACTATTGCTCATTTCCCATTGCAGCTTTTCATTTTGGGGCCGCTGGCTCCCTGTGATCCATAGCTGCCTTGGCAGCAGTCTGATTTATACTCACATTGTAATGCTTCCCAGCTCTCCAACAAGTCAGGCAAAGAAAACACTACAGCCCCAACCTCCTCCTGTTTTACCAGGACATCCCCATAGCAGGGGTTTTCAGGTAAGGACAACCCAGGGACCCCTTATAGACTAAACTGTTCAAGACTGCCACTTTCTTCCTGGTGTATTCTTTGGAGAGGGCTGCCAGATCTTTAAATATTTAACTGATGTAGGAGAACATTTTCAATAAATGGAGAAAAGAGTCAGGGTTGTTGATAAAAAGCAGACAAAATACTGCTCTAGACAGCCAACATTACTTCATCTTTACTCACCAGTATCAGTCCCTAAACTGTTAGGATTCTTCTATTTGCTCCTCAGCTGGTAATTTCATGAAGAATCATAAAGGCTCATTGCTATGATGCTTACCTCTCTCATGGACTTGTACTCCATATTAGTCATGTGTTCTGTATTCCAAAAAAAAATAAATTACGTAAAGTTTTTCTATTGCTAATGTCTAACCCCTAACAGTACTCGGCACATTGGGATTCTTTGTCCTTGTATGACTTCCATTGCTGACAATGTCTTGCTCGTATCTCTGACCTTTGGCCATGAAATTATTGCAACAAGTCACATTCAGACAGCACACACAGGCAGTGAGCCTCTAAAGCCAAACTGAAAGCATCAGCTGCTTCCTCTGCTGCTTTCACAGCTGGTCAGGCCCAAGGTCCTGCAGTGAGCTTTCAGACCTCGTCAAGACCAGGAATTAAGCACACAGCTAAGGCTCCTTTTTCACATAACACTACTCAGGGATAAGCCAAGTCTCACTCATGACTCAAATGAGTAACGGTGCCAGAACTGGGCAACTGAACTGTCTAAAGACTAAACTTCCTAGCTTAAAAGATGCAGACACTATCATCAGTTCTGGAATCACTTTGCAAAACGCATTCCAACATGCCAACTACAATTATCTGTAGTCGATAACAGATTACTGAAAAATAAACAGGATCATTTCCCCACTTACCTGTGTGCAGAACATTGTTTTGTGTGCATTTCAGGCAGTTTATCCTGTTTAAAGGTGGATGTCTATTTTATTTTATAGAATCATTTCTTAAGGCAGGTGAATTATCACCCAGTAAAGAGTATGTGGTTTTAACACTGCTATATAAAGACAGAAAGACAGTCCTCAAAGACAAGTGCTCTTAGTTTGATGAATTTCCTTCAGAACTGAAAACAACTGTTTTACAGTTTATTAATTAGAAGCAGAAACGAGACTGAATGTTAATGTAAGGTTTTGTGCATATACCTATTCATCCATGATGATCTGCTTTTATACTAGATAGAGACAAAAGTTATCCGTTACTGCAAATAGGATTTCCAGTGTGGCTCATTTTCTGCTCAGGTACCACTGCCTTGAGACCCACCTGCCACAACTAACAACTTGGTTTACTATAAACCAAGTCCAAGGCCTGTTCTTGCATGTAAAAATATCAACTATTTACTTGACTGGCTGCAACTTGGATTTACATCTGTCCATAAGTCACATACTCTGAAATATATGGGTAGAGAAATGTCAAAATGTTAGAACAAACTAATTACTGTTCTCTGTAATCCTGAATGTTGATGTCCCATGCCCTAGTTTTAATTCTGATAGCTAGTGGTGGAGAAGCATGAAGGAATGGCTGATGAGGACAAATACAAGGATAGTTTTCTCCCCTGTATGGTAGCCTACCTTCTTCCATATACGTCTATCTGATGGCCTCCAGGCCAACCAATCTGTCCTTCAAAACCTCTGCTAACAGCTGTCCCAGTTAAAAAAATCCCTTCTTCCTTGCCATGCACCAGAACACCAAGTGTCATGACAGTAGGTGTTCAGAAATAACCTTTTTCAAAGGGCTTATTAAATAAACATACGCTGTTCTCTTTACTGCAATAAGGGAGAGCGGTTAGAGGAAGAAGTGAAAAATGCTTGTATCAATCCTGCTGTTAACAGCAGAATTACGAAATGTTGCTTTAGACACTTTTTGACAGACACCAAATAAAACAAATAGCTACGGTTTAAGCTACAGCTCAATCCCATTTTATGTGGTAGTCTAAATTTCAGTGAAGCCAAGTCTAGCACACCTGTATAAATACATACATAGGCAGTTTTTAATTTCTGATCTAAAATGGTGTTGTATCACAGTTTTCTGTTAACATGTTACCATGTCCCATTTTGAGGCATGTGAGAGGGACAAATTGCTCTCATTCTCAGTTAAGCACTTTCACATCAATTCATTAATATTATTAAAGTCCAAGTTTCTCTGTTTTCAGACTGGGGAAGCACAGGACATTAAAGAGGGCACAGGAACAAGGCCCTGAAAACCCAGCTCAGTTTACATCTTCCCCATGGGAATTTTTGAGAGTGGGCACTCCATCTCTTCCTATCTCTGTCCCCCCAGTTTAACATTTGGATAACAATATTGGTCCCCTTCTGTAGTGCATTTTGAAACCGACTTACAGAAACTGCCCTATAAGCATTATGCATTTTTTAAACTATGTAATTGTACTTGAATATTTGTTGAAGTGTCTCCTGCTGAGCCAGGACACTGAGTCAGTCCCAAGCTTGTAAAAAACATTTGTAGCTGACTGGGAAAAAACTTTGTATAGAAATACAAACCCCTTATAATTAGCATGCTGAAAGCCAATGACAGCCTTATTATGTTTTATTGCTAGTGATTATTAGTGCACTGAGAAAACAAACACATATCTCTATTCAAGAAACTGTCATGCTTAATAGTCAGTCTTCACAAATCTATTTCAAAATAAGCAAAAGACAATCAATTGTATTTGAAGCACATGAAGTTTGTTCATACTCTTGGCAAAAAAGGATTACAGTATATTTCAGAGATTTTAAAAACAGAAATGTACTTCTGCCTGCTATCAAACCTACAAAGGAAAGTAATAAATAGCAAGCTGAAAATACATTCAGAAGTGGGTGAAAGTTCAATGGTCACATTTAGAGAAATGTTAAACCATTTGGTCTGGCAATAGCTGTAGATGAAGAAAGGGGAAGCTGAGCTCTGCTAAAGCACATACACTTTAATTTCTATACACAGACAGAAGTTGTCTAATAACAAAATAGCCAAGCTTAATTTTTACAACCTTAGCTGCAGTTCACACAATTCCTTCTTAATGGCAGTCATTTATTGGTGACTTTGTGCTGTCCTTCAGCGTTGGAAAGGCTTTTCAACACTTGGAAAGCACCTTCTCTTTCTCTCTGGAAACAAATCTCTGTTGTGTGATTTAGGGCACCGCTAATGCCTCACTTCTGTTACGCTTCTCTGTGTAAAACTCAATTGTTCCTTCAGTTGCTTTGTAAGCCGCATTACAGAAACTGTTACTTGTTTGGTACTATAGAACTATGTATTTCTTAGGCCAGATATGTAAACAACTAAAAAATTGCCACTTTCCCCTAACACAAACTTCCCCACCCCAGAATGCCGGAACAGATGTGGGCACCTCAGACCTGCTTGCCAGCTACCTCCAGCTGCCACCTGTCAGGCTTTGTTCTGCTAGATCCTCTTGGGATTATAACTTCTAGAATATCCCAAAACAGATACCAGCCTCCAAGCTAGAGGCACCTGAATTCATCTGATGATGCCAACATATCACATAAAAAAACTGAATGTCTACATATGCCAATGGCAATATACCTAGTCAGTCATATGATTCTTCTAAAGATAGGTCTCCTTCAGCTAGAGGTTATAGCCTTGATTTAGGTGCTCTTGGATGAGCTGTGACAGGAAGTTTTACAGACAGCATGCTTTGGGGGCATCATGCCTCTTCTATCCATACTTACCAATGAATTTGGTCAAGCTTAGTGCTTGTTATTCAGTTAGTTGAGTTAAAAACATGGACGAAGTGAAAGTCAAGCCATAGATTTTACTGATGAATGAAGCTGTTGTAGGCCATATCTGCATAATTTTCATAGCAGATATATGGGAAGGTATGCAAGCAAACAGGTTTTATCTTGTACAAGCAAACAGGTTTAATTATTTCATCCTAAAGATAATGCATTGATTCAGTGATACATTTGGACCATGAGAAGATGAGTGGTCTTTCTAGTCCCGGACTCTGTCTCCAACAGTGACAACCAGAGAAGTTATTGAGGCAGAATACACAAGTCTGGACAATGTGTGGTCCACTCTCCACATGCTTCCCAGCATCCACAATTATTGCATTAGGAACATAGAAGGTACATTTCCACCTAATCCTTTTGGTATCCATTTACGGGCCCTCTGTTTACTAACTCAATCTTTTTTGAATATGCTGATGTTCTCATCCACTCAGAGTACTGGGTTTTGTACATTTCGTAACAAATTTAGTAAACTGAACTGCTGGTAAGAAATCAAAAAAATCTCAACAACCCAAATAAGCAAGCAAAAAAAAAAGAAAACAAACCAAAACCCACCGTTTGTTGTGTTCAGTAATAAGATTCCAGATCAAGGCAGTTTAGTATCTGAAAGAGCTTCCCTGTTCCAGTGCCTCACCACCCTCACAGTAAAGAACTTCTTCCTAATATCTAATCTAAATCTATCCTCTTTTAAGCTTAAAGCCATTCTCCCTTGTCCTATCCCCACATGCCCTTGTAAGTATTCCCTCTCCAGCTTTCTTGTAGACCCTCTTTAGATACTGGAAGGCTGCTATGAGATCTTCCCGGAGCCTTCTCTGTTGAGGCAATGCACACGCTTGATGTTCTAACCACGGCGAAACCACGAGCGGCACAGGGCGACCCTTCCCTGAGCTGCCCGCTGCCTTCAGCTCGAAGCCCATCCCATGCAGTAACACCCGTTACAGCGTTGACCAGCCCCGGCTCTCGCCTGCAGCGGATGTCACCGATGCTGGCGGCTCCCCCCTCCTCGGCTTCAACCCCAAGACTCTGCCCACCGCACGGCTCTTCAGCCGGGGCCCTCCCCGCCGCGGAGGACCCTGCTCCGGCTCTCCGGTGCCCGAGGCGTGCTCCGCCCGGGCTGACATCAAAACCCGGGGGCGCAGCCGCCGCTTCCAGCCACCTCCGGCACTGGAGCGAGAACCGAGCCCGCTGCATGGAGGGTGGGAAGGAGGGAGGGAGGGATATGTCTGTCCTTCCCTCCGGGGCCGTAGCGCTGGCGGGACCGGTGCAGCTCTTACCGTCTGCTGCACTACCCGAAAAGTGGCATCCAGCAGCATCAGCTTCCAGGGGTCCGACACGGTGCCGGGCAGCGGCAGGTACACGTAGTAGGCAGCCAGGGCGGCCAGCGCCGCCAACAGCACCCAGGCGGACCGCATCGCGACCGCCTCCGCCGCGGTGCGCGGGGCTTCGCCGCGGCTGCCCGCAGGGCGCACACCGCCCCAGGGCCGGCCTCTCTCGGAGGAAGTCCTAGCTCTTCCGTCCCCGCCAGCTGTGTGCCAGCTCTGGCAGGCGGCGGCCTGGTCGGCGGTTAGCCTGGGCGCTCCCGCAGCGCCACCCCGCCTCTTCTCCGCCGAAGAGGCCGCTCCGAGCAGCTGGCTGCGCCGCCCGACGAGGTACTGGGCAGCCACCACCCCCGAGGCAGGCGCCTGGCTGCCCGCGGTCCACACGGCTGCCGGAGGCTGCCCCCGTGCGGCCGGGGTCGCCCGGGGCAAGGGTCTGGGCCTGGGCCTGGCGTCGCCGGGTTGGCGTCTCCCCGCCGGTCCACACGAGGCTGCCCTGCCGCGGCCGTGGGCTGAGTGGGCTCCTGCAGCGTGCGCTGGGCCATCAATGGCCACCCAAACCCGGAGTGTCCCACTCTGCCCCTCCCTCACGCAGGCCCTGGG
This sequence comes from Pezoporus occidentalis, assembly GCF_034315485.1. Taxonomy (NCBI): domain Eukaryota; kingdom Metazoa; phylum Chordata; class Aves; order Psittaciformes; family Psittacidae; genus Pezoporus; species Pezoporus occidentalis. The sequence goes on from NW_026916158.1 coordinate 9,768,984, forward strand.
TCCTGTTGCCCACTTTCGACCTAAGCATCTCAGTGTGGTTCTGTGTGGCACATCGGACTGCAACGAGCTTGGTCCATGAGCAAAATCCCCACCAGTTCCCATATTCAGGGGTTGTAACACCAGAAGATGTCCAGTGGCAGCTCCTCACCCACAGAGAATGGGAACATCAGTGTGCGGGAATATCAGTATCCGGGCAAAGTTTGCCCTTCTGCAGAGCCCAGAGGCTGTGAATGTGGGATGAAGGCTGTAAAAAGGATCAAGTCAACCCTGGGGAATTCCAGATCCAGTGTTTCTAGGGACACACTTATTTTAGCTGAAGGAATAGTTCCCCATTTCACACATCACAAAACAATTCCAAAAAGGAGATTTTTGTAACTTTATTCTGGACTGGGAATTTATTTTTTATTTTTCTACCCTGGTCAGTAACAGATTTTGGTTTAACATGGGAATATTTCTTGTACATAAATTTTCTAAATAGGTCTTTCTCATCACCAACATACAGGAAATAAAAGCACTATAGAGTTCAGCCTTGACACAAAGGACTACTTAATGCTTAGTCACGGTCCTATCTTCAACAAAATAAAATATTTAAATAGCCAGGTTCACATGCATTATGAACCTAATGTGGAAAAAAGAATGAACGATATGACTTTAACAATAACATTGCTTTTAAAAGTGAACTCATTATACTAAAAAGTCACATAGAAATGTAAATAGTGTCCTAGAAAGGACAAGTTTCCTTTAAAAACTGATATGAAAAGGTAATAAAAGAAAAATATGTTTCTAAGAAGTAAAAGGTCAGCTTTTAAGCCAGCTTTACCAGAACTGAAATAAAACCTCACTGATTCTAAAGGTCACAGTAGCAAGTTTCTGGAATTTGTGAGGAAATAAGACTCATGCATCTTTACCCTGTTTTCATAACGACAGCAGATGGAGTTTCTGTAATTTTCAGTCAGTTTTGGGCAGACTACGATTGTGAAAGGGCAGCTTGGAAACAAGAATTGTCAAGAAAGCCACACTATGAGATTACTGAGGCCTCCACCTTTTTATACCGAATCTCCCATTTCTGTGTCATTTTGTGCTCCCATGTTCTGTGTTACCTTGCATCCTGCTCCCCTGCACCCTTTGCTTAGCAAACTCCCATTACTTTGCTTTCCCAAGTCCACACCCAGGATCCCTGAGTGTAATAATTTGTACCTGTCTCTTCCATCAAAATCATTGCTCCTAAAGCTCCAGCAAAACTGGGGCTTGTCCAACTCCTCTCTCATCTACTTATCTCCTTGAAATAGACATAAAAAGGCTGAATGGAATTTTTCTGGGGTTTCTCATGCTTCTACTAACCCCCATGCTTGATATTCCCCCTTGCTCAAATTTTGAAAGCTGCTGCTCTGGCTAAACTGAATCAGTATGTCTTCGAGGAATCTGTTTTGAGGTGGGCTTTTTGTGTGTGTGTGGGGTGGTTTGGTTTGGTTTTGCTTCCTAGGCACTTACAAAGAAGTCAGTTGAAAAAATAAAACTGGTGATCTGCGAAAAATAAATTAACCCCCAAAATGCAAGCTATCAAGGGGACAAGCAATTTATCTACATAAACTCACAGTCTGAAGCCACTGAGTAGTTGCTGGACAGCCACCTTCCAGAGACAATGCAGGGCAATGAGGTCTCCTTCAGGCCTCTCCAGGTTCCATCAGCTCTTTTGATGTGGCCTCATTGTCTATCTTCCACAAAGTGTGAAATACCTGCTCCCACAAAGTGTATGTGCTGGGATTCATATAATGATTGAATCTCCTGGAACTTTCTCCCTGTGGGAGAGGAAACTAACTGTTAAATGAATGTTATACTCCTGGGTTACTGATGTCTAGGTAATTGGAAGGAACAGTGAGTTTCAACTGCACGTTACATTTTACACAAAAAAAAAAGCCAATAGGTTTCTCCATTTCAGAGCCTTTTTTTAAAAAAGCACTTTGATTTTTAAACATCAGACATGCAAATAATAGTAATTATTTTTGTTATCACTCTTGATCTAAACTCTAGTGAGAATAAATGGCTTTAAACTGACAGAGGGGAGATTTAGTTTAAACACAATAAAAAAGTTTTTCCCTGCGAGAGTGCTGAGACACTGGCACAGGTTGCCCAGAGAAGATGTGGCTGCCCCAACCTTGGCAGTGTTCAAGGCCAAGCTGGATGGGGCTTTGAGCAATCTGGTCTAGTGGAAGGTGTCCCTGCCTGTTGCGGGGGGGGGGGGGGGTGGAACCAGATGAGCTTTAAGGTCCCTTCCAGCCCAAACTATTATATGATTCTATGATAAATGCACCTGATTTAAAAAAATCTTACTCACTTTTCTTAAGTGATTACTACTGAAAGTTTGTCTAAGTTCTGTCAGTCCCAGGAGGGATAGCTTACAATGGTTCATGAAAACACCCTAGCTGCTTTATGAGATTGTAATTCTAATTTTCAAGTGTATTTAAGAAATTGTTAATGTCCAAGTCACTCTTCATATACATAGTGAGCCTGTATTTATATAATGAACGTTTAGGTATCCCTATATTCTTTTAAAACTTTAACTGAGAAATGATGCATATATCAGCTGTTAATCCTCACCTCCAATAAACATACTTCTCCTATCTTTGCAGGCACAACATTTTATGTTGCTTTTTTGAGGATGTAGAGAGTAAGTGGAAATTAATGTGCAAGCACCAATAGCTTTTCCAGAAGCTATATTGCAGAAACAACATTGACTCCAAGACTGCAGAACTTGTTCCAAACCCAGGAGAAACTTCATCGCTGGTTCAGGGCATGAAGGAAACCTAAGACCTCGCTGAAAAGGACTTTGTAACAGTGTGAAGAAAGAACAGGGGGAAAGCCAGTGCAGGTTAGCATGGCCTGGCATCGCAAAATCCTGGCCCAAACCGGTACTTCAGAGTGACAGTAGGACCTTGGGTTAGGCTGTATTTTGACTGTAGGTCATTGTTGCAATTCTCTATATGAAATAACATAATTGTGGGACTGTGTAAAAATCGGCTGACTCAAGTGTCAAAACTGAACTGACCTCCTTGTTTCCCAAGCTGTTATTTTGAAATACTTTCCTCAGGAAAATAGTCCTAATAGGATCCTGAGGATAATATTATCCTCAGGATAACAGTCCTGTGGAAAAGAACTTGGGGGTGTTGGTTGATGAGAAACTTAACATGAGCCGGCTTCAGTGTGTGCTCACAGCCCAGAAAGCCAACCGTATCCTGGGCTGCATCAAAAGGAGCGTGACCAGCAGGTCGAAGGAGGTGATCCTGCCCCTCTACTCTGCTCTCGTGAGACCTCACCTGGAGTATTGTGTGCAGTTCTGGTGTCCTCAACATAAAAAAGACATGGAACTGTTGGAACAAGTCCAGAGAAGGGCCATGAGGATGATCAGGGGACTGGAGCACCTCCTGTATGAAGACAGGCTGAGAAAGTTGGGGCTGTTCAGCCTGGAGAAGAGAAGGCTGCATGGAGACTGCATAGCAGCCTTCCAGTATCTGAAGGGGGCCTATAGGGATGCTGGGGATGGACTCTTCATTAGGCACTGTAGTGACAGGACAAGGGGTAATGGGTTAAAACTTAAACAGGGGAAGTTTAGATTGGATATAAGGAAGAAGTTCTTTCCTGTTAGGGTGGTGAGGCACTGGAATAGGTTGCCCATGGAAGCTGTGAATGCTCCATCCCTGGTGGTGTTCAAGACCAGGTTGGACGAGGCCTTGGGTGATATGATTTAGCATGAGGTGTTCCTGCCCATGGCAGGCGGCTTGGAACTAGATGATCTTAAAGTCCTTTCCAACCTGAACTATTCTACGATTCTATGATTCTAATAGTACCTCACCAGCAAATCTTTATTCACATAAACAGCACCTATTGTCATCTTCTGTTTTGTTCCTGTTTTTTCTTCCAAATCATACAAAGTCATTTGATTCTCACAGCTGCTGCATCAGTCATGAAAATGCCTGAACTAATAAAGCCCTGTATTTTAGGATATAGTTATATATCTTAAGTTATATATAAGTATTAGGATATGGTATCAAAATTAGTAAGATCTAAGAACTCAATTTGGCATATAATTTAGCATAAGATAGAAAATTGTAGAAAATATATCTCATTCTTTTTACATTGAGCCAGTGAAATGTAATGCTAAATCAGGTTTCAGAGATGCTTGAGCCCCTATGAAAGAATTCCTTTCCAGATTGGTAGGTTTTAGTATTAGAGAAAATTAAAAAGGATGGTAAAGAATTTGCTATAATTAACCTGTTTTGTGGTTGGCGATCTTGAGTCAGCTGGTTAAGTTTCACCTTGACCTGTTGTTATTTTCTCCTGCCAGCTCTCTTCCCTCGTTTCCTATGATTATTGTGAAACTCAGCGTAATATATGCACGCTAATACCTTCGGCAAGGCAGCACTTATTAATAGCATTAATATATTTCATAACAGGCACAGTAACTGTTTGTCCTCCTTTTGCATAACGTCAATAGGTGGGTGAAGGGCAGCTGGATGCGCTGTGCTCTCCGGAAGAGCACACGACATGACAGCTGGGGCAGGACACGGTGAGGGGAGCTGCGACGGGGAGGCGCGGCAGGCTAAAGGGAGCCGGGCCGGGCCGGGCCGGGCCGCGGGTGCTCGCCGAGGCACGAGCGCTCCTGCACACGCTGCAGGCTGCTAACCTCTATCTCCTTGCGGCCACAGAGTGACATCACCCGGCAGCGCCTCGGATCGGCAGCGGACACCACTGCCCGCTACCGCCCCATCCGGGCCTCTCCGCCGCGGTCGTTGGAAGCGTTCGAAACCCCCCGACAGCCAATCAGCATAAAACATCCCTCGCCCATTCAACAACCTGCTGTCAACAAGGCCCGGTAGTCTGCCAGGAAACTTCCCACCGCCAATGGGAGACCTCCCAGGCATGAGTGGCAAGAATAGCACCCAATCCGAGAGGGAAGGACAGAAGCTCTGTCCAAAAAAGGAGGGGAGGAGGCGGGACAACTCGGAGAGATGGCGAATGAGGTGGTGACGTACAGAGGGGCGGTGGGACTGGCAGCCAATGCGTGGCGCACTTAGTGCGGCGGTTCGCTTTTTGAATTGTTGGTGGCGGTAGCTCATGGCGGTGGTTGTTTTTGCGGTTATCGGTATTGGCGGTGAGGGGACAGTGGGGCCTGGCGGTGGCGGCGGTATCGGGCGGGTGTGGCGTAGGGACGGGGAGCTGGGTGGCCGAGCTCGCGGAGGATAGCGGAGGGTGCGGTTGCGCTGGGGAATGTGCGGCGGCCAAGGTAGGCCTGGGGCTGTGCCTGGGGCACCCGTGAGAACGGGGGTCACGGGGCAGCGCCGCTCCGGACCCTGCGGAGGTCGCTGTGGTTTTTTCTGGACAGAGTGGAGGCCCTGGCCCGTGGGCACCTGTTAGCTCCTGAGATGAGAGCACTTGGTGGTATCTCGTCTCACGTCCACCTCCTCGCAGTGCTGCCTGATCACCCTCTTGGATGGTTCCTCCGGAAGGAATGGGCAGCATGGGAAGCTTTTACATGTGTTCTCCTCGCGTTGAAATCCCTGCATTTCCACAAGCTGCTGGGAGGTCATTTTTAAGTGTAATGCTGTAAGGGCATTCAGATCTGCTTGAATGCTGTAATAATGGCGGTTTGGCTTTGGCTCTTTTCTGTGTGAGGGGAAACTGTTATGTCCACATCTTCTCTGTGTTGGCATGTTCAGTGTCTAAGTCTAGTGGCTAATACTAAGCTATCAACACGTGACCATTAAAACAGGGAATGTTTTTAAAAAAACCAGCCAGAGTGGGATCTCATAAATGAATAAATAATTTGGAAAAGCTAGAAAGAAAATGAATGTCCAGCCTGCAGTATGGGCTTCTCCCAGATACACTAGGAAGTGCTCTGTAAGTTCATGTATGTGCTATTAGGTATGACAACAGCAGCATGACAGGAATTATATTGATGTCTCAGACTTTTAAAAAGTAATCTCTAGGATTTAAATTTAATGGTGTCCTTAATAGTATGTGGGATTTATTTTGTGTGATGTGCTTTTTTTTTTTTTTTTTTTTTTTAATTTTCCCCGATTTTACATGTAACTGCCTGTGTGGTAATCATTATTAACAATATGGTTTGAGTCTTCCAAGATTATGCTTCCCTCCACCCTCACTACCAAAGAAGAGGTAATGGTATACCAATTCCCAGCAGTATCTTTATAACCTTCTGGACAGGTGATCCAGGAAGACTTTCCGGTTAAAGTTATGTTGTCCTCTTGCTAGGTCTCAAGCAATTTTGCTATAAACTAGCTGGGTGACTGGGACTTACTGCTGAGGAACTTAATTCTATGGAGCCTGCATAGCTGTGCATGACATTAAAATTGTAACTAGGGTGGCAATATTGATAACTGAATATGCCTAGAATCATGATAGATTTGTAGTGTTGACTTATTGGTCATCACTAGTTAGGAACTTACCTGATGTACTGTGAAGATAGGAAGCCTGACCAAGAGTCTCAAACATGATCTCCTGAACTCTAGAAGATAAGCCCTTTTCTACATTGCTGTTGTGCCAAAGCATCCATGTTTTTTTTTTTCTTCTGATTTTTACTTTGCTATGTAAATGGACAAGCATTGCACAACTTGAAAAATAGTATGTGCTGTTCTCTACGGGTTTTACTGTGTCATGTCTTTCAGACAGTGCTTCAATATGTTATTTAAGTGGCTACAGAGTCTTGCGGTCAGGAGGAGAACAACTTCAGTTAAAGTGATAGAGGGTTATTATACTACAGCAGTTGAGAAACAGTGGCTAGTCTAGATAAATTCTGTGCAAATATTTAAATCTGTGTGAGTGATGAGTCACAGCAAGTGTATGTTTCTTGTTTTGTGCACAAAAGAATGTGCTTTATGTTGGGCAGGTGCTTTAGAACAAACTTTCTGGTACAAGATTTGGGTATGAGAGTAGTAAGAATTCTGCCTTTCCACTATGTTCATTTGAGCAAGGAGAGCACAGATATATTCTACCTGTGGAAAGACAGAAGGCCTGTTTATATGATGATGTATGGCTACTTCTATTGTATTACAGTTAGTGTAGGACAATAGACCAGATCGTACAGACAGGCATGCGTATATATATATATATATATGCTTATGAATTTTGAAGACTTGTGCTTTTTCAGAAAAGTAACTTCCCTTTGAGTAGAAAAAATATGTAAGAGCAAGTAGTGATAGGACAAGGGGTAATGGCTTTAACCTGAAAGAGGGTAGGCTTACATTAGGTGTTTGAAGCTCTTTACAGTGAGGGTGGTGAGACACTTGCACTGTTTACCCAGCAAAGCTGTGGCTACCCAATCCCTGGAAGTGTTCAAGGTCAGGTTGCATGGGGCTTTGAGCAATCTGGCCTAGTGGAAGGTGTCCCTGCCCGTAGCAGAGGACTAGATGGTCTTTAAGGTCTCTTCCATCCCAAAGCATTCTATGATTCTGTTATTAAATGCTGCTGGTTCTACTCCCTGGCTGGTCATTTTTATGTAACCAGTACACCTAGGGGGAGGGGAAAAGTAAAAATGGCAAGATGTTTTGTGTACCCTGCTAATTAGCATGCTGGTAATGTTTCACTTCAATGCTAATCTTGGTCTCAGATGTAATTCATAATATTTTATCAGTGAAGCAAATAAGTGCTTTTAGTTTCTTGGTGTTTGTGATAAAACTTTTTAAAAATGAACACTAGAGTTAGTGCTTCCCTGCTGCTCAAAGTTGAAGTACCCTCTGCAGCTTTCTGTGCAAATAAATTATTTCTGTGGTAAGCAGCCTGTTCAGAATCATTTTTGTAACAGGTTTGTTGTCAGTCCTTTCTGTTAAAAACTGCGTGACTCCTAATACTCTGTCAGAACTACCCTATCAGTGTGAGTGGGAGTTTAATAACCATCTACATGTTTTATTTTCAGAAGTTTGACATTACTTCTCACTGCTTTAGTCCTAGAACTCTTATTGTGATTTTTGCAACTGTAACTTAGCTTAGCACGTCTATCTGTCTTCTAGCTGTTGAAGAAAGAAGCAAGACATAATCATGGCTGACAACAGTATACTTGTGTCTGAAACTGGGAGGAGCCTCTTGTCTGATTCTTCTGTTCTTGATTCAAAAATTGTAGAAAGCTCAAAAGAGAATGTATCTCTTGGATCTGTTTTGAATGTTGAAGGTAATGGGAGAAGGTTATTTTAAAACTATTATGTTTTTTCAATGACTGATTACTTTGTAGATATGTAGTGGTTTTGAAAAACCGAAAGTGCTTTGCTGAATTCTAGACTTAAATGTAGGGTAGCCAAAATGGTGTTGGTTTGGTATCCTTTCACTAACATATGGACTGTCTTAATTTGTCACTCATCTTGTTATAAGAATTTTGGGGTTACAGCCATGAAATCAAATGGGTCTTCTGACTGATGTATAGAAAGCTGTTAGTTCCATTTGATGCTTCTGTGGAATGAGTAATTGCAGGTGATATTTTGAGTGTTTGGAAACTACTGCTGTATTGTGTGCAGGCAGACCTTAGAGAGGCGAATAGTCTTAAGCTTGAAGTTCATTCTAGAGCAAATCTTCAAATTAAGACCCAACAAAGCCATTTCTTTTTCCTTCAATGCAGTAACCAAAATCCAGTGGCAGTTTTATGGTGCAAATAACATGGAGGCAACACTTGTCCACTTCTCCTAAACTTATTAATACATGGAGAAAAAGAACAAGATACCTAACTTCAGTTCTGATATTCCATGGTGAAACTGAGCAATTACTAGGAAGTAATGAACCTTGTCAGACAGGAACACAGAAAAAAGATACCAGCTGTCTATTTTCCATCAAGTCTTGGAATCTAATTCTGCTAGAAGCATTAAGTCAGTTTTTCTTTTTAACTTTTTTTTTGTTTGTTTTGTTGCTTTCACTAACTCTTCTTGCATGTTCTTGCTTTGACTGTAAGTAACTGGTTATAAGTTGCAGACTCTTTCAGTCACCGTCCAAGCTAGCTAGGCCCTGGCAGATAAACCTTAGGTGTAAAGTGTGGGGCCAGTTCTGTGCACACTGCCACACCTAAAAAATCCTCTGCGCAGGCCTGAAGGGTTTACTCACACTTGAAAAAGCGTGGGTAAAGCCCTTCCCAAATCCTCGTTTGGCAAGTCAAGCCATAATCATCATAAGTTGCAGAATCTCATTTCACCATATGCTAGAAAATTTCATCTCTGTGGTCAGTTAGGTATGCCTTAATTAAAGACTTCTTGAGCTAACATTTAATTTCAGACTTGTTCCTGATAAACAGGGTATCTTGGAGGGATGCAGTCTGCCTTTATTTTTTATATATTGCTGCTTGCTTTAGACTGAACATGGATTTTTCTATTAAAATATGAATATTACCTTTGTGTCTCTATAAACAGAAGAAATGCCTCAAATAGAAACAAGAGTGGTTTTGGTTCAGGAAGCAGGGGACTGTGAAGAGCTTCTGAAAGCCTTGGAGGTATGTGGGTCTAAGATAAAAAGATAACATATCATCTGATATGAGGTGGTATGCTTTTAGACTTCTGGTTACCAGTCTGGTTCTGTACTAAAGTTCTCCTCTTCCACAGACCATTAAGATAATGGAAGTACCAGTTATAAAGATAAAGAAAACTAGTCCTGGTAAAGCAGAAGAAAAACTAATAAAAAGTATTATTCATATGGTATGTCATGCAATTAAGCACACATGATTGCATGCAGCATGTTGTACTTCACTGGGGCTGAAATGTGCACACTATATTAATTGGGCATAATGGTCATATTACATGCTAATGGTTCTGATGGTGTCACTTAAAGCTCATCAAAATTGGCACTTCTTTTACAAACTTTCTTGAATATGGAAGTAATATCTGCAGCTCTTAATTAGTGGTGTTATCTAACAGGGAATGTTATCTAACAGGGAATAGAAGATTTGATGGAGGCATTCAACTGCATGCTTTTATTCAGTCAGCACATAAGTTTTTGCTATGATCTGACTTCATAACTGGTTAATTGACTTCTCTTTCAATTGAAAGCTGCATTTAAACTTAAGAGTAAGAAGTGGTTTTCCATTTCTTAATGTGAAAAGCCTACAAAATAAAATTTGGAACTATTGATTGAAATTGGAACAGGCAAATTTTTTAGATCCCTTTAAAAATATCAAGCAATGAACAAAATTGACTTCTGTCCTTTAGGTCTTAAGCAGCATAGTGCTTCCTGTTGCAAGCTGTATACTACTTTTTAGTAGCATCCAGAAGAACTTTAAGCTGTTCTGACAGTCTGAAATTTAATTTCTCTTTGTGTTTAGTTTATTTTTTCTCTTTCTGTAAATATTTCCAGTACTGTATTATCAGTGTGAACTGAACTGATACCTGAACTACTAAAGTAACTAGAATTCTCATTCTTCAGAAGCAGGAATTGCTTTAAGACTTCTGTTTAGATGCAGTTCATACCTATTCTTATGCTAGAGAGCAAGGCATCTCAGCCTTCACAAAAGCTAAGAGCAAATTTGTTGAAATGTGAAACATACCTTTTTCTAATGATGCAAAGTAAAAACCAATTGAATTTTGATACTAATGTAAGTATTTTGTCTGAATAATGTTTTTCACTTCATCCCTATACATCAAGGAAATTAAAGTGCCCTACATAAAGACAGACACAATAGAAGAACTTGGAGATTCTGATACCCCAGAATTTGAGTCTATCTTTGTTGTATCAGAATTTCAAGATTCTATCTTCAACAACCTCTGCAAAGCAGATTGTCGTGTCATTGGACCTCCAGTAGTACTGCACTGTGCACAAAAAGGAGAGGTATGTGTTTCTTTTGACATCAGCTGAGTAGTTCTCTGGTGCAGTGAGTTCTAAATCTTAAGTGTTCAAAATGGAGTCTATTTTGCTCTGCCAATCAATCATAAATATTTTTAGCAAGAGAGTTTAAGAAAAGCAAGCTTCTTATATTGTGTTAGAATATTGCATGTAGCAAGAAAGCAAAGGAAGACAGTAGGAAGACTACAGCTGCTGCAGTAGTTGTGGTTGTCGTTGACCCACTAATTGGGATTGTGCCATTATGAAATGCAGCATACAAATGATGCTCCAGCAGATGCTTTATATTTCCAAAGGTTGTCACGTAAAGAGGATGATCTGAGGAGAGGAAAAAAGGATGGAGCATTACCTGTAGAAGTTGGGGATGCTGTAGTTACTTTGTCATAATGATGTCAGGTCTGGAGCTGAGGTATAACTGAATCATAGAATCATAAAATGGTTTGGGTTGGAAGGGACCTTAAAGATCCTTTAGTTCTGATGCCCCTGCCATGGTAGGGACCCAGAAAAGTCTGTACATAGACTCGGGCTAGTGTCTGATGCATCTTAATGCTAGGAACAACAGTACTATATTAAAGATAATATTAAAACTTCAATGGAAGCAATATGCTTTTGACTAATATGATTACTTCTTATTTTCAGCCCTTACCCTTTTCCTGTCGTCCACTGTACTGTGCAAGTATGTTGAACTTGGTACTGTGCTTTACAGGATTCAGAAAGAAAGATGAATTAGTAAGACAATTTTTTTTCCTTTGGATTGGTAAAACTATGTTAAGTTTATTTTCAGAATAATCTTCTGTTCAATCTCAGGGGTTTAACCATTACTAGAGCTTGTGTGTGGGGATGAATTATTTGCTGTTTTGCTTTGTTGCATGTCCAAAGGCAGTGATATTGGAGGATGGGAATGAAACTGCTTCCTTTTCAGAATAATTTTGTCCATGCTATTTTTGGTCACTTTTTGAGTGATATTAAGCAGCTTTGATTCAGTAGGGCTTAAAGATTTGTGGATTGAGGCCTTAGATATATAATTATGTTTACCAAACAGTGTCCTCCTACTTGTACAGTTAGTAGTGTGGTGAAGTAAAGCTTTGTAGTCCAGTTCAGAACATTTGCAGACATGCTGTCTTGCTGCCATGCTATCGTGCTATCGGGACTTCAGTTTTGACATGTCTAAGTATGAAGTGATTTGATACTCAAGCACTTTACTTTTGCATTTCAGTGATGCAGGTGACACCCAGTTTCCCTCTTGGACACCTGGGAGTCAACTATATGATTCCATGTCTTCATTCGGAAAGAAAAACCCAAACAACACCAAAACCAACCAACCAAAACCAACAGAAAAACACCAAACCAAACAAAACAAAAGCTTTACCCTGTTAGGGATAATTAGGTTTGATCTGCTTAATTCAAACTGGACAAATTGCAGTGTAAATTCTGGCAATTGCCCCTTCAGAGAGCTGACTAAATCAATGAAGAAAACATGCTTCGAGTCTATTGTGTATGAGAGGGTAATGGCATTACGTATGATCATTATGAGAGTACTGGTGGCTTGAGTAGTCTTCCTCAAGTTACACAGCAAGGCTGTATTAACTCTTTAAAAAAAAGGTTTATAAAGTTAAACCAAGTTGTTTTAAGTACAAAGACATTGAGTGTAACCTGTTAGCTTGCTTTGTAAACTGTTTTTGTATTGCTCTCACTCTGCACTGTGCATTTCAAAAGATATACTGAAAACTTATTTCATCATTATTTTTCAGGTTAAGCTGGTGACCTTGGTTCACCATATGGGTGGAATTATTCGCAGGGACTTAAGCTCAAAAGTCACACATCTGGTGGCGAACTCAACACATGGAGACAAATTCAGAGTATGTACTCTTGTACTTTTTGGAAAATTCCACAATTTGGTTCTTGTAGGCTAAGTCTGTAAATTATATTTCAGCTGGTAAACTGCTGGGTTTTTTTCCTGTACTAACAACAAGAACTTGTAATGGTGAGTTCTTAGTCTCATGGTGTGGAGCTTTGACATGTTTTTTGTCTCTGTTGGAGAATAATAATAATAAAACCTGCCAATGCTAAGATTTTGAAATATGCAAGTATAGTAAATAACCAAAATGCTTAAGTACTTAAGTACTGATGTTATCAGTACCGAAAAGATTGACAAATACTTGCTCATCAATGAACAAGTTTTTTTATCAATATACTTGCTTTTTTTGACTGCCCAAACAATAAAGGTTAAGGTAACTTGCAAAAAACTTAGTACCGAATTTCTCTGCATCTTGTTTAAACATTATTTGTTACTTCTTATGTGTAAGTGTTCAAATCTTCCTTTATGTATAAATGCATGTGAGTTTTGGTGTTGTCAAAAAAAAAAGGGAATACTTCAGAACATGTATGTCCAGTTGACAAGTATATACAAATGTGTAGGTTTTTGTACTGTGGAATACGATATAGCAATGCCTGTGTCCCTTGACTCTCCCTTGTTTGAATTATTAGCAGGCTGTTGCTTTTTTCCTAGTCTTTCTAGTCTTCCAATTGGAAGACCTACTTTCTAACTCTGTTCAAACACTTCTATCAACTCAAAGGGAAAAGGTAGGGAAATTTTACTATCTTTCTCAAACAGTCATGGAAGTTCCTTTTGGAATAGTTGCCTTCTCTTTGGTAAAAGGAGACTGGGATGTGTGTCTTGATTCAAAATATCAAAAGCAGAAAAAAGATCCGATTTTCCACTGGAGCAGAGGTTTTCCTTTGTGATTTTGTCAGTGGTAAAGGACGAGAGACTAACAATGGTGCACTTTGGAGTAAGTGTCAAAATAATTATTGATCTGATTTCCTAGTCACTGAAGAATTAATACATTCTAACTCTTGGGAGTTAGTTGGACATGATTCTTGAAGGAATATTTTCACTTTTTGCAGTATCTGTCTTAAGATGAAAGCAAGGTTATGAATTTTTCTTGGCATGGGAAAGACTTAAATGGAAACCCTTGATACAACTTGTGCTTCTCCTGTTTTGTAGATTGCTGTGAGTCTTGGCACTCCTATTGTGAAGGCAGAGTGGATTTATAAGGCGTGGGAGAGAAGGAATGAAATGTATGTGTTTATTTGCCTTCAGCCTTAACCTTGCATCCTGCTCACCTTTGGTGTGGTGAGCTTTTGTTTAAGTAGTGACGTAGCACTGATTTAGTGACCTTTTTGTGTGTGTTTTTTTAATTTTTTTATTATTAACTTATTTTTTTCTCCTTTCAGTGATTTCTGTGCAGCTGATGATGACTTTAGAAATCAGTTCAAGGTTCCTCCCTTCCAGGATTGCATGTTAAGTTTCCTTGGATTCTCTGATGATGAGAAAGCTAACATGGAAGAAATGACAGAAATGCAAGGTTATTGTTTATGAAAATTGCCCTGTGGAAAGATTGGGGTTTATAGCTGATAAATACTTCACTGAAGTTGAAATACTAGACTGTGAATATTTTAATGAAGTCTCTTGAACGTGAAGAGCTGTAAATTGATTTTTAGATGTTGGTATATGAATAAGTTCTGGTAGCTGTTGAAGATTTCAGACTTCGTAGGCAGATTGAAACTATACAATTGAAAAAGAAGTAATTATAGGATGCTTGAAGATATACTGGAAAACTTGCTACATAGTATGTATGTTCTGCGGCAATTTTTGTAACCAGTTTTGTGGTTATGCATGTTTGCATAATTCACAGAAAGCATCTACAATGTTTACAACTTTGATATGAATCATCACTGTCAGAACACTTGATTGGAAGTGTTCCAATTTCCAGTAGTGTGTTACAATATTAATAATCGCATTGGCAGTAATGATGTAGCAAATTAGCAATACAAGTCTGGAGATAATTTTAAGTTACATGTGACAGCACTATAGACATGGGAATGGAGCAAGCTTGTAACAGCAAGGCTTCCTCACAGGCTTGAAGTAGATAAAAGTTGTCTGGGCTTGCCTTCTTTTCCTTCTTTTTTTTTTTTTTTTGTTTTTTTAATTCTCTTCCCTCACGAGATTGTGGCATGCACAGGTCCTAGCTTGTGAATGTCTCTAGGGTGAGTGTTCCTGGCTTGCTCTTCCAAGAAACAAGAAAAGCTTTCCAGAATAATATTGCATTTGTTGCCAGACAGATTTAAATGCTTCCTGAATGCCGTGAACTCTGACTTTTCAATGTGTACTTTACTACCATGAATTATATTTTATTTCCTAAAAGCTGCCCACTGCTGGTACTAGCTGGGATGTTACGTAAGCCCCAAAACTGGTCAGGTTACTGAAGAGTTCATCTCTTTTTGATTCTTCTCTTGTTAATGACAGGTGCCACAGAACTATCAAGTGATCTATAATTTCTAACAGTAATAATATTTGGTCTTGCTAACTTGCCTTTTTTATCTAGGAGGACACTATTTACCAGTTGGTGATGAAAGGTGTACGCACTTAGTGGTTGAAGAAAGTACAGTAAAAGATCTTCCATTTGAACCTTTAAAAAACCTTTATGTTGTAAAGCAAGAGGTTAGTACTGGCAAATTCTTGAAAGAATATTGCTGTATGGTACTCCATGTGTGAGATGCAAACGTGCTTATTCTAGAAAATAGTGTATTTAGTATGCAAACTCTGCCTTACTAGGTACTTTGGGTGAAGTGCTGCAGTGTGTTCTTAATGTGTTTGTGTTTTTGTCTTTTTTTTTTTTTTTTTTCCCTTTAGTGGTTCTGGGGAAGCATTCAAATGGATGCCAGAGCTGGAGAGTCCATGTATTTATTTGAAAAGGTATGTTGCACTCTCCTGTAACGTGCAGCGTGTATCTGGTGGTAAAACTGCCATACACAATGTTTCAAAGCAGTATTTAAGTACCAGAGAATCCATTCTGAATTTTATGTATAGAACACTAATTTGGATTTTATTTATTTATTTATTTATTTTTAACTGACAACCATGTTAGTATTTTGTTTGACTAAAAGCAAGTTCAACCTTTGGGAAGCAGGAAAATAGCTTCACTTGTTTTCCTTTGGCTTCCCTAAGAATAGTTGTGTTATGTGCTGATCTCTACAATTCACTTACTTTTGTACTGAACTGAGCTGGATACAGTGAGTGAAAACACTAAACTTTCTTTTACTACAGTCAGAGAGTCCTGGTCTCAAGAAGTCTGTGTCACTACTTTCTCTGAATACTCCAAACAGCAATCGCAAAAGGCGCCGTTTGAAAGAGACTCTTGCACAGCTGACCAGAGAAACAGATGTGTCGCCATTCCCTCCTCGGAAACGCCCGTCAGCTGAACATTCACTTTCGATTGGGTCCTTGCTGGATATTTCTAACACTCCAGAGTCGAGCACTACTGGTGGAGGTAGAGATAAAACCTTTCATTCAGACACACTTGCAATGTTTAAGAGCTCTCTGCATACAAGTGTTAGGGAACTTTTACAGATTTTGCTACAGATTTGCAAAGTAATCCCAGGCTTTTGCCTTTTTGAAGCATGTCAAAAGCAGAATTGGAGTGAGGAGTTCAGACGGAGGCCAGGCTGCCTCTTGTCATCACAGCATATTCATATCTGAAGGAAAACAAGGAAAAGATATGGAACTGATAAGTGTGAAGTACAGTGTTACTCCCCGATGCTTCAAATACTCTCCTGAAAGTCTGCAGCAAATAAGTGATGTAGTTAAAGAGTAAATCATCTAAAAACCTCTTTAGTTGGGATACTTGGAGAAAGGAGGGCAAGGATTCTTTGCTAAAGGATTTAAAGGGAAAAGAGCTGCAAAGCCAAATCATAGGTCTTTAAAACATTCTGTTGAGGTAACACTCTGTGCCAGAAAACTGTCATGTCTTCTGAAGAATTTAAATCACCAACTGTTTTTGAGATAACTGTCAAAGATCTTTTAATATCTCTGCACATCTAGCTCTTGTGGAAGAGAGAAAGTGCAAAATTTTGGAGAAGTCAAAAGCTAATATCTGAACTTTAAAAAAAAAAAAGAAAAAAATAGTCTCCAGTTCCATCATATAGAGGAGGTATCTGGAGTCACTACTGCTTTAAAAAGGCTCATGTATGCAAGTCAAATAAGAAACTTCAGTGAGGCACAATCTGTAAGTGATAATTTAGAAGGAATTGGAAAGATCAGCTTACTCTCAAAGACCAGCTTTCTTAGCTCATGCTAGTGCCTTTGTAACCCTTTGTGTGGAATTTTCTTATAAGCCAACATCAGCAGACAGTTTCAGGAAAATGTGCTGTTTCGAAAATTACAGGTAAGATACTTGTTTCATAGTAACTGTGGCAGTAATGAACTTTGACATCAAAACAAGTGAGTACAGGCTTCCTAAGGGCCGATACATGAGCAAGTATTTAAAATTAATGGACTGTTCCAGTTCCATCTTGGCTGTAGCCTGAAGAAAAATTACTTTCTTGTGTCTCTCTTCCCCATGAGATGAAGTGTATGTATTTCATGCAAAGACTGATTTTAATAACTGGCTTTGAGCTACATACTTAATGCAGGTATGCTAGGCAGCTGAAAGGTAATCATTTTGATGGGAAAGTGAAAGTAGAAAAATACTTTTGTACATAGCATATGTATAAATAATATTCAGCACTTAATCCTCACTTCCTATTAAACATAATAGGGTTAAATCATTGACCTGCCCATAAATGGCTTACTAGTTTCAGATTAATTTTGACGAATAATGTTACTGTTCTATAATAAAGCTTTAATAAAGCAAGCAGTTTTTTTCAGAAAGAGCTCTGGTAATTATAGAATAACCTACAGAATATCCCTTTTTTAAAAAAATAAAATCAACCAGAAAACAAACAACTTTCTTAAAAATTATTATTTCTGCCCTCCCCCCTCCAGCCCACCATCTTTGAAGGGTGAGTTTTTCCTTATGGACTCTATTAATAATAAGCTCTCTTTCTTTCTTTTGCAAATCTCTTCATCAGAAACACCAAAATCTTCTGCAAGGCCTTCCAAAAATGCAACTCCTCTTGCACTAAAACAGTCTGCAAGATGGCAGGTTGCAAAGGAATTGTATCAGACAGAAAGTAACTATGTTGATATTCTAACAACAATCATTCAGGTAAGCTGATTTTTAAAGCAATTACTGCTCAATTGTGGGCACTTAGTGTTTGCTTTAATGATTATTTTCAACCTGTGATCTTCAGGCTTTTGAGGGCTTGGTTATATCAAAGGTTTTAAACAAGATAACAGTGTAATTTTACTTTTAAATAAATTGATTACAATCTTAAGTAATTTACTGACATAAGAAAATGTTTACTATCTATTAATAATAAAGGTTGAAAAATACAGTTTCTAAGCAATGGATTGCAGTTTGTATGGAAATTCCAAACTTCAGGAAAATAGGATCTCCATCACTCGGATTTTTAAGATAATGGTGAATATAGAGATGGCATAATTCCGCCATAAGTTGCTTTTGCTAAATGGGAGTATCTCAAGACTATGACTGCAGGAAAGTATAATCTCGAGGGGAAACACTATTGCTTTCATAACTATGTCTAATACAATGTGTGGTGGTTAGGAGGGCATTAACTTTTTTTGTCTAATCCAACAGTTGTTTCAAGTTCCGTTGGAAAAGGAAGGACAACTTGGGGGACCAATCCTTGCACAGGAAGAGATTAAGACCATATTTGGCAGCATTCCAGATATTCTTGATGTGCATACTAAAATCAAGGCAAGCTCCAACTTCTCCCTTGCAGGGGAAGCACTGATACAGACCTTGAACCTTTTCTGCATGCTTCAAGTTGTATCGGCAGGATAGGTGTAGATTCATCCTCGTGCTGTTACCTATTGTTCAACCTGTGGAATTAGGTGCAAATCCAAAGTACACTTTAAGTTATAACACTTACATATAAATATCTGAAGTCTGAGTATTGTGCATGTAACTAATACTGCTGTTCATGAGTTGTCTTCTCCTTTTCTGTTTTAGTACCTCTTCCTGTAGGAGGTTTTCTGTAACTGATACAGAACCAGTCAAAAGGGGGCAGTGGCATCAGATGTTACTACCTCAGAAGTACTTATAACATACATGTTTCTATTAAAGCAGTAAGCAAGAACTCTTGGAAGGAAAGCTAAAATCATGGAACTAAAATGAGCGAATCACAACCCCCTACACCCCCCCCCCCCCCAAAAAAAAAAAACAAACAACAAACCCAAACCAAACTACAAAACTCCACAAATAAAACCAAAACCAAACAAAACAAAACCAAACCCCACAAAAACCAACAAAATGAAAATCAGCATTTTCCTGGGCTTTAGACATCTTCATATAAGGAGACTACTATCATTCAGGAAGAAAAAATAATCCTTCCTTAAATGGATTTGAACCAATTATCAGAAACTACCAGTTCATGAAACTGGCTCACAATTCAAATTTTGAAGCAGCTAGGCTGGTACTAAGGACTGATAAGAGCTGATTAGAATTTCCTGTGAGATTGTTTCCTTGAGTCTGTCTTTATTTTGTATTTCAATCTGGACTGCAAGTGCGCTGTGAAGCCATCTCTGGATCTCACAATAGACTGTGATTCAAGTCTTCCTCAAATATGAAGCTGTAATATTTCCTTTAAATAATGGCAAATGTCTTTTCTGGTCTGCATTTCACTGTAGGCTTTTAAAATAGAGGGACTTGCAGACTGGTTGTAACTGAGTGAGGGTTTTTTATATATATAAAAAGTTATATATATATATATATATATATATATATAATATAATATATATATATATATTTTGGGGGGGGGTTGGGTGGGTGTGTGGGTTTTTTGCCTTTTTTTTCTTCTTTTTTTTCCTTGTTTTTTTTTCCTTGGTTTTTTTTTTTCTTCTTTTTTTTTTCCTTGTTTTTTTTTTTTTCCCCAACTGTTGGGATGTGGCCTAATCATGATAGGTATTGATATGTGCCTATTGAGATGAAAGTAGAGAGTACGCGTGTCCATGTGTCTAGGATTCACCTGCAGCATGCAGTGTAGACAAAGTTGCTTAAATAGTATTTGGGTTATGTTTCCCTTCATCTTTGGTGTAATAAAATATGAGAAGTGGCAGCAACAAATATTAATGGTGAAACCTTTTCACTCATGGTGAAACCTGAACCTTCAGGTGTGCCCTTCTGTCCCTGTTACTAGCTGACAGTGAATAAGCTTGATCCTTGTTAAGCTGATATAGGCTTAACAGCTTGGTCTTGCTTTCCTTGACGCCCTGGTGCAGCAAGTGAGGGAAATCTATGCTAGTTCTATTTCAATCCTATTTTATGGACTTAAGAGGAGTCCTGTATTAGTTGTGCACTCTTAATTAGAATTGGTTCAACAGTCTTCTGTGTATTTTTTCTTTTTTTTTTAAATCATCCTGTGGGATATGTTTTGTAGTGTGTTGGACAAAGTAGTGTCCTCTTGTTGCAGAGTTGTCTAGTGCTAAGCATGGCTAAGTTCTGCTTGCATTGATTCAAAACTACATATTTAATAAACCAGAGGTCTCTTGTTTTCAGCTCTCAGTAGACTGTAGGGGCTTAATTTGAAACTGTACAGCTTTTAGGATTGCCTGTTTTGTCAGCATGGAAACACACAGCTAATTATATATGTTTGGCAGAACACTGAACCCATCTTTATAGCTTTATGCAGTTCATTCTCATTTTATTTTCTCCCCCCTATCCCTGCATGTATTCTAGGAAGACCTGGAAGATCTTATGATGAATTGGACTGAAAGCAAAAGTATTGGAGATATCGTTCTTAAATATGTAAGTTTCAGTTTCTTTTGTTTATGCATTGGTGCTATTATGAGCTGTTATCTTGTCTTACAAACAATCCATTTATAGGAGTTGGCAGATAAAAGCAAAGCACTACTGAGTGAGAAAGAACACTAATTTGAATCATTGTATTTTCTGTTTAGACTTTTCAGTTGATGAGGTACTCTGTATAGGTAATCTGTGTCAAGTTTAAAAGTCTGTCCACTTGTATGAGGGGGTAAAACTCCAAATAGATCTGGTTTGAGAACTGTAATTTGCAACACTATGGATGCGCTTTTACTCGGACGTTAAAAGGTGCTCTTCCTGTAGCCTTAACTGTCTGCTGCCTCTGATCAATAGTAAATAACTAGGGAAGTAACTTTCCATGGAAACTTCTTGTGTTGTTCTTTCAAGACTTGAAATATATAAGGACTCCTTGTTTTCCCAAGTACGGAATGTGCAGAAAAGGAAAGCTAGATCTGGGACTGTAATGCATTTTAATGTAAGTGATCTGCTAGGTATTGTGCTTTTGCTGACCTGGTCCATTTTGAGGCAAGTAGTGTCTGGCATTCCAAAGTTTTCAGTCTAAGGTATTGCTTCTGGTGGTTTAGTGCCTTTTAAATGCGATTGCAGTAACTGGATAGAATATTTGTCTGAAATTTTCAGAGTTCTTACTGAAAGCATCTTGCCAGGTGAGAATCTGCCTTACACTTGAGCTGCTCAGCATCTTCTAAGCTTGTCACGTGTAATTAATGTTTCTGAAAGCTGTCTACATTTAATCAGCAGCATTGAATCTTGAGCATCCGGCATGCAAAACTGCCTTGACTTGTTCTGTGAACACGTATAGATTAACAACACTATCTTTATTGAAATGTACCTTTGAGCAGCTTTGTACAGCTCTCGGGGCATATGAACATGTGTATAATGCTATGTAATATGTAAAGCAGAGCTGTAACAGTTGTTTCTTTCAGTCAAAAGACTTGTTGAAAACATACCCTCCATTTGTGAATTTCTTCGAAATGAGTAAGGAGACTATTACTAGATGTGAAAAACAGAAGCCAAGGTTTCATGCCTTCCTAAAGGTAAGTGCCTGTGAAAATAAGTCTTTGTGTAGAACATGGACACCCTTACCAAGTAAACTAGTTAATGCAGTAGGTGGAAAAACATAGAATTTTGGAAGTCTTGAGAAATGAGAACATCTCTTGGTGAGACAGAAATAGGGAGGGATTGAAGTTTCATCCCTCAAGCTTCTTGTAAGACTTTTCTTAAGAGGTCTGAGTTCTTCCTCTGGTATACAGCGTTCAAAGTAGGTTAGTTATGTGCACTTGTCGCAGGAAAAAGTGCGTTCTGCTTACTTTCTCACAAATATGTCTTTTCTGTGAAGATAACTAGAGTTGCTGCTTTTTATTGGTCCCCCTCTCTGTGTTTAAAAGACTTGTATTTCTGAAATAGTTTTTAACTAGCTTTTTGCAGCTGTGAAGTTCCAGGGAGGTAGAATCTCTCAACTTCCCGTGACTAGTGAATAGGAATGTAACATTGGAGATCTAATGGGAATATTCAAAGAAAGTTATTTGAAGATAAGTCTTAAGACTCTTGAGCTTTTCAGATAAAGGTCTATAGTTGATTAATAGAGCAGCGTCGCTTTAGTTACTCCTCTGTATCCAACAAGTCTCTCTCTTAATAGTGGAGAAATTATTGTTGAGTTAGATTTGGAAGAGTTGAGCTTCTGTTTTCTGAGGTACCATCAATTATATCCAAGTATTGATATCTAGAAGATGGGGGATGAATAAGAGAACAGGCCATCCCCCATCCCACGCCACGTTAGCATCAGCAACAAAGACTTTGGGGGTTGATAATATAGATGATGTAAAACTAGACATTGAGAGCATAAATAATACGTTAAATACTGTGCAGATTTGAATATGTATTTTTCTTTTTTTTAAATCCAATATATTAATGACCGAGTATTTATGGTAAGTGATTCTTGAACTTTTACTGCAATGCTAGTTTCAAGGAAGACAATTTTTCTCCTAGTTTGGGATTCTGTGTGTATGTGTAAAAAAAAAAATAAAAAAATTATTACCTTTCTCCTCTTTCCCCCAGATAAATCAAGCTAAACCTGAATGTGGCCGTCAAAGTCTAGCTGAACTCCTTATACGTCCTGTTCAAAGGCTGCCTAGTGTTGCTCTACTGCTAAATGGTAATTTAGTGATTTTTTTCCTTTTTTTTCTTTTTTTCTTTTATTATTAGTTTGTCTGTGAAAGTGTTAAAACTAAGGTAATGTCAGCTTTTGGTCATAATTGGTAACTGCTTTTCTTGAGTTAATCACGCTTAATGAGACCAATTACTGAAGAAAGCATACTTTTGGCTAAATTTCACTTGTTCATATATTTGTTTGCAGGATACAGGTAGACGAAAAGTTTGCTCTGACAACAGTTTTGTCTCTTCAAATACAAATGTAATCGAGATTCAAATGCAGCTTGCATAAACTAGAAAGCAATTCATATTGACAAGGTTTACAGCTTCATGTGTTCCACCTGGTATAACCTGTTTGCTGTAATAATGAGTACATTAATAAAAATAATAAAACCTGCACCAACACCCTTTGCTTCAGTTAGAAAAAGACTTCTGTGCTTGTCTCTGCAGTTCAACAAAAATAGCACATAGTCTTGTTGATTTTTGAATAGCTCAAGGTTTGGTTTTGTGTTGTAGGTGTTTTGTGTGGGTTTTCTGCTGTGTGTTGTTCTCCTCCCCCCCCCCCCCCCCCCCCCGAGAGGCATGGACAGTTGCTGTTCAGTCTACCTCCTCACTTAATCAAGGTTATTTGGACTCAAGGATATATGGTTGTGGTTTTTTTTTTGTTTGTGGTGTTTTTTTTGGTGTTTTTTTGTTTGGATTTTTTGTTTTAATTTATTTTTTCTTAATTATAGATATTAAGAAGCATACAGCAGAAGACAACCCAGATAAAATAACTCTAGAGAGAGCTATTGAATCATTAAAGGAAGTGATGACGTAAGTGATGTTCATTCTGTGAAACATACTGTTATACATCTAGATCTCTCTGTTCCTTCTAAATTGCTCTTAGTGTGTTGTTGCCATAACTTTAGTCTCTGTGTAAATATACATAGTTGTACATGTACTTTAGTCTCCCTTTGGCTGCTGTTGTTGCTCTGGCATTCTGTGGTAGAGCTCTGTGGCATTGTAACCCAGCACTTCTACCTGAACTTCTGCTGACGCCATGCCTCAGCATGAAGCTGAACCTCCCAAGTTCTCTGTTTTGTTCCAGCTCTTATTTCTGTCTATTCCCCCCAGAAAAGACATGTTTTGTCTTTAAATCTTACTTCTATGCCTACATCTACTGAAAGGACATGCTATTGGTGGAAGATTAGTTTCTCCTCCGGTCTTGTTATTAGCTATTCATGGCACCATGCCATGAATTAATTAGCTTAAATCTGAAGTTGTTCAGACTGTAAATCTCAATTCTTTTGAAGTATAGTGTATGTCTCCAGCATGGAGACTGCCTGCATTAGTTGGGTAAATGTTTGTTCAATTTTTAACAACACTTACTTTTAAATTATAATTATTCTTGCATCTGCTTCTTTGTGAGCTGCAGCCCTGACTTGGAGGGTTAAAATGCAGGCTAGAGAGAACTGCAGTGGGTCGGTCTCTAGTCCAAAATCTTATGGGCAGGGAAGGGAATTCTGCATTAACTTTATGGTGTGTCAACTAGTGATAACATAACAAGAATATTCTAGGTCTGAAGTTTCCTATGTGCTTAGCATATGGTATTTGAATACGTCAGTGAGCAAGAGTGGTTGTTTTTTTTTATGTTTTCTGGTTCTGCTGTGTAAACTAGAGCTCTGAATGTTTAGCTTCATTATTTTTGAATGTTTTGAATACAGTGCATTCGTTTGCTGTTGCCTGATACTGAAGTTAAATATGATATGCTTTCCTCAGACATATTAATGAAGACAAAAGAAAAACAGAGGCACAGAGGCAGTTCTTTGATGTTGTCTATGAAGTTGATGGATGTCCAGTAAGTAATTTCTCTGAAGCTGCTAGACCTCTAAAATGACTGTGCACTGGCTTGCTCCCTTTACAAAAGTATGTGAGTTTAAAATGCACTGGTGCTGGTTTAAATAGATTTCCAGTGTTAAGTTGTAAGCAAGCAGTAATCCAGCTCTTGAACTAAATGCTTAATGAGCTTTTTGCTTCTATCACTTAGGCAAATCTCTTGTCCTCTCACCGAAGCTTAGTTCAGCGTTTGGAAACTGTAGCACTTGGTGATGACCTCTGTGACAGGGGAGAACAGGTCACACTCTTTCTATTTAATGATTGCCTAGAGGTAAGATGACTGTATATCTGATGAACTGAATTTTGTGAAAGGCTTGACACTACATATGAATGTAAACAAAATTTAAAACCTGGGGAACAGAAGTCTAAGTCGTGGAAAGCTGATAGTTCAGCAGACGCTGATGTTGCCTTTCCATTAGTTATTGCATAAGCCAACACAAGTAGCTAGTCACTTCTGGATGTTTTGGAGGTGTTAATGTAACCTTTATGTCTTGCAGCCAGATCAAAAAATTTAAAAGAAGCTTAGTATGGTAAGAAATAAATGTTTATTTGAATAGCACTTTGATTAGTACCAGTGGATGAAAAAGTGCTGGAGACCTTGGCTCAGCAGGATGTTTGTCCTTTTAAGATTTAGTCATATTTAATGTAAGTAGACATTAGGACTGTGGGGCAGATCTGTCTGTGCTTAGACTACCAAAAAAAAGAATAATCACATATTAAATGCCTCAGACAAAAAGTACATTAGCAAGAACTAGAAGGGAAAAGTAATCTAACAGAGGTTTTGGAGACCTCTGTGGAGAAGCAGAGGTTGTAAAAGATACTTTATGGTAGTACTTGTTACTGTCTACAGCAGTAAAAACACTGTCTTCATACAAGACTAACTCTATAATAATCCAAAATTAGTGCTGTCTTAAGCAGCACTTAAAAACAAAAGCCTGTTGTTGTGACTAGTGATGGGCTCTTTCTGGGAGTCAGGTTGACTCAGCTTCATCGCTTCTTGGAAAGAGGAAAATGAAAACACTTTCAATAAAACTTTTTGACTTGTCTCTTGTACAAGATACAAGCAACTGTAGATTGCTTACTTAAAAGGACATAGAATCATAGAATAGTTAGGGTTGGGAAGGACCTCAAGATCATCTAGTTCCAATCCCCCTGCCATGGGCAGGGACACCTCACACTAAACCATGTCACACAAGGCTCTGTCCAACCTGGCTTTGAACACTGCCAGGGATGGAGCGTTCACGACTTCGCTGGGCAACCCATTCCAGTGCCTCACCACCTTCACAGTAAAGAACTTCTTCCTTATATCCAATCTAAACTTCCCTGATTAAGTTTTAACACGTTACCCCTTGTCCTGTCACTACAGTCCCTAGGGAAGAGTCACTCCCTAGCATCCTTATAGGCCCCCTTCAGATACTGGAAGGCTGCTATGAGGTCTCCACGCAGTCTTCTCTTCTCCAGGCTGAACAGCCCCAACTTTCTCAGCCTGTCTTCATATGGGAGATGCTCCAGTCCCCTGATTATCCTTGTGGCCCTTCTTTTCCAACAGTTCCATGTCCTTTTTATGTTGAGGACACCAGAACTGCACGCAATACTCCAAGTGAGGTCTCATGAGAGCAGAGTAGAGGGGCAGGATCCCCTCCTTCGACCTGCTGGTCACGCTTCTTTTGATGCAGCCCAGGATAGGGTTGGCTTTCTGGGCTGTGAGCACACACTGCCTGCTCATTTTAAGTTTCTCTTCGACTCACATACAAGATATGTATGTGTTAATGTGAAGTAAAAACTGACTGACTAATGTCCACTGGAAGATCCACTTGATGACTGCATGCACAAGCAACAGCAAGTGATACTTCTAGGATATGAAGCCTTTAGATGACCTTGTGGTAGGCTTCAAAGGGCCCTTGCTTGTTATGCAGGGTAGAATTGAAGTCTGTAGTGAAAAATTACTTCCCCTTTTGATGCTTTTCTTCAAAAGAAAAAAACCTAAAAAAGTTTGAGGTGAGTGTATTGATACCAACTAACAAATATTGCTGGGCCACTTCAACTGTAGACAGTGAACAGTGAAATAAACAAGTTCCCTAAAGATTTATGTGGTAAATAGGGTAAAATACTCCATAGAGTGTTCTCTGTAGCAAGGCTTTCTGTGCCTTGCTGTATACTAGAAGGTGAAAGAATAGGAAAGACAAATCAATGGCAATAAACCCTCTTTTACCTTTTTGTCTTCTATTTAACCACAGATTGCAAGGAAACGGCATAAAGTTATTGGTGCTTTCAAGAGTCCCCATGGCCACACAAGGCCTCCTGCATCTCTCAAGCATGTTGTTCTCATGCCTCTCTCCCAGATCAAGAAAGTCCTAGACATCAGGGAGACAGAAGGTCAGTATGTTTTGAAGTGCTGTGATAACTAATGAAAACTGTTGTTCAGAGTATAAAGGATGAAGGTTGGGCTGTCATGGAATAGAATCCTAAGGTATATTTCATATAATCTCAGAGTATCAGGTTGGAAAGGGTCTTGAGGATCATCTGGTCCAACCTGTCTTGGCAAAAGCACAGTCTAGATAATAACATAGCCCAGCTCTCTGTCCAGCTCTATTTTTAAAAGTATCCAAAGTTGGGGAACCCACCACATCTATAGGGAGGTTATTCAATGGCTGTTTGTTCTCATTGTATGAAACAATGTTGTACGGTATGTTAGGTATGTGATTCTAGTACAAGCTTCTCCTTAAAGCACTGTGGAAGCTTGACAATTCCTTGCATTGACACATTTTCCCTTTTCAAGAATCACTGCAGGATGCTGAATTTGGCTGAACTACTAAATGGCATTGAGAATTAGCAAATGACAGTGAGAATTAGAGGAGTACACTTGACAGCCCTGATTTACAAAACAAAAAAAACTACCCCCAAACTTCAGTCCAGAGCATTAGACTGACCAGAGACAAATGCTATTGCTGTGAAACTAAATCTTCATTTAACTGTGTTGATAATGATAATCGGGAGGAGCTGTGCTTAGCAACTTAAAGGTTTAGATGACTTAATTTCTCTGGCTGCTTTGACATAGTGAGATTGTAGAAGTTTCGCTGAAGTAATGCATTGCTACATCAGCAGAACACATACTGTTACACTGTTCTAGCCATGATAGTGACTTGAAGTCTGGTCAGATGAGTTCCTAAATCTATATGCTAAAAAACATAGATTTGATATTTCACTGTAGGTGGTGGTATGCAAGTCATACTTGTTCTGCTTTATGTTCTCTGAAGCACCTGAACATGGAAACCCAATAAAAAATAGAAATAGCAGAGTATAGGTAGTAAACGTGTTGAATGCCTGCATGTTTTCAAAGGTATGTTAGGGTTTCTCTTTTAAGAATTCTCTTTAGCTTACTGTGCAACACTTAAGTTTACTTTGGGACTTGGGTGATGGGAGCCATTTGTAAGCATACCATTTCATATCTGTGGGGATATTGGCATGCACATCTTGGGAGAGGTCAGCTACTCTCTTACATGCACTCTTATGGGATTGTTTGTCCAGTGCTGCTTTTCTGAATTGGCAGTGGGTTGTTTTTCCTTTCTCTCTCAACTGTACTTAGTGTGCTTCAGCTGTGTCTGCTGTAAAGGAGTAAATCCTGGTTTCAGCAGTAGATTATTTTTCTGCTACTAAGTGAGCAATCTTTGTCAAGTTTAAACAGTAAAACCATTGTAACTTGACTATTTAAATGTGTCATGTATAGTACTAATGTCTTTGTTGCTTTTCCTGCTTTACAAACCAGGGTAACTTGTTCTTTTCTTTGATCTCTGCTCATAAAGAAATTATCTGGCCAACATTTCATTAGTTAATGAAATTGATATTTATTGCTATATACAGTAAAGATAGTCTGCAGACTGTAGTATACAGATTATTTGGTAAATAAACAACTGTTGCATAAATGGCTGATTGCAGCCTCTTGATGGAGGGTGCATACAGAACTCTGGCAAGTGATAAAACAGCTATCATGTAAATAAAGACAAAATCCTTGCACCAAATCCTATTTTACCTAACTCTAGCTTCTGGTAGATGGAGACTTAGCTCTTCTGAAGGTCATCCCCTTTTGTCCTCTGTCTCTCTGCCCCCCCAAATTATAAGAAAAAATGATTATTCTTTGTCCTAATTCCTTGCCTCTCCTTTCTTATAAACGGTAGATTGCCATAAAGCTTTTGCCTTAGTTGTGCGGCCACCAACAGAACTCAACAACAAGCTACTTAGTTTCCAAATGACGACTGAAGAACCTCCTAAAGAAGATTGGTTGAAGATGTTGTGTCGGCATGTGGCTAATACTATTTGTAAAGCAGATGCAGTAAGTACTCCGGAACCATGTTGCTGATTGGAAACGTTTCTCTCTGGCTTGAAGCGCATGAAGCAAAGGAACTTCTTAATAGTGGACATTCTTGAGGTGAAATAGAGCAGAAAACATTTGTGCTAGCATGCCTGCAAGGGAGTGGTTAAAAGGTAGAAAAAAAAAATGCCTGGAAGTTAGCTTTTACAGAAGCTAATTACGTAAATCAAGAATCATGCCCTTCCACCATCACAAATTAGTTATAAATAAATTCTGCACTGTATATCTAAACAGAATTGTCTTCAGCTCACTTGTTTCACAGCTATGTTTCAGTCTGTGGTCCCAGCATTATGATTCTATACGTTTTGCTTTAACTGTGTTAGGTTCAATTCTTCGTTCTATAGCTTATCTTCCTGAACACCATAATGTGAGAGATATGAAGCATCTTCCTCCTGTAGACAGAAGCCTGCCACCTTAAAACAAGAAAATAAATAAAACAATGAAATAAAAAGGCACTGGCCTCACATTTTTAGTTCAGAGTGTGGGCTTTCCACAGCTGGAAAACTAATTTGAAGAGTAGCTCCTCTCCAGTTATGGCAATAGATGGCAGCTAATGTTTAAATTGTGTGAGTGTATCCATATCAGTCATCTAAATTGGCTGAAAATATGTGCAGAGTACTTATAGCTGAAACAATTTGGGTTTGAGCTAGGCATATTTTATGTTCTGCATTTTGCTCTTACTGTGCAATATTTGGATGTCTGATTTTTAAAGACATGCATGTTTTGGAAGGGGTAGTTAAGTAATCAGAATAGCGTCTTAGTTTTATGTTGCTTGGTTTGTCATAGAATCGTAGAGTCATTTAGGTTGGAAAATATCTTTAAGATTGAGTCTGGACTTACTCATGAGAAACTTGGCTTTGTGCTTTTCCTTTTTAGGTGCTCAGCAGGAAAGGTACTGATTCAGAAATGTTAATTTTCTTCAATCTGTCTGTTGCCTATCTTCAGTCTCTTGTGTTATGTATAACACAAAAAGATGGAAAAATGTTGTGTTTTTTTAATAGAAATTCAATCTTTGTGTAATAAATTTATCATGCCCCCTTGTCCCAGGACATTCAGACAGATTGTATGCTGACAGATTGTAACCTACTATGCTGAAACCCATTAGTTATAATTTCTGTAATTACTACTTTGTACCAACTATGTAATACTTTTTTCTTCTGATTTAAACGTCAGATTGAGCTTCAATTTCAGCAATCTTCCCCTTTTCCTTGGTTTTCAAGAACTAGTCATGTGAGAATGAGATACAGTTGACTTTGCCACATGGTGGCAGTAAAGGCTTTAACTACCCTTTGTTGGACGCTGGGAATATCCGTACAGTTTGCTCTCTGGGTCCTTCAGATTTTGTTTGTGGGCTTTTTTTTTTCTTTCTTCCCCCAAACTTTGGGGGTTTTAGGTATAAACTATGTTTTTTTTCTCAAACTAAAAGCCCAAAACAACAACAAAACCCGCACCCCATATGCTCCTTCCTCCCCCCCTAGTTTTATAAGTAATTATCCAAAGATTGCTTTGCACATGCTAGACTTTAAGAATGGGGGGTGGGGTGGGGCGGGAGGAAACAAACAGACCTTGTGGCTATTCTGAAATGTCTCTTGAGCTTGAGCTGAAAGACTTACCTCTAGCTGTCAAACATGAAGTCTATCAAGATTTAACTTTAGAAGACTGCTAAATGTGTTAGTGAAACAGAGATACGTATCCCATGAAACTTCCTAGGTATACTTCAGAACTAGTGCCTTTACTTTGGTCAACCCTTAACTTGAAACTGAATCAAACAAACCAAACGTAAAACTACTGATGAAGTGGTTTCTTAAACTGATTGCACCAGCAGTTAATCTAATTAAATGGCATAAAAGTAAATAACTGCTTAGCTGTATGTTAGGAGTTAAGTATGGTAATTAAAACCTCTAGATGTGAGGTGAGATTAAAACATCTAAATGTGATCTAATGAACTAGAGAATGATATTTTTACAAGTGCTGGTATTTGGCCATTACTTAAGACTATTTTTGTCTATAGGAAAATCTTATTTATACTGTTGATCCTGACTCAGTTGAAGTAAATACTAAGGATATGGACAGTACGTTAAGCAGAGCATCCAGGGCGATAAAGAAAACCTCAAAAAAGGTAAGATACTACAAAGATAGTGCTTTACAGTAAAACCCATTTTAGTCAGGGAATTGTGCTACTATTCCTGTTTCAGGTGTTTTGTAGTACTCACAGTAGTGACAAGAAAAACTTAATCTGAACTAAAGCTCTTAAGTGTAAGCTCCTTAAAGAAAGAAGGTGGGAAGTGTTTGAGGTTTTGACTGAGTAGTTTTGTATATGGTCTTAAGTGTTATAAGTATTATGTAGTCATTTTTGAGTGTGTTATGGAACTTTGTTTAATATTTTTGACTATATAAACTTTTAACTATATTACAAAAAATGCCCCAACTCTCATCTGTAACTGTTTTTAGTGTATTGGATGGAGTTTTAAAGCTGCATGAAATTATCTAAATTCAAGAACCTCCAAAAGTAGGATGGGTGTAGTGTGTGTCTGTCCTGGTAATAAAATAGACTCTGAAACAGCAATCAAGTTAAGTGCTGAACACTGCTGTCTGCCAGTGTACACTTTATCTTTGGGTATGGCTTAGCTGCTCTCAACTAATGCACTGAGGAACTGTGCCCTATTCCTCTAAGAGGGTCTGGCTGGTATTCAGGAAGAAGGCTGCTGGTCTGCTTTGTCATGTTATCTGCACACTGGGTTTGAGTCTGCTGAAGTCTGGCATGTGAGAAGGGGTGCAGCAAGGAGGAATATATTTCCTGTTCTCAGCAGCCTTGGAGCAGGCTTAGTATGTTCAAGCTGATGAGACTGTTTCTTAGAGAAAGCTGTAGAGGCTGCTGTAGCATGGAAGCTGCTGAAGACTAAATTGAGAGCAGCGTTAAAGAGGGGGGGCTGACTTTGCAGAACCCAGGGAATGTGGGGAAGTATAGTTGGCTGGACCTTATTTTGACTTCTTCCTGGATCTCTGCCCTCTGCATCCCTCTCCCCCACCCCATGTTGTCTTCATATATGGACAGTGAGAAGAGCAGTGGTGATAGGGAGCCTTAAAAGTCAGATCACCCTATGGGGGGGGGGGGTGTGTGTGTGTGTTTAGCTGGTTTTGATATGGTTGTATTAACATTTGACACATGTCCTACAGATGTTCAGAATTTGAACAGTAGCCTATATTGTAGTAGTTATTGCAACTTGATTTCTGTCAGTGTATAACTGCTTGTCAAACTCCTCAGGTTACAAGAGCATTTTCTTTCTCAAAAACACCAAAGAGAGCTCTTCAAAGGGCTTTAATGTCACATAGTGCAACAGAAGGAAGAAGTCCTAGTTCAGCTAATGAGAGTTATATAGGCAGCCGACTGACTAGTACATCGTCACTAGCGGTAAGTGATTTGGCTGTGCAGACCAAATAAGTAGCTTTTTAAAGATCACGGTTATTTTAATGCCTGGTGCTGATCTTAATTTAACAATTTCAAGATCCACAGTGGAAAATTTCGTTTTTAACTGTATTCATAGACATGTTATTTTCTGAGGGAGTTGCTTAATGAGAAAATTTACTGTCTGAAAATGCAGAAAAATCTGCTGTATGTACTAGAAACTGAGAGTCACTTTGTACAATGAAGTTTGGAAAATAAAATCAAACTGGCTTCTTTTGCCAGAGATATGTATCCTCTTCTGAGTGAGAAACTTCTTACACACTTACGTTGGTTCGTGCTTTTAGTTTTTGGACAATATGTGCGAAATGTGGTGTACACTCCTGAATAGTACAGTGAAAGTATCAATCAAAGTAGTGAGATGATAGGCATCCTGTGAAACAAACAGGGAAGGAAGTGTAGAGAAATACAGATGCTGCAGCCTGAGAGTTTTTAGAAAGGCAAGTGAATTATCTCCTTAGACACATTTAAGAAAACTTGCTAAAATAATCTTTTGTTCTACATACTGCAGCTCTTCTGCTGTGCTGGCTACCTATTGCAGGTTTCTTCTACAATAAGTCAGACTCAATTTCTTAGTACAGTGTAGTAAAGCAGACTAGATTTGGAGGAAATTTTTCATTATCTTTGCTTTTATTGTAGTGTTTGAGTAGGTCTGTATGCTGAGTAAACATCTGCTTTAAAGTCTGCGGTTTGTAGGAAAGAAGGCCACCAAGAGGATCTCCTGTGCATCTTACTACTAACTGCCTGATATGTCAGTACCTTAATATAGAGATAATTCAGTATGTCTGAGTAGCCATTAAATTGTATGACAGAAAGATATTGCCCTGCTCTCCCACATGAGATAGGCATGAGAAAATATGAAATAATGAGGGAGGATGTAATCACAGTGGACTCCTTTGCTTTAGAGCAAATAAAAAAAAAAAAGAAGAATCTACCAGTGTGGCTATAACCCAGTTCTCGGTAAAGAGTTTCTTGCTTCAGTTAGGATTGCTCCAAAAACTGCTTTCAAATTCTAATATTCTGTCTTCATTTTGATATAGCACTGTATCTTACTTCTCATGAAAATACAAGTCATGCATCCCTCTCTGTGTGTGTGTCTGTCTCTTACAAAAATACTTTTGTCAGCAAAGCAATAGGAATTTAGAGTAATAAAAACTTTTTTCCCATTTCAAATTTTTCCCAGAGTTCTTGGACCTCTGAGGTAGTAAGATGCAGCTTGGCAGCAGATTGTATGCTGTGTGTGATGTTGTGTGTGGTTTGGGTTTTTTTTTGTGCATACTTTTGAAATCTTTTTTTTTTTTATTTTTTTTTACTAGTCTCACACACCACTGAAACTTGCATTAAGCCTTTTTGGTTGAATTGTAAGGTTATGAAGAAAAGGGATGTTTGGGTTCTAGCTGCTAAAGTTTGGAAACCTGAGTCAAAGCTGTAATTCAGACAGTGGTTTATTTAAATAAAATCCTGGCCTGTGCTTATGTGGGGATTTTCTGGTGTAGAAAAACTGTAGAGTAAAATTATTGATGAAGCTTAGAAGCTTGGAGTTTTTTCTTGTTTGGACTAACTCTTGAACCCCTTCCTAATTGTAGATGGGTTGTTCAACTTCCACGTGCAGCCTAAATGGATCTGTCAAAAGTGCTGTTAATGTTCATCGCTCCAGTTCTGTTGAATGGAGCTCTCAAAATTCCAGGCCTCGACCTGTGCTGTGTCCTGGCTCTCCAAATATTCATCTTTCAAATGCTGTAGAAGAAAAAACCTCTTCCAACTTGGAAAGCTTAAGTGGTCATGTCTTGGACAGATTATGTCCTATCCCTGTTATTATTACTACCACTTGTGATGCTGGAGATGATAACCAGTGTGGTGCTGAAAAATTCTGTACATCAGATCCTGACAATGTCCATCTTGCATGAAGTGAGCAAAAAATCTTGGTTCCTCTAAACTAAGACAGCACGGTACAACACGGTTAAACCCTAGAATCCACAAAGTAAATGGTGCTGGGTTTTTGTTTGACTTTTCTAGTGCATGGACTTAGAGTCAACACTCATGTGTGGTCTAGTTCTGTTTCTGGGTACAAAGTTAATTCTTTCACAAATCCTTTTAATTTTTCAGCATTGTTTTTTTATTTTTATACAACTGAATTACTTAGTGTTTCAGTTCAGTTATCCAAGTGGCAGCGTAGCCCACTGGCCAGAGTTCTGAGGACTTTCATAACTTAGTTTCAGGAAAGTCTCAAGCAGCTGGTTTTACCTATGGTTTTAAGGGCTTTTTTTCCCACCTATCTGTAAATAGAATATCTTGCATAAAATACATCAGAGTCTAGTAAGAGCTGCTATATAAAGGGGAGTTTAGGGTTTAATTTTCAAATATTGCCTGTGACTGTGAATAGGTGTGCTGTAAACAGGCACAAGTGGTATATCCTTACCTGATCGAAATATCCCTGTTTAATAGATTCTTAAAGCATGCAGGTGCACCAAGCTGTCAAACTACCATGACCTGTTTATATGCTGAAGAGCTTGGCTGTCTCTGCCTGATGAGCAACAGAAGACTACTTGCGAAAGAATCTTGAGGTCTAATGTAAAAAGAATTTAAAGTCTCAGCTGATCCAAAGAGGTTGACTTTTATTGCTGCGCATTAATGTGTTGGTTTCACTGTAATTTTAAGTCCGAGAAGTAGCCTTTGCTTCTAGCATCAGAAAAGTAAGGTTTTTGCCCATCCAGGTGCAGCTAAAGCAAGCTTTCACAAATCGTTGTGATTCCTATTGCCTTCTGTAGCCAAGAAGGCATCTATCCAGCATCTAATCTGGGGCTCAAAACTGGGAAGAATACAGAAAGTTATAGGATCTGAAGAGAGCTCCACTTCTCTAAGAGATTCTTATCATATCTCTTGTGTTCAATTTGGGAGGAGATTACCATTGCAAAAAGCATGATGCAAGGTCCCTCAAAAGCATGTTTTTGCTTTCTGAATCTCTCAAGGCCGGTAACAAGAAAAAAAGCTTTCCTCTGCAATTTGAAAAAAAAAAAAAAAAAATTATTCTACTCATGTGGTGCTGTTTAACTTCTCTGTTTGAAATCTAGAAATGCTGAATCATTCATTTCAAAAGCTGCCAATCTTAACTATCTTCTGCACTGTTACATTCCTTATACTATGTATCAGAGAAATGACTACTGCACTGTTGATACTGGTTAATAAATGATCAAATAACTATTTATTTTTTTTTCCCAACAGGGTATTCCTTCTCCTTCTTTGGTCAGTCTTCCCTCGATCTTTGAAAAAAGGAGCCATACATTAAGTCGATCAACAACCCACTTGATATGAAGCAGTTTTCTAATACAGTGCTGTATTGTAGTGACTGACTCGCAGCTTGGCTGTTCAAATGACCTGTTACTGACATTAATGGTACCTTAGTCATTAGCACTTAGCAATGATTAGAAAAATGTTAGATAACACTAATCACAAGGGCTTTTTAGTTGTATTGAAGCAGATCAGCTAATCAGTGGAATAAGTAACTTGGTCTTCATTTAAGACACAGTATTCCCTTACAGAAATTTTCTCGCAAACGTAATGGAAGCATTTTCTTCTATGGAAATTGTCCTCTCTAGTCAATAAACTAATTTTTCAGATTTTGAAATGAAGATGATGTTCAGATAACTCATGGCTAGTTTGAATGGCTTTTATGCTTTTCTAACTTTGTCAGAGTTGGCAGAGCACTCTTAATGTTTGAATTGTTACTTTCTTAAATGGAGGTGCATTATGAAGTACCTGACCTTTCAAGTATGACAGTTAACCTGTTGTACAGCTGCTTGTTCCAGATATTTTATAATGGAAGTTGTTTGTAAAGAAATAGAATTGAGTTCCTGTGTTTGCGGTCTTCTGCAGTCTCACTGTAACACACTGGTATGTACATGCATTTATTTGAACAGTAAGTTTAAAGGCTGTGACCTAGCTTCCACCACCAAAAATTATCAGTTGAATTCTTCTGAATTTCCTTGGAGTGGAAATCTGAGGAAAATAATTTTACTCCCTTCTAGTAGGGCTGTTAAACCCCCCAGATCCTCTATCTTCCACATACTTGATCAAGAAATCATTATTTAATGCATGAGAATAGTGGTGCGACATCATAACCTGAGGGCCTTATTTTGGTGTGTCAAATGTTGGGCATAGTTCTCCAAGGCTTTTTATGTGGCTTTCTCATGTATTTGTGTCTTCCTTCAAAACTACATGTTCACTTCTTCCATCTCTGAACACTTAGTATGGTGCAATGCTGTCTCAGGAACTATCTAAATATGTATATTTCTGCATTTCCTTAATTGTTTAACTGTCACTCTGTATTAGGAATTCTCAGCTTATGGTTCCTTTTTTACCACCTGTGTCTTGTCTTATGTCTGTATGTAACTAGTGATGCTTATGGGTGTGTCAGACTAAACTGATTTTTATATCTCTTTTTGCCAATTCAAGCAATGTAAATAAACTGTTTAAAATAATACTGCTTATGGCTTTGCTAAACGAGGCTTTTATGAGAGTCTACTTTGTCTTTTTACATAAAGAGTTGTGTTGGGCTCCAGCCTACAAACGTACTCTGATTATCTATGTAACTATTATGAATGAAGTATGCAACGTGGTAAGCCTGAATCTGCCAGAATCAAACTTTTTTTTTTTCTTTTTAATATATTCACTATTTTCCCATCTTCCCCTGGATAGCTATATCCAGGGGGCTTTTGTGCTCTTACGTATTCAAAAGAAACATCTGACCTAAGTACACACTGACACACAATAAAGTGGCTATAGGAAATAAACTATTCAATAAATACTGCTAAAAAAAATCAACAACTTTTGGGGTTCTCATGATTATTTTTTGGATGGGCATCTCCAACCTGATAACCTCCGTAGAAACTTATAATAATATCAGTCTTTTCTTGGATTTCCAAATTATTTGTATTTAGCTTCTACACAGTTTACCTGCACTCAAAACCAGTTGAACTTCTGCTTACTGTATTGCCTAGTCTTGGCATTACCAGTGCTGCGCAGCTTTGCTAAATGAACAGAAAATGATTGCTCAGAGGGCTGCATCCTACTGCTTGTCGTTTGGTGCATGTAACTTTCTAATGGAGGAACTCATTCTGCTCAGTCTTGATAACACTTGAAGGAAAAGAAGGGAAGACTGTCTGCCTCCAGTGTGACTTAAGTCTCCTGCATTCTGCGTGCATTATTATCTTAACTTGTGATGTTAAGTTTCACCATCAGGCCCCTATTTTTATTAAAAAGTGCACAGTTTAAAAAAAATCTTATCCTAGGACTAAGAGAAAAGTAGCAGCTCCATCCTCGTGTAATCAAATGAGATGATGTAAAATGGAAAATGGTCGTTACTTTCTTTACTGCTCTTTGATGATGCTCTAAGGCAATGTTCTGTAGCAGCAGCTCACTGAAGGTACGCTCTCTCCCAAACTGGAGAGTTGATGCACCAGCACTGTGTGTTGTTAGATTGTACCAAAGCCCTTTACTGCTTTGTAGATATTGACTGCTTTTTTTTTTTTTTTGGTGAGATAGAAGGGAAAACAGATTTGGGGTTAAAAATAACAAGCTAATAGGTAGTAGTTACACTGATGTGCTGATTTGATAACTTAATGGCAGTTCTTAATTTAATTAACTAAAGCTAGTAACAAGTCTTTTGGATACTGCAGAAAATACTAGGAATCATCTCACCCATTCAATAAGGCAGTGTCTTGCATGACAGTGTTACAAGCCTATGGCGACAGGCTGAGAAAGCTGGCCTTGTTCAGCCTGGAGAGGAGAATACTCTAGGGAGACCTTAAAACAGCCTTCCAGCACCTAAAGAGGCCTGTAAGAAAGCTGGAGAGGTGCTTTTTACAAGGGCATGTGGTGATAGTACAAGGAGGAACGTCTTTAAACTGAAAGAGGGGAGATAATAAGATGTAAGGAAGTTCTTCACTGTGAGGGTCATGAGGCTGAGCAGGTTGCCCAGAGAAGCTGTGGCTGCCCCATTCCTGGAAGGCCAGGTTTGATGGGGGTTTGAGCAACCTGGTCTAGTGGAAAGGTGTCCCTGTTCCATGGGCTGAAACTAGATGAGTTTTAAGGTCCCTTTCAACCCAAACCATTCTATGATCCTGCAACGATTTAAGGAACAAACTTTGGGGTAAAAGGTACTTTTCTTCTTTCTAACTTAGATCTCATTCGCTTAACGCTGTGCTGAAGAGTGAGCCAGCACACGTTTGGCATACAAAAGGGTTGTTTTCATTCAGAAATACTGGAACTCTCCAAAGAGCAGGTCGAAAAAAAATCATTGTTTAAAAGACAACCTTCTTGTAGGCTGTACAAAATCATATAGCTCAATGAGCTTAGGTTCTTTGCCACAAGAATCCTTACTCTTAACCATTGTCTTAAACTGGTGCTTCTAAAAGTTAAAAAACAGGGAAGGGTCTTCCTTTAGATGGGTGTTAGGTGGGGATGTCTCACTGTTCTGATCCATACTTTCAAGGAGAATGCAGTTTTCTAGCAGTGTGCTTGCCTGCTTCTCTTGTTAGCCATATGTATCTTGTGGTTCTAGGTAGTAATGCTCCAAGAAGAAAATTCCTGAGTAGGAATTAGTGTTGTAAGTGCATTGTGATGTAGTTTAAATACGCCCTTCAACATTTGGAGAAAATTATGTATTGTGGTACCAACCTATCTTTTTTTATTAGTTGAAATATGTAATAGTGCTCAGAAGTTTATACTCTAAAGTGTGTAAGGAGCTTGTATAGCTATTGGATGGTAGTTTGCAGGGGATACGTAGACTGAAGCTTGTGCTGAGGCAGGCTGATACATGAGGAAGGAATGGTTTGCTTGCTTGCTTAAAAATAATGGAAGAATCCCCACTGAGATGTTAAAGAAGCCTGCAGCTGGCCAAGAGACCGTAGGAAGTCTGAAACACAGGTTGGAGCTGAACTCTTCTTTTGTTGATATCTGAATCATGTGAACTTCCTTACGTAGCTCAGTCTGGGCTTGAGCGGTGCTGCCATTCACAAACCTACACCTAGAATTCATAAACACACAGTCACAGCAAGCTATTAGAGCATTTATGGTCTAAAATGATTAACCTTTTAAAAGTTTTTGTTTGAAAAGAAAAGGTGGAGAGATTATAGCTGCTGGAGAGCACCTGACTGTGAATCTGTTGTAGATTCAACAGGATGGCTTGACCTGTATTTTGCAGAAAAAATAGTTGCTGTTTCAAAAATAGGAACTGAAAACTCCACAGTGAGATGGATGTTTACAACATCTGAAAGCCAGCCATCAGAGACAAAACAGGGGCTAGCTAGAAGGTACTTTAAAAACACAAAAGCTGTAGGGAGCTTAGAATGTTGGCTTAGTGCTCTATACAGCTGACATTGCAAGGGTGAATTGGTGCCATGTTCTTTGCCTTGGGACCAGTTTTAAGTGCAGAGCCAGAAACCTGCTCTCTCCCGTCAGTAATGAAAGCTAAAATAGAAGGGAGAACACAACGAAAACAAACTAATTAAACATGTAGTGAGATAGATGTTACACTGTCAGATGTTAGGCAAACAAAAGTCATTTTTAGATAAGAACATTACCATTATTCAGGGCTGAATTTTCAGCTGGCACAAAGTATTCTGTCAGCCTCTAACAAATGCAACCATGCATTTGTATGCCTAATTTAGGCAGTTAGAAGTGCAATTGCCACTCTACCTGCAAATTGTAATTAGTTTAAGCTGTTTTGGTGCCTTTATCAGCTGATCCATGTACTGGCACTGTAAGTATAGAGCCTGGCTACAGTGGGACCTACCCCCTAACTGTTGAAGTAAGCTGTTATATCTATAAATATATATGTATGAAATAGTGAAAAAAAAAGTACTTACAAAGAGATGAGTGATTTTTTTACTTCGCATAGTGAAGCCTGGTGTTGGTTACTGGTGAAATTAAGCAATCAAAGTTCTGATATTTATATTAATATGGGTAAAAAGAGAACATCTGTAGTCCTTGTTTCCCCTCTACCTCTAGCATGTCAGTGTCTTTGAGGACTGAGGAAGAAAGGTGTGGCCATTGGCCTAAGGCTGGAAAGCCCAGCTTTGCTATTCAGTTTACCGGGAGTACTGCAGAGTTCCTCCTATCTGGAGGGGATCTTGCACCTACTGAAGACCAGAAGCAGGCTGCATTCTGCATTCTGCTTCACTAGCTCAGGTATCTGGGAAGATCAAGTAAAGGATGGCTTTTTGCACTTCTGTTCAACCACCTCCTTCATTCAGCAGTCTGGTAGGAATGCTGTCAATTTATCAATGGATTCTCTAAAATGGGATTGACTGGGATATAAATTGTCTTACCTATGCTCTTAGAGATTTTGTTTCATATACAATTAAAATGGTAATATTTATTTGTTAGGTAGTGTGGAGACACTATCTCTCTCTCACAAACTCAACTTCAGTCTTTAGCCAGACAGTAATTCTTTGGCTTTGTTGGATTGTAAGCCTCTACATGCTTTCTGCTGCCCTGTGATGGCAAAGATGGTATTTCAGTATTTTCTCCAATGTTTTGGCCTAGAGGGAATGTAAAACTAAGCATAAACTATTTTGAAAACGTACTTTTTTTTCCTGTGTTTTAATGGCTTGTGCATTAGGGTTGGTATGGCTGACAAATCAGCACTGATGCTAATTAAAAAGCTGAATATAATAAGGAGTTTCACACTTCCATTTCTTCCTAAGATTGAAACCCTATATGTATGAGTGAGTGCTAGTGAAGCTCTAATGGATACAGTCTAATTACTTGCCATTTTTGCTTTGACTTAACATTTCATGACTTACAGTAACTCTGACTGACAGGTCATTGCTGATTACTAATTAAATGGCAAATCTGGTTTTATGCACCTCCAGCTTTTACCTCCACAAGGAGTGACGCTCCATATCTTACACACACAAAAAAAAGCTTTCTCACTGCTTGTTTGTCGATATGTAACAGCTGATGGTCTCATCCCTCTGGAAAACAAAAATTCTCAGGGCACGTTTACCAACAGCAGTGGATAAATACATTTAAAAAATAAAGTTACTGCTGTGTTGCTTATAAGGGAGGAATTGGGGAGAAACTATTCAAGGCAGCTGTGCTGGTTAGTTTTCTGGTACCTGGTAACAATGCTTTGGACTTGTGCTGAAGCAGTGCTGATTATTCAGGGATGTTTTAATTACTGCTGAGCGGTGCTTACACAGTCAAGGTCTTTTCTGCTCCTCACACCCCCTTACCAAAGAGCAGGCTGGGGGTGCACAAGGATCTGGGAGGGGACACAGCTGGGACAACTGACCCAAGGTATATTCCATACCATATGATGTCATGCTCAGCATGTAAAGCTGGGGAAGAAGGAGGAAGGCGGCGATGGGGATGTTTGGAGTGATGTTGTCTTCCAAAGTAACCATTAGGTGTGATGGAGCCCTGCTTTCCTGGGAATGACTGAACGCCTGCCTGCCCATGGGAAATGATGAATGAATTCCTTGGTTTGCTTTGCTTGTGCGTGGCTTTTTCTTTACCTATTAAACTGTCTTTACCTCAGCTCACAAGTTTTCTCACCCACTCTGATTCTACCCCTTATCCCACCGGGGAGAAGCGAGTGAGCAGCTGTGGAGGGCTTAGTTGCCAGCTGGGGTTAAACCACAACAGCAGCAGAACTCTGCATGTTTCCTGGCACTCTCATTCTCTTACAGATTGCCTCAGCCCTCACTCAGTGAACGCAAAGAACAAAAAGATGTTTAGTCCTTTATCTCTGGAGGGGACAATTCATTCTGTGCCATAGGCACTCCCTAGGTCACCTAGACAATAGAACAGAAGCAGGAATGGATTGTCTGTCTTTTTCTTTCGCTTCATTTGCCTCTTCTATTCAACATACCCAGAATTTAATCTGGTTCTTGACAGGAATACTGCTCTTCTAATTCATTATATATTTTAATTTGTGATAGTGATCCATAGAAACAAGCTGTTGGGGCTGGAGTTCTCATGATGATGATGGTGTCCGTCTAGTGCTTAATGGGACATTAATGGGTTAGAGTTATGGACAGCTGGTAAATGGTGTAACTGCTATAACTTTGGTCACTAAATGCTCAGAAACATTCAGTTCAATTCCAAACTTTAAATCAAGAATAAGAGATCATGAAAATTGCTACAGATTTTTTAAATCAACATTAAAAGATATTGCAGCCTGATTAACTTTTCTTCATGCTGATTTCACTGAAATTGTTACAAAGCCACAGCAAAACTTTTGCGCTAAAAAGTTTGACTGCTCCTCTGAAATTATGCTTTTCTAACCAATTTCAATTTGTGAGCATGCCTCTAAGCGTGTGAATATTTCAAATGCATAGTTTGTAAAAATCCATCAGAGATAATGCTCAAGAGCAAGGGTCAAAAGAAATGGTGTGTTACTTGGGATCCCATATATCAAAAAGCACAGGGTAAAAATCCTTGGCATACAGGTGATCTTAATGGTCCCTTCTGGACTTAAAATGTATTACAGAGAGAAACCATGAAGTCATTTTTATAATTTAAAGCTTTATCTTTTCTTTGTTAGTAATTCTTCCTGTCTGAATATCACCTTAAGCAAAATAGAGATTATATTATTACTGTGATATAATAAGAAAGATTCTGCATTACTGGGGTCAATACTTGTAATAAATGTAAAATTTGGTGTTCTAATGGGTAGCAGAAAGTTCCCTTTCTTTTTTCCCCCACTTCTTCCATCTGAAGTATT
This sequence comes from Pezoporus occidentalis, assembly GCF_034315485.1. Lineage (NCBI taxonomy): Eukaryota > Metazoa > Chordata > Aves > Psittaciformes > Psittacidae > Pezoporus > Pezoporus occidentalis. The sequence continues at coordinate 9,812,135 of NW_026916158.1, forward strand.
CAATATCATTGCTATTAATAGCAACTCAGAGAAACACATTCGTACAAAGACAAGGATATGGCACATCTAAAAAAAAAGCCCTATCCCATGTCATTGTAACTGAAACACCAGAATAATGTTTAGAAAATCTTTACAAGCAAAGGAAGTTGGGTCTTTTAACTACAAGGCTTCAGGAAACATTTTCTGGTAATTGCCAATATAACTTTGCGTCATTCATGACAGTGTCATCTTTCAAAAAAGAAATCTAGAATATTTTATGAAGATGTCTGGAAACATAGAGGCACTTCTGAACCTCCACCAAAACCTACCGTGCCTCATTTTCTGTGTGTGCCTGAGACATGTGAGAGCTTCTTGCCCTGGTATTCTTGGTGGATATGGAGATAAAGCTTTCTGCAGCTGACAGCCCACAGGATGAAAACTTCCCCCATTTCCTCTCTCTGACTAGGAAATGTCTGGAATGACTCAGCTCATGTAGTTAGTGTAGCAAGTGTGACCTTTTTAAAGGTGACTGCCGTATGGAGCTTTTTTGCCTCCACTTTCACCCATCTTCCTTTACTCACGAATGACCAGCTTCAAAGGAAAAGTTCACCACTCCAACTCAATATTCTCCATATTGAGAGGGGTAAAAATAAACATTCTTCTCAGTTTATTTATGCATAAACTAAAATCATTCAAGTGTGACATCTGATAGGAATGACATGATTATAATCTGAAATGAAAACAAAGTTCATTTTGTGCGATTTATTTTTTATTCCCTGCATAATTTGAAAGAAGAAAGAGATTGCAGAATCTTATTATACATCAAAGCTCAAGAAAGCCAGGGCTGTGCCTTCCAGTGTTAACCTTTTTAGTATGCTTCTGACTAATTGTCTGTCCATCCCACCTTCTCCTCCAGGTTAACGGGGTGGTCAACAGAAGACAGGAATGGTTGGCCAATCACACTACAAAGCAAACTGAAAAGCTTGAAGTAATGCACTGTATTATTCATAGATATGCCTTGCTAAGGTGTCTTAGATCTCATGCCTTCTTGTGATGAATTACAAGAAAGAGCCCAATGTGAAATTGGCTCTTGTGAAAATGATTGTGGTTCAAATGGAAAAATGTAAAACTGGCACTTGCTGTTGTTCTGGTTTTTGAGATTAAAGATTTGTGACCACATCTAGCCACTGAATAAGCAATAGCTTACATTTGTAAGACTTCTCAGCTGGGTTGGAAGCAGAATGCAGTGTACACGTATATAGATTATTCTAATTTTAGCCATGGACTTCATTTTGGGAATACTGTGGTGCCTAATATCCCACATATGTCTTCTGTGTTAATAAGCTCATGATTAGTTTATAGATTTCTTAATATGAGACTCCTTTTTAAATGGTGTTTTCTTAAGAAGTATTAATATGCTAATTCCTAAGAAGGCATCTGGAATGGACTGTAAGACAGTCCTTGTTCTCAGGAGTTTGCAATCTGTATAGTCAAATTTGAAGGAAAACTTGATGTAACTGTTCTTTTCTCCTTCACCTTTGGTGTGAAACAGAGGTAGACAGAGATACTTGCAGAGGTAGGACCATGACTCAGGTGCTCCCAATTACTTTCTGAGTACGGTCCCTCTCATTGAGTACAGAATGAGATTAGCAACAGCAGGCTACTGATTTAATCCTTACCACTGGATGTCACAAGTGTATCTCATCATCTTCCTCTGGTGATGTGTTTAATTTAATTGATACTTTAGCTGTGGAACCATTCTTCATCACTGAATTTGTCAGGTGTTTTTACCATGTGCCTTTGACAGGAGAGACTTCACAAATAGTGAAAGTGAAAAATGTTTTTTAAGACCAGCCGCTCTCTGGTCTACCTTTTCTGAGTTGTAATTAGTGTTGTAATTCAACAGCAAACATACACCTAACACCTGAAGGAGCTGACTCTTTGTGTGCTCATTGTCCCTTCCAGGACTTAGTACGGAAATTCTGGCATTTACAAGGAATCAAGAATTGCAGCAGCAAGCAGAAGAATTACAAGGCAGTATTCTTCTTTTCCCCCACCCACCTTTCTTGAAATTGCCATAGTGTTCTGTGCTTTTCATTGAGTGGTTTCAACTGGCATCAGTTGCCTGGGGCCAGTGAACCTAGCTGTCAACAGATAAATCATTTTTGTGACAAAAAAAAATCTGAGATGGAGGGAAACAACCCCCTGTCATTCATTTGGAAACAAGTCTTTGAAAGAGAAGTGACCTGAAAGTGGAACTCTTGGGAAGTGGTCTCATGTGTCCTTGTGTACAGGAGCAAAAGAGCCACAACAACCATGGGCCAGACTGTTTTTCATGTGCTCTTAATAAAAAAAGGGGATGAAGAATGAAATCCAACTTGTAATAGTATTTCCTGAATGAGAGGAGCAGTGTTATATGTCATCCTGCTATAGAAATCGCCAGCTGAGAGGCCATAGAATCATTGTAATGCAGTCTGCCATATCTTCAAAAGGCAAGTTAATTATTATTATGTATTTTAGTTTTGTAGGTAATCCTAGTGAATCTCATGCTTTAGGATCTATACTGTATGCAGCAAGCATCAGAAATTCACCCTGCCCTTCTTCACCACTGTGCAGCCAAAATGTAGTATATTCATAGAATCACGCAATGGCCTGGGTTGGAGAGGACCTTAAAGGGCATCTAGTTCCAATCCCCCTGCCATGAGCAGGGACCCTCTCAGCTAGACTAGGTTGCTCAAGGGCCTGTCCAATCTGGCCTTGAGCAGAGTAATGTTGACTCTCAGAGAGTCATGAATAAAATACTGTGTAGGTTTGGACCTGGCCCTATGCATCACAGATGGGTATTTCTGGAAAACAGCAATAACCTTCTCTGTGACAGAGGCTCCTTGAATGTTTGTTTTGTGTTGTTTCATAGCTGAATTCATCTCCTTACAACTACTTTAGGCTGTGGCTTTCTGGAGGTAAAAGGGCACTGTAGCAAAGTGTTGTCCTAGATGTTTCTGACACCTTACAGATTGATATGGGCTATGGCCTCTCTCTCTCTCACTGATCTACATCATAAGACAGGTTTTCTGCCCTACTTGAAAACTGAAAAGTGAAATGTCACATCTTGTCTTGGATCAGGGTTTCTTGAAAACTCCACGATGAGACTGGTACATCTTTCTTGGTGTGCTTAGCTCAACTTGTTGCACAGACAACAGTTTTTCACTGGCAATGTTGCTTTTTTGTTCCTCAATATCACCTGTTTTCACTGCATTTTATTATTTTTCATCATTCTAGGTAAAAATACCTGATTTTGCATTAAATATTGCAGAATTGTAAGCCAGCTTGCATCATATTAAGAGCATTTAGTTAAGACCTTCATGATTTACCAAGCTGTGTGTTAACTGTGACTTGATGATCCATGGAGAGCAGTCTTTCTGATTTAGTGTGTGTCTGCTCATCGAAGATGGATGATTGCCACTACATGTCATAAAACTTCATCTGACAAAACCAACTCCCTAGCAAAATAATTCCATCTCTAAAGGGCAATAATTCTTTGTTTTCCTGTCCCACATGTTTAAGGAGCTCAGGCTGGCTCAGATTCTCTCAAAAAGATTTCTTCATGCTTACTCTGTTAACAATGAACAAAGAACCATCAAAGCTTTTACCAGTTCTTTCTTAGCTTTTCAGAAATCTTTTATGAGAGCCTAGGAAGGATGGTCTTGAGCAGCTAAAAATCTGTAGGATTTAGACTCCTATCTGCAATAAATAAGTAGCGGGAATTGAGTGCTAAATACCTTTGAGGTCCTGGATTTTTAATTAAATCTTAGGGCTGGGGGCTGGATTTTCCCTTTCTTTCAATCTTTTTGTTTTTAAAATCACCCTGAATGAGGAAAATGAACTGAATACTGGTTTTATAGAATGAGGTTCTTTACTTACAAAGTAAACAGAGTGAACATAAAGGAAATGCCAGTCTTAGAAGAGGCTGCACACATCAGCTGGGATGCCTGTCAAACATCATCTGATAAGGTGATCTCTGTTGAAAAGCAGGTGTGTTGCTTTGCTCACTGATGACAGGTCTCAGGGGATTTGGGATCCTGTCATCCCTTGAAGACCAAAGTGATGTAAGATGTGCCTATACTACAGACTGCTGCTGTGGGAGTGCAAGACGTGTGGCTGATCCTTAAGCAAGAGATTTGCCCTGAAGGAGGGAGGTGCGGTTCTTCTCTTCCCTGGAGTGTTTTGGTGTTTTTTTTTAAAAAAAAAACAAACAACCAATTACCATCTAATGCAGGGGATAAAAAATCATCATAAGGGCTCAGATGAGAGAGGACTTCACGTTCTTAACCATGGCACAACAGCTCGGCCCCGTTTCTTTTTCCTTTCTCTTTTCAGTGTTGTGTTTCTTCCCCTTGCAGTTGCCACAGCTGAAAGGTGCAGAATGCCGCTTTTCACCTATAGATAGTACTGTATCGGTGTAAAGCATTAACCTGGGAAGAAGGCAGTGTGGGGCTGAATCTTCTTAGCTGAGGATGGGGGAACCCTGGTTTTTCAGTGCTGCTTGGGCAGCAGCAACTTACGGAGTTTGGATGCAGAATATTCTTAGAACAGAAAATACAATACAGGCCACTTCTTTGTGGGGTGTTGCCATTTAAATAAACAAGACAATTTAAAACAAGCCTTTCAGAGAGATTTATTCCTACCAGTAAAGACTAATGAAGTCCAGGGGTATTTTGCTGAAGACACTCCATAGTCAGGGGAAGACTCATTAATTGGAAAGGTGGCTTTTGCTGACCCATCTGTCAGTTATTTACAGGTAATATTCTTGTTTGCTGTGTGGCCATGACTTTTGGGCTTGTAAGGGATGGTTCTGTAGTTCCTATAATGTTGCTGTGTACTTTGGGTTCTCTTCATTTCTTCCATCTTAGCTATTCTCCGACTTTTGTTCTCTAAGTAATTGTCTTCTGCTTGATATAAGTAGTCTTCAATTAGTCCAATCTGAAATTATAAAGAAGTGGTGTCAAAAGCATGTCCTTTCCCCTCTATAAAATTTTTAAAAGCTTTTCTAACTGGTTTATTTCAAAACTAATTGTCATTAGAAAGAAAAATACATGAAGGCACCTCTCATAGAATTGGCTGGAGTAACAGCACCTGATTTCATAATGCATTTTTTTAGTCCCTTTCTATTTGGATTCAATTCCTTTACTGCTGTGGAATAGACTCTTTCATTGAAATGTGCACATTGAAAACAGGAATTTATCACAACTCTGTTTTTAAATGGCATTGAAAAACAGTCACTTTAAAAGGAAAGGATGATGAGGAAATTAATCTCAGGCAAGTTTTTCTTGATAAGGAAAGAGAACAGAGGCTTCTGGCATTTATATGCCAAAATCAACACATGGAGAAAAATGAGTATTCCACATTGCTGTGGCAAGAACTATTTTTCTATTATATCAAAATGAAGTTCTGAATAAATATGTTTTCCCATGAATATAGTACACTAGAGAATACAGTAAAAGAATAGATGACCTCAGTGTGCTCCCCAAATAAGAATGCAATTATTCTAATAAGGACTACATTCAGATAGACACATCTTCCTTGCAGAGATGATTTCAAAACAACCAAAACTATAGATTAATAGTACTGTGTACAGGTATTCTGTAAATACCAGGCATTTGCAATTTTATGGCTATCTCCCCCGCTATATCTTACCTTTATTCATAACCTTTGTCAGCTTTTACGATAGGCGGTATTTCTGTAAGGTGAAGACGAGCATCATATCTATTCACACTGAGTTATACTCAATACCTAAGCCTTTTTTAATGTGAAGATCTAAAGAATCAATCTTCCAATTGCATTTTAAACTAAAATCTTAAAAAAAAAAAAAAAGTTTGACTCCATAACCTGACACGCATTCAGTGGAGCATTGCTTCTTTAGGCACAACACCAAACTGAGAATTAGCCCAAGTGTGGCTTCCTATTGTACTTATTCATATACTGATCTGTTATTGAAGTGCTCCTCAGCCCTGAACCTGAAGCCATGCCATGCACTCCGGCCATGGTTTGGGTTGGTGAGGGTTGTGTGTGTGTGAGGGAGAGAAAATGAGGCAGGCAGAAAAGCTTAAGGACAATTACATCTGCCTCCCTGGGGTGCCGAGAGAACAAGGAACATGTTTGGGACAGGAGCTCTGCCTCCTCCTCCCCCATGAAGCTTGCAGGGGTGATGTTTTAAGCAGATCACCTTTGCGTAGCACAGTGCATGATGCCATGTAAAAGGGTTTTCTACTGTGCTAATGAACCTTGACAGGCACTTATGCGTGGGCTTTTACTCTTCTGTTGCCAAGAGATCCATTGCAACAGGAGCACGGAGAGGTTGGGGCTCTCTGAAGACAGCCTCATGGGCTGGCTCCGCTGTGGTGTGCTCACCATATAAACATGCAGAGGATTAGAGAAAGGCATCATTATGCTAGCCTCATTTTTAAGAAGCTGAAATCAAAGCTTAGGAAATCATTGATCTGGCCAAAAGCACACGGGAAGTTGCAGGAAGAAAGACTAATCACTTAGTGACAAGCTACAGTCCAGGGGCTTAGACATATTTAACACAGCCACCAAATCCACAAGACTGTTCTGCAACGGACCAAATAAAAATGTCTATGTAAATTTCTTCTGCAGTTTAAAGTAATCTTTTCTATTTTGGGGCTAATGCTTGAGTTTGGGTGAGAACAAAAGGTGGTAAGAGGAAAGGAAATGGGTCCTGGGTGATGGATAGGGTGTGGTGTAAGGGCAAAGGGGACACCAGAAAAGCTACAAGTTTAACAGCAGATCCTTTAGGACCATCCAGTGGTGCCTGTACTGCTGGTGATGCCACTAGAAAGCCCTGGTGGAATGATGTTCCTATCTTGAATCATGGCTCTGCTGCTGTTGTGTGCTTTTCATATTTACAGAATACCTGTCAGCTCCAGCCCCCCAAATACATTCTAATATAGCATATCAGGGGTGGAAATAATAGTTGCTTACATAATTGCAATGTTACTGACACAGCTGATGAGTTGATGATGTTATTTTCACTGCAGTGATGGCATTCAAACCCTTGCCGACTTACAATTACACTGTATGCTCTGAGCCCTAGCATGATTTAAATTACCATACAAACACAATGAAAATACAGTCTCTTGACAAGATAAAGGAAGGGAGGGGAGTGGTTTAAAAATCTCTTTTGATGGCTGCAGTGTTCAGTAGTGCTAATTCGTGGCTTTCTAGCTTGCGCATTTCATTTTAAGAAAGTAAATTGGAAGCATTACGTTCTGCTTTTTTGCCTTAATTTAAAACCTCCCTCTGCCTGCTCTTCTGCTGTCTGACTGTGGTGAGCCACCTTCAGGGCTTTCACTGGGAAATGCAAATTTTTTAAATCAATAGCTTTTCTTTTTGTTCTTTTTTTTTTTTTTTAATCCAATAACTGTTTAAATAAGAATCCATGTGGATGGGAGTAGGTGGAAGGGCATAGTTTGTAGCCAGCCCAAACTTGATTAGTGTTACAGCAACAGCTGTCGTAAGAAATTGGATTTTGTAAAAGACCTGTGACTTACTCCCAAGCAAAGCAATAGACTGATGGCTACAGACTCATGCTGAGACCAAATCCCAGGGTTACATAGCTGAGCCCTGTGGCTAGCTGATACACTAAAGCAGCACTAAAGCCCAAGCTAAGAGCTCTGCAGGACTGGGTTCATGGCAGAGGATTCACTACTAGTGTTGCCAGTGATTCACACGAGGCTCATTTTGGGTCTGATCCCAACCCTCACAGGGATCAGCAGTGTTGGATGAGTCCTTTGCTCTATTTCTACTTGGATGATGCTTTCCCACCTCTAATTCCCTGATTCACATGATGTCTATGTGTGCCACAATCAGTGCCTGGGAGCTGGTCAGAAGCATCGCATCACATCTGCAGGGGCTGTGCTCAGCTGTCAATAGCTGAACTTGCTGCTTGACGTTCTTGAAGCCTTGAATACTCTCCTGAACACATGAAACCACATTTCTCCCATCTAACCTGCTATACAGTGTCTTTATGGTCTTTTTCTCAAGCGTTTGGTGACCTGAGAGCTCACAAAGACAAATTTGGCTTCAACCTTTTTTTAATCCTCCATTGCTATGACATCTTACTTTCAAGATGTATTTATCCTCTCAGCCCCTTCCCAGTTACCCCCAGCAGTGCAGGGGCACCATTTCTACTTTGTATCAATACCTACAGCACTGGCCTAAGTCAGGCAGCACCTGATCTTATTTCTTTCACTGGATTTTTCCCTCTGTCTTTAGTCTTTAGGCCCTTGTAATCAGGTGGAGGGAGCAAGCAAAAAAGGGAATGAACAGAATTAAGATCAAATGGGAATAAATAGAAAAAAAGATGTTGTTAAAGCAAATTACATGCTTAGTCCACAGCACATCTGTATGGTACCTATAGGTGTTTTGGGATCAAGCTAAGCAGAGGAGTGTAAGGCTTTGGGGGCAGAAATTAGAAAATGAACCAGATACTACGCAGAGTTTATTTTGTGCTCTTTATGTCAATACTGCTTTTATTTTACATTGCTCCTATATTCTCCTTTGTGCTTCAAATTCTTGCATCTGGGAAGGGCCAGAACATGAAGCAAGGGAATTAACACCAAGAAAACAACTGGACTTCTGCAAGAGTACAAATATATAGCGTTGGCCTTTCAATAGTCCACCTTCAGTTTTATACCCACGAGTCCATGAAAGTACCTGGGGAATAAAGCAATGGGCTAATGCTGGGTCTGCATGCCCGATGCTTAAGGGGAATTAAGTTAGGATCAAGACATCTCTAGACTGGTGGCTAAATGAAAATGAGAAACAAGACAAGAAAAGCAAACTTGTTTGGCCCACCTGAAGGAAATGACACTGTTTTTAAAGTCAGACGGATAATTGGGAAGGACAAAACCTCTGTGAGACCCTTGAACCAAGAAGCTGCTGCCTTGACATCACATGCTGCTGAAACCCCAGCACAGACCTGCAGCACCAACAGGCCATGTCTCGAAAGTATTCCTGTTCTTCTGCTCCCACAGAAAATCAGATAAATGAGTGAGGTGTCTGCCTTTCCTCAGTGCCACACATCAAGGCATTTTTATTCTGACACAAAATGAGAACGTGAAAAGCATAATCAGAAGTACCTGGATGGACTATAAGTCAATCAGTCTGTTCTGAATTCCAGTTCTGAGTATGCTGGGAGAAGAAAATGATCTGTGGTCCATGCGAATACTGAGGTTATCAGCTTGTTCTTAATTGAAATGGTTTTACATCATTCTCGAAGGTTGGGCAGAATGTGTAAATACTTACGGTTTTGGTATACTTATCTAATGCAGTTTATGTCTGCAATAAAAACACAAAGCTCCTTGGGTAACAGGCAATGCAACAGGATTAGCTGGAGGGATGAATTGCAGTGGGTCTAATTGGGTGAGGCAATATAAAATTTCCCTTTGGTTTAGGATTAGATTTGGACCTACAGGAGTTTTTGATAAATGACATTATGTAGATCCATGCAAAGATAAGGAACAATACAGTCTTTGTTTGGCACATATAAAAATATTTCTAATCCTGACCTTTTGTACATGTTGTCCAGTGATGGATAAAGGGGAGAGACTCGCTGCTGTGAGCATTCAGCCCTGCTCTCTGGATGCCATCCAGATTGATTCACTCACGGTGTGGGGGGATACGTAAGCAGCACTTGCTGCTGCAGCTGAATTACAATCATTGGAAGATTTCAGCATAGGGACTGCTGGAGGTCATCTAGACCAAACTCCTCTTCAAAGCAGGGTTTTATGGCAAGTTCATATCTCCTTTTCTGAAAAACTTACTGCATTTCTGGTAATGCAATGTCAGTTGCTTCTGAACTTGCCTGCATGCATCTTGTTTTGCCCTGATATACTACAATGCAAGTATATTCTTTTCCCTTCCTATGTACTCATCCGGATAAGACATCCTACATATTGCTCCTAATTATGCGATGTGCACCAGCTATGAAGAGGGAACACTGCAATACTATCCATCATTCAGTGTGGTTTTGTCCAAGTCCTGATGGGCCACAGATGTCATGAAACTTGTCAACCTTTGCTGCAAGGGGGCTGTTCCAAGGAACAGATGTCGATGTTTGATGGCTTACTGACTGTCCAAAGGAAGCTTATCCAAAAATGGGGGAGCTATTCTCACCACAAGCTATTTTGAAAGCACACACATCTTTTAAAGGATTGGCATAAATTTGAATACAAATGCAAAATATCAGTTATAGTATGTGTTGAAGAGTTTAGAATGAAATGAAAAAGATCCAGGTTCCCACAGTGACAAACTCCTGTAGGAAAATAATTTTGTTTAGAAAAAAAATCAGATGGATAAGCAGCAAGCAGACTCTGGAAACTGTAAAATCGTTAAAAGTATGTCTCGCATGGATGCATTCCCTATAATGCCTAAACATCTGAACTTCCTAAATCCCAATACAAATCAAGGGAGTCACTCTCAGATAAGAAACAGGTGCTTTTGGAAACATATGCGGGAGCTATAAATAACATGTAATGGCAAAAAGGATCTTCTGGCATACAGAATCTATTTTTATTACTTGGGAGATATTAGAAATAGAAGGCAAATGAGCTGCCTTTAAACATCAAGTACCTCTCAGCATTTTGCTTTGTCTCTCAGAGCTACTTGCTAAAGCACTCTTTGGAATGAATATAACCAAAGGAACAGTACTTGAAGGGTCTACGAGTAAGTAGAGATGGCTGTACAGAGCATTGAGGAAAAGCTTAAGAAAAGCGACTGATATTTTAACAAAAATTAAATCCCAATCTGTACTTTCCATTAAAGTCAGTTAGAACAAAGGTTCCTCAGTATCTGGGTAAAAGTAATGATTTTATTGTTCCTGTGTTAAGCAAAGGGCATTTGAGCTACTATGATTGCTTTCAGAAGGAAGTGGTTTTGCACAGTAGCGCATGATCTGAACTGCACAGGCAGGCCAAAGGTGCTTCCCTGCATTTGGTTGGCAATGTAACCCACTGACTGTGCAAGTCCTGCCTTGGACCTGCTTCTAGAAATGTTCACAGCTTCAGATGTTAATGCCAGAGATAAATATGGTACCACCCGTGCTCCATTTCTGCATTTTCACATGCCTCGTTTGTATGAACTGCCTTTCTTTAAAGGAGGAAGTCTGACAACCTGCTCGGTTGCATATTTCCATTGTAAAGGAAGGAGTCAAACTCTGAAAACCAGCGTTTGCCAGTATGTCCTTAGCACACTAGCAAAGCTCCAATGGTAAAAGCAGATGGAGGAAAGACTGTTGTCGATGAGGAACTAAATAAAAATAATATTGATGCTGATAATGGAATACATGTATAACTGCCTTACAGCTCAGATGGTCCCTTTGTACTTTGTAAGTTCTCCTGAAATCACTGTCCAGCACAGTGTTTATTTTACTATGAGCAGTCTCGTTGACTCATGCTATTTTTTATCACAGTAACAATATCTGGTAGCAAGTGTTTATAGGGCTGGAGACCTTCTCTGGTAGAGGGCAGCAGGTAAGCAGACTGCTCGTTTATAACTGACAGCATGATTAGCAACAGCTGGGGAAATGTTTATCTAAATCCTTACGTGGGGATTGTTAATGCCCAGAATTGACTGTGATTTAACTCCCAGGAAGCTACAACCAGCTACATTATTCCATTGTTTAGGACATTTACTGCTCCGTTGCTGGATTTGCTGCTATTTAAAATTATTCCAGTGATTTATCACACCCTATAGCTTGGTGGAACAGACTTTCTCATCACAAAACACTCCTTCCCAATAGCATTAGCAGTGTTTTGTTGTAGCTGTGATGGCCTCAGCGTTACGGGTATAGATGGTACCTGCTACCAGACCACTTGATTTAGCTGGAAAAAAACCCCACGCTTTTATGTACAGAAACTTCTGGTGCAGAACAACAAACTTGAAATGTTCCACATCTGCTTCAGACTTGAATAAAACCTTGTATGCCTAAAAGCTCTCTCTTTTTTTTTACAGTCACAGCCCCTGTTTTTATATTGCAATACTGGTCTAGTGATGATCAGGAGGTATAGCTGGTTAGTGTGCAGTCACTAAATAGCTCAGCTTCATATAGGATACTGCTGTCTGGAGGGCGGGAAATAGGCAGGATGCAATTGCTTCTTCCAGTGTAGCTGAGGGCCATGTAGGCATCTTGCTGGGACATCTTTTCTTCTCTTGCATGCAAGACAAAGAACTGGAGATTCACAAGGGTGGTAATTTATACTAGGCACAGGTGTTTAGATAACTGCTGAAATCCCATTGTTGTCACTCTCTGTGAATGCCATTATGGTTTTCTCATCCTTACAGTGGGCCTGAATTTATTAATGTGATGCTTTGGTTGCCTACATTTGTTCTGAATTCCCTCAGGTTCAACGGGGCAGATCTCATTTCCTGCTCACTCTCCTAACTTCCTCTGCCAGGTCTGAAAACTTTATTCAGTGCCAGGTCAGAAAAGTCTGCCACAGAAAATTCTTGTCCCTCTCCAGGCTGCTGCTGATTCAAAGTTGATTCACCCTTTCCAGAATGTCTTAATAAGTGTTCTCTTATCTTAGCATGAAGCCGATCTTTGGTAAACTTTAACAAAAATGTTTGCATTTCTACCTGCTTCCTCTGTTTTTATTTTCCTTCACTCAGTCTACCTGAACCAATGCCAATAACATTATTTTCCTTTTGTGTTTTCTCATTTATGACTTCATTGAACATTAGACATTACGCATTAAACTTCCACTCTTGTTCCAGAACTGTGCTTTTCCTATCCTTTCCTATCCTTTGCTTCCCCTTTTCACAATAGGTCTATCCATTCACGAAACACCCAGCTGCATCCCAGCTCCCAAAAGACAACAAACAGGAACCAGTTTCCTTCTATTAATTCAGGAATAGCCAAGTTTGAATCAAAACAGTGCACCAAAACACACCTTTTGAAGCCCGCATGCTCTGAGCACAAGCGCAGTTCCCCATGGCTGTGGCATGGACTTGGATGACTTTACAAGATGTTACAAAGTCATATACATCAAATAACTATCCTAGCAGCCAGCACAATACTACTCAGCAACATGTCCACTTCCCATCAACATACTATGAATCTCTCTCCTTGCTCCTCCAGCTGACCGAAAACCTAGCAAGTCTATGGCTCTTTTCCATGGCTTGATTTTCAATTAAGAGGTAATGTCAGTGGAAGAACACAGTTCATCAGAGAGTGTTCCTCTGCTGTTGCAGGAAGCAGAGATGTAGTAAGCAGAGGTCAACTGCTGAAAATCCATATGCCTGGCTAAAAGATTATATAATGTTAAGCTAATTTTACTTAATTTCATATTCATATATATTAGTGCAGCTTTTGTTATATACTTATCCTTATGTAAGTTACATCTGTTCTTTTATTCACTCATCCATGTTTGCTCTGCTTTCAGATTTATGAAACAGGCATTCCACCAAGCTCAGCAAATGATGGGCATAATAACTTATCTAAATTGCAAAGTATGTGATGCCTTTGAGGTAAAGTCAGATGTGAAGGTTTTATGAAGTGTCTCACATGTGGAAATGTAGGAAAGTGTTTATTTGCCATCTCCTGTCTCTCCTTTGGCTCTTGAAATGATGTTAAGAGGATCCTGTGAAACTGCTATGAAAGCCTAGGGGCTAAATGGAGAAAAATAGTAGAACTACTTTATTATCTTCATAAGGGAAGTAGAGTCATACTGGCACTTGCACTTACATGGCTCTCTTCTCTTTGGATGTCAAAAGTGCTGGTTGATAGTGTCTAAAGTATCTATTTATTTAATGTAATTCTGCTCACTGTTATAATTTTGTGAGGCTTTATTAATGAACTTACGAGACAGGAAAGTAATCTCTTTTTATTTCTTTATTTTTACTTTTACAAGTCTGCAGAGAAGCAAAGGCCTTACAGAGGAAAGCGGCAGCCTTCCTGACTTTTTATGTATCTGAGATACTCTAAACTCCTCTGCCTGTCTGTAGCTGCTATAAAGTTCTGTAATGGCCATGCAGAGACCTGGTTCCTTGAGTTACTCAGGGCCAAGCTTTACCACTGGTCCCAGCATCCATCTTCATATCAGATGTCAGCAAAGAAGCTAGCCAATAACCTGGCTATTCTGCTAGTGTCCCCATCTGCTTAAGACCCAGTGGCTGCAGTGGATTTTGAGGGACAGAGCAGAATAATCAGATTAGTTCCCTTCCATGTCTCTTGGAAGTTTCTTGTTCATTGCTGCTGAGGCTTGTGAATCAGAGATCATTGCTTAAACCATTGAGCTAAGTCAGTCTTGTTAAAAAAATAAACTCAAATGTAATTTGAATTAATAAGAGAATTTGCACTTCAAAATCTAGTAACCGAAAGTATATTTCTACCTCTGTTCACTGATGAAGACTTAAGCCTCTTTAGGGTTTGGTGCTCTTTCCCATAACATTTCCCATTAACTGCTTTAAGTGGGCTACCCATTCATAAGGGTGGCTTCAGAAAAGTCCATTCTCATCTAATGCTGACGGTGTGATATTTAAGGGCCTTTGTGACTCAATTTATAACACAATTTGGACAGAGGCAGCAACTGAAAAAAAATTCTTAAGCCTTAGTATGTTGCCTTGAATCCTCTCTAAGTCCAGGAGTCTGGCCACCAGCAAGTTCAGTTTGGGAATTTCTGACAAGTATAAAAAGCAGGAGGGTGGTAAAAGTTTTTTAGGACTGCCCATGTTCCTGAAGTAGGCTGGGACTTAGTCCCTCCATTAACTACTTCAGAGGTCTTAGACTTGCCTCCCCAAACTGCTAATACATATCTCACACTTTATCCAGGGGACTGTAAGGAAAAGTGTTAGTAAAATTCTGGATAATAGGGATTTTGGGAAACTGACCCAATTTTTTTTTTTTTTTCTGCCTCTAATGTATTCTTTAGGCTACATGGGTAAATCATCCGCAGGAAGATGTTAATCTCTCAAGGTAATCCAAGCTCTCCTGGGTCAGCTCTCCCTGTGGTTGGAGAGGCTGTGACCTGGTAATACCAAGAAAGGCATCTTCCTTGCAGCAATATTCTCTTTTCTCCAGCTAATTACAAGGTCATTTTAAATTTCTTTGTACTTAAAGCTTCCAAAAATAAATTAGCCCATCTGATAAATTAGTTTGCTTAAAAACGTAAATTTGTCAGTGACTTGGATGAGCAGCGCAGCACCCAAAACACTTGTAGCTATGCATATATTACTACTTTGTCAGTCCTACAAATCCAAAATTGCCCAGATTAATTTCAAGCTAATTTGATAAGCAATAATGACAAAAGGAAAAGTGTTTGGGTGTCAGGCTTTGCACCTCCTATGTCAAATTTCAGCCTGAATGATCTTTTTATGGCTGACTGTAGAATATAAAACTCTGAAAACTGTGGTTTGTAATGGCAATTCTGACAGACCCTTTAACCATTTGGAAAATAGGCACGGCTATAATTCTGCTGCATTAGAGAAAAATTTTGAGTGCTTTCGTTAGGTGCAACAGCTGTTTCTGTTGCAAAAGTCAAACTTCACTGGTGGTAATGTCACTGTCAGCTTTCCTGAGTTTTGCATTTATAGCTGATTGTATAAACTCCTTAATGTTCTCTTTTGCTTTCAAATATATGTAAATTAATTCAATACCAAAAATACAAATAACTACATTGTAACTAGGTCTGTGTGCAGGTTCTTTGTAGGATTCTGCAATCAGAATACAGTGAAAGAAAATACTTTGCCTTAACGAATTTACAATGAAATACTAGCCACTGTCTCTTGTAATTTGTGGGAATAATTTTGGTACCGCTGACAAACTTTTGATGAGCCTTTAATAACTATTTAGTCATCTGTGGACTTGGTCTAACTTTCAGCCACAACCTCTTCTCAACAGCCTCTGAGTGGTGGTGGTTCAGAGCAGTGAAAATCGGGCTGGTCATTCAAGCACCTAACTGTGGATTAAAATCCTGACTTTTGGAAAAACTTTGGAAAACTGTCTTTGGTATTTAAGTCTATTGTCTGAAAATGCAAAGAATAAGCACTAGAGAAGTACAGGGAATAGTCTATTTGTAAATATATCATTGATATATTTACAAATAGATAATATATTCATCTACTTATCAGTATTAGTTATATATGGCAGGAAATATGTGTGTAATTGAATATAAATAATTCATCTTATACGTAGTGTTTGTGTTGCAAAAGATTCTCATATGATCTGTAGGCAGGTGTGAGAGATCTGGAGACTATCCTGGCACAATGTAAAAGCAGTATGAATATTTATCCTTTGTTTTGCCTCATGAGTGCTTGAAAGAGATGAAACCCAGTCTGTCTATAATTTTTGGCATTTGGGTTTTGCTTACTTTCTGAAAACATTCTGTACTTGGAAAACTTTATTAACAGCCACTGATCTGACAGTTAACTGAAGCAATACACCTACTCAGACTTTCTTTCAGAGAAGATGACTTCAGAAATTTTAATTCAAATCACTTGGAAACATGAATTCTGAAAATACGTTGACCCTTCACTCCAGTGATTTCTTTACACCGCCTCTGTCTTATTTGCTTATCCTATTTATGCTGACCCAGTGCAGCCAGGGTTTGGTTTTCAGCATCTTCCCTGAGATCTGTTTGTAAACCCTAAATCCCAAAGAAGGACAATTTCATGTTCTGCCAGTGCCGAAATTCAAACCCTCTCTTCTCCAGCCTCCTGCTGCAGCCACAGCCCAGAGCAAGCGTGCATCTGTCTAGGAACTGATGGAGCCATAAGACATGGGGTAAGACCACTGCTTTGAATCATTAGTAACACTTTACCTTCCTGGTGATGAATTGCTTTCCTTTTCCCCAGAAGAGGCTGACTGCTGAATGCCCAGAGCTGTGATTTGCTCTGGTTCGAAAGACTTTGTAAAAACATAAGATACTCCTATTACCTCCCAGCCTGACCTATTAGTCATTACGTTCTGTCAGATTCGTCTGCACAGAGAACCAACACAAGACTCCCTGCATTTCACAAATCCTTTAAGAATTAAATTGACTGGTTGCTGTGCAGAGACTCCAGAAAGGTATTTACATGTCTTTTACGTCTCACATCACCAAAGCCTCATTTGAGCTCCACTAATGGACCTATTTTGTTGGGCTGAATTTTGTTCCATAACAACTTCCCACCCCACTTAGCACAGTACCTCATATGACAAAGATGAAAATATAATTATCAGCCAGAAATAAGCTATTCAAGGTTTGTTTTCTTTTTCTTTCTTTTGTTTTTCCTCCATTAGATAGCCACATGAGACTATTAACATGAACAAAGTTCAACTGTAGGGGCTAAAGCCTAAACACTGACAGAGTTCAAAGCATACAGCCACGTTTCAAATGGCACCTACTTTCTTTTCTACCTTTTGAACAGATACGACTCAGGTGGACATTTACTCCCCAGGGAACAATATATTCTCTTGTCCTTTGCTGCAGGGTTTTACCTTTTGAATTTTATTCCACACACGTTTTTTACTCCTTCTTCCTTCAAGGGTGTCCATGGCATCTGCCATTAGCAACCGCAGCTGTGGCACCAAGATAAAAATTATCAGTGTGGAATTCACACAGAAATAACTTCTCTAAATACACAGATTAAAACCTAATTAAAAAATCATTTGTATGCTGATGATTTTATTACTCATCTTTCACACAACGAGCACCTCATCTTTGCTTCAGCCATTACACTGTATTATTGTGGATATAAAATACTTAACAATGGCAAAAAAAATCCTCTGGAAAATTTGTATTTAAGCCTATACGTTTTAATGTAGTAAATGTTTATACTCGGTAAAGGAATTGGGTTGTAGAGAATAAAGGCTCCATATTTCATTCTTTAGCTGCCTGGGATATTCTTTGTTGTACATGAATGCTTTTTAGTATTTTCTCCCAAGGCTAATGTATCATAATTTAAAGCAGCATGTAAAACCTCACAAGAGGACAACACTAAAGCTGAGATGCTTTTACTGTAGCTGGAAGTATCTAGCTCATTTTCCATGCTTTTACTATCCTTTTTCTTTGGCAAACCTTCCCTTCTTCCCATCATTCAGCATAACAGAGCATAAAAACAAGGCTGACAATTTCTAGCGTAAACTATAAAAAGAAGTTGTAGGAAAATACTTGCTAATCAGTCCTTACTGTTGGAGGGAAGGCTAAAATTCAGGTTAGCTGTAGTGCTCCCACAGTACCTTTCCAGGTTAGTCACAGCATTGCCTCACCCTGCATCTTTCCCAAACACTTGGGAATGTTTCAACTGCTCTTAATTCAGGAACAGAGAGAGACAGCGGGCGGACCCAATACCTGTGATATTGCTGTGCTCTATTAGGTCTATTCCGAAATGTTTAGCTGGTTAAAGTGAATCCAGACAATAATTTTTCAGTGCCTCTTCCCAAATTGTTACACGTTACAAGTAATTGGCCAAGTATGATTGTACACATTCATAGAGGTATTGTCTCTTCTTTCTGTACCTAGGCGGGCAGCGATCTGACATAAATAAGGTCATGAAACTTAAAACATCAGAGCTTAGGCTCATCACAAGGTATAAAAATGCTGCCTTGAGATTCAAGGAGCAGATGTGTATTTCCTCAAGTTTCCCTTCATACTCAGGTTTTTGAAGTTAAAATTCTTTGTCTGTGCCCCAACACTGGGTAAAGGGTGCAGGAATCTTCTTTTGAATCTCTAAATAGACATACTATGGTTGCTTCCAGCCTGCTTGCTCTGTGCTTGTGCAGCCGCCAAGTTGCATCTTATTGATCCCAGCTTTTGATGGAAGCTTTTATTTTTTTAAGTAAGTCATGCATCAGTATTCATGCAAAAAAAAAAAAACCCACAAATTTCTGCCCCTGACTTTAAGTGAAAAGAGTCAAGAACCTGTCAGAAATTTTCCATAACAATACTCTTATGACAGATAATCTTCTATGAATCCAGAATAGACACAGTCCAGAGATTAAGGGTATTAAGGGCAGAATGGGCAAAGCACAGATCCTGCATCAAACCAGGCAGAGGAGGAACTGGGTGGGAAAGGGGAGGATTTCTCCATTGCTTTTCTTAGAGTGGTTCTCTCTGAAAAAATAGTGGAACAGCACCCACTGAGACAGGGACCAGGACAGTGGTCTGTCACCCCTAAGGGGCCAAGCTGAACCAGGCTGGAGATTTCACTGCTTTGGGCAAGAATTTAAAACAAGAAACTTTTCCAGTTAAAGTTTTGCTGATATCAATACATGACAGTGAAAAGTGCCCAGTGTGTACTCTGGTTTTAATTTTTATCATCCAAAATTTCTCCCCTGCCCTACTGGCAGACAAAATGCTACCAGAGCAGGCAGTTCGCCAACCAAAGCAGTTCTCCCAGAGCTGCTCTTTTTTTCTTAAATCTTCTCAAAGGAAGAATGCTGCATTTAAAATATCCTCATTTGATTTTATATTGAAATAGATTTATGATTTTTTTTACAAGCTTTCATCTTGAGTTATGATGTACAAATATGGTGACATTGAAATCACAACCTTGGAAAGATGTTCTCCAAAGTTTTTCCCCACTTATATTTAACTGTTCAACTGAACTGAAATCTTTATTTTTCCAGGGTCTATGAATAAATACTGATCTAAAAAGGCCTCAGTTGAGGTTCTCTGTGCCATAGATTAGGACTCTATTTATTTGGTTACCAGAAGACATTTACACAGAAGAGTTTATACCTGAAATGCTTTTGGGATCCTTGCTGTTTCAGTGAAAATTGCACTATTATAAATTCAGTGTGTTTTAAACTTTATACAACTTATACTGTATGTGATAGTAAACACTTGGCATCTTTAGCATTTTCTAACTCATGATTTAACTGCCTTGCTTGGTCATAAAGTCTTATCTCCGTTTTACCACTGTAAAGTCAGAAGGACCATGGAGGAATTACTTTAAATTTTTATTAGTAGAGGAGATTAGAATTTGGCCAGCTCAGTTTTCTCCATGAAGAAATTCAGATGTCTTAGAAATGTTGCTGGAGAGGCAGAAGCCTAGGGACATGGAGGGACTGCCTCTGCAGCATTCATTGGAAGCTGCTGAGTCATACCAGTATAGCCCAGTGCCCCCTGCCTGGACCCCACTGAAATGTGGAGAATGACAGGCAGACTGAGCAAGTCATGATCACTAGAAGGCAACCCAATCACTAGATCCCAGAGATGGGCATTAATGCTCTGTGCTTGGCGCAGTTGTGATGTGGTAGGCAAATGATCCTTACTAGCATAAGAGGAGCTTGTGCCATGCACGCTAATGTCACCAGGAAAGGCAAAGCCCATTAATCACTCCCTGGTGAAGTCACTCTGCAAGTTCTTGCTTGCAGTGTTGTGCCTTAACACTGTGGTGCCTGAAGTATACCGCAATATCCTAGCTACAAAGCATCTGAGACTCCATTTGCAACGCAGACTAAAGATACATTTTTCCAGCAGGATGACAAGACAAAGAAACAAATGCTGAATTAATACATTTTAATGCTCTGAACAGAGTAACTGGTGCAGGTTTTCTGCCTTTGCTCTTCTAAAAATCATTTTTACCTTGGGCTTAGTCAACAAATCATGTGTGTTTAGTTGAAAGATTTACAAGCTGCCACTTAAATGCCCCAGCTCAGACCCTTGTTCTGCCCAACCCAACTCTAAGAGACTGAGGACCTATGTTGTGGGTGTTCTGGAGCCTCCCTCAAAAAACTTTCCAGGGAGGTCAGACCTATGATTACTACATGACAAGATACAGGCAAAAGCGTAATAGCCTGTACTTTATGTGTGATGTACTAAAAATATTGTACCCTGAAGAAAAAAACTATCACTGAAATATGTACCAATAACTCAAGACCCTTTAGTCAGCCTTGAAATGTGGGCCTGCTGAAGTTTAATAGTAGGAAACTTGCATCAAAAGGCGAATGTCTTTTAATAGCACAGTTTCTCTGCAATGTCGTTTCCCCTTATCTCAAACCCAGACTTCAAAGTCTGGCAACCACCTCCTGCAGTTGCAGGCCGCTGCTCCTCTTCCCTAAAGCAAGCTCTTCTGAAGCTTTAATTCTACAGAGCTTATGAGCTTTGCAGGACTGCAAACAAATGTCAAGGGACTGGCTTTGGGAAAACCAACAGGTTTTAGTGAACTGAAGCTGGATCATCAAAATTGGACGGCATTTAAATACAGGGACTCTGGAGGGACTTTATTTCTTTTCTAGAATGGAATTCTTAAAATTCCATGTATGTGAGCTCCCTCCCTCCCTCCTTCCTCCATCAGAAAACCTGAGAGCCTTGTGGAAGAGCAATCATACAGTACTTTCTGACTGCAGCTTATTCATATACTATCAAGCTATTAATGACTCTAGCCTTGCAACAGCCCCACTAGCATCACTTCCCTCATTTTGCAAAGGGAAAACAAAAGCATAGCAGGTAGACAGGTTTATTCAGAGACAGGCAGCAAGTCATAGATGGAGCCAGGAAAGAAAATTTTTTCTCCTTTCCCTCCTCTCCTCAGCTTTAGCTAGGTTGGGCCTGTTTTGCTGCAGGTGGCTTCTGATGTTATGTGTTTTAAAGTAGCACGATCTGAATAATTGCAATCATTTTCCCAGACTGATCTGGGGAGGTTTGGGGGAAAAGAAGAGGTTTTAAAAATATGCCTACAGATGAGTCATGTTGGTTCTATAAAAGTCATCCTTGCAGGTGATAAGCACCTCCTCTGACAAGGCACTGCGGTAGGATTTTAAAACTACTTCAGGTCCACACATTCAAAAAATGATTTCCAGAGCAAACTGCACTGCAGTGCTCTGCCCCAGCCCTTTCCTCCCTGGCTTCCTGCCTCTAAAGGCCAAAACAAGTATTAGAAATAAATACTTACCATTCTGACATCTTTCTCACTGGTGTCTTGTAGGTAGGGAAGAGTCGCTAGCTCAGCCATTGCTTGATTGATCACTTGGGACTGTTCCTCAACTCTCTGCAAACGGCCGAGGATGCTGGCGTAATGCAACCTCTCTATCCCACATGAACATGCGCAGCGATTGTCCTGTTTTCTCAGCAAAAGCAAGTAGGTTAGCCGAGAGTCACAGAAAAACACACTCATCCTTTGAGTCTTATGCCTTGAGGCTTATCATCATATGTATTTGTGCCGGTAATACTATAAGCAATATGGCATCCACCACCTTTAAGATAGTGCTGCTGTCAATCTTGGGGGGGGGGGGAAGACTTCCTTGCCATAATCTGTCTAGTAGTACTAGAAAAATAAATATGTTGTAATATATGTGAAGGGGAGGCAGCAGATAACAAACCTGAATGCAATTTTCTCATTTGGAAATGGCTTTTCCATAATCCCCTCTGTTAAGTATTACCTGACGTTTATGGATTGCTTTTAAAGTTTCAGTGAAGAGGTTGAGGAAACAGTGCAGTGTGTCAGCTTATGGCTTGTTTGCAGACTAGGCAGATCCATAGTTTTCAAATATATAACCCTGAGGGACTAAAACCTGCAGAGATGGTCTCTGATCCTCCAGGCAGCTAAGCACACTGCAAATTTTAAACATGTGAATACAGAAACTCAGTCAAGTGCTTGTGTAAAATCTCAGCACCTGCTGAAGTGTCTGATGGATGGCAGCCTTACCACCATATCTTTGAAAGTATTCTGTTGCCAAAAATGCAAATAAGCACCCTACCGAGATTTTCAAAAGCAATTTGGCCTAGATTCACGATGAGATGTAGCCATTGTATATCTGAATGCTCAGCCCTTCAGAGTGAAATTTCCATTCATCTAATCAGGGTTTTAAATGTGTTTAGGTGCCTGAAATTCCAAGAATTGGCATCCATTTTCAAAGCCACTTCCAGTATTTTTAGCAGAACTTTGTTCTGACAGTTACATATGGTAGCATACTGATGCTGCCATTTACATAATGCTTCCAGGTAGGTGGTTCTAGGTCCAATTGTATATTGAATGGGGCGAAAGGAAAGTCTTGAATGGCATTTATTTTTCAAGAAATGGTGTTCTGTTTTTAAAATTAACATTTCTTGGCAAAGAATCTTCATTATTTGTTTTGATCTTTATCTTTTGCAAGAATTTGTGCGGGCAAGCATCAAGTGTTATCAAAATGATCATCAACATAGTTCTTGTATCAAGTGTAAGAATTTAATAAGAATGCTGCTCTTGCTTTCTATAAAACTTACAAGAATAATAATTATAAGAATAATAATGGAAACAAAAAAGCTTAGTTTTTTTTTTTTCATTCTAGAAAACTAGTCCTGGTATAGTTAATTTTACCCCTTTTAATATAATATCTAATATAATTGCAAAATAGTATGAAATATAAGACCATGCACTGGTGACCACTGGCAGGAATGCAGCTATAATCTGGGAGGTCCAGATATGAAAGTAACTGAAAAAGAAAGCGCTGAGCCAATGAGCTGGTATTTCCATTAGCTGAAGGAGAGAACTGGGCACTGCATAGGGAAAAGGAATTCTGGTCAGCAGTTCTCTGGAGTATTGTAGATAGCTCCAGTCAGCTGTGCTTGGAGAGGTTAATTTAAACCCAAGCATCATGGAGCAGAGAAGCCAGTACAGTAGGAGATACCTCATTTGAGAGAAGTGTGGTTTGATTAGTCTATTAATGAAAATGCCAAGAGCTTATTATTCTTCTCAATAAACATAATTCAGGGCTAAATTCCAAAGAGAGAAAACAACTGAAAAGGGAAGGAGAGATAAAAGACAATGATAACAGAAGGACCATTGTGTATAAATAGGTACCAATAAGACTGTGATGGCAATTAAGCTTCTTATATTTCAGGTTGAAGCTCTGCAGTGTGTTTCACCAAGAGCAGAAAAGTCAGAAAGCCTAACCAGTTCTAAGATGGATTTTATTCAATTTAAGAATAGAATATTAGGTAACACAGCAATGTGTAATAGCATGATTCGACTTGAGGAGCCAGAGAGCCCTTCCAGACCTACCCTCTCATGAACTTCTGTTAACCTACCTCTAAGAAAGGAGACCAGGACAATCTTCTTACAAACTATTTTTATCACTTGAAAACCCCTTTTCTGAAGCCCTGACCTAGTATTAGTAGTAGACATCAGCAAGAAAAGAAAATTCCTGTGATCTCTGATATGTGAAATTGTTAAGCCTGACACAGTCTAGTTTGCATGGCACTAAAGCAAGGAACAAAATAGAACCCCATCTCCACCTGATCACTGGTGTTTGAGAGCCAGATAGCTGTGTCCCCAGGTAGAGCTTTGTGCACAAAAATAAAGAGAAGCAAGCAGTTAATGAGAGAGAAAGAGAGCTCTTATATAAGTGAAATAATCTCACATTTTAGATGCAGCAAAAGGTTTTTCCCTGCTATTCTTGAAATCCACCCAAAAGGTTTTTGTGCAAGCACTAAGAAATGAGTATATTGAGTCATCAGCTAAGAAAGCAGGTAAAAATCCTCTCTCATCACGCTGTGTCTGTTGGGGGCTTCTTCAACGATTAAGAAAGGAAAGGTAAAATGAAACATTTTTTTCTTTGCTCGACTCTCCAGAAGAAATATGAGAGCATCCCATGTAGATATGGGAAACAAATTTGGCATCTTTGCCAACATGCACTCTGTGGAAGTTTATAGCAGGTTGAAAATAAGTAAGTAGCCAACAGCGGGTGTTTTTTAAGGGATTAGAGGAGGTTGAACATTGTCAGAGATGATGTTTCAGTGGCAGTGAAAAATGCAGAGGGAGAAAGTAAATAACTGCTGCTGGCAAGAGAAAAAATTCCACGGGACGTTGAACCACATGATGAGAATTAAATGAGCTATAGCAGAATTCAAGGGGCTACTAAGCTGTAGTAACAAACACAGTAAAGTGGTCAAGCAATTAGATGAAGATGAAAACAGCTCAGGTAGGCACAGTGAAGGTTAAGTAAAGACCAAACCTAAATGGAGACTCCAGTGGAAAAGAGTTGGCTCCTTTAACAAAGAGAAGAAATGCACATTTGGGGAATCAGGTAGCATAGGAACCAACAAATGCAGTTCATGGAGTCACAATTGCATACTGGCTAGAAATGCAGTAGCATATTACTGCTGTTGCTTTCTGGATGGGTCTCACCCTTATTGTCTGATATTCCAAGGAGAATTTAAAGAAGAAAGTAAAAATGAGTAATTGATGGATTTTCTCTTGATGACTTTATTCATAATGGGTGGTCTTGGCTGAGGTGGGGGTCTTCTCAAGAGAGTTTTTCCCAGCAGACTTTTTGCTGAACAAATTCCCTTTAGATTTAAAAAAAAAAAAGGGGGAAAATGAAAAGGTGTTTATCTCCAGGGGTGTCTTTGAAGACCTTCCTTCTAGGACAGAAATAAGGTCCTCATACCCAAAGATCAGCCCTGTGACATCTTCATTCCTCTGACCTTGGGATGAAAAGGCACTGAAAAAAAGCAGATTGGCCTGTTCTGCATGGAGCTTACCTGCTGTTGTTAAATACCCAGGAATAACTAGGGCAGGCTTTCATTGCAAAAAGGAGCTGGAGGACATGTGAGAAGAGTGAATCGTGTCCTTTTATGTATTGAGAATTTTGGGATGATATCCCCACTTTTTGCTTTTCTGTATACTCAAGAAAGGATTCATCCTTTATGCCACTTCTATTTATAAATAAAGTTTACTTGCCTGAGTGCTAAGGAAAAAGAAAAGCAAGTGACTGGTCAGCCTGGATTTAAAGCAGGGTCTGTCACATCCAATACATATTACTATCAGCTTTAAGAGCATCATTTTGCAGAAGCCCCCAGTAGTTCTTTTCTATTGTAGAGTCTTTACTAGTATTTTGCAGCTCAAAATCTGAATAAAGTTATGCCTTGCAAGCAGCTCTGTGGTGTATTGCAGTAACAAGCAGAAAAAATCCATCATAATATTTCTTTAATGCCTTTGGTATCCTCCAGAAAACGTGTATGCTAAAATCTGTATGTAGCAAACACTTTCCCTCTACTTAAAAAATAGACATCAAAACAGTAAGATCTGTAAATGAATGCATCATGCTGGGAATCATACAGTAGGTTTTGTTCACCTTTATAATATGAGCCCCTCTGGCCATTGTTTCTCCTGTTAAATAGCATCATGTGCCATTGGCATGGGACTGCACCAAGAGAAAGGCAAACTTGGTGTGTATAAAGCAGCAGAAATTACCCCAGTGAAATCACTGGATAGAATAACCTCTTGTCAGTGCTAGTAATCTTGAAAGGAATATGAGTAGCTGAAGTTCTGACTAATATATATATATATATATATATATATATATACACACACACATATATTTAAGGCAAATAAAATAACCTTTGTGTCATGGTACATATTTTTGTATAGACGAGGTTTATGGCAGTTCCTCAGCTGCAGCAGATGATGCTGCAAGGGGACCAGACTGTGATATTCACTCTCAAATGCTCCTGCTTTACAATATATAAATGTCCCCTTGATTTAAACGGGACTGGCTGTTCTTTATGAAAAAGAGGGGCCAGCAGAAAATGTCCTGTTTTTTTAACCTTTAACTTCATATCTTACAAACAGTGGTGTGTGTATAAATCATATAATTAACTCTAGGTTGCGTAGCTGCAAAACTGAGGTGGCAGAATTGACTTATATTAAGTGTTGCCATGGTTTAATAAGCTCTGCTTTAGCACTGAGATGTTTTCATCAAAAAGAAATCTGATAAGGACAAGTATTCGGATTGTATGTTTGCATCCACAAATGAGGAAGAGGGGAGAAAGGAATGCTTTTTCTATTAAAAAACAAATATATTCTTTTATCTACTTAAAGTAAGTTGTAAAGCTGGAGTCTGTATCTGAAGGTTTTTTTTTTCAGAAGTTTTTAATTTAGTTTGTCTGTACAGGAAATAAGATGGAATCATATTTCTAGCTTGAAGAAAGTGTTGGAATACTTTCAAGAAGCAAAAGTAGCCAAATTTCTGTCAGGCCTATAAAGAGATTTTAATCACCAGCAGCAGAGCAGTCCTGGCTCCACGCCTATCTCTATTATCAGGCATAATTAGCTTTGTCATTTGCTCTTTGGGTCAGAGGTTCTGTCTTGCCTGGATCATTCAACACTATGAAAACTGAAGGGAAAGTGAATATGTTTCCGCTGATAATGGATGTGGAATTGGCAGCTGTTTGTTCTAACTCAGCGATAATTTCTTCTATCTTGTGTCTTTCCTCCTCTCCATTAAAGCTCCCACACTGACCCCTTGGGTGCTAGTTATAAATCTCTAGGATGGAGGTTCAGACCTGTTATCACATTCTTGCTGCTGCTGGAGGTGGCACTGGGATAGACCTGGCCTGAAACACAGGAATGTTGTACTGACCTCCTTGAAAAAAAGGCATCTTTGCTGCTGACTTCAATGGCTCTGGGAGCTTTCTTTTGTTTCAGCAAGACTATTTAAATGCATGAGGTGAGGTCTAGACCTGGTAGAAAGTATTACTGTGTAGGAGCAGTGTAAATTCATACAGCTAGTGGAGACTGTCTTGAGCAATCTTAATATACCACTCTACTCTCATCTCTTACATGATGAGTTCCTTTTCCCTACACCCTGCATACCAGATACCATGTATCTCTGCTTGTACCATGTGGTCCAGTTCCTCCAAATTCATTTATAGATCAGGGTTGTTATGGGGAATCCAAAGACTGTGAGATTTCAAGTTTTTTTTTTTTTAATCTCCTGATGCTCTTTAAAGACTGATTAACTGCAATAGAGGAATCTCACCTCTGAAAGCTCTATGTTATACCCGAAGAGAGCACTGTGTATATATATATATATATATATATTAATTGGAATTTTACTGGGGCTTTCAGAAAGGTCAGGGGTTTATTCTGTATCCAATACCCACCCGCTGTCTGTTTATACTTCAAGCTTCTGAAACATTTAAAGTGCAATGCACTCAGCAGTGATGGGTATTTCACTTTTCATAAGATGCCATTTCTATTAGCCTGCACATTAATAACTTGGGCTTTTGGTCATCTGAAGCCAATAGCACATGGCTTCAGGAAAGAACTGCAAAGAAGTAGTTCTGTGTTCCCTCAGGGGTGTCTGACCTCAGCCTCCTTCACCTGCCTCACACTGATACAGATGCTTTATGAGCGCCCATTTTGGCGAAGCACTAAGCACCTTTACCTCCCACTAACCATGTAAGTTCAAGCACTTACTGCTGTTTCAGCAGCTGCTCTCCAAAAGTAAAGGAGATATAGCTTCCCCAAATACGTAGCTAATGCTTCCTCCTTGCTAGGGGTTGCTAAGTAGCAGTTTTTGTCAACCTACTATCTGGTATCAAAACCTAAGAATATAAATCCTGTGATTTGCTAAGACACCCCATACAAGGAAATGGCTCTGATCCCTTCAACATACAGAAAACTAAAAAACTGTTATTGCTAGGGAAGAAGCGTTAACATTAGCATTTACAGTCTGGGGAGGAGAGGCTTTTTCCACTTATTTTCAGGAGAATAATTTAAGTATTGCATTAAAACAGTCTAGTCTACATGCAAATTTGATTTTTGACCTTTTGTGCTAATCAAAAGCCATGGTGCTAAAAAGCTGTGTACATTATTGCAGAAAGTATGGAGTAGAATTAACTAATATACCTTCAGTATGGTTGTAGCAGATTTGAAGGTTATTTCACATACTTCACTACATAGGGATCAGGATCTAAAGCACTAGAAATGTTTCAAGTGCAATTATTAACTCTTGATGGAGATCCTGGTGATATGTATAGTAAACTACAGGTATTAAATATAGCAGTTGTTTTGGTGGTTATGTGAAGTAGGGATATAATATAATAGGCCATAAAGATTTGAGAAAATTGCATGCAAAGTGATTTTAAATAAACTGGGTACATTGTCAAAAAATTAGGGGTACTTTTTAGAAGTATCTAAACCTCATTTGAACTCTGTTCCTAATGCAATTCACTGAGCATTTCTGGACACAGGAGGAGTATGTGCAGAATGAATTATCCACCAAAAAGCACACATCATTTACACATGCACAAGCTTCTGGGAATTTTATACTCACAGTTAATTTGGTGCTTCTTATAAAATCTATTACTGGCATGATCTTTTCCCCAGTGTAATCCCAGTATCTTTTTGTTTCTTCTTCGGTGAGAGGACAGAAAGGTGCTTTCCGGTCTAGGAAATGAAATCACAAAACCACTGTGTTTACCTATATACATTTTCCACAGAGGATCTAGCAGGAAGATGAGGAAACTGAAGGAAGAGAGAGGAGTATGGTGAGAGATATTTGGAAAGTTGGGGCTGCCAGCACAGAGAAATGGGTTCTGAGAAACCCCCACCCTCCCTCATTTAGCAAGGTCTCCCCCGAGCTTTTCCAGCTATTGAGCAGGTTGGCGCACCTGAAAAGATTGGCAGTTTTTTGTTTGACCACCTTTCCAAGATTTTTCCAATATGTTTGTTTCTGAAACCCAGAGTCAGCGAGTACTTCTGGGGAGGCTCAGACAACCACTCAGATGTCTGTGGCAAGATGTGAAGTCCATGCGGATCTGGAATAGGAAATGAAAATAATTTCCACAGCCACATTTCTTTTCAGTTGTAACAGAAGTCACTTTTTTTTTCTTTTTCATTCCCCCCCCCCCCCCCCCCCCCCCCGGAAAAGAAAGGACGTCTAAGAAAGAGTGAAATGTAGTCCCAAAAGCTTGCTATAACACCATAACAAAGGTGACTAAGCTAGCCCATCCAGCTATAACTGGGTTTTGAAATTCCAGATTTTGCAAACTTTTGCATCAACAGCTTAAATTTTGCTGATGCATAAGATAAAACTTGTCTTTTAAATTTATGTATTTTTCAATGCTGATAATCCAAAGCATTAATAACTCACCGCTTCAGTAACATAACATAGTGATCTTTTTACCACAAAGAAGCTGTTTTGTTATTCCCTAAATTTTTGAGGTTTTATTTCCTACAGATTTGTGCTTTAACCGTCACCACCACTGTAATCCCAGGCTTCCTGCATGTCCTTTCTGATCCACCCAGCTGGAATGTAACAGCATGTGCTGTGGCTTGTCCAGAGTTTGTGACTGCTGCTGCCAAACCGCCTGTGTATTAGCTGAGTGTATATGCCCTGACCTCAACAAGGACAGATGCTCAGACCAATTGTTTAAACCACCTCTGCTTAGGGAACCAGACCAGTCCTTTCCTCCCCCCTCTTGCCCTGCAAAAAATAAACCTAGATTGAATGTCAGTGTCACTTTTCACAAAGCAGTGCTCTGTTTTCAGTGAGCTCTGCTTTTAAGATGCCAGGCTGCGTGGTCAGAGTGACAAATGGAGAGCCCCACTCAGAGCTCTCTGAACTTACCCCTATATAAATCAAAGTGAGTGGACCTGCTATTTCCCTTGCAGCATATTCTGCTTTTAATGGATTCTCAATTTTGCAACAAACTGCATTGTATACTTGGATTTAAATGTGTGTCTGCTCCTTTTCCTTGGCAATATGGAAAACTTTGAAATCAATTCAGTCCTTACACTCTAGCAGAACTTGGACTAAAATTGGACAGATAATTGTTACAGAATAGGAAGGTTATTTAAAATAACATGTTTGTGAGAAGTCTGGTATTTCACACCCACTGTTAAAATGGGGTTTAGCTCATATTTCTAATTTCAGCTTTTTGAGATACAGACCTGCAGGTTGAATGCTCAGTGGTACCACACCGACAATGAGCTAAACTTGTTGCTTTGTGATGTTTGTTTTTGGTGGGCAGTGTGATTTTAGGTCAGATCTGAATAGACAAGTTGAGTAACCCTTCTGCTTTGGTGGACCTCACCTAACATTGTTGTGGGTTGTCTCAGCATCATCTCAGAAAAGCAGCTGTGTCTGCTGTGTTTATGGGACAGAAAGGAGGGAGTTTGGGAGAGGTCCCGTCTGTGTGAGACATCTCACACCACTGCACTTTCAAAACCCTGATACCCATATTGTTTTTTCTTGGCATTCTATCCCACTTAACTCCTAGAAACTTCAGAACCTGCAGTCAGAGAAACTTACATAGAATTGAAGCAATTCTTTTAACAGATAGATTTTTGTAAACAAACGTATTTGAAGGCAGATCTGGCTCTATTCAATCTATTTTATAATTGACTGTATGTTATAATTATAAAGTACTATAGGACTGAGATCTTTTACACTTTCCCCCTTTTTTTAACTTCTTCCTTTTCCTTACTGGGAGGAGTGAGAAAATGGCTGATGACACTTTTAGAGTCATTCAATGATTTATGAACACAAACTGAGTTTCAGCGCAGCACTTGCACACCTTTTCTGCTCATGTGCTCTTGGAAGTCTCACTCTTTACTTGAGTATGCTCAAGTAAATTGAGGGGGTTATGTGAAATACGAATTTATCTTTTTTAAAATCAGGTTCAGGTAGTTTTATTTTATGCTCTTTTTAATGCCAATACTTTTGTCCCAGGAAATTCTCCACAAAATCATATTAGAAAGTAAACAGTAGACAGGGATTCTACAACCACCATGATAGGTAAGTCCTCATTTTCCCCCTTTGAACAACCCCAAAGCTACTGCCAGAAATCCAGTGCATGGGTGGTTTGCAGCTTGCAAGACACAATCTAGCTTTACATTGGTTTCCTTAAAGCAAAACAAAAATGAATGAGTTTACTTGTGTTCAATATTTGCAGAGTTTCGTGGTAAACATTTGGTTTCCTAATTCCTATTTATGTTTTACAAATAGGTTTTCTTTTCCTCCCCAAAGATGCAATGTGTGTCCTTTTGGAAGCCTTATTTATCTGCTGAGTGCTGGGGCTCAGCAGTGCTGCAAGGATGAAGCTGTCTGACCTGGGTCTAACTCTTGCAGGGAGCAGGCAGCACCTCAGCCCTTTGGGTGACCCTGCTGGAAGTGGCAGTTAGAGGTGAGCTACACATTCAGTTTGTGTGACGAAGATAGAGGATTCCCAGAATTTCACCTGAGACATTTACTTTTCCCTTTATGTTTCTAAATCAAACTCAAGGTCAAACATTATCAGGGTCATCTATCCTCCAAGTCACCACATTAATGGTAGTAAGAAATGCCTTTTATCCCCCTGCCTCTCTTTTGCCAAAATGTCATGCCTGTTCCTCCTGAAATAAGGCTGTGGTCACCAGAATTTAAGCATCTGTTTACTCCAGGAGATGCTATTTGAGTTCACTCTGCCAGGAGATGACAAAGGGCTCTGCAAAGGCCTTGTTCACTCTGATTCCACTTGTCTTCAACAGGCTAAAGGAAACCTGGCTATCTATTCCCATTCCTACAGCTGAGATGCTCTTAAAAGTGTCAGTCAGTCTATTAGTGCTTACAGGGAGGATACTTTTGGAAAGTGAAGCCCTTGCTGCAGGGACAACCATTGGTGAGAGATGGAAACCCACAGAGATGAGAATGAGCTTGGGTCTCACTGTCACTGCAATGCACTGCAAATCTACGTTTGAACAAAATATTAGTTACAATAATGAAATTCAACAATTCAAACATGGGGCTTCATGGATAAAAATCATCTTTATGGGATTTGCAGTGTAAAGCCTGTACTTGGCCTAAGTACTCATTTGATTACCTAAATCATGTGCAGTCATAAAGCAAATTTTAGATATTTATTTCCCCTCTCCCTCCCCTCCCCATCTCCCCCCTGCCTCGAAGTGTAGAAATGTCTGGAGCTCAATCTCCAGACTCTCTCAAAATCTTTTTAAGTAAGTCAGCCACTCAAGCAACAGTATACAGAGCTTAAGGACATGTGAAATCTGCTGTTACCTGTATATATGTGCTCCACATAATCAGGGTGCTTTTTAGCAAACCTGGTCTTTAACTCGTTTCGTTCATCAGCCTTGATTTCTGTCCCAAGTGGTGTGTACATAACTGAAAAAGATGCTTCTCTAGTGATGGCTTCTTCAATCATAGCCTAAAACAGGCAGAAAAAAAAATATATTACATGTCTGTTCATGGCTAGTTAGAAAAACTTTCAGAGATTATATTTTCCCTTTAATAATTGCACAGTCATGCAAAGATAACACATTTTGGTCTTGAATATTAATTAGATGAGAATTTAAATTAGTTCCAGAAAACACTTGTCTATCTATACTCAGAAAATCCATTTAATGGAGAAAGAACATTTATAAACAGTTTTCAGTGCAGCAAGTCTATGTCTTCAATGAAGAGAAAAGTATTAGATAAATTATCTTTTAGAGGAAAAGAAAAAGTGATTCCATGCCCTCTGAAGGTCACATCTTTCATCTGAGGGTTTTATTCAGTCCTTGGGAGTTGGTTAAACAATACTAAGCATTCATATTACCCCTTGGGTTGGCATGAATTCGACACTCCGCCTATACGGAATATTAGTCTTAAAATATTGCGTTTAAACACCATTTGCATTGAGTAAAATTCACTTCTGTGCAGAGGGCAACATGAAGCTTATGAACCTTGTCATCCCTTAAAAATGACTCAGATGATGCATTGTGCTGGTCTCATGCAGAGGTGGATTTCACCCTTAGTGGATTTCACACTTAGTGGACTCCAATGAACTGGTGCTGGAACTGCCAGCAGCTACCAGCCTGGAAACAGTCTTGCTCAGTATTCTTATTGATCAGCGTAAGGGAGATTGAACTGCAGCTTCTCCTGGGTTGGGTTTGGCTAAGACCACATTCAGTGCTGCTTCAGGTGCATCTGCTGCTAAAAAAGATTTTGTCTCCTTGACATGGGCAGTCCTTTCTGGAAACTGGGAGAACTGCAAGGCTTCATTAAGGTGTCTCAGCGATAGGATAAACATGGTTAATAGTGACAATACTAACGAAGTTAATAGACATGGTCAGAGAAGTAAGAGAGTAAAAGATACATTTTTTTTAACAGGATGTATGAATCTCCAAGATCACTTTATACACTGAAGGTATCATTATGGGACTAGTTTGGTATTTTATTGACAAGTCCTCCCTTTTATTCTCCAGTCTATCCTCCACCTTATAAAAATATTTAAGAAACAGTGTGCCTCCGTGAGTCATATGTTTAGCTGATGACTGTTCCCACCAACCCAGAATGGAAGGCAGAGAGTGCCAGTTAGTTAAATACCTGTGTCCTCTCTTTAATAGCTTCAGACAACAGGTCCTCTAATACAGCCATATGATATTTCCATTCTGTTTATTTGTATGTGATATGTAGAAATTCTATAGAATTGTTTTAAGCAGATATTGGGATAAGCTGTCATACATGCGTCTGGAGTACTCTGTCTTACACTGAATACTCTACCTGGATATCAAGGGTGTCACTGGGGATTTGTTTATATTTTTAGATTACAGTATTTAGTCAGCCCATTCTCCTGCATTTACTGGAATGCAAGCAGTCTGGAGTGGCTCGCGTATAGCCCTAGAACATTAAAAAGCTTCAGATGTGTGCAAAAGTATCATGGCCACCTGGGGCAGTAATAGCTTTCCCTCCCAGTGAGAAGGAGTTGCAATTTCCTATGGGCACAGCCGTGTTATCCACGGTTAATGCCACAGATCTGGAGATATCAGACCAGAAAATAGCAAGTGTGTCCTCCTGCCAAGAGCTTGGAGGTCCATGAATGGATCCTGTGCCCATTCCTCCCAGCGGGAATACTTACTAGTCTGCACTGATTTATAGGAAAGTGGTTTTAGGATTTTGTATTTCTATGGACTTTAAGTATCTTGTCATCCAGGGCCCTTAGAGGATCAGTAGCAAAGCAGTAGTACCAATCTAGCTTTCCAAGGTACATTTTTTAAAAAAAGAGAGGCCTACTTGTTCAAGTTTTACCGAATTTCATATGTAAATATAGGCACAGAATTAGGTCAGCTTTATTCTGTGTGAGATATTGGGCATTCTGCTTATTTTCTATAGATTGGCAGCCATTTCCTAATCTGGACCAGACAAGCTCTATATTCTGCCTGAAAAGTTCTCTTTTGGCTTTATCATCCCCAAGAACAGTTCAAAGTCATGGCTATAATATCTCTGCATTGCCATGTACCCATGGCTGTTCTGCACAGCAGAGGGCAATAACGGTAAAATGTCAGCCAACGGGGAAAAGAATAGATCTGTAGTTTCTGGTCAATACTGCTACTGAAGGTATTATTATTACCCAAGAGCATTTTTTTTCCCCAAGCTACTGACCCTGGACATAGACGCTATTTGTTTTATTATCCTCTTGGATTTTTACGGGGTAAAGTCTTTCAGGATATAAAACTTAAGCCCATAAAAACTTTGGAGGAGAAAACTTTATACGATGAAATCCCTAAGGATTTTTCTGCTTAAGCCTTTATGCACTGAAGTTCATATGTGTGGATGGATATCTGGCAAAGTGTCCAGGAAACAGGAATACCTACAGAATATCATCTGTCATGCTGTACACCATGCATCAGGATATAGTCACAGTGTCGAGAGGATTGCAAGGGCTCTCACAGACTTTCAAGAGAGTTTCTGCAGAGAGGACAGGACAAACGTGGGTTTTTTTTAATTCCCCATTTGCACATGCTTTGGTTTATTTTCATTTGAAGGGTCCTTTCTGCAGCATCCTCCCAGATGCACCAGGGAGGATGCTGCTGTTCTGGCCTTGGAGTGGAAGAAGCATCAGGCTGTTTCATGAGTATGGGGGTAGCTGCTAAACTGATAAAGGTGATAAAGAAAGATGATAGTTTTTTGTCATATCCTGCAAGTGAGCTCTGCAATGTTAACTCATCTCATCACATGATGCTACATTCCAGCCTTCAATTCCAGGAGAGTTAGAAAAACTGAAATCCATGAGATGACCTTTAACTATAAGAAAGAGGTCCTCTAGCAATGTACAGTAATGTAAGGGTTATGACTGACATGAGTTCATACTGAATTTGGTGGTTTATCTTAGCAGTGGACAAAATCTATTGCTCCAGCAAAGATGTAAAAGTAGCCCAAGAAGAAGCTGTAATCTGATGAAAAGGAAGATTTCTTTTTGTAGTTATGGGACTGACTCATACTTTGCTATGTCAGGAGGTTTATATCCCTGTTTTGGAAGTGTGGGGTATCAGAGAAAGTCTTCAGAGAAACCATCTGGAGACAAAGTATCTCAAGGAGTATTTATGTTGTCAGCACTTTTATTAAAATACCAACTAATTCCCACATGAAACACAAGCATTCACAAGGTTTGAGGGATGTACATTGCTATCATGACAATTAAAAAGCCAAAAGACATTCTTAAACAAAAAATTTGTTTTGATCAAGTGTTTAAACATATATTTGACCCAACAACACATACACTTCTGAGCACCTTGCCCCTGCAATATCCTTACATTCTATCATATGTAGTAATGTTACATTTCACAGACCTTTTAATAAAACACAAACTTTAGCCTGAACAACCTTATACTGTCCCTTCACCACCCACTAAAATCCTGTTAAGAGCTCATAAAATGAATAGGTAGATGCACAAGAAACAAAGTTTTCCCATGTGAACTTCTGATGGCAAATGATATAACTACTTCAATATTTTTATGAAGCTCTTGCCATTTTGCAGGCTTAGAGAAGACATAGAAGAAATATGGCACTGTAGCAAAAAATTCTTCATAACAGTGACAGTAGCTTTCCCTGCTACAGTCCTTACCCTTAGTCCTTTTTAATTACAGAAAGGTTTAATTTGGAAAATCCAATTTTCTTGACATCTAGAATTAGCCAAAAATTTAGATGTCTTTCTAGTGCCTTATCTTGCAGCTGCAGTGCACACTCAGCCACTGTCTCATTTACAGTACAGCAGGAATTGATGCTTTTACAGATGATTTTTATTAATGCAATGATATGAGTCAGGGTAAAGCCATTAGCCTCTTCTATGAATGGCTTCCACTCTTAGGCTGGTAGCTAGAATTGTGGGTGCACAGTGGTGCAGCCTATGTGCTTTTCTCTATATCTTTTCCAACTATAAAGAAGTATCTGGCAGCTCTGCCACTAAGTCTGTTTCTGTTGCGATACGAATATCTTCTCACCAGCGTGATCTTCTTACATCATTTTTATTATTATTTTTTTTTTTTTCTGGAGGAAAAATAAGTAGGCAGAATGCGAGAGCATATCTTTTGCTCAGTATGTTTGTGGTATGAATAAATAATGTATTATACAATAGATGAGAACTTCCTGCTTATCTGCCATGTAATGCCTCCCCATTAATGTAGGTCACATCAAATACCAGCTTATTTAGGTTCTTAAGTTATTAACTTATTTAAGTCTCTGTGAGTTATTTTGTATGCAGTGTATTTTGAAATCGGATTTTCAGAGCACCACAGTGATAGATCTGTGCATTCTGCTGACTTCTGAAAGGCAGAAGTATTGCAAATGGGTTACCTTAGGCTTCAAGACCTGTCTGATACCCTATTAAGAATCTCTTTATGTTTTGGGAGAAAAGAAATCCATTCTTTACAACTTTCCAAAGAGATTGCTATTCATTAGAGAAACCTGCCAAAATACACAGTGTGGAAAAAGCTGGAGGCTGCTTCTGAAACTCCCTGTCTGTAATGCTGGCTGGTGGGAAAGCAGGGACTGAGCACAAATGTGGAAACGCAATTCTAGTTCAGGGAAGCTCTCTACCCACAAGCCCTAGTCTCACAAACTCATGTGCATGGAGAATGCCATGAGAGTCCTCAACTCTTGCATCACTTGCTGCAAACTGAAAATATTACCCTTTCATCTCAGCGCAGGGGTAAATGTGAAAGATTTCAGTGTTTCTTTGCTACGGAGGAGCAACTCTGAGACCAATGAAACAGAGGCTATATTTACATTGCAAAGGTGATCCAGAGCATTGGCAAGGTGAGTCCCTGTTACTACTCAGATTACAGTTTGCTGCCATCCCAGGCAGGAGCTCTAGCTTCAAGACAGAGGGCAGGCATAAATCTGCAATGGGGCAATGTGATAGGGACTTTTTATAAGAGCAAGTAGTGATAGAACAAGAGGCGATAGGTTTAAACTGGAAGAGAGTAGATTTAGGTTAGATATCAGGAAGAAATTCTTTACTGTGAAACTGGTGAGGCACTGGCACAGTTTGCACAGAGAAGCTGTGGCTGTCCTGTCTATGCCAGTGTTCAAGGCCAGGTTGAGCGGGGCTTGGAGGGAATGGGGCACCAATTTGGAACCTCAAAACTGTTCTATGTTTCTATGATCAAAGAACTGGACCTGTGAACAGGCTAATTATCCTCTAAGTGAAGCTATTGGCAAAAACCATGGCTTTTAACCAGTTTTGTTAATATTACCCCTCTCTTAAGAGAGGTTTTGTGGTGAGAAATGCCCTAATCCCAAAACAAAATTTACTGGACTGCTCTGAGCAGCAGGAGTGACCTTCCAGTGCTAGGAGAAGCCTTTTGCCATCACAAATCCTCAGTAGGTGTTGTGCCAGCTCCACATGGCTCCCACTATGTCAGCAGTGGTTCATAGTGTAAATGGCAGGGTTTTTTTTCTTGTGTGAAAGGGGTTTATAAACTGAATAGCTTTGGTAACCTGGGCTCAGAGGGACATCCTAACTTAGACAGGCAGAGCTAAAGGTTGAACATCGCTTGAGTGCTTTATGTGAATGTAGTTGGAACCCACTGGACAACAGCTGGATGCTGCATCCGTTGATGCAGGCAAGTGCTTAAGAGGGACTGATTGAGCCTGGCAATGAAATACCCCTGGCAGAAAGGTGGGATACTTGTTGTAGGGGGTTTCAGGGCTTTTAGCCCCAAAAGAGAAAAAAAAGGAAAAAAACAAAAAAATAGAAAAGGCAACTAAAATGCAGAAAGTAACTGAAGGAGATGTCATTCCTTCCTAGAACTGAGCTCAACATATTTTGGAAACTTGACTTAAATGTGAAAAGATGAATCAGACAGCCAGAGATGGTGACTGATGGGGTTAGTCTGTAAAGTGGACAGCACTGTTCAAAGGGGCAGTGAAAAATCATGCCCAAGTCATTGCAAGAGCATGCTACTTTATGTGGCTGAATAGCTGCTAATTTAGTAGAAGACAAATTGACTGTATCTAGTGTTGTTTCTGAAAAGTGGCTTTATCTATTTTTGTGTGATGTCCTTTTCAGTTCTTCAAGAGCAGATGTGCAGATGGAAAGCCACATAACCAGCAATGATCCTGAGAACACAAACTTCTGCCTGTAGCTTCATCCCCCCAGAGAAAAGAGATAGTATACAAAAATGGAAGAGGATAATAAATGTGTAACTTCTTAAGGACCTTTAAAACTTGAAGGAACAATAAGGCCTCAGAACAGCACAAAATGGTTGGTTTTCTGCACTGATTTCTCAGGCTTTTGTAAATCTTAAAGCCCTGCTTTGCAACCCAGCAAAAGCCAGAATGAATTGAAAATTCTACTTGTGATATATGTACATTACTTTTGAGCTACCCTGTGGGTTTTTTAAATGATCTGGAGCTTTGCTGGCCAGGTTGTTCCTGTTGAGCATCTTTGAGACATCATTTATGGCCCTCTGTTAACAGTTAAAACCCTAATAGGGTTTCATAGTGGGATTTCAACAGCTACCAACTACAGTAAGGTATGTGTTGCCTATTACATTCGGCTAGTATTAAATCCCTCTTTCCTGCAATTAGAGGCAATTAGAGACAATTAACCCAGCTGTTTTAATACTTGTGACATTTAAACTAATAATTTTTCTTACCATGTAAATATAAGTATGATTCAAGCAACGGTTATTCTACCATGTATGATGTAGTACCAGAAAAACAGAAGTAGGTA
Organism: Pezoporus occidentalis; assembly: GCF_034315485.1. Lineage (NCBI taxonomy): Eukaryota > Metazoa > Chordata > Aves > Psittaciformes > Psittacidae > Pezoporus > Pezoporus occidentalis. Next base: position 9,851,815 of record NW_026916158.1, read on the forward strand.
GAAAATATGTAGAGGTAGATATTATTAAAGAAGAAAGAATACAAGAAAAATGTTAAATTCCTTGCTTTTGTACATGTGGAATTGTTTTTGGAATGGAAATATAAGCAATAACAACAGCAATAAAAAGCTCCCAAATCAGTATCAACATGATAGAAACTCTCTGTTATGTTATTTTATTTGCCTTTTCAATTACTCCATATTTTTTATTTGAGAACAGAATGAAGCTGATTTTTTGCAGCCGAGTGCTATGTCTTAAAAATAGTATATTCTGAAGCCAGAATGGTCTGAATCCCTGAAATGGCATATGTAGGAAGAGGCCCATTCTGCCCTGAAAAAGTGTTAATAATTTTAATCTTAGCAAGTTGCTTCACCCATGATGCACTGAGAACATAGGAAAACCATGAACTGGTCAGAAGCTGCACTGAGATCATCTGGATACCAATGCAATGTCTTAAGAACACTGATCGTATGGGCCAAAATAACATTTCTTTTTTATAATTCTAATGAGCAGGATGAGGAAAATCATTATATCCCAATTTTCCACCAGAAAATGTAAAGCTTAGTGTTTCAAGGCAAGTGTTGTCCTTCAAAATGGCCATAGATACAGAAGAGGGAGGATACCTATTGTTTTTTTATGGAGAGAGGTAAGAGAAATGTCACCTCTTTTTCTCACATAAGAAAATTCAAAATTAATTCTTAAAGCAGCAACAAGCTCCCCAGACCTCTGAGATAATATAGGCTTACAGGTATTAGACACTTCTGCCTGTATACACAAGAGTCATTGACCTCAATGGGATTTCCCCCAGATTTAATTAAAGAAGGGACTTTTCTGCAGTGAAGTGTGGCACAGCAAGATCTGCTAAAATAGCCCTGAGAATTAATGAGAAATATATTTTCTCAGTGCTATGATGCCCAGGCTGCCCAGAGAGGCTGCCTGTCAGCTCCTATCAGTCATTCCCTTAGGAGGATCTCAAAACATCCCTGCTGTTGCCAGCTTGGAAACCTCACGCTCTGTAGCAGGACACGGGTCAAGTGTGAGCACGCAGGACTGCTGACAGGTCTTGTCACCTGCTGAGACTGCAGAGGAGGTTTTGGCTACCAATAGCTTTTTCCTTTTAAGTTTCTTGATTTGGCTTGTCACTCCACAAGGTGTGAGATAAAGCTGAGTTCTAAAGGAGCTGACAGCATTCATTGCTGCACTGTAGGTGTTCAGTCACCTTGCAGGGTTGGCTTATCATTTGGTTTATTGTGTGATGTGTGTATTTCTCTGTGCTTGCAGCAGCAAAGATTTTTGAAATGGAAGCACCTGATGTTCACAACAGCATCAAGACAGCAAAACAAATGTCTGAATACCCAAACCTTCATGTCAGCCAATGCATGTGTTGCTGGAAGCTTTCTCTGTGACACTGAGTTTAGCTGACAGAAATGTTCTCAAACACAAAAGTTTGTGAGCTCCATGTGCAGCAGTCACAGAGCCAGTATTTTCTATGTGCAAGGAGCAGCTCTGTGATGGCTGCAACCTTGGCCAAAATGGTGGGGTTGAACAGGAACTAAAGCTAAAAGGTCTCCATTTGAGCTGTAGCAAATACACATTGGCTACATTATGGAACTAAGTCTTTTAGTACAGGTGGTTATGGAAGCCTACAGATATGAACCTACAAGCTTTGAAATGCCTACCTGGGGTTCTGTTAGTTTCTGCACTAAGTGTGCATTGCTGGTGCAATGGCACTTAGTAGAAGAGTTAGGCTACATGGGATTGACTTTGGTTGGAAGTGTATAGCAGATGCTAGAGCTGAACCTTTAATATAAAATAGGCCACATGGTTTTAACAATCGAATAATAAGAGCAATTAAATCTGTAGTAGTGAGTTAAGTCTAAGATGTTTATAAATTCGATAATAAAGGCACTTTGCACTAAGATGTTAGTGCCAGATACTGGTGAAGTCAAGCTGTGACTTTCCAGATTTTTGCAAAGTTCAAGTTTGAGAACATTGGTAATTTTTGATATTGTGGTATCTCTGTGATGTATTTTTACTCATGGAATAAACCATTCAGCTTATATTACAGTTTTTAGCCATTGGAAATAATGGCTAAAAGAAAGAGGGCTTACAAAAGTGTCAGTAAAACTGTACAGTTCGGAGAAGGACTTTTTCTATGGGATGAAATATCTCAAGCCTATTGTTTGCTTTAATATTACCAACCAAGAAATTACATTGCTGACAATAAATGCTAGGGACTTGACTTCACTACTGTAAAAAGTAAGTAAGTTTAAACTTTGTCTTGCTGCTACTGCTTTGAAGGTATCAACCATAATACATTTAATAACTTTCACATTATTATTTATTGTGATGAATTCTATTTAAATCACCAATTTTTAACCTAACAGCCAATACACACATCATCCAGACCATATTCTCTAGTGGATTTGAAAAAAAAAGCCCATACATTTGATCATATATTAACTTAGAATGTATATTTTCAATCCATGGAATAAAATATTTAAACAGAAAAAAAGGCCCAACTTACAGAATAATATTATCCAATGCAAATTACTTTTTCACTTCTCATCAGTATTATACCTTTATCTCAGACTGGAATGGAAGGTGGGTATTAATATTCAAAACCAAAGCAGGGCATTAGATATTACAGATCACTGTACAGAAGATCCAGAAATAGATGATTTACTTTAAAGGGGATAATCAAAGAAAGCTAATCAAAAAGCTAATCAAAAAGAATATTTAAAGTTGCCTTGATCATGATCCATAGGTGCATGTACAGGGAGAAGATTACAAGTACTAAAGGTTCTTTAAGCTTTCAGACAAGAATGCTTAATATAAATTGTTGGAAGTTTGGACTGGACGTGTAAGATCCCGGTTTGTAAACTGAGAAAGAAACAGAGGACAATAATGAAACAAACCGTTTATGAGATGGGCTATGTTAAATAGTCCATTATTAAACTGTTTAAATGGAGATTAGGTAACTTTCTCAAAACCAGACTCTGCTTTCTTCTTTTGGCAACAATGTAGGAAGGTAAGGGTGCAATTTTGTGGTGTTTTCATGCAGGAAGTCAGGTAATTAATTCATCAATATGAGTCCATCTGGCCTTAAAAATCTGGCAGTCCGAACCTTTCAGTTTGCATGAGAGGAGGTATACAGTTACATGGAACAGATTACTGCTGCTGAAGAAGAAATATGCAAAAGTTAATAATGAGTAGGAGAGCAACGGAAGGATGTTTTATAAAGAACTGTGAAGAAAGAGGACTTCTAGCAGTAGATGTCAAGGATAGAAGAAGTTCAAAAGGAAGTATCAAACTAAAATCAGGAGAGGAAAACCAAAGGAGATACAAGATAAAGATGGCTCTGAGCATGAGGAACAGATCAGGAGAGAAAAAGCAGTGATTTAGAAGTAGGATAAATAATAAGGAGCTTTGCAGATGTGAATTAAAGGCCTGATTTTTTTGCAGTAAAGATGTCAGCTGCAGGATTCGAGTGGTCTTACAATGTTTTGAAGCCATGAAAAAAGTAGAAGGCAGGCTGTGAGGAGGAAAAGCCTTTTCCAGAAGTTAAAAGAATCATGAAAAGAAGAAACAAAAGTAGTCAATGACACACCAGAAGATTATATACATGACCCATTGATCAAAGCAAAAAGTGACATATCTAATCTAAAAATCATTTTTCAGAAAAGTAAAAAAGAAACCATCCTGTTCACTGTCTAGTCCCTTCTTCCTCAGAAAATTTTGCTCATGGTTGTGAGCCAATACTAGCGAGCTCTGGGGCAGAGGAGTAGTTAGCAAGAAAAGCGTGCATCAATAGCTGTTGCTTTGGTTACAAAGGCACATGAGCATGTATAGTTGTGACAAGCTATTTTCAGCTTTACACCATGAAATAGAGAGAATATTTATAAAAAAGATTATGTTACTTCTGCTTGGTCTCTCTGTGGTGGAAAGTCCCAGTGCAGTGTCACATGCTACACCATCCTGCATAATTGTTGCTGTGTGCTCTAATGACATTGAAGTCACCCCTGATGTTGAGTGCACAGAACTCATCAGCTTGGGAAAGAAAAAGTTGCTACTGGTGCTGGGGATATATCTTCATGCAGCATTTCTTAAGTGCTAGCTATTAACTTGAGTGGGAGCGGTACTGGGCACCCAGCTGCCTCCACTGCGTGTGTGTCAGCATATAGATACCGCTGACTCCTTAGTTGAGCCCACGCTAAGGCATACGCACAAAAGGCACAAAATTGCAGAGCAATCTCAGTCTCCCAGTGAAAATCAAGCACGGAGGGGGATCAAAGAAATGGTTAGATCTCTGCTGACATTTCAAAGCTTCTGCAGAGAAAGATGACAGCAACTTAGGTTCAGGAGAAAGGCAGAGAAGGAGAGGGAATGGGGCACAAACAGCATGGTGGAGCCTCTAGGTACTATGGAGTGGAGCAGAGATGAACCAGAGTTGTACCACTGCCAAAATCCTTTGGCCCTTGCTATCTAGGAATATGATAGGAATGGCTGGATGCAATTCAGTAGCTCCACTTCAGTTCTGGTTTGTTCCCATCTCAGCCCAGCCACAGCTTCTGGTTTAGACTCTATGGGGAGACACTGTGATAAATCTTGTCCTTCATGCCACTTTGTGGGCCCTGTTACCTAGCAGAAGAGTCTGAACCCCTGGAGGAGAGGACAGCTATGACAGCTCCTCCTTTAAAGGTTTATTCTTTGAAGCTTCATGTCCATGACATCAAGAAGGGAAGTCAATGGATATGAGTGTTAAGAGAAAAAAAAAGACATTCCATTTGAAGAAATGACCCCTTCATGAAACTTATTTGTGAACTCAAGATTTTAAATGAGTCTGACCCAGTGGGAAAAAAAAATCAAACTGTTCTGTACAGAAGAAATTCTCTGCTGGAAAGCAAATAAGAAAGTTCACAGGCACTGCAAACAGTAGCCCAGTGGGTAATTCTCTGAATGAGATGCACTTTGCACTCACAGCAGTACTGAAATTCAGCAGGCTCCCAGAACTGAGATTTATTCAATTTCACCAATAAGAATGCAACTAAGAATAGTTTTATAAAGGAAGAATTTACTGTGGAAGTGAAGATAAAATACCAGATTCTGATCTTTATTACCCTGGCTCATGTCAGACATATTTTGCACCACTTCACATAAAGTACAGATGTCACAGATGCTCTCACAGAATAAACCCACAAATGGGATCAGAATCAGACTGAAATTTTATCACTAGGGACATATATTGTTCCTAGTATCATTAAATCCCTTGTATGGACAAGAAGGACCTGAGGGCAAGGTCCACTCTTGGAGACAGAAGGGATTTCCACCACTTGGAGCTCAAACACTGCTCTCCCTCTGAAATGCACCTTGTTCACACCGAAATTAGGGGGGTGAAGGCTGGAGCACCAGTGGCAGTGGTAAGTTCTTGCAGCAATAAGTGTCTCCCAGCAAAGGATCTAGCATCCATTAACCTCCAGGTTTGTAGGAGAGCTCTCCTCAGTGCAGAAGGGAGTACCCTTAAACTTAAATTTGTGCTGATGGGGCTGAACAGCCATCTCAAATAGCTCCAGAGACAAATTTCATTGAAGTCAATAGTCTACTCCCCACGTAAGTAATTTTTGTGGACTGGGGTCTTACCTAACCATCCTTCACAGAGCACTTTAGGTTTCTCTGAGACCATTTGTTAAAGTCATTTTTAACTCCCCTTCCAGTTGAAGAGTTTGGAAAGGTGTCAGAAGATTAGTATCATGCAAATTGCAAAAGAAAAGTGTCACTATGGTAGGAAGACTTCACAAAAAATAGCTTAGGGATCTATACAGTATCCAGAATTAAATTTTATAGCAGTCCATAAAATTGAAGTATGAGCCAAGGGTTAACAACCTTGAATTTTGCCCTTAAAATTAGTCCAAGAAGATCTACTTCATTATAAATACTGTAGTACTATATAGTGTCCTGTTGATTGATATGGCCAGGAGCTACCTTTGTCGGCAGTCTTTTAAGCAGTAATCCTTCATTTTGGTCTTAATAGTAAGATAGGCACCTCCTTCCTCATTGGGCTATCAGTTTTTACCTGCCAATACAGTTTGATGAGCTTGCTTATATGCTGCTCAGTGCCTCCTGTCAGCCAGTATATATAGTCAGCGATCATGGCGCTCCTGATGACAAAAGGAGAATAAATGAGTGTACAGGGAAGGAAGGATGTATACAGCAATATTTAAAGGAGGTAATTCTTAAAGAGTGTAACACAAGGTTTGTATCAAAAGATTATACATAACTTTCAGTCTTTGTGCAACTTCAGTAAGATAAGCATTAGTAAACATTTTTCAACTAGCTAAACTATCTGCAAGCAAACATCCCTACATTTTCTTTTAATAGCTTTTCCATATTTTACTCTGAGCAAATATTTAATGACTGCTATACAATATTCTAGTCTGTTTTTTTTTTTCTTTATAGTATTTGTGGAGGATGTATGTTATGTGCAAGTACATTTCTTCTAGGACATCATCAACATGTATAACACCCTGTGGCTTGGCCATTTGAGCTTATTACTTGTCTATGGCTAACTCATAGTTCAACTTTGATTAAACTATATTTAAAAAAAATCCCAACAAAACAAATTAAAAGTAATCAGCCGTCTTGCTACCTAATGGAGTATGCTTTAGTACTCCCACTGTCAGTGACAATCATTACATTGCTCTTTTTAGACTGAGGGATATTAAAATACTACTGTGCAATGGATATTAATGTAGAGTCTTAACAGACTTTAGAAAATCAGTTTTCTTTTATGGCTGCCTCTCCACATTGCTCTTCGTTTCCTGTCCTCTAGAGATTCCAAATCCAATTAAATGTGACTAGATGTAATTCCAAATTGTCACTTAGTCAATTAAACATATAATAATCTTCTGTACCTAATTACTAGCACCAAAAGTTTATTTGTTGATGTAGTGCTAGCAATGTGTACTTCTGCATGTTCCCCTTATCATTGCCTATATATTAATTGTACTTTGACATTACCATAAATTGAATTTGAAATTTTCCCCTAGTTAAAAGTCTCTCACAAACAGTAATCCCAATCCTGTTGTTGTACCCTTTCAGAACGTATTTTCCAAGGCTGTATTACGTTCTTAATGAGACATAACCAAAAATACACGGATTTAACAATAAACATTTCAAAGCAAGGCCAGTATCAGGGGGTAACATATTGTTACAAACAGGAATTAAATCTTCCCGTCATGTTCCCATGCAGCTCCCATTAATTTCACTAGGAGAAAAGCATTTCAGTAGGATCCATGGATTTCTGCATAAGGACTGGATTTATCCATAATCTTTACCCAATGCTCGTTTAAATCATTGGCAAAAATCCTCTTGACTGCACTAGAACAAAGAGTGGTTTCTAATTGAACATCATGAGCACAGCCGGCACAGGATGAACAAAGGATGAAATCTTCATTGCCTTGAAATTCATTGGCAAAACTCTCACTGACTCCAACTGGTGTCAGTGTTTAATCCCAGGTACGACATATGGATCCTGTGGATGAAGCAGGGAAGGTGAGCAAAGCATCCAGCTTTGCCTGCTTGACCTGGGATAGTTTTGAGGGAAGACCTTCACTATATTCTGAGGTGGAAAAGGGAAATAACTGTGCAGCACAGAATTGAGGGAAGACTTTGAATGACTCTGTCATGTTATTGTGTAACTTTGGTCTACCAGAGGTGGTCTACAAAGCTTCCAGCTACCATGGAAATGGCACAGCTACTTGTAATGGTGTACCTGAGCAGTGGTGGCCTCCTGCAGCCACCTCGTCAGAAAGAAGGAACTTTCAGTCTAAATTTAGAGCAATTCTTAAGCACTAAAACCTTGTCTGTCTTGGAGTCAAAGCACATTTGCAAGTGGTCATTTACAATTTGGGACCCTATAGATATATCGTGCCTCAACTGCTGTCATTTCAAAGATTAAAACGGGCAAATCCTTAACCTTAGCTTCTCCCTGTCTCTGCCTGCTGCTGTGGAGCACTGCCATGGGTCGAATGCAATCAGTTGATACAGAGACACCTGCACTGTGTTTTTACATCCCTACTGCTGGGCTGCAGACTGGTGACGTGAGAATGCATCCCACTGGCAGCACAACAGGACATCCAGTTTGTGACCTCCTGCTCCTTCATGGTAGCCAAGACTTTTGTCCCAGTGTGGCACTGTTTTCAAAGGAGGAGATACGTGCAGAGCCCTGGAAAAATCTGGAATAATTTCTCAGACAAGTTTCTTCATCTTTCTCTGTTTCTCTGCATCTGCTGTAAAATCCGGATGACCATATTTGACTGATTTACTTATTTGGTGTGCGAGTCCTCCTGGCACAACCTTTTGCTAATTCTTTGCAGCATGCTTAGCATAATGTCACTCTGGTTGTGGCAGACATCTCCAGGCATTTCTGCACTCCAGAGAAATGTCTTTCCTCTTTATTCTTCCTCCTTAATTTGTTCTTATTTAAATAATCAGAAGCACACTTATATTTCCAGCATTTGAGTTTAGTTTTTCAATGTCTGCTTTTATCCCTACTCATTTTCTTTTATATTGCCATGCACTACATCAGGAATGGCAAGGCACAGACATAAAACCCCTCTGAGCCTTTCACATGCCTCCATCCCAGTTTTGCTTCTCAGTTCCTTGGCCATCAGGGAGCACACTTGCTACTGTGACCTCAGGGTTTACAATTAAAAAATTCCACTTTCAAAAGAAGCACAAGTATTAAGGCTCTATGTGCATGACCTGTGTCCAACCCCAAATGTGCCCAAGTCAGAAAGTGTTCCTCAAAGGCCTCCGAAGCTCAATTCACAGAACCAAAGTGACACATGCAGTAGGGAACTATGAATTTCCAGACACAGGGACACAGGTGAAATTATGCTGTCTGAATATGGTTACAGGGCTGGGCACTGAAAAATATTTAGGCACCTTGAAGCCAAAAAACTGACTGAGATATTTAGGTAGGTTAAATACTGAAATACATGAAGGTCTATATAACTTAGTTGTGTTTCTAACTCCAGGTGAGTATTTATCCATGTGGCCCTTAGAAATTCAGGTAACAAAGACATTCAGTAAGCAAATGGTAAGCCAGTGGGACACTCTAAAATGAGACTTCTGCAATATATTATTTAACGAAATACTATTTATGAAATTATTATTTAAGATCCAGAGCTAGTGACCCAGATCATTAGCATCTTTTTCTCCCTCTTTTATCAGAGTGAAAGCCTATTGCATGCACATATCTCAAGATGCCATACTGGTTTTATTTCTTTTTTGATGGCTTCGTGTGTAACAGCATTTCAGCAAAGCTGTCCAACCTTCCTTCAATGATACGGCTATCTGGAGGTTTTCTTCTTTATTTGGAGGGCCCTTCTTTATTTAAAAATAGACCCATTTGTGATAATTTTGTACACTGTACAATGCAATGCTTCCATTTCCTGCAGTGTGCTAATGAAGAAGAGAGAAATTTGCTTTCCCTAAACTGAGACAAAAATAGAAAAAAAAAAAGAGGGATGGAGTTCAAACTGCCTGACTCTGAAGCTTCTCTTCTTATATCTGATGGAATTGCCTGGGGAAGAGGTAAAGAGTTTAGCTGAAATAATAGTCACTTTTACAGGTAACTCCACAATTCAGATTACTCTTGCCATTTCTGTTTGTTTGTATACATTTATCTCGCTTGCATTAGCCTAATATTACTTACACTTTTGCATATAGTAAATACATGCTGCGTCTATTTTTAAAAAAGTTTGAAAATTAGCTACAGAACCAGCTGTAACCTTGTTTTCTACTTGCACATTGAAAACATTGGTCCAGTCTGCAGACTGATAAAATATTAAATACAGATCATCAGGGGAATCTGTAACGACTAAACTAGGCACCCAGTGTTGAATTATCATCAATTTTAAATGTAAAATTATAGGTGGAATGAAGCATACAAAACTCTAGAACATACTGTAGAACTGCATTTTTATTAAAGGTTTAAGGAGATAATATATATCTTGAGAATGAATCTGAGTTGCTTCATTGTTCACTGGAACTCCATAGATAAAAAGAAGTTATATGGTGAGTACAGTAGGGATGGATAGGATTAATTCCCCTCCCAAACAGGGCTTTCTGAAAAGCAGAAAGCAGAAGTCCTTGAAAGAAGGAATTTCCTGATACATTGACTACTATTGCCAGAAACAGAATGAGGGACCACTCCCTCCCGTTACAATTTCAAAACTATATTAAATGCAATATGTAGATATGTAATGTTATCAGTTTAGTTCAGCTGTTATGTCATGCTGAGGTTTTGGACAACTAATGTTGGCCAGCAACAGACCTCGCTCTGATTTGTACCCCTGGAGTGACTACATAAGGGTCCAACTTTGAACCCTCCTGAGCACAAAGAACATAACAAAGGAATCCCAGAATGGTTTGGATTGGAAGGGACCCCAAAGATCATCTAGTTCCAGCCCCCCGCCATAGGCAGGGACACACTCCACCAGACCAGTCTGCTCAAAGCCCCGTCCAACTTCTGACACAATCACTTCATTGATATTCAGAAATATTTGCTTCATATTTACAAAACCATACACCAGTTTTGACTCACTAATTTGAAATACTTAAAACATGCCTGAGTTTCAGGTGTGCAGCCCACCAAGGAGCTCTCTCTGATATGGGAACTGAAGTAGTTCTGACAATGCACCTTCAGGAACACCTTATGGGATGTGGCAGAAAATGTGACACTTCCTTCTTTCAAAACATGAAGCTTTACATTCAAATGTTTTTATTTCCTAGTTGCTAGTTCAGGTCAGTATGAACTTCCATGACATATCCTGACCCACTTGGGTTAAGCAGTGTTTTGCAATATCTGCTCAATCTGGCCACTTGGTGGTGTAGAATAATAAGATATATTTCTATATGTGCAAGCCAAGAGCATATCACAGATCCTAAACTGTCTCCCTAGGCCCATCTCCAGACATGTTATAGAACTTGTAATAGAAGAGTCAAAGGTAGCTTTTGCTGCATGACAGCTGCTGACACTAACAACCAGTGTACAGCAAAATGCCTTGCAGCAGCCACACAAATGCATGACAAGAAAATGGATGGTACAGGTATAAGAAATATGGAGAGTTTTCTGGAATACACCAAAGTGTTAGATTTCCGAAGAGGACAAGAAATTAGTACGGTTGCTACGTACTTGTGCGTTCATTTATCACTGTAAATACTGGGAAATATATGAGGGCAAGACTCAAGGTCAGCTCCTTAAGCCTTGACTGCTCCCCTTGAGCTACAGAGAAAGAAAGGAAGGAAGCCCTGCAGGGGAGAGGAAGATTTCTCTGCAGATTGCAGAGCCTTAGGAATAATCACAGTCTAGGCACATTATAGCCTGACAAGTAGCAGAAAATCACCTTTGCTCCCTACTTCAAGTGATCTCACCTGGATCCTCAGTACATGATACTAATAGGAGGCCTTGGCAGCTGTTGCTCCCTACTTCAAGTGATCTCACCTGGATCCTCAGTACATGGTACTAAAAGGAGGCCTTGGCAGCTGCTGTGTGGTGTTAGTTCTGTGCAGACCTACTGCTTGGAAAGGGTAAGTGTGTATATATATATATATATTTTTTTTTTTTTCTTTTTTCCCAGTTTAAAAGGAACTTTTCCTATTATATTCCTATTTAGATCAGCTCAGATGTAGATACCTGGGTACTTAAGCTCTCCAATACAATAATACTGAGACTAAAAAGCAAGATACAAAATAAGCTACTGCTCTATTCTGCATGACCTTTCTTATTTTCTCCTGAGATTATAAAAGGAAGTGATGTTTGTAACTGGAATAAGTAGGAGGTAATAATTTTAATGCAATTATCCTATTTGTGAACAAAATAATAGTAGTTAATTTTTAAACATATCTATATAGCTTAAGTAAATGTAAACAAATTACTTTGATGTTATGGAGACACTTGGAAACCATTAGATGATGAGAGATGAACACAACTCCAGAATATTAAGCAAAAATGAAATTACTAACATCAGGATTTAGTTATATGTAGACTAGCCCCCAAATGGGGCAAACAGTCATGTTATCTCTGCATAACACCTTGATGTTGCTAATTCTTGCAGTGGACTGGCTAAAAATTTCCTTTATGCATTTCACAAGTGAACCTTAAGTGCACTGAGAAGACGCTCTTCTGTCCTGCCTAGCCCTTCCGGATTGGTGATGGGGTATGTCTACTGTCTTTGCTCAAGTTTCTGGGTCATTAGCCTATTGCGAGAAAGGAGAAGTAAGTTTCCTGCAAAGAAAATGGCACCTGTACTTAGAATACATTTATTACATTTATTATCTGTGCCATGGTTGCATGCAGGTAACAACTTTCTGCATTGTACTGAGATTGCTATGCAGTGATAACAAGCATTTCTCATTTAACGGCAACTGCCACATAAGGTCATGGAAATTGCTTTACAAACCTGAGCTGAGTGATGCACAGGGAAATGACAAACCTTTTAAAATGACAAGACATGCTCAAGAAAACAGGTTGCTTGCTTGCCTAGCAAAATCTTGGGCTGTGAGCTGGTATGAAATAAACACTAGTCAAAATGGATATGCTCTACAAATCCCAGGAGGTATGGGAGGCCCCACTGCCTGCGATAGCCTCATGGCTGAGCCATTTGGAGACAGGATAGGATAGCTGGAACCGCTTGTGGCAGAGATGCCAGGAAACTTCCAGAAATCCATGGTGTGTGCTTGTTCTGAATTCTCCCTTGGTGCTTGGCCTGTTCGCTGGTGTTTGTGTTTTATGCTCCCTGGGTTAGGGGCGTGTCTTGTACTGTCAGTGGTTAGATTTTCTTCTGCCAGACGCGGAGAATGTGAGTGTTGAAAGCTGCCTCTGATCTGCCCCTATTGGAGCCAGCTGTTGTTTGACATGTGGACAATCTCAAATGGTAAAGAATAACATGTGTGGCCCAGAAATAACAGCCAGTAGACACAGTCTAACATCGTATGGTGGCATCAAATTAAGTAATAGGCTGTGTGGACTTTCCTTTGGGCTTTGATCCCAGCACTTGTCGAAGCTCCTTTCCTAGATGCAGTTTATGCAGCGCTGCTTCCGCAGGGTTGCTCTGGGGAGTCTGGAGATCACAAAAACAGCAAAATCTCCCGGATCCCGTTTTCTTCCCGGCCCTGGGCAGCGCGTGCTGCCCGTGCCACGCGCTTCCTGGCAGGGGGCGCCCCGCTGCCCGCCGGAGCCGCCTGACCGCGAAGCAGCCCTGGGGTGGTCAGGCGTGGGGCGGCGGAGGTGCCGCGCAGGGCTGGCTCCGGGGCTGGGCGTCACTGGTCTCTTCTTCGCAGCTCCCAGCCTAAGGCAGTCCCGCGGCTCTGACCCCCGGACAGCCCCCGAAATAAGGGTGCACAAATGCGCCTCCCTGGCCGGGAGAGCTCTCTACGTTTTGGGGAGCCGCGGGGCTCCGGAGGGAAGCCCGGTGCTGACGGGGGGTGGGGTGGTCCGTTGCCATGACAGCAGGTTTCCCACTCCTTTTCTAAGAGTATTTTTTTTTTTTTTGGTGTGTGTGTGTTGTGGTTTTGATGTGTTTTTTTTTGTTTGTTTGTTTGTTTGTTTTGGTGTTTTTTTGGTTTTTAGTTTTCTTCCCTTCCAGTTTAGGAAAACTGAAACCATTAGGATGGAGAAACAATATAAACCTTCATCTGTTTTTCCAAGAGGAAACCCAGGCTGGATACAAAGGCAGGTTGCCCTGGTTTAGAGGCACTCAGCAGTGTGTCCCCAACCCCAATTATTACTACAGCTTTCCTTAGTGCAACTCTGTGATTTGTAAAACAAACCCGGATTTACAAACTAACCCAAATTATTCACCTAGCTTTCGCACACTGTGTTTTCAAGTCAGACCAGAAAGGGACACGCACCTGAACTTTTACAGGGGGCTGAGGTTCACTACTTGCAGACCTAGTTTGCTTTTCAGATGATGGATTTATCTAGATTATTTTATGTCTGTTTAATATGAATGTCAAAAAGCTGAGTCAGCTGTACCCCAGCTATTAAGATCCTCAAACGTCTTCCTCCTTAATGCTTGCTTACCCCTACTCTATGCAGTCAGATGAATATGAGTTGTTTGTTCTGGCAGAGGGACAGACAGTCTGTTTTCCCTTACATGTATACAACTAATTTCAAGTCACTAGTGTTCTAGCTGGTGATAAAAGAGCTATCTTAAGCTTTTCGCAGAACACAGTGACACTGTTAAATCAGCACAGGATTTTGATTAGCAGAAGATGAGAGCTATACAGCTTAATGAGAAAAAGAGACAAAATCTCTTCTGTACTTAAAACTCCAGTTTCAAAGCAAATAGGTGGCAATATTTTTGTGTAAGTTAAGAATTTTCACCTTACTACTGATTCAAGGCTACTCAGTGTCAGCAATAGCCTGCGCTATTTGAGTAAAAAAGAGAAATTGCTTTCATGCCTTATTGCTCATTTGGTTAGACCTTCTCCTGTGGGTGCAGCTGTGGGGTCACAGCCCGTGGGCTTGGTAGGCTCTCATAACTCTTCCTTCAGGAGCTTTGAGGCACACCCTTGGGTGCATGTTCCCTTTCTAGCACTCTTGTTCTTGAAAGCAAAGGATGGTAGTTTGTCTGCTCTGTCTTTAGAGGCAGCATGGACCTCTGAGGTTCTTCTGTGACTTATACATACCCTTGCACATACATGTCCTTTGTCTTGTCATTTATCTCATCCTTCCCTAAGGTAGAAGTCATAGAATCACAGAATAATTTGAGTTGGGTATGTTGCCAGGAAAGTTGAGTTCTCCTTGGCCTCCTCCAAGAGCATTTTCTTAGTTTAGGGACAGAAGCGAGCCCCTGACTTTCCATTCTGGTTATTGGTGATCTTTTGATCAGCTGTGACCATGTGTCCTTTGGCAGGGTACCTCTAGTAGCTGCTATTGGATGCTGATCCTAAACCTAAATACCTTCTAATGGCTAAGACTTCCCAGTAACTTCTAGATGAAATTTATGTATAATGCATTTATGGTCACTTCTTCAAGGGCCAAGATGATCTTTCCACTGAAATAGGCTTTCTCCCATATGATGTTTAAATCTTTAGAGTGTTTGTCAAGAACAGTCCTCTATCAGAGATACCTATAGAGAAATATATTTACTAGCTGACATCTTGGCGAAAGTGTTTGCAGCACTTCAGAATTCATAATTTGCAGATTCTATGACCCCACGTTGGTGTTTCTAGGATTGCTTTACAATGCCAAATGGGCTTAGGCTGCACTTTACATGGTGGCATCCTATCACAGTGTTAGCCCACAGGAATTGCTATTGCAGCTGACAAAATTCAGAAGTGATGCTGATATGGGCATATTGGACTCCTCGCATTAATTCAGATGTCCTTGCATTTAGGCTGCTTCATGTGCTTATTCTCCTGCTGTACTAGTGAAAATTACACATAGAGGAAATAGAGAGATGTTTAAATTACAGTTGACCCCACTCTAACCTACTACTTTCTCTGAACCAAAGAATTCAGTCTGGCATGTCCTCAGAGACAGAATCTCTGGGGTGATAGGTAGGCTGAATTAAATGTGGTTATCCATGCTGCTTGTGCCAAGCAGAACTGTTCAAAACCAGCCACTCATGTTCACTTGTACGGTGTTCTAGGTGTATTTAATGGACTAGGCGATAACATAAAAATCGCAAGGGGTGGGAAGGCAAGGGATACGTAAAAGCAGAAAAAGGAATAGAGTGACCTTTTTCTCATGGAAAAGGCAAGCAGAAATAAATGATGGCTTATGCTAACAAAACCCAAGTTTGTCTTTCCAGAAACTGCAACTGAATGTCTGTGCCATGGTCTTTCTGTAATGACTGGAGTACATTCTGCACCATTAGTGAGGTTCAGCTAAGACCAGCAACTCCACGGTGATGGTGGAAGTAGTGCTAAGCTTAGTTTAACACAATCTGCAGAAGCAGCTCTGCACAGTTGCTATAACACTATGTTAAACTAGGCTAAACTCTGAATACTGCTATAGTCACTGCTTTTGGAATCACTCTGGATTCAG
The DNA here is from genome assembly GCF_034315485.1 of Pezoporus occidentalis. NCBI lineage: Eukaryota > Metazoa > Chordata > Aves > Psittaciformes > Psittacidae > Pezoporus > Pezoporus occidentalis. The sequence goes on from NW_026916158.1 coordinate 9,867,873, forward strand.
TCTGTCAGAGTGTTCCTCTCCTTTACAAAATATGTAATCTCATTTATAAATCTAGCCCCCTGAAAGATACTCAGTGTGGGGGGGAAAAACAGGCTGACAGGGTTCCCCTGTGCCTGCTGATGTAGTAAACTTACTGATTCCTTATCTGCGGTAACACTAACCACAATTTTGGTTTTCCTGTGGGGTGTTTTTTGTATGTGTTTTGTTATGGTTTGTTTGTTTGTTTTTAAATCTTATTTATGAAAACCTTCTTAGCTCATACTGTCATCTCAAATATGGGCCTCTATATGCGTTGCTGCTTAGGAAAGATCAGTGTCTGAGAGGGTATTGTTTAACTTTTATGATTGTTGTTCTAAAAATCTTCAACCTGTCTTTCAGAGGAAAGTCCTCTTTCCCCTGCAGCACCCGAAACAATTGGCTTGTATTGAGCCTGTTGGGCTCCAGTGAACTTTTGGGTTTAAAAGTGTCCTAGACAGAATTCTCTCCCCATCACAAAGCAACTATGCTCTTCTAGCATAGCTCTAAAATGTGTGGCTGATCAGTGGACCCCAGCTGTTGATGATTCAGAAGGTGACAATTTCTCTTTGAACCAATGCTCTAACAAGATTTGGGAATAAGTGACTGTTATCAGTGAGATATAACCCAACCCTACCCCACCTCCCTCCTCCTCTCCTCCTCAAAAAAAACCCAACCAAACCCAAAGGTGGGTTTACAGACAACTGAAATATTCCAGGTTTGTCTGAAATTGTATTTTTAAGGAAATCTGGAAAAACTGTTTCTTTGCCTTTGGGAATAGATTTCTTCTCCCTATCCTGACCTGTGAAAGCTAGGGAGTCCTGCAGAAATAAAGTGTTTGTCCCAGAGCTTTTGGCTGAAGTCCAGCAGAGAAAATAGTTCATCTTCCCAAATTCTCTCTGTAACTCTGCATATCTGCTTGGATAAAGTCATCTTCCACTCCCTGTACAAACTAGTTTTCTGCTATTTTAATAGCTTCAGAGCAATATCACTAGCATCCATCTTAAATGATAAGCAGAGTGACCCTTTCAGTAGCTTCCCTATTTGCACTCCCTGTTCTGCCATTAGTTAGCTAATGATTTGTGAAATATTTTGTGATGTACCTTGAGGTCTTTAGCTTAGCAGTCCTCTGTAAGTGTCTAATGGTACTAGTAATGGTGATACATACCAAGCCACCATTGCATTTCCTCATGTATTTCTTTCATTTAAATATGTTAAATGGTTAAAAACTTCTGCTGCATGTTGAAACTTTCTGGTTTTGGCAGCATTAATGGAAACATACAAGCAGAGCTTCCTCTCGTAGGCTTTCCTCCTGCCAGCAGCTCCCGTTCACACCAGCAATCTCATCAGCTGCGTGCAGGCTAAATTTTGCAGCATACCACAGTGTACCCGGAGATCTTGATTCTCTACCCACCCCCATCCACTCGGAGCCCACCTGAGGTTCAGCCCAGGGTTATGGGGAAACCAGGAAGGAGAATATGCTTTTGTGCATGTAACTTTTGCCCCACGGCAGCCCAGGGACCTGATCAGGGTTCACCCCTGTGCCTGAGGAGGAGTAAATGCTCTTGCATGCATTAACCTAACAGCAACTAGGGACAAAATTGGGATTATTCATGCTATGCCAACTGGGAAGATTGGAGCTCTGTTGCAAGTGAGATCATATACACAAAGCCAGCGCAAAGCTCCTACTGACTTTGAAAAAGCCTGGATATAAGGTGGTATCCTTACTACTGAGAGCTGGAATGAAAGAGATGTAGATAAACCACTAGAAATACACAAGCAGTGGATTACCTTGCAGCTTCAGAGTATCTCTCTAAGCACCTAAACACAGCAGCTTGGCGCAGGTGATTCCGGAAATAAGATGGGTTCAAAATAATGCTCCTTCAAAAGATGAGAGAGGCAAGTTTAGATTTCTATTCTGTAAACCATTAAAAGCTACTGATAATCAAACTGTAAGAATCATACTGTGCACACTCTATACGGGTCAACACTGTATGTCTCAAATGTAGTATGAACTCTCTCTTTCCCTTGACAGCTGTGATATATGAACAACATTATTAAAATTTTTATTGAGGTTGTATCATAAATGCAGTTTCATTGGGGTTTTGTGTATTGTTCTAGCAAAAAAGTTACTGTGGTAATATTCTGTATTGCCTTTAGCTTGTAGGAAGCATGAGCAAAAATGCTACAGTACAACTTCATGTTAACTCCTAGCTCCACAATCGCAGTTGTCTGATTATCTACCTGGAAAAACTGTATGTAGCATGTGTTTTAATGTTAACTTGGGAGACTTGTGAAATACTTTCTGTACAAGTGGTAGGTTCTATGTTGGTGGACCTTGGCATGTTTCTTAGACATTTACCTTTAACAGATGCAATTCCAAGTGTAACAAATTACAGGCTTTAAGTCAATATCAGAAAGAAGAAGAAGGCTAAAAATAGCATAAGCTAAGCAGTTAGATTGGCAGGCAGGGTAGACTTCTGATGTGAGCAGGGGGAGGGCAAGAGAGACAGTTTCTACATCTAGTTAGTTCCACTTCTGAGTGGAACCAAAGAGTGACTGGCTTCTCTGGTCAGCACTTCTCCTGGTGCTTGCAGAAAAGGTGCATACAGTGTGTTGTAGGATGCCAAACTTAATATTTATTGTTGCATGCATGTAGAAAATGTAGAACTCAGAACTGTGCTTTCACAGTCCAACACTTGAACAAATGCTCAGAAAACTGTATTGACAGAAAGCTTTACCCTGCAGGAACTACCTCTCTGGGAAGAAGGTGTGGGATTAAAAAAACAGTGACAAATGAATATCATGTAATTTAAGACATTACTGGAAGGAGTGCAGACCTTAGTGACTGAGGGCGCATCTAAATACTGAACTAAAATACAGTGTATGAAACAGCATGAGATGTTAAAAATCAGGTTTTCTAATGAGAGGAACGAATCATTCTTAGCAATAATGAAAAGATAATGCCAACTGCAAACATGGCATGCTGAACATGGTTCATGTCTGAAGTTTAGACAGTACTGATGGTCACCAGAACTTAATTTAACCAAAGCAAAGTCATCAAAACGTCAAATACTATCAGCATTTAATGATTTGACCAAAACGGTAATATCCATGAATGACAACTACTGCTTCTGCAAGCTATTTTATGAGATTATGGTTGCTGTAAACTGTAGTCAACAGCTGATAATAGTAATATTGATTTTTTTCCTTCCCCCTGCTCCCCAAGTTATCTGCTCTACCACAGCCAAGCAATAGCACTATGAAAGAAAAAAAATAATAAAAAAATCAATAATTCTCTGGTAGTTAGCAACACATTTTCTGTAAGTCTTTGAGCAGGATGTGCTGTGATACGCTTATAACAAATATAGAACTGTGGCAGATTTTCATAGGATTAGATACTGGCTCTCTGTTTTCCATCTTGAGGTTTTTTTTTGTTTTTTTTTTTTTTACTAGTCTCAAGAAGTTCAACTGCTTCTCTTGGTCTATAAACTCTATACTGAAAAGTATTGTAGCATGCCTTAATAGCTTGAGCAAATATCAAAACCCTAGCTTTGACTTCTGGCAGTCTGGTTTGATGTTGCTAGGCTGTCTGTAGCCTATACGCTGGAAATAATTGCTGCTGTATTACTACTCTACCCAAACCTTTGCTATACTGATGCAGCTGCAGTTTACTAGCCTTTATGATGAGCTGTTCTAATTCAATGCCAAGTGTGCACTAGAACTGTGCAAAGCTATCCCTTTGGCTTTTAAACCTGAATCCGTGTTTCAGGTAATTTTGGTGAAAAGGCAAATAAAAAACAACCCCACAATCCTGAATGAGAATAGGAAGGAAAGGAATTGTACAAACAAAGGTTAAGAGGAAAACTCTAATTCCAGGAAGTTCTCCTTCAAATTGGAGCAGATGGGGGGCCCATCTGGCGAGGCAGAAATGTGCCAGGCTGTGCATAGTGAGAACAAGTCCGTGCTCCAAGATCCACCTCCAGCCATGAGCAGTCTTGATACTAGGCTGGTTTATCCTGTAATTAATTAGGAGGGATGTGTTTCAAGAGGGAGGCTTGACAGAAGAATTAGGAAGGGAAGAAGGTGGTGGACACACCAGCTGCAGTACAGTCAGGACAATCTGTGTGTGCAGCAATTTGTGCCATCAGCAGAAACACTGGTCCTTTGGTCTTTTTACTCATGTGCTGCCATTGGAGCTTCAGGTAGAAGAAGTTTCAACAGGAAATGTCTGAAACTGAGTAATTCTTATTTTGCCCAGAGAAAACTTCTAATCTGCAAAACTGCAAATAAAGTCACTACATCTGAGGATTAAAACTTGTGTTCTTGCCAGGTTTTGACCTCATCTGTCAAATGACTAGACTAAAGTAAACTTGAAATAGATTTTCATTTATTTTTCATCTTTGCTGTAATCCGAAGACTGCCCTGTTAAAAGCCTTTCGTAAATCATTTGGTCAGTTTTTCTCAACAAAACAGTCCTTAAGTAATGCTGTATATCAGCCTCTTTTGACATTTTCATTTTTTCATCTTGACATCTTCTCTTAAAAATAATACAGTGTTTGTCCTATTATCTTTTTTTTTTTTTTCAAACTGTGAGGAGGGGGAAGAAGTCATCAACTCTCTCACAATTGGAGTATGCGAATCAAAGGTGCCTGCGTTAGTTTGTGGTTTTCTTTCCAAGTTTTTCTTTCAGTCTTGCTGCCTGGTGTTAAGAAAAGAGGTGTGGCAAGAATCACTTTGCTTCTTGTCTAAGGTGCGCATCCTGTATCAAATTCCTTCCTAAATGCAACAGGGATTTAACTCTGACTGACATGAGAAAGTGCCTCTGCTACTATCCACCACATAGTTCTTGTTTGGGCTTTATAGGCCAAGAAAAAGTCAATGAGGTGATTCTGTAGATGAAACAAGTGTAAAAAAAATACTCTTCACCTCTAAAGCGGATAAACTCATTTTTCTTGCTAGTACTGTGAGTAAAAGATTGTTTGTTTGTTAGGAGTGCATGCAGTTATTTGAGTAGAGTAGCAGAAGCTTCTTCTTTTTCTGTGTTTTCCAAGCTTTTCTGTGACACAGTGTGATCTTTACAGAAGCATTTTAATAGTCAATTGTAATTTACTATTAGGAATTGGGAGGTCTATCAGAAGTAAAAATTCAGTGCTAAAGCAATATGTGCCTCTGCAGAGAGACATAAAGCTAGAATGGGCTAAAGGGCTGGCACATCCATCTGTCACTGTTACTGAGTACAGATGCAGTTGCTGAGGTGTTCTTCACCGCAACATTAAATACAATATCAGTACAAGTAATGTCAACTAGTATTCAGCAGAGCCACATATTCAGTTGGTGTAGACCAACACAAGAGTTTTTATCTTCAGTGAATACTGTTGATTAGTACAGTTGATGATCCAGCCCCGGTATACTCTCAGATGAACCTGATGAATCCTGTGCAATTACATTGAACCTCAACTTTTTTCTTGTTTCATCTATATGGCAGGGAGCTTAATATCTGCAATGTAGTTCTAGTCTTACATCTGTTTGAGTCTGCCATACTCTGTTCTGTGATCCCAAGGGCTGGTTTAAGAGTTCAGCCCTAGTAGAGGCAGTCAAATCTCTAAACCCTATGGTAGCCAGGAAGCAATCTTATCATATTTTCCTTCAGTTTGTATGTGCAGCTATGTTACGATTTCATTTAAGTTTTATTTGAGCACTTAACAGTGGAATGTTTGCTTGTAGCCGACTTTCTATTCCAAACCACTTATCCTCCTAGTGCTGTTACAGGGAACTAAGAGGGATGTGTCTTGGATACACAAAAGCTTACGGGCTTCTATGCTCTATGTGAGAGTTTACCAAGGCTGACATCCTGAAGAGGTAAAAATCCTCCCTGTCGCAACAAGCGGGTGGAAATATTTAGTAGGCTTGTGAAAGCAGGCATGCTGAAGCACTTTGTTCCAGAGGATGAGAGTGTGGTGGTTTCAGTGCTAATGGGCATTAACAAAGGCAGAAGGAGGATGTCTGTGGTGAGGAGAGCCACCTGAAAGGACATGTGAGGGAGGTAGGGCCTTTCTCCTGAGCTAGGCTTTGGTTTCTTGGTGGCTGTGCAGGTTCAGACACATGAGTCCATGGGGAGTTTCTGTTGCCACTAAATGCCTAGCTGCAATGGTCCGCACCCTGCCCTGCACTTGAAGGCCTTTTTATGTCACTTTAAAGAAGTGACACAGAAAACTAGATAACATCTGCGCTATACAGGAAAAAGCTGGAAGACAAAGAGGCCATGTAGATGTAGCTATAAGAGCACCCATAAAGGCAAATCTGGCAGACTTTGTAATGGGTCTCTTTGGTAACCTCATAAATCATTAGGAATCCCTTCTAATGTTGTTATCACTGCGAACAAAGACATCAGCTGCGAACAGAGGCATAAAAGCTTCTACTGAACTTAAGTGGATCAAGGAACCTGTCCAAATCCCTTTATGCTGAAGGACACCTGACTTGTCTGTGTGCAGTTCAATTTTTTTGTACAGCTAATTAGAAGTAAAATGCAGTTACAGCATCTGTGGGCAAGGACCTTTAGTGCACTGAAGAAACCATCTCATGAAGTTTTCGTATCTAAACAGACAAGATGGGAGGAAGTGTGGGCTCCCAAAAAAGGTTTCACACAACGCCTTTTCTCTGTCAGTGAAGTGAAATATAACTGTCATACTAAAAGGTTTGCAGCAGCAATTTGCTTTGAATTGCAAGCATAAGATAAATGTGCTATACAGGTCTCGATTCCTCAGCTGTGAAGGTGGTAAAAAGGAGAATGCTCTTCAATCCAGAAAAAAAGATATTTAGAAAGATCTTGTCTCAAGCTCCCAAAACATCTTAATACAAATGGAGATACTCTGCATTTCCCATCTTGTGTACACAGTGCACTGCCAGCTCACTTTCCAGCTGTACAAGTAGCACTGTCTTTGCCACCAAACCATCTGATTCCATAAAGTGATTCCATCTGATTCTGATAAAGTGTTGCCAGACTGCTTCTTCCAGAGCTTTTCTTCCCCTACTCCCCTTTACCCCCACCAAATACACCTTTCCGTAATAGGATCCCACCATACATTGTGTAGATAAATGTTTTTGCAATATAGCATCATTAAAGTCAAGGGGAATATAACCTTTGATCTCAGTGGAGGAAGTCTCAGCCCATAAAATAGGAACTATGTTGCTGGTATACCAACCTGGAAATAATGTGTGATTCAGAGTTGAGAATTGGAATTCAGAGAAAATGTTTCTCATTTAAAAAGTAATAAAGGTGAAGTACAGAGAAATATTTGAAATGCTGCATGTGAAGGAATTATTTTTTTAAGAGTACTTCTGGTTTATATTACTAAGAGCATCTCAGTGGAATAGGTTTGTATTAATAATATCTCATCTATTATGTATATTGCAATATGCTTAACAAAATTGCTGAAGTAATTAGGTGCTGCTAATTCTTCTCTTTCTTCATTTTTCTGAAAAGGTAAGACATTATGAGAGTAGTTTAGAGCAAAGTATACATTACACTATAGACTTCCCACAGATTAGCAGCATCAGCCATTATGCTTCACCTTTTTCTACTGCTACCTAAAAGTCTATGCTGCTCTTGAGCTGCCCTTTTATTCTATCTCAATTTTAATGCCCACTGACTGCACTGTATCATAGCATCATTGCATTATTTATTTTTGATTATTTAATATTTCACTAGAATTCTATTCTTCAACTTATTTTAGTATAGTCCTACTTTAAAGGTGCAAAATAAGGAAGCTAGGGAATGAAGAACTAGCTGAATATTGAATTTTTATTCTGAAAATTCTGAATGTATCTGGATGAAAGAATACTGATTTATCCTATCTATAATACACTGACCAAGTTTTGAGATGCCTTTCTTCCTACTGATATTGCATAAAGCTTGATCATTAATAATTTTTTTAAACCTTTCAAGTGTTTGAAAAGTCACAGGGAAAAATGCAAAGGATTTAGGAATAAATCTGTGAGGCTTCAGCTGTTTTTAGATTTTTTTTTTTTTTTTTTTCCCCTTCACTGTGCCTCCAGAAGAGATTCCCTCTATTAAGTCATCACTAAAGCAATCGTGTACTACTTAACATAGGTGCTATTTTCTACTTCATGTGTCTCCCTGTGAATTGTGCAAGAGGCATTAGAGAGCCTTGCCTTCCACTGAGCACATAAAAAGGCATAGCAGAAAAAGCTTTACAGATTTATTACATTCTCTATACATTGCCTTTCTGGGAGGGAGGGAGAGTATTGGCAGCAAGTTGTGCTGCAAAGCAGAGTCTGCAAGGACACAGGAAAATCTTTTCTAACCTGCAAAAGATTTTGAATAGCTCTGTACAGTATTCCTCATTATCATGAACATATTTTTCAGGCATTACTTAGAGATAATGTTAAAGAAACATGCCACAATGTCTGATTCATCTTCTGCCTTCCAGCTCTTGCATCCACAGCCTCCATGTTGGGGAAGGGAGGGCAAGGAGTCAAGCCCAGGGGTGCTCTGGGAGGAGGCAAGTTGCAAGCATCCTTCCAGATGGCAGTTCCCATCAACAGATGTGGGTTTCCTATGGTACGATGGCGATCCCATTGGGAAGAGGTATGACTTTTCACTTACAGTGGACAGCCTTATTTCCCTGACGAGTAGACAATTTCTAGAGGAGCCCTATGCACCAGCAGCCATTCTACAGCTGGGCAGGGAGTAATCCAAAGTAAGCATGAATTAAACAAAATGCTTATTGCCACTTGCAGCTGGGTAGGTGACATTAACTTCTTCCCCATTTATTAGTGCTTGATCCATGCACAGGATCTCTGTGAACAGCAGTCTGTTTAGGCAACTAGATCAAGCTGTGTCTGTCATTCTTGAAATAGTATGTGCCATGAGCACCATAGCAGTTGGGGAATTGTAGAATGCCATCTTGGAAGGGACCTTAAGGATCATCTGGTCCAAACTATCTTGGCAAAAGCATGGTTTGGATAAGATGTCCCAGCTCCCTGTCCAGCTGAATCTTAAAAGTGTCCACCACTGGGGAATCCACCACTTCCCTGGGGAAATTATTCCAATGACTGATTATTCTCCTGATGAAAATTTTTCTCTTGTGTCCAAATGGAATATCCCCAGTAGTAACTTATACCCATTACCCCTGTCTTTTCCTTGTGATTCCTTGTAAAAAGAAGGGTCTCTGATTTCTTTATAGCCTTCCTTTAAATACATATGGTATTAATGCAGATTAAAGTGTTTGACACTGTCTCTCATGACATCCTTTTCTCTAAATTGGAGAGACATCAATTTGATAGGTGGACCACTTGGTGGGTAAAGAACTGGCTGGATGGCCACAACAAAGAGTTGTGGTCAATGCTTCAATGTCCAGTTGGAGACCAGTAACGAGTGGTGTCCCTCAGGGATCGGTGCTGGGACCGGTCTTGTTCAACATCTTTGTTGCTGACATGGACAGTGGGATTGAGTGCGCCCTCAGCAAATTTGCCGATGACACCAAGCTGTGTGGTTCGGTCGATATGCTGGAGGGAAGGAATGCCATCCAGAGGGACCTTGACATGCTTGTGAGGTGGGCCGATGCCAACCTCATGAAGTTTAACCATGCCAAGTGCAAGGTCCTACACCTGGGTCGGAGCAATCCCAGGCACAGCTACAGGTTGGGCAGAGAAGAGATTCAGAGCAGCCCTGTGGAGAAGGACTTGGGGGTGCTGGTTGATGAGAAAATGAACATGAGCCGGCTTCGGTGTGTGCTCACAGCCCAGAAAGCCAACCGTATCCTGGGCCGCATCAAAAGGAGCGTGACCAGCAGGTCGAAGGAGGTGATCCTGCCCCTCTACTCTGCTCTCGTGAGACCTCACCTGGAGTATTGTGTGCAGTTCTGGTGTCCTCAACATAAAAAGGACATGGAACTGTTGGAACAAGTCCAGAGAAGGGCCATGAGGATGATCAGGGGACTGGAGCACCTCCCGTATGAAGACAGGCTGAGGAAGTTGGAGCTGTTCAGCCTGGAGAAGAGAAGGCTGTGTGGAGACCTCATAGCAGCCTTCCAGTGTCTGAAGGGGCCTATGAGGATGCTGGGGAGGGACTCTTTGATAGGGACTGTAGTGATAGGGCAAGGGGAAACAGGTTAAAACTTAAAAAAGGGAAGTTTAGATTGGATATAAGGAGGAAATTCTTTCCTGTAAGGGTGGTGAGGCACTGGAATAGGTTGCCCATGGAAGTTGTGAATGCTCCATCCCTGGTGGTGTTCAAGGCCAGGTTGGATGGAGTCTTGGGTGGCATGGTTTAGTGTGTGTTGTCCCTGCCCATGGCAGGGGGTTTGGAACTAGATGATCTAAAGGTCCTTTCCAGCCCTAACTATTCTATGATTCTATTCTATCATTTGTTTCAGCTTGCTTGGAGGAAAAAAGGAAAATAAACAATGAAACTGTAAGAAGATATACAGTCTCATCAAGGAAGTAATGTATATCATGTTTTGAAGGATTGTCCATCTTCAGTTGTCCTAGAGTTCAGCATAACTCTCTCCATTTTCAAACAAAATTGAATCCTAACTGTTGCTGAACTGTGTACGTGATACTCCATGGGTTGTTTTTCACATGTGACTGCAGCTTTATGGATTTCTCTTTTGGGCCTGGCCCTCTGAAGAACGGACATAACTGGGAGACTGCTCTGCTGAAATGCCATGCTCTGCTTTGTGACTGTTTTCATTTGGGGCAGAAATTCAACCACTGATATTATGAAGCTGAGCAGTGTAAGGCCTAAGTACTAATCTGAGGTTTCTTATTTAGTTCTTGACTTCTTGGACCTTCACTGTTTTGCCATCTGCTATAATTGAGAATTACCTTCTGTAACCAAAGGGAAAATCTAATTTCTCAGCAAGCCATATGGGGTTATTAAGATCATTAAACCATGTTATGCCATAATGCCTGGGCCAAAAGGACCACAGGGCATGTAAATATTGTGTGATTCATTTTATAGCCTCAGACTGCAAGTTAGGAATTATTTTGATGGCTATCTCACGATGAAAATTGGTGGTCAAGTAGGTTACTGCAGATGTTGCCTGGTGAGGTCAATCCATGGTTTGTTCAAAGCTGTGATGGATGAGGGTGTTTGATTGCAAAGGGTAAAATCTTTTGTTATCAGCCTGACAAATGATCAGAACCCAGCCAGGGTCCTCAGTTGTGCCAGTGATGCTAAAGACAGCCTTAAATTTTGATATTGAGAAACCAGAGAATACAATTCCCACTTTTCAGGAAGACTTGGCTTCTTATACAGGATCTAAGGCCGATGATATAAATTCTACTCCCTTTCATTTCTTAAGAATGGGAAAGCTATTCTCCTGTAAATGCCTGTTCTTGAATGCTTTAAAACAAAGTTGCTGGAATTTGTTTCTATTCCTCTAGTTGTGATATTTTATAAGATTTCTTCCTAGCAAAACCCATTCTATATATTTGATACAACTCTGTGTGAGAATATTAAAGCTGATTTTTGGCTAATAAGGATTCAGATATGAATGCATGAGCTGTGAAATTTACATTAAATTAAAGAAAGAATATTTCAGTAAATGCAAATAAATGCAGAAATGAATATTTTAATTTGGATTCATGATTAATGCCAAAGGATTACCAACAAGCCACTACAATGTGGTGATGACATAAAAACTCAATAGGAATAAAAATTCTATATACAGCAGTTAACTGATAGCAGTAAGCTATTTTTAGTAGGCAAGCATACAGTAATTTATATGATCTTTTTGAAAAATATAGCGATTGATTGTATTTGAAGTTTTGTCTTTCTGTTAATTGTGTCTCAGAATGTTTTTTTTTTTTTAACTGACATACTGTTGTACAAGTTGCTGCATTTTTCAGTGTGACAACCATGGTCTGCAGGTTTATTCCCTTTCTGGAAGTTATTAAATGAATTATATTAAAAATGGGCATAACTGATTGCCACTTTTCTTTGTGTTATGTTAAGAGAGTTAAGAACAAGTAATTATAATTGCAGATAAGAAAAAGTGAAGAATTTTCCCCTTTTCAGTTTTCTAGTGATCTCAGTCTGACTGCATATATGTTCTTTGTAGGTTGTGGATTTCTGTTTTAGAAATTGAAACCAAGGCATGTCTGAATAGGCTTTAGTTTCTGTAGCACCAGGGTCAATACATTTTACTATTTTGAAACCAATATAATTTAAAGGAAGTAAAGTATTTCCTGTTCCAGTTATATGTCCAAATGTTTCCTTATTTTAGTGTTCTTGTTAATCCCAGTTGGAATAAGAGAGTGATTTTGCTAGAAGCTGGGAGTCCAGTCAAATTTATACATACATTTTTTTTCTTTTCTAATATGGTCTTTGAGAAACCATGAAAAAATGTGTTTGATTTTTAGTTTGTGTGAGGAGTGCATTTTATGGATTTTTGTGGTGGGTTTTTTTTTTTTGGTTGGTTTGTGGTTTTTTTTTTTTGTAACAGAAATCATAGAATGGTTTGGGTTGGAAAGGATGTTAAGATCATCTAGTTCCAACCCCCCTACCATGGGCAGGAATCTGTCTTCGTCTTCCCTGCTTCCTATGCTTTGATTAATCTACCAGAATACTCCACCTGCAAGGAGTCCCTGCTAAATGTGTGCCCTGGGAGCACACCTAATGTTCTCTAACCACTCCTGGGCATTCAAGCTATCAACCCAGAAAGGTACTTGGAAGTAGTCTGAAGGATGAATGCCCCCAGTGTGTATAAGCTCCCGGTAGGTATAGCTTTACAGACAAAAAATTGTGGGGAAAAGGGTGGGGATCAGTGCAGGTGGGAGATGAAGACCTTGTCATTAGGTCTGAGAATCCATGACTTTAGCATGTAGCTAAATGAAACTGCTGCCGTGGTAGCATTGCATTTCTATACCAACACATGCTTCACCACTGTCTTCTGTGCATCAGGCATAAGCATGTGCCTTCTCTTTTGTTGTAATGACTCTCTTGTAGTTACATTCATTTGGAATGATTGTATGGAAAAAACCCTCACTGCACTAATTGCAGTATCCATCTTAATACATCTCATCATCCAAGGGAAAGAAAAAAAAAAAGAACAGAGACCTCAGTAATGAAGTGTTGCTGGCAGGACATGCATGTGCTTAACAGAAACTATCCTTATGCCTGAATGCTAATTAAGGGTAGCACAAGCACAGCAAAATCCAAACTCATCTGAATCTAATGGGAATTTCATGTCCACCATGTATGAGTTTTTTTCTGGCTTCTTTATGTATTGCTGGTGGTGCTGGTCATGTGGATCACCAGTGAGCCCATGAGAAATTACGTAATGAAAATAATTTGAAGCTATCCCTGACCTAATCTGGTTAGGCAGATCAAGAGCTCATAATATCATTACTGTCATATAAGGCTAAGAATGTTTATATTTGCCTAGCTTCAGCCTTAAGGGTGCCCTGAACTGTATGACTTATTTGCAAAACCTTACCTTATGCATTATCAAAGCAGTTAAATGTATACAGGGCTATTGTGTCTTAATGTCCCAGATGTTGTGTTAGTCTACACTAAGTATCAGTGTCACGTGTAACTTGTGTTTTATTGTTTCCTCTTTTCTCATTATTAGACTGTTTCTTCCTGCACAGGTTTAATTCATGGTCTTTCATTTTTTATTTCTGTCTTAGCAGTGTATCTAATCAATATTTATTTTTACCTGTGTGAATGATTGAGAGCTTCATCAGGCTTCCTCAGTTTTAGGTAGCAGATTACAAACTTTGTCTCAATAAAACTGGCAATACTGGAAAGATCTTCTGTAGGTAACTCATAGGGATTCTCTATAGCAGCACCTTTACTGAAAAGCTGTACAAGAAACAAAAACATTATTTACTAATGTTATAATGTACCTTTTGTTAGGTAGAAATGCTTTTTGTAACTGATAAATTGAGTAGATGGAATTCCAAGTAAAATATACCCTGACTTCAACCGAAGTTAGCACTATAAAAACCAGTACAAATACAAGTGAATATAATATAAAATGCAGTGTCATATTCCTGGAAGGGATAGTCAAGACAGTAGAAAATAAACTAAAACCTAAAAAGCACTGTTAGGAAAGAAGCTGTATGTAGCCCCATCTAAAAAATTAGAGGCTCAACCTCAGGATACCAAAATCCATGGCTGTCTTCAGAAGGAGGTTGAAGGAGGAGGCTCAGACAGCTATTTACTTACTTCAGTAAGCCAGTGATGAACTCTGCCTTAGGCTCTGCTGCCTTTGTCCCATGGGTAGGAAAGCAGAGTGTGATACAAGGCAAGGAAACCAGAAATCCTGCCCTCATTTCATGGGAGGACTTGTCCTTCCAGAAGACTACTATAGCAAGTTAAAAGGATGAGATCGACCATCTTTCCAATCATCTTGATCCATATAGAATTTAGCAGAGAGAAGCATCATATTTTCTCTTAAAAAAATATCTTTCCCTGATAGATAAATTGCCTGCTGTTCATCACAGCCAGTGACTTTCTCAGTAAACAATGTTTGATTTAAGAATGCACATCTTTAGAATTAGATAATGCACAATTCCTTAAAAGTTTTGGAGAGTCCTCAGTGCTGGCAGAGCTGCAGCACTGGGTAGGACAACCTTCAGTCCTCAAATCTTTGTTTTATTAATCTACCTGATTTTGTAATGCCCAAGAGTAGTAAAAATTAGCTTTTAGCTCTTAAGAAAAGTCAACTGTAAGCAAATAGATGAGGTGTAAGATCCTTGTCTTTAAGTAGAATAACCATATAGTGCTACTAATGAAAACGCAATTGTATGTCCCTTGCTTGGATAAACATTCTTAACAGGATTATGTAGTGTGCAATGATTTCATCTAAGTGACTTCACTGCGAGTCAGCTTTAAAAGTAGATCTGTTATGAAGATTAACAAATTAATACTTATCTAGGCTGTGTGCTTAAAATATTGAATCACACTGCGAGCAGTGTTGTGGGTGCTTATGGCACAGATATACAGCTGCAGCCTGATGTGGATGAATGTAGTCTCTGCTTTAAATGGAGTATAACCAAGGGACTCTTGCTTAAGCCCAGTTTTGCCAGCTCCACATCACTAATGAGTTTAGTTATAGTAATTAGTTTCTTGTGCCTACAAAGTTAAAATCCAGTGGTTGATCTGTAGGAGGTGCAATATCAACTCAGCAGTTTGAGATCCCTTTAGAAGATTAAATCTGTCCAGAAAAAAAGCTCTCCTATGTATGTGTCTTTCTTCCTGCTTATGATTCTTAATGGCAAGGATTATAGACCCTCATCCACACTTAGCATCTACAAAGCTATCCCTGTCTTTAAGATTTTTGTGTACTGGTTGGAGATCAGCTCAGTTCTTAAGAGGCAACAAAGGTGGTTTGAGGAAGCATCCCCCTAGTTCAGGTGTGATAAATACTTATTTTCTTTCACATCCCTTCTCCACAGAGCAAAGTTACACAGTGTATATAATAACGCCCAAACATTTAAGATTTTCTATCATCTTGTTATCAGTAGAAGTTATAAATCAGCAAATTCATCACTTACAACTTTGCTCATGGTACCGTATATATCTGCTGAAGTGTCTCTATGGATAAGACATGCTATATGTACCTAAAAGACCCAGAGAATTATGTTCACATCAGTGAACATAAAAGTATCATCAGATTTTTCTGTAATAACACTTTTCAGCTGAATTGGCCATGCTGTGACCTCTATTAAATTTATGGGAATAAGAGATATCGGGTTACTCCCTGGACTTCCAGGTTCTTGAATGATTGTGAGAAGAAAAAATCATTTAGGACTCCCTTCAGTATAAACTGCTGCAATTCAGAGTTTCCTTGAGTCTTACTGCTGATATGAAGAGTTATGTTTAGACCTGTGTGACCCCTCGGTTATCTTTGACAAAAACCAAGACATGAGTCTCTGTAAACCATACCTGAACAGGTAAGGATTCAGAAAAAATATTTAAATATGGTGAAGATTGGGTTCTGTAAGGTCTCCTCTAAGGCATCTCAGAGTAAGAGCTCAAAGAAATTAATAATAACTCAATCTTTAATCTTGCAAAATCAGAGTAATATTTTTAAAGGGATGTGCTTGCATTTGGGACATCCTATATCTAAGTTATATGCTTTTTGTGTCCCAAACTCTCCTAATTTTTATGTAGCGTTTCTGCAGTGGGTCAGTGCATTTGAGAGACTTTTCCATATTAGTTATATGCAACTTAATTTTTGTGTCTAAGCCTAAATAACTGCACTCCTATTAAATTTTTATAAAGTAGAAAAGGTTTTAATCAGGTGAATGATCTTAGCACTGCTTGAAAAGTGCATCATTGTTTTCCAAGTTCTGATGTAGGAGATATGTTTTGTGTATGGTTTATCACCCTTTATTGTATTTTGCTGGCCTTTCTGATAAAATGATTTGGCTATGCAGTAGGAGAAGGACCACTTCCTTGTGTTGGCCTGTGTGGCACTGAATATGAAGTCCGAGTGAGCATTTCTGGGGGTGTGAGGCAAAGACAGTCCCAGAAAGCACCTGAGAAAGCTGATTAGGGGAAACTCCCAGGGGAGGAGTTAGGCAGGAAGGAGACAGTGGGCAGAGATTTTCAGCTGGGGGGGGGAATGTGAAGAAGAGTTGTAGAAAGACTCACATCTGAGTTTCAAAGGGGAAGAGGAAAATTTCCTAGGGATCCGAAGGAGCCTCTGTACCTGCAGATTGTTGTAACTAGAAAACCCAGCTGAACTGAGAGCAAGGGAAGAAGAAAGGCTGTGCCATGCATAGACATAATGAGCAGGGAGGAGATTTGTTTGCATTTTTCATGTTTCACCTAGCACAACTGAGTTTTATTTATCTTGCTGCAGTCTGCAGTCCAATAACACCAACTTTGAAGATCAAAAGGGCTGTGGTGTTTTTGGAATGCTTTAAGTAAAAGCAGCTCCCTCTCACTCTGAATACCTTATGGTCTTGTCACAAGGACATTCAAATATAGATGTTGGATTGAAGAGGCAGTTGCTTTTTGTACTGTTGAGGGTATTTGGTTATTTTATTTTACTTTTTTTTTCCCCAGAGCTATGTGAGAATTGTATTTTAATTCCAAACTGGGAAATTTAGGGTACATCCTGCCTAAAACTTCAGTGAGCTTTTGGTCTGCAGAAATCTAGCCAATATCTTAAAGGTTAGAGAGGCTTTAAATTTGAAGCAAATCATTTAAACACCTGAAGCTTTACAGCCAATCTGGGGTTGAAAACTTGTAATGTGCCAGTTTATGATTTTTACCATTGCTAGCACGTGTAACAGTATATTTTACTTTTAGACTTAGTTTACCTGAGAGTGCCCCTGCCAGTAGATACAAATATTTTTCCAGAAATAACATTTAATTTTAAAAATCCTGCCAAAGGATATTTATATTTTCATAGAGGCCCTTGTTACAACTGGAGGCTATCGAGCAGGTTTTGTGAACATGCCTCCTTTAGAAGACTACTGAGTTATCCCATTCAAAGAGTTATCAAGTATATAAACAAAATGTAAGGAATGAAAGCGTCATGGGCAATTTTTGTATTAGGGGTGAACTGACACTATGTTGTATTTTCACTGATGAAGGAAGCTTCTCTTGCAGTGTATAGGACCCTATAAATATTGCTGAAACTACAGTCATATAAATGCTTGTGACAAAGTACTTTATCAAAGGTCACAGAATGAGTCTGTGATACTGTGAACTTAGCATAGATTTTTTTCTGGTATTAAGGCTTTAATTTTGGCAGTAGCAAGCAATGAAATTTTATGAGCAAAGACCTCCCAGGCATTAGCTAATAAGGAAGAGAGAAAAAGATCCCCCAGAAGACCAACCATGGCTTTGGTAAAAGACCAGTGGAAATGTTGATGATTAAGGTAGCTTTCTAGTTAGCATGTGTGTAATTTAGAAGAATAATATTAGAGCTCTGGTGATCTGTACCTTGGCACTTTTCTCTGAAAACCAGGTGAAAGGTTCAGTTGTAAGAGACTGGCAATGGTAACAGTTTACTGATCACTGTTACAGGTTTGGTGTATGCTAAATTCAGGAATACAGTTTGCTTTAAAGATGCCCAATAGATGTCCACCCATTTGTGTAGTTATAGATACATATTTTAAGACCAATTTAGCTTAGGAAAACATGTACATTTGGTCAAATAGTGTGTGGCACTAGGATTCATTGGCAAATTCCGTGAGATCACTCATGCTTTCCTCTGTCAGACGAAAGGGCTGAGTTACTTTGAATACAGCAATAACCTGCTAGCCTTGCTGAGTTGATTACGTTGCCTTTTTTCTATTTTTTTCTTTGTTAGCAGAGGAATGTTTAATCATGCTTCTCTTTTAAAGATAACGGTGGTTTTCCCTGCAGTGATTTTTAGAGTGGCTAATCAGAGAGACAAACCTGAAAAGGCAAAAAGTATTTAATTAGTGCCTTTTCTTCTGACTGGCCAACAGTCCTAACCAGATGCCTTCACTTCAGATCCATCCAAGTAATCAGCCTGGTAATGTTACTGCATTGCACATCAGGCACCTGGCAAGTTGAACACTAACTGCATCCCAGAAAATGTCTGCTAAGGAAGGCTACTTCTGAAAATAATTTTCAAAACCTGGTAGCAGGCGTCACCCAGTGCTGAAAACAAACTGCTTTTTATATATTATACTGTAATACAGGCTTTACAACTATTAGGCACTAGCAAAAATACTGCAGGAAACCAGGATAACAAAGAAACAGTTAATGGCAGTTTTGTCTCAGTGGAGAGACAAAAAGTATGGGGGAGAAAGAGAGGATTTTCCCTCAATGACATGGTTTCATGCAGCGTAACTTTCCAGCTCTATTCAAAGTCATACTGACATCTTGGTATGCAATTTCAGTCAGCAGAGCAGGAATTGTATATAAACCCCCTGTCTTTATTGTTAATGAGGTTTGTGTAAATAACTTGCAAGAAAACACATTGAAAATACATAATTCACTGCTAAATATGAATGCAGATGTCAGGTGAGAATAACTAAATTCACAAGGCTTCCTACAATGTGTTCTGCAAATGAGTAATTCAAATAATATGTACGTATGGTGTTTTTGGCGTATTAGCTACTCTGTACAGAGTTAGCACTGGATGCTGTAATAATGTGTATGCAGGACACATTTGCTATCTTGGGCACATTGCTAGTTGCTCAATACTGGCTGAAAGCCAAATATACCTAAGTTGTCCTGCATTATAAGAAATGTTCCCTGTTTCTGTTGAGAAAACCAGTTCACTAGAAAAGTATGGATCTGGTGAGGGGTGATTTTCTCAGATGAACTGGCATCTGGTGGGGTGGAATTGATCCTGCTCTCCTGACATTTTCATTGGGTTTGTCTTAAGTTCTGTCTATGCCTATACTTAAATTCCTTCTTTGGCTGCAAACAGCCTTTTAGCAGGAACCAGACGTATGTGGAAGGGATTTGTTTACCAGGTGGGGCAGAATGTTAGAGAAATTCAAACCTAAATTTTATGTTCCTCAAAGGCTGACATGTTTTGTACATCTGTCACTGTTTTGGCCCTTTTTGTAAACAAGAACTCTCTGCAAAAATGAGATTTTTTGAGTGCCCAGCAAATTTGAAGGATATAGCATTTTAGTTTGTGCTCATTGCTAGGTGAATGCTGCTTTATAAAAATAATCTTGATGTGAATCTTTCCCTCCCACAGAAGCTAACGATGTTCCCTGCAGTATTCCTAAACCTAAATCGTTTCTGTTTATTGGCGCAACTTCAGATTAAAGGCTTTATCTCCCCTCAGTGCAAACTTAGGGGTCTGTCTCATATTGTAAATAATTTGCTTCAGAAGTATTACATCAGGAGCAAAGGTTTTAGGAAAATGTCATCCATTTGACTTCAGCTTAATCTGTGTGATGCACTATAAGTCTGTCCCTCTTATGATCAATCCTAATTTTATCGAGTTTTTCCATTATCAGTACTGCTGGGGTGAAAGAAGTAGTCACAGAAGCAAAAACATCCCAACCAACCAAAAAAATCCATCACCACCCCCCCCCCAACCCATCCAAAAAAACAACCCCAAAGTGCTAAAATGAAACATATATCATGGCATCAATATACATTAGTTTCTGAGGAACTTTGTATTTTTTTGTACAACATACTGAAATCTCTTTTATGGATTGCATTTGTAATATGAAATTTGGCATTCCTTCCCTGTGAGTTCATCCAAGATCAAACCAACTGAGGATGGAGTAAATACTCCATGTGAGCTATTCCTCTTGTTGATAGGTCAAGGGATAATGGATTTAAACTTAAACAGGGGAAGTTCAGGCTAGATATAAAGAAGTTCTTTACTGGAGGGTGGTGAGGCACTGAAAGAGGTTGGCCAAAGAAGTGGTAAATGCTCCATCCCTGGCAGTGTTCAAGGACAGGTTAAACAGAGCCTTGGGTGACATGGTGTAGGGTAAGGAGTCCCTGCCTGTGGCAGGGGCGTTGGAACTAGATGATCTTAAGGTCCTTTGCAGCCCTAACCATTCTATGATTCTGTGAAAACCAAACAATCAGAAGTCAAAACTGATACCGGTACCTCCTCTTGAGAGGGTTACAGTTCAAAATGCCTGTTCAACTTTGAAGCAGGAGCACCAGTGTTGATAGTGCTCACAGAAGGAGCTGGCCAAAATGGATGTTTTTTTGGAGGCGACTGTCAGCTGGTGTGATGTGACTATATTGTAGCAAGATTTTGAGAGCTGTCATGATTGCTTGGAAAATCAATATAATTTCAGGCCAACTAATTTAATCCCCTTGATGCCAAGAGATTTGCTCCTGCTAAGGCCAAACACAGAGATATTTCACCAGCTCTTTTATTAAGGCAGACTATGTGAAAGGTTCACTCCATTTTGATGGACAGGATTATTAGGGAAAAGCAATAATATGCTGAAGACTTATTTTCATGCCGTTTCTGGATATGTCATTAAAGCTAGCTGCAAGGCCAGCTCTCCCCTTTCTCCCACCTCGGGATGGTCTGGATTTGGTAAAATCCAACAAGAATTCTCTCAACAGTATTGTCAGTGTTAGAAACACAGCACATATTCATGCTGCAGGAATAAACAGAAATAAAGCTTCTTCCCTAAAGCAGCCTAACCAGAATTCATTCCCGCTTACTTTTTATTGTTTGGTTCACCTCTGTTAAAGCTTTTCAGCATTTATATTCATTTTACACTGTCAAAAGCTGAACAGGAGTAAGATAACAAATGGTTCTGGTAGCAGCTGTCACCACCTACTGTCTGTGTATGCCTGTGTGAATCTCTAAATGGAAATAAAGTACTTTAATAACACACTTTCTCTAAACTGTCCTCATGGATAAAGTTACTCTCAAATCAGCCCATGAACACTTTCCAGTTCGGTGCCCACTTCAGCCAGTGTCTTTATGCAGAGTCTCTGTAGGTATGCAGTGGTATGATTTAAAGACATTTCAGCAAGAAAATACTTTAACAGGACACCTTTTATGACTGCTGCTTTCCTGAATTAGCTGCTTTTGGTAATTGAACCTTCTCCGAGCTTGCTTAATTTTCTTACTCTAAATTAAGCCGATTGTCCATTGCATTCTTGTGCTGTGTTTGCTCTAGCCAGGGAGCACCCGGAGCCACAAATTAAACATGAATTGCTCTTCCTTCTCTGGTCTTGCACTTCCCTCCAGGAGCAGGTGGCAGCTGGGAGGATAAATGTTTCCAATTTCTTAGGGCCCTTGAGCATAACAGAAACTCCATTTTGAGGCAGGCTCTAAGGCAGATAGGTGAGGTAGCACGGCGCCTTTGTGTTTATCTGCCATTGGGTGCCACGATGCCTGCAATACATGGGGGGGAGCTATAGGGTTTAAGCACCTAAATGATTTTAGCTGCTCAGCTTTCAGAGAAGCCCCTTATGGATCCAGCTGGCAGTGACATGCCCAGAGCCCTGATGTTAACTCTTGAGTAGAAATCTGAGCCTGTGTCTTTCAGGGTGGGCTACTGCCTCCCTCGGGGCTGTCCCAAGTCTTTTTTTCTTTTTTCTTTTTTTTTTAAAATTAATTTATTAATTTTTTTTTACTCCTTTTTTCTTTCCGGTGTTATGCTGAGGAATCTACTACGTGGACCTTGTCTCCATTTCTCAGTGACTGACCTAAACACATACAGACTATATATTACAATGAGGCCTTTGATTGTAAGTGAGAAGGAGTGGATGATTATTTTTAATCAAATATACTGCTTAACACTGGCAAAGTATGGAGAAAATATTTGGTGCTTTTGAGCAGCTGTCACCTCCAGGTAAATAATTTTATAACATGCGAGGAAGCTAATTAGAGCTAATTAGAAATTGACTGATCTGCTTTGGCACCAGAATGATCGGAAAATATGGCCTGTCTTTTCTGGAATAGGAATTTTGCTCTTGCACATGCATATGAGTAAGATATTGCTTTATGGTCAACATATAGTATTCCTTAGGGAAAAAAGTACTTTATAGGCCAGTATGTAACAGGTGATCAGGCAAGAAGAGAGGGGGCAAGAATCCTTATGGAGAAATAGCTGTGCGGTTCCTCAGCTTTATTTAACGGTGATAGGCATGCTGGATATGTCTAGAAGATGAATAAATTCAAATTCAGTGATCAAAAAATGGGAGCATGTCCAAATGGATCATCATAACAGATTCCTACTCTATTCCACTAGCCAGATTGGAGCCATCTGTATAAGCTTCACCTTCCTGGTCTAAAATCTTCTGCAGCCATAAAAGAAAATCGGTAGTGTGTGTGTAAGTCAGTTTCGTGGCTTTGCAGCCTAAAAATTTAGTAATGGGATTATAGGGAGAGAAAAAACTGACTTTTTTTTTTTAAGAAAGTTAAATGCATATTTCAGAAACTACTTTGTTATTTGTTATTGTTATTATCTGTTACAGACCGCCTGATCAAGGAGAACCTGCGGATGAAGCCCTCCATAGACAGTATAAGTAATAACCGACAAGGAGAGGTGCCATGCTTGACCTTATGCTCACCAACAGGGAAGGGCTCCTTGGAAATGTGATGCTCCAGGGCAGCCTTGGGTGCAGCGATCAAGAGATGGTAAAATTTCAGATCCTCATGAGAGTGAGAAGAGCGTGCCGCATGCTCACTGCCCTGGACTTCAAAACAGCAGACTTTGGCCTCTTCAGGAACCTGCTTAGGAAGGTTCCATGGGATACAGCCCTAGAGGGCAGGGGGGCCCAAGACCCTTGGTCAATATTCAAGGATCACCTGCTACAAGCTTAGGAGTGTTGCATCCCAACCAGAAGGAAGTGCAGCAGGAGGGCCAGGAGACCTCCTTGGATGGATAAGGAACTCCTGAGGAAAATTCAAAGGAAAAAAGATGCTTATAATAAGTGGAAGCAAGGACAGGCAGCCTGGGAAGAGTACAGGGATGTTGTCCAGGAAGCTAGGGACCAGCTTAGGAAAGCTAAGGCCCAGTTAGAATTAAACTTGGCTAGGGAGAACGTAGGCCCCCTCTGGAAGCTCTCAGGAGAACTGGCTACACAGGATTTGGAGAAGGCTGAGGTTCTGAATGACTTCTTTGCCTCGGTCTTCACTGGCAAAGGCTCTGACCAAACCACCCAAGTCTTGGAAGGCAGACACAGGGACTGTGAGAATGAAGACCTTGCGCCCACTGTAGGAGAGGATCAGGTTCGAGATCATCTTAAAAATCTGAATGTGCACAAGTCCATGGGTCCTGATGAGATCCATCTGTGGGTCCTGAAGGAGCTGGCGAATGAAGTTGTGAAACCGCTGGCCATCATATTTGAAAAATCATGGCAGTTAGGTGAAGTTCCCGATGACTGGAAAAAGGGAAATATAACCCCCATGTTCAAGAAGGGGAAAATGGATGACCCAGGGAATTACAGACCAGTCAGTCTCACCTCTGTGCCTGGCAAAATCTTGGAGCAGATTCTCCTGGAAGGCATGCTAAGGCACATGGAAATCAACAAGGTGCTCGGTGACAGCCAGCATGGCTTCACTAAGGGGAAATCCTGCCTGACCAATTTGGTGGCCTTCTATGATGGGGCTACAGAACTGATGGACAGGGGTAGAGCAGTTGATGTCATCTACCTGGACTTGTGTAAAGCGTTCAAAACTGTCCCACACGACATCCTTGTCTCTAAATTGGAGTGACATCAATTTGATGGATGGACCACTCGGTGGATAAAGAACTGGCTGGATGGCTGCACGCAAAGAGTTGTGGTCAATGGCTCAGTGTCCCTCAGGGGTTGAGTGCGCCCTCAGCAAGTTTGCCAATGACACCAAGCTGTGTGGTTCGGTTGATATGCTGGAGGGAAGGAATGCCATCCAGAGGGACCTTGCCACACTTGTGAGGTGGGCTGCTGCCAACCTCATGAAGTTTAACCATGCCAAGTGCAAGGTCCTACACCTGGGACGGAGCAATCCCAGGCAGAGCTACAGGTTGGGCAGAGAAGAGATTCAGAGCAGCCCTGCGGAGAAGGACTTGGGGGTGTTGGTTGATGAGAAAATGAACATGGGCCGGCTTCAGTGTGTGCTCACAGCCCAGAAAGCCAACCGTGTCCTGGGCTGCATCAAAAGGAGCGTGACCAGCAGGTCGAAGGAGGTGATCCTGCCCTTCTACTCTGCTCTCGTGAGACCTCACCTGGAGTATTGTGTGCAGTTCTGGTGTTCTCAACATAAAAAGGACATGGAACTGTTGGAACAAGTCCAGAGGAGGGCCACAAGGATGATCAGGGGACTGGAGCACCTTGCATATGAAGACAAGCCGAGAGTGTTGGGGCTGTTCAGCCTGGAGAAGAGAAGGCTGTGTGGAGATCTCATAGCAGCCTTCCAGTATCTGAAGGGGGCCTATAGGGATGCTGGAGAGGGACTCTTCATTAGAGACTGTAGTGATAGGACAAGGGGTAACGGGTTCAAACTTAAAGAGGGGAAGGTTAGTTTGGATATAAGGAGCAAATTCTTTCCTGTTAGGGTGGTGAGGCACTGGAATAGGTTGCCCAGGGAGGTTGTGAATGCTCCATCCCTGGCAGTGTACAAGGCCAGGTTGGACAAGGCCTTGGGTGATATGCTTTAGTGTGAGCTGTCCCTGCCCATGGCAGGGGGGTTGGAACTAGATGATCTTAAGGTCCTTTCCAACCCTAACCATTCTATGATTCTATGATTAGATGTTAAAAGAATATTTCTAGAGAGTAAATTAAGTATCTTGTATTCAGGCTTTAGGGAAATAGTGATTGTCATCTCTGTTGTTCTCTGCCCAAGATCTAGTGTACTCCCAAGAAGTTTCTAGAGGATCTGTGCTGATAGTAAGGGTAGATAATCTGAGCCTGACTTTTAGCTCCAGAAAGTTGCTAAAATAAATATTTAGCCTTTCACATGAGGCTTTCCCTTCAGGACTTCCTTTGTGTTGTATCTAATTCTTGCACAGCTGTTGATGAGAGGGGTTAGGGAAAACTCCAGTAAGTCCCCTCATATGCCCTGTTCATTCCAGATGATCAGGAATTCCATGTTCCATGAAGTAAGGTGTTACACATTGTTATACATTGCTAGCTTCTTGGACCTCAAGTCCCATCTGCAAAAAGAGGCAATGTTGGAGGAGGAAGGGTGGGCAGA
This sequence comes from Pezoporus occidentalis, assembly GCF_034315485.1. NCBI lineage: Eukaryota > Metazoa > Chordata > Aves > Psittaciformes > Psittacidae > Pezoporus > Pezoporus occidentalis. Next base: position 9,893,483 of record NW_026916158.1, read on the forward strand.
AATGTGGCTGCGCCCTAGTCTTTCTGCAAGTAGCTCTGATCCAATGATCACAACAGGGAGCACATCCAAAGACCTTAATCCTACAGTGCTCCCAGGAATGCCCTTGCAGCAATGAATTAAAGAAAGCCACTTGTGCTTTTCTCATGTGCTTTGCCAGTGGATACACTGCTTAAGATGTACTTCTTTTCACACAGGTATTTATCTAGGAAATACTCAGTTTTTGCTTCTCGCATGATGAAACTGATGGAAGGCTTGGTTGAACCATGCTGCCTAGCTCCATACTGGTATGTAATTAAGTCCAAAAGGCACAAGTGCCACAGCCGCTTTCAAAATATTTGCTTTTTGCAGATAATTTTGCATGGAAGGCATTGTTTCACAGGAAAGGTTAATCTAAACAATCAAGGTGTGCGATAAAAAAATGCCACTAATCTCCCTGCCAGAGGAATGGTGCCCATAATAGCCATCTGTGGAAAATGCAGGTATTCCAGCTTATGGAAGGCATTACAACAGCACTCCTGTAAATTAATCACATGCTGTTTGAGGCCTTCACCTTGCTTGTGGGATTCATTTCGTGTCTCAGATATTCTACACCAAAAGCTGTGTGCCAGGATACTGTGGGCTTCTTTCTGTGCGCTGCAGTCATGAACTCTTCTCATTTATTCTTTAATCACAGGGGAGGATTATTTTCAGAACAATAGGGTCTGAAATTTAAATTTGTGCAGGTTTTAATCAGGCTGGTGTTTCTGAGGTCTTTTACGTTCTCTGATATTAGGAGATTAGTTTGAGACAAGATCTTTCAATCCTCATAAAGGTTTAATGTTATTTTGTAGCTAAGCTGTTAATAATTGGCTAGAGATTTTATAGATACATGTATATGGTTTCCACTGAGGGTTTAAGCTAAAGAGTGATTTCTCATACCCTTCATATCCCACTCCAGATGTTCAAGTCCTATTCCCCTATGCTCCAACAGATGGATGCCGAAAATCTAGGGAAATTTAGTGTTTCTCAATGTAGTATATATAACGTACTGTATTTTTGAGCTAGGAAGTAGAAAAGCAAAGACTATTGCCCCAATTTCCACAGCTATTTTCCTCACTAGCAACAAAAAGTACTTAATTCTTATGCTCTAATGGTAAGAGTTCTCCAAGGGAGCGTTATTTTTAACTCTCCCAGGCCAACTATAATGCAGTTGACTAATGCTAAGTCCCTCCTGATTAATTTAATGGTAACTAAATAGTGCAGAAATAGTGAGAAGCCACCAGTTCTCCTGATAATATTGCCTTCCTGATGTCTGTGGTAATCAGCAGCATGCTGTCCAACATATAAAAGTCTCTAAATCAAACAAGCGTTTCAATTTTCCGTTCTGATTAATAATTTTAAATCCAGTAATTTCAGTGCTAGACTTTCAGAACTGCCTGTTATTTGCATATCTGAAAATGACATGATATAAAAATTATAATGCAACATAAATATATAGATGGATCTAGAGAAGAAATTTTGGCTTAAAGAAGAGCCAAATGTATGATGTCTGCAGTATGTAAGGCAGCACTAGCTTTTGTGGTATTATTCAAATTTAATGCTGTGCACTTGCTTTTCTGTATCAAGATCTCTTACTCAAAATGTTGCAATGTCAGGCTAAAGCCTTAATTTCCTTAAATCTGAAAAAGTCAGTAAATTTTTGTAAACAGAAGCCGTGGCTTTGACCTTTGAGCTTATTGCATCGTATCACACATCCCTTCACTCGTGTGAAATGGAGAGGAATTTTTGTTTATTTCTCAAAAAAACAATGGGCAAATCCACTACAGTTCCAGTCTCGGCAACTTAAGTTTGCTGGGTTTCTCTGCACCATCTCCAATCTGTGCACAGAAATCCAAATAAGTAGGCAAATTGGAGACGTTGCAACAAAAAGCAATAAACCCCCCCCCAGCAAACTGAAGTTCAGAATGCATGACCTGGGAGGAAATACTAAAAGGATTAAATTTACTTAATTTAGAGAAGACTGAAAAAGAGATATGGCAAGAGGTTGCAAGTACAAAGAGAATAGGTTGGTTAATTGCTCTTCATGTCAAATAAGGATACAAAAACCATTATGAGCTGTTTTGCAGCATGGAAGACATGGAAAAACTTCTTATCAGCTTGCTGATATAGATGAGAAGTCTGTCTGTGAAAGACACTTTTGTGAAAAACACAGATGTGTCTTTCAGGAATATTCTGGTTTTTACTTCTGAGAAGAGCCGGTTTAAGAGGCTGCTGAGAAGTTCCAGCCCTACAGTTCTGTGATTTCCCAATCACTCTGTCTACAATCCCAGGAAGGAATTTTTTAACCTCTACTTAATCTTTCACCAGGATGTCTATTAGCTAGCTTTTCCATTTCCTTTTAGGAGGCAGCAGGTACCCCTTTGCTGTCAGTTGATAAGTGCTTTTGTCACCATCACAGCTCATTTCTGAAAGGGGGGGAAGGGGAAGCCTAAAAAGGATAGCATTACTAATTCTGCTTGCTCACTCACTTCTGTAATAATTATTTTTTTAAAATAAAATGCCTTTGGTATTGTAGAAAAAAAAAAAGTACGAATAGGGTATGTGTTTTTCAACTGCAAACTAATGTTTCATAAATGCTTTTGAATTAAGTTTGGCAGTACAGTGCTGAAACAAGTGTAGTTGGACCCTTTCTCAGGATGTCAAGTGTACAGCTGAAGTGATTGGGGTCAGAGTGGAGATAAAGCATTAGAGATCAGAGAGTCTAACTTGCAAGTCCTCTATTCTAATCACCAACCATATTCCTGTAAAGTAGAAAGTGCCTCTCTTTATTTTGAGAAGCAGACACTGACCTTTAAAATTCTTAGAGCTACTAAGAGTAGTTTTTTTTGCATCACATATCATAGAAAAAGTAAAGCCCTCATCTGCACAGTAAATGTTAACATCTGGGTTAATTGTGAGGGTATAGGGTATTTTTCAAGGTTTATAGGACAGCTATGCTCTTGGAGATAAGGTTTTCAAAATGCTGTAATGCTTCCTCTTTGAAAGCAGCCTTTGGCTGCAGAGTGCTACTATTGAACATGTTTAACATTACTAAAAATTGAGATGCTGAAGCCATTATTAAATTTCATTCTGCACACAAGCAAACAGTTTATCATAGTCTGTTCCCAGCAATTGTAATCCAATTTTTGTTATCTTACATTGTTTAAAAAAGAGAAAATACTGTACATCAATCTGATAAAAAATGTTTAAATAACTGGTGTTTTGTGATTATGTCGGTTTTACAAAAGCATTACGGAAACATGACAGGGTAACTAAAATCTGATTACGTCTAAGTCCTTGCCCATTATGTGATTATTATGAACCATGACTTCTACTGGCAAATCATGAATTACATGGTCATAATACAAGGGATTTCCAATATAATTAACTGAGATTAGCAGCACTCGAGAAATCTGGGAATAATGATACAACTTTGAACAATCAGTTTTACTGTAAATGCTGCTAGCTTTGGCTTCCAGGAAACAAGAGGCTGGTGGATGTAACTGTGACCACCTGCTGGTGTTTCCTACACCTCCTTTCTCTTCCCTCCCCCCATGAAATTAATTTCAACCTTGTCAGAGTGTTAGGTACTCCCTCTTCTATTCTTTTCCTTTCATATTATACTGATAAAACTCAAGGCTGGCTAAGATTTTAAAAAATGTCAAAGGCTTTTAGATACCTCCTTTTGGGGGCTCACCCTGAAACTGGAAAGGGCTCAGCTTTTGCAAACATAAAAATAGCTGCTTATTGAAGAACAGATGTGTTTAAGACAGCTCAAGCTTGAGCACTTGAAGGCAGAAAGTCATTAAAATCTTAGATTAGTTTCAAAGACCATAGTCAAGGTCATATCATTTCTTTAATATCTCAGGCAGGCAAGAAGACTTTCTTTTCACAAAACTCCCAGGTTTTGGACTCAGATCTGCTGAAGAGAAAGCCATTTGTGTCTGGAGGAGGTTGCTCAGTACTGGGCTTGTTCTTTTTCATGTGGAAAAAAATGGATTTCCACACAGATCCAGTGGCCATCTTCTGGCTTTAGAGAAGAAAGGGAATCAGAATGCATGTTTAAATGCTTAACCCAGTAGCGCATAGACAGCTGGGATAGAGTGGGGACTCCCCTGATTATCAAGGTATCATTTGTCTCTGACAGAGCTGGGATAAGAAAGAGATTCCCCTTCTGACCCACCACACTCTGTGGGACTTAAATTTCCTCCATACATAAATACTGTTGAAGACTTAGAGAAAAATACAAGATCAGCTAAGATTTTTTGGTTCGGTCTGTGCCACCCTCCCTCTGTGATTTATTTTTATCTTTCAATTTTCAGATTTCATGCGAAATTGCATCTCAGGGTTTTATTAAACTGTGTCCATCCCAGGTTTGTACTCCTTGTTCGCTTTGATATTATTATACCAAGTTAGTACAATGACAGCCTTTCATTTATTTCGCTATGGTGATCATACTTCTTTAACCCATACCTCCATTGCTGTTGATAACTGCTCCACTGCTGCTGCATAGTTCTTCTGTTTGTAGCAAGTGCTGGCTTCCAGGAGGGTCATCTGAAGCTCTTTGTTGATGTGGGGCGAAGTGCTGCTGTCAGGTGGGTTCAGAGCATGTGCTTGTGCAGAATCATGATACCCTGATTGTCTGCTGCTAAACACCATAGGCTCATCAAACTCAAGGAAAATGTTATCCTCATCAACGTAGACCAGCTTCGTTTCTATGTCACTTAGGCTTTTCAGAGGAATATGAGACAGAGCTGTTAACATTAATGGATTCCCAGTCTCTAACATTGTTTCTTCTGTTTGCACAGCCAGTTTTTCATTATTTTCTGATTTCTGTTTATGGCTTGCTCTCTCTACATCATTGTTCTGGTTTTTATTCTTTCTTTCTGCCATTTTTATTCTCTCCATTATATTTTCTGCTGCTGCACCTCCAAGATGATTTTTGTCCTCTTGTAGTGCTGCTGGAATATCATTCAATTTGTTTGCTGCTACATTTAACTGCTTACTACTATGCGTCTGCTGAGAGGTTTCATTCTTGCCATTCATGCTTAAAATTTTTTTGGAAGTCAATGCTGCTTTATGATGCCATAACTTGAGCAAAGAAAGAGTCCTAGGAGAAAATGTAGAAAAGTTAAGAATACTCAAATGTTCCAAAGCCAAAAATGCTAATGCCTTCTCCACTATTGTGGGCACTATTATGAAAGAAGGAAACTCTTCAACAGTTAGTACATAAAATATTAGACGAGCTGTAATTACTTTCTCTTTCCTGTGTAAAAGTTTAAGCCCCTTAAACTGCAAAATAACGTCAGTGTTCCAGTTTTATATCTGCAACAAGAAGGGAAAACCTGGCTTTTAAGCAAAAGAAAAACAACCAAAACCCTGTGACTGATTGATTTGTATGTTGTTACACAGTGCAAAAAAATCACTGTGTTCTGATCTTTGAGAGCTGGTAAGCACAGTTACTGAGGTCAGAGAAGGATACTAAAAAAATCAGGTAGAGTGAATATATTCCAGAGGGACATGAGCTCCAAGTGGGGTCCCAGCTGTATTTGAGCCAAATTCAGATCTGGATTTGGCTTTCAAAGCCATTTCTTATTGCACTGTTTACAAGGGACCCTGAAGTGTTGCTGCTAAAAAGCATCCCTCCCCTAAGATTTAACACCCTAATTCTCAGTTTAGGGAGCCAGTAATGGTTTCAAACTTGTCAAATAAGGTGCAGAATCAAGTTCATAAGCCTATTCTCAACACTAGTTCCTATACAATAGGTAAGGTGACTTAATTGGCATTGTAAACTCATAAATAGGGTTTCAGATCTCTGCCATGTTTCGCACCTCTTCCCCGGCTAAACCAGATTGCAGCCAGGACTGTCACCAGCCCAGAAGGAAGGAACTTGTTGATTCTGACATTTGTTCACCACCTCCAGGCTGAAAACTTTACTGCAGCACAGCTGCCTGTGGAGAAACATTCCTCCTTCCATGACTGCAAGAGAATGAGCAAGAGGTGAGGGGATAATTGTGTCATTTAAGGTAATTTCAGCAGACTTTTTCAGCAATGCGCTGAGAAATCACAACTCCTACTGAGTTCAGTGGAGATAGAAAACCACTGGCTCTTCCCCCAGATAGTGCCCGCGCTTGTCAGGATAGAGCTCAAAGGAATCATATTTATAGCAGATTATTTTGAATGGCAGCAGTAAAGCAGCTGGAAAAAGCTAATGTACTTGCATCTGGCAGCAATTTTACCTGTTTGTAAGACATTCAATCCCTTTTAAAACAAACCATAGCACAGCCTAAAGATTGGAAGCTGTGTTTTTCAGTGCTAGCTTTGGCAATAGGTAATTTAGGAAATTATGATTTATCTTCACTGTGCAGCAGAGCAGATACTCCAGCCAGCCCCAGCCCCAGCTGAGGGGATGAGCCTGATGATCTTAGTGCCATGTCATGCCAACATAACTGGGACCTGTTATGGACCTCCGTGTGGCCCTGCAGTGTATGGCTATACCATGTTCTGGAGGGAGAACACAGGACTTTCACAGCCTTTTGGGTGGCCCATTCAGTGAAGGTCCTATAGAACTTTAGAAAATGAGATTTAAGTATCTACGTCATATACAAGTTTATAGGAATTTTCCTCTAAGCAGCTGTATAGTACTAAGGAGCCCTCAAGCAGAATTAGAATCATGGAACAGTTGGATTGGAAGGAGCCTTCAAAGGTCATCTAGTCCACCCCCCCCTGCAATGAGCAGGGACATCTTCAACTAGATCAGGTTGCCCAGAACCACAACCAGCCTGGCCTTGAAATATCTCCAGGGATGGTGCATCCATCACTTCTCTGGGCAACCTGTGCCAATATTTTACCACCATTACTGTAAAAATTTTCTTCCTCACATCCAGTCAGAGTCTTCCATCTTTTAGTTTAAAACCTTGTCCTTTTGCAACAGATCCTGTTAAAAAGTATCTCCCCATCTTTCTCATAAGGCCCCTTTTAAGAACTGACGGGTTGCAATAAGGTCTCCCCGGAATCTTCTCTGTTCCAGGCTGAACAACCTCAAACCCCAACTCTCTCAGCTTTTTGTCCTAGAAGAGATGATCCATCCCTCTGATCATTTTTGTGGCCCTCCTTTGGACCGTCTCCAACAGGTCCATATCTTTCCTGTACTGAGGACTCCAAAGCTGGACACAGTACTCCAGGTGGAGTTTCTCCAGAGCAGAGCAAAGGGGCAGAATCACCTCCCTCTTCCTGCTGGTCACGCTTCTTTGAATGCAGCCCGAAATACAATTGGCTGTCTTCTCCTCACCAGAAAGCTAACAAAGTCAAAGTCCTCTATCTGAAGCGGGGTTGATACCAGCATAAATGGGAAATTGGGAAATGGACCAAACTTTTTGCCACGAGACTGTCTTAAGAATCTAAAAATAATTTGCCATGGAATAAAAAAAAAGCAGAGCACAAACTGTGAAATACGACCAGTAATTTTTTATCACATATGGACATTTCTCTGGTGGACCAGCACCTGAAATGAACTTTGCTGTATTAAGTGGATTTTTACGGCTTCTACTGTATTTTTAGGTATTCAGGCTGATTAACATGACTCTGGGTTGTGCAATGGAAGCACATTATAACTCAGGCAGGCTCACTTTAATCACTGCCTCAATAAAAAAAACCACCACACTTCCAGGGAAAAGCTTTTAGAAAATCATTATCTTTGTCAGTTAAGTATTTTCCTGAGACTTTGGTTAAAATGTCTGGTTTTTATTTTGGAAGCATTTACTGTAAAGTGCTTCTAATGAATCACTATGCAGAGGAATATAGATGAGACAATTTAGTGCTACAGTAACTAACTAAACTACTCTAAATTTGTGAGCTCTCAGGAATGATCTTCCTGATCAGTTCTAAGCAAGTTCAGCTTTGTGTATATTTGAGGGTTAATTTTTGCTAAGAGATGTCTGTCCATGGCACTACCAGCTACTACAGATAAGTATTTTGTTTGGTCTGTTGGTAAGGAAACCACATCTCTTCACATAGAGAATAAAAATAGATGCAAAAGAAACATAAGATAATTTATCTTTTAAAATCTGGGTTTGTCTATTATTTCCCAATATATCTCAGTAAACCTTGGGGAGAGCAACCTGCCTACTGCATAATGTAAATTTCCTTATGTGCATAGTCTTATGAACCCTGTTACTTATGCTTTTTGTTCTGTATCTAGTTTTATTCTGCTTTCAACACCTACTCGTATTATCTTACACCAGATTAGAGAAGAACCTGCTGATAAATCACACAGGGATTTCATCTGGCACCTAGTTCTTATATTCTTTGCCAATTCTTTGATGAGCCCTTTTTATTTCAGAATTTAAACTTTGATTTTAACCAAAAAAGCTTTTGCCCTTATGGTTGTGAAGTAAAACCTTTCAAAACACTTAAGACTTCAGTGCTATCTTCCTAAATCTACATATACCAAGGCAGAACCACTGAGCTACATTCAGCACTGAAGTGTAGAGACAGGAGAGATGAAATTCTAGTAGTTCTCTGAGGGGATTAAGCTGCCTTGAAACTGGACCATTATAATGTTGTTACTAGCTCTTTGGGTCATGAATTCCATAAGACTGTGCTTCAGAACGAGTTCTGTTTCCCAGTTTCAGTAAAATCTTTTGGTAAACAGCACAAGCTGCTGTTTGAGGGTCACAGTCGCCTTTTGTGGCAAGACTATGGAGGAAGATACAATTTCAACGAGGGATTCCGCAGTGTTGGCCTGTGGGGTCATACCCTTGCATGGTTTGGAGGTCCAGGGGAATGGTACAGCAGCTAGGAAGCAGAAAGAAGACTCAATGATTATGTTTCTTACTCTGAAGCAGGTTCCTTACGTGGACCATTTGACAGCAGTCCAAGTGGACTTGTGCTCTGACATTGAACACACTGCATAAATTCCTTGCTAAAACTCAAGACATTAGACATCAGATCTGGAGACAGCAGTAATTCTCTTCCTCTCAACCCTGACTAGAACTGGCAGAGATTTCTCTTGTCACTGTTTTGTTTTGTTTTTGCTTCCTTTGCAGGATAAGGTACAAGCTGCCTCATTCAGGATAGTCTGGCTGTACCTCATCTGCTGTCATTAGTGGTCCATCTGTATTTTATGCTCTCTGCTGTGAATGTTCAATGCTTGTATGGTTTCTAGAGGATAACATCACAACATTTTTCAGCTAGGGTATGACTGTATCTGCAACACAGATGCATTTTGTGCAAAGATACCCCATTTGTCTTTCAGTGAGCTCATTTGTGTACCAGCAGCTATGTCATTGTATTAGCCTGATACACCACTGTGGCTAATTCACCCTGCTAGAAGATCCATATCCTGACAACTGCTGTGTTGGTGTACTACTTAGACAGCGATGAGACTTTTCCAGAAAGTTGTAGGAACTGAACTTTTTAATCTGTAACAGTTCTCCTGTCCCAGAAGGCCATTTGAAATCACAGGGCAGTCATCTGCTACAGTTCATTTCAGTGCAAATGTTGGAAGAGGAAAAACTGCATCCAAAACCATAGAGTGAATGTAAGAAAATTATATCACTGGTACTTGTAAAAGTGTTATCCCACTCCTTCAATGTCCTCTAGTACAGACAGAGAAATATAGTACTACACAAAGCACATCCAGAGCCTCAAAACAGATAGGTCATTAGCTGCCCTCCTCTATAATGATTTCACCTATATTGAATTCTAGAGATCCTGATCCATCTCTAAGGTGAGGATGCTCTGGTTTTATCACTTAGAAATGAAGCAAGATTTATCTGTATTAGATTTACAGGCAGACTTTCTGAATGAGCATGTGCAGTGACAACAGCCAGGCTGAGATCTGAACTGGAGATTTTTCCAGTCCATCTTTCAGAGGGATGACTTTTTAAGCACTTCCTTTACTGCTGAATACCACAAAGGCTCAGACAATCTATTGATGATGAAGGTCAGAACCTTCTTAGCAGCCCATAAAGTGAATCTCTCACAATCAGGTTTCAGACTTTTTAAGATTCTAACCATTTCTTTAGGCAATGAAGCAACCTAGTTCTTTTATCTTGCTATTTTTATTGTTTGAAAGCCTGAGTCACATCTGATCTTTTTAGTTTTAGTTTTCTTTTGGGTAGAGGAGGGGGAATGACCCTTAATGTATCCTTTTTTTTCTTTCAGCACCGCTATTTCTTTGTGATAGACGTAAGTAATGGCTCATTCAGTGCAAATTCAGAACTCCTTACGTTTTTCTTGCTGTGGTAAGGGCATACTTTCTATTATTACAGCTGCATTGTTCATATGGCTGCAGTAAAGTTTTTGTCAGCATTTCCGCTCTAAACACTGTTTTCACTCACTGTATTTAACCTGTTCATAAAAAAAAAAATAAAAAAAAAAAATTGGGCTCTGAGCTGAAATTTGGCAAGGTGAATGGTGTGATGGTCTGGCTTTTTTTTTTTAATAATAGTTTGCAGGGATTTAAGTATGCTATCCTAATTTCCTAATTGTTCTTTGAAGCTGAAACTTGCTTAGCACTAATCTCGTTAGGCTATAGGCATAAGAGAAATATTAAACTGTATCAATAATTACTGTTCACAGCTATAAGATGGCTAGTTCACGAGGCACTGATGCAAAGACAGTAAGCTTAAGCTTACTGTTATTCAAAGTAGCACAACTACAATTCCTTCTATTATTCACAATAGCTTATGGAATTTAACTAAAGTTGAAGGTAAATATGACAGAAACAGATCCTGTTTAAAAATGCTTAACATGTCTCTAGGGATAACATGCAAAAAAAAAAAAAAGATTAGGAAATACAGTTAAAATAATCAAGAAAATCTTCACAAGGTATGTTAATAACATGGTGGTTATTGCCTTCTTGAACAGTACTTAAATGCAGAAAGAAAAGGTGTCATATTAAAGAATAACATGAAGTTCCCTGTCATGAGTCCAGGAATCCAGGAGTCTTCTATGACACAGCTGTGCGTTGATTGGGCAAAAAGAAAAATAGATAAATCCCTATTCCTGCCAACTGTGAATGTGTTGAATAGTAATGGGATCTGCTTCTTCTCCCACTTGAACCTTTTCCCTTCTTCACTCTATGTTTTGTCTATCTTATCATTCCTGCTTGCGTTTCTTGAAGTAAGGCTATAGGCACCCATGGTCCTGTGGAGCTAGCCTGAGTGCTTTATTGATCAGCTGGGAGAAGCAGCCTCTTACTCTCCTTAGCTGCTGTTGCATTACTGTACAGGCTGAAACAGCTAGGGTAAACAGATTCACAGAAGTACCTGGGATCTGAGTTACTCCATTTCATTAGGCACTGAAGCAGGCTGGAAATGTATGCCATATGTCAGCCGTGGGAGAGGGGAAAAGGAGGATAGGCAGAACTGGGAAGCTCCTGCTTTTTCTATCTTCTCCAGGGAAAGCCCATCACGTCTCCATTTGCTTTGTTGGCTTGGCCAAGGCTGCATGCTTAAGGAGCATTAAGGCAATTTTTTTAAAGCTTTAAGGCAGCATCCTTAAGAGGTTATAGTACTCACTGAAATAGGTGAGCCAATTTCACAAGACAGCTGAGACAAAGCTCTTAATATTTTCCATTTCACTGGGGCTTCTTCCCTTCCATATGTACTTCCTACATGTATTATTCCCCTCCATGTTTTATTTTAAAACCTTAAATATTTTAATATCACAACGAAAGTTAATTGCCAACATTTTAACACAAAATTAGGCATCTCAATTAACCATTTATTGCTGTAGAGATGCACAAGGATCTTTTTAACAAGTTGTTTTATTAAAATGAGAGGAATAAGATTAAAATAAAAGGACATTAGACTAACAACTACAATTATAATTCAAAGTCAAGAAGAAACTAGACTATCCCCAGCAGCGTATCTCAGGACAGTGAGGCAACGTAAAATACAGAAAAGCAGCATCAGTGATAACAACCTGGAAGAAGAAAAAGGAAGATTCAGTACACAGTGAAGGCTCAGGATATGTGGTTGGAAACAAGTGTGACTAAGGAAAAATGAAGAGAAATTGAGGATGTTTTCTTGCTGCTTTTTAGGCACTGTGTAACTGTCTTCCTTACACTCCCTCCTAGTCAAATACTTCCTCTAAGTGTGGGAGAAAAATACTGAGAGACAAAAGAGACAGCAGGGAAAGCATTTCAGCTCTGCTTAATGATGTCATCCTATTAGCACAAAGCCCCGCATTGTCAATTAGGAAAAAAAAGGTCAATGCTGTGTCTGACAGGGATGTGAAGCCTGGCCAGCCTTCCTCGATTGGATTCGGCAGCTCAGCACTCCGGGAGCAGAGTGGTTCATTTTCCTAGCTAAAGGGCCACTGAGAGGAAAGAGGGAGAGAAAACGGAAATTTTAAAATGATAAAGGTTTCTACAGCAGGCTCCTGAAACGTGGGCTTGTGAGAACAAATAATTTGTCTGTGTGAGGAACAAGGATGTATGTGTGTGCCTAAGGTATAAACAGACCAGTAAGCTTAGGGTAATCCCTAAATGAAAAGGAATGCAAAGATTGGTACTACAACTGAGACTTTGTGCTGAAAAATCTTGAGGTTTTTTTTTTTTTTTTTAGTACTGCAATATTTCCTAATTCTGTTGGGAAGACAAGAAGGCAATTTTTGAAGAGATTACAAAGCAAACGTCCAAGTGTCCTACTTGCTCTCGTTCTGAAGGAGATGAAGAACTATCGATTTTCTGAAAAGATTGCTTTGAAATGGTGAGACCTGAGTACTTGTAAAGAACAAGCGCAGAGGGGCAAGTTTTGGTTTTGGAGGTTTTTTTGCAGACTCTGCTGTGGGCTTGATTAGATCTGCCAACATACTATGAAGAGGTCTGAATCTCCGAACTGCTCTGGGCAGCCCTGCCTCCAGTATAAGGCAGGAATTCAGTGAAAGCTCATGGTACAGAGAAAGCTCTCTTTTACTTCACAAAATAACCATGTTCCTATGGGACCAGGCCCTAGGAAAGCCCAAACCTAAAGGGAATGTTAGCAAACCTGTAATGACTTCCATTACCAATTGTTCAGTACACAAAACATATCAGCTGCCAGATCCAGAGTAAAGAAGGTCCCTGACACCTTGCAGGGCACTTAGGTCAAACACATTGTGACAGAGATGTGGCTGAGGACACAGATCCTTTTCTTGCTCTAGCTATACCAGACAAGCAGATTACCATGATTGAACCCAACCCTAATTGCTGGTCACCACCCCAGGATCAGCATCCTCTTAGAGTCCCCTCAGTTCTGCTCATTAACTCATGTGAATTGAAAAGATAGGTGTTAGATTAGAACTACCATTTTAGCTGTTTGTATTTCTGTTCACCAAATGCAAGACTCCACTGCTACCTCTTGTAAGATGTTTCATATGGTAAAAAGTTGGTTGTGATATCCAAGCTCCTAACCAGGACCACCCCACTTGATCAAAGGCATCTTTGGTAGCAATCCTTCCTTTTGGTTAGACGATGTAAGTAGAATGAAGCTGGGAGCTACAGAAACTTGGAAAATCAGTGCTAGAGCTTCGTAAGTCATTAATTTTACTGAACGCTTAGTAAAAAATCTAATATCTTTCTTTGTGTGCCTAATTCTTGCTCTAGTAATAACAAAAAAACCCTCCCCAAAATCAAAGTCAACCAAAAGGAGCAATAGGGAGAAAAGGAAGGCATGAGAATGCAGGGAAGAAGAAAAGGAAGTCAGCAAGTAGGCTCTGAGAAACTTTGAACATTATTTAAAAGGCCATCATATCAAGATGCAAAGTTAATTTTAGTGGACTGAGGGCTGTCTTCCTTTTGAATTTCCTTCCATATTGCTCCACTTCTCTGTAGGGAGAATTGCCCCAGGTAAATGTCATTAACTGGAATTTCTTTTTCTCATCTTTTATTGTTGTGGCTTTTATTTCTTTGGTGCTGTTGTTCTTTATGACTGTTGTATCTGATTTCCAATGTAAGAGCAATAAATGGAAGAAAAAGTGTACAAGCAATAGAGTACAATGCAGTGTGAGGGAACAAGGGAGCAGATAACGGGTGCTGACAAGTCCTTCCCACTCTTCTGGTAATAAAGAAGCTCTTGCAGCAGGGGACCATGGAGACCACAGCCTAAATGAGAAATGAGAAATCTTGAAGACCTAGTCCAGGTCTTTCACTGGTATAGATTAACACTGATCTGTCCCAAATATATTGTCTAGAATGATAATAGTCTGGAAAGATGGAAGCTGATGACCCTTTTGACTACAAATGGGTTACTGTGATCAGAAATTCATCTTTGCAAGGAAGACCATGCAAAAAATATACCTCTATACCTCATCAAACAAAACTAAGCTCTCTTTTGCCAAGTTAGCTATTGAATTTCTATGACTCGTGCAATACAATTTGTCTTGAAGCTCCTGTCCAAGTGACTCTTAAAGACAATATTGAAATTATTCTGCTTGGGTTATGCAGGCTAATAAAGAGTCTGATAACTGGTGGTAGGGCACTGAAGCATTCATGCATATGAAATCATAACCTGAGATTTTTCTGATGCTATGAAAAGAAATGCAGAACTACTGGTGCTTAATTTTCTCTGACTTGCAGAGCTGTTTCTAAATTCAGGTATCCCTGCAGTGAGTGATGGTTAAAAAGAATGTTTATAAAAAAAAACAACAAACCCAAACCAAACAAGGTGGAGAAGTTTGTTTCCAAACCAGCAAGGCTCACTATTTACCTTCAATAAGCTATCTTAACAATTACTGTTCAATGAAGGCAAGAACTGGCTTTATTGAGTGGATTATGTATACAGCAGTGAAAACTGTAGGAGCAAGAAGAAGGTGAAACTTTTCTGGTGGCAATAAAACCTGTTGAAATAGCCAAAGCATCATCCTCAGGGCCTAATCTGGCTTGGAGTCTGCTTGACTGAAAATAAGAGACAATAATTTTCTTATGGCTCCATAATTCAATTGAATAACTTAGTTATCTAGTACTACTTTGTCATACAGAATGATCTGTGTGTTGAAAGCCCTGTTCAGGCATAAACTAATTAATTTTCATGGCAGGACCAGTCCTGCGAAGTGCTGTGCTTCTACAATGCAAGAGAAATTGAGGAAGCACAATAACTCGCAGGGTGAGGATGAATTTCCCATTAGATATGTAATTAAATATTATGAGTCCCACTGGGATGCAGAGATGTTAAGCAGAGATATTAAATGAGTTACGCATAGGTGTGCATCCGCCCCTCTTTGGCTCCTGATTCAGAGCACAATGGCGGCAGCTATCATTGAGCCATCCTCTAGACTCCTTCATACAATCACTACAGTTGCCTTATATTAATGAATACCTCCAAGGGATTTCATGTTAGATACAGTTTTTCCTTAGTAATGCTAGACATAAAGAGCAAAAATTCAGGGTCAGAATACACAATAAAGCATGTGGGTAGCTTATCTATCTATGTTCTATTTCAGTAGCAGCTTTAGCAAATACTCAAGTTATGCTTCTTCCGTTCCTTACAGTGTGGAATAATAAACTTTAAATATTCCTTGGCAAAAAAAGCCTGAGAGGCAGGAAAAAGAGAAAGATGGAAAGTTAAAAAAACAACACCATATTAAGCACATGTCAGTAATTTGGGAACTATATTAATTAATAGATATTTAATTATTTCCAAAGTCATCGTTACAAACCTAGAAAATTTAGAGGTAGGGTTTCTGGATTTTTTTAAACCTGTGTATTACAGCTATGCATTTTACCCTAATTGCTTTGTAATTTGACATGCTATCGTTTAAAAGTGGCAGCTGAAGTGAATTCACTAACAACTGAGAGCTGAAGCATGCACAGATGAGAGCTGCAGACAGGCAGAGCTTCAATTCAGCAACTTTGTACAGGCAATAGAGCTGTAACATAAAGTCAGCAGGAAAGAAAAGGTTGTGAAAAAGACCTGGCTGAAATATCTCAGATTAACATTCAAGGCAGTTCTTTTACCTTGACAGCTTTTAGTTTTTCAGTATGGTTTCTGGTTTTAATTTCTTCTTTTAGTTTGGGTGTCTTAATTTTCCAGTGAAGAATTTGCCCTTTACACAATTGTTTTAACCTCTGTGAATGTTTATTACCTTTGATGCATTATTTTGTTGCTATGGATTTTAACCTTGAAGTGCCACAAGAACAGCAAGGAAATTTTCCTTCCTTCCCTTGATGAATAGAAAGGTACATGGCATAAATTCTGTAGGTACGAATTTCCTATTCAGGATGCGTGAGGGAACATGGTCTTTGACATGGTTCTATGCAACAACACAACTCTGTAAGATCATGGATAGCCAAGGGAAATCCAGTGGCAGTTGTGAGTGACTGGAAAACCAACAAAAAAGTCTGATCCAGCAGTTGATTCTAACATTGTTATGGTCATTTTACTAAATGTGTGGTTGGTTCTTGCCTTTATTTCCTATAAACTGCAATGGGACTAGAGCTGTTGCTGATTCTGTAGCCCATGCTTGTGTAACCTTTAAGTTATATTACTCTAATGTTTTATTTTATGTCCTTCCTATAAAATTCTGCAAAACTCCAATAGATGCAAGATATTGCAACCTGAATATCAACTTGCAGTTAGGAGACTGAACACATTAAGTGAGTTGAAAGAAAACTGTATCAGTTCTTTTCATCCAGTTGATTTTGCCGTTAGGAACACAAAGTATTTGGTATGGCTACATGTGGGATGCAAACATCATGTTATGAACTTTGCCATTAGTAGAGATCATCCAAGGTGTTCTTCTAGCTCTGAAATTTAAATTTAAAGAGGAGCAGAGGTTTACAATTGCTTTTTTGTCCTGAGTACAGGTCACTTTTGGCCAGTAACTGAATCCATTGAATTAACAGGCTATTGTACATTCAGATTTGAGAGGTGAATTATGATGTTTGTTTCTATGTATAATCTGTTATTGTAAATCTCCCTGTGAACTATTATTCTGAAGGTTTTATGCGATGGTTATGAAAGACTGAGTGATGAGACTTATTAATGTTGGCTTTAAGTTATGTAAAGCTTTCTTTCAAAATTATTTAAAATCGTTTTTACCTAATATCATCCTGTCCGTGAAAGAACCAACAAGAACCAAGGTGTCAGTTACCATCACCAAATTTTAGGGTTAGGAAATGGGGTGAGGATTGTAATGCCTTTGGGACTACCAAAATCTGGGTTTACCCGTGGCCCAGCACTCTGCTGCTGCAATTAATTGCTGTTACCCCCTGCATGTCATGAAAAAGAAAGCATAAGGCTGGGTGCTGGACTTGAACCTTCCTCCAAACCTGCCTGCAAGCCACATGACAGGCAAATGTGTTGGGGAGGCAGCCCACAGGTTCATCAGCTCCTGCTGAGGAGCAAAAATGTCTTTTAAGGACCAGAAGCATGAAGATACCCTCACACACTGTATACCTGACTGTGAAGTACTTTTCCTCCTTTTTGATGCTATTTTTCTTCTTGACTGTTACTGTCTTGATGTCAACTAACTTTGCACTCTTCATTATGAAAAACCAGCATTTGCTTCTGTCAGTGTGTTTCTGGTTTGTAGAAGGCAGTAAATTCCAAATTTTTCATTTGTGGGGCTAAGTGAAGCCATTAAAGCTTTAACCCTCACTTATTCCCAGCAAGGCACCATTACAGATGATGTTGGAATTAAGCTAAGAAATAAGCGGGGGAAATATCCTGGCAATAGAAAGCTAAAGGCAGTGACTTTGAGCAGGTTCTGATTTGGATCCTGGCTTCTGTAAATTCTTGCTGCAGCTGCTCTTGCAGCTGCATTATCTCAGCATCAATCTGAACAATGCTATGTAATAGCCTCGTTACAGAGGGTCTAAAGAGCTAACAGAATCCTAAAATCTTCAGACTTTTTATAAGATTTCCATCCTGAAATACCATATTTAAACTATTTTTCAATGTTTGAATTTAAATGGGCACAATTAGAGTTGATTTTTATTTTGTTTTTCAACTGGTAGTTATTACATTGAGCAAGTGCTCCTCACGGTCACAGTCCTGCAAACGCACACATGCAGCATCTTAATTTTATAGGAGTGAGTAGTCTTACTGAGTCGCATAACATTAGACATGCAAACAAGCAGTTGCAGAGCTAGGGTTTATATTTATAATGAAGAAATATGTACTGCAGCAAAACATTTTACATTGATTTTGCTTTCAAAACAGCAACAATACATGGAGTTTGCTCATTGTTGGCCTTACTTACCATTTCAATCAGTTGGTAAAACCTCAAATGAATTTGCTAGAGCAAAGATAAATGTACGCAAAACACTTCAAAGGTCTCACTTTTACATGTGTCTGGAGATTAAAGTTTGTCAGTGGTCATATTTGAATACTATTAGCACAATATTTAATCCATATTTCCTAAATAGTTTTGCAAGTTTAGTTATGGATGTCCTGGCACTGCCACCAATTTTCACAGATACAGTTAATGACCTTTTAAGGAGCAGGCACCGCAAAGGGAACGTACCTATTGAAATACTTCATTTACTGATTCTATGACAGTATGGCCACCCTGAAATACAACAGACCTCATCTTATTTAGCAGGCTGCTGACAACTCAGCTTCTAGAAGGTATGCAATTAGATGACAATTTCAATGTTATTTTAAAATAATTTCTCTAGCCTTCATGGCTGCAGGAAAAGGCTTGGAAAAATAACTCATGTATCATGTAAAGGCTCAGGAAATAAAAGGAAAGAAGTCAAAGAATGTATTTGTAAAAATAACAACCAAGAAAACCCAAACCCTTTTCCCTTCACCCCCCATTTTTATCAAGTGCTCCTGGTTGCCTGCCTGAGGATGTTTATTGTTTAAAGTTAGCAAGACTGAATGACAGAGGGAGTTTTTTATTAGTAAAGTTCGGTTACTGGTTGTAATAAGAGCAAGTTTTTGGTGCTTTTTTTTCATTCTAATTATACTTTACATGCACCTTTCTGTAAGTGTGGGTAGATCATGAGATGTCTGTGCCTCATGGAGCTATAAGACTTTGCTTCTTTTGAGTACCACACGGATCAACTTACTAATATCTGTGAAACACAAAGGAATTAGAATGATGAATGTCCTATAAATAAATAAATGTATCTCTATTCATTAGCTAGAAAAGCTCTGTTTTGTTTCAAGAAGTGATTACTGAAAACACTTTACCATGTATTTTATCAGCAAACAAGATGGCATTAAGTGGCAATATGTTAAAATTAGTTGTCTTCCATTCTTTTAACTTTACTGGAAAAAGTTATATTCTCTTTTCAGATTGTATTTCCCTAAGTATAAAACAGATGCATTTGGATAAATATATTGGAACATAATATTAAATTAAATGAAGAAAAGGAAATATAATGAAATAACATCCAAGTATCAGAAAAAAAAATTCTTTTCACAGGCTTGGAGTGGAAATCTAATGTTCCTTCTCTATTTTATCCTGCTATGAGGATGACAGGTATTCTATCATCTTCCAAAGTACCATCTGAGATGTCTCTTCTGATCTGAACAAGAATGGATGTCCATTCATGGATAACCAATTTCAAAATCCAGTTCAGTATATTAAATCTATTTCTGCATTGAGCACATTGTTTGTGCTTAGTACATTTATTACTATTATTATAATAAAATTAAATGGTGCCATCTGAGATCAGGATTCTATTGTACTTCTACGTATTCATTGTAAAATACATTTTTAAAGACGTATCCTTTGTGGCAAAATTGGGGTATGGGAATGAGGCACAGAGAAGTGGATCCCAGGGACATACAGGTAACCCATGGCAGATTAGCTTCTCTCTTTCAGGGTTCCTGCAGTTGCCTTTCCTAAGTCCCATTACAAAATGGCACTGAGCCAGCTCAGCACAACTGTAGTTGCCTAGGGAGTGCTTGAAGAACACCCCTATTGGGGATGTACTTGGGAAGTGAAACACTGGCTCAGTCAAGGCTCTTGAGCTTGTTGGAGCATGTGAGTACAAGCACCCAAAGGTTTTGCATGGCTGTCCCTGATGCAGTCAGTCCTAAATGCTTTACAACATGCCTCAGCTTAGTAATTCCAGCTCAGCTCTTCCTCACCTTCTTGTGAATACCTTCAGCCCCGTGTTTTGGAAACAAGAAACTGAACCTGCTCAAAGGTGTCTTACTTGTATATAATACCATAAAGGAAATCTATATCCCCGCAACTCTTCTATCACTTGCATCTCAGATGATTGAATGTAAGCAGAGGCTTATTCCCATCCTGTACCACTGAAGGAGGTATATTTATGCTCATCAGGACCTGAGCTCCACTTATGTATGTGATAAAAGAAAAAAAAGTTCTAAAATAGGTTTAGAAAAGGGTTTTAAGGAAGGTCCTTATTAATGTGTCAAGAGACTAAATTGCTGAGCACACATCAGAGCAACTTGTTAACCTTACTTTCTAAAGAAATTCTGCAAATGAATTTGAAAAATGCAGTTAAATATGAAGCCTTTGCTGCTTCTAACTCAGACAAAAACCTTCTAATTGCAGGCCACAGGACAGAGCTGGTGGAAAAAGGTGCGCTGGAGTTATGATCACAATTTGAAATACCACAAGGGTTTAACAAGCACTTTGAAGTAGAGTAGAAAATGATTGGACTCACAGAAAACAGTCCCATTTCAGTGTCAAGCTATTCTCTTAGGCAGTGAGTGCTAAAGAATCCCATGACCGTTGGGAAACAAGTGAATAAGGAGCACAAAGCAAAATCTGCACAATTAATCAAGTAACTAAGATACAAAATCTCAGAACAGATGTGTCATATTGCAAATAATAGTTGTTTTGCAGAGAAATGAATAAACTTACTTTCAGGCCAGGATATTTTGTTTGTTTTTTTCACCTCTTCAGTAGCTTATTATTTCCTCTACACATTTGCCTCCCCAGGTGCCACTTAGATATGGCATCTAAATTTCTGTACTTCATTTATGCAGTTGAGATGAAACCAGACAAATGAACCATTGCCTCCCATCCGCACTTCCTGGCCTGCTGGATGTGTGGAATTGTGGGGAAAAGTGCAGCAAGGCTAAAGCAACAAAATGGGGGAGAGAAATAAAATGGAAATGGTTAGGGATTCAGTATTAGGGAGAAGCATTGAAGATCTGAGGAGGAAATAGAGAAATACAGAAAAATAATACGAATGTAAAACAAGTAGTTGGATGATGAGTAGAACTAATGAAACCAAGTTACCTGGACCTAGGCTAGGCTGTTTTCTAACAGCATACAAGCTCTGATCGAAGCATTCCCTGCAGAGAGAGCATTCACAGTGTCTCTCCCTCATGTGAATTTTCCTAGTGTCTATTCAGTGGGTTGTTGATGATGCAGTAATTTGGAGATAGGATCCAGGGAGAGCTAGATAAACAATAATTAAGTCTTTTCCCTCAGAAAACCAAATGCTGTAGTCAGAATGAAATAAGAAGGAAGGAAGATGCAAAATGGAAACAAAACTGAAATAAAAAAGGGGAAGACCTTTCTCCACCTAAATCTTCAAGATTATTATTTTTTCTTTTTAACTTAATTTTCTAATGGGAGAGGAAAAAACCTCTGGATAGAGAGAGACAGGAGAGCAGTTGAGACAAGTGCTTAAAAAAATCCATATAGACAGACGAGATCCCCAAGTGGAGGTGGCCAAGAAATAAAGGCTGCTACTAGGTGGTAAAATGAAAGAAGGGATTTGGGGTAGGTGAGACCAGAGATGACTGGAAGAAATGCATTGCAGTCTCCGAAGAGTGCCAAGACTTTAAATTTGAGTGAGGTGAAGAAAATGAAACGCTGACCCCTTGTTAGTCCCCACTCCCTTAAACATGAATGGAGGAGGAGATTTAGAGGTGGATTTCCTCTGTGAGGGACAGGAGTCCTCCTTTCCCTCTCAGGACTGTCCCCACTGTGAGTACTAAAGTTGCAGCCAGCTCAGGAAAAGCAAACTATTAATATCCTGTTACTCCTCAAAGGGAAGCATTCCGTATGTGATAACCCAGGTCCCACCTAGATCCCCTCTGTGCATGGCATAGAAACAGGCAGCTTTCTCACCAGCCAGCTCTCTCCAGCTCTCTCCCTTGCCTCTCACCCTCCGTAGCTGCCAAGCAGAATGTTCAAAAGACAACATTCCAGGTGTCCTTGGAGACCCCACCAGCTGGTGCCCCGCCCTTCCCCATGTCCTAACTGCCTGCTGTCCCTGGCATCCCTGTGTCTTCCCCAGCCCGTGTTCCTCCGTGCTCCTGGTTTTTCCTACATACTTACAACCCAACGTCCCCAGCATCTCTGTGTCCCCACCACCTAGTGTCCCCTGCTACAGGGGGAGTGCCAGGGATGTAGGCCGGTGTACCCCATGTCCCCAGCATCTCCACATGCTCATCACTCCTCATCCCCAGCCACCACACTGCCTGCCACCACCTCTCCACCCACATGGTGAGCCACGGCTTGGCTAGGCCATGACTTGGTGTCTAAAAAAAAGCTGTCAAATCTGTGCTATAAATGAATCTTCCTAGGACTCGTTTAAGTGGCAGGTCTGTCCCACCCAACTTGCGTAATTTTTGATGCATGACGTCTCTGTATGGAGTAACAAATTTGAAGTTCATTATAAATTTTGTTGAGATTACTACTCCAAATTTCCTAGCTGGCAATCAAGTTCTGATCAATTTTTTAAAGTATTTTAACAATGTGCATTTTAGTATAACAGAAGTGTGAGACAAAAAGAGAGGTGAGAATTACAAAAAGTGAAGTAATCAGCAGGCTTATTGGAGATGCTGTCAGGTTGCTCATGCCCCTGATTTAAGTTAAAAAAAAAAAAATAAATACTAGAGCAGATGGATTGCTTATAAGATGTGTTCAAAGTTGCCAGTCCAGACAACATAATTTTTAGGGCTAAGAATTCCCTATACAGCAATGTTTGAACTGAATGCTTTTTATGGATGCGATTAGTTCGTATAGTTGTGTGATTATGCATATGGGATCTGATTCACAGGTTTGCTTCTTTCTTCCTTCCTTGACAAAGGGTAAATGTAAGAAAAAGCCTAAAAAAGTTTGTGGTGGTTAAAAATATTCAGGAGAAGTAAAACTTCAGGTTTAGAAAAGTCACATCAGGAGAAAATATAGAATTTTTAGATCTTTTGAAATTTCTACTGTGCAGAGAGTTTTAGTCTTTAAGGCTAATAAAATAAATTAAGAGTCCAGTGACATACAAGAGTGGGTTTTTTTCTCTGCTCTCTGTTTGACTATATATCAGTTGGTCTTCCAGGCAGAAGAATCATCTTGCTGACTACATCAAAGATTCCTTACTAGGAAGAGACCTTAAAAAAATTAAGTAGGACTACTTGAAAAAGAGAGATTTTGTTTCTTCCCTAAAAATAGAGATCCCAGCATTTTTTGTTTTCTTTTTCCGGAAAATAAGCAAGGAAAGAAAGTAGTTGTGTTTGATTAAAATTTGACTAGTCTGAGAAACAGGCTGACATGGTCTCCATAAGACGCAGCCCAAGGAGGGTGTGCAAATTAAATACAAGTGCAAGAGATGTTGAGACCACACCTTTCATGAGACATTGAAACAAAGTTCTCAAACCAAAATGCTTTACTTTTTGTCTCCAAAATGGCTTGTTTTAAATGCTTTCATGAAAAATTGCAGGTAGTCAAAGGCAGGCAGGGGAGGGCTTTGGGGTGTAGCTGGGACAAATGGCAAGACATTGACTTCCAGCATGGGCAGCCTTTGGAGAGGAGCTGTCAAGGGTCTTGTGACTCACACTTCTGCTATGTGCCTCTGAGAGCAGCAGAGAAAATGCACATTAGCATCACATACTTTTCCACATTTTTTCTGGTCAAAAGCTGGGCTGCTACATCATTTATTGAAAGTATGTCTCTCACAGTTCTAGGATGACTACGTGGCCCTTCCACCTTTGAAGAGATGCAATGCAACATTCATGTGTTCAAAGGTAAATATGCATATGGCTATTGTTCATTTTGAGAGATTCTGGAAATAAATGGTAAAGGACCACAGGAGAAGTCAGTGCTTGGAAAACTAGAGAAAATGTACTGCACAGGGGGGGTCACAAATGTTTCCTACCAATCTGTTTGTTTGCTTTTAATTTATAACTTGCAATTTCCTATTGATAACTGGGTTAACTTTTGCTAGAGGATTTCCATGCAGGTACTTGTAAGCTAGAGATCATACAGTAATGGCAGCTTTTGTTTGCACTAGAAGCTATCTGGAAAGCCACTGCTAAATCCTTGGGGAAGCAGTTGCCTCTCTGGTAGCTATGCCCTTCATAAAACATAGGCTCTTGCATTATTGGTAGATTTGTATGTTCCCATATCCAATAACTCTGAGTAAATGGTGTGTTTAAAACATCTGTCATAGCATTAAGAAAAGGTTTCTGCCATGCTGTGGTAATGGAGAATATTTTGTGACATGCTGGAATTGAATCCCCTTGTTGTGAACATACCCTCTGGCTTTGGATACCCTTATGCTTACTCCTTGCAAAACACATTAATTTTGGAGGCTTATTTGTTTTAATACCTGTTACTGCCTACACCAGTCCTGAGAAAGGATGAAGCTGTGATATGTTGGCACATTAGTCTAAAAATCAGGATAATGCAGGACTGAGATGAAAATGAGGAGTACTACTAACTCTCGAGCCAGTGCTGGGGTAGGAGAAGCAAGGGGAAAAACAAGAACTTCTGTCTCTGTAACTGTTTAAAATATAATGATAAAAATTACTAACCAGAAGTTGAAGGAATTTTTTTTTTAATGTCCCCCGGGTCCTGCCCCCCCCCCCCCCCCCCCCCCCGCAAATTTTAAACAAATTACTTTTAATATTACCTAGACATTAATGTTTTAGGTTGAGTACTATTCATGCTCCATAACTGCTTTTCATTAATGTTTTAATGGGTCGAGGCCCAATTCCACTGAGGTCAATTAGAAGATTCCAAATAAATCTTTTCTTCCCCTCCTCACATTACTATGCAGCTTGTAAGAGGGCTGACATTGGTCTGTGCTTTTGTTTTAAAACAATTCAAAAGATGATTTTCCAGTGGGAAGAACTATCACTATATAATTTGTGGCTGGTACTTAAACTGATGTTACCCACATAAAAGCACTTATCTTTAATTTTGGGGAAATTTTCAGACATGCTGAACACAATTCTACCTGAAGTTAAATATAGGCTTTGCTGGTCAATGCCTCTGAAGACCAGAAACATAATATTTAACGTATTTCATTTTGTCTTGTGTTGTAAAGAATCAGGTTCAGAGTAGTTCAGAAGTGCATTTCAACATGTTCTTTCTGCAAATATTTCAGATAAATAAAGTGGTATATTAAGATAAAATATGTTCAGTTTTATTTATGATTTAACTTCTTACCTGCGAATATCTAACTTTAATGAGATTAATTTTTAAATAGACTTCAGACTTTAAATAATTAGAAGCATCTTTCTTCACAACAAGAATATAGTAGGTCTTTGGCCTGATATGCCATAAAAAAAAATGGAGGGTGAGCTATAAAATACCTTGGGAAATATTGATATTTTTGTTTATTCATGTTATGTATGGCTAACTGGATAAATACTACTATGGTTTGCTGCAGAAGCCCAAGTTAAAATTTCTGTTGTACCTCTGAAGTTGCAGTATGGTCTGGGGCAAATAATTTACTGAATAAGGCACTAAGACTTCATGCTATACATGCATAAGTTTCTGAACCCCAGAGCTCTAGCTTTAATGATAACTACTTTGAAAATATTCCTTTAATGCTCTTTAAGTGCAATTTCTAGAAGTACTTTCTGGCTTTAACTGCAGAGCTTCACATTTGTCTGGGATGTTTTAAGAAATCAGAAATGATTTCTGGTATTTGAAACCAAGCTTGATATTGTGCTGAAAACACAGTTCTCACAGAGGCTTTTCAGCTGAATTAATTACAATTCAATCAAGTGGTGGCAAGTGGGACAAGAAACATCTGGTGATAACCGTGGCTGATTTTACTGTAGACTGCCTTCATGAGTCTGAATAGTTTTCTGTTCATACTGATATAGCCATTTTCTCATTTTTCAATTCATATTCTTTGGCCATCTCTACGAAAGTAATCCCACACTTAGGTCAAGGACTTTGGAACTGTTAGCTTTCAGTGAGAAATTACTTGCAGATTCATTATATGTTTATTGTCTAAGACTCCTTGTAATAGGAAATCTGTTTTGTACATTAGCAATGTACATCATTAACTGTGTATATTCCAACTGAAACTATTAGACACACATCTTCCTCCAAGAAGAGAACTTGAAACAATGCAACAAATGAAATAAGAAATCAAGCTGTGCTATTCTTTTCATTGTCTCCTAGTTACATTATCTGTGTATGCATATATGTACTGAGGAAATTTAATGGCTAAATAACTTTGAGATAATTCTAGCTTTTTGAAAGTAAATACAAAATCATCATTCTGTAAAGCTGAACCAACCATACAGCACTGGGAAAAATCCACATATGCCAAATATATTGCTATATTGCCTTTTTTATTGTCAGCTGCCCTGTGCATAAGCCAGATGTCACCCCTGCATCCTGGTAGCGTTGCCTGTCAACTCTGATAAGGAGTAAAGGATGGGAAAATATTCAGAGCAAACAAAAGCCAAGCTGCTTTAGATGCTGAAGTTCTCTGAGTGCCAAAATACTTTTGGTATTTTAAATTTTATAAACATATAGCTTTCAGATTATCTGAAAATTGAAAACAAAGAGCAATCATTCATAGAAACATACTAAATCCATTTGAAATTTTTAATAAAATAAAAAATTCTGACATTTGCTGGAAGAAATATTTTTAGTTGATAGGGCCTCATGGACAATAAGGGACAGCTTCATCATAGTGCTCCTTTTTTCTGCAACTGTACCCTTGCATCCACTTCTTCTAAAGCATGAAAACATCCTGAGTTGGGCAGATTCCAGCTGCAGCATCAATGGGCACTTTGCAAAGGAGGAATTCCATGACATGGGTCCATCTGGGACATATGTCTGGCCTCTCTGCTTTTTTTGTGCATAGCAGGTTTACAACACAGTGAAGTTATTCCATAGTGGTTGGAACTCAGCTTAGGCCTCCCCATGACGGTTTCCTCCCAGCACTCCACGGCACAAGTCAGTGTAGAATTGATTCACTATGTGTGTGGTTTTACAGCTTACCTGCTGCACTTCACTTTCTTCCCTGGCACAAAAAATAGCAGCTGGGGTTCTGCAGAGGCACCAGTTTGAATGGAATAGGTTCTAAAAGACTATAAAAAAGTATTACTACCTGTTTGCAACGAGTGGCACACATAGCATTCTTTGTGCTTTCCAAAGGCTACTGAAAGGAGATTGGTCTTGGCTTTGTATAGAAAATCTACAAATATTGTCTCTGCCAGAGATTTCTTTTTTCTTAGATCCCCAAGTCTTAAATTTCTATATACCCAGGTTTATGATGCTCCACCACTGTATTTATTGTAAATTGTAAGAATTTTGCTTAGTTGCAAGTAGATACAGGGTTTTAACAATTGTCAGAATTTGATCACTGAAACACTGTTTAAATAAGGAAAAAAGTCTATAAAAATCCTTTTGACCTTCACGTTATCCACAAATACAGCAAACTTGTTTTACATTATATTCTAGAGATACCCAGGGCATATACATTTTAAATTATGCAGTCAGTCCAGGATAAAACTGGTTTTCACTGTGTATCAGATACATGCAGATATGTATTAAGCGTCTCCTGAACCTATAAAGAAATATTTGTATTTTTGCAGAAAAATAAAGTGGTATATTATGATAAAATATGAGCAAGAGAATCAGGCGCACTTAATAATTGTGGGTCTGATTCTCTTGCTTATACTGGTGTAATTTCATTGACTACCTCAGAACTACAGCTGCATTTTGTCTATGAAAATGATAAAACCAGCACTTTTGTTGATCACAGTATATAGTGTAGAGATATGAGAGAGACTTTGCCTAACAGTCTCATGGCAGTTGCATTAAATCTGGTGCAAAAATGAACGCTAACATTTTAAGAAATGTGTATGATAAATAGTTTATGAGAATATTTTTTTATTTAAGCTACTGGTATTCAAGACTTGATATGATTTGTGATATTCAACATAAAATTCCCAAATATGGTGTTAATTTTTCCCTGGGGATTTTATGCATTTATGCATATGCAGCCTGTTTTCTGTACCTGTATTTGAGAGCTATTTCACAGTACAATGATATCCTAATTTTTACAGCAAATCAAAGCCGTGCCTTCCATGTAATCAACTGTTTATTTGTATAGCAAAACAAAGCAATGCCCTATGAAAAATTAAGTTGTATTTATTTTTTAATAGAGTACTCAGAATATTAGGTATATGAATCACATAAACAAGAATGTAATTAAATTATCAGCTCCTACAGCAAGTTTGGCATCTTCTACAAATACATCTGAAATTGTATTAAACATATCCTGCTTATGAATTCCCCAAGCTAAGGCTTTTGATGTTGCCTGCTAAATTCTTAGCGGAAATTACAAAAATCCAAATACTAACAGGGAAACTGAAACTATTTTGTTGATTAAACAACAGTATTTTTCAGTGATAAATTCTGATTCTCAAAGTCATGCTCCTATTTGACTACCAGTGAGTATTTACAAGCATGGTGGGATTTTCTGCTCTTACTGGGCTTGTGTCTGGCACAAAAATGAGCAGCAACAGGGAACAACCTAATTAAAAACCTATGCAGATTTTTATGTGTGTTTGTCAGCCTGCATTTTTTCCCCTAAGCCAGTGGGACTCAGCATTTAAAAGGTGGGTTTGGTAACTGAAGAGCTTGTTCTCCAACCTCATTAATCACAGCTGGACATTTAACAGGTACCTCACATAACACTTCATCCAGGATGCTGTCTAGCAAAGGAGATACAGACTATTTCCTAACCTGCTGCTCTGAGCTAGTAGACAGTGTGCCCACTCGGACTTTCCTTCTGGATCCCATCCGTCATCCAGCAGAACTTACAGTATTCAGACAAAGCTACCCATCTGGTACTATCCCAACACTGATTTTTAAGTCTAAATGCACAGGAAAAATGTCTTCTGAAGGAACTGTTCTCTTGTTTTCTTCCTGGTATCTCACAGCTAAGTACAGCAGTTTTCCTAGCTTGCTTAGGTCTACTGTTCAGGTTTGGATTTTACTTCCCTTTGCAGTGTTGAGCCAATGTCAGGAAGGAATGGATGCAGGAGAAAAATTCTTCATGCATTTCAAATTCTTGAAGTCATTCCCTTTGTATACAGTTAAAAATTTCTCTACAGAATGTATATTGCAGTCATAGATATAACCTGAACATAAAACTTGGTAAGTAACAGAGCAAATATCTCTCAGATAGACATACTATGTATTGTACAGGCATGAGCAGCATGCCTGTACAATGTACTGATGCTGAGACTCAGTATCCCAAGTATCCCATGGGCACATTTATAAGAAATTTCATTTGTAACAATAGCTGCCTTATAAATACAGCATATACGTGTACTTGTCTCATTGACCACAAATTACATAAAGATTTGGAGTTTTTCCTTCTTTCCAGTCATCTTAAAATTGCAAAAATTAAGTTGTTAGTTAGGGAGCTATCAGCCTTGATATGGCATTTGCATGTATCAAGCAACTATGTACCTGCACACAGGTTACGAGCAGCTCACAGACACTGTGGGAGATAAAGTGATACAGGTGAGAACCCAAAGCCCAATCTGATTAGAGCTATGTCCAAGTTCTCATAAGTGATGCTGGCATACTGAATTACTCATGTTTAGCTAAGACATGGGAACCAGTGGTAATTCTGCAAGTAATGGTAATTTGATTGCTCTTGATCACTTGTAATAATTTTAAGATACCTTCAAAGAGCCTTGTCTTGCTGCAAAGAGAGTTCGGGTTGTGATTCAAGGGCTGCCCTGAATAATGTTCTCACTGCTAGAAAAATTTTGAATATGAGTATGCTGCTGTTAATTTGATTTGGCTGGTTTCTCAGAGGGTGTGAACTAAAGCTGAACTTATTATTACTCATAAGCGGCTAACACAAGCACTTTACAACAAATAGACTAGCTCCATTTGAGTACATTTCAGGGATTTCCTTTGTGTATTCAGAAAGGACAGAAAATTATTTCAAAATTAAATGTGTAGAATGACCCAGTTTATTGCAGCTTAAATAACTATGGAACACATCTTTGAGAAATCCCAGATCCATAGAAAAATACATTACCTGCAAGGGTGTAATAATGCTGAAGGGCTGGCTATTTTTCTTAAGCTAGGCTAATTCAAGAGAAGTAAAGTGAGTACAGCTCACTTGTGCTTTCTCTGTAGTGTGACATAGCTCATCTGCCTGTGGTCACACAAAAAGTCTGTGATGGGACATGAAAGTAAATCTGTAACTTAGTCCCTCTGTAGCATCCTAACCACTGAAAAAGAGAAACCAGAAAAAAAAAAAAAGTAGAGAAAGCAAGCAGAGAAAAAAGGAACTTCCTACCTAGTTATCTCCTCACTTTACATTTTTATGTCTTTTATGTTTTGAAGTCCTTGCAAAAATTTTTCCTTGTAGCATAGTTATCTTCAACACAAAATAATCTGATATCCCACTTATCTGCAATTTTAGAAGGCTTTGTGCACCATTCATATGTGGCAATTGTTAGAATGATGATTTTATCAGTTGCCAATATCTGTTCATTTAATATGCAACAGAAAGTAATCTTAGCTCAAAGAGTTTTTAAAAATATTTTCCATAGAAGTTAATGCCTGAAATACATGGAATAAAGTTCAGTATAATTAATATAGTAAAAGTCTCAGTCACCAAAAGGAAATTACAGAATGTGGGTGTCATGCTGCTACCTGTTGCCTAGCAATGTTGCATATGTGTGGCACAAGATTGATAGATATCACCCACTCAGATCGCTGGATCCAGACCTTCACCGCGGAGTTGTCAGTTGGAAAAACTGCCAAGAATCACAGAAATCACAGATGGGAAGAGAAGCAGCACAGAGTAACTTTGTCTCAGTGTCCAGTAACATACTATCCAAAAGATAGGAGATGTTAAATTTCGTTGAGCCTGTTTTTCTTAAGGTCTATGTCAATATATACACATATATAAATACATATATGTATTGAAAATCGCTTCCTAGCTAGGTATATCTGGGTCGTGCAAGTTGAGGTAATGATATCCTGAAATTGAAATGGCAATTCAGTTTCATAATTTTTAGTGACTCACAGTGTATTACCTTTAAGTAGGATGAACAGAAAATTTCTGATATTATAGATAATTATAATGTTATTACAGCATTCCTGATAGCAAATGCTAAAGTTCAGTTTAAGATGCAGCACAGTATTTTAAGCAACTCATACTTTCTCAAAATACACTTTTTGCTAAAATTTTCCATGATCCACTTGGCTTCCAAGTCAGCTTTTTCTGAGAAATCTTTCTATGGAATTAGTTTTGCCATTTTTGAACTGTGTTGAGGAGCCTCCATATGTTCTATTTTAAATTCTGGACTTGCATAATTCCAAAAAATGACTAAAAATAGAAGACTCAGACCTGACAGGTTTTATAATTCTCATTAGAGGAAGAAAATAGTCTTGGCTTGAAGAAAATTAATTAAGTGTTTAAAAATAATGGCATCCAAAACAGTTTCCTGCACTTGCACAAGGAGAGTGTGAAGATGTTTTTCAGGCCAAAATGGTTTTAGCTACTGTTATGTAAAGATGGCATGCTCTTAACTGTTTAATGTTGTTACACTTGAGGAAAGCTTATTTGTTTAGCCCCATCCATTAATAAGGATTCATTAAAATAATACAAAGCACCAGAAAAATCTAATTATAAAAAGACCAAACAATCAATCCAATGGAGCATGAACTGAACAGCCATCTGTTGAACAGTCCCATTTGCAAAGAATTCAACATCCATCTTAGTCATGGAAAACAGAGGAACTAACAACACAAAAGCCAAGGGAAGGCAAGCTAAATAATAATGAATGAGCAAGGCAAGTAAAATAAATGGGAGTTACAGCTGATCCTAATGTCTATGAATGGTGTGGATTGCTTTTATTGAGAACACAACAGCTGACTGTTGATGGATGCTGAAGAGAATGGGAGTACCAGCCCAGACTATCAAAATTCACTGAGTAATATAGAGAGGGATGCAATAGCATGCAGCACATGGGGCTGCTGTCCTGAGCAGTCTTCTCTGGAGCCTTCAATGTTAGAGCTGCACTAGCCCTGGCACTAGGCCTGGGCATGGCACATGGTCAAGTCCATGACTTGACTGTACAGATATCTGCTCTGCAGCTCACTGTAAGGTGGAAACACTTTCCTAATGACCCACTCAGGAAAGGGCTTTTTTTTTGTTGTTCACAAGAAGCATCTTAATTGCGTTCCATTTTTTTCTGACATTTCGTGTTATTCAGAGCTCTTAAATAAGATTTTCAGAAGTATCAAATGACTTCAAAACTACAAGTAGCAGTAAGCATTCTGCTGCCTCCCAGTCAGTTCCTGAAACACCCACAGAGCAGTTGCTGCTCACTACAGCCAACTCCCACACTGAGTTTGGGACTTGGGGTCTCTAACACAGAGCCTAAGACCTAGGAAAGCCAGGTGCGTGAGAAGCTATTTAGAGCTAATTAACAGAAACTGTTAAAAGTTGAGGTGTGGGAAGCCTTTACCTTTTCTCAAGATTGGGCACCTGAGGCAGTTGGACTGGTTGAATGGCAGTGCTTCTTGATCAGCTCTGCTGTTGCAGGTAGGTACCTACTCTGTTTTTGAGAGAAGTGAAGAATTAGCTCTTTATTTTGTTTTAAAATATGCAAAGAAGAAGCAGTCATAAGACTAGACCCTTTCATGTAATCTAGAGATGGAGTGGCTTAAAAATGAAACATTTCAGTTGTATGCATGTGTTCTGAGTGGTTCAAAATTGTACCTTTGAGTGTGTGTTTCTGACTATGAGGGAAAATGAGGAGGGTTTGCCCTCTTTGATGAGATTCACAAGCTTTGTGGCAGGGAGCGAAAACTTATGGACTTGCAGAAAGAGCACACAGGAGACTTAGGAAGCTAAAAAGGAAGAGGAGTAATTGTATCCCCTACCCTATTTTTAGCTAATCCTGGTGTAATGCAGGATGTTTTCAACAGGCTTGAGAGTGGGCTTAGGAACAGTAAAACACAGAAGTACAAAATTATGAGACAAAGGGCTTTGGCCTCCAATAAGAGGATATTGCTGACATTTCTGCCCCCTTTTGTGACATGACTTTTTTTCTTTTTCCGTCATTAATATGCATCTTCTTGGCGGCTGGTCATAAAAAAATATGGCTTTTTTCCATGTGACAAAGGAAACGTATTTCTTTTCATTTATTAGCTAAGGGATCAAGGCAGGAAGCCTAGTTTTCTTCCCACAGCAACGTGGGCATCCTGAGAAAAATGGGAGCTCGGAGGCTTTGGAAGTATGTGTGCTATTACTCTTAATCTTCTTGTGGATCTTCTAGTATTACTAGGCTGAATTCTAGTTTGGCACTTATATTCCACTCAAAGGTTGTGGTAACGTTTACCTTGAAAATAACCAAAGTAAGGTAATGGGCCAGTTCAGTCTTAAGCCTATTTAAAGATACACACCTTTCCAGCTTGAGGAAAGGTTTTAGTTCTTTTCTGGCTATAACAGTCTTTTCTCAACTAAGAGGGTGGAAGGATGCCAATTGCAGCCCTATTATTTGGCAGGCAGGAGGTAACCTTACAGTAAACAGCTGTCAACTTCACAGTCTAGCTGAATTTTAATGGCTCAAAAGACTAAAGAGAGTTATGATTCTGCCTGAACCCTTGGGGTCTGGGCTGAATTACTCAGGACTACATTTAAGCTATCACGTCAGGGTCATATGACTTGTCTATATAAATTCCTCAAATGTGCCATTAAAATGTCAGTTCTTAACTTAGCTAGAACTATAAGCCACTTCAGCACAGTTTAATTCTCTGATATAGTATGAAACAATCAAAACAGTATAAAAGGAATATTGTGCTGTTGGAGGCACTGTCACGTTACCTGCGTGCAGGTGTGTGCCACTGCTCCCCATTATTTTGGGTTGTTCTTGTTCTACGTGTAGTGGAGAATGAGGCTTAGCCTGGGTAAAACAATAGCATTATTTACTAGGAAACTTGGAGAATTTGGCCTTCCAACATAATTCCAGTGTGTCGTTGCCAATTCCTTTCCTCCTTCATGGATGCTCATCAAAATATAAAAAGGATTCCCAGACACTCAAAACATGGACAACTACTTTGAAAGCTCCCTCCACTTTCAGGGAAATACTTACTGTGTGTATCAGCAGTCTCAGAATATTGATATGGATTGGAAAGCAGAAAGCACCATAACTTTAAAATTAGGCCAGTGGCAGGTATGAGTGTGAATCACAACTTGGAAAAAGGAAAACTCCAAACCCCATCATTTGGATATGGCTGCGTTGAAGCAGTGACTTATGACTGTTTCTTATGCCTAAAGAAAGAACATTTCAGTCTGTACTGTAATTGTGCACTAAGGAAGTACCTTTAGTTGCTGCTGTGGACTAGGCACATGCACTTCCCTATCTGTTAGTGACAGCAGACAATTAAAGCAATAATTTAATTGTGGATTCTGGAGCAGAGTGCTAGGATGAATATTGATAACTTGATGAAGGGTCAAGCTGTGGTAATGGTTCCTAGTGGTAATGTGCAGTTTGATGAGCTAGGCTTTTGATTTGAGGAAAGTTAAATAGAGATGCAAAAATACAAGTTGGTGAGAATATATAAATTACAGGTGACTAGCTATGTGCAGTTTCAGAATCAAGCATATTTACCTGCACCTGGTGTGCCTCATGAATATGCACCTGCATGATATGATTTTTTTCTTACAGATTTGAGTAAGGCTATGCATTTTTCTAATAGTGTGGCTTTATACCAAAGCCTTGTCTGTTACAAAATGCAAGGGCAAATACACTCTGCTGTATTTATGCTTTAAGCTGTAATCTTTATATTATCCCATTACTCCTACTCCATAGGAGTCAGAAATCCAGTACATCTCAAAAAAAATTATACTGCAATGCTGATGAGTATATTTTCAAAATGGACATTGTTTGGAAGATAAACTTGTGCCCTGCAGAGAAGATAAAATATATATTTATTGAAGCAAACAAAACCAAAATAAACAAAAGCTCTAGATTGGATTTTGAGCCCTTCTTATATTTTAGGGTCTCTAAAATCAGGCTCCTTGCCCTTTATATTGCAAGTCAAACAGGAACAACCACTGCAAGTTTTCTGATCACCCACCTTTTATGTCCCCTGTAATCAAACAGATACCAAATTTCAGAGTGACTTGAATAGAAATACTGTATTTCTTTACTAAAACAAAGTAGATAAAATTGCCCCTAATGTCTTATCAGTAACCATTTTCTTATGATATCAATGGAAATTCATTTTCTTGATATCTCACCAAAGGCATTGAGGCACTTTCAGTACGTTCAAGTTTATTTCCAAGGTCACGTGTCTCTTTATTTAGGACTGGATTTATTGCCTCTGCAAAAGTGCTGGTGAAACAGGCTTTATGCTTAAGAAAAAGGCAAAGCAGGAACACTGGGTAGAGGTGCCTATGGAAGGAATTCAGAGCTACCCTTCCGTGCCCACTCCTCAGTCCCCTAGCTGAAAGCAGGATCTATTATGGGTGTGTTCCCACAGCACTGTTGCTTTCAAGAAATTACTTGGACTTCAAGTGTCCTTGCTCCTCTCCTAGCTGGATCCAAATTTCCCCTGTGCTGCCCTGTGTGGAGCCATAAAGAACCGAAGTGTTGTGTGGAAATTGTTGTGTTAAACTTGATATAAATTGAGTCAATTACAACATTGAACTGTCAAGCATTAGTTGGAACTTCAAACACCGAGAGTTTAGCTTACTTATTGCCATGGCAATCACTATTAAAAATATTTTTAGCTTATACCAAAGGTATGAAAAAGAATGAAAAGCAAAAAGCCCTTGAAATGTGAAGTACGAAGTCTTACATTAAAAAAAAATAATAGTTTCCCTATGCCTTCAGTGAGAGGACCTTTTATAAGGAATCTGGGGTTTGACAGTATTGGATGATTAAACTTGATATCAAGTGTCTTCTCTGGGACAAAAAAAAACCAAACAACAGCTAAGTGCAGCTAGGCTGGTGCTGCTGCTGTTCATGGTCTGATCTTTTTTATGAAACAACTGATTATGGCATGAGCATCTTTCAATATCTCTGCTTTGGATAACTCTCTTAGCCCCTTGCTGCCTGTCTAATGACCTTCCCACTAAAGTACAAGAACCTCTATCACCCTGTGTTCCTTTTGGTTGAATATATGATCGTTATGTACACAGATGTACAAAAAACTTAACTTGGTTTTCTAACAGAATAATATAGCTCAAGAATTTTGTTGTTGTTACTATTTTTTCCAGATGTTGGAGTGTGAAGCTTGAGAAACAAATGGTTAAGTTTGTCACTGAGACTGTGGCCAGAGTTTAGAATGCATGGTGTTTCTATATCATCTGGTGTGAATGCAGTGAAAATTGATGGATGCCAGCATAAACTGTAAAGAAGGCACTGATGATAGAAGCAGATCAACAGAGACATTTGCACCAATGCAATTTTCTGTTCTTTTATGGAGACACACAAAACAGTGACAGGTGCAGCATCTGCCAAATTAATTGTTTGTAGTGTGGAAGCCAGGAATGTACCTCAATATGCTCAATAACAAGAAGTGTTTGAATAAGAAAAGTAGCACTCAAAAGCAGATAAGAAACACTTAATTACTATTCAAACAACAAGCTACAATGCTGAAATATTTAACTATAAAATGAACAATAGAAGATTTGTGTTATTTTGTGTTTAGGGGCAACCTGGAGAATTTAAAGTTCTGAGAAGGAACATCAAATGTATTGAGGGGCTTTGAATTCCAGTTCTAGGGCGGATGGCAGTGCCTGTTCTTGCTGTCTGCATTATGAAGAAGTAAGTCTGTTATAAGTTCGGCATCAGTCCTTGCCAAACTATTCCAATGGTTCTCACTAGTCCACTTCTCTTTACGTTCAGGTCTTCGGGTAACTGGAAAACATATAGATGGAGTTAAAATATCCTGGTTGAGAAGAACAATTTAACTTGCTACTTATATTAATCACACTATATTTAGGCTAAACAGCTTGACCATGACTCAGGTGTGTGGGAGAATATCTTAAAATCAAGACAGAATATGGAATACTTTTTTTTTTTTTTTAAATGTAGAAGTCTCTGAATGCCATAGTTGAGTGTTTAGAAAGAGTGAGGAACCAACACCCCCCCAAGGATTTCTCGTTACTTGGGGTTAGCTCATTAGCTTTTGATTCTTGGGTTATACAGTGAGAAACCCCCAAAAAATCAACAATAACCATTTTGTGTAAGAGCGCAGCTGTTTTCCTGTTTTAAATATATGAGACTAAATTGAAACATTTTTCAGTATTTATATTGAGACTGGGAAGGCAAAAGGTGCATTGGCTGAACGGTTCCCCTTTAGCCCTCTATAGAACTATCTATAAAGACTGTCTATAAGGTGGTGATTTCAAGACAAAAGAATGAATTGAGTTAATAATCTGAACAGTGAAGTAAAGAGTAGTTTACAGTCATAGCCAGTTTGAAAGCTCTGTTGTTTCTTTAAGGTATTGACTGAAGTTGGACTGCTATAAATCTTCCTGCAAGAAAACTGTATGTATACAAGCTTGAAAATTAAGTCTACTCTGTTGTGATTGAGACAGAAAACAACCTGACTCTCAGAACTTCACTGGTCTGTAAAATAACTAAAACATTTGCCAGAAAGGAGAAAGACAGTGTGATTTGATACACATTTTTGAAAAGAATATTGAAGTTATACTTCCATTTAATTGAGACATTAATCCTAGAATATTGGCTGCTGCATGTAACCTGAAACCTATATCACATTCTTCTACTTGTTCTCCGATATCACTGATTGAAAGCATATCATAGAAAATAAATCTGTTTTCTTGTCCAAAATATGAGCAATTTCAAGTGAAAACACTGAGCCAAAGAGAAATCTGAAGGAAAAAAGAAGAACCAGTAACCACAACAAATAAATAGAATGACTTCCTCTAACTAATAAACTGGAAACCTGAGTACTGTGTTTGACAATGCTATAGAAACTATAATTTGGCTCACAAACCTCCCAAGAAAGTAAAAAACATTATGTGTTTTCTTGATGAAAAGCTGGGCATGTTCTTGACCTCATCAAAGGTGTTTCTTCTCCTGTGGATATTCAGAGCACATGGCACTTCTACTGAAATTCCTTGTTCTCATTGCTGAATTGTTATATTATTTTTTCTTGTACAATTGAAGCTATGCA
The DNA here is from genome assembly GCF_034315485.1 of Pezoporus occidentalis. Lineage (NCBI taxonomy): Eukaryota > Metazoa > Chordata > Aves > Psittaciformes > Psittacidae > Pezoporus > Pezoporus occidentalis. The sequence goes on from NW_026916158.1 coordinate 9,931,820, forward strand.
GAAACCAAGGCATAGATCCCAATCATGCAAGTCATAAAGGGTCTTGGGGAAAAATTCAGATAATAAAATGTACCCTGCAAATGCTGAATGCAGTGGTAAAAAGTGGTCAGTCATCCTTCTGCTAATACTCAACAAATTTTTTGTAAGTGGCCATTATGAATTACCTCACATTTAGGCAATGGTTAGCTCAATAACTAGAAGGTTAATCATCAGACCATGCTAGCAGGTTCAATTTAATGGCTGCTTACATGCAAATAGAGTTTTTGTGTAGACTTCTAATTACAATGTAATTCTTCATAGAAGGTATAGTTAGAAGTGCAAGCTCTTCTCATAAAAACAGGTCCAGCGGACATAGACATTGACAAGTCAGTCATTGCAATAACTAAATATTAGGGCTGAGAGTTAGAGATTTAGGTGCTTTAGGTAGAGTTTTAGCTTGCAGACTTTGAGGATGCTGTCAATTAGCAGTGCTGTGCGATTACTTTCTGGGGTTGGTCAGGCTGGCAGGAGTCTCAGCGGAGGAAGAAAAGTTTTTGATGATGCTGGAAACAAAACTGGCTCTTTCATTACATCGTAATGAATTACATAATTTTGCTTGGCACATTTTTTGCCTTTGATCCATGAAGTTGCTTGTGACCTTGCCCCAAATCTCAACTCCTCTCTTTGTCTCTTATGACTTTGATTCTCGTTTATAATTTCTCATATGGAAATAATGGGCTTCTTTCCTGGCCGTTTAATGCTAAATACTGACAGGTATTCAGGCACCTAAATTTGAAGAGAGGTTAAATGTGTTTACAATTCTGGCATCTAGATTTTCAAGTTACTTTATCTTGGGAAAATTATGTACTACTTATAAAATTTGTTATACCTGTTTTTGAGGAGGATACACCTGCTTTGATTTTATTGTTATTTGAGGTAATTTAATCCACATTAGATATATGTATCCTTCATTTGCATTCTGTGAACTGCCTCAGGTTTTCAGGACTAAATCTTTAGCTGATAGACATCTGGGAAATATTCTCTGTGTTTCAAAGAAGCTATGTCAATTTATATTAGCAGAAGATTTTGTCTTTAGTTTTTCTTATAATGGAATGTCTGACATGAATCCAAAGGTCTATAAATGACAACCCGAGGTAGGGGCAGGGCATCCAAAGACATTTAAATCTCCCTTTCCTTTCTATGTATTTTTATAGAGAAGTATTTCAGTAAACATTTTTCTAAATGTGCATGACGAAATTAAGCAGCACATAGAATCTATAGTGGAAAGACAGTTGTGTATTTTCATGCAGAATTGATGACTAGTTATGGGAGGCAGAACTACCAACTCTAGAGAACACAGATGTTAACTGGCATAATGCCCTCTTGATGCAAATAAATACATTAGATGCTATAAAAGATTTTAAAACAGGAGAGCTCATCTTGGCAGGAGATATATTTGCTGGATTTGTGCTATTCATTTTGTTTTATAGAATTGCTGTGGAATTGGAATAGACTATTTGAGGAGCTTCTAAAAGCACCAGTGGACTGAGACTTCATTTTATTTCTGATGTGTTTAAAAGAAAACAAAAATCCTTAATTTGTCATAGACATTTCACCTCTTTACCTGAAAGGTCTGCGCTACATGCCTGATAAATTAAGCAGCGGCATTATCACTAAGTGAGAAAGGCTGGACAACAGTTAAAACATGCAGGGTTGTTAGTGTGTCTGCAGAGAGGGACTTTGCCTTTCCATTCAGAAGCTGTGGTATTTGTGTTCTTCCTCCATCATTAATATTCTTTATGATCCAAGTCTCACTGTTATGCCCAGCAAGTTTTCCAAACCAGCAGCCCTTCTCAAATGCTTCCTTTTATTCCCATGTGATTATTCTAATTTCTTCCAAGTAAAACCCTACAGAATGTAATGTGACCTGTCTCCTCCTACAGCTCGGCTGCTTGTCACAAAAATGTGGGAGGTTTTTGTGAGTGCATCTTTACCCTCTTTTATAACCAGAGGGACACAAGTATCTATTTAGGGCAACAATACTTAAGGTCAAAAACCTGTTGACAAGGTAGTTTAAGGCAATGTTATACCCTATTTGCACTGGTTGTTACGCATCATTTTTATTCAGGCAGTGGAAGGGACCTGCACCTCAACTGCTCACTTCAATAGCAAGATATTAGTGCAAGTCCAAATAGGGAGGACTTGTAGAGTGCTGGAGAAGCTGGACACTGGTCTGATTTGCTACGGTATTTTCCATGTTCAGGTCTTGCCATTTTCCTTTGTCATGTACATTACTAAGAGAGTAGAGTGAAGGGCTGGAGAGAAACATAAGTCATAGGATTTTTCCCTCTCCCAGGAGTTTGTCATGTTCTATAGCAGCTGTTTTTATTTCTTGCATTCTTTTTTTTCCCCGAAGACATGTCTCTTAATCTCCTGATTTCATTTTTCAAGCATTTTGCCACCTCCCTTTGTCCCTCCTCTTTTCCCTGATGTCAAGATAGGGTTTTTTTTTGTTCCATGCTGTTGTTTTATGAAGCCTTTGTCTCCTTAATACTCATCTCTCCTCTACATGCTACTGTGAGCTCCCTTTACTAGTGTCTGCATTTCTGCGTCACATCAATCTTACAATCTGACAGATACAGTGTCTAAAATAACCTGTGCATGATGCATACAACCCGAAAATAAACATTTATTTCAGCATTAGGTGCGTCATACCTGCAAATAACCTCGTTCATCTAGACACATTTATTTTAATGCTTATTGTATAAATACCACTATCTCAGCATACTCTACAATGCCATCTGCCACTTGCTCTTGTATTATGCATAATTTAATATAGGCCTATGTTACTCCAATTTTTTATGTTGCCAAGTTCATACATAGCTACATACTTTGACAAGGATACAAGTGTGTTATGAAGACGACAGAAAATACTACGCTGAGATTTAAAGTGGTGCTTTCGGGCCAGAGGATGTTAGTTCAGGCAAGGTATCTGACACTAGCAGTTGCACAATGTGGACTGGTGCAGTATTTTTTTTTTTTATACTTCATTTGAATCTTCTCAAGAACTAAAATTCCCAACAGCAAAATGACAAAATTGCATAAGAAATGCCAATGTATCCCACCAACTCACAGATTTGAGGTTTTGGCTCTCCTCAGACTAGTGAAAACTCAATTCATTTGTTCAAGTGAATTGACCTATAACTTACTGTATTGCTAGACTATTTTTGTGGACTATTATCATTGACAGGACACTTAAACGGCTATATCCGATCAGACTTACTGTCTTGGTTCTTGAAGAAGACAATATACACAGTAAGGAGACGCAACAGTCCTGTAGTAAGCTGTCACGTAACCAGCATTAGTTTCTCGTGCTTCCATGGATTAGTTTAACTTTTGGAGCCTGAGATTACTTGTACTTTTGTTTCACGTTCCAGCACATGCTTGGGTAATTCCATTATTCCAGATTGTTAGTAACATAATTATTCTTTACTAACACTTCAAAAACAAAACAAAACAAAAACAAACTACCACAGAACTGCAACAGCTGAAACATGGTGCCTGTTTAAAAAAAGTACATTCAGTCTCACAAGTCTAGCCTCTAACTGTGAACTGTTTCAGTAACTGCATGCCCTTCCTCTGGGATATGGCCATTCTTCTCTAAATTCCCAAAACCCACTCATTAGAGGCTGGGAATGTAGTGTCAGGTAGTCCCTGACGATTAAAAATGAGCTAAATTAAATCAATTCCTGCTGACTTGAACACTTCTAACTTCTCTAAGCAGCCTTTTGGCTCTCCTTGGAATCTGGCCTTTTATCGTGGTTTAAGCTCAGCCGTAAATCAGGCAGTCGCTCTCCCACTCCCCACATCTTCTTCCCTTCCCTGCCCCTGCTCCTCGAGGGATGGGGAGGAGAATCGAAAGAATGTAACTCCCATGGGCTAAGAGTAGTCCAGTAACTAAGGTATAACACAAATCACTGCTGCTACCACCAATGATAATAATGGTAAGGGAAATAACAAGGGAAGAGAATACGATACCACCCGCTGAAACGAGCCTGACCAAGGAGAGAGTGCCCTTCCAGGTAACTCCCTGTTTCATCCTGGGCATGACGTGCTGTGGTATGGAATACCTCTTTGGCTAGTTTGGGTCAGGTGTCCTGTCTCTGCTTCCTCTCGGCTTCCCCTCCTCCCTGGCAGAGCATGAGGCTCACAAAGTCCTTGGCTAGACTAAAACATTTGAGCAGTAACTAAAGCCATCAGTGTTATCAGCGCTGTTCCCAGGCCAAAAGTCAAAAACACAGCACTGCACTAGCTACCAAGGAGAAAAAATGACTGCTATTGCTGAACCCAGGACACCTTGTGGTCCCAGGCCATAGATAAAATCCAAGAGAGCTTCACTGCTGACAGGACAGTTGTAAGCTGGAGCAGAGCACTAAACCCTCCTGAGAGCCATCACCCCTTGAGCTTGCCAGCTGGCTCTCTGCAACATGGGTGACTGGGCTTTTCAACAATACTTACTCAAAGCTGCCCTCCATCAATTCTGAAACAATTTGTGCTTTATCACTGGTACGTTTTCATATTTAGGATAAAACATTTCTCATTGCCCACATTTTACAATCACCACTCTATTTTTGGTCAAAATGATTTTAGAGGAATTGGAGGATATTAGTGATAATAATGAAAAACCACACACAAATTTTATTGTTAAAGCAGTGCCCAAGAGCTCTTTCTGTCATTGATACAGACAAGACTGAGTGAATGAAAAAACTCCCTATATTCTGTCGAATATCCCTATTCTTATTGACCTCAGTAAGGCTTGCGCTTTTCAAGATTGTTAGTAGGTATGTGTCTGAATAATACTTTAGCAAATTCAGTGCCAGCTAAGCAGTAGGTAGGTTTGGCTTATTTCAGAGCCCTGATCTTATTGAAGAGAAGCTGTGTATATTGAACAGATTTTTCAGACCAGAACATGAAAACTCTGGCTATTAAGGTGCTCAATTGTGAATTACAGTTGGCTCTGCTATTGCTGCCCTAAATGTCTTTTCCTTTTGTGGCCCATAGCCCTCTGCTGCTGTTCACACTCCACCTCAGATCTGTGGTGGATTTTATATAAAACTTAAAGAGCGTCCAGAAAGAAAAAGTTCTATCTGTATGTAAAATTGACTTATGGTGCATCTAAACTGGCTGGGATGCAGTACTTTAACACAGCTGTTTAACAGGAATATTTCCCAAGGAACCCCCTTAAGATATGGAACAGTAATAGCTATAGCTTAGCTGGAACGATATGAGTATTAATGTAGATAGAGCAAAATAACCTAATAGTGTTACCAAAGATGCTGAATTTATCTGTCCCTCCCTGCAACTGTGTGTGTTCAGCCTAGAGAAAAGGTGGCTCTGGAGAGACCTCATCACCGTGTTCCAGTACATAAAGGGTAGTTACAAAAAAGTTGAAGTCACATGTAAAAGAGGGGTAACAAGTACAAGTTACTCCTGGGGAGTGCATGATCATTGTGCTCCTCAAAGTACAGAAAAAGAGAGAATTAAAGCAAAATTTACAGCTTATTTGTGCTTTTTTAATGATGTGCTCTAATATACTCTCTCATTTTCAAGGGCCTGTCATTTAGGTAGAAGGCACTTGAACTTACATTTTGATTTTGTGTTAAATAGCTAAGGTACATGAGCTAGAATAAAGTATTTAGCGTCATACTCTTCCTGGTCTTTTAGGTGACAGAGGAGGATGTAACTGGTGTATGTGCAGGGGTAATACCAGGCTGTTTCTGAATTCTGAATTCCAATATTCAGAAGTATTTACAAACCTCAAAAATTGGAATTTAGTCTGCCTTTGATAATTGGCTTAATTGGAGTTTGCATCTTGCCTTTTACAGGGAATGAATCTCATTTTACTTGAAATAGAAAGAAATTTCTTCTCCTGCTGTTTTTGATAGGGTGCTTGTCTACTGTATAAACTTTGAGAAAATATTTTGTCTAAATTCTATTTCTATCTCCTGTTTGTTTATTTTTAATTACTACTTCAGTACCCTGGGTTTTACCATTGATCTCGATCTGCCTACACACTCATCCTTAGCTTGCTGAAGGGTTTGTTTATTTTTTGTTATATGTACTCTTAACGTTGTTTTGTTTTGTGGGTTGGTCTTTTTGTGTGTGTGTGTGTGTGGCTTTTTTGCTTGTTTGTTTGTTGTTTTAATACATGCCTAACTACTTCAAAAAGTAGGATCCTGCTTTACTTGAAGGAAAGGTGGATTAATATTGCTGGTGCTATGAGAGTGTAACACAAAGGGAAGATGTCTGAACACTACTGCTGTCTTGGGGTGATCATTTTTGTCACAGCACCTTGGGGATGCGCACCATGGAATGAGGTGCTTCTGCCCCAGGCTTACCTATGGAGCACTGTAACATCAAATATAGAGGTTAATGTCTTTAAGAGTGTTCTAAAGACACTAAAGTTCTTTGCAAAGCATATCCCAGTAGCTTGAGAAGTGTTTTCTAAATTAATGACGAATGGCTCTGCAACTACCCTGGAAGAGACAGCTTTTACTTCTCACAGAGCTGGAGGGGCTGCTCTCTGCATAGGTTTTGCAGTATCTTTTAAAAATGAATTCCGCTATTTTGTCTCAAGTTAATAAAGTCTTATCTTTGATCAGTAGATCAGTGTAATTTGACTGATATAATCTAAGGTTCTGTTCTAAAATTTATTTTTCCCCATCTATGAAGAAATTACTTTTCCTGTATATTCGGCCCCAGTTGAAACTATACTCTCAATAAAACTCCAAGCTTTTTTTGACCTCTGAATGTGTTTGGAAATCTGTAAAAGATTTCTGATATAGTTTTTTCTTAACTTTTAAATACAAATTTGTAATTTTTAAAGTGCAAATTTGGCTGGTTTTGAAAAATAATGTAGATTGAACTGTAGATTGTGGCTATTTGAGCTGCACAAGGAGGCTCCTGCACCCAGTCGGATCTCCCTGATGGCCAGTGCCATTCTTCTGGAGTCCGTGTTTGCTCACGTATTAAGTGCAAGAAATTTTTTCTGCGAATGTAATGTTTTGGACATTATATAGCAATAAGTAGTAAGTTTTGGGTTGTACTTAGTCTAAAAGCTGATCTGAATCTCTCTCATTTACTTACTTTCCAAAATGGTGGGCTGAAACCCTTCATAAGAAAAGGTCTGAAGCAGAAGGTTGATCATTGAATCATCCTGTAGAATGTGAGAACTGTAATTATGGGCAGTAGAGAAAATCTATAGAAAGGTTATAATTTCCCATTAAATTCAATGGGCAGTTGTCAGCTTATGTAAGTTAGTGAAATTATTGACTTCAATGGAGCCTGCTTATACAATAAGAGCCCTAGTGGTTTTTGAAATGAGTTCTGAGAAACCCATTTTGTCAATTATTTTCATTTTTATTCAGCGTCCTGGGTTCAGCAGTAGCAGTCATTTTTCTCCTTCGTGGTAGCTGGTGCAGTGCTGTGTTTTGACTTCCAGCCTGGGAACAGTGCTGGTGAGACCGATGTTTTCGGTTGTTGCCAAGTGATTTTTACCCTGACCAAGGACTTTGTGAGCCTCATGCTCTGCCAGGGAGGAGGGGAAGCCAGGAGGAAGCAGAGACAGGACACCTGACCCAAGCTATCCAAAGAGGTATTCCATACCACAGCATGTCATGCCCAGGATGTAACTGGGAGTTACCCGGAAGGGCATGGGCTTCTGGGTGGGACTCGTTTCTTGGCAAGTGGTATTGTATTCTCTTCCCTTGTTATTTTCTCTTATCATTGTTGTCGTTGGTGGTAGCGGTGGTGATTTGTGTTGTACATTGGTTGCTGGACTGTTCTTGTCTCAACCTGTGGGAGCTGCACTAGTTCGGTCCTCCTCCCCATCCCTCACGGCAGCGGGGAAGGGGAGAGCCCCGGGGGGGAGGGCTCGGTTGCTCTCAGCCCAGCACCACTCACTGGGAGTGAGTGAGCAAGCTGTCTGGCTAGGGTTTAAACCCCAACATTCAGTTAGATATGACTAATTATATCTGTGAAAATGGACCAAAGGGCTCTTGTCAGAGCCTTCTGCTGAAATGACTCACTCAAGTATCATGAGTAGTGACAGATCTTGCAGCTTATCAGTGAGGACCAAGGAAATTTGTTGTCTTTATTGGTACCCACATGTGCTGGAAAGCTCAAGTCACTGATAGGCTAACCCTGAACTTGTTTCTCTTGCCTCACTATATGATGTATTGCCACAGAGCTACAGCCTCACTGCAGGCTCTAAAAGGTTAGTATGCTGTACAGTTAATATAAATTACATGCACATTTCAGAATATGCTACATTGCATCATTTTAACCATCATACAAACAATTACTGTAGTTCAGGTAGAGTTCAATTTGAAAGTCTCCACTGGCCTTAAGAAAAGAACCTTTAGATTTGTAACGAAACAGTAGCATAAACCCCTTTAATTTCTGTAGCACAACAATTACAGCTTGCCCTGTAAATCCATTTTCCTTCATTCTCTGCAATTCTTGGATTTACCCATCTTCTTCTGACTCAAGGAAAATATTCATAATGACAAGCACACACACAGTTCCCATAACTAGATCAAGCATGAATTGCTGAAGCTGGTGTCTGCCCCCCTTCCACAGTTTGTAGGGAAATGTTGAAAGAAAAGTCAACAGCTGACTGTGCAACTCTAGTCAGATTTTCATTCCAAAGTAGACACACACCCCCCCCCCCCTTCAAACCTCAAGTTGACAGTTTAACTGTCTCCCTTAATTTCCTTCTCCAATATCTTATCCAGAGTAAAATGGTTTCTGCCGCATGCAGGTACTGCTTCAGGCTGTGCTGATGGGGTGTGCAGCACTTTGAGACATTTCCTTAGACATGAGCCTCTGTGCCTGAGGGAGTGATTGCTCACTTCTTGCAGCAGCACCACTAGGAAGAGTGGCTGCAGGAGATGGTGACTGGGGCTTGCTTGGGTTGCTCCTTTAATGGTGCTGGTAGTTGAAGGACAGCTTTAGACTAAGGCTGTTGTAATTTCTGCCGAGCAAAACTGCAGTCAGCTTCAAGCCCACATCAGCATTTCTAAATGATGTTTGCTTAAATTTTCTACATTCCTCTCCCAACTTTTTGGCCCCTACTTAAAACATGTGTGTTCTCTTAAATTCAAAGGGAACTTAACTCATTTTCAATTAGAGCTGCTTCACAGCTGGAGAAAAAAATAAAAAAAGGAAAACCTGGTGCTACAAGGTGACTGCTACAGTCATGTTACAGCTGACTTCGCATTTGCAGACACTATAAAGCAGATTTCATGCTGGTGCCACATCAGTGAATGGCCCATGATAGATAACCTATGAGGCACTTGGGCTCAAGCACTGGATAAATGGCACAGGGCATGTATCACAGATGCTGAAATGCGCAGCCGTGGCAGCCTGTGGTAACAGGGTTGCTGGATTCCCATTTTTTGCAAGACATGCAGAAGATAGGGTCTGAATTGTTCTTTTTCACTGCCATTAACACAGCAAGGGAACTGAACAGCTGGACTTATGTTGCTGTTGTAATTCCTTCTTTTCCAGCAGTGTTTCTCCATTCCTTTACCACTATACTATATATATATATATATTACCCTTTTATAACTGTTTTTTCCTTCCATCAAATCCCATACTTAAGAAGCCTAAACGGAAAGAACAGGTTTGTTTTCCCCTCTGTGGGAGACAGAGATAGTTTTCCTTTCCCCAAACCATAAACCCTCAAAACTCCAGCAGTTAAATTGCAATACAGAGCACTAACATTTGGATTTGGAAGCATTTTGCACACACAGATGGGGCTCCACAAGGTGCAGAGCAGTGAAGAATGTTGTAAATTGTTGAGTCAGGTTGAATTTAAAAAGTGAAAAGGGGAGGAAAAAGAACCAAAACTGAGGAAAATGAGGAAGAGACTCCAGATGTAGGTAGGATGGGATCTGACTGTGTTCCAATGTCTCTTCAAGGCAAGTAGGGAAAATTCAGGTCTTCAGGAAATATTTATAGGGATCTCTGGACGGGGTGAATTAGGTATAGGGTATTTTAGAGGCACCTCCTGCCCATGAGAACTGTCTGTTGGGGAAAGCTGAAGGCCTGTCCTACCAAGACTCCTTCATGCCTGCATGGCTCTGATGCAGTGGCTAGGTGCTGACTTGACTCCCAGCCTCCGAAACAGGAAAGCAGGAAGGTGTGGAAAGAAGGGAGGGATGTTGCCAGGGCCTGCAGTCCATGCTGGGCTTTGTAGGGCCATGACAGGCAGGATGGGAATGACTCCCCTTTGATCCCCATCGACAGGGTTTTAGCCAGTATCCCCGGCATGGGGTCATCATGTGGAGACTGAGCAGGTTCCTGGCTGCCCCTAAGATGAAGGCAGCTGAGGGCTCTCTGAGTTGCCTCTTGCTTTTTCCACAGCTTTGTGTCCCAGGGGAAGGTGTAAAGTAATTGGCGGTCTGTCCCTCACATCTTATTTTAATACTGCAGTAATTCCATTTATAGAAGCTGTGTACTTTAATCTTCCTAAGGGACCTCAAACAAGCTTTTAATTTTCAGCAAAACCTTTGCAGATTATCTTTAAGATCAGGGTCAGAGATAATTTTTGTGGAGTGCCTGAGAGAGAAGAATGGGTAAGGTGCCTGAAATGGTTTTGGAGGCTTCAAGGCAACCTCTTCATGCTCTAGTGCTTGAGCATGGTTCATGTGGTGGAAAGCACAGGTCTATTCATACAGCAGATTCAGCAATTTAAACCAGAGTTATTAATGAAGCAGTATTTTAGGAAAAAGAGGGAACAGGAAGCTGTGCCAGGGACCTAGCTTTTATCTTAAGCTGGGAAAACCCAGTGGACTTGTCTAACTTTGTGGTTGTAGTAATGAAAAATTTGTTTCTTTCCTCTCTTCCTTCTGGTGTTGCACCAATGTCTCTCATAGTGGCACACTCCGCAAGCATTGCAGCTTGCCTCAGTTCTGGGCTTCATGTCTGGTATCCCTTAGTGAAAGCCATACTGCAGTCCTGCAGTGGGGATTATGGCTCCTAGAGGGAGTCTGTACCCCAGCATCCACCTCGAGAGTCAGTCTGTCATGTGATCTGGTGGAGTCTGGGAGATAAGAAATATAAATAGGAAATGAATCTCAAAGCTACCAGTGAGATGTGAAGTTGGGATGAGAAAATCATCACCCCTACCCTGCAACCCCCCCCCCCCCCCCCCCCCCCCCCCCCCCCGGGCAACCAACAACACAAAACCAACAAAAAAATAAACCAAAACAAAAGAGAAAACAACAAAAAAAAAAAACCGAAACCAAAACCCCAACAAACCAAAACCAGCAAAAACCACACAAACAAAAAACCTGGAAACCTGAAACATTTTGTTTTATGATGTACAGGGGGAGGAGAAGGCATTACAAACTTTACTGTAATTCAGATAATGGAAAAGGCAAGAATTATGTAGAGAGTTTAAGTTAAAAAAATGTGATTGAGTTAAGAAGAAGAGAAATTTAGGCTGCATCTCATGAGATTATAGACTAATTGTGAAATCCTCTACTACACTTAGATCTGGGCCACCTGGGAAATACTGGAAAAGACTGTTCCTTGCTGTGTAGAAGCCCCTAGACAAAACATGAGTACTTCAGGAATAGGTTAGGCATAATGCAATACAGTTCATCAGCAGCAACCCCGTTCCTGCACTGACAGGAAAGAACTAGCTAATTTATGAGTAATAAGTTTTTGTATGTCTCTGTTTCTGTATGCTGAGGACACAGGTTGCTGATAAAGCTGTTTGGTTAGAGAGGTGAGTTTTACAAAGTGAGAATTTATCTAATATAAACAGGTCTAAAACTAGCAGTTCATTTTGCATAGGCTGCTCAGGAGCCAGCAGATAGTAGTAGTTATTTGCCTCTACTATCAGCTTAAGTTGGATTTGAACTACTAAATTAAAGGCAAAATAAAATTTAAGATGTTTCTTTACACTGGTCCTTCTCAGAAGGATTTGCAAATGCGCTTGTATTCATCATTTAGAAGCCTTCCTGTTGCTCACAAATACCTATTTTGTTGACACACCCTATCAAAAAAGTGTCTTAGTGCTTTTCATCATCATCTGTAGCCTGCTTTCAAAGCAAAAGATAGTATGCATTATGAAAATATTTGTTCACATTATTGTTTTACAAACTTGAAAATGTATCTAAGGTTTAAAATAAAAAACAAAACCCAACCTCAGAAAACCTAATCATGAGTGTGATATGCAATTGGATGCAGTTTCAAAATTCAAAATGATACTTCAAAATCCTCCTGCCCATCCTAAATATGTCACTTGTCTGTAGCTACTGCCATCTCTATATCCATTTATTTGCAGTAAACAACACAGCTCACATCTTTGCTCAGTGGCTGCCTATACCTCTTACTGTAGGTAAATACAGTTGCCTTTTCTCTTAGTGCTAGCTGAAGCACTTCTTGCCCTCAAAAGATCACAGAGAGGACTGTTTCTCCAAGCTCACAGTGTTTGACATTGGCTTTTAGTCTGTTTCAGCTGGAATTTTTCTTAATGTTATCTTGGTTTTCCACCAGTGACATTTCAAAGTTGTTTCATGAGCTCAAGCCGATCTTATTGCAGCTAAAAGGAATATTCCATTTTCTCCTTCATCTTCATTCCTCTCCTCTTGCTCTCTGGGCTTATCTGCACAGCTGGTGTCAGCTGTAGCTTTTATCTTTACCTATCCTTGAGTCAGTTCAACTTACTAAGCCAAGAAAAAAAACCCAAAACCCAACCAACCAACCAAACAAAAAACTACCCCAACTTACAGAAAGATGGTTAATTTTGTGCTGGGCTTCTGAATGGAATCAAGAAGATGATGTGATGTCACAGCCAGTGCTGGTCAAGGTCTGGGCTGAGCAGAGTGAGTCTAGAAGGAAGGTGGGGAACAAAACCTTCCCCTTACAGCAACAGAGAGGCAGAGAACTATTACCTTGTCTCAGCCTCCCTGGTTCACACTACTGAGATAGACATGCTTTTAAACTGACAGGGCTGCTGTGGACATAAATCGATGTATTCAGCCAATGACTATGAAGACGGTATTGCCCAAATCAAATACGTTTTTCTTTGGTTTTAATTACCAAATTCACTTTCTACTAGATTGAGGATTTTAATGCTGATTTTCTCGTCCTTGTATACATTCATGAATTACACTGTTGAAAATGGAGTAAATGGCGCCTTGAGCAAACAGCTAAATTAGAAATACAAAATTCTGATCTATAATTTGTTGTTAAAAATGGTTTATACAGAAATAGAGAAATATTAGAGTAAGTGTATAGAAATTTAACATAGAAAAATTGTCACTGAATTAACATATAAATATGTCTATTAAATTCACATCAAGTAAGTGAAATCATAATATTTAGTTTTGTTAAGGAGTTCTTTTTCTGTAAGATTCTTGCCCAGAGTACAGACAGGACAGAACATTTGCTGTTTCAGCAGCCGAATGGAGGACAAGTACTGACTGACTTTTATTAGGTAGCATGTGTTGCTCAGTATGTACTTTCTAATTTATGTCTATTTCACACCATAATGGTTATTTCTGTAATATAATAAAAATGAAATGTATATTTCCTAGTGCTTTGTAGTAAATATATTTTAATTCATTCGTAGCAGCCTTCCAGTACCTGAAGGAGGCCTACAAGGATGCTGGAGATAGACTCTTTGTTAGGGACTGCAGCAATAGGACAAGGGATAACAGGTTCAAACTTAAACAGGGGAAGTTTAGGGTTAGATATAAGGAAGAAGTTCTTTACTGTGAGGCTGGTGAGGCACTGGAATGGGTTGCCCAAGGAAGCTGTGAATGTGCCATCCCCGGCGGTGTTCAAGGCTAGGCTGGATGGAGTCTTGGGTGACATAGTTTAGTGTGTGGTGTCCCTGCCCATGGCAGGGGGGTTGAAACTTGATGATCTCAAGATCCTTTCCAACCCTAACTATTCTATGATTCTATGATTCATTTGAAAAAACAAAACCAAAATAAACTGGCAACAATGTGTAAAGTATATAAAGAGATGTTAAAATTTGTTCTTCTGGGCTGGGATTTACCACTTCTTTTTTTTCCATAAGGAAATAGGAGGAAGGATAGGAAAAGGAGATTAAGAAATGGCATGCTGCCTGTTCTTTTACCTTTAGAACTATTAATCGGTTCAAAGAATTTGAACTGGCAAAGTTGACTGAAATATTCTTATGCATATTTAGCTCAAATCATATGCAGCAAAAATATGTTGAATTTCTGAATGTGCATGAAGGTAGATGGTCCACTTTTTTAACTGAACAACGGAATCTCAGATCATTAAATAACAGCATTCCAGTGATTACTCTGTAGGTCATATCTACACTCCAGGAGTTTGCTCAATGAAGGAGGGCTATCATTACTAAGTTTAATTAAAAAAGCAAAGCAAATTTGTTATCTGAAGTCTATTGAAGCTTATAGAAATCTTTCAGCTTGTTCCTTTACTTCTGTTTGCTATTTGTTGCTAGGACTGAGTCAAACGTGATTTTTCCTAGCTTGGCAAACTTGGGTTTTCAATAGCGTTAGCAAAATAAGAAACAAGCTGCTGAGGCAGTACAATTTTTCCTCTCAAAAACCACTTCAAGGCAGCCATGAAAAATTATGGGGGTTTTCCCCTGTTTTTGTCTTGGGCTTCAGCTCAGTACTGTACGTATTCGTAAATCTTAACTTTGTGCGTCTCAGTAGACTGGAGGACTCTGGTGTTTTTATGCCTTTCTGGTTGTGGCCTAACTGAGGAATAACTCTGTTTTTGAAACTCTTGGTGCTGCAGATGCATAAGGAAGAGGTTAAAACTTCTGAAAACGTGTAACGATGCACAATCAGGGCAAACTAGAAGTCATTTGCAGGGTTGGCACCCAAAGAACCATGCTGTAAATGGTATACTGCATGTCTGATGTAATCACTATATAAAGTGGCAATGAACACAGTTTTCAACATCTGTATTTCTACAGTCCTTCTTCAGAGGAGACTCCTATTTCAAAACACTTTAATTCTTTGCTCAGTATCGGTGTTATGGTTTAAGCCCAGCCAGTAACTCAGAACCACGCAGCCACTTGCTCACTCCCCCTGTTCTTCCTTCCCCAGCTCCCGGAGGGATGAGGAGGAGAATTGAAAGAATGTAACTCCCAGGGGTTGAGATAAGAACAGTCCAGTAACTAAGGTATAACACAAATCACTACTGCTACCACCAATAATAATGATAAGGGAAATAACAAGGGAAGAGAATACAACCACTCACCACCCGCTGACCGATACCCAGCCCAACTGAGCAGTGATCTAGCCCTTCTGGGTAACTGTCCCCAGTTTATATACTGGGCATGACGTGCTGTGGTATGGAATACCTCTTTGGCTAGTTTGGGTCAGGTGTCCTGTCTCTGCTTCTTCCTGGCTTCCCCTCACCCCTGGCAGAGCATGAGACTCAGAAAGTCCTTGGTCAGAGTTAACATTACTGAGCAGCAACAAAAAACATCAGTGTTATCAGCGCTGTTCCCAGGCTGAAAGTCAAAACCACAGCACTGCACCAGCTACTAAGGAGAAAAATGGCTGCTGCTGCTGAACCCAGGACAATCAGTAAAACTTAGCATGCAAGTGCTAAATTTTGCTTCTAATCTCTGTATTATGGGTTGCCCACAGAGAGTCAAATAGCCTCTGTCTGAAAAGACTTTTCATTTACTTACCATGCAACAAGGTTTTACATGTAAACATAAGCTAAGGCTGTTTTTTTTTAGTGTATATTCCAATTACAGTGTTGAGACTAGGCAAAGCAGTTCTCATAAACTAGTGATTCTCTGTGGTAGACACTGTTTCTAATTTTTTAAAAAGAATTGCTTGACTTTAACAGGAAATACTAGGTAATATATTGGACCAACAAAAGCGACAACAACAAAAACACCACTGGGACTACACCTTATATAAAAGAACAGGCTAATGGTTAGAGTAAATTTAATATACAATTGCTATTCGTTGACAAATTATATCATGTTTATCTCTATCTGCTTTTTAAATGCTTTGCATTTTAACATGCAAGAACAGTTCCAATTTTTATAAGCATTGGCAAGCAATACTTTTTTTTTTTAAAAAAGGAATATGTGATTATGGGACAGCTGCAGATATAAACAATTACTTTATGATGGAAATATCTGGATTGTCTTTCATAATGTAATTCTTGAAAGTGAACAGTAATAATGCAAATTATTTAAAAACAGTTTTTAAGCAATTGGTTTCTTCCATCATGGTTCATTCTAATAATCTTTTTCAAGTATTTAGAGAGTCAATTTATCTTAATTTTAGATTGTTATTAAGTTAAGTGATGATGGCAGTGGGTAGAATAGCTTTTACTGTCTAGAGTGTCACAGTAGAGTGTAATAGTTTTAGATTTGAGATGTTTTCATGCTATTAAATGACTATGTTAAGGTATGGAAAATTAACAACTAATTTATTTTAATCTTCCATATTGTTTAAGCTGCTTTTCTCTCTAAGTGTTTTTAAGTGACAAATGAGAATCAAAATCTACCATTGATGCTTACTTTGAAGTTATATAGAGTCTTGTCTACAGCTGACAAAAACCAGCTTTCCTTCTCCATAATGTAGTTGCATTTCTTTATCTCAGAAAGACAACATAATCTATACACTGTAGTTCTGTATTTGTTCTTATAAATCTCTGAATATAAGCCTTTCTGTAGGCAGTGCTTTACGTATGTCTGTCAAACATAATTGGTGTTCTGCTCACATATAGGTCTCAATATATGTGCCATTTATTCATAATGTGCCTCCTGCCTATGCAGCCTGCATATGAATTGCAGTTATTGACTATTTGATACTTTTGGTCATACTAGTGTTGTCTGTAGTCTGAACAACCCCTGTCTGAAGTTAGAGCCTCTAAATGTTGCAATTAGCTTACAGGACCAGGAAATACCTGTATAACTTTTCCTTGTTTCTTATGTTCCTTTTTAGTTCTGTCACGTTTAACTGATTTTTGGTATGCAGTACATAACTGTGTAAAATTCCAATGGGGAAGATTCTGCTCCTCACCCTCCCGTGTGGTATGAGGCAAAACGTAGGTATATCATCTGCAGCATGCTTCAATCAAATCAATGTGTGCTGTGTCTTCATTTTAGAAGCACTGCAACCAGAGTCTCCTTTCATAGGGAAAGAAAATCAATCTACTATGTATGAAAATAGTTAGTAATGGTCTTACTTGAGCTTAATTTATACTGAGTTATTCATGGTTGAGTTACGCATGGAGAATGCTACCTTTGTAGTAGTCTGCTTGAATTGCCTGCCTTGTTTATTTTTATTGGGGCAATTTACTTGAATAAGGACTACAGGACCAGGTCCTGTATTTGCTGGACATGAGAAGATTTCATACTAGCTAATTCAACATGTTTTTTAACTTTATTTATATATTTATATCCTGTTGTTGTGTTTGTTGGGGGGGAGGAGGGGGTTGTGTGTGCATTTTTGTTGTTGTTTGGGTAGGGGGGAGGGTTGTTTTATTTAGGGTCCCAGCGGGGCTCCCAAAGTGAATGCTAGTGCATTCTAACCTAGATGGCTCCCTGTTGACATGCCATCTGCAGGTGCTCATGCAGAGTATGTTTTAAGCAGCAAACACCTGGGGTGCTACATAAAAAAATGCTCAGCATTTGAAAATCCCAGTGATGGACTATAATATTCTCTTGATATGCCACTTGCTGTTAGAACTATGAGCTGGATTCTACTAAATCCTAATGCCTCCTGTGGAAGTGAATGATAGCAGAGAATACTTGGAATTTGAGAGACGATTGACTTACAGGTGTATTAACAGGAGTTTAACGCTGTCAGAACTCCTCTTTTATTTAGACATAGTCATTTTAGGCTTATGGACTTTTCTGTCTCTTTGAAGGACTACACTGCAATACCCCTAGAGCAAGAGGATGAGCAATAGCTGCTACTAGGCCTTTAGACTAGTATGACATGCCTTATTTTAGTGATGTGACTTTGTGAACATTCAAGCTATGTCATTTTATGTTGCCTAGAAGTTTCAGCAAAACTGAACTATTTTTGATGGATATATTCTCAGCATATCTTCTAGGGAAGGTGGAGGACAGGGAGTATGATTTCAGACAGCCAGGATGGCTTCACCAGGGGCAGTCTTGCCTGATCAACCTAGTAGCCTTCTGTGATGGAGTGACTACATCAAGGGGCAGGGGAAGAGCTACAGATGTCATTTATCTAGACTTCAGTAAGGCTTTTGACATGGTCCCCACCCCAAAATACTTCTCTCTAAATTGAAGATACAGGGACTTGACGGACGGACTGCTCAGTAGATGAGGAATTGGCTGTATGGTTGTATCAAGAGGGTAGTGGTGAACAGCTTGATTTCTGGATGGAGATCAGTGACAAGAGGTGTCCCTCGGGAGTCCATACTGTGACCAGTACTGTTTAATATCTTAATCAGAGACACAGCTTGATTGAGTGCTCACTCAGCAAGTTTGCAGATGACACCAAACTGAGTAATGTGGTTGTCATGCCTGAGGAACAGGATGCCACCCAGAGTTATCCAGACAAGCTTGAGATGTGAACCTCATAAGGTTCAACAAGGCAAAGTGCAAGGTCCTGCACCTTGGTCAGGGCAACCCCTGGTATCAGTGCAGGCTGGGGGATGAAGGGATTGAGAGCAGCCCTGCCAAAAAGGACTTCGGAGTACTGGCGGATGAAAAGCTGGACATGAGCCAGCAATGTGCACTTGCAGTCCAGAAAGCCAACTGTATCCTGGGCTGCATCAAAAGGAGTGTGACCAGCAGGTTGAGGGAGGCATTTCTCCCCCTCTACTCTGGTGAGACCAACCGTGTCCAACTCTAGAGTCATCAGCACAGGAGAGACATGGACCTGTTGGAACAGGTCCCAAGTAAGGCCACAAAAATTATCAGAGGGCTGGAGTACTTCTCTTATGAAGAAAGACTGAGAGAGTTGAGGCAGTTCAGTCTAGAGAAGGGAAGGTTCTGGGGAGACCTTTTAGCAGCCTTCCTGCACTGAAAAGGGCCTTGTAAGAAAGATGGGGCCAGGCTTTTCAGCAGGCCTTGTAGCAATAGGGCAAGACATAATGGTTTTAAACTAAAAGAGGGAAGATTCAGACTAGATAAAAGGAAGAGAAATTTTTTACAGTGAGGGTGGTGAAACACTGGAAAAGACTGCCCAGAGATATGGTGGATGCCCTGTCCCTGGAAAGATTCAAGATCAGGTTGAATGTGACTCTGAGCAGTCGGATTTAGTTGAAGATGCAGATGCTCATTGCAGAGGGGTTGGACTAGATGAGCTTTAGAGGTCACTTCTAACCCAAACTACTGCATGATTCTCTGGTGGTAAAAGGTGAGGAAAACCTACAAAGAGCTGTAAGAATCTAATGTGCATATAATAGCAACAATGAATACAATTATCTCACTTGATTTTTATAATGTTCCGTTTAATGGCCAAAAATTATAGAAAGGAAGTCAGCAAATATTTGAAGTTATCTTTAGATTACTGCATAAAGAAGTAAATACAATTTGGGTCATGTTGCTTTTCATGACCCCAGAACCCCATTCAAACAAGCATTATGGATTTTAAAGATCAGCCACATCTTTGCTGATGTATTATTGATTATGGTTACTCAGCAGTTCAGCTCTTGTTGTTCCAGACTGCCTAGGGCACTTATTAATAGCAGATTATATTCTTCAGGTACTTTTACTGCCATTTATTTTTGAAGGTATTTTTTCTGATTTGTATGTGTGAGGGAGGGAGGAACTTTGAATTAGTTAACAATGCTATTTCCAAGTATTATACTGGGATGCTGTTATCCTTTTCTAGAGGACAATATGATACAGTCTTCATAAAGTGTTTGAACAGTAGGGTTTGTCCTTATATATTTGGCTTATATGACCAATTGTGCTGAGTTTGGCTGGAGTAGAGTAAGTTTTCTTCATATAGTAGTTGGTATGGGGATATATTTGCAATACGTGCTGGAAGCAGTGCTGATAAATCAGGAATGTTTTAGATACTGCTGAGCATTGCTTACATAAAGTCAAGGTATTTGCTGCTCCTCTCACCACCAGTGAGCAGGCTGGGGGTGCACAAGGAGTTGGGAGGGGACACAGCTGGGACAGCTGACTCCAGGGATATTCCATATCATATGGTGTCATGCTCAGCATGTAAAGCTTCGAAAGAGGAAGCAGAGGGATGCTTGTAGTGGTGGCATTTATCTTCCTAAGTAACTGCTACATGTGATGGAGCCCTGCTTTCCTGGGGATGGCTGAACACCTGCCTGCCCATGGCAAGTGGTGAATGAATTCCTTGGTTTGCTTTGCTTGTATGTGGCTTTTGCTTTACCTATTAAATTGTCTTTGTCTAAGCTCACAGGTTTTCTCACTTTTAGACTTCTGATTCTCTCCTCTACCTCAACTTGGGGGGAGTAAGCGGGTGGCTGTGTGGTATTTAGTTGACGATTGGTGTAAACCATGACAAACTAATAAATTAGAAAGCAAAATTCTTCTTTCTGACATCTGTAGCATGGGCTTCTGCCTTCCCAAAGACATATAATGCTGTTCAGGATCCCTCCCTTCCCTGTCTGTGTAGAAGTTGCCACCCACTCAATGGCAGACTGCAGCAAGGAGGAATGGTTCCTCTGATGCTTGGAGGTATTTCTGGAGTTCTGGAACTGAGAAAATAATATCTTGATATTGGGATGGTCACTTAATTAAAAAAAATAAAATTGTCAGCATCCTGATACACTTTGCAGTCTCTTCTGATGATATGAATAAGTAATTTTCACTGAGGAAGTAATTTATACATCTGATATTACATTATATATAATTATATATAATATATATATAATATATATATTACATTAATATAATGGCATTCATTATTTGGTGTTAATGATCTGTATTTATGATTGAAGAGTATGTTTGAAGTTCAGAAATGCTGTTATATTAGCCTTGAGGTAGAAGCAGTTCTGAGATACACAGGTAAATCATTTTTCCAGAGTTATTTGATTTTATTCCAGCTTTTGCTATAGCTAGGTGTAGCACCTGTCTCCTTTGATTTGAAAAAATGAACTGCCTTGCTGTTTAGTTTTAGCCACTGATTGTGTGCTAATATATTGTTGATACTTGTGAAGAAATGTCTTTGTCCTCTTTTGTAGACACATCGAATGTTCATTTTGTATGTAAGTTAAATTTCACCTACTTTACTATGCAATTGGAAGGAAATATAGTAGACACAGGTCTATATGCTAAATACAGAAAACTTCCTGTCTAGCATATCAAAGTGTTGTAACTGCAGCTTCTGAGATTGACTAAAAATGTATCATATTTGGTTGCTTTCAGGGGAATTTTCTAGCTGTGATGCTGGTGTGGATTTAAAAAGAAAAAAAGCGAGGGGCTTGGGAAGTTTTGCTGTTTTGTTGTTGTTTTTTGATTGTTTTCTTCAAGTTTCTGATTTTGGTATCTCAGCTGACAGCAGCTTATAACTTCACTGCTGTTGTCTTGTGGAACATTTTTTGGTCAAAAGGTTTTCCTTTAATGAGGCTGGGTGGGCCCTATTCTATTGCTGTAGTATTACTTTCCAAGTGTTTCAAGATTTTTGCATGGGTGTCACTTGGGATTTTCTTCTAAAAACCCCACTATTTGAATAAGTAAAACTGCATGTACTCATCCCTTATGCAGCATTAAATTAAGCATTTGTTATTTGAGTTATGAACTCTAAGGGTAAATACAGCCACTGAAATTCAGCAGCCTTCCATACCTGTATGTGCTGGAACACTGCTGTAAACAACAGGTACAAGTAGCAAAGGAGTGGGTAGACAATCAATGATAATACATGCAGAATTCTTTCTTTTCTTTTATAAATCGCAATATAAGCACTTGGATAACATGGTATCTCAGCAACAACTTGACAAGAGATGTATAAAACACCCTCAGAGAATAGAAGAAACATCATTTGTCTCCAATAAAGGTATTTAGCATTGTGATCCTTTCAACATAAATTAATTTGCAGTTATACAAGCACTACGTTTTTATGTATGTATTTTGCATTTGCATCAAAGTACTTCCCAGTCTTCAGGAGTATTTCTGCTTTTCTGAGTGGTAACTTTAGAATGTGAGTACAGGTTAATATGCTTTATGCCTTAGGATGAGCTCTGGTTTCTCTCTTACACAGCGTACTCAGTCTTCAGGGAATTAAACATGTTCTCCATGAACCTGAGTAAAATGAATATTTATTAAATATTGTGTCAGGATATACTTCTTCATACAGAAAATGCAATATATTATTTGAACAGTGGATGGGAATCTGAAGAATCAGGGAAGCCTTTTATTCCAGTAGAAAGTTTTTGTGTTTATATAGTTATTTATTGTTTTAAGACTTAGGTCTGCACCTTGAAAACAGCTACAACAGAATAAACCAGAGTAAGGGAAACAGATTTCTAGTCATATTTCTCAATAGATGACAAATTTATAAGCAAAAAATTGCACACTTGGTTCCCAAATGTATCTTGGTCGTGAGACAGATAAAGATACAGTACCAGGCAATTACTACAGCCTGCTAGATGATCACAACATTGCAAAGAACAACTTTTTAGGAAAAAAAACAACCCATGAAAGCAAAGTAAAAGCTCTTTGCTATTTTTATTATTCATGGGTTGTACAATAATGATTGATCATTACTGAGTATTGTTTCTAAAGCTTTGTGAAGATCAAAAATGCTAGGTCTGGTGGTTTGATCACAAAAATATGTAAACACTTATAACAAGAAAAAGCTATTGTTTTCTCACATCTGTATCAGTATTTATAATGCTGCACTGCTTTTTTTTAGGAGGGGGGGGAAAAGAGAAAAATAAATAAAAAAAAAAATTAGTCAAAGGCCCAGAACTTTCTTTGCCAACTTTCTACATATCTTTTTGACACTTGAAACAGAGCTTGGCAATAAGGGACATACTTCAAGACAAGCACAGAGTGACCCTCCATTAAAGCTATACCTGCTGTTAACCTCAACTGTACTTCAAACGGAGTATTTGTAGTTTGATTCTATAGCCAATTTACTTGTATTACTTTCAAGCTGTGTAGCCAATATTTCAACAGATCATATTCCTTTTTAATTATAAGTTTCAAAGTGTTTACATTGATTGTGTAGCCTTGTGAAATAAACAGCAACACTAAAGCATATCTCTGAGGGTAAGAAGCAGGAAGCTATAATAAACACACTTGTCAAGCATATGCAGACAGAAATGGGAACACGCTGGTGGGGGACATATATGACCTGCTATAACTCTTTCTTTGAGTGTGACATGTGCTTATCAAGATAGAGAATAAAATGATTTTATACACAGAATCCAGCAAGTAAAGATACTGGGGAAAATGTCTTTATCTTTGGAGGTTGTAGCTCTCTGGCTGCATGGCTGACCTGTGTGCCTGTCTCTTGGAGATGAGGAGGTACAGCAGAAGTGGGCAGGTGCAGTCAGTTTAATCACTGCTGTTTGTTTGTCTGACACTTTTGGAATTGTAAAAGATAATCCTGGCTGAGGGACATTGCCTGCCTCTTTCTAGTATGGCTTATATTAACAAGACATAAACTTACTGTAGAGAAGGTCTTCACCTGTTGTAGTTCAAGGCAGCTAGAGTTGTTGCCAGGGGCACTAAGCCAGCAGGAATTTAAATTTAGAAGTGGCAAGGGAAACACTGTAGTCACTGCAAAATCATGCCAGCTCAGGTACAATATGCATTTCTTCTTTCTCTCATGTCTCTCTTGTCTATGAAGAAAAAAGGGCTGCTGGAGGTCTTCCTTTAGGCACTGTCTTTGCTTGCTGTTTCTCTAAAGGCTAATAAGAACCAATGGATGAGCTTAATGAAGATTACAAAAGCCTTGCTAGGGGATAGATGTGACTGTGAAAAGCATTAGGGGTGTGACTTGCCCCTTATGATGTGGTAGGGATTGCATGGCACACTGGGCCACAGAGCTCTCATCCTACCAGAGTAGAGACACAAATGAAATATTAAGCAATAATCATAGAATTATAGAATCGTTAGGGTTGGAAAGGACCTTAAGATCATCAAGTTTCAACCCCCTTGCCATGGGCAGGGACACCTCGCACTAAACCATATCACTCAAGGCTTCATCCAGCCTGGTCTTGAACACTGCCAGGGATGGAGCACTCACAACCTCCCTGGGCAGCCTGTTCCAGTGCCTCACCACCCTAACAGGAAAGAATGTCCTCCTTATATGCAATCTAAACTTCCCCTGTTTAAGTTTTAACCCATTACCCCTTGTCCTATCACTACAGTCCCTAATGAAGAGTCCCTCTCCAGCATCCCTATAGGCCCCCTTCAGATACTGGAAGGCTGCTATGAGGTCTCCACGCAGCCTTCTCTTCTCCAGGCTGAACAGCCCCAACTTTCTCAGCCTATCTTCATACTAAAAGTGAAGATATTGTTCAAGCATTATTTGCATAAATGCTTCATATTAGAATTGTATCTCCATTTGGATTATGTGATTCAACAGAAAAGAGGCAATTGCCATGGAGTCTGATGGAGGGCTTAGGATCAGATTCATGCCATCTCCTTTAGGTACCTCACTGATTCAGCTTGCCTAGGATTTAAGCAAACTTTTAGGGTTGGCTTTTTCTTCCTTCTTGAACAGGGAGGGCTCTATGGTGAGTAGGCTCATAATTTAGGGTTCCTGAGAGTTGCCTAAAGCTAGCCAGGATTAGAGCTGAGCAAGCTAAGAATAAACAGCAAAAGACTGCTCCAGAGCTTGGCTTGGGCAACTGCTGGAGCCACACTTGGAAACAGCACCAACAGATTGAAGAGGTTTGGCCTTCAAAACTGCAACAGATTGACAGAGTTTGGCTTGGGAAAGATGTAGGAACAGGAGCAGCAGTTTGTGAGACAGCCTGGCTTATGCAAATGTAGAAATGGCAGCAGCAGGTTCTGATGGGATGTGTTGCTGGTGTATCTCCAAAAAAATTTTAAACTGGCTGCTCATGTAATACCAAGGCCCTATCACCTATATTCTCAATTTATCACTGTGCCTTGGAACTTTTCCATCAGAGTAGTAAAAAACAAATGTTATCCTGCTATATGAGAAAGAGAGAAAGCAAGCCGACTCAGCTTATTATTTAGAGACCTATCTTGCTGTTTCTCACTCTGTCCATAGCAGATAACAAATAAATTGGTTCACAAGCAACTGTTTAAGTACTTGGAGTTAAACAACATACTGAATGAGACTCAGTCTGGATTTCATTCTCATTATTTCACTGTCACTGCACTAAGAAATTGTTGGAGACATTTTTTCTGCTCCTGGATCAAAGTCTGTTTTATAGGTGCAGTATTTATTGCCCTGTCAAAGTCACTTTTGACATGACTGGCCATCCTTTCATACAAAAACTCATTTGAAAACAGTCCAAATAAAAGTAGTAGACAATTATTTTCAGTCACAATTGCTTTCCAGAAGCCAGATGGGTTGCATTAGCAATGAACTGTCACGTATGCAACATAATACTAAGCAGTCTTGTAACTGGGAACTATATTGGCCATTATGTGTTAATTAAAAGCTGTTGTGCATGTTAATAGGAGGATACAGTTCTCTGGTTAAAACACATATAGTGAGGCCAAACCTTTGTTAAGATTGAAAGCAAGCCTGAAATCAGAGCCTTGTCTCTTACAAGCACAGCATCTCATCTTTTTTCCCCTGTATGCCTCTAAAAATATGTACACACAGAGATAAACAGGAACACTATCAGTGGAATTGTACTGTAGAAAGCAAAAAAGTTAGGAGGAAGAAGGATTTGAGCAAGGATGAAGTACATTAGGGTGACTTTATAATTTCTTGCTCTCACCACTATATTAAATCACCAAATATCTCAAAGTTTTGTCACAAGAAATATTAATGGAATTGTCTTTATTTGATCAAGACTATATGACTCAGAGCACAAGACAAATTGTTTTATTCTGATGCTTGACCTGTGCTGCAGTGGGAACTTTAAGCCCAACTACCCTTTTCTGAACATCCAGTAAATGTCCTTTTTGTAGAAAATCCTTACTGTAGCAGCACGCATCACAAGAAAAACGTCTGTGTGAATTTCACGTGAACAAGTCTTTAAAAGCTTTAATTCCTAATTGATAAAAGAACCTAGCCACTATGGTCTAAGTTTTGTTTTGGTTTAGTAGTGCTACTGATTTACTTACATTTGTTGTTGGTAAATAATGGCCAATTGATAACCATTTGAATGGAGGATCAAACTGGCTTAAACCGAGCCAGTAACTCAGTACCACGCAGCTGCTTACTCACCCTTCCCTCACCCCTCCCCAGTCAGGATGGGGAGGAGTTTTGAAAAACTGTTGAGATAAGAACAGTTTAATAACTAAAGTACAATGTAATACTACTACTAGTAATAATAACAACGATGAGGAAAAAATCAAGGGGAGAGAATATAAAAGAAAAAGGGGAAAGACAAAAAACCAATAAACCCAAATGATGCACAATACAATTGCTCACTACCTGTCAGCCTATCCCCAGCCCAACCCAAGCAGTGGTCTGCCCTTCTGGGTAACTCCCCCCCGTGCATATACTGGGCATGCTGTACTGTGGTATGGGATACCCTTGTGGCTAGTTTGGGTAAGGTGTCCTATCTCTGCTTCCTTCTGGCCTCTTGTGCACCTCCTCACTGGCAGAGCATTAGAGAGCAAAAAGTCCTGCTACTTACCAACAACTAAAACACTGATGTGTTATCAAGGTTATTCACAGACTAAAGCCAAAATGCAGCACTGTGCCAGCTACTAGGAAGAAAATTAACTGTATCCCATCTGAAACCAGGAAGCATCACTTGAGTGAATTCCCTAAATCCTGTAGAGGAAAACAGCATTGGTGCTATGATGAGAAAATGGCATGGAGGGGAGAAGAGGATGTTTGGAGTTCTTTTAATCTCTCCCTCTTTTAGTAAAGTTGTACATACAAAATGCAGAATACTCACTGTAAGGTCCATCAGGGAGACTGCTGAGTAGCTCAGACTCTTGTGGTATCTTTCTAGCAGTAACAGTGTAGAAGTCGTCACCAGGCAAGGCTTGGAAATGTAGATATGACAAATCCAATCGCCTGTGGGTGACTGTTTTTGAGCTAGTGAGGGGGAAAAGCCCCTCATGGAGTTTGTGAAGGAGGGGCTGTGGTGTGATGTTGCTTGATGTGTGGTAGAAGTGTAGGTTGTTATTGTGCCAACAGATGAGATTTGGGGGAGACTCTTTTTGGTCTTACTGCTTACTGAACCACTAACCAGTAACATTTTTAGGTTAAATCACATTGAGTCAGACTTCTGCACAGCAACTTAGATGTAGCCTTAGTCTACATTTGAAGAAATTCTGCATTCGGTATGACTCAGGCAGGCTGTGAAGTGAAACTGAAATACAGTTCAGAAACATAAGACTGGAGATTCAGGTGATGTTCCCAACTTCAGCAGAAACTTTTTTTAAATCTAATTACATTTTGGATGCTTAGTTTAGTATTTACTGTCATCTAGCTGTATGCTGTTGTGGGAACCCAGTAAATGGGTCACAGTAAAGGTAGAGACATAGCTGAAATTTAGGCTATGTGGATTTGTCCATGATTTCTGAGACAAGGAATGGACACTGAGTCATGATTCTCACTTGTTATTAATGTATGTAGGATTAATTTTAAGCATTAGGAGCTCTGCTCAAAAAGTCCAAAGGCACAGATTTTTAAATTGTGTGTTGCTTTTTTTTCCCTTCCTTTCTGTTTGAGCACATCTGTAGAACAGGTATCCTGATAACAGTGTATCCTGCAAATGGGCTGGTACTAGATTTCATTTCTGCCTTTCCCTTCTTCTTCTTTCGAGGCCTTGATTGCAATAGAGACAACTTGAAAATAACAATAAATGCCCTTGCAGGTTCCTTTGAACTTGTGTTTTTACTCCCTTTGACTTTCTTAGGTCCAGACACAAAGTAAGAAAGCAAGATAAGCTGCTGGCTATACTCTCAGTTAAGGGCATGAGAGGAATCTTAGCGCTGTCTCCACTCCTTTTGGACAGAAAACCTGATTCTGTGCCAAGTAGGAAATTAATTCTTCTAATACAAGGCAGCATATTACTGTTCCCAACCACAGAAGTCAAAAGTGAAGGGAAAAGTGTGCCTGTGAAGAGCAATGTTTCTTGGGATTGGAATTCTATTGTATTTCTTGGGACTGTTCCTGCTGGCAAAATAGGCAGTCCTCGCTTGTCAAGACTGGAACATAGAGTTGCAACCAAGCCATAAAGAGATCAAGCTGCTGCAGCCTAGTGATACACGCACCTGCAGAAAAGCCACATGTCACACTGAAAACAGCAAAAACTTTCCCTGAAAAAACATCCAGGACCAGACATTTTGTGTGGGGTTTTTGGTTGGTTGGTTGGTTGTTTTTGGGTTGGGTTTCTTTCTAAAAAGAAAAATAAAAAAAAAAGTAATTAATTTTATTTGGATGTTTTTGTGTTGTTTTTGTGGTTTTTTTGGTTGGTTGGCTTTTTTTTATTAATTCCAAAGACCAGACAGGTGATCCCTTTTAATTTATCTTTTGTCTTGAGTTTGGACAGAAAGGGTTCATACGAGTAGATGTATGATGAAGGAAAAAGGTTCATATTTGACCAGTAGGGACACAGGGTGTATAAATCTGTGTCTTTAATTTGTTGAGAAAAATCAGTAGTACCTGGTGCATTAAAGTCTAGAATAAAAATGGAGATATCTGTTGATCTTTTTGTTGTCCCTTATGGGCTGTGGTGAGAGTGAGTGGACAAAACAAGAGGCTTCCTTTTTTTACTTATTTTTTTCCATTTGAATTCTTAGACTAATTCAGTAATACTTGACATGATTTGTAGGTTTGTGCTTTTCTCCATTCATTTTGTCTGTCACTGAAATATATATGCAACTGTAATGGATTTCTGTATGCAATATGTATCAGACTTCTTGCTCTGTATTTTTACACAATGGCCTGTCAGTTTAGGCATCTGCTATGTCTGAAAGATTCTTCTTTCAGACATCTATATCTGTTTGTTCTCTGAGATTCCATAATGGATCTGGTTTTGTAACATCTAGAATTAATATGAATTGTCGACAAGCTTTGTCAGTTTCCACTATTTACTTTACTTGCAGTTGTGATAGTTTGCCTTTGATGTCATAAGCTTAAACACCTTAAAAATTCATTCCAGGGAGTTTACCAACTGAACGCTAATGCCCTCTGTATTTTTACCTAAGTTACCGATTCAGCTGTGTGATTTATCTTTATGGCATGTTCTGTACTTATATTCTGTCTCTAGCATGCTGAAAGGACAGTATTTATATTGCAGTAATTAGTTAACAGTAAAGGGAGTTTAATTTCTTACTGAATTGTTTGGTTTGTAATTGATGGTGGAGCATTTTGGTTATGATTGCAGATAAGATCAAGCACCAAAAAGGATCTAAAGGTTGTTAAAAATCTGTTCTGAAAATGGATTCTATTACTCTGAAGAATCCTCATGAAAGGCTCCCCAGAAGGTGAAAAGTGAAAAATCTCATGCTTTGGCATGGAGGCATTCACTCTTGCTATGAATGGACCAGCAGGAAAGATGGAACCAAAGATGACCAGAAGTCATGCAGTGAAGAATTAGTGGGCATGTTGTAACTCAAAAATATTTGCAGAGCTACAGATGCTTGTTCAGGTAAAAAGAGACTTTTTTACTTTTTAGATTAATGTCCCATGTACTAGATATCATGAATTTTGTGAAGTAATTTTTTCAGTAGAAGGAACATGTCTTCTCCACTAGCTGAGGGAGGATTCTGTGTAACTTCCTTTTCTGCAGCTTCCCATGATTTAAGTAGTACTGCTTTTCTCTGCCATCTTCCTTCTTGTTAAAAAGTCTGGCCAGTAAGGAACATGTGTTCTCAAAGCAGACTGAAAATATGACAGCAGGGAGGAAAAAACTGAGAAATAGGAATTGGTTATAAATATTATAATCCTACTGCACATTGCAGTGGCTATGGAGATGGTATTCCTGCTTCAGAACTATATTTTTTCCTCATTGTTGATGCCTTTGTGAGAAGCTCACAGTGCTCCTTTTCATATATTGAACTTTTTGCATGCAAGAACAGGAGGTGAAAGAAGTTTTGTTTCAGTGGGACTTTCTAGTCTGAATGCCTACAAGAAGACTAATGCTTGGAGAGATACCTGGAATTTTCATGTGAAGGCACTGAAATATAACTTATGATTTCAGGACAACCATCCAGACTGTATCTTCCTTCTTTTAGGATTAGCAATTCCTTTGTATACAAAGAAACATCTTTCTTAGTTTGTGAAAGATCCTGGATTTAAGGGGTTTGTGGAATGAACTCCGGGAATGATTTCTTCACAGAACATGTCAGTGAAAGGAGATTCTGAATTTCTGTACAAACTCCTGTCCCCTGAAAATGAGATACGTGATCAAACTTAAAAGAAACGGGGGAATCCTGTTCTGCTTTTATATTAACATTGGAATGATATTATTAAATATGAATGAACTCCCTGAATATAAATTGTCTTCCGAAGGACTCTGTCAAGTCAAAGGTCTGACTCTCATCTTTCAAGATTTCTTTCCAGGCAAGGTGTGTAGGAAAAACTAAACACTTCTATTAGCCTAAATGAAATATTTGAAAACATTATGTGAGATTTTTGGCATATGAAACTTCTTGCACAGCTATAAACTGAATATGCTGCAGAGAAATGTATGTAGGACTTAGCAATTTGTAGACCTTTCTCTCCAATTGCAGATTATTAAAAAGGCAGGCAAACTGTCAAAACAAAGAAAGACCAAGGGTGGATCAGTACAGAGGTAATTCCATGTGCTCCTCTGGTGTCCCCCAAAAGACGTTAGCTCCCTTCCCTTCTGCTGGCCAGGAAAACATGTTGCTGCAATTCAGCAGAGTGAAAACAGCCTTTCTAACATGGTTTCAGCTCTCTTCTTTGCTTTGAAAGATGTAAAAATAGTTGCATGCTCAGATTACGGAACACAATGCATACAATTCAGTTAATGATGAGTCTTTGTAATGTATGCTTTCCTTCTGGAACAAAACCACTGTGGAGTAGTGTCTTATTAGAGGTTGTTGCTGATGCAGGTTTTAAGGTGAGATTATTTCACATAGAGAATAAAGACTGAAACTTAGAAATTCAGCAACTGAAAACGATTGAATAAAGATTAGTATTTTATATTGACGTTCCAAATACTGGAAAGAAGGCGTTTCTTTCCTGTTTCTTTCATCTCTGGTCCTGTCGATAAAGAGACTGTATAGATACAATAACAGCTTTTTTCAGTTTTGCCATTGACTTCAGTGGAAGGAACACTGGGTCTTTTGACAGAGAACAGACTTTGTCTTGCAAACAACCGTATCAACAATTACCTTTCCAAATGGAAAAATACAGCTTTTCTAACGTAACAGAAACAACTATGGACTGTAGGCTATTTTTTTATTTCTTTGATTCCAGATATGAAACAAGTTGAAGCTGACTTTAACAGCGCTATCCCCTCCCTGCTTGTACTTCAATTAGAAACTTTTCTCTGTCATGTTCCTGTGAATTCTTGTTTCTCCTTAAAAACAAAAAAATTCAGAAAAACACTTGGTAGCCCACAAATACATGGCCATCAGATTGCTGAGGTAAGTAATGTAAAAACAATGTAAAGCTAAGAATACATTTGTCTACTTTTTGAAGTGGCTATAGATTGAAGAATAATTTATGTTGACCTGCTTTTCCCAAGGCCTTATAAAGATTATAAATAAATTGTGGCTGAGCATACAAGTAAATTAAGTGTTCAGATCTAGTGACTTTAAAATGTATTTATGGAATTAATTTCCTCTTTGATATGCATGTCCTAGTGTATTATGAACTGGTAGGCAGTTCACCTCCTTACACACTTGTTTAGAAATGACCCCCAATCTTGTAAGCTTATTTTCTTCACAAAAACTTCCTTCCTTACAGCTGCTGTGAGACCATCCATATTCAGTCATAGAGTCTAGATTTCCTTCTCTGTAAAGCCAAACAAAAAAGCATAGATTTTTGTATCTCCTGTGCAGTCATTTGTTGGTGAAGCTAACACTGGTTCCTATTGTGCTGGTGACTCTTGTGAAGGGGGATCCTTTTTCCTTATAAACTGTCTTGATGACAGTAATATATTCAGCATAAAATTCCTTGAGTTTTGTAGAAGCCCAATTGCAGTAAAACCAGAGCATGTGCATGGTAGTAGATTGTTACATGACTTTGTGCTGTAATATTTTGCAATACAGCTTACACAAGGGACAAAGATAACATGTCCCTGCACAGATCCATGGGCACCTCTTTCCAATGGAGAGGGGGCTGCCACTTGCTATTCTCTTGGGAGAAAGAAGAAAAAGGGAAAAAGAAGATGAGGTTGGCATCCTCAGCCATGGCTGCCACAGCCTTCTGTTTGATTATCACAACTTGTTACCTTTGACGTCCCAGCCACTCTGAACCTGGAAACATGATTCTTTTAAAGAGAGAAAACATGAAACTTTTAAAGAGAAATAATAGCAGCATAAATAAATTTTACAGTAACCTATAATGCTTTTAATATCATGAATGTTGATGGTGTTTTTCTACAGAGTCCCAAGGCACTTCACAGCTATGTTGTTAAAAGAGGAAAAGCTATAAAACGTAGAAGCCGTGGGGGTGAAAAAGGACCTTAATCCTGTGTGCATCTGTGAAGCACAGGTCAGAGCCCTAATTCATTATTGGCCTCTAGCTAAGCTTATAAAAATATATGTATATATAAAATAGTTATTGTTGCTTTTGTGGATGTGGGCTAGAACTTTAAAGCAAATTTACTAATCATTAACAAACTTGCTGCACTGGAACTATTAAATAGAAAGTGATTCATCATAAATTATTTCGTAATTCTTCAGTACACAAGTTTGAAAGAGGGCAACACCCAGAAAACTGAAGCAAAAGCAGAAGTTTGAGTAACTGTTTGTATGGCATAACTGATGTCAAAATGCATCCGCTAAGGTTCTAGCTCTGTGGTTCCCAGTTGTATACGTAACTTCATGCAGGTTTTCTTTTGCCTCTAGCTAAAGATGCATTTCTATGCTGGCACATGGCCACAGGGCCCTGCACACCTTTCTAGGCATACTGTACAACAAACACTGTCCAAGCATATATTTGATAATCTTTCTCTGGCCTATGCTATGAAACACTGCTTGTGTCATTCCAATATTCTACATGCAGGAGATGTTAATTTCCTTTTCACAGTGTTTAGTAAAAACTCCACAATTTCCAAACCTTTCTTCTCAGCTTCTCCCTTTCCATTCCATGTCTCATCTAGCAAGTCCTGTGTTAGTGCCTGAATATCTGATTTAGCTGCCTGCACAAGATCTATCTGCAGAATTTTTAATACTTACCAAGATCTTGACTTCCTGTTATAGAGCCTTGATGGGATATGCTGGAATATTGTTAGAAAAGGGATAAATCATGCTGAGGAAGGTCAGGGAGAGGGGGTAAAGAGCATTACGTTGTGAACTCCTTTTGGCAGATGCAATCTCTGGAAAAGGAAGACTGGAAAAAGGCAGAAAGAATTTAATAGAGATTAGAACCTTCTGGATCAGGTAGGGCTGCTGAATTTTGACCAAGGACAGCAAACAAATGGTCTATGGTGCTGTTTGAGCTGTTAGTCCTCAGGTCCAGCAAGCTAGCACAAGGTGGATGAAGCACCAGAAAACAGATGAAAAAACCAAAAAGAGTGTCTTCAAAAATTATGCAGCTCAAAAAAAAAAAGGAAAAATAAAATACTCATAAGCAACTGGAACATAGCAAGGAAAGAAAAACCTATTAGTGTGGGGTTACTAAGCACACATCACACTGAATGAGTCTAATTTCCTTTTACAATAGAGCAGCATGTTTTGTGGACAGGCAAGAAGCTGCAGGTGTCAGATACTGTCAGAGCTTTGTGGAGGCCAGCCTGTTTTCATGGCATTCTCACAAGCTGGGTAGGCAAATGCTGGAGCTGTGGCTGCTGGAGTATAAGACAAGTCGTAGTAATGCATTCTGAGTTGTTATCAAATGTTTACTTCAAAATGGGGGACAATTTGTCTTCAAAGACAGAGGTAGGAGTTATATTGGGTTAAAAGCCAACCAGTGAGTGACCAAGATCACACAGTTGCACAAAAGAAGCAGAGAAGTCAAGGCTTTGACATGCACAGCTTACAGTTATCTCTTACAAATACAAGTAACTTGTGCTGTTCAGTTTTGGGCATTGCACTTAAAGCAAGATGCAGACCAGCAGTAGGAATGATCAGAGCCTCATGAACAAGATACAACCGAATGGCACAAGCCAAAAGTAGTTTAGAGGATGGAGGAAAGGAAAGCTGATGGGGGGAATACATTGTTTCTGAAAACTTTGAGGATCTTGTAGGAAAGGAAGGGTGTAAACTATTTTCTGTATTCCAGGTGGTAGGACAGATTGCAATGAGCATAAACTGTAACAAAAAAGATTGAGACTAGACATTAAAAAAACCAAAACAAAAATGCTGCAAAATTCCTTATGATGCAGACAAAGCATCATTGGAATAGACTTTTTCCTAGGTGGCTATAAAGGGTCATTAGAGATCTTTAAGGATTGAGTTAGGCAAACGTCTGCCAGATGCAAAATAACTGGTTTTGAGCCTTCCTTAAGACAAGGAGATGTACATGATAACCTTTCTGGGTTCATTCTTTCCCAATTTTTCCATGATTCTATCAGTTAAATTAGGAAAACATACTGTACTAATGTCATTTTACTCACATTTTGTTGGAGATTGGTAACAACTTCCAATTCATTGTACTACCCTGAGAGCTTCCATTGATATCTCTTTGCTAAAGCATTTACAAAATACAAAATGAATAAACAGTTTTTTAATGAAATGTATCCGTGAAATGTAGGCCATTTCCCCTCAGAATTGAGTTAAGCATTACAAGTGATCAATAACTAGATTTCCGTATCTACTGAAAAGCTCTGCTGTAGAGTTATATGAATAGTTCAGAGTAAGAGAATGTGGCTGATATTTTATCACTGTGACTCTGAAAACATTCAAAACCAGTTGGCTGTCTTAAAAGATCTGTAACTAGATAGATTGATCCTGTCTTTCAACTGTAGGTTACTGGGTCAAATTTAGCTTAGCCCCAGAATTATGAGTAATGCCTACTACTGAGTGCTGAGACCTTTGCGAAAACTAATCCATCCTCTTTAGATTTCTATGAATCTGGCAAGTACTTATTATCTTCCCTTTCAGAGAGTAACAAAAACACAGAGTCAAAATCTGCAAGAATTTAGGCACCTAATTCAGTATTCTAGCACAGAAGCAGCCTGACTTCAGATGCTGTGAGCATTCTCTGCTTTGACTTTTTTTACTTGTTTTTCCTCAGACTAGTTCAAAACACTTAATTTTGGGTATATGTAAAGTGACTGTGCTGCTGCTCATGCTCTATACCCTTTACACAGATGAAAATCCTTTAAGTCTAGAATTAAATGGCATTGTTCACAAGTGTCAGTGCAATATCTGAATGCAAACTTGCCTAAACACAGAATGGAAGCGCATAATTTTCTTTGGCTTGTCAATACTGGTGTAAGTCTGTCAGCTGGCACTGTTGTGGCATGAGATTTAGCTTCCTGCTACACAAACAGACATTTGAGTGGTTTGGTACACATGCCCAGTGTTAGCACAGTAATGCATTCATATTTGTTGAAAATTATGTCATAAATAGAGTTTGATGCTTCTGTAATAAAAAAAATCAATCCATATCTTATAGTTTGGGATAGACATTGTGTATCGTAAAAGGAAATATTTTCATATTTTCTATTTCAAAGCTTCCCATTTAATCAGTTACTTATTTGTTAATTAAGGTAATTGTGAGTTAGAAATATCTGCTATGACTATGATGGGATTCTAATATCCAAGCAATGTGACCAGGAGAGAGATTCCCCCCCCCCCCTTTTTTTTTATATATATACTTTTAGATTTTCAGAGTCCCTTATTGCAAGTTTGTTCAGAAGATTCCAACATATATGGAAAAACTCAGTGGCCTCTTCTTCACATTTAATTTTAGTGAGTTGTATGCTCCATTATGTAAACTGGGTCCATTTCATCTACTATTACTTTTGTGTTTGTTTTCATATTCCATTTCTTGCTGTCAAAGTGGTCGCTTACTGTACTAAAGCGACCCTGCTTCAGTTCTTCCAGCTCCACCATAACGCTTAGCCTTGTGCTCACGTCTTCTACTTTTTCCCAAGAGGAAAGTCTCTTGGGGAGGAAGAATAAATGTAATGTGGACAGCACTGGTATCTGTGTCTGCTTCAACTTTGTATAACCCTTCTACATAATGACAGCAGATGAACAGTTTAAAAGATGTGGATGTGATTTACATTCTTTCTTCAAAACAGTTTCAGGTAACTTCATCTTCTCATCCCACTACTCTTCCTCACACTCATCAGTGACAGGGCATGAGCTCTCTGAACCCTTTCTCACCCAGCTGAGCGCACTCCAGTCCACTAAGTTTTCCAGACTTCTGTTCATTGTTTCCATCTGACCTACAGCTGTCTTCTCAGTTGTTTAAAGGTGTATACTGATCTGTTTTAAGCTACCTGAATATTGAAGTCTTGTCTATATTTTGCTACAGTGCTTCTCATTTTCATTTCTGTTTTGTTGCTGTTATAACTGGAAGCCTTAATTAACCATGTACTTCACATTTGTTACCTGTTACCAAGGCAATATTGTCTTTAAATCTGAGGAGGTGGATTTACTTTCTTTATATCCCAGGTGCTCTATTCTGATTTCAGATCTGCACCTGCTTAGCAACAAAAAGACACATGTTCAAGGGACTAGCTTTAATCTTGGCTTAAAAGTGCATTTGAGTCTA
Source organism: Pezoporus occidentalis (assembly GCF_034315485.1). Classification (NCBI taxonomy): domain Eukaryota; kingdom Metazoa; phylum Chordata; class Aves; order Psittaciformes; family Psittacidae; genus Pezoporus; species Pezoporus occidentalis. The sequence continues at coordinate 9,968,746 of NW_026916158.1, forward strand.
GATATGATTGTCCTTAAAAACCCTGAAGCTTAACCTCTAAGCATTTAGCAGTCATCCCCACTGAGATCTGTTTCTTTCTTTAAAAAAAAAACCCAAACCAAAACTTATTTATTTTGAATACAAAGCAGTAGGGTAGGCTTTCACATGGAGTAATCAAATCAAATCAAACTGTTACAATTTTGAGATTATTGGAGTGATACAGAGGTATATACTGCAGTACATACTGTGTTACAAATACCCACATTTGTGTTTTGGTTTAAATGGCTGAAACCTGTGTCATATTTTGCCTGATTGAATGTAGAGGAAAGGCAAACCTGCCTCTTACCTCACCCCCAATATATCTTTTTTAGTGTTTTTTTTTCAGTTTTTTCTTTCTTCTCCATTTCATTGTGTCCATCTGCTATTTGATGCCATCAGCTGC